>NC_140588.1:190844393-192084393 GCF_964204655.1 Triturus cristatus
GGATCTCATATTTACCTAGATATTTGTCAGATCATTCTTCGCTCCTGACGAGTATCAAGGTGGGAGGGGGCAACCGGCAATACCACTATGGCACCTCTGCGCAGAAGACCCCCCCATTTGTAGCTACCCTCAAGGAAGCCCTCACATACTATTTTGCTGAAAACTGGGGAACTGCGTCTACTAGAGCAATGGAATGGGAGACCATGTAGGTTGTAATCTGAGGCGTAGCCATTAAGGCAACATACAGAGTTAGACAACAACTGGAACGGGACATTCAGGCTAAGGAGCAGAAATTGCGTGGCTTGGAGGCAGCCCTGCATGAGGATCCACAGGCTTTAGGGGAGTGGGGGAAGGCATGAGGAGAACTTACTGCCTCCTGGTGTAGGCTGGAAAAACATAAATATAGCGTGTATTGCCAACACCTTCATATGAAAGGAGATATGTCTGGGGCCCTACTAGCATTATTGAATAAATCTGAATCTGCCCCACCCCTATCTTGCAATTACAGGACAGAAACAGGGAGTTGATCGGTACCCAGCGGGCAATTGTAGACAATTTAGCTACCACAGATAGACTCTGAGGAAGCGGAGACTCTTGCAGCTACCATATCAAGGGAAGAGTTATTATCCGCTATCAGTCATCTTAAGACCGCCAGATGCCCGGGTAGTGATGGTCTCCCGGCTGAATTTTATCAGCGGTTCGCACTGGTCCTAGCTGATAAATTATTTGAGGTATATAATGAAGCACGTGAGAGACGATCTATGCCTGGCTCTATGCAGGAGGCGCTGGCATCCTTGATCTTAAAAACGGATAAGAACCCTTTACTGCCCGGCTCCTATAGACCGATCTCCCTCCTGAATCTGGATGTCAAGATACTGAGCCAGATTCTTGCGAATAGGTTGTTCCTTCACACGCCCCACTTAATTCACCCAGACCAAGCAGGATTTACACCTATGAGAAACACCACGCATAACCTTAGATGAGTTGCACATATTTGGCATTCTCCGATAATACAGGATGAGGACTGTGCCCTAGCAATGTTAAATATTGAGCAAGCCTTCGACTTGGTAGAATGGACTTATATTTGGGCAGTCCTCCAAAAGATGGGGATGCAGCAGGGGTTTCTCTACTGGGTTCAACTACTATATATGAATCCGAAGGATCGGTTGTGATTCAGGGGGGTGGTGTCAGGACAATTAGTATTGCCAAGAGGAACACGACAGGGATGCCACTAGCGGCAACACTCAGAAAAAACATGGTGGGACATGGAGTCCCCCTAGGACATACCGTATGTCGCGGCACATCGCGGCGGCCGCTGAGGAACACTGCGGAACCCATCGGCGTTGCCACAGTAATCGCCACTGGGAAGGACCACACTCGCCATAAGGCACCGAGCAGAAGACGCGCGTGACGTCAGCACGCCACTGGAAGCCAATATGCGGGCTTCCAGGGCACCGGACTGTGCCGTTGATCCGTGGACTCCCGGACCTGACGAGTGCCAGGAGGGCTGGTAGGGGTGCCTGGAGCACCAAGCATTCTTGCAAACCTCCTGAGATTCTTGATAGCCTCTGCATCCTCTTTCGTGATATTTGTTCAATTGTCACGAACCACGCCCCGTTGGACGAGCTGGTATCGGCTCTTGCGGGGCGTTTTTGTGTGACGTTTTGAGATTGTGCTCATTCCTGGCGGATGCCCTATCATAGCGGTATTCACCAGCTGCGATAACTCCACCCCCAAGCCCCGGTCGCTTTCATACCCAGCGGTTGCTGGGATAAACTCTGGTTAAGCCTCATTGCCTTTTTGCATGACATTGTGTTTGCCGAGGGGATACAATCAGCCTCATTGTGGGGTGGAGAACCATTCACCTTCCCAGTTTGAGAATTTACTTTGTTCTTGTCGTGAAGGCAAGAGTGCTGGTAGTGTTCTTTCCTTTTGTGTGCACAAAACATTATCGTTTAACAAAGTACCTATGTAAGGTCCAGGCCATTGTTGGTAAACCGTAACTCAGCTAGAGCATAGAAAGGTGTTCATGTTCTGCATAAGGTGCCATTGCTGTGGCTTGTTTTCTTTTGTTTTCACATCAGGGGAAAAGCGCAGCAGTCCAGTTGGTCACTCCGCTCCTCCTCCCCTGTTTAACACCACCTATGAGCATATAGGTACGTGACATTTATGGTTACACTACAGAACTAGCAGAGAGAAATGTTGCAAACTGTTCTCTAGCGCACATGTTCCTTTTATAGGTTGCTAGTTGCTGCACTCCACTCTTGTATTCCGGTTCACGGATATCCGCACTGTTATTTTCCTTTACAGGTATAGTGCAAGGCGTAGTATACATATATATACATATGTATGGATACATTGTGGTCTCCCTGTGTTGTAGATTAAGTTGTGTATATTCATAGTGCTTTTACTCTCGTTACAGGTCTCCCTCCCTGCTGTCCCCAGCCTTTCCTTCCCTCACTTGATCACTCCAGTGAGTCTGTTAGTTCACTCAGACCTTGGGGCTATCAAGGGATGGAACCCATTGAGCATCGTAAGACTCCGAGGATTCAAGGCCCTGACACCGTACACATTGTCTCCTTGTACGCGGACGAAATGTTGGTGTTTTTAAGACACCCACCTCGAGAGGTTTTATCCCTCCTAAACGAACTACAGAAATTTGGTGAGTTCTCCGGACTCCACATTAACCCTGGCCAATCGTTAATAGTCCCAACCGGGAAAATGGCACAGGAGGCAATTGATATAAACCTTGATGTGGGTCTGCCGTGGAAAAAAGAGGGTATGAGGTACCTGGGAGTTCAACTGTGGCACACCTCCTCGTCATTCTTGGAGCATAGCATAGGGAGGATATTGGATGGAGTGCGGGCCTCGGTGGGATTCTGGAAGTCCCTGCCTCTCTCCCTTATGGGTAAGGTGGCAATTATAAAAATGATAATACTGCCCCACTGTCTCTACACCCTGCAATACTCATTCTACAAAAGCCTATTTTTTTGCATCAGATAGCATATTGGTGGAATTGCTGTGTGGGAGCAAGCGGAAATGAGTTAAACTAGATACCCTCCAACGGAAGTGGGTAGACGGGGGGTGGAGATTTCCGTATGCATCTATATTACGTGGCAGGCCAACTACAACATGCGGTCCACTGTCTGGAAGACGGTAGTAACCGGAAGAAGGCCCTTTTGGCCGGCACCTACAGTGGTAGTACTCTGCCTGAGCTACTTTTGAGGGGCTTGCTTTACCGAACAAATATCCCTACCTGATTAGCTATGTAGCAAAAGTTTGGGAAGATGCAGTTAAGAGAGTGATTCGGAAGGCACCTTACTCCCCTGACATGCCACTGTGCGTCATCAGGCCATTTAAGAAAACAGCAGAGTCCATATCCATCCAGCGTTGGAAGTGTAGTATGCTGTATCTGTTACTTTAAATGTGTTATTCTTTAGATTGGAATTGTACTGTGTCATTCGTTCCATTATCTCTGTATTCTAGGATTCGAGGTCTGTTTGTCATTCGTACAGTTGCCTGGGTTTACGGAGGTTGTCTTTCCTTTGCCGTGAGCTCTTTGTATTATTTTACTGGTGAAATTAAACTACGATCAGAAATCATTCCCGGACTTGGATTCGTGCTTATGTATGGTTCCTGTTGTTCAGCACGCTACATTTCTTGGTACCAGGAGTGGGGTTTGAAGATCGTCAGTTGGCATACTGACCAACGGAACTCAGAGCTCACCGGCCGTCCCTATCTTCATGCTGCCGCCCACCGGAACAGTGCGGAATCATTGAGGTGGGTCAGGCGCTTGCGCAAACAGATTTAAGGAAGCGCTTTCGGGACTTTAATAATTACAGCAGTTAAATTTACGGGGCATTACCTTGCACGTCATTGGGTGCTCGCGCCACTCGTCTCGAGCTCCGAAAGAGCGCTCAGAACCTTCAGAGCTTTCATTACGGAGACGTTCCACCTGGCGTTTCATCCTTCTGGCATTCCACGTCTGCCTCGACAGGAAGACAGCAAAACCTCATGGGAGCGTACTGACGTCATACGTCGGCGGCCATCTTGAGAAAGTCTTGAAGCAATTTATACAACCAGTTTCATACAAACACTTGATTTCGGTGGTTTTACACCCATTGATGCACAAATCTCGGCGCAACTCAATAATTGAGTGTCGTCTTTCAAAACCCACACGCCGCTTGCCTCAATTAACTTTTTAGTTCCTGGTTTTGTATTTTATTTTTGGTGTATTATTTTATTTCACAGCTTCATTTGTTATGGCAACTGCTCAAACCAGGTAAACCCGAACTGAAGTGGACAGAGTGGTTAAAAGATTTTGAGAATTACCTAACTGCTATTGGTGCGGATGCTTATGCTCCTACCAGGAAGTTAGCATTACTGCTCAACCATTTAGGCGCTGCCGGACGTAGAGTCTTTGAGAACCTTCCACATTACCCAGCACCTACGTCCGAAGACACTATTTGGAATGTTTTTGTGGAAGCCAAACTACGTATGGGGAAACAATACCCTGATTCAACAAGCGTTCTTCTTGAAAGATTCAACTTTGCGATGTGTAAACAGGCTTCAGATGACTCAGTAGAGGATTACATTGCGAACTTGAGAGTACTGGCTGAAAAATGTGATTTTGGTGCAAATGTTGACACATATATAAGGGATCAATTCGTGTTCCATTGCTTTTCCAAGAAAATACAAGAACGATTACTCACCTCTTGCAATCCCACTTTGACCGAAACAATTGATATCGCAAAAAGCATTGAGAGGTCAATTGTTACGTCCAAAGTCTTATCTAGTGTTCAACCCATGCAGTTACTTACACAAGGTGGTTCACAACAAGCTTTACCTCAAACCACGAATTTTATCTCTGAAGAGAACACTGTTTGTGCCATTAATCCAAAACAATATCCCGATAGAAGGGGGATGTCTTACATTAGGAGACCTGTATACTAACTGCAACTTTATAACCCAGGAGGAAGCTGTGGCTGCTTTTGAGCTGGGAGTGGGTCAATTCCTACAGTATGGCAAGATAACGGAAGTGGCTAGGGAAATCTGGACTTCCTTCCCGGAGGAACCCCGGTGTACTGCTGTTCTTACAGCTATACTATCTATGGCGGGTGGGCGGCGCTTGATCGCCCACATTTATAGGGCCCTTCGAGACGATAGTCCGGTCAATGCCCTTCCAGTTCAGGCAAGGTGGGAAGAGGAGTCGGAGGAACTCATATTGAAATGGGACTAGGTGAAAGTATATGAAGGAGTTCAAGAGGTGAGCTCCAATGCACGGTTTAAGATAATTCAATATAATATAGTGCACCAGATATATCTAACCCATACAGACTAAGTAAAATTTGCCCGGAGTAATCAGACACTTGCCCTAGATGTGGAGAAGCAGCAGCACGCTTCGTGCATATGATATGGGAGTGCAGGAGTTTGAGCCCACTGTGGGAGGGAGTGTGGAAACTTATACATTAGGCGACCGGATGGTCCCTTCCTAGGATGGTCTGCTCTGCTCTATTGAATCTAATACCCACCCCAAAAAAAGAAAAACTGAGTAGGAGGTTTGTGCTCCTGGGGTTGGTGATTGCAAAGAGGAGAATAGCAATCTCGTAGCGTAGCCCGAATCACCCGCCTTTGAGTAGATGGCTGAGAGATATGAAAGAGTGGGCGACAGCTGAACTGGTTCAGATGAAACACATTAGGAAAGATGATAGACTTGAGGAGGATGCACGAGCATAGTCTGCGATGCTTGCAGATTTGAAGGAACCCCTAGATGGAGAGGTAGATGAGGTGACAGATTCACAACAAACCCCAGAACAGGAATTGGGATAGGTGGAACATAGTGCGGCACTTCGGATAGATGGTTATGGAATTATAGAGGTGAACACTGTTATTGGGCACTTAGACATGAAGTGCGGGTGGGAAGGGGGGAATTAAGTTGGTAGGATAATGATGTAGTCATTATTGTTGAATTTAACCTAGATCCTGTCACAACAGATAATATTGGCAGACTGTATTTCAAATGTGAATTGTTACTGCTACCATGTGTAAAATGCCAATAAAGAGTGTTAAAAAACAAAACTGTGCACTTACACTGGGTCATTTAGGTTAAAGTTTAGAGGTGCAGATGTATGAGAAAGGCATTGAGAATATGGGTAGATAAGCTGTCTGGGTGCTCACCTCACTTAAATTACATTTACTTGATTATTTCACTGTGAAAGCCTAAAACTACTTTTAAGTACTTCTTACAAATGAACTAGAAAAATATTTCATTCCTGAATGACAACTCTACAAGTAAAACGGTTACTGTCAATTACCTGGTTAGTGTTGGATCTAGTGTTTCTCATTATTTTCACGGACACGTCTGAATTACTTGTGGGGAAAAGCTGTGCAAATGCCCCCTAATTTTAAAATCCTACTGAAAATGAAGTGTATAAATTACACTGTTTCAAAGTGTAAAACTGAGGCACAATACTACTTAGTTCGAAAGTGTTCTAAGATATTAAAACACCTCATTTGTACTTAAAAAAAAGAATAAAATAAAAAAATAAATAGGTATTTACCTAACAAGTATAGCAAGTCACTCATTGGTTCATAAACAGATCCTCCATAGACCCCTGAGTGTAGATCTCGTTGCGGTCCTTTTACCTACAGAATAGCAGACAAACATAAATAGAAATTATGAATTGATCTATTGTACAATCTTTAAAGGAAATTGTGATGTATGTTATTTGATGACATGCCCAAAAGTCTCATTAAACAAGTGGGGCATGCAAATTGTTCTGGGTAGAAATATATAGGTAGAAATCACTGCACTAAGGAACATGGTCTAGGATCCAGCAATTTCCATTTGTCTTACAGCAGTAAAATTTGGAAGATACATTTTTAGATGTTGTATAAGAGCACTACTATGTTCCATGAGACATTTTGAAAAGAGCTGATAAAACAATGGCATAGAAGTGCTATGTAATGCGCCAACTCTCACAATCTGTGATCCTCTCCCATTTTGAGATCATTAAGGTGTTTAAACACAAACTGTGCACAAGTTGGAAATAGTCACCCCTTTCTCTATTTGTAAGCAATTCTTTTAATTAATCACTGTTCTATAAATAAATACTTTTCTGTTTTTTAACTAAATTACCATGTTCCCTCCTATTTTATAACCAAGAGTATTAGTTTCACAAGAAATTGATTTATTTACTTGTTTTTACTCTTGTGGTTATTGACTTTAAATAGAATATCCTCCTCTTCACCTCTGCTATATTGTGTGGCATGAATGGGTGTTTTTCTCTGATTTCCGGTTGCAGTTCTTTCTTTAGACCATGGCACTTGAATTTAAGATGTGTGTGGTTTTGCAGAAGATTCATACCACTCATCTTTTTAAGTCTTGCCACTTTGTTGAAGTAACTTGCATCCACGCAGATACGGCCTGTTCTATGCCTACATATCTTAGCATGCATTTGTTTGTAACTAGAGCACATGCAAAACTGAAGTCAGATTCCCAAACAGGATATGTACTTCATAATTTGAAAATGGATACCATATATAGGTATCCAAAGTGAGAAAATCATCTTCATCAAGTCTAAATACGTTTTTTCCCTCGGAGAGTTATAAAACATCAACCAAGATCGTTTTTCTGCTCTCATGCAGTAACTTGGCATTAACACTAGGTGGCACTTTAAGGTCGCTTTTCCCTCATCTTACTTTATGGAAGTTGTGTCTCTTTAAGTAGGCCAGAGATCATTTTTAGTAGTAAAGTATCATATTCTCTCATTCATTTGTGATTTTTTCTCAAATGATTTTATACCCTTCATTCAGGAATCGTTGTCTCAGATTCCTTAGTATCGTGCTTTCAAATCCCGACACTAGTTTTTTTTTCTCAGTAATGACTGCATTACTTTCTCCACCCATCATGTCAGGAAGACTAGTTTATAATTACCAGCTACCTCCAAATTCCTACTTCTATGGAGAATATCCCCATCTGTCATATCATGGTCTTTTGGAACCCTATGGAGGAAATTCTGAAGTGTTGTCTTGCAAGTTACCATTACAATAGGGAAGAGTAAAGGTGGTGAAGGTTGTATACGCTGAAGAACATCATCATTAGGTGTTTGTGTACCAACACAGTACACATCACAAAGGCACCATTTCCACTGACTGAGACAATGTGCAAGGGGCATTGACGGAGTTGGGCAGACTTCTGTAAACCACCCTGTGGTACCATATACCTAATGATGTTCCCTACATGAAGTAAAATCAGAGGCTTGTTACAAATGTGATTATTAACTCTTTAAAGCTGTCATGAGGATCTTTTGTTATAAAATATTATGGTCCAGCCTTTAGAAATTAAATTTACAAGAGAAATGTTTTAAAGAGTTATGGTAGAAATCCAGCAATGTTGTCGCTTGATAATTAGATTAAGCAAGGGAGTGGCCAGAAAAATAAAATACCCCCCACTTTGACCCATATATAGTAATACTTGTGCAAGTAAAGTGAGTGACACCAACTCTTCCTATGAAGTGCCATGGGAATTGTTTCCTTCGGGGAAAATATTTGCAAATTCGTGCAAAATTACAAATCTTACAGAAAGATTTTAAAGGAATTTGGCCAAAAACCACACATTTACCAGTACTGACTTATTTCTCTCATGTATCCAGTCCATCTTCTTTCTTTCCTTTTATGCTTCTTTCCTTCCTTCTTTCCATCATCTTTCCTTTGTTTTTATGCATATTTCATTCTTTCCATCTTTCTTTTCTTCTGTCTATTCTCTCATTCCATCTGACCTTTTTCTAGTTTTCCATCCTTCTCCATATCACTTTAATTTTATCATCCTCATGTTGATTCTTCACATCTTCATTGCATCTTTTCTTTTTGTATCCCTTCTATTAGTTAATTATTTTATCTCTTCTTCCTTTCAGTCACCCATCCATTTATCTCACATTTCTTTTTTATTTCAATATATTTTACTGCTTTCCTTCTTTCTCAACTTTCATGTTTTTATTTATTTCGTCGTATCTTTCTTTTCTTCTTTGCACGCTTCATATTTTTTGCCTTTTACCTTCCATTTTCCTCTTTTACATATTTTTTACTATTTTCCATGTACTTTTGTACTCTCTATCCTGCATGCTTCATTTACCTTCCTTTGTTGATTATTTGCATTTTATTCTATTTCCTTTATGATGCCTCAATTCATTTGCCTGGTCCTCAACCTGCCAAGACACTGCCACACTGCGACACTGCCACATCTCCCAACTCCTGCGCACACTCCACTGGCTCCACATTGAAGTTAGAATCACTTTCAAGGTGCTTACCCATGCTCACCACAAGGCCCCCCATTACACCGGACCAGCATACCTGAACAGCCGACTCAAATTCCACGATCAGCCCAGCTCTCCTACGCCATGGTCCCCCGCACCAGAAATACCAGATCAGACGGCCCCTCCTTTTCCTTCCTCGCAGCCAGAACCTGGAACGCCCTCCCGCTCCACCTCAGACAGACAACATCTCTCCCCATCTTCACAAGAAACCTCAAAACCTGGTTCTTCGACAGACCCCCTCCTTGATGTACTGGAACTTGCGAAACCCCCCTCCCCAAGCACCTTGAGACCCTTACGGGTGAGTAGTAGCGCTCAACAAACGCGTGATTGATTGATTGATTGATTGATTTTTTCTTCATCATTTTGATATTTTTCTCTCTGTCACCCTTTCTCATTCTGACTTAAATTGACCTGCAAGCCAGAGATAAAAGTTAAGTAGGGTCATACAACAATAGAATCTGCTTGTGTAGCACCCCCGCTTATGCTGATATACTGGGTGGTTAACTACGCCCTTGAGATCAAGTGTAGGGATGAATAGCCAAAATTAACAACTGTTGAGAAGGATTATGAAGGAATTTTAACCACTTCCATTGTAGGCCAGGAATTTCGTTGCGTGCACTGCATCCCCAAATGGAATGCTGTTCACGCAACAAAATTTGTTTTATTAATTTATATGTTAACTTACCTGTAAACCTCCATAATCCATAGTTTACTACCCCCACCCTGCCCCTCCCCCTCCCCGCGTCCCCGCCCTGCAGTTACTCCTACTACCGACCGCGGCTGCTCTACTGCCTTAGGTTTGTGCCTCCTCCGCTCGTTTTCTGCTCTTTTTCTACCCACTTTCTGCTTGTTTTTCTGCCTTTTTCTGCCCACTTTCGCCCTCTATTTGTGACTCTCTCTGCTCATTTCTGTCCTTTATTTTGCCTCTTTCTGCTCATTTCCGACCTGGCTCTTTGACAGAGGGCTCGATTGCGATGTCATTAGGAAGGCCTCCAGATGGGTTCCGGAACGTACAAATCCAGTTCGGAGTCTATGTTTCCAACCGAATCGTTCCCAGTTCCGAACAACCAAGTACAATGCGAAGATCTTGTCCGCGTCGACCGACTCGTTTCTGAAGCCGGACTTGTCAGTCCGACTCGTTCGTAGACTAATCGTGCTGTGCAATGGAGCCGGATTCCGCATGAGCAAGTATGATGAATGATTCGGACAGCCTTTATGATTCATTATGCCTGGATCGAAAAAGCAGCCGGAATCGGTCTTTGGGGGCCCGTAGCATGCCCCCCTTCACCCGGGGCCCTCCGATTCATACCCATGGGTCCCCCCTTTCAGACCATGCACTGTGTGGCAGGCACCACAAGGTGCACAATGATCCCTAACCACCCCTTTTGTCAATGGGAGCATGTGTATGCGTTTGGTACACAGGCTCCCATTGAAGTCGATGGGATTCCAGCCGAATCGTATCCGGATGCATTCAACTGCATCGTACTTGTTCAGTCGGACTCCCATGCCACGAGTCATACGGAAAGCATTCCGGACACGCGTCATTCGGTTTTCTTTCCGCACGAGATTAGAATCGGGCCTAGAGACGTTTCATCCACAGCACCCAGATACCGCTAGCGGTGACAGTGCGGTGCTATACAAATGCTGATTGATTGATTTGACAGCATCTTTGTCTCGGGCATTGTGCATATGGATTACTGATCCTGCTCTGATTACCACCTTTTATATGTGTACACACACAGGATCCCGCTAGGATGGTGCTGTGTACTGGCATATATGTGTTACTTCCATGGCACCTCCCAAACCTTTTACCAAACCATACATATAGACCCCGGCATCTAGCAGAATAGAAGTCATGAAATATAAACTGGTACATGAAAAGTACATTATAACCACCAGCTAATAACTATTACATGTTGTGCATCTATCTCTCACACCTCCTCCATCACATTGCTAGTCATTACGCCCCAACACAGGAAAAAACCTCCTCTTTGGTCACTCACTACAACACCAAAATGTTTACCTCAAGGGAGCACGACACTCTGCTGATCAGGAACTCCCCCTTAGAGTCATGTGCTGCCCATCCAAAAATGTACTTTGGCACCCAATAATGGGCTATGAAGAGCTATATAAATGCTACTGTACAGTACAACCCTTGACATACCTGCACAGCTCTCTCTCTCTCTCACTTACTTTCTCTTCAGAGAAAAGAGGTCATGATTCAAAGGCCTCAGTGGAATAACATCAGAGCTTTAGGGTCATCACCTCAATGTTTGAATTTCATCAAATAGATATTTTCTCTATCAGACTCCGCTTATTTTGTGCAAAGATTTCTTGATGGTCCTTTTGTTGCCTCTTAAAGCATATATAAAACTTGAGTCCCGTTCCCTCGCAGACCCCTGACTTCATATTCAAGCACAGAAGGCCTTCTTTGGGTCAGGGATCGTTTTTGTGACCGGAGACTTTCTTTGAGGCTTTTTCTCGAAATGGTTTTGTACCAAAACTTTGTGAATCACGCATGAGTGAGTTCCTGTAAGCTATTGACTCAACTCTTTGTCTTAGAATTTACTCCATTCCATTCTCCGCCACAGAGGTTAGACTGGTTGTTATTTGGTGAAAGTTCCAGCCATTATCCTCCTCATACAAAAAAAGTTCACATTTCCTGCACTTTTGCAACTCATGTTGTTTCCAGTAGTGGTGGTTCCATCTCTTTTAAAAGCTCCCTTAACATTTTTGTATGCATGCCCTCCCATCATTTCCTGGTCTGCTCACACCATTTCCTGGTCTGCTTTAGCTTTGATGGTTTAAGGATAATTGGAGCATGGTGTGCCTCTTTCCAAGTACAAGCCATTGCCCATTAGACCACGTTTGTGCACTACAAGGGGCCCTATAAGTGTACAACACATTTGCACGTCTTGATGTGTTCTGTTCCTTAAGGTCTTCCAATTCCATACTGTCTCGGTTGAACATTACCCAATCTTCATCCCATATCACAATCGTATACCTATATACATACTCGTTCGGTTACTCGTACGCAAGAATTTGATTTCATTACTTACCTCCAACTTATCATTAGCCTTGAAAAAATTAGTTTTGATTATACACGTATCGGCTGTGGTAGCTATTGTAAGTCTGGCTTGACTGATTGCCAGAGTACGCCTACGTTACATCATTGCCTCCTAAGTGACTCCATATCAAATATGCATGCGTATTCACCTGAGCTTCAGAATCCCAACAATTTTGATTGTTCCGTTAACACCAGCTGCTTAACCAGATTGCTTAACATTTCTTTGGATTAATAAACATATGACATTTTGGAACAATTTCACATCTGTGGATGAATCTTCAAAAACTAATACTGTACATATACTTAGTGCTTGGTGCGCTCTCGACCAATAATATCTGAGTCATAGCATCCTACTGCTTTTGATGACACATGTTTGTATAAAATGTTTGCAATCTATTTACCCGTATGTTCTACTTGACTATAAAGGATGCCAAGCATATCTTAGGCATGCCAAGTGCAGATATCATAAAGACTGAGGGGCAGATTTATGTTGCACTTGCGCCACTTTTGCGCTGCCGTTGCGTCACTTTTGTGACGCAGCAGCGGTGCAAATCCTGCACCATGGTGCGGGGTATTTACAACGTGACGCATCTGGGAGATGCGTCACGTTGTAAAGCCCTGCGCCACATGTAGGCGTTCCAGGGCAGGTGGGGGCATTCCGGCGCAGGAACGCTTCCTAAAAGTGGCTGAGTGAAATCTACAAGATTTCACTCAGTCACTTTTGAGCCCATGCTGCGTCAAAACCCTGCGCCTGCTCGAAGCAGGCGTAAGGATTGACGCAGCATTGTGCAGATAGGGCCCCCCAGAGCATTGCTGGAGCTGCAACTCCAGCAATGCGCCACTTTTACGGCACAGATGCGTGACGCATCTGTGCCGTTTTTGCCCCATGGTGCGCCGCATTATAAATGCGGCGCATTCATGATGGCGGAGCTGGGGCGCAAAATAACTGGCGCATCTCTACTGATATGCAGGGATGCGCCAGTTATTATAAATCTGCCCCTGAGTGTGTTTTATAAACATGTAAAAATAAGAAAACCAAACTGAAAAGTCATGAAAAGCCAAAGCAGAAAGAGCATCTCCTCAGTTATTTTACACTGAAAACCAGTGCTTAATTTGACCCAGTGGTTGCTGGTGGAGCCTACAGCACTCAAATTTGGGGACCGGCGCTTGTTTTCCTTTATCAGATATGGATCAAGAGCAAGAGAGGGAAAACCAAAGCAGAATACGGCACACGGTGCTGTACTCATAATCTGGCCGTTAGTCCAACATGTACCAGAACAAAAGAGCACTCCTCAATGACCCGTTTGGCACCTCAGCAACTCACCTCAGCCTTTGATTCATTTATGGTTGATGAAACGTTTTCCCTTTAGTAGAGTATCACTGGTAAATGTAGCTATTTGCACTATTTTCATATGATATATCACTGTATAAAGTACAAATTCTAACTCTTGATGTACCAGCTAATCCTGGTTTCTGTAAGTGTTATGCATAAAATCAACAAACCGGTCTGATGGATGCTTGGAACACTATGGGCTTAAAGAATAAATTACACATCAATACATGATAAGATTTCATTGTACCTTGTTCTTGGAATAAAATGCATCAGAATGTTCGTCTACACTATACCTCCACAAAAAAGTAACAATCTCCTCGTGCTCCATATGTGATGCTTGGTACTTTGCTGAGCCACGGTGAATCCGCAATCACATAGTAATCGACATTAGCGAAAAAAGTGTCGCTTTTTTGCTTAATAAGTTGATCTAAACCATCGGAACCAACTTCTTCCATTCCTTCCATGATGATCTTCACATTCATGGGGAGTCCCTGTCCAAAGATAATCAATAGCATTTGTAAGAAATTGCCTCATAAAGGAGAAGATGATCATTTTCATTGGGTTTAAAAAAAGGAAACGTACATTGACCTGAACTGCTTCAATTGCATTCAGAAAAGCCAGAACGTGTCCTTTGTCGTCATCGGCGCCCCGTCCATACAAATTACCTTAAAAACAAAGAGAAATGGTTAGATAACATTTGTTAAGGTACAGCATTGATAAGTCAGTTACCCGTCTAAAAAGTGCGCAGTACATGCCAAGTAGCGTAGTGTAAAACGATGGACCCTTCAAGGGAAATTTACTGAGGTTACCCTAAAACTTTACTCTGGCAGGCTTCTTCACAGATACAAAAATCTGTTATGTCAACAATTTATTTTTTGTAATCTGTTTATTATATTTTCAGCAAAAATGTAAAGAGTCCATATTATATCAAAGAGAGGACTAAAGACTTCGTTACTTGTACATTTTGCAAATCCAGATGAAAACATTCAATTTACCAATCAGTACATCCCCATTACATCATATAGGCCAGCCATCCTGGTAAATAATGAGAAAATGAAAAAGAAAGAAAACAAAGAAGAGAAAGGAGCCGAGAGATGAGGAAGACAAACACTAAACGCACAATTGCCTGAGCCTATGAGCCCAGCACTTAGCTTCCACCCGTGGGTAGCCATCTCACAATCGTTGGCAGTGTACAAATTCTATCTATTTGGGGGGGGCTGCTTAGCGCGACACAGTATCACAGCCTAATCTGCAGCATCTTCAATTAATCCACGCAAGCGCATACAGGCCCGAAATGGTTCCCAGATATCTCTGGGGGAGCAGGAATCCCTCGAGCGCAGGCAGTGTGGGGGGCGCAGCAGGGAAGGA
This sequence comes from Triturus cristatus, assembly GCF_964204655.1. Taxonomy (NCBI): domain Eukaryota; kingdom Metazoa; phylum Chordata; class Amphibia; order Caudata; family Salamandridae; genus Triturus; species Triturus cristatus. The sequence goes on from NC_140588.1 coordinate 190,859,476, forward strand.
GGCATAAGAGGAACGCAGGGCTGCTTTAAGCTGATAATAGGTAAATAGGTCTAGCAGGTTCACTGTGTCCTGCTCAAATAATTGCTGTGGCTAAATGAACACCCCCTCAGGGAATGCAGCTCCCATAGTATTAAGCTGGAGCCATCTAAGTCTATCACACACGCCTGCGTCCTGAGAAAAGGGAATTCTTGTGTGCCTGACCAGTGGAACCGAGGGAGTGAACAGGACATCAAACCCGATTGTGTCAACTCCCGCCCGCGGGGTGGATTGTGTCCTGTATAACACCATTGGTAGTGACTGCGGTGCTGCAAGATAATGCTCAGGTACTGTGTGTGCCATAAACTCTGTAGGGTACAACCAACAGAAAACAAACTGTGGCTGCACACAGAAATAGTATATTTCCATATCGGGTGCACCTAAGCCCCCTGATCAAATGGCATTGGTAAGGATCTCCCAGGCGATCCTGGGGTGCCATCCAGCCAAAGCCAATGTCACCAGGCTCTATCACAATCATCGCCTAAGGCTGCCAGTGAGCAGCAAAGGAAGGTGGATAAACAAGTAGAGAAATGTAGGCAATATGTTCATTTTAGCTATAGCAAGCCGCCCCGCCATAGAAATAGGGAGGCGAGCCCAAGTAGACACTCGACCCTCCAACCCGTCCATAACAAGCATTGGCATAGCCAATAGGTCTCGCTTTTGGGACCTTATAAGTATTTAGTTATGCAGCAAAATATCCTTGTTGCAACAAAAGCAACTGTTGCATGGCTTAACACTTATAAGGTCTCAAAGGCGAGACCTAAAAAACAGTACACAAGTGTAACCAAGCTACAGTGGTAAAAGAAGACTTGACCACGATAAAAGATAGAGACATGTCAGTGCTTAATTTGTAAAAAAAAAAAAAAAAAAAGTGCCAGGGCGCTCGTCAGTAGGCCACAGTAGCTTGCGCCACCCATTGTGTCTGCCAGTGATGCAAATGACAGCACTAACTATCACACTCCAACAAGTGCGACAATTCAGATTATTCCAGGCCCCCAAAGCTATAAGAGTAGATTGGGGGGGGGGGGGGCAGGTATTAGCTATTTTAATGTACATTGTATTAATAATAAACTGTCATTGTGCTAATTTAGAAACACAGCGCCACCATATGGCAGATTGCCATAATTGCCGGTGTTGACGATCAATTGCTGGCATTGATCCCAGGACGAAACGCAGAGGGATATTTTAAACACCCGATCCCCACAAAAAAAGAGAAACAATGTCTAATATTAAAGCACAATATTACACGAATGACTGAGTATATCCACTGTCCTTATGTCCCTAAAAATAAAAAAACATACGACATGAAAATCAGCTGCCCAAGCATGCCCCCACAATATCTAGAAAACAAGTAATGCCATAAGTACGGCACAGGGTCATACGGAGGAATTAATATATCTACCGTCCCCTGGTCCCTAAAAGCACACCTGAAATTAGGACACAAACACACAGCTGTCCTTAGCATGACCCCACAATATAATCGAGAACACAAGTGATGCCATGGACACGAGATCACCAGTGAATAAAGACCATTTATTTCTAAGACGCCTGTAAGTAGTGGCAACAAATCTAGAACACCAGTGATGCCATGAATACGAAGGCACCAGTAAGTAGAGTTCCTAAGGAGCATAGACTATTTCTTAAGACATCGGTAAATAGCGGCTTAAATACTAGAGTACGAATAGATAGATACCTACATTTAGACAGACCATGTGATTATGGTTTCGAATTAGCAAATGAGCCTTCTAGCTGTATAACGTCTTGTCCAATATTTTGCAACTAATATTTTGGTAATTATATAAATAGGGGAAGACATATCCCAGGAGGCATTGGGAAATAGGGAATTAGCTGTTTACACACAGCACTCGACACAGTGGCATACAGTTACCTTGGCAATAAGGAAGAACTATATTTATCAAATGCCTGGCGGTTCACCAGAACGTCCACCACACAACAACGCTGCACGTAGGACATACACACACATAGGGGGCAGCCCCCGCCCCTCCAGGAAGCAAGGTCGAATGCCGGTCACGCAGCTCTGCACCAAAAGTGGGAGCATGAAATTGAAAACACTATTTAACGGAGCAACCTTGACAGAGTCCTCCATTATGGGACTACAAAGATCATAAAATGTGTAACTGAGGGTGAGGCACCATGACAAACGACAAAGGGGAGCCTGATTTGGTGGGGTAGATGCAAATACCTCAGACATAATTTCCTCTGAGGGATTTCTTCAAACAAACATTTCTTCCCACCTATTACAAGGCAGCATACCAAATAACGTCAATATTTGTGCTTTCCTAACAGTAATGTTTAGTCACAGTTTACAAGCTTGGGCACAATCGCGCATGCGCTAAAAGGCAAAACTGAAAGCATTTAGCCCGGGAGTTGTGAAAACACGTGAGTGGTGACGCAATCTGCGGTGGGGGTTGGGGAGGGGGAAGGAATTGAAAGGCAAAACTGAAAGCATTTAGCCCGGGAGTTGTGAAAACACGCGACTGGTGACACAATCTGCGGTGAAGGAGGGAATTGAAGCACAACACAAGCAAGCGCTAAAAGGCAAAACTGAAAGCATTGAAAGCTGGCGCTTGCGCGCGTGAACGCAAGCGCTAGGTCAGCCATGGTAGCACTTTGAAAAGCCACTAACTAAATGTCTCGCCAGACCAGCGCATGCGCTGGCTCCTGCGAGACCTAAAAACTTTTAGTTAGCCCTCCAAAGGACGTCCACTTCCTGGCTTAACCATATTGTCAGATACTTAATTGGTTCCTTTGCCCAGCCAAGGGGAAAGTCTGAAGAGAACTCCTCAGTGGTGTCCATGAGTGAGAAAAGCTCTGACATAGCCCAACTAATTGAAAGTTGTCATATAATACATGCCATAGCCCACTCGCATTTCATAACAGGCTATCACAAGTTATTTCACCACTTTGTATACATTTTGGAACTTCCTGCCATTACAAAAACCCCACATTATTCACTTACCAGAATGGCTTCCAGATGAGGGGGCGTGGCTTGGAGCCCAAGTAGGATGGCAGCATCTGGGTAGACCTCTGGGACCCAGTACGTTTTTGGGCATTCTTTCATCCCTCCCTGCGGCTTATACCTGCCCAGCGGGGGTGTCTAAAGATGCGGTGAGCCCAGACGATGATTTTTGGCATTCTCTGACCTCTCTTTCACCTGCGAAGCTCTTCTGTGGCTGACAGACCGGACCTCTTCAGCGAGCGGGTCGCCACTTTACATAATCGGCGGTAATGTGCAGATAAGAATTCCTGTCATGTAAAAGTGAGTTTTCCTTCGGGAGCACGACAGCAGCACATTCTTCACTTTTTTTATTGCCCATGCTTAAAGACAGCTTTTCAACACGTGCAGTTCCTGTTTTATGGGCTTTTTGTTATTATGTATTGCTGTTCACTTGCTCTACAATAATTTCTCCTCACGTCTTTGCTGCAGAGGTGGAATTCTTCCCTTCTTGTTGAATCTTACTTATATGAGGGACTCTTTTTCAACTTTTTAATTATACTTTTGAGATGTGGATTTTCTCTTTTTGTGCTGAAGTGCTAGCCTTTGATAGCATTTTAGTTTTATAAGTTGCTCTCCCAAATTCTAGTATATATATGGGATGTCTGAGAAGAGCAATTAACCCACTTCCAACATCTGCTCATAAGATTATTAAGAATTACACTCTTTTTTCAAGACTATCATAAATGGAGGACTCCTTGGTTGCTCTGCATAAAGGCAGCCCCTCTTCTGGGTCTAATAGTATTCCTATTCCATCTACTGCTGGGAAGGCCACCACTAAACGCCTAAAAAAGGATCCTCCCTCTCTTACAAAATCTGCTTCACCTACTTCAATGGACCTCTTGCTGGAGGAAATACGTGCCTTAAGACCATTTATGGAAGAAACTAATTCTAAATTGCAGGTTCTCACCGATAAGTGGTCCCAAATGGAGGAAAGGTGGAATACAGCGGAGCAGAGCATTACCTATCTTCGCTCTGCTGTAGGTAAGATTCAATCTCTTCAGACCCAGATCTCTTCCCTCCATCAACAAGTCGCAAATTTGGAAAATAGAAGCAGATAGAACAACCTACACCTTTATGGTTTGCCTGAGGGGTCGGAAGGCTCTATTCCTGTCTCTTTTTTAAGTCCTTCCTTCCCAAGATTTTACATATGTCTGAAGAGTCTCATCTTAATATTCAAAGGGCCCATAGACTGGGACATCAGTCAGCAAATGTCTCTCATGCACGTAAACTACGAGGAGTCATCATGTACTTTCTTGAATACACTGACATACTCAAAGTTCTAGCAGCTGTTAAATCTTTGAAACATATTTCTTGGTCAGGTAACCCTCTATTATTCTCCCAGGACAATGTCAAATCTACATCTGATAGATGCAAAGATTTCTTCAATTTAAGGCCTGATCTTTGTTTTCTTGGTACTAGTTTTGGCCTGCTACATCCTTGCCAATTTAAAGTTACTTACAAAAATAAGACTACCACATATGAGGATCCGGTTAAGTTTAAAAGTTTTATTAACCCCTTCGATGCTCATGACGGAATGGTTCCGTCATGAGCATCGGTGCCCCTGTGCTCATGACGGAACCATTCCGTCATGAGGCCAGGGGCACGAAATCCCTCTGCTGCAGACAGCAGAGGGATTTCTATTTAATCCCTTTGACTGTGGGAGCTGGAGAAGAGCTTCCCCAGCTCCCGAGGCCCCCCTCCTGGTTTCTGTGCAATGAAGATCAACGCGCACGTCGCGCTGTCTTCATTGCACAGAAACCGAAACTGAAATGAGCCTTTAGGCTCATTTCAGTTTCACTTTGTATGTGCTCAGGGGGCTATCTCAGCCCCCCGGGCACGTAGAAAGACGGGAGAGGTATCATTGGAAAGGGGAGAATCTCCCCTTTCCAATGGTACCCCTCCCCAGTGGATCCCTGCTTGGGGATCGCCCCAGGAGGGCGATCCCCAAGCAGGGATCCACCCACTAGACACCAGGGAGTGGGGGCGGCCCCTTAGGCAAGGGCTTTTGCTCCCCCCAAATATTTTTTGTGTCATTTAGTCTTTTTGCCCCCCCTGGGGGGCAGATGGGGGCAGTGGCCCCCAATCTGCCCCCCCGGGGGGGGCAAAAGCCCACTAGACACCAGGGATATTTACTTTGCGCACATAATTTATTAGGGTGGGGGCTGCCCATAAAGGGCATGTCCATGCCCCCACCCCGCATAATGTACAGCCTTTCTGCCCCCCGTGGGGGGCATTTGGGGGCAGTAGCCCCTAATCTGCCCCCCGGGGGCCAGAAAGCCCACTATACGCCAGGGATTAATTTTTTCTTATAATTTGTGGTGGGGGCTGCCCAATATGGGCCCACCCTCTGCAAAAATGACAGCCTTTCTGCCCCCCCCGGGGGGCAGATGGGGCATTAGCCCCAAATCTGCCCCGCGGGGGCAAAAAGCCCAGTAGACACCAGGGATTTTTTAGGCAAATTTTAATTAGGGTGCCCGTTTTGGGCAGCCCCCACCCTAATTCAAATTTGCCCAAAAAACTCCCTGGTGTCTTGTGGAATTTCTGCCCCCCCTGGCGGGCATATGGGGGCATCAGCCCCCAATCTGCCCCGCCGGGGGGCAAAAAGCCCACAAGACACCAGGGATTTTTGGGGGGCAAATTTGAATTAGGGTGGGGGCTCCCAAAACGGCCATGCCCATGCCCCCACCCCCTCCCCGCAAAAATTACAGCCTTCCTGCCCCCCCGGGGGACAGATGGGGCAGTAGTCCCCAATCTACCCTTCCGGGGGGCAAAAAGCCCACTAGACGCCAGGGATTATTTTTAGGCAAATTTTAATTAGGGTGGGGGCATTGGCATACCCGTTTTGTGCAGCCCCCACCCTAATTAAAATTTGCCCCAAAAACTCCCTGGCGTCTAGTGGACTTTCTGCCTCCTCTGGGGGACCGATGGGGGCATCAGCCCCCAATCTGCCCTGTTGGAGGGGTAAAAAGCCCACTAGACGCCAGGGATTATTTTGGGGCAAATTTTAATTAGTTTGGTGGTTGGCCAAAACTGACATGCCCATGCCCCCACCCCCTCCCTGCAAAAGTTACAGCCTTCCTGCTCGACGTGGGGGACAGATGGGGCAGTAGCCCCCAATCTGCCCCCCCGGGGGGCAAAATGCCTACTAGACGCCAGAATCCCCTGCAAACCTCAATTTTAGCTGAAAAATCACTTTTTTCACACATTTTGGTGTGGGAAAGTTGTGGCATCACCGGGCTCACACAAATTTACCACCACCCAGCGTTGCCCCAGTTCTTCCGGTAAAAATGGTGCCTCACTTGTGTGGGAGGCCTAAGTACCCGCGGCAGGCAAGGGCTCAAAACGTTGTGAGGCGAAATCAACATTGCCTATCAAAAAATGTTTTGGGCCCTTGCCTGTCGCGGCAAAATATATAGGTTTGCTAGGTTTCCCTAGGTGCCGGCAGAGCTAGGGTTAAAAAACTACAGCTAGTCACTTTGCCAGAAAAGGGTCATTTTTCACTGCAAAATTGAGGTGTGACCACGTTGCGTTTTGTGCCGTTTCCTGTCGCGGGCACTAGGCCGACCCGCACAAGTGAGGTACAATTTTTCTCGTAGGACATTGGGGAACGCGGGTGGGTGGAAATTTGTGGATCCACGCAGATTCCAGAACTTTCCATCACAGAAATGTGGGGAAAATGTGTTTTCTTTTACACTTGTTTAGGTTTGCAAGGGATTCTGGGTAACAGACCCTGGTGGGAGGCACTCAAGTCACCACATCGTGGATTCCCCTGGGTGTCTAGTTTTCAAAAATATATAGATTTGCTAGGTTTCCCTAGGTGCCAGCAGAGCTAGGGTTAAAAAACTACAGCTAGGCAATTTGCCAAAAAAGGGTCATTTTTCACTGCAAAATTGAGGTGTGACCACGTTGTGTTTTGCGCCGTTTCCTTTCGCGGGCACTGGGCCGACCCGCACAAGTGAGGTACCATTTTTCTCGTAGGACTTTGGGGAACACGGGGTGGGTGGAAATTTGTGGATCCATGCAGATTCCAGAACTTTCCATCACAGAAATGTGGGGAAAATGTGTTTTTTTGGACAATTGTTTACGTTTGCAAGGGATTCTGGGTACCAGACCCTGGTGGGAGGCACTCAAGTCACCCCATCCTGGATTCCCCTGGGTGTCTAGTTTTCAAAAATATATAGGTTTGCTAGGTTTCCCTAGGTGCCGGCAGAGCTAGGGTTAAAAAACTACAGCTAGTCACTTTGCCAAAAAAGGGTCATTTTTCACTGCAAAATTGAGGTGTGACCACATTGCGTTTTGCGCCGTTTCCTGTCGCGGTCACTAGGCCGACCCGCACAAGTGAGGTACCATTTTTCTCGTAGGACCTTGGGGAACGCGTGGTGTGTGGAAATTTGTGGATCCACACAGATTCCAGAACTTTCCATCGCAGAAATGTGGGGAAAATGTGTTTTTTTTTACAATGTTTTATGTTTGCAAGGGATTCTGGGTAACAGACCCTGGTGGGAGGCACTCAAGTCACCCCATCCTGGATTTCCCTGGGTGTCTAGTTTTCAGAAATATATAGGTTTGTTAGGTTTCCCTAGGTGCCGGTAGAGCTAGGGTTAAAAAACTACAGCTAGGCACTTTGCAAAAAAAGGGTCATTTTTCACTGCACAATTGAGGTGTGACCACGTTGCGTTTTGTGCCGTTTCCTGTCACGGGCACTAGGCCGACCCGCACAAGTGAGATACCATTTTTCTCGTAAGACTTTGGGGAACATGGGGTGGGTGGAAATGTATGGATCCACGCAGATTCTAGAACTTTCCACCACAGAAATGTGGGGAAAATGTGTTTTTTTGTCAATTTTTTAGGTTTGCAAGGAATTCTGGGTAACAGATCATGGTGGGAGGCAGTCAAGTCACCCCATCCTGGATTCCCCTGGGTGTCTAGTTTTAAAAAATGTATAGGTTTGCTAGGTTTTGTGTAATATCTGGTACTTTTATATATAGTTTCTTATTCAGTTTCACAATTTATGTATTTATCAGTTTCTTCCTGTACAATGTATTAACATGTTGCTTGTCTTGGAATGCGCACCATGGTGATGGAACCTGGTTTGGTGATGCTTCTAATGCTACCTGTCAGTTGCAGCTGACTTCTTCTCCTGGATGGATGGGATCACTTTTACTGGAATAAACTTGCAACTTCACTTACTACATCTGGAGCCTCCTGAATTTCATTTCAGCTTGAATTTTACACTGGCGACGAGTGGACTCTTCCCACGCTCCAGGACTGTGATCCCAACATCAAATTATTCATTTATATGCAACTCATATACTGGACTTGCTAAGAACTGGAAGTTCTCTTCTTTAAAGTGAGTACTTCAATTTTAATCAAATATCACCTGTTGAGCAACCGCCGCACATCTCACCTCTTCAGCTTTAAAATCATTTATGGTTGGGAGATTTCGGTGCGGGCTCTATATAGTGATGATAGTCCATGGACATTAAATAGAATTAGTGGCTCATTATCCCAATAACTCGTGAACTTTTGTATCAAGTAGTGAGCTGTTGAAATCCTTTCCTAAATTCAAAGGAGAAAAGGTGGCCACACTATTGAATTCCATCAGGAATATTGTTGGGCTGGTGAACGGAAAGAAAGGATTTAGCACGAGTGTTCCAGTGATGGTGAATGAAAACAGAAGGTTAAACTTGCTTTTCATGTGCCCTTTTTGAACTTTGTCTTGCATGGGGTCGAATTTCATTTGCATACCATCTGACAGACTCAGCGTTTTGGAAGTCATACAGCATTTTTTTTATTCCCCTCACTTGAAGTTTCCCACTTGGGACTATTTTGTTTGGTGCTAGGAACCCAACCAAACTGTTTCCTTTGAGGTGCGGGCTGAAAATTGAACTCTGCATCATTTGAAACTTTACCGTGTGAGTGTGCTCCTTTATGATAATTGAATGGTTTGACTCCCTTTACTCTTTAAGTCTTATGTAAATTGAAATTTGGTCCAATTTTTCAAAAAACAAAACAAAAACAAAACATATATATATAATCAATAAATAAATAAATAATATATAATAATAAGAATAAGAAGGGGAAAAGAGGTGTGCGTCATGCAGAATGTAGCTACCCCTCCTTTTTTCCTTTCCACTCCAGGTGATCCGCCAATTAAATGGCAAAAGTGGAAAAATGTTTTCGAGAGGTACGCGAAAGTTTGCGGGACCAATCTTAGCGCAGAAAGACGCACAGCTCTTCTCCTTCGTTGTCTTGGCTCTGAGGGACAAGAAGTGTTTGATCATTTACCTGATGTGGATGATCAAACATTAAATGAATATGAAATATGTATTTTAAAGCTTGACAAACATTATTTGCCAAAAGTGAGTACAATATTAGAGAGGTATCACTTTGGAAAGAGAACACAGCATCAAGGAGAGTCAGTGGAGAACTATGTCACTGCTCTCCGAAAATTAGCTTCCTCATGTAAATTCGGTGCTTTGGTAGAGGAAAGAATAAGGGACCAATTCATGTTGGGGTGCAATGTCGAAAAGGTCAAGAGTGATCTTTGGCAAAAGGATGAACCCACTCTGGAGGAAGTGCTCTCCATTGCCAAGCAGATTGAACACTCCTTAAAATGTGTAGACATTATTACTAAACGTGAAAATAAAGATGATGCCGTTGAATCCGTAAAGGTAAAAAATAAAGGAAAAAACTTTAAGAAAAATACAACAATGAAGTGGGAGAAGAAGAGTATAAAGGATTTGAAACTTAAATGTTACAGATGTGGAAGTGATAGTCACTTGGCCAATGATAAGAAATGTCCTGGGCACAAGTCTACTTGTGCTAATTGTAAGAAAGTTGGACACTATACTTCTTCTTGTAAAGCTAAAACACACAAAAACAAGGTTTCTGCAGTTGTGGATGATGCCAATAGCAACAGTGATAGTGAAAATGATTGTTATTGTGGACAAATAGTTTCACAAGTCTCAGACAATCACAAAAAAGGACCCCTAGATGATATTAAGGTGGAAGGGAAGCTCACAAAGGTTTTGTTTGACTCAGGGGCAAAAATCACCATAATTTCGAGACAGTTCTTTGTAAACAACCTCGCCAAAACCGTAAAACTTCTCAAAGCTGACATAAAACCCACTGGATATGGGGGGGAACCTATAAAATTATTGGGTTACTTTATTGGCTTGGTAGAATATGGAGGTAGATATACCACAGGTAAGATATATGTTTCACACAAAGGGGACAGCATTATCAGCTGGTTCCATCAGAGGGATCTTGGGGTGATGTTAGATCCCAACAGCGACCCTCCTGTTATTTTAAAAAAGGATTTCCAGGTAAATGATGTTTTAGCTCAAGATTGTGAAGGAGGTTTTGCTGGTTTAATGAAGAAAGAATATCCAGAGGTATTTAAAGAGGAATTAGGGTGTTTGAGAGGTTATTTACACAATATAAGACTGATTCCTGGAGCGGTTCCTGTAGCTTGCAAAGTTCGCGGTGTACCTTTGTCAGTAAGAGAAGAAATGAAAGGTGAACTGGAGAAATTGAAGAGAGATGGTATCATTGAGGAGGTTGAAGGTACTAGATGGTTGGCGCCAGTTGTGGCCGCACGCAAATCGAACGGTAATTTGCGTCTATGCATAGACTTAAGAGAACTGAATAAGCAGGTTATCATAGACAAATATCCTTTGCCTAAGATTTCGGACATGTTGATGCTTTTGCAAGGTGCAAGTGTTTTTTCCACAGTAGATTTAAAATCTGCTTATCATCAAATAAAACTAGAGGATGAGTCTAAAGATTTTACGGCTTTTATCACGCCTTTTGGGACTTACAGGTTTGTCAGGCTGCCATTTGGACTTGTGTCCGCAGCGTCTGTATTCCAGAGAGCTTTAGAAAGGGTTTTAAAAGGTGTTGCAGGGGTGAAAATTTATCAGGATGATGTACTTGTGTATGGAAAGAATGAGGAGGAACATGATAAGATACTCAGAATGGTTTTTAAGAGATTCCAAGAATACAATCTTACTGTGAGGATGGATAAATGTAACTTTAAAAAATCCTCGATAGATTATCTTGGCCACACGATTACTGGGCATGGTGTACAGCCCAAAGCTGAACTTGTGAGTGCCATCCAAGACTTAGCTTCTCCATGCAATAAGGAAGAGTTGATGAAATTCTTGGGAATGTCTGAATATTACAGCAAGTTCATTAAGGATTTTGCTGGAATGTGTGTCAACATGCGAAAACTGCTCTGCAAGGGTGTAAATTTCATTTGGTCCAATGATTGTGAAAAGGAATTTGTTGCAATTAAGAATATCCTAAAGAAAACTCCAAAATTGAAAAGCTTCGATCCCAGCAAAAGAACGGTGCTTATCACTGATGCCAGCATGAAAGGTTTGGGTGGTGTCTTGCAGCAAAATGATGGGGAATCTGACTATGTTGTGTTATTTTTATCACGAAGTCTCAGGGGGGCAGAATTACGTTACTCCGTAATAGAAAAGGAGGCCCTAGCGGTACACTGGGCAATTAAGAAACTAAAAAATTTGTTGTGGGGTATTAAATTTGAAGTTAGGACAGATCACAATCCCCTGTGCCAGGTGTTCAACAAGAAGGGCATTGATGCCATATCCGGGAGGATTTCTAAATGGGTGGTAGCACTCCAATGCTATAATTTTAAAGTTGAATACTTGCCGGGTGCTAAGAATTGTGTTGCTGACACACTTTCAAGATTAGTGGGACAAAATGATGATAAGTGTGAAGTGGAGGAAGATCACATGAATGAATGGGTCTGCAGCATTGAGGCCGATGGGTTTAAAGAGAACAGATGGCGTGATGAATGTGCAAAGGATAAAGAGTTTGTTGAGTTGGTCTCACTACTTAAGAATGGATGGTACAAGAAAGTCAATGGCGAGTGTGATAAGTATTGGATGGTGAAAGACGAATTAGCTGTGTCTGAAGGTCTCATTTTTAGAGGCACCAGGTTAATCCCTCCTATGAGCCTGCGTGAAGAACTTCTCATAATGGCTCATGAAGGTCACCTAGGTATGTCCAAGACCAAGGAGAGACTGAGACTCAACTATTGGTGGCCAGGGATGGACATGCAAGTCGAGCGCCTTGTGAGGGATTGCATAGCTTGTTGCTTAAGCGAGAAGAGCCAGAAGCCGAGGGTCCAACACAAGGTGATCAGGAAAAGGCCGGAGAAGCCATGGGAAGAGTTATCTTTTGATATCTTAGGTCCCATTCGTGGAAACGGCGTTGAGAGTTATGTGTTTGTTTTAGTTGATTTATTCTCCAGGTGGCCGGAAATAAAAATCACCAAATGCATTGATACTATGCATGTAATTGAGTTTCTTAAGGAGGTTTTTGGAAGGGAGGGGTTACCTGGAGCATTATTGACTGATAATGGAACGCAGTTGGTCTTGTGTGAAATGGAAGACTTTTTGTCAAAATGCTCCATTAAACATAAAAGGTGTGCGCTTTACCACCCAGAAAGCAATGGAATGGTGGAGCGCTTTAACCGCGTTCTGAAAGAAACCATTGACTTGGCAAAGAGTAACAATTTAGATTGGAAGAAAGAAGCCATCAGGAAGGTTGAGATTTACAGAATCACTCCTCATGCAATCACGGGTCGAACTCCTTTTGAGCTACTCAAGGGGAGGTATGCAAATACCTTAGTTGCTCCTTTTTGGATTAACGATACTGAATCCAAAAGAGGTAAAGAACATTTTGATGATAAGTGGAGGAGTAAGGAATGTGACAAAATAAAAGCACGCAAAATAAACTATGATTTGAGGAAGGCTGTGAAAGTCACCAAGGTTAATGTAGGTGATTCAGTCATGATAAGAGCTCCTTTTGGGAAGAAAGGTTCGGGTCTGTTTCAAAAACCTCACAAGGTTGTCAAAGTATGGACTAACGCTATCAAAACAGAGGATTCCCGTGTTTGGAATCTCAACAGAGTGGTTGTTATAAAAAAGAGTAAATTGAATGGTGATAGATATGAACATGGTTCAGATAGAACTTCTCTAAATACAGATGTAGGTGATAACCCTGTGAGTGTTCCAAGGGAAAAAAGGCTCACTAAACTACCTTCAAGGTTTAATGAGTTTCAGATGTGATTATGTTATAGTTTCATTCTCAGTTTACTGTTAACTTTTCATGCATTATGTGCATTGGTTCCCAAATGCCATCTTCAATGTATTAATTCATTTTGTGTTAGGTGTTTAGGGGGGAAGGTGTGTAATATCTGGTACTTTTATATATAGTTTCTTATTCAGTTTCACAATTTATGTATTTATCAGTTTCTTCCTGTACAATGTATTAACATGTTGCTTGTCTTGGAATGCGCACCATGGTGATGGAACCTGGTTTGGTGATGCTTCTAATGCTACCTGTCAGTTGCAGCTGACTTCTTCTCCTGGATGGATGGGATCACTTTTACTGGAATAAACTTGCAACTACTTTCCTACATCTGGAGCCTCCTGAATTTCATTTCAGCTTGAATTTTACATTTCCCTAGGTGCCGGCAGAGCTAGGGTTCAAAAACTACAGCTAGACTCTTCGCAAAAAATGTGTAAATTTTAATTGTGAAAATGTGGTGTGTTCACGTTAGGTTTTGAGCCACTTCCTGTCGTGGGCACTATGCCTACCCACACAAGTGAGGTACCATTTTTATCGGGAGACTTAGGGTAGTTAGGATTTGTAAAGCAACTGTTATTACCTATTTATTTTTGATGCATTTCTCCCTTCCAAATGAAAAACATTGTGTAAAAAAAAAGTCATTTTGAAAAATGACCAATAATTCTCATGCTAGTATGAGTATTCACAATTTCGAAAATGTGCAAATATGCACTGTTTCTAAACTCTGTAATTTGTTCCCATTTCAGAAATACATAGGTGTCTTTCATACCGATTTTTCCATGTATACATTTTCCCACAATAATTGCTATATACCCGGAACATAATAAAAAAACATTACAAAATGCTGCTCAGTTTTTTACTCTGGGCTCGTTGGGCTCTTGGTGAACCTACAAGTCCTATATATCCCCACAACCAGGAAGGTCCAGCGGATGTAAGGGTACATTGCTTTCAAAGAGATGTCATAATTAGAAGAAGTTACAGGTGAAAATGTTGACTCAAAAGGCTGCTTTTTTCAACTAATTTTTAATTTTTCCTATATTTAACTGGTAGTTTCTATAAAGAAACCTTGATGGATCTACACAAATGACCCCTTGCCGAATTCAGAATCTTGTCTACTTTTCATAAATGTATAGTTTTCCAGGATACATTATTGCTTTTGTACCCATTTCTACCATTAACTGGACGGAGGTTGGAAGCACAAAAAATAGCAAAAATAGAGTATGTCCCAGAAAAATGCCAAAACTGTGTAAAAAATGTTGGTTTTCTGACAAAATTCTGTCATTCCCTAAAAGCTGGAGAAATGGTGATTTCAGCCCCACAAATCTCTTTTTGATACCATTTGCAGAGAAAAACCCAGACGCTTTCATTTGCAGACGGTTTTTCCCATTTTTCACAAAAAAAACAAAATTTTGCTGTATTTTGACAAATTTCTGGGAACCCTCTAGGAGAATCCACATTCCCTGGGTACCTTTAGAATCCCCATGATGTTGGAAGAAAAGGACGCAAATTTGGCGTGGATACCCAATGTGGTCAAAAAGTTACAGGGGCCTAAGCGCGCACTACCCCAAATAGCCCAAAAAAGGCTTAGCACAGGAGGGGAAAAGGCCTAGCAGCGAAGGGGTTAATGCATGTCAATTCGAAAACATGGACACTTCACGTCCATCTTCCGCTCCTTGAGTCGTGTTCTTTTCACGTTATCTTCTTACCTTCAATAATTTTTTTAATTCTGATTTTTGAATGTTATTTAAATGTTGATAATAATATGTTCCAACTCATGTTACTTCTATAGATTGCTCAGGGGCCGTGTCTCTTTTATTTCTTATGATTTTCATTATAACTTAATATTTATTATTAATTTTTTATTTGCTTCCCTGCAGATATATCATTCATGTTTGTGACTCTCCCCATATTTTGTAATATGTCCTGTGCTTCTCTCGTGCTCTTCCCATTGATTCCCAACGTACCATCTGTTCCATGTGGCCTCATCCCCCTCCAACCTTTCCTTCGATCCTACTTGTCATAGGTATGTTTTCCCCATTTTCCTTTTTGTTAATATTGTACTATTTTCAATTTTATGAATTTCTTTCTCTTTCTTGTTATCTTTATTTCTTAATTTCTTGTTTCTATTCTCCTCTTTCTCTCTCTTTCTCACATCTAATTTTTGTTTTTATCTATCTCATGTTTTTTTTGTATACATATGTCATGATAAGGTCTATAATGTCCTTGGGGCTGATTCACAGAACTAATCTGAGATAAAATCCTAAACTTACTACTTTTGGTATTCACAGAAGGCATTTAGTAGTAGTAAAGTTACACATTGCACTAAATACACTAAAAAAAGATAAGGCCCGGGCCCTGACGGCTTTACCGTTGAGTTTTATTCACATTTTGCTCAATTACTTCTTCCCAAATAGGTAATTTTGGTATCCTCCTTTCTCTTCTTCCGGCTCCTTCTTAGATGCTTTAATTTGCCTTATCCCCAAGGAAGGTAGAGACCCACATTTCTGCAAACATTATAGCCCAATATCACTGGTTTATGTTGATTATAAAATAATTTCTTTGTCATTCTCCCAAGCCTCTCGGCTATTCGATTTGCCCTCAATATGTGAGAACAAATATAAAGTGTTGTATAATGCCCTTTGCGCTGCTTAAGAACTAAAATCAGAAAATCTTTTAGGGCAGCAAACACCACACAGTCCTTTTTCTTCAAATATAACAGACTATTATTGACTCCTACTCTTTTGCATGCAATGCACCCAGCTATGGCAGACACTTGTTGGACATGTTCCTTACCACGGCCAGATTTAAAAGATTTACTTTTTACATGCCCCCCTGTGATGCACTTTTGGTTGCAGATATGGGCTCAAATTAATTCAATTTCTCATACTTTAGTTCCTTTTTCTATTTCTAATCTTTTTGTGGGTAGTATATCTGAAGCTTGGACCCCAATATCCCATGACACTCATATTTTGGATTTATTGTTGGCAGCAGCTTTTCAACAAATCACTAAAAATTGGAAGGACTTCACTAAGCTACAATTTCAAGCTTGGTGGAATGTGGTTTGCTATAATCACAGATTGGACACTAACTATGTCTCCCCCATGTCCTTAGCTCTGAAACGCCAGATCTTGTGGACCCCCGTTACTAAGTATTTAGATGATAGTGCACAGGGCTCCTTGGCGCACACACCAGCAAAACAGGAAGGCCTGAAGCTCCCCTGACATCCCTTCTATCCTCACTTAACATAATTAATTATATTGTTTGTCAATTCAACTTTGTATAAAACCTATATATGATATGTTTGCTTCCATATGATTGTATTGCCAAACTTTTTGGGTTTCACTTAACCTTATTTCATGTCTTTTCGTTATATGATGATTGTATTATTTGGTATTGCATGATTTATGGATTATTTATTGTTAAGTATTGTGGTTTACCCCTATGCCTTATTATGCTTTAAATAAACGTATTTTTAAAACTCAAAATGGCTTCCAGATAAATAAATGGTAGCATTAATCCCTAAACCAGGCCAGATATCACTCTATATTTTGAACCCACCCCATATCAACCTTGACTCAGAGTAAGGGGAACCTTTGGATGTCACACTCAACAATGAAGCTCAGAGACAGAAGCAGCGAGTAGCCTCTACATCCATAACAAATGGCCTCTCACAGGTTAGCCGTCTTACAAACACAAAGGTGAATTGAATTAGAAAAAGTACCATTCATAAAGGACACTGAGAAAAAGGTTTTAAAAATCCCCCTGCTGGAATACTCCATTTAGAGCAAATTTCCAACTTTATATTGTGAATCCCCTATGTCATTCTCTTCATCCGCTTCTGCAGCTAATACACTTCCCTGTTCTGTTATCCAAGGTCCCAGCGTGAACAAAGCCCACCTCCCTGGAACCTTCTGTCTTCAGTCCCTCGGGCGATGCTCTCGCCAGGCCCAGACTGGCCATTCTGACTCTATGGCTTTGTCTCCATGGACTGCAGGTTAGGTGGTGGCTTTCAGGCTGGGTAGGTACAGCTGCTATGCGTCGACCATGAAAGCCTCCATTCCCAAATTCCACTCCAGTTCTTGCAGTTGTGACTGGTTCGAACATTTTTGCCAAGGCTTGTTTTGGCTTTCAGTCTGCATTGGTGGTGGTACACTGGTTGCGTCAATGTTGTGGGCAGTCCCGTCTCACAACAGGTTTAAAGCTTGAGCAAAGAAGCCGTACAAACACACCTCAGTCTCTTTAGACTCACATCTCATTCGCAAGTATTGTTTTAAAAACTGCCCACCCCCATTCTCCATCCGTGACGCAGCAACTGAGAAGGTGTGGCATTCTGCCACACATCCTGTTGCAAAAATACAACCATTCATAAATCTCTTATAGTACAGTGTCGTGAGCGAAGCTCTTCAAAATAAGACGCCAAATGTGCATTTTCCTCATTCCAAATTAAGCGCAATTTCACTTTTACCACTCCCTCGAGTATAAATATCAAACACTCTCTCATTGTGTGTCGAAACAAGCAAACCCTTAGTACAATTATTCACACCATTTTTTCGTTGCAGCATTTTTATCATATCTGAGTGCTTCAGGCCCTCGTCACATGTATGAAGCTGAAAATACATTGTACAAATAGACAGATCCCTTTTTGCCCTTTCAGAAAGTGACTTGAGCCTCGCAAGGGAAAAGTGGCATACAAATCATGCCAATACCATACATAGTTATATATTTTGGAGCATTTTTCATATTCATTTTGGAAAAAAATAAAAAAGATCTAGTGAACACTAGGTGGCAGACACACCTAAATAACCAGGAAGAAGGTACAGCAAGTAGCGCAATGTATTAAGTATTAAGATCATGCCAACTATCAGGCACCTCAAACATGAAAATAAACAAGCATTTGCAATGTAATCGGTCACGCCTTTGGGACCTTATATGTATTTAGCTATGCTGCACATTAGCCTGGGTGCTGAAACATCTACTGTTCTTTAACATGGAGGGAAAGTAAGCACCAAACTGCGTGAAACACCAGGTATGAAAACACATGGAGAGAAATATTGCCTTTCATCGGGAAATGGTATAGTCCAAAGCTCTGTTTTTGATATACAATCAGGGCCTTCTGTGGTCATGATGGAGCTTAGATTTCACCTATAAAATGTATGCATTATTATATGACAAAAAGCTGCAGACATGAGTTCTAAAATGGCACGCAGATTGTGGCGCAAGCAAAATGCAAACATAGGCCTGATCAGAATGCTTCAGTTTGGAGGTGCTTTCATGTGAAAACATGCTCAATTAGTTGAACAGCCATGTTTATATGTGATTAATCAATATGTAACCTCACTGCAGAATGCACATAATTTAGAAATTGTATTTGTTCATTCAAAATGGCATATAATGGCACTGAATTAACATGTATTTTTGCAAGAGTAGAAATGTGCTGAATTGTGTTTCTGTGTACAAAACCACGTGATTTCAGTTTGCTTTAGTGGACTCAGCTAACTGTAGTTTTTGCCCTTGAACATTTGAATGGAATGTGCTCCTCTTCCCTACCAACTTTCAAGGAAAGGGCTTTGTTAATAAATCACGCCCTCCGGTTTCCGTTCGACCTTCACTATGTTGCATATTTTTGTAGCCTGTTTAAACGTGGAGAGAAGAGCACACTTTGTTTTCATAAATCACAAGACTGAAATTTGAAAAAGAATACGCCTGATTAATGACGTATGCAATCAGCTCATGGGGAGATGATGTGTCTTGAAGTTCTGATTGGATCAGCTATGAGGACCGAGCACGTGAACCTTTACTTGAAATATAACTTACAAGTGGGAGGAGTGCTAATTATCTTTCTGAGGGCCAGGTCCAGTTTCTGTGCTGGACACAGAGACTGGGAGGGGCTGCATTCTGTGGGGGCTATTGTGCAGCTTGAGACAGAGACACAGACTAGCACAGTGAAGCAGAGGCAGAGAGAAAGAGCTGAAAGGATCAGAACAGATTTAGATTTTGGTGCTAAACTACATTTATTTCTCTTTATGGGATATTTTTGCCATAATTAATTATTGATTAACCTGGCAAGACTTACTCTTTTTCTTAGAAACTCTTTAAGAGTTTTGACTGACAATTTGCGCCACATTTCCCTTCCTATGTGATGCTTATATGCAGACTGTAATATGTTCTGTATTAATGCTATTTTTCCTACTTTTCAATTCTGTAACCTGATTGATATTTGACTAATGAATAAAGAGTCAGAGAACCTTAACTTTTGACTTAAAATAAAACCTTTTAAAACAACTCACCACTCTCATTATTGCCGCTAATATTGTTTGCATTTAATTTTCATATTTATGTAAAGTCTCCTGTTTGGTGAAACACGGTCATCAAAAGGTCCATCCTTTCACCCTTTACAGCGGTAAACAATAGGTAATGAGGTTTTGAATAGGGAAATTTCCAGGTAATTACCGCTGGATCAGTTTTTAGCAGCAGAGTTAAGGTTAGTGCGATCACCAAAACGAGCATAGTTAGTTTAATGCCTAGCGCGAGAAAATAATTGCCCAAGTTAGATGAAAGTCCTGATTCCTAATTCCTGATTCCTGTGCTCAGAATCTGAAGACTGGCAAAGCAGTACTGGAAAGGTGATACAAGAAGGGGATTGCTGGAGTGGTGTGAGTATTAATAGGGTTCTGAAATGCTGTTAATGCGCTTGCAGGTATGTTTTTGAGGTGTTGAAAAATAGTAAGGGTTTTGACTGTGGATGAAATTGTGCCCATTTTGACTTGATGTTTTTTATTTTGTTTTATTGATTGAATTGGTAATTTCATAGGACAGATTTATTGATTATTGATTATTGATTTATGTACTAACATTCTATGTTGAGTCATGTTGTGTTTTATGTTGTTTTTGAAGACTTCTGGGATGTAGGAAGTCGGATGCCCTGTGGCAAGTGAAGTCACATGATGTATTGTTTGTTGCCCTGTAGGTACACGGGGAAAACGTGTGACGATTGAAGTTGCATGACACATTGTCTGGGTTCGAATTGGTAACATCGCCGTGTGTCATCGTTAGGGACATTTCTGTGTGAAAGAGGTGTATGGATAGCGAAGGCCACCTGTGAAATTTTGGTCTTAAGTAACAGGAGTCCACGTGAACTCTGATTACGCTTATCACTGGAAAGGTAATAGGTGTTCCCTAAGCTTGATAGAAGGGTTAAAGTAGATGCTACTTTATTAACAAGTGTAATAATTCTGTAGTAGGACAGAGGTAAGCTCTGCTCTCGGGAAAGACAGGATTCTGTGTGAATGAACTACATTTTCCATATGAATGTGTGTAAATGAAATAGCATTCGACTTAATTGTGAAACTCTGGTTTTATTTCTCAGGAGCAGTGCGTCTCCAACAGGTGTCTTAAATCCAGAGAAACGGTTAGTTAATGCTTGCTAGAAGGGTAAGGTAGAGGGAAGTGCTACTTTATCAGCGAGTGTAATGATTCCGTAGTAGGGCAGAGGTAAGCGCTGCTCTCGGGAAAGACGGAATTCTTGTGAGAAAGGTCAAGACAATCTCTTTGTTAGCGACGCAGACAATGGTGGCGTTTTTATGTCGTTACTAACAGATTTTGAGTAAAAGAGAATGTAAGAAAAAGATTGCTGTAAGATTTTGTAAAGGGAGGGCTAGTAGCAGAAGGAAAACTGATGTCCCAAAGGGCCATGCTGGCACTGGACGTGACAGTGGGTTTGTAGTGAGCCCTGTTTGTAAAGAAGGGGTCAGTAGCAGGAGTTAAACGGACTGAAACTGCCAATTGTGGCAGAATTGGAGAAAATAAATTGCATGAAAATATTGCAGAAATGGAATTGTTTAAAGGTTTAAAGAAGCTGTTGGGAAGTAAAGTGAAAAATGTGTTTTTTGTTAGTGATGCTCCTGAAGGAACAGCTGTGCATTTTATGTCTATCAATTTGGGACAAAATTCATGCTTGTGGATTCACCAATGGTACAAGATTACTGAAAATGAGGGTCCTTTGAGGTTTCCAAAAGATGGTACTTTTGAATTGCAAGTTATTGACAAATTAAGGGAAGTGTTATGTGAAAGAAAGACACCATCTAGAGCTGCACAATTTGAGGCCTTAAGCATGTGGGAAAAAGCAGCAAGAGACAAAGCAAGTGAGGCTAAAAAGGTAAAGCACCAGTTGCAGGAGAAGGGAATTAATGATGATAAAAAGCTTCAAATAAATAATGATTCAGGGGATAAAATAATGGATGCATTGTTAACTGAGTGTCCGCCACTTTATGTGGTTCCCATTAAAAATACTGAAAATAGTGTACCAGTAAGTACTACAGTGGCTACTGCTTCTGTTGAACAGAGAGAAATACAGAATGAGAGAAATGTTTCGACATTTCAGATTGACCCACTACCTGTTGATTCAGCACTGACAGTGATACCTCCAGGTGTTACTGCTTTAAATGTGACTGATTCAGTGAATAAACTACAAGCTGCAGATGTACAGACAGTGCCTAGACAAATTATGACTGTCCAAATTAACATGGGCCCTAATCAAAAGGTTCAAAGAGCTGTAGAAGGAGTAAATATGTCAAGGTTTATTTCAGAAACTCAGAATGCACAGATTATTGAACAGAAAGTACCCCAGACAGTCCAAGCATTGAAAGATGGAGAAAATGGTGTTTACAACATCTGCAGCCCAGGATCAAATAAATACATTTGGAGATGGGATTTTTTAAACCTACTTCGAGGAAGCAGCAGTAATTAAAAAGATAGAAAGCATGGGGGAACAAATTAACTCAGACCCCGGAAAAGAGAAACAGCTTAGTGTTTTAAATTCAACATTTGAGCATGAAGAAATTAACAGTCCTTGCTATTTACATCATGAAAATGTGAACCAGTGTGAGGAAAAATAATTAATTTCCCTGAGTAAGGAAACAAATACATGTGCAGTAACTACACATGGTAGACTGACCGATTTGGCTCAAAAATATGAAATTAATGTTTCAGGAAGTTTTCCATTTCAGAAAAGCTTCAGGGTACACATGAATGAAGAGGCAAATGAGACAATGTGGTCTTCAGGAATGCAATTGCACATTGCAGAAACGAAATATATTTTTTTAATGCAATGGGTTTGAGAAATTAGGAGACAAGCGCACAAGAAAACATGAGAAGAAAAAGAAACCACCAGACCTAGTAAGGTAACTGGATAAGAAAAAGAAACCACAAGACCTAGCAAGGAAAGTGGATAAGAAAAAGAAACCACCAGATTTAGTTGAGGAAAATAATAAGCAGAATGAGGGAGAAGCTTTTGCTTGCTCATTGAGAGAAATGGTGGGATAAGTGAATGTTCATGTGCCATGGAACAAAAGTGAACTTGCAGAATTTCTGAACACATTCCCGAAATTGAGAGACAAACTTATGCTGTGGTACCCACAAGTTGATGGATTTATCGAAATTTTAAAGGAGTTGTGTATTAATTTGGAAATGATTTTTGACACTGCCATGCAAACTGAATTATGGTTTGCATCTAAAGTTGCGGTGCAAAGGCCAGGTGAGGAGACAGTGAAAAATGTTTGCATGAATCCACGATCAGTTTCTCTTGTTATTGAGAAAAATGAAGCAGCGATTACTTTTCTGAAGGGCAGAGTGCCAGGAAAATATGTTAATTGGGTACAGATTAAAAGAACAAAACAGGAGCTAAAATTGGTTCATGAGTTTTGTAAAAGTGTGTGTTTAATGTTTCAGCAACACAGTGGTAGAGAATGTCCTGATGCCACTAGAATACGATTTTGTGTTACTCAGTTGGTTATTGGTTTAATATTTTCTGATCAGATCAGTGTGCACATACAGCAAAAGCTGATAGAAAGGCATCTGAAGGATGAAGGTTACTATTGTGCTGGACAGGGAATGAAGCCAAAAGAGTTTGAAGAAAAACCTATGAAGGTACAGAGAAGGTTTGCACAGAAAAGTTTTCAGAATAAGCTGTTTGCAGAGAATAAAATTGTGGTACAGGGTGATGTTTCACAAGCAGAGGTAAAAAGTGCTCAAGGAAGGTTTGGTGTTCTACAGGATGGAAATAAAGGTGTTTTAGTTTGTGCAAATTCATGTATGGATGTTGTACTGCTGGAAAAAGTGTACTTTTGCCATCTTTGTGACAGATTTGAGCATTGGAAGAAGAAACTTAAATTTAAACATGATGCAGCAGTAGGAAATGTGCAAAAACAGAGAGAAATGCAGGTGCAGAGGTGCCAGCTAGACAAATGCAAATGTCAGTTCAGAAACAGGGACCAATGGCAGGAATTTTTCAAGCCCAAAAGGTCCCACAAAATATGGAAAATGCTAAAATTAATTTAAATATGTTGTCCAGAGCAAATGTGAATTATTTCCAGAAACAGGGCCTGACAGGAAAACAATTGTTTTGCAAATTAAACAGCACAGATTATTGTACAGCAGATAATGTTAATTTTCAGATTCCTAATGAGGATGTACATTTTAAAATGGCCCAACAAGAGACAGCTGTAGCATTGTTTTCAGAAAAGACAGTTGAAAAATTACCTTCTGAGCTGAAAGAAATAATAAACACAGAAGTAAGGTAGTTCACAGAGAAAGATGTCAGATTAATAAAATGTGCAGAGCATGTTTTATTCAAATTAGAATTAGATGACATGTATTCAAGAACAGCATCAGTTTCAGGAATTTTACCAATAAAAGGGTTTATGATGGAATTGATTGGAAGTTTATGTAACTTTCTGATCACAGGTTCGCAGAAACTAAATGACAAGAACAGATTAGAGCAGGAAATTAATAGCATAATTTTTCCATGTTGTCCTGTGGTACCGAATCCAGCCAATATATTTTTTCACATTCCATGTGCTGAAGAATGGCTTACTGTTATTGATTTTTGCCAAGTTCATGTCACAGTGCCATTGCATGAAGCTAGTGAGGAGTACTGTCAGAAAGAAAATGAATGTCTGGGACACATAACTGGAAAGGGAGCTAGAAATGTGTCACCAGGGAGAGTGGATATAATTTACCAGATGAATCCACCTCAAATTCATAAAGAAGTCAGGAAGTAGTTGGGAATGGTTAGATGCTGTTGTGAGTGGTTACTAAACCTTTCCCTTGTGGCTAAGCCTTTACTGAGGTTGACACACAAGGATGTGTCAGATCCGCTTCCATTTGACAACAATTGCACAAAAACATTCCTAGAGTTGAAAGTGAAAAGGTGTCGTACCCCGGCACTAGGAATGCAAGATTATTTAAAAGAAAATACACCGATGTGAAGTGAGAGGGAGGGCTGCGCTCTCTCAGTGCCTGTTCAAAAACATGAATGCTTTCAAAGGTCTGTGGCGTATTTCCCAATGACCCTTGACCCCAACGTCACAGAAATGCCCAGCTGCCTTAATTTAGTAGCTGTGGTAGATGTCAGTCATAAAAAGAGTGAGTTTATAATAATGGCATTTCCAATTATTGTAATTGTTGCTTCCTTTGTGGAGTTGTTTTGGGAAAATACTGTGACCAAGAGATGTCTAAATTCAAATGTATGTAGCTTACTACCAGCAAATGAAACTGTTTGTGATCAAACTGAACCTAAATGGTTAAATGTCATGAATTTCTGCCTGAAACCAAAGTTAGACTTTAATGATGAACGTCTGATTCAGCCCAACCATTTTGTAGATGGCTCATATTTGAAAGGTAACAATGACACATTAAGAGCAGCACATGCTGTGCTTCCTATACATTATGTTGTCAAAGTTTCATGGCTGTCAGCAGTTACCTCAGCCCAAAATTTGAGATTGATTGCCCTTACCATAACATGCAATATAATTTCTCAATTGAGAGTCACTGTTGTCCTGAGAAAGAGAAATGCTAATTCAGTTGCACAATATTGTATCCTATTAGTCTCAAATGTGTTATTGCAAAAGCTGATGCCCAGGTATAGATTGCCAGTTTCTCTGAAATCAGATCATAATGAGGTCTCAAAGATGATGAGTGCAGAACCACAGACTGGACAAGGAGTGGATTGTAGCTATCTGCCTGAAGTTTCAAGCATAATAAAGCAATACAAAGGCAGCACAGAGTTACACTTTGCAAAAGACTGTGTTTCAGCATCACCAAAGTTGCTTGAGTATTTACATGCAAATGCACTTGTGAAAAACACAGATGAAAAGACTAGCCATTGCTGTGAGGGTCTGACTGATGTGGAGTGTGCAGTTTCTCACCAGATTGCAGCTGCTACACAAGATCTACATAATGAATGGTGCCAAAACTTTGATCTGAGAGCTGCTGTGAAATGGAAAGGCCTGTTCCAAATGATCCTGGCAAAGACTGTTGTGAAATGTGGTGGCCTTCCAAATTGGGTGCATGCCTCTCACACATGTATGGTCCTGTGTCCCCCTGATAAAACAGCTCCTCTTCAAGAAACAATGCCAGCAGTGGTCAAAAGTCCACAGAAGAGGGACAGTCAAGCTGTAAGGGAACACACAGAGTTTGAAGCAGCACTAGAGAAAACTGAGGTGGCACTGGAAAAGCAAAAAGTGGAAACTGACTCAGATGAAAGCGGTGTCCAAAGGGTGAAAGAGTCAGATGCAGCCTCTGCAGAAGGAATTAGTGCTGTGGGCCTGCGAGTGGAGGTAGGAAAAGGCTGGCTGAAAGGGAATCCAAAAAGTTTGCAGTGGTCCCTTGAAAAATCATTTGCACCCATAGATGAAACATCTGAATCTGATCAAAGTGAAAATAAAAGTGAAAGGCTTGGATTGGAAAAGTGCAAGGAATTTATGGTGCTCTGTCAGAGTTTTTCAGCACCAGAGCGGTCAAAATGCATGGAAAAAGTACAGGATGCCACACTGTTTGAGCCACCCTGAAGACAAGCCTTATGACAAGGAGCCAAAATGTGCTGAAACAATAAATGACAACTGTCAAACTGTTCCAAGAAGCTACTTACAGAAATCTGCACTACAACTTTTGAGCTTGGCCATATATGATCTGCTTACAGACCAAATGTGTGTGGCCTTAGAAATAGAGGTAACATTGTTATATGCTCAGCTTTTGAAATAACCAGTGATTAAGAAAATACTAATTTAGTAGGGTTTTCCTTTAGACGCCTGTGTGAATTAAGTGTGCTAATCAACACTAAAGATGAGTAGTAATATTTTAGGTGGAGAAAAACATATATTTGACTCAACTAATGATGTGTTTTATTTAAACAAATGTAACATGAGAAATTAAATAAGTGTGATAAATTTAGAAATCATTTAAGGTACAATGATTTGATATTTATCAAAAGAGTGGATTGATGGAGCTTAGATTTCACCTATAAAATGTATGCATTATTATATGACAAAAAGCTGCAGACATGAGTTCTAAAATGACACACAGATTGTGGCGCAAGCAAAATGCAAACATAGGCCTGATCAGAATGCTTCAGTTTGGAGGTGCTTTCATGTGAAAACATGCTCAATTAGTTGAACAGCCATGTTTATATGTGATTAATCAATATGTAACCTCACTGCAGAATGCACATAATTTAGAAATTGTATTTGTACTTTCAAAATGTAATATAATTGCACTGAATTAACATGTATTTTTGCAAGAGTAGAAATGTGCTGAATTGTGTTTCTGTGTACAAAACCACGTGATTTCAGTTTGCTTTAGTGGACTCAGCTAACTGTAGTTTTTGCCCTTGAACATTTGAATGGAATGTGCTCCTCTTCCCTACCAACTTTCAAGGAAAGGGCTTTGTTAATAAATCACGCCCTCCGGTTTCCGTTCGACCTTCACTATGTTGCATATTTTTGTAGCCTGTTTAAACGTGGAGAGAAGAGCACGCTTTTTTTCATAAATCACAAGACTGAAATTTGAACAAAAACACGCCTGATTAATGATGTATCCAGTCAGCCCATGGGGAGATGATGTGTCTTGAAGTTCTGATTGGATCAGCTATGAAGACCGAGCACGTGAAATTTTACTTGAAATATAACTTACAAGTGGGAGGAGTGCCTCTTTTTGCTAATTTTTTTTCTGAGGGCCAGGTCCAGTTTCTGTGCTGGACACAGAGACTGGGAGGGGCTGCATTCTGTGGGGGCTATTGTGCAGCTTGAGACAGAGACACAGACTAGCACAGTGAAGCAGAGGCAGAGAGAAAGAGCTGAAAGGATCAGAACAGATTTAGATTTTGGTGCTAAACTGCATTTATTTCTCTTTATGGGATATTTTTGCCATTATTAATTATTGATTAACCTTGCAAGACTTACTCTTTTTCTTAGAAACTCTTTAAGAGTTTTGACTGACAATTTGCGCCACATTTCCCTTCCTATGTGTTGCTTATATGCAGACTGTAATATGTTCTGTATTAATGCTATTTTTCCTAATTTTCAATTCTGTAACCTGATTGATATTTGACTAATGAATAAAGAGTCAGAGAACCTTAACTTTTGACTTAAAATTAAACCCTTTAAAATAACTCACCACTCTCATTATTGCCGCTAATATTGTTTGCATTTAATTTTCATATTTATGTAAAGTCTCCTGTTTGGTGATACACAGTCATCAAAAGGTCCACGTTTCACCCTTTACAGCGGTAAACAATTGGTAATGAGGTTTTGAATAGGGAAATTACCAGGTAATTACCGCTGGATCAGTCATATCACTGAAAATACAAGATTTGAAAAAAATATTATTGTCTACGGGTGCTCGTGGAAGACAATTTCTATGGACTGAAATCTGGAGAATGGTAAAGTGATTCTGGTATTTTACTGACCTCTGCTGGTCGTTTTCTATCAAGAAAGCTAAATAGAGGCAGGTGCCAGAAAAATAAAAAATAAAAAGTCCCTCAGCAGAAAGCAATTCTGGTATTTTACTGACCTCTACTGGTTGTTTTCTATCAAGACAGTTCAATAGAGGCAGTTGGACAGAAAAAAAGTCCCTAAGCGAAACCAGACAAGTCCTAGGGCTGTTCTCCTGAGCCCACAAAGTACATACACATATAATTATATACTAAAGTATATGCAAGAGGTCTCGAATGCTCGGCCTAAAAACATAAACACGACTAAATGAAATAATCAATATCTATGACCAAAATTTAAAAAGTGTCAGTAATCACCTCCCTCAGGTATCCTGGCGCTGTGAGCATATGCTGATAACAGAAGAGAAATGATGTGTATTACCGCCAGTAAAATGTTTAATGAAACCTTAGCACAACACTTTTATTTTTACTCTATAGGAAAAATACCTATTGTGAAAATGATTCCTAAAATGATGGCTTAGGGCTGCATGTATTTTCTTTGGTCCTGGTATATTTAGGCCTGTATGTTTAACATAGAACGCTTCACATGAGAACCAGACGTTCTACTTTTTTTTTTATTCACGGAGAGACTTAGGGGTGTATTTACATGAAAATGGAGCAGTGCTGTGCCGCAAGCAATTCTGCTGTGCCAAGCTGAGTGGTATTCAAAACACGGGGATGTGCCGTATTAACAAGAATAAGGCGCTTCACTGTGCTCCCCTCTGCACTGGCACTAAAAAAGCTGCCTAGCGCCAATACAGGCACTCTTGCATCATGATACCCGGGTGCCTGCATTGCAGGGATGATTGTGTTTGTGCAGAGAGGGACACCTTTCTACATAAAAACAATCATTAGTGGCATTTTGCTTCTTCTACGGGGCATATTTACAAGGGGATTGCACCACTGTTATGTCACTTTTTCCAACGTTCCAGTGGTGCAACGCCCTGCACCATATTTACAAAGCAGCGTTAAGCCACTTTGCATGGCTTAACGCTGCATTGTAAATATGATACCCTTTCATGCAGTTTTCTACATGAAAGGAGCAACCATTGCTTTTTGATGCTGCCCCAGATTTACAAGGATCTGTAAATCTGAGGCAACGCCAAAAACTAATGCCACTGAATAGCAGCCTTTACATTGGCACAGTGGGGAGCAATACATTTTATTTGTCCTCATTGTTTGCTCTTGCTATGTGTGCTGTCCCTTCCCGCACAAAAACCAATCATTAAATAATGTTGATTCTGGGAATCCAACCTAGGCCTCCCAATAGAAGATGAACATTGGACCTACTAGTGCACCCAGACTAAAGAAATCTCCATGAACAGTAAACATAAACTCCTACATTTTAAATTTTTATGGAGGGCATACATGTCACCTGCTAAAATCCACTCCATCCGCCCCTCGCGATCTCACACATGCCCGAAATGCGGAGCTCCCCATGCCAACTTTGCTCATATGAGCTGGACCTGCGTAAAGGTGGGTGGATACTGGAAGGCAGTGTACACAATATTGTCACGTATGGTAGGCCTTGAGCTTGAACCTCAACCAGAAATGGCTCTATTGGGATACATTCGTAATTACCCAAAACTAGTGCGAAGATTCGTAGCTATTGCCCTGCTGTTAGCTACGCGGGAACTGGCATTGTGGTGGCGTAGTAGATTGATTCCAACAACGAAAGCTTGGCTTAACAGTCTTATATATTGGAATACCAACTGTGATTTATTTGCTACCATGATGCCACCCTCGTCTAGGCCTAAGGACATATGGGGTCCGTTAAAGAACTTTCTGAGTGAGAAGAGCCCTGTTTTGATATCAAACCTCCTGATGGTATTGTACCTGCTGGTGTGGGCTGACTTGTTATGGAACCTGTATTGTATACACAAGGCTGCAAGTAGATAGAATTGGTTACAATTAGAATGTACTATGGTAGCTTATTTCTACTTCTATTTTGATATTCCTGGTTGATGTATGCCGCTCCTACGAGAAGATGTATATATGCGACACTGCTAATCCTTATTGTAATTGATGTACTGCTGCATGGAGTAAATTGCTGCATCTGTTTGTTAATTAACTATGAAAAATTGTCAATAAAGATAAAAATAAATAAATAATGTTGATTTGCTTCTTTCTATGTGTGCTGCAGCACACATAGAAGTAACAAATCACCATTACTGATTGTTTATATGCAGGAAGGGACACCTTTCTGCACATAAACAATCATCCCTGCAATGCAGGCACCCTTGCACTATGGTGCAAGGGTGTCTGTGTTGGCGCTAGGCAGCTTTTTTTAGCGCCAGTGCAAGGGAAGACACAGGGGAGTGCCGTATTCTTGTAAAAATGGTGCATCCCTGCATTTTTTAAATGACCCAGACCAGCGCTGAAAAATTGCTGGCAGCGCCGCAGCATTTCTTGGTAAATATACCCCTATGTTTGCTGCAGAAAGGAAGAACAAAAATGAAGAGAAATAAAAGTATTTCTCCTAGTTGCACCACGTTAACGCCTCTCTTTGAAAGGTGTTGGTTTTTGGAGCTGCCTCAGATTCACAGATCCTTGTAGATCTGGAGCAGTGTCAATAAGCCATGGGTATTGCTGGGAATACCCACAGCAGTACCCATCGCATGCCCCTTTGCCACAGAAAACTGCATTGCAGAGGGCCATATTTACAAGGCTGTGTTAAGCCACGGAAAGTAGCTTAGTGAGGCCTTGTAAATATAGGCTTGCATAGAGCACCAAAATAAGTGATGCTTCGGGCTTGTAAATATGCCCCTAAGTGATTTGCTCAGAATCAGAGGATGTTAAGCCGAAGCTGGGATTTGAACATGGCTTTGCAGTTCCAAAGCTGGCCGCTTTAAAAGCAAATCCACCAGGAGCGACCTGTGCAGGTAAGAGCGGTGGGGGCGGGTTGGGTGGGGATTCAACAGATGACCACGAGGGAATATTAAATAAATAATTATTTTCTCCTTGTTGTCATCTGTCGAGATCCCCCCCACCCGGTCCCATCGCTCTTGCCTGCATGGGCCGCGGCTGAAAGCCACGTCATGGTGTTTCAGTAACACGGTGAATTAAACCGCCACCTGCTTCTTCAGTGTAGGTAAATATGGCAGGCCAATGGAAGTTACAGTCTGCGCCATTCACGGTCCGACTGGCCTATAATGCAAGCAGGCAGCCCTGATGCGCTGGCCTGACAAATCAGTGTGTGGGCCGGTTTTTAGCAGTTACGGGCCGGTTTTATGAGCAGATGGGACATTTTTTACTGTTGATTTCCCTGAAATAACCACTTTTTAGCAATCTGCTTCACTAATGAGGGCCACTTTTATTTTAATCTATTTTTTTGTCCCAGTGAGCCTGGTCCCATTGCATTTTTTCTCTTTATATTTTATGTTTAATTTTGTTATGACCTGTGTGCAGCTGTGGCTAATTTCTGTAGTGCTCAGTCATCTGTTCGTCTAATCTTGGCTCCAAGATACAATATTTATGACAGCCCATAGTATGGGGGGAAGCAGGCCCAGTGCTGCAGGACGACACTGCTAGCATCTTTCCCCGTGTCAGGCTGGGGCATCGTATAGTAAAGGTTGAAGCACAAAATTACACGGAACATAAATATAACTAATAGTGAAAGTAACACAAATAAAAGTAGTATACTAAAGAATCATGAAAGCTATATCACAAAGAACAGAATTGTGAAAAATAATAAATGAATAAAATAATATGATACCCATAGGAAATTAAGCAATATATGCAGCTTTTACTGAGACAATGATTTAAAATGACAATACACTCAAAGACTAATGGCGCTCCAACAGTTACACAACAAACATTATCATAAAATACAATTGACAGCGTAAACAGAAAAACAGTGTCAGAGGCGGGTGAATTAACATGAAAACTGATTGAAGAAAGCACAAAACCAGGAGGAGCAATCAATGCATCCTCTTCAATATGTGCCAAAGATAGGCGTCAATGGCGTTTCAACCAAACTAAATTGGTGTGATCATTATCAGGACACACAATACAATTGGCAGAGCATCCAACAGAAAATTCTGAAACAAATATGTACAGGGGTATCAAAATCAAAGAATCAAAGTCAATGATACCAGCATAGCACAAAACCAAAAGATCAGTGTCATGCACTCAAATGTAATAGTGTACTGCTCAGAAAAAAATTAAAAATCCAAATCAATCTTAAAAACACACCTGGTGAAAGAAGGCAAGTCAGTATTCTCACAGTGTCAAAGAGAAGACACCGTGGTATGATCCAATGTGTCAGGCTGGGGCATAGAGCCCGCTCCGTAAGATTAGTGCATACATGGCTCCTAAAGGGACAGACACAGGCCCTGCGGATAGGCGGTGATCCCGGGTCAAGAGTGTTTTCTGCTGAGCGGATAAGGCGCACGCAGCTTGTTGAGAGAGGAACGTTTTGTGCTCTGAGACAATATCACACAAACAGAAACTATCATCCAATGTTGGAAGTCATGCTTGTGGACAATTGGTGGCATTAATCAGGTAAACGATGTGGACCCTTTTTTTGTTTGTTATTTTTTGCCACTAATCTAGGAGGGATTGTGCAAACTAGGTTTAGTTCTACGTGAAGCAACAGTAATTAGTGTAGGGGGACATTGGAGTAGTCTTGTTCTACCAGTGCCCATGGATCAGCCGCGGCCCGTGCAGGTAAGAGCGGTGGGGCCAGGTGGGAGGGGGATTTCGACAGAAGACGACAAGGGGAAATTAATTATTTATCTAATTTTCCCTCATGGTCGTCTGTCGAATTCCACCCCCAAACCTGGCACCACTGCTCTTACCTGCACAGGCCGCGGCTGCCGTAGATTGAACCCTGTGTTGTAGTTTTAATCCAAAGCTGGACCAATTTGTGCTCCTTGTATGCATTTGTTTCATTAAGAAATCCTAAGTCCCCATACCGGTAGTACAATTTCAGGTGTTCCTAGTAACTCTGAGGGCCCTGTCTTTCCACACAATTATCAAATTTCTGACATTTAGGGAAGTAACATGGAGATTTTGGTGCTCACAGAAAAAAATCTGCGTGTCTCTATAAATACCAGACCTTTTCCCTTTGTTAAATCCAGGTAGGTTTGATAAGCTAAACCAAAGGGGATGATGGACGGAGTGTTGAACATTGCATGCACTCACCCCCAGTCAACTGATCTGGGTTTAATCCATCATCATTCTTTAGCTCACTCTGCCACCCCAGTTCAGACATGGCCATATGCAAATCAGTCTGACCCTGTGCCTCATGGGAACAGTCCAGTCCGAACTGCCAAGCCATGTCTTCCCTGGACCGGAAACAAGCATCTTGGGACCGTTTTCTGGCTAATCAGCCGTCACCAGCCAAGCTAGCTTGAATCCAGTGACAAAGTGAGCAAGGGACCCACCTCTGGGCATACCCTGCCAACTTACGGCGAACAAAGCAAAACCAAAGGGGATGATGGACGGAGTATTGAACATTGCAAGCACTCACCCCCAGTCAACTGATCTGGGTTTAATCCATCATCATTCATTGATAAACTGGAATTATACAAAGGCCGCAATCTTTATTGCAGTAAGTAATTACCAGATATGATAAACATCGCACCATCTGTATTTGTGATCCCTCAACAAACATGTGTTTGTGTGTGATTTAACTTCCTAACTTTTCAGACATGCATGCATGTCTGCGCTGGGGTATGGGGTGTTGACAGGGACATGGCTTCTGTTTGGGCTAGTGGAGTGGTGTGTTCCATTGTTGTGGTGTACAGTGTACTTTTGTGTGTGCTTGCACTTTGCATTTTGCTTACTGTAGATTTGGTGTCTGATAAGCTCCATGCGCAGACTTTGCAGTAACTTCATCACCCGGCTCTTTGCTCAATTACGGAAAACCAACTATTATACTTGGGGATCTGTTTGCAAACACCATCTATGGGATTGCCATAGAGGCTTGATAAAAAATTGTCGGGTTTCTCAATCAGATCCATATCCTTTATCACTTCATGTAAATTTGCCAAAAAACATATGTTAAGATCCCTCACAAAATCATGGCTACAATATCAACAAGCATTTGCAATGCAATAGGTCTGGCATTTATGTGAGTTTGAGCTATTGACATTGCAAATGACAATGCCTTTTATTTATGTTTTAAAAACGAAAACAAAAATAAAAGCCATTGTCATTTGCAATGTCAATAGCTCAAACTCGCGTAAATGCAAGACCTATTGCATTGTAAGTGCTTGTTTTTTTTGTTGCTAGATCCACGAGAAATCGGCATTGCAAATGAGAATGAGTAACATAAAATATTGACATACTCGTGTAAAATATGCTCTTGTCTATTTGAAGGAAACAGATATATAATATATAACAAGTATTGGCATAGCCAATCGGTTTTGGCAATGGGAGTGCCAAAGTACAGAGACGGCTAAAGGGACGTTGCGGCGGAGAATCAACCGAAGGAAAAGTGTTTAAAATGTCAGAATATGGTGCGGAATATTCTCATAAACTGTAATGTGAAACCGGTGAAGTGGGAATGCATTCAGAAGAGAAAAACTTTTCTGTCACACACATCAGTGTCTCAAAGGCTCTCTCAAATATGGCATACAGCAGTAACAGGATATGCGTAGGATGCGAATAGCAAATTCCATGTTGAAAATATTGATGGGTAACCGTTTTAACGGGTCGGTCTGTTAATCATTGAAAACTACAACTTCTTATCAGAGTGTTTTCGTGGACTATAAAACATGGGAATTTCTTCTCTAGAAATAAAGGATACCATACTCTTAGTTCCCCCCTTCCAAGATGGCTACTTGGTTCATCTTTTGTATTCGCTTTATTCTTTGAGACCTGCAAAGGTACTAATCTATGACAAAGAAACCGACTACTTTGGGCGGGAAATAAAGTGCACATATATATGATGTTATCCTGTGTCTGATCATAGCAAAAGCCATACATCAGGTTATTTAGTGTAAGGTACAGAGGGATATTTCAACGCCCAGCCTCAGGCTTATCTGATTATGTTTCCGTGCCCGTTTTGTTTTAGCGATGGCTCGGAAGAAGCGCTTGTGGCTGATTGCCGAGATGGATCACAAGATTTGCAAGTATCGGGCTCTTGAAAATCGCATGCATTATTCGCATCGCTATGCCTTGGATTACCAAACCATGACCCGACCCTTCACTGGAAAGCAGCTGTTTGTGTTGGCTTGGCAGGACTTTTGCAACAAGAGCTGCCTCTTCTCCCTTCTCTGTGGGTTGCAGCACTTTGACATCGGGTGGATGGTGACCCACAAGTCACGGCTGGCAGCAGCCCTCCAGATGTGCGGTGCTGGGTCAATGGGGGAGGGACAGCAGCCAGCCCCATTCCATGGTGCAAATCAGAACAGAGGGCCCGGAGAGGGGGCGCTGGAGGCTGCAGGATGGACAGACCGGCTCTAGTATGCCTGTGGGCATCTGGGACGGTTCCCTCATCTCGCACACAGTATAATAACAAGCAGCAGCTGAAATCATCTGAGAGGAAACACACATCGCCAGGCTGTCCCGGAACGTGCACAGCTCCTGTCTAGGTTGGTTTGAAAATACCCACTGACCCACAGTATGTTTCTGTTATAATACGGTTAGGTTTGGACAAATATATATTACATATTTACAAAGCATGATCTTCTCGCCATTGCCGGGGTTTTTGCTTCCAGCCCTGATGACACCTTTAACATTTACTTTTATATTTGGGGCAGAGGGAGATAAAATAATTTGCATGATTTAACACAAATAGAATAAAAAATATCAAACTGTAATGGTGTCTAAATTGTACGAAGGGCCTAAAAGTGACTAGTTGTATGGAAGCACATAATAATACTAAAAAGTCCAAGGATAACACGGTACCTTGTCTCTTGTATCTCAGCTTCCCTCTCCTACTGTAGCAAGGCCAGTTTGTTTTTCACAAAGTTCTCCCTGATGGTTCTGCCAGACCCTTATGTGCTTACTGCCACAGTCGCATGTCCGCAGTTACGAGCGTAACTGGGTATGGATTTCTCCTAGACTCTATCTGACAGCCGAGGCGCCTACTGCGGAGAGAGAAGAAGGGCTAGAGCAGCATCAGTCTTATAGCTTTGTGTACAGTTTTGGCGGCCATCGTGGATGGAGTCACTAATCACCTTCTCCACGCTAATCAAGGGATAAATGCTACTTTACAAAGTAAATGCCTCAAGAATCGTCGTTCTTCTGAAACAGGCACCTAATTTGGGCTCACTGCCATTTTAGGATATCTATTTGCTTTCACCGCCAGACCATCTCGATATTATTCTTTGCCAACGTAAACGGTTATTTCACGCTGTAGAATGAAGATGCGAGAAACTTGTTAAACTTGTTAACAATTTCATTTGCACAGATAACCAAAGGAGATACCTTTCAGGTTAACGCTCGTGTTTTTAATGGCATGACGCTCATTCACACTGTTAAGTGCGAGGGCTCCCTTCATTCATAGAGCACCGTGGAACGGATATGGATCGGATTTTGGGTATGTTATCATACAGTAGCCGGAAGAACAAGGACTAATTGACCCACAGTCGCACGGCTCCGCTTGTTTTAGAATTTTAGGGGCCATTTTCGAAGTGGTAGAATTTTCCGTTTATAAAGAATGAGCAGTTCCTGGGGGTGCTATCTAGGACAGGGGAAAGGGGGGAAGGGGAAGCACAGGTGTTTCTTCGTAATGCCCTCACACACCCCAAGGGATGTCATGCTTCATCATATGGGCATTTGCCCCTCGTCTGGCCGGCGCTGCAATGCCTGACGGGCTCCCGAAACCGGGGCTCTTTGTCGGGGATCTTTTGAAGAAGCCGTATGGGTGCGTGTGGGTGTGAGGGCGAGTAGGTGCACGAGGGGTGAGGTGGATACAAAAGGTTTTTTGAGCAATCCTGCCAATTACAATTTTAATTCATGAGGTAGCTCCAACCTTGTTAAAATTGTGAAGAAGCCCTGTGTAGGAAATAATGTTCCCTAAGGGCTAAACTTAAGTGAGTGCGGTCAACATGTTTCGTGCCCCATCTGCCCCAGAAGGGGTCAATGGCACTTCGTCAGGACCGATAGATTGAGAGGTGAGTGCACCGCCGTATCGCAGAGGTTTGCTGATACCGGCAGAAGGAGGCAAGTGAAGAATAGGTACGTTGGGTGTACCAAAACCCCCAATGGCCTATTCCGGGCTGACGGGGAAGTACAGAGCACTACAGTTGCTCCGGAGTGGTGGTAGACAAGCAACTTCGCCGGTGTCCTACCCTCGCTCTGGGCCCCGTGGATGTTATTATGGAGAATAGAATTTTTTTATATTTCATATTTTGGAGTGTTTTTCGTATTTTATATCTATTGCTACCACAATATAAATAGTCTGCTAATGTAAAGATTATTATCATAATTTTACCTGCTTCAAAACTTTAAAAGTATAAGGTTTGACTTAACTTAAAAAAAAAGCGTCTGGGAAAGCAATCGCTTTCACTTTCGCGATTGCTTCAAAGAAGCCTGCGAGTGGTGCGCGCGCGTGCCACAGCGAGCCATATGGTTTAAATTATCGCGCCCGTGTCTGGGCCCGATAATTGAAACCATATGGCAGGAATGCGCGTAGTAGACAACAATAGGCCATGGGAAGAGCAATGCGCCCGCCTTTGGCCTATTGTGTGCTAGCTTAAAAACAAACACGCAGGCAAAGGCCAATAGCAGGCCACAAAAGTAAAAACACACGCATGAGGGTGTACGATTCCAGGGTCCGTTTCGGAACCCCGGACAAAAGGACTCTCGCTGCGCGAGCAGTGCTACGCACTGCATCGCTAGGCGCGAAACCTAAAAAGGGTTTTCGTGCAGTGACACTATTTCTCCATGCCCAACAATTGTAGGATATAATTTGGAAAATGCAGATATTTTTAAGAAAAGACAGATCACAAGAAAAAACAATATTGCACAAATAACACAGACATATTTTTCGAACTGGTGATGTGGAGACCAAGGGCAAGCTGTCTGGTGGAGATGTGCTCTAAAATGGCAGGGAGAATAATAAGTAAAAAAAATTATTTTAAAGGAGATGAAACCGTTTCCAAATGAGAAGATGTGAATCACAAATTACAGCAGTTCTTTCAAATTTTTAACCCAACAAACATCACAAACCCATAAAAACGCTGGCAACACTTCAATTCGTAGGAAGAGGAAAAGGGGCTGAGAAGGTATGAAAAAAACATCTCAATAAAGGTCACACCTTTTGAATGAGAGCACAAGGCAGAATGGCAGGGAACATTAGACAGACGATCTGTTTTTATGACCCCACATTTCCAGTCATGTTCACCTCTCCCATCCATCCCTTCCCCTTCCTACCCTTTGAAACATTCCCTGTATGGCAACAAATGCCCTGTTTTATCCTTATAGTAGGCCTGGGCGAAATCTAAATTACACCTGTGTTATTCTCATAAACTCAGGACTATTGCATTACGCTTGTTATGTGAAATTGCAGAAATTACATCAAAGCACAACATTGTGTAATTGTGCTGCCATTCGTGACTACATTTTAGTACGAGTGCACAGAAACAATTTGAACACAGTGGCGGCATGGCCGGCATGACTCACAGGTGGTGGGGTGGGCGTGGAGGGGAGATGAAGAAGGGTCCAGGGTGGGGTGAGGGGGGCACTGTGGGGGCATGGGATGTGCAAAGGGAAAACATATTTTTTACACTTACCTTGCCGCAGGCTCCCACGTTTCTTCTCCTTGCTCCTGCTCTTCTCGTGGGACAGGAAGCCGGGAACAACAGCCAGTCTACCCTGACCAATCACAACACTGCAGCGCTGTGAATGGTTTTGAGCATCCTGGTTTGACACTCAACCAGGGAATGGGGGCTTGGGCTTATTCTCCATGCTGTCTGTAATGCATGGAGGATAGGGAAAGTGCGTATGATAGTTTAGGCGGCCTGAGAGGGCCGACCAAACAGTCATTGCGCACTTCAGAAGTTGGAAAAACCACTCCTCCCCTGCCCTGTTCCGTGAGCAGAGCAGCAGGGAAACATAAAATGATAATAACTTAAAGTTATTATCATTATATATTTCCTTTCTTTTACACAGCTCAAAGGCAGTGGGCGACGCTCCTCCGCCATAGCAGAGGAGCCACCAATGTTTGAACAACCAAAACGTGCCAAAGCAGTTTTGTTTTTTTAGCAATTTTTTGGGCGCAATATGCAGCCTTGTGTCAAAAGTTGATGGGAGAGCATATTTTTTGCTAAAATATAGCACTAAATAAGAGATTTACATTTCATGTAATTACACATCATTTTGCATAATTGTTCCGTCATTTCATGTAAGTACGAAAAAATAAATTATGAAAATTTGCCCCCTACTTTACACCCTTTGCTGCTAGATCGCTTTTATAAGAGAACATCTATTTTATGAGGGCTGCTTGTACAAAATCCCCAGGGCCAGGTGTACAATAACACAGAAAAGAAAATGTGAATAGGTTATGAACACTCTTACCATTTTTCTCCACCATTGTGAATGGCTCTGTAGTCCATCCGTCAGCCTTCTTAGCTGGTTGTACATCTAAATGACCATAAAAGCAGACAGTAGGCTTTTTTGGGTCACTTCCAAATGTTGCTAGAATCGCAGGTGGTAGAGAGATTATCTTCCCATTAGGAAACTGCAATTAATATAATAGCAGGTCAGACTCAGCATACAAATGGAGTAGTAATTGTTTTCTTCACATTACCAAATGTAAAATGTTGATTTATATTTGTTGTCACATAATCCTTGACTGTATTGACACCTCTTCTGTACAGTCCACCCGAATCATGTATGCAGGAATGTATATTATTACAATGAATGGCACAGCACTGACCTATCACAATATGGACAACACTGCACATGCATAATTATCTTTTAAGTGCTCATGTGTGTTTGGCCGGCCGTCCTAGGCCAGCAAAACACACATGCGCACTTAAGTTTTTCCAACCTGGCTGTGTTGCACAGCCGGGATGGAAAAACACCTCAGGTTTTAATGCACTGTCTGGGCGCAAACAGAGCCACTCAGACCAATCCCAGCGCTTGGGAATACTATTTGCATGA
This sequence comes from Triturus cristatus, assembly GCF_964204655.1. Lineage (NCBI taxonomy): Eukaryota > Metazoa > Chordata > Amphibia > Caudata > Salamandridae > Triturus > Triturus cristatus. The sequence continues at coordinate 190,899,480 of NC_140588.1, forward strand.
TAAAAGCACTGGGATTTTGCATCTAGGAGCCTGTGCAGCCTGTGCAGTCGTAGTCCAGGATAGGAGGAGAGAAGCAAGGCGGCGGCCATTGGAGCAGCTGGTAAGTGGAATTTTAATTATTTTTAGTTGTGTGATTTATAAGTGAAATTCCCAATTGTGAAGAGATAGACATTTCAAGTTTTGAGTCTCTGGAATCACAATTCAAAATCCAAACTTATTGTAAAGTTAGATATTAAATTGCAATTCTGAAAAAAACACCTTTAGAAAGTTGGCATTTTCTTACTTTAGCCATTTGGTGCCTGTTGCCTTTCTCTAATACACGTCTGGGGAGGGTGAGAACGGGGCTTTGTGTGTTTCCCCCTGGATAGCCACACACAATGGGAGAGCAGGTGTGACTTGATGGGCCATCCTCTCAGGATGGGAGGGAGGATCAGGACTCAGCCTCACTTACACCTGAATAGGCTGTGTTCTTGTTCTGTTGCCATAGAAAGGGCTGCATCGTCTGCCTGTAGTGAGTCTAGAGACAGGGCAAGTACCTCTGTGCACTTCAAAGGCATGCCTTTGAAGTCTCCCCCACTTCAAAGGCACAGCTGGGTATAAGTACTGGACCTCAAACATCACCATTCACTACACTTCTGGACCAGTGAAGGCTCTTCCAGGAAGAAGGATTGCTGTGCTACTGAAGGACTACCACTCTACCGGACAGCTGCTTTGCTTGACTCCTGCCTTGCTGTGCTGACCTGCTGACTGTTGTTCACATTCCTTGGTTAGAAGGACTGACCCTGCATCATTTGAACCCATAGCGACTCCAAGGACTAGCCGGCTGGCCTCCTGATCAGAAGTCTCAGGGACATAAAAGGCAGCAGCCAGGAGTATGGTACTTCTGCTCAGCCGGCCTCACTGGGTCTCTGTATCCGGCCCACGCTCTAACACAGTCGGCCTGAACTTTTGAAATTGTCCCTGTCCGGTGTGACCAGATATCGCAAGTAAGAGCTTATTGCTTCTAAGCACTATTTTACAGTTTATTCTTTAAAAATTACTCAAGTTCTACTGGTTGGATGTTTGTCAATTTGGTCTTGTCTCATTTATTAAATCAATCTCTATTTTTCTAACCTAGTGTGGAATCTTTTTGTGTGGTGTTTTCAATGTTTAACTGTTTGAAGTGTTGCACAAATGCTTAACACATTGCCTCTAAGTTAAGCCTGACTACTCTGTGCCAAACTACCAGAGGGTGATCACAGGTTCATTTAGGATTTGTCTGCTTCTTACCTTGACTAGGATTGTGGTTGCTGATTGACTTGGGCTCGTACCCTAGTCCACCAACAACCCCATTTCTAACATTACAGAAAAGCCAACCTTATCTCTAACACTGAATATAAACCTAATCCTTTCCATAACTCCTATCCTGATACTATCACTCTCAAACTAAACTTAAGATTAACACTAATACTTCTTCTAACACTATGTCCTATACAAACACTAAGGGCCCAATTATAACTTATGGGAGGGAGTTCCTTATTGGTATTCCTCCTGTTGGAACTACAATGACCATAAGTATCAGCACATATAGGGTGGAAAAAAATAGCCAAAATATTGGTTAGCCTTGAAAAATGGCCATTAACAGTAGGAAAATGATGGAACCTGTAGCCCAGTACACCAGCAAACTTCCAGGTCACAGGGAGTCACTTGTCCTTTTAGGTCCGCGACAATCACTGTATTTTTTCCTGCTTGTGACCGCCATCTGAAGAATGGTGGTCCGGGGAAAATAACTATATCAACTAATTACATAATTAGGGCTCCCAGTTTTCCGTTTTTACTGATTTTTACAGATAAATACAGACAGAAAACTATTCATTTTCTTTTCTGTATTTATTTTGAAATACAGAAAAATACAGAAAATAGGTCTTCTTTTAGGGACGGCTGGCACGGCTTGCGGTTGGAGGGCAGGCATACAGGGGGCATCGCAGGCCGCTTAAAAAAAGCATTGTGATTGCGTTGTGAATTGGTCTGAGCGCCGTGACATGGCACTCAGCCAGAGGCTGTAGGGGTGGGCATGTTCTCCATGTAGGCTGTAATGCAGCCTTCATGGGGAACAGGGGAGTGTGCATGACTGCTTTTGGCAGCCCGACAGTTCAAGCATAATGTTGTTGAATTGAAAAAGCTGAATGATACAACTTAAAATCAGGAAAACGGACACCACCTTCATTCTTTGGATGTTTAAGTTTAAATAAGGCAATATGTGCATGTTTATTATTCCAGAGAAATTTGGTGCAAATGGAAATGATCTGAGAGACATAAGAAATGGGTATTTTAAAAGGTAGCATAGACAATATATAAAGGTCATGCGGTACAATCATCATCGTGACGGTGTCAAGCCTACCCCACCATGATAAATGAAGAGGAGACCATGATGAAAGTAATTTCTGAAGTTCAAGTTTTAAAGTAGTGAAAGTATAGCTGATTGTATTTAAAATAGTAGAGGAATACCAAATACCGAGGCATTTGATTTGGGATGGGCACCTGGTGAAATTAGTGTCAGCAAACATGTATGATAGCAGGAGGGATTTAGTGGAAGAATATCAGTTTTAGAGAAGTTAAGTTTATAACCAGAGATATTTGAGTATAATTTGATTTCTTGTAAAAAAGGATTTAAAGAGGAGAGAGGGTTAGACATATCAACTATAATTCTTTTATTCTAAATCTGAACTGCCTTCGGAAAGAGATATGTTTTGCCTGTTTTACTGCTAAGTTCCTCATTTGTGATGGTGGTAAACCCATTCTCCACATGATTTTAAGCTGAAACGGCTTTAAAGAGTCCTCCAAGATTAAGCCTCAAGGATTAATTTTCAGCAAACTATTTATTGATTGCTACACTACGTGTTTTATAGTTCTGTCTATGGCAATTTTGAAGATGAGCGATAATTTATATAAATTAAATTCTAAGCTCACCTGACCTGTGCTGTGCTGGTGGGAAGTCTAAAAGTAATCTAGAGTATTCACATTGAGCAATGTCTAGCCACTTAGAGAGATTTTCATGAAACGCTACTGTCCATATGGTATCGTAAACATTCATTTTCTCCTAATCACCTGCATGATTGGAAACAAAGACAGACCAGATTGCTTGCTAATTAAGAAAGAAAGGAAGAGGTGTTAAGAGCAACAGCTGTTGTTTTAATTGCCGCTAAATGCAGCTAAGCACTACCATGATCATCCAACCATATCCCAAATATTTATAACCACCAGTGTGCTGAAGCTTAGTGTTATTTAAGTGCCAATGCTCCCTTTTACCAATCCTCTGCCCGAAGACTACTACTTTGGTCTTAACACTATTATTAATTACATAGTTTTTTAAATAATCATTTAATCTTTCTAATTTTTTCTGAAAAACAATTGCTGTTTTAGCTAAGATCACTGTATTATCTGCATATTGCAAGATCATTGATTGACTGGCCAGATAGTTTTGGGGGAAAGGAACCCATACTCCCCAATGGTCATCCCAAATCTGCTATATGGAAATTAAAAATTATTGGAGCTAGAACACAGCCTAGCTTTACGGCTGGGACCCAGCTGATTTTTAGGCAGGTATTTGAATACAGACTAAACATTGTTAACCCACCTAGCGACTTAGGCTTTTGATACCTGATTGATCCCAATTAATCAAGGAGGCTTGAGGCTGAAGCATTCCAAAATGGACCACTGTTTCACGTTGTCGGGAGCCGCAAGGAAGTCAATGGAGTCGGTAAGTGGCGTTCACAGCTGCTTCGTTGACTCCAAACGGCTTTCAACAAGGTGGATAGAGATATATTTTGCCTAAAATTACAGCAGTGAAGGATATCTGGGGCATTGTTGGGCTTGGCAATGGAGCTCCATAGTGGTAACTGAGTTCAGATTGATACTGATGGACTTGGAAATCTGACCAGGAAAATTCTGGTTGAAAACAGCTTGAGGCAGGAGTGCGTCTTAGCACGCCTGATGTTTAGTTTGTTCATTGCAGACCTTCCCCTGATGCCGCATGCAACACATAGCTTTTCACCAAAAGATGGAGGTAGGCATATTAGTTGCCTCATGTACACAGACGATCTGGTGATGATGGATCTTACACCTATGGAGCCACAACGGAAATTAGAAGCCCTAAATGCTTACTGTCTAGAAAAGAAATTAACGATACATGTCGATAAGACAAGAGCAATGTTTTTTGCTAGGAGGAAAAGGACATTTTCGTGGTTCCTAGGTAACTATAGATTGTAGCAGATTAGAGAGTATATATATTTGGGGATTACCTTTTCAGACGATTTGAGGTGGGATAATCAAATAGCTATTCAGAAGCTTGCACTATTTGCAGTAATGAATGGGGTGAAAATGTTATCTTATGGGAAGGACGAGAAAGTAATTGTCTAAAACTGCTTCTTGATCTCCCTAAAAATGTTATGATCCAAGCTGTAAGGAGGGAATTGAGAACTGTAGCCTGGATTGTGCTGGCCAATGCAGAGCCCTGCTCTTTTTTTTGTCGGTTAAAGGTGAGAGTTCCAACGATAAATTGTCAGAGCAAATATTATTGGAGATAATGTCAACTTTCTCTGGTAATAGAAACCCGTTGACAATAATTTCAAAGCGCTTGAACGTCCAAGAGATGTGCACGGAAGGATGGGGAGGGGTTTTGATTAACCAGATAAAGAGTACACTTAGGCACGTGCCGCAGAAACTTGTTGGATGGATGATTTCTTCTACCTTAAAACTAAGAGTTCAGTTTGCCATTTCCTAACATCACAAAAAGAGCATGGATTGTTCCCATATCTTTATGAAATCCCAGATAAGCGCTTGCAGAATGAAGTTCTGCACTTGAGGGTGGGAATTGACCCTAGGTTGTGCATTAAGGTATTAAAAACAGAGGTTGCTTCATTTAAGCTGGTGGTTTCTGGTGCTCAGCACCAGCACCTAATCATCAATACCAGTGCTTTTCATGAGCACCACTTAAGGACACATTCATTTATGGTAGGCACTGGGAGATTAAGGCCCTCATTATGATGTTAGGTGAACTTGCGTTCACCCCACACCGTTGCGGGAAAGGAACTGCCCGACCATAGGTCTGCGATTTCGACACCCTAATTTGGTTGTTAATGCGCTTAGTGCGGTCGAAAACATCCATTTTCCAATGGGAGCTTGTGCAGCGGGCTAAAAACACTGGAAGTTGGTAAACATCCCTGCACTGTATGGCAGGCACGTGGTACAGGGATGTTGGGGGGCGCCATAGATGCCCCCAGGCCTATATGTGGAGGGCCAGAGGGAAAGGGGGCCCAGCTAGGGGCACCCATAGCCAGTTTCTGACAGCCAATCCATGTTAGAAAGACCGACATGGATTGGCTGTCAGAAACTGACATCATAATCCTGACGCCAGTGCTGAGCTACTATTCCGCTTCTGATCCGACTGGCTCACAGAACCCGTTGGAAGTGGAGCAGAATCCTCTTGCACTTTTCCCTTTGACTGCCGTGATCAAAATACAGCAGTTGGAGGGAAACCACAGGATGTCGGGCAGACAGCCTCTGACCGCTAGTCGGAGGCTCTCTGCCCAACATTCAAATCACGCCCTAAGTGATTTACCCAGAATCACATTGCTCCTCCTGCCCTGCCCCCTGCCCTTTGTTTTCCATGTGCAGATCACTAGATGTTGAGCCGATGCCGAGACTCGAACCTGGTTTCCCAGTTTAGAAGTCGGCAGCGCTGGCCATTACACCACATCCACTTGCATGGTTAGTATTTGGTTCTGTTTTAGGCAGTGCTAACAGGAGAAATGGGCGGATGCAATCTGCCTCCTGACGAGAGCCCTGCCACTTATTTATTTACAAATTAACCACTGGGAAGAGGCGAAAAGACACCAAACATTTGACATTTTCTGTGTTTGCATTCATGTTCAATGTACTCAGGCACAAGGAGGGACACAAGAGTATTCTAGCAGATAGCAGTGCAACTGCATTATCTGTATATTTTCCGCATCCATATTCATTTGGAAATCCTGATTGCCTTGCAAATCCGATGGATAGACTAGCCCACCACTGCAAGCCAAAATTAATAAAGCACCCCTTTGAATATTTAGTTCACAATCTCGATTCCCAAATCTTCACCATACTCAAAGATTATTTTGTTTACGGATGATGAGCAGGCACTGAGTTACTGCTGTGTCTGCAGATGGAGTTGACAGCAATATGAAATGTAAATGACAAAATAAAATGTAATAGGCAAAAAATATATTTGATACAGCCACTAGGTTTGCCCTGGTAAACTGGTAGAAGGATTATGATTTTTGTATTGCATGTATATGCCTCAAAACAATAAAGAAGAAAAAGGAAACATGTTGAAACCTATAGGAGGAAGATCTATGATTGCAATAAAAAAGGTTAATTAGAAAAAAGTTACCATCAGGTATAGTTTTAGGAGAAATGTACCTGAAGTTCCTTGCAGGTAGGCGTACTTAGAACAGGTATGGGATTTTTTTTTTGTGATAATACACATCACAAAAAATGTGATTATTATTGTTGCAAAGAAAGGGCTTTCTATTACTGTAGCTTGAAAACAAATTGTAAGCACACAAGAATGACTAAGAAAAAATAAAAAGAATAATGAATGGGGGAAAAAAAGACATTTGCATCACCCCTAGCACTGACGTGCCCTTACTGTAGATGGATGTGCACATGAGATGAGGAAAAATATTGTCCCTTGGTGCAAAAGTGCTAATGGCTGAAGTGGGCTGAACTAGTGCCACATGCTCTATAATGTGGTGGGCGGAAGAAAAATGTGAATGACAGATTAACACAGGAAATGATGAAGGGGGCTTGTGCCCGGGCAAAGTGGGGCCATCACAGTGTGGCTCGGATGGGACCCGCGGCCTTGCTGGATTCCAGAGGCGGTGTACTGTCTGGGTGCTGGCCAGAGGAGCAATCTGATGTGGCAGAACAGCAGTGAGTGCGGGCAGCTGAGACTCGGGCCAGAGTGTCCTGCTCCCCCATGATTGCATCAGTGTAAAGGCTCCCACGGATGGGGAGAGACTCCTACATGCCTGGGTGGATGACCCTAGATCCGGGGAGGACTGGCTGCTGGACTGTGTCGGGAGACCACCCGGCCCAGGAAAGTGGTGCAGTCTTTCTGGTGCGGAGCAGCGAGGGAGCTCTCCCAGTTGCGAGGGCCCCTGCTCCTCCGGAAGGTATCTGCATTCTCTGGGACCTCTCCCCTCAGAGTGGGGGAACTTGCACAATTCTCCTTTGCTGCTTCTCAGCTGGACCCCCGGTCCAGACTAGAACAGAACCGGCACCTGGGTGGAACTCTGCTGCACATCCACCACCATAATTTCTCTCCCCTAAGGTGAGACATGCTTACCTGCCTGGTATGGTGGGCATCATCCCGACCCCAGCTAGAGTTCGTCTCCACAGGATGGGGATAGAGGCCCCCTTTTCTGGGGTTCGCCGTGCGCATGTAGGGCTGGGGATGGGTGGATACCCCTTTGGGTCCTGCATTGACTGGATTGTGCCACCCCTGCCAGCACGTCACATTATAAGTGAGTAACCCCACAGAAATGTACTACTCGCTTGGACTTTGGGGGTACACAACCCAGTTGTGGGGACGCCTCGAGAGGGAGCAATCTGTGACCATGGCTGAGAGCATAGGCACTGCATATGCTCTGAGACCAGAAGATGGGCAAGACTAGGACGAACAACTAGGGGCCACCCCCAATCACAAGGAGGACCCACGTGACCAGACATAGGGGACCCTGGAAGCCCCACCCGAGGCAGATCCAGTACAACAACAGCTGGCTCAGATACTAGATGCCATTACAGACACTAGGACAACATTGTTTCAGGATATAATTGCTGTTTCAGTGGGGTTGGGGCTCCTCCGAGCAGAACACAAGAAGTTAGCTGAAAGGGTGAAAGTGGTGGAGTCAGGAATTGTGGAGCTGACCCCAGTACAGCAAGCACTGACACAGAAAGTAGCAGAACTTTCAGATAGGGCCTGGATTCTGGAGCGCAGGACTGAAGATGGGGAAGGCCGTAGTAGAAAAAACAATATAAGAGTCCTCGGTCTATCAGAAAGAGTGGAAGGAGGGGACATGGTCACTTATTTGGATTCCTGGCACAGCACAGTGGTGGCACCGGGGTGCTCGACATCATTCTATACCCTTGAAAGAGCTCACTGGGTGCCGGCAAGACCACCGGCTCCAGGTCACCCCCCGCGCCCTGTGGTGGCTAGGCTCCTACATTACAAGGACAGAGACATCCTTCTACATAAAGTTCGAACCAATGGTCCCTTAGTGGTGGGCAACAGTAAAATGTCCATTTTCCCTGACTTTACACTCGACGTCTAGCGGAGGCGAGCTTCGTTCATGGAGTTGAAGAAGACGTAAGAGAAGAGGGCCTCCAATACTCCCAGATCTTCCCTACCCGACTCCGTATAGTACCGGACTGAAAGACCCACTTTTGGGAAGATCCCAAAGCAGCATGGGATTAGAAAGAGGCATATAAAATGGAGAGCCCCTCAGCGGGGCCGGGAATGTGTCCCCGAGATTGAGGTCCCAGGAAAAGACCCAAAAGGCGTCCCATGCGAGGCTTATTAAAGAAACTGAGCCCCTCTCAAACAGAACAAGGAAGAGCAATGGCGCTACAGGCTGTAGCTGAAATCCGCCGAGGGGGATCCCCATCGGAGGCAGGGTCATGGTCTGTGCGAGGAACTGAAGGCTCTGACTCTGACTACTCCAGAGGAGATAGTCTTACCATGCCAACAGTGACCCAGAAGAGGGCGGATGAGATAATATACCAATGAACCCTTGCATGACCAGTTCAAGCCCTAACCCTGTCAGGGTGAGCCAGCACCTCCTTGTATTACTTTGGACTGTCTGTGGACCGGGTAAATATAGGGGCCGGCGCACACTGTGTATGCACCTGTGAGTTAATAAGCTTAGTAGCAACCCCCCAAGGACCTCACCATAGTTGGTTCGGGCCCTTACTGGACCTTGAAGATGTATGACTGGTTTGGGTGGTTGGCCATTGCCAAACTGCCCTGGGAATCGGGGATTTGTTGTTGTGAGGGTTTTTGCAAATGGTTGGATTTGTTTACTTTGTAGGAGAGGGATGATCTTTTCTTTTTTTCAGGATAGAGGGGCTGGGTGGGGTGGGAATAGAGGGAGGCAAGCGATCACTACAAAGATGTCATCAACCCATCATACGATAAGGTTTCTAACATGGAACATTAACAGGATGGGGTCAATATCCAAACGTCATAACATTCAGAACTATTTAAAGAGAAGGGGCATATAAATAGCTCTATTACAAGAGATGCACTTACTCAAATGTGAGGTGGAAAAACTATGTAGGCGGTGGAGGGGACAGATCTTCGCCACCACCTTCTCGGCATATGTCATAGGGGTGTTGATCTGGATAAGAGCTAGAGTCCTCTTGAACCGACACGAACCCTGATAGACAAAGAGGGCAGGTATGTCCTCCTCGCAGGGACACTATTTGGCCTGGACCCTACGCTGTGTTGTGTATATGCACCCTATCAAGAACAACTGGCCTTTCTAGCTTGTCTCTTTGCCCAGATGGCTGATTTGATGGTGGGAAACGTGGTAGGGCTACCCCACGGGGTAGCCGCAGTCGATCATCACACCAGACCAAATGGCAGATTGGATGGGGGTAGGACTTGAGACTGTGGGCGACTGCTACCAAGAGAAAACTCTGCTCCCATTTGCAAAACTGATGAATGAATGTGGTCTCCTGCCGGGGCAGTTCCTGCAGTACAAGGTGCTAGCTCGGGCATTTAGTCAGCTGTGGGGGTTGGGCAGAGAGGAACACGAAATGCATGCAGGTTTACATTCAGTGAGCAAACTGGGTTCAGCCAAACAGTTAAGTTAAATAGTTCTATGCTTCACTGCTTGGAGCATCCCTTACCACACTACAAGCAGATGGGAACTGATCCTTGACAGGGAATTAATCGACACAGAGTGGGGCAGAGTACTGGAATCTCCAAAGAAGATATCCTGTAATACTTGGCTGAAATATATACAATTTAACTTCATACACATGTCATATATGACACCCAGCCACTTATTTACTGTTTATGGCGGGGAACCATGATGCTGTCTGAGATACAACCAAGCCCATGTGGATTTCACACATATGACCTGGGTTTGTGAGAAAGTACGCAAATTTTGGTCAGATGTGATATCCAGAATTAATGCCACATTGGGGCGCACACTCAACCCCACAGTGGAAACCTGTCTGCTAGGGCTCTTCCCTCGCCCACTCAAGCACAAAGTGCGGAATAGATTCATTGACCTGGCCTTCGTATTGACCAAAAGAAGAATAGCCATGACATGTAAATCTGTAACAGGACACCAAACACATGTTTGGACTCCAGATGTGGTTATCTGGGCTGGTGTGACATGGCACTCAGCCAGAGGCTGTAGGGGTGGGCATGTTCTCCATGTAGGCTGTAATGCAGCCTTCATGGGGAACAGGGGAGTGTGCATGACTGCTTTTGGCAGCCCGACAGTTCAAGCATAATGTTGTTGAATTGAAAAAGCTGAATGATACAACTTAAAATCAGGAAAACGGACACCACCTTCATTCTTTGGATGTTTAAGTTTAAATAAGGCAATATGTGCATGTTTATTATTCCAGAGAAATTTGGTGCAAATGGAAATGATCTGAGAGACATAAGAAATGGGTATTTTAAAAGGTAGCATAGACAATATATAAAGGTCATGCGGTACAATCATCATCGTGACGGTGTCAAGCCTACCCCACCATGATAAATGAAGAGGAGACCATGATGAAAGTAATTTCTGAAGTTCAAGTTTTAAAGTAGTGAAAGTATAGCTGATTGTATTTAAAATAGTAGAGGAATACCAAATACCGAGGCATTTGATTTGGGATGGGCACCTGGTGAAATTAGTGTCAGCAAACATGTATGATAGCAGGAGGGATTTAGTGGAAGAATATCAGTTTTAGAGAAGTTAAGTTTATAACCAGAGATATTTGAGTATAATTTGATTTCTTGTAAAAAAGGATTTAAAGAGGAGAGAGGGTTAGACATATCAACTATAATTCTTTTATTCTAAATCTGAACTGCCTTCGGAAAGAGATATGTTTTGCCTGTTTTACTGCTAAGTTCCTCATTTGTGATGGTGGTAAACCCATTCTCCACATGATTTTAAGCTGAAACGGCTTTAAAGAGTCCTCCAAGATTAAGCCTCAAGGATTAATTTTCAGCAAACTATTTATTGATTGCTACACTACGTGTTTTATAGTTCTGTCTATGGCAATTTTGAAGATGAGCGATAATTTATATAAATTAAATTCTAAGCTCACCTGACCTGTGCTGTGCTGGTGGGAAGTCTAAAAGTAATCTAGAGTATTCACATTGAGCAATGTCTAGCCACTTAGAGAGATTTTCATGAAACGCTACTGTCCATATGGTATCGTAAACATTCATTTTCTCCTAATCACCTGCATGATTGGAAACAAAGACAGACCAGATTGCTTGCTAATTAAGAAAGAAAGGAAGAGGTGTTAAGAGCAACAGCTGTTGTTTTAATTGCCGCTAAATGCAGCTAAGCACTACCATGATCATCCAACCATATCCCAAATATTTATAACCACCAGTGTGCTGAAGCTTAGTGTTATTTAAGTGCCAATGCTCCCTTTTACCAATCCTCTGCCCGAAGACTACTACTTTGGTCTTAACACTATTATTAATTACATAGTTTTTTAAATAATCATTTAATCTTTCTAATTTTTTCTGAAAAACAATTGCTGTTTTAGCTAAGATCACTGTATTATCTGCATATTGCAAGATCATTGATTGACTGGCCAGATAGTTTTGGGGGAAAGGAACCCATACTCCCCAATGGTCATCCCAAATCTGCTATATGGAAATTAAAAATTATTGGAGCTAGAACACAGCCTAGCTTTACGGCTGGGACCCAGCTGATTTTTAGGCAGGTATTTGAATACAGACTAAACATTGTTAACCCACCTAGCGACTTAGGCTTTTGATACCTGATTGATCCCAATTAATCAAGGAGGCTTGAGGCTGAAGCATTCCAAAATGGACCACTGTTTCACGTTGTCGGGAGCCGCAAGGAAGTCAATGGAGTCGGTAAGTGGCGTTCACAGCTGCTTCGTTGACTCCAAACGGCTTTCAACAAGGTGGATAGAGATATATTTTGCCTAAAATTACAGCAGTGAAGGATATCTGGGGCATTGTTGGGCTTGGCAATGGAGCTCCATAGTGGTAACTGAGTTCAGATTGATACTGATGGACTTGGAAATCTGACCAGGAAAATTCTGGTTGAAAACAGCTTGAGGCAGGAGTGCGTCTTAGCACGCCTGATGTTTAGTTTGTTCATTGCAGACCTTCCCCTGATGCCGCATGCAACACATAGCTTTTCACCAAAAGATGGAGGTAGGCATATTAGTTGCCTCATGTACACAGACGATCTGGTGATGATGGATCTTACACCTATGGAGCCACAACGGAAATTAGAAGCCCTAAATGCTTACTGTCTAGAAAAGAAATTAACGATACATGTCGATAAGACAAGAGCAATGTTTTTTGCTAGGAGGAAAAGGACATTTTCGTGGTTCCTAGGTAACTATAGATTGTAGCAGATTAGAGAGTATATATATTTGGGGATTACCTTTTCAGACGATTTGAGGTGGGATAATCAAATAGCTATTCAGAAGCTTGCACTATTTGCAGTAATGAATGGGGTGAAAATGTTATCTTATGGGAAGGACGAGAAAGTAATTGTCTAAAACTGCTTCTTGATCTCCCTAAAAATGTTATGATCCAAGCTGTAAGGAGGGAATTGAGAACTGTAGCCTGGATTGTGCTGGCCAATGCAGAGCCCTGCTCTTTTTTTTGTCGGTTAAAGGTGAGAGTTCCAACGATAAATTGTCAGAGCAAATATTATTGGAGATAATGTCAACTTTCTCTGGTAATAGAAACCCGTTGACAATAATTTCAAAGCGCTTGAACGTCCAAGAGATGTGCACGGAAGGATGGGGAGGGGTTTTGATTAACCAGATAAAGAGTACACTTAGGCACGTGCCGCAGAAACTTGTTGGATGGATGATTTCTTCTACCTTAAAACTAAGAGTTCAGTTTGCCATTTCCTAACATCACAAAAAGAGCATGGATTGTTCCCATATCTTTATGAAATCCCAGATAAGCGCTTGCAGAATGAAGTTCTGCACTTGAGGGTGGGAATTGACCCTAGGTTGTGCATTAAGGTATTAAAAACAGAGGTTGCTTCATTTAAGCTGGTGGTTTCTGGTGCTCAGCACCAGCACCTAATCATCAATACCAGTGCTTTTCATGAGCACCACTTAAGGACACATTCATTTATGGTAGGCACTGGGAGATTAAGGCCCTCATTATGATGTTAGGTGAACTTGCGTTCACCCCACACCGTTGCGGGAAAGGAACTGCCCGACCATAGGTCTGCGATTTCGACACCCTAATTTGGTTGTTAATGCGCTTAGTGCGGTCGAAAACATCCATTTTCCAATGGGAGCTTGTGCAGCGGGCTAAAAACACTGGAAGTTGGTAAACATCCCTGCACTGTATGGCAGGCACGTGGTACAGGGATGTTGGGGGGCGCCATAGATGCCCCCAGGCCTATATGTGGAGGGCCAGAGGGAAAGGGGGCCCAGCTAGGGGCACCCATAGCCAGTTTCTGACAGCCAATCCATGTTAGAAAGACCGACATGGATTGGCTGTCAGAAACTGACATCATAATCCTGACGCCAGTGCTGAGCTACTATTCCGCTTCTGATCCGACTGGCTCACAGAACCCGTTGGAAGTGGAGCAGAATCCTCTTGCACTTTTCCCTTTGACTGCCGTGATCAAAATACAGCAGTTGGAGGGAAACCACAGGATGTCGGGCAGACAGCCTCTGACCGCTAGTCGGAGGCTCTCTGCCCAACATTCAAATCACGCCCTAAGTGATTTACCCAGAATCACATTGCTCCTCCTGCCCTGCCCCCTGCCCTTTGTTTTCCATGTGCAGATCACTAGATGTTGAGCCGATGCCGAGACTCGAACCTGGTTTCCCAGTTTAGAAGTCGGCAGCGCTGGCCATTACACCACATCCACTTGCATGGTTAGTATTTGGTTCTGTTTTAGGCAGTGCTAACAGGAGAAATGGGCGGATGCAATCTGCCTCCTGACGAGAGCCCTGCCACTTATTTATTTACAAATTAACCACTGGGAAGAGGCGAAAAGACACCAAACATTTGACATTTTCTGTGTTTGCATTCATGTTCAATGTACTCAGGCACAAGGAGGGACACAAGAGTATTCTAGCAGATAGCAGTGCAACTGCATTATCTGTATATTTTCCGCATCCATATTCATTTGGAAATCCTGATTGCCTTGCAAATCCGATGGATAGACTAGCCCACCACTGCAAGCCAAAATTAATAAAGCACCCCTTTGAATATTTAGTTCACAATCTCGATTCCCAAATCTTCACCATACTCAAAGATTATTTTGTTTACGGATGATGAGCAGGCACTGAGTTACTGCTGTGTCTGCAGATGGAGTTGACAGCAATATGAAATGTAAATGACAAAATAAAATGTAATAGGCAAAAAATATATTTGATACAGCCACTAGGTTTGCCCTGGTAAACTGGTAGAAGGATTATGATTTTTGTATTGCATGTATATGCCTCAAAACAATAAAGAAGAAAAAGGAAACATGTTGAAACCTATAGGAGGCAGATCTATGATTGCAATAAAAAAGGTTAATTAGAAAAAAGTTACCATCAGGTATAGTTTTAGGAGAAAAGTACCTGAAGTTCCTTGCAGGTAGGCGTACTTAGAACAGGTATGGGATTTTTTTTTTGTGATAATACACATCACAAAAAATGTGATTATTATTGTTGCAAAGAAAGGGCTTTCTATTACTGTAGCTTGAAAACAAATTGTAAGCACACAAGAATGACTAAGAAAAAATAAAAAGAATAATGAATGGGGGAAAAAAAGACATTTGCATCACCCCTAGCACTGACGTGCCCTTACTGTAGATGGATGTGCACATGAGATGAGGAAAAATATTGTCCCTTGGTGCAAAAGTGCTAATGGCTGAAGTGGGCTGAACTAGTGCCACATGCTCTATAATGTGGTGGGCGGAAGAAAAATGTGAATGACAGATTAACACAGGAAATGATGAAGGGGGCTTGTGCCCGGGCAAAGTGGGGCCATCACAGTGTGGCTCGGATGGGACCCGCGGCCTTGCTGGATTCCAGAGGCGGTGTACTGTCTGGGTGCTGGCCAGAGGAGCAATCTGATGTGGCAGAACAGCAGTGAGTGCGGGCAGCTGAGACTCGGGCCAGAGTGTCCTGCTCCCCCATGATTGCATCAGTGTAAAGGCTCCCACGGATGGGGAGAGACTCCTACATGCCTGGGTGGATGACCCTAGATCCGGGGAGGACTGGCTGCTGGACTGTGTCGGGAGACCACCCGGCCCAGGAAAGTGGTGCAGTCTTTCTGGTGCGGAGCAGCGAGGGAGCTCTCCCAGTTGCGAGGGCCCCTGCTCCTCCGGAAGGTATCTGCATTCTCTGGGACCTCTCCCCTCAGAGTGGGGGAACTTGCACAATTCTCCTTTGCTGCTTCTCAGCTGGACCCCCGGTCCAGACTAGAACAGAACCGGCACCTGGGTGGAACTCTGCTGCACATCCACCACCATAATTTCTCTCCCCTAAGGTGAGACATGCTTACCTGCCTGGTATGGTGGGCATCATCCCGACCCCAGCTAGAGTTCGTCTCCACAGGATGGGGATAGAGGCCCCCTTTTCTGGGGTTCGCCGTGCGCATGTAGGGCTGGGGATGGGTGGATACCCCTTTGGGTCCTGCATTGACTGGATTGTGCCACCCCTGCCAGCACGTCACATTATAAGTGAGTAACCCCACAGAAATGTACTACTCGCTTGGACTTTGGGGGTACACAACCCAGTTGTGGGGACGCCTCGAGAGGGAGCAATCTGTGACCATGGCTGAGAGCATAGGCACTGCATATGCTCTGAGACCAGAAGATGGGCAAGACTAGGACGAACAACTAGGGGCCACCCCCAATCACAAGGAGGACCCACGTGACCAGACATAGGGGACCCTGGAAGCCCCACCCGAGGCAGATCCAGTACAACAACAGCTGGCTCAGATACTAGATGCCATTACAGACACTAGGACAACATTGTTTCAGGATATAATTGCTGTTTCAGTGGGGTTGGGGCTCCTCCGAGCAGAACACAAGAAGTTAGCTGAAAGGGTGAAAGTGGTGGAGTCAGGAATTGTGGAGCTGACCCCAGTACAGCAAGCACTGACACAGAAAGTAGCAGAACTTTCAGATAGGGCCTGGATTCTGGAGCGCAGGACTGAAGATGGGGAAGGCCGTAGTAGAAAAAACAATATAAGAGTCCTCGGTCTATCAGAAAGAGTGGAAGGAGGGGACATGGTCACTTATTTGGATTCCTGGCACAGCACAGTGGTGGCACCGGGGTGCTCGACATCATTCTATACCCTTGAAAGAGCTCACTGGGTGCCGGCAAGACCACCGGCTCCAGGTCACCCCCCGCGCCCTGTGGTGGCTAGGCTCCTACATTACAAGGACAGAGACATCCTTCTACATAAAGTTCGAACCAATGGTCCCTTAGTGGTGGGCAACAGTAAAATGTCCATTTTCCCTGACTTTACACTCGACGTCTAGCGGAGGCGAGCTTCGTTCATGGAGTTGAAGAAGACGTAAGAGAAGAGGGCCTCCAATACTCCCAGATCTTCCCTACCCGACTCCGTATAGTACCGGACTGAAAGACCCACTTTTGGGAAGATCCCAAAGCAGCATGGGATTAGAAAGAGGCATATAAAATGGAGAGCCCCTCAGCGGGGCCGGGAATGTGTCCCCGAGATTGAGGTCCCAGGAAAAGACCCAAAAGGCGTCCCATGCGAGGCTTATTAAAGAAACTGAGCCCCTCTCAAACAGAACAAGGAAGAGCAATGGCGCTACAGGCTGTAGCTGAAATCCGCCGAGGGGGATCCCCATCGGAGGCAGGGTCATGGTCTGTGCGAGGAACTGAAGGCTCTGACTCTGACTACTCCAGAGGAGATAGTCTTACCATGCCAACAGTGACCCAGAAGAGGGCGGATGAGATAATATACCAATGAACCCTTGCATGACCAGTTCAAGCCCTAACCCTGTCAGGGTGAGCCAGCACCTCCTTGTATTACTTTGGACTGTCTGTGGACCGGGTAAATATAGGGGCCGGCGCACACTGTGTATGCACCTGT
This sequence comes from Triturus cristatus, assembly GCF_964204655.1. NCBI lineage: Eukaryota > Metazoa > Chordata > Amphibia > Caudata > Salamandridae > Triturus > Triturus cristatus. Next base: position 190,916,818 of record NC_140588.1, read on the forward strand.
GAGTTAATAAGCTTAGTAGCAACCCCCCAAGGACCTCACCATAGTTGGTTCGGGCCCTTACTGGACCTTGAAGATGTATGACTGGTTTGGGTGGTTGGCCATTGCCAAACTGCCCTGGGAATCGGGGATTTGTTGTTGTGAGGGTTTTTGCAAATGGTTGGATTTGTTTACTTTGTAGGAGAGGGATGATCTTTTCTTTTTTTCAGGATAGAGGGGCTGGGTGGGGTGGGAATAGAGGGAGGCAAGCGATCACTACAAAGATGTCATCAACCCATCATACGATAAGGTTTCTAACATGGAACATTAACAGGATGGGGTCAATATCCAAACGTCATAACATTCAGAACTATTTAAAGAGAAGGGGCATATAAATAGCTCTATTACAAGAGATGCACTTACTCAAATGTGAGGTGGAAAAACTATGTAGGCGGTGGAGGGGACAGATCTTCGCCACCACCTTCTCGGCATATGTCATAGGGGTGTTGATCTGGATAAGAGCTAGAGTCCTCTTGAACCGACACGAACCCTGATAGACAAAGAGGGCAGGTATGTCCTCCTCGCAGGGACACTATTTGGCCTGGACCCTACGCTGGGTTGTGTATATGCACCCTATCAAGAACAACTGGCCTTTCTAGCTTGTCTCTTTGCCCAGATGGCTGATTTGATGGTGGGAAACGTGGTAGGGCTACCCCACGGGGTAGCCGCAGTCGATCATCACACCAGACCAAATGGCAGATTGGATGGGGGTAGGACTTGAGACTGTGGGCGACTGCTACCAAGAGAAAACTCTGCTCCCATTTGCAAAACTGATGAATGAATGTGGTCTCCTGCCGGGGCAGTTCCTGCAGTACAAGGTGCTAGCTCGGGCATTTAGTCAGCTGTGGGGGTTGGGCAGAGAGGAACACGAAATGCATGCAGGTTTACATTCAGTGAGCAAACTGGGTTCAGCCAAACAGTTAAGTTAAATAGTTCTATGCTTCACTGCTTGGAGCATCCCTTACCACACTACAAGCAGATGGGAACTGATCCTTGACAGGGAATTAATCGACACAGAGTGGGGCAGAGTACTGGAATCTCCAAAGAAGATATCCTGTAATACTTGGCTGAAATATATACAATTTAACTTCATACACATGTCATATATGACACCCAGCCACTTATTTACTGTTTATGGCGGGGAACCATGATGCTGTCTGAGATACAACCAAGCCCATGTGGATTTCACACATATGACCTGGGTTTGTGAGAAAGTACGCACATTTTGGTCAGATGTGATATCCAGAATTAATGCCACATTGGGGCGCACACTCAACCCCACAGTGGAAACCTGTCTGCTAGGGCTCTTCCCTCGCCCACTCAAGCACAAAGTGCGGAATAGATTCATTGACCTGGCCTTCGTATTGACCAAAAGAAGAATAGCCATGACATGTAAATCTGTAACAGGACACCAAACACATGTTTGGACTCCAGATGTGGTTATCTGGGCTGGTGTGACATGGCACTCAGCCAGAGGCTGTAGGGGTGGGCATGTTCTCCATGTAGGCTGTAATGCAGCCTTCATGGGGAACAGGGGAGTGTGCATGACTGCTTTTGGCAGCCCGACAGTTCAAGCATAATGTTGTTGAATTGAAAAAGCTGAATGATACAACTTAAAATCAGGAAAACGGACACCACCTTCATTCTTTGGATGTTTAAGTTTAAATAAGGCAATATGTGCATGTTTATTATTCCAGAGAAATTTGGTGCAAATGGAAATGATCTGAGAGACATAAGAAATGGGTATTTTAAAAGGTAGCATAGACAATATATAAAGGTCATGCGGTACAATCATCATCGTGACGGTGTCAAGCCTACCCCACCATGATAAATGAAGAGGAGACCATGATGAAAGTAATTTCTGAAGTTCAAGTTTTAAAGTAGTGAAAGTATAGCTGATTGTATTTAAAATAGTAGAGGAATACCAAATACCGAGGCATTTGATTTGGGATGGGCACCTGGTGAAATTAGTGTCAGCAAACATGTATGATAGCAGGAGGGATTTAGTGGAAGAATATCAGTTTTAGAGAAGTTAAGTTTATAACCAGAGATATTTGAGTATAATTTGATTTCTTGTAAAAAAGGATTTAAAGAGGAGAGAGGGTTAGACATATCAACTATAATTCTTTTATTCTAAATCTGAACTGCCTTCGGAAAGAGATATGTTTTGCCTGTTTTACTGCTAAGTTCCTCATTTGTGATGGTGGTAAACCCATTCTCCACATGATTTTAAGCTGAAACGGCTTTAAAGAGTCCTCCAAGATTAAGCCTCAAGGATTAATTTTCAGCAAACTATTTATTGATTGCTACACTACGTGTTTTATAGTTCTGTCTATGGCAATTTTGAAGATGAGCGATAATTTATATAAATTAAATTCTAAGCTCACCTGACCTGTGCTGTGCTGGTGGGAAGTCTAAAAGTAATCTAGAGTATTCACATTGAGCAATGTCTAGCCACTTAGAGAGATTTTCATGAAACGCTACTGTCCATATGGTATCGTAAACATTCATTTTCTCCTAATCACCTGCATGATTGGAAACAAAGACAGACCAGATTGCTTGCTAATTAAGAAAGAAAGGAAGAGGTGTTAAGAGCAACAGCTGTTGTTTTAATTGCCGCTAAATGCAGCTAAGCACTACCATGATCATCCAACCATATCCCAAATATTTATAACCACCAGTGTGCTGAAGCTTAGTGTTATTTAAGTGCCAATGCTCCCTTTTACCAATCCTCTGCCCGAAGACTACTACTTTGGTCTTAACACTATTATTAATTACATAGTTTTTTAAATAATCATTTAATCTTTCTAATTTTTTCTGAAAAACAATTGCTGTTTTAGCTAAGATCACTGTATTATCTGCATATTGCAAGATCATTGATTGACTGGCCAGATAGTTTTGGGGGAAAGGAACCCATACTCCCCAATGGTCATCCCAAATCTGCTATATGGAAATTAAAAATTATTGGAGCTAGAACACAGCCTAGCTTTACGGCTGGGACCCAGCTGATTTTTAGGCAGGTATTTGAATACAGACTAAACATTGTTAACCCACCTAGCGACTTAGGCTTTTGATACCTGATTGATCCCAATTAATCAAGGAGGCTTGAGGCTGAAGCATTCCAAAATGGACCACTGTTTCACGTTGTCGGGAGCCGCAAGGAAGTCAATGGAGTCGGTAAGTGGCGTTCACAGCTGCTTCGTTGACTCCAAACGGCTTTCAACAAGGTGGATAGAGATATATTTTGCCTAAAATTACAGCAGTGAAGGATATCTGGGGCATTGTTGGGCTTGGCAATGGAGCTCCATAGTGGTAACTGAGTTCAGATTGATACTGATGGACTTGGAAATCTGACCAGGAAAATTCTGGTTGAAAACAGCTTGAGGCAGGAGTGCGTCTTAGCACGCCTGATGTTTAGTTTGTTCATTGCAGACCTTCCCCTGATGCCGCATGCAACACATAGCTTTTCACCAAAAGATGGAGGTAGGCATATTAGTTGCCTCATGTACACAGACGATCTGGTGATGATGGATCTTACACCTATGGAGCCACAACGGAAATTAGAAGCCCTAAATGCTTACTGTCTAGAAAAGAAATTAACGATACATGTCGATAAGACAAGAGCAATGTTTTTTGCTAGGAGGAAAAGGACATTTTCGTGGTTCCTAGGTAACTATAGATTGTAGCAGATTAGAGAGTATATATATTTGGGGATTACCTTTTCAGACGATTTGAGGTGGGATAATCAAATAGCTATTCAGAAGCTTGCACTATTTGCAGTAATGAATGGGGTGAAAATGTTATCTTATGGGAAGGACGAGAAAGTAATTGTCTAAAACTGCTTCTTGATCTCCCTAAAAATGTTATGATCCAAGCTGTAAGGAGGGAATTGAGAACTGTAGCCTGGATTGTGCTGGCCAATGCAGAGCCCTGCTCTTTTTTTTGTCGGTTAAAGGTGAGAGTTCCAACGATAAATTGTCAGAGCAAATATTATTGGAGATAATGTCAACTTTCTCTGGTAATAGAAACCCGTTGACAATAATTTCAAAGCGCTTGAACGTCCAAGAGATGTGCACGGAAGGATGGGGAGGGGTTTTGATTAACCAGATAAAGAGTACACTTAGGCACGTGCCGCAGAAACTTGTTGGATGGATGATTTCTTCTACCTTAAAACTAAGAGTTCAGTTTGCCATTTCCTAACATCACAAAAAGAGCATGGATTGTTCCCATATCTTTATGAAATCCCAGATAAGCGCTTGCAGAATGAAGTTCTGCACTTGAGGGTGGGAATTGACCCTAGGTTGTGCATTAAGGTATTAAAAACAGAGGTTGCTTCATTTAAGCTGGTGGTTTCTGGTGCTCAGCACCAGCACCTAATCATCAATACCAGTGCTTTTCATGAGCACCACTTAAGGACACATTCATTTATGGTAGGCACTGGGAGATTAAGGCCCTCATTATGATGTTAGGTGAACTTGCGTTCACCCCACACCGTTGCGGGAAAGGAACTGCCCGACCATAGGTCTGCGATTTCGACACCCTAATTTGGTTGTTAATGCGCTTAGTGCGGTCGAAAACATCCATTTTCCAATGGGAGCTTGTGCAGCGGGCTAAAAACACTGGAAGTTGGTAAACATCCCTGCACTGTATGGCAGGCACGTGGTACAGGGATGTTGGGGGGCGCCATAGATGCCCCCAGGCCTATATGTGGAGGGCCAGAGGGAAAGGGGGCCCAGCTAGGGGCACCCATAGCCAGTTTCTGACAGCCAATCCATGTTAGAAAGACCGACATGGATTGGCTGTCAGAAACTGACATCATAATCCTGACGCCAGTGCTGAGCTACTATTCCGCTTCTGATCCGACTGGCTCACAGAACCCGTTGGAAGTGGAGCAGAATCCTCTTGCACTTTTCCCTTTGACTGCCGTGATCAAAATACAGCAGTTGGAGGGAAACCACAGGATGTCGGGCAGACAGCCTCTGACCGCTAGTCGGAGGCTCTCTGCCCAACATTCAAATCACGCCCTAAGTGATTTACCCAGAATCACATTGCTCCTCCTGCCCTGCCCCCTGCCCTTTGTTTTCCATGTGCAGATCACTAGATGTTGAGCCGATGCCGAGACTCGAACCTGGTTTCCCAGTTTAGAAGTCGGCAGCGCTGGCCATTACACCACATCCACTTGCATGGTTAGTATTTGGTTCTGTTTTAGGCAGTGCTAACAGGAGAAATGGGCGGATGCAATCTGCCTCCTGACGAGAGCCCTGCCACTTATTTATTTACAAATTAACCACTGGGAAGAGGCGAAAAGACACCAAACATTTGACATTTTCTGTGTTTGCATTCATGTTCAATGTACTCAGGCACAAGGAGGGACACAAGAGTATTCTAGCAGATAGCAGTGCAACTGCATTATCTGTATATTTTCCGCATCCATATTCATTTGGAAATCCTGATTGCCTTGCAAATCCGATGGATAGACTAGCCCACCACTGCAAGCCAAAATTAATAAAGCACCCCTTTGAATATTTAGTTCACAATCTCGATTCCCAAATCTTCACCATACTCAAAGATTATTTTGTTTACGGATGATGAGCAGGCACTGAGTTACTGCTGTGTCTGCAGATGGAGTTGACAGCAATATGAAATGTAAATGACAAAATAAAATGTAATAGGCAAAAAATATATTTGATACAGCCACTAGGTTTGCCCTGGTAAACTGGTAGAAGGATTATGATTTTTGTATTGCATGTATATGCCTCAAAACAATAAAGAAGAAAAAGGAAACATGTTGAAACCTATAGGAGGCAGATCTATGATTGCAATAAAAAAGGTTAATTAGAAAAAAGTTACCATCAGGTATAGTTTTAGGAGAAAAGTACCTGAAGTTCCTTGCAGGTAGGCGTACTTAGAACAGGTATGGGATTTTGTTTTTGTGATAATACACATCACAAAAAATGTGATTATTATTGTTGCAAAGAAAGGGCTTTCTATTACTGTAGCTTGAAAACAAATTGTAAGCACACAAGAATGACTAAGAAAAAATAAAAAGAATAATGAATGGGGGAAAAAAAGACATTTGCATCACCCCTAGCACTGACGTGCCCTTACTGTAGATGGATGTGCACATGAGATGAGGAAAAATATTGTCCCTTGGTGCAAAAGTGCTAATGGCTGAAGTGGGCTGAACTAGTGCCACATGCTCTATAATGTGGTGGGCGGAAGAAAAATGTGAATGACAGATTAACACAGGAAATGATGAAGGGGGCTTGTGCCCGGGCAAAGTGGGGCCATCACAGTGTGGCTCGGATGGGACCCGCGGCCTTGCTGGATTCCAGAGGCGGTGTACTGTCTGGGTGCTGGCCAGAGGAGCAATCTGATGTGGCAGAACAGCAGTGAGTGCGGGCAGCTGAGACTCGGGCCAGAGTGTCCTGCTCCCCCATGATTGCATCAGTGTAAAGGCTCCCACGGATGGGGAGAGACTCCTACATGCCTGGGTGGATGACCCTAGATCCGGGGAGGACTGGCTGCTGGACTGTGTCGGGAGACCACCCGGCCCAGGAAAGTGGTGCAGTCTTTCTGGTGCGGAGCAGCGAGGGAGCTCTCCCAGTTGCGAGGGCCCCTGCTCCTCCGGAAGGTATCTGCATTCTCTGGGACCTCTCCCCTCAGAGTGGGGGAACTTGCACAATTCTCCTTTGCTGCTTCTCAGCTGGACCCCCGGTCCAGACTAGAACAGAACCGGCACCTGGGTGGAACTCTGCTGCACATCCACCACCATAATTTCTCTCCCCTAAGGTGAGACATGCTTACCTGCCTGGTATGGTGGGCATCATCCCGACCCCAGCTAGAGTTTGTCTCCACAGGATGGGGATAGAGGCCCCCTTTTCTGGGGTTCGCCGTGCGCATGTAGGGCTGGGGATGGGTGGATACCCCTTTGGGTCCTGCATTGACTGGATTGTGCCACCCCTGCCAGCACGTCACATTATAAGTGAGTAACCCCACAGAAATGTACTACTCGCTTGGACTTTGGGGGTACACAACCCAGTTGTGGGGACGCCTCGAGAGGGAGCAATCTGTGACCATGGCTGAGAGCATAGGCACTGCATATGCTCTGAGACCAGAAGATGGGCAAGACTAGGACGAACAACTAGGGGCCACCCCCAATCACAAGGAGGACCCACGTGACCAGACATAGGGGACCCTGGAAGCCCCACCCGAGGCAGATCCAGTACAACAACAGCTGGCTCAGATACTAGATGCCATTACAGACACTAGGACAACATTGTTTCAGGATATAATTGCTGTTTCAGTGGGGTTGGGGCTCCTCCGAGCAGAACACAAGAAGTTAGCTGAAAGGGTGAAAGTGGTGGAGTCAGGAATTGTGGAGCTGACCCCAGTACAGCAAGCACTGACACAGAAAGTAGCAGAACTTTCAGATAGGGCCTGGATTCTGGAGCGCAGGACTGAAGATGGGGAAGGCCGTAGTAGAAAAAACAATATAAGAGTCCTCGGTCTATCAGAAAGAGTGGAAGGAGGGGACATGGTCACTTATTTGGATTCCTGGCACAGCACAGTGGTGGCACCGGGGTGCTCGACATCATTCTATACCCTTGAAAGAGCTCACTGGGTGCCGGCAAGACCACCGGCTCCAGGTCACCCCCCGCGCCCTGTGGTGGCTAGGCTCCTACATTACAAGGACAGAGACATCCTTCTACATAAAGTTCGAACCAATGGTCCCTTAGTGGTGGGCAACAGTAAAATGTCCATTTTCCCTGACTTTACACTCGACGTCTAGCGGAGGCGAGCTTCGTTCATGGAGTTGAAGAAGACGTAAGAGAAGAGGGCCTCCAATACTCCCAGATCTTCCCTACCCGACTCCATATAGTACCGGACTGAAAGACCCACTTTTGGGAAGATCCCAAAGCAGCATGGGATTAGAAAGAGGCATATAAAATGGAGAGCCCCTCAGCGGGGCCGGGAATGTGTCCCCGAGATTGAGGTCCCAGGAAAAGACCCAAAAGGCGTCCCATGCGAGGCTTATTAAAGAAACTGAGCCCCTCTCAAACAGAACAAGGAAGAGCAATGGCGCTACAGGCTGTAGCTGAAATCCGCCGAGGGGGATCCCCATCGGAGGCAGGGTCATGGTCTGTGCGAGGAACTGAAGGCTCTGACTCTGACTACTCCAGAGGAGATAGTCTTACCATGCCAACAGTGACCCAGAAGAGGGCGGATGAGATAATATACCAATGAACCCTTGCATGACCAGTTCAAGCCCTAACCCTGTCAGGGTGAGCCAGCACCTCCTTGTATTACTTTGGACTGTCTGTGGACCGGGTAAATATAGGGGCCGGCGCACACTGTGTATGCACCTGTGAGTTAATAAGCTTAGTAGCAACCCCCCAAGGACCTCACCATAGTTGGTTCGGGCCCTTACTGGACCTTGAAGATGTATGACTGGTTTGGGTGGTTGGCCATTGCCAAACTGCCCTGGGAATCGGGGATTTGTTGTTGTGAGGGTTTTTGCAAATGGTTGGATTTGTTTACTTTGTAGGAGAGGGATGATCTTTTCTTTTTTTCAGGATAGAGGGGCTGGGTGGGGTGGGAATAGAGGGAGGCAAGCGATCACTACAAAGATGTCATCAACCCATCATACGATAAGGTTTCTAACATGGAACATTAACAGGATGGGGTCAATATCCAAACGTCATAACATTCAGAACTATTTAAAGAGAAGGGGCATATAAATAGCTCTATTACAAGAGATGCACTTACTCAAATGTGAGGTGGAAAAACTATGTAGGCGGTGGAGGGGACAGATCTTCGCCACCACCTTCTCGGCATATGTCATAGGGGTGTTGATCTGGATAAGAGCTAGAGTCCTCTTGAACCGACACGAACCCTGATAGACAAAGAGGGCAGGTATGTCCTCCTCGCAGGGACACTATTTGGCCTGGACCCTACGCTGGGTTGTGTATATGCACCCTATCAAGAACAACTGGCCTTTCTAGCTTGTCTCTTTGCCCAGATGGCTGATTTGATGGTGGGAAACGTGGTAGGGCTACCCCACGGGGTAGCCGCAGTCGATCATCACACCAGACCAAATGGCAGATTGGATGGGGGTAGGACTTGAGACTGTGGGCGACTGCTACCAAGAGAAAACTCTGCTCCCATTTGCAAAACTGATGAATGAATGTGGTCTCCTGCCGGGGCAGTTCCTGCAGTACAAGGTGCTAGCTCGGGCATTTAGTCAGCTGTGGGGGTTGGGCAGAGAGGAACACGAAATGCATGCAGGTTTACATTCAGTGAGCAAACTGGGTTCAGCCAAACAGTTAAGTTAAATAGTTCTATGCTTCACTGCTTGGAGCATCCCTTACCACACTACAAGCAGATGGGAACTGATCCTTGACAGGGAATTAATCGACACAGAGTGGGGCAGAGTACTGGAATCTCCAAAGAAGATATCCTGTAATACTTGGCTGAAATATATACAATTTAACTTCATACACATGTCATATATGACACCCAGCCACTTATTTACTGTTTATGGCGGGGAACCATGATGCTGTCTGAGATACAACCAAGCCCATGTGGATTTCACACATATGACCTGGGTTTGTGAGAAAGTACGCAAATTTTGGTCAGATGTGATATCCAGAATTAATGCCACATTGGGGCGCACACTCAACCCCACAGTGGAAACCTGTCTGCTAGGGCTCTTCCCTCGCCCACTCAAGCACAAAGTGCGGAATAGATTCATTGACCTGGCCTTCGTATTGACCAAAAGAAGAATAGCCATGACATGTAAATCTGTAACAGGACACCAAACACATGTTTGGACTCCAGATGTGGTTATCTGGGCTGGTGTGGAGGGAAGGGCTCTGCATTGTGAGGAGACAAAAAAGCAGAGACAACACCCAATTGTAGAGCAATGGAAGGACACATTATTTACCTGGGAATATCCGAGGCACACTAATAGTGCAGAAGAAAATAGCAGGGGCATGACAGACTAGATTATAGGGGCTAATAGCAACAGACCTAGACCATAACTAGAACATATGAAAGGCGATTGTAGCCCCTCCTCGAGAAATAAAGTCAGGACCCCACAGCCAACTCACGAACAAGCACGGACAAAGCATACATCGACTCTGCTGATACACCAGGAGAACCCCCCCAATTTGACCTCTCTAATATATGTGTAGATTCCTCTCCTGTACCAGCTGAGTTATAAAAGATTGTTTGAGGCCAGTTCTAAGGAATGTAGATGGCAATACAACACTCCCTGCTTCAATATTGTAGTCTCATGAGGGAAAATCCCAAAATATATACAGGGCTAGAACACATAGGAATTGCATATAATGATACATTATTTGAGTACAGCAGGAGGTATAGAAACACAATAGAGGAACTCAAACCAATATAAGTAACCTCCCTTTAACCTTATTACTACCCAATATACAATGCTAAGCCCTCAGTGATATGTGATTTATGATGCAAAGTGATGAGACAACAGTGAATTACTTAAAATGGTGAACTGTGTTGTGTGTGAGTGAAATGCCAATAAAGATAATAAAAAATTATTATTTCACAAATAAGCCCTCTAGCGACTTTTAAAGCAAGAGAACACAATTGGGAGTTAGACTGTACTAAACGTTGATTAGTTACCAAAATTGAGTTGTTTCTATTTAATTCGGGAAACAACATTTTCTCTGAAGTTTTTACTTTGTATAACATTTACTACGCATTTTTTACATCTAAAGACTGTTGGCATGCAAGTCTGTCCAACGTGAAGCTTTACCATGCATTTGAACAGTAGTTATCAGTGTTTCTCTATGTGATACGCGTTATATATTTTTAAGGGTAATTACAAAAGAGGGGTTTCCCACCAAAAATGAAAAAAAATTAAAATAGTATCAAGCCTGTAAACGACATATGTAATTTGTTAAAAATAAATAAATATATATATATATATATATATATATATATATATATATATATATATATATATATATATATATATATAAAACAAGCTTGCGGGACCAGCGAAACGCGTTCAACGTTTTAGCTGACCAAATAAAAGAAATATTGAAGCACAAGACACGGCGTCGGCTTTCCTACTTGCGAGGAAGTTTTGTTGAATATTATCGGACCGTGCTTGGGAGGTCCGTTCGTCGACGCGCCCCCTGGTTTGGAGGCGGTAGGCACACCTGAGCAAACGGAGGAGCAATATATATATATATATATATATATATATATATATATATATATATATATTTTTTTTTTTTCTTCCACAACTGTCCCACATTTGAAGGCGCAACCGATGCCAGGCAACTCAGCTTTGTCAGCAGGGTTATCATTTATTTACAACCAGCTCCGCTCCCAAACATTTCATTTAGACCCTACATGTTTCGGAGCTCCTGCTCCTCGCTCACGGGTCGGCTTGACGCTGGCAGATACGTAGGAGAGAGTCCCTCTTAACCATTATATCGCCCCCTGGTGGGCTTCTGATGTCGTGGGTTTTCTGGGACTTTGAGTCCTCACGTTTAAATATAACCCTGTATGGGTTCTGCCTAGCGGCGCTTTTGTTCAAGACTCTCTATAGAGCCTCTGGTCGCCTCGCCAGTAAATCCACAAACTACCATCCTGCTATACGAAGTTGGGAATACGGCTTCAACAGCTTCGAAATGCGTAGGGTCTAAATGAAATGTTTGGGAGCGGAGCTGGTTGTAAATAAATGATAACCCTGCTGACAAAGCTGAGTTGCCTGCCATCGGTTGCATGTTAACTGCTCCCCATGTGGAAAAGCAATGCAGCTTTTTTTTTTAAAAGGGCCATGCCCCGGGGAATGGGGTCCCTGGGGCAAATTATGGCCTCGGGAGGGGGGCCACGCGGCCCTCTTCCTGATTTTTTTTTTATTTTATAATCAAAAATTGGGGGCAGGTCCTGGGGGATGGGGTTCCCAGGGCCGAAAAAATGGATAAAGAAGGGGGGCTACACAGCCCCCCTTCTAAAAAAAAAAAGAAAAAAAGAAAAGACCGGGATCGGGCCAGAGGCCACGCCCCCTCCTTACACCACTCTGAAAACGCGCCCCCTGGTGCGTTTGCAGAGGGGGAACTAATTCCCCTTGAATACTGGGGGTCCCTGGGGGCCAACTAGCCCACCAGGAACCTCCAGTATGCGCCAGGGGGCTGCGTTGCAGAGCGGTGTAATGAGGCCACACCCCTTTTTACACCTCTCTGCAACGCAGCTCCGTGGCGCTTACTGGAGGTACCTGGTGGCCTAGTTGGCCGCTAGGGGACCTCAGGATTCAAGGGGACTTAATCCCCTAACTTAAAACGCTCCACGGGGCGCGTTTGCACAGTGGTGAAGGTAGGGGGCGGGGCCTGAGGTGATACTGTGCAAACACGCCCTGTGGTGCGTTTTAAGTTGGGCAATTCATTCCTCTTCAATCGAGAGGTCCCCTAGGGGCCAACTAGCCTACCAGGTACCTCCAGAAAGTGCCACGGAGCTGGCACTCTCTATTTTACAGTGAGTGATGAAAGGTTATACTAGTGTATGATGAGGTGTATCTGATTGTCACGTGGATGATGTCATTTGAGATGTCATCAGTGATGTCATTTGAGATGTCATCAGTGATGTCACTGACCATGTCATGAATGATGTAATATGTGACACCATCAGCAGTGGATTGCGGGCGCGCGAGATGTAGTTAGTACAACTAACTATATCGGAGGAATTTCAATGGTTTTGTTTGAGTGAAATGTCCAGCTAACTATAACACCCCTAAAACCTATTGTTTTTTCAGTGAATTTCTAAGGTTTTTTAAATGCTAATTCCTAACTATATCAGGCCTGAAACCTATTGTTTTTTCAGTGAATATATATATCCTCCCTGTGATGTACCTTCTTCCCAAAATACATAAGAACAAGAACACCCCCCCCAGGTAGACCAATTATCTCGTCCAGAGGATGTGTCTTAGAAAATCTATCCCGCTATGCTGACCACTTCCTCAGGGAGTTTGTAATCACTCTCCCTTCATATGTCACAGACACGAAGGACTTTTTGGTCAAAATACATGATCGAAATTGGGAAGAAGATTTGTTATTGGTAACTATGGACGTCAATTCCCTCTATACCATTATTAATCACGAACAAGGTATAGAAGCATGCGAGAGATTCCTCAAACGCAGACACATAAGATTTAGAGAACACACATCGATGATACTAGAAATCATCAAATATTGTCTGAAGAATAACTTCTTCATGTTTGACAATCTGATTTACAAACAGTCCCTGGGTACGGCGATGGGAACCAGCTTTGCACCCAGCTTTGCAAACCTCTTCATGGGAGCATGGGAGGAGGACATCAGGAAGGAAACTAGGTTGCAGTATGATTTCACAAAGGTCATACTCTGGCTACGATACATCGATGACTTGTTTGTTATCTGGAAAGGTAGCAAACAAGAAGTTCATAATTTTATCACCAGACTTAACCAGAACAACAGAAACATAACCCTCACATATACTGTGAGTAATCAAAAGGTAGAATATCTTGACACATGTGTAGAAATTGCGAACAACAAATTGACAACAGTGTTGTTTCGTAAACCCACAGCAGGAAACACATTATTACATGCCTTGAACAGCCATCCAAACACACTCAAATGGAGCATCCCCTACGGTGAATTGCTCCGTGCAAAAAGAAATTGTAGCACAGAAGAAAGCTTTCGAAAAGAACAAACGGCTATGATACAAAGATTTAAAGAAAGAGGATATCCCATGTGGGTACTCAAAAAGGCTATTGAAAGGGTAAAGGAAATAGACAGAGGTACCATTCTTGAGCTCTCCCCTGACTCCAACCCACAAAAAGATAGTGAGAACCCAGAAACCAGGCTAATACTAACATACAATGGACACTCAGATCAAATAAAGAAAATGATCTCCCGCAATTGGAATCTCCTTAAAGGAGATCCTGTCATTGGTAAGATGATACCAACATATCCATCAATAAGCTATAGGAAGGGACGTAGTTTAAAAGATCTATTAGTCCACAGTGACTTACCCAGTAAAGAATGAAGTAACAATATTGATCTACAAGGCTTCTACCCATGTGGACACTGCAAGGCCTGCGGCAACAGTCGCATGCGGAAAGAATTTTGGAACAGTAGTACCAACAATATGATAAGTATCAAACAGTTCCTCACATGCAGCAGCACAAATGTAATTTACGTGCTTGAATGCCCCTGCCAACTTAGATATGTCGGTAGCACCACACACATGGCTAAGAAACGGGTCCTTGAACATATGAGGGCAATTACTAACAAGGACCAGCAGTATCCCATTGCCCGCCACTTTGAAACAAAGCATTTTTCGGATTACACCAAATTGTCATACTTTGTCATAGAAAGGGTAACACCCAACAAAAGAGGAGGCGATAGCACATTAAAATTGAGGCAACGTGAATCACAACACATAATTGGGATGGGGCCCCGTTATCCAAATGGCCATAATATGGACGAGGAGATGGCCATACACTTGTATGAGGATTAACAGGACGTCAGGTCTCATCCATGATAACGACAGGTTTCATCCATGGTAGCCAGGTTTTATGTAAAATCATAATTGAGAATAGATGGGATTATCTTAGGAAGATGAAGAACTAGGGTGTATGTTTCTTGGCCCAGAAGGGACAATGTCGAAATTGTTATTTTAATGAATGATTAGGACTATGATTCTTCAGTTCTAGTATGTTTATTGCAATATGAGTAAAATGGATTTTGTTTTATCTTTACAGGAAGAAAGGAAGGGACTATGTCTCGGGCCTGCGACACAGGATCCCTACCCTTTTCTTCCCATGCTGCTCTCCAGTGAACAGATAAGATCAATTCTAATTTAAATTTTGATTTTGAATTTATTTTCTAGCTTGGGTAAAAGGATGCACCATAGGACCTATGTTTTATACATTTGGAAGTTTGAATCTGGATACAAGGGACATTAATGCATGGACTTGCAAATGAGCGAACAGGTTTACAATTGCAGACAGCCTCTTATTTTGTTCCCATTAGTGCACAATGATTGGTCATTATTCCTAATAAAGTATGTACCCACTATGGGAGTATGTTAGACAGGCTGGGTACAACACGAAGTGCACATGGGTAACCCACATATCTTTGTATTACCAATGAGTACAGGTCAGGCAAGAGATTCTATTGCCTTGGACAATTAACACTAGTTTTAAATAGAAACTAGACCCACTATGGGAATATATCACAAAAGACCAGCTCGCAAAAGACACGATATGTGCCTGTTGGTTCTTCCGATATATGTCTAACACATATTAGTATATTAAGCAGTGGCCAAGTAAAATGTGCAATGCGCACAATGAGGGTCATTAGCAAAACTAAAAAATTGAGACACATATTTATTTGTTTATTATTGTACATAAAATTATGCCTGAGTACTTTGTATGGCGATGTATATCGTAATGTGATGGCGCACACTAAGTTTTGCCAGTAGATGCATTTTCACCTTTCCAACATGGCGCAGAAACACAAATGCGATAGTCCTCTTTCAATGTTCATGAGTGTACTGACAATGTATGTTAACGAAGGTCCAGGAGCATAACGTTGTGTGATCAAGCCCAAAGCGGGTGAAACGCGTCACGTTGGGTTTATGAAGTAAATAAACCCCTTGAAGTGTCCTTGGAGTGTTGTGGTGTCTTTTCTTACGACCTAAGAGCACAGTTGGAACTCCGTTTTTCTACAAAAAATTATTACCGGCTTACTTCACCGGCGCTGTGCCACCCCTCAAAGGGCTACGCTCTCTATATATATATATGATTCGATTCCTTTACTCCACAAATAGCTTTTTCAAGCTTGAAAAAGCTAGCGCACAAATAAAGTTTTTTTTGTGCCGTTCCCTGGTGTGCTGTCCCGTCTCTCCTTGGATTTATTTGTGGAGTAAAGGAATTGAATCATTTCAAGTGGCTACTGCTACCACTGGCGGCACCAGCGTCGTAGGCAAGGGGATTGCTTCAGTAGTGAACTGACGACATATATATCGTGACCAAGGCTGCTTGTCAGCCGAAACGCGTCTTCTGGTGTGAATAAAACTTTACACTTTTTTCCTGCAAAACCGGAGTGGCTCGTCTTCTTTCCCTGGAAGCGTGGAGAGAACTTCTGTGCAATATATATATATATATATATATATATATATATATATATATATATATATATATATATATATATATATATATATATATATATATATATATATATATATATATATTTTTTTAAATAAGGTATTAGGAGTTAATGTGTCATTTTTGAACAGTAGGTGGCAGTGTTAGACTGTGACAGTATTTTTCAGTAACAGTGGTAAAAGTATGTGTGTCAGTCGATTGCACTGGATTGCATTGTGAATGTGTTTCAAATGTGAGTGAATGTAAATGCGTAAAAGTGGCATGTGTTGTAAGTCACTGTGCTGCGTGGCCCTACATCAAAGTGAACTGGTAGGAATGCACTGTACTCATCCAACACGCTGCATTTCTGTCATTCCCCCTGCGCTGGCGCCGTTTCTGCTGCTTAGCACCAACGCATGCACTCATTCACCATGGTGTGAGTGTGCATGTGTTGTAGGCAAAAAAAAAATTGTGGAGGAAGGAGCAACTTCCTGCAACAGCAAAAATACATAAAGGCGTTTTCCTCCTTCTATGTGTGCCGCAAAATGCAGCACACATAGAAAAAGGAAAAAAACGACGAGAAATAGTTATATTTTGCCTTGTTACCTCAGCTCTGGGGAGGCATAAGAGTTTGAGGCATTCCCAGGTTTACAAGCTGTTGTACCTGTGGGAATTAATGAAAAACTATGGGAGTTGCAACACAGCCATTTGCGCTGCATTGCCTTACTCAAGATTTAAGAGGCTACTTAAAGCGGCGCAATCCGACTTTGCGTGGCTTCATAAATCTGACTCAGAGCCTTGCGTCACTCATGCACTACTTTGCGTGGTGCAAATGTGAAACAAGGCTCTCATAAATATGCCCCCTTGTCTCTTTATGTCACCCTTGATGTTTATAATCCCTACTTTCTCCCTTTGTCACTTTTTTCATCTCATCCCTGTCTCGCCTTCCTTCTTTCTTCCTTTTCTGCCTTTCTCTGTCTTGCTCTGGGTCTTAAAGTCTGATTGTTACAAATGGGGGTCCCTAGTTGGCAGAGGTAGGTACCTTTGTCCAAATAGGGACCCTTGCTTCTAGTCAGCGTAAGAGGGATACACTACTAAAATAACCCCTGCTAACCCCCCTGGTAGCTTTGTACGAGCAGACAGGCTTATCTCAGAGGCAGTCTCAGAGACAGTGTGCATGGCATTTGTGAACACATACAGTAATACAGTGAAAACACTACAAATGTGCACCACACCAGTTTAGAAAAATAAGTAATCTTTATCTAAACCAAACAAGACCAAACAACAAAAATCCACAATACAGTACTAAAAATATATCTTTCAAATGGTAGAAATAGTTCAGTTCAAAGCAAATTGCAGATGCGACACTTTTCACACAATGGATGCGTGGCACACACAAACAAAAAGGGTCACAGGGAAGGTTATGCGTCGGTCCCTTACACTGGGAAGGTGATGCGTTGGTTCCTTGCTCCGGGGGATGTGATTCATTGGTTCCTTACTGCTGTGCAGGGGAGGTGATGCGTTGGTTCCTTACCAGAGAAGATGTGATGTGTTGGTTTCTTACTGCGTGGGGAGGTGATGAGTCGGTTTCTTACTGAGTCCCCCAATGATGCGACTGGACGATCCATGACGATGCCTCGGTTCTTGCAGCCTCACATCAGGCCTTGCGTAGGAATCAGTGCGGTGATACCGGACTTCGGAGATCAGGGCACTTGATGCGGGGTGCGGTGATTTCTTGAGCCGCGGGCAGGTGCTGCGATGATTTCTTCGGCAATGCGACGGAAACAGGTGCGGCTGCATCGTGCTTCTCGAAGTTGAGTTACTTTTTCCAGCTCCCAGCCGCAAACAGCGTCCAGAGGTCCAAAACAACAGTCAACACTTCTTAGCAGGTTAGAACTCCCAGCAAGAAAGTTCAGGGGAGCTGGTGGTGAAGTCTTTGTGTCCCTGAGACTTCCGAACAAGAGGCAAGCTCAGTTTCAAACCCCTGGAGATCTTCCTCAAGCAGGGGGCACAGTAAACAGCCAAGTCCTTTCTTCTTTCCTTGTCAGTAAGTAGCCACTGCATGCCAACCCCAGACAGCAAACAGCACAGGGGCAGTATTACTCCTCAGCTTCTCCGGCTCTTCTCCTTGGCAAAGGTTCCTCTTGATTCCCAGAAGTGATCTAAAAGTCTGGGGCCATTTGGCCAACAGCAGACAGACTGACAATGTTATGCTGCCCGCGTAGTGGATCGTCAAGCGTTTTGAGCACTGCTATTATTGAAGGATTTGTCTTCATTGAAAAGTACTCGCTTCTATAGATACCATATGTAGGTACAGACCACTATATTAAACATTCGTGTTTCACAGGTCCGCACGACAGCACCGCTTGTGATTAACACCAACTCCAGAGTTCCTCATCACCGTCTTCATACACATCTCTGTGTATCATCAACACAGTAACAATGCCCAGCTACCCATCGAGGGCCAGCCTGCACTCTCACTTGGGTACCCGGCTGGGTGTCCATGTGAGTATCTCGTTTTCCTTTTCCTCCTTCACCCACTGTTGGCACGTACACCTCACGCGGCTGCGCATTCTACCTGTCAGATGTCCCTAAATCCATAGGTCCTGATGAGACCCTAGATCACGGATAGGGTCGAAACGTCGTCAACAACAAAAGAAAGCAAACCATTAACAGCCCGTATTATTGTATATAGCTGCTGTATATTATGTATTGAGTTGCTAAATGGTCGACTTTTTTGAATACCTTGGAAACCTTGTAAAATACTGTCTCAATTATGTCACCAATATTTTAGGTTCCTGTTTCTCACTAGGGACACTACGCACAGTTTTCTTTTTCATTGTATATAGACTTTTGTTTGTAAAATATAAAATATGATTGTATCAAACTGAAACCATAGGTGTATGTAGTTTCTTCGCCCTCTGACATCATTTTAATCCTTCCATTGCGATTGCGCACCTTATTATCTATGTTGATTCTATTATTCCACAGGAACCATTGTTTCTGACAATAATTTACCCACCCAGGTTCCTTAGTGAGTTGGGTTCCCTTGTCCTTTTTCTCGACTGGACATCCCCAGCCCCTGTCACTCCAAAGCCAGACAGTCAATACACATCCTGGCAGAGACACACTGGATGGCTAAGCAAGAAAATACCTACTTTCTAAAAAGTGTTATTTTCAAACACAGAATGTAAAAATCACCCTCTCTGCATTTTAACATTCTGATTTCAGGCATACTAAACTTTATTTTCCTACCTTGTTCCCAGGGCTAGTTAGGCTTATACGATGTTATAAGAAAACTCCCCATTCTATCCTACGGGAACAGATAGCCTTGCAATAGCAAAAAAGGAAATTGGCAGTATTTCACTATCAGGACATGATACACACATCAGGGCATGTCCTACCTTTCACATATACTGTACCCTGCCCACAGGGGTATCTCTGGCCTACCTTAGGAGTGACTAACATGTAGGAAAAGGGAAGGTTAGGGCCTAGCAAGTGGGTGCACTTGCCAAGTTGATATGGCAGTACTAGACTGCACATAGGCACTGCAATGGCAGGCCTGAAATACATTTACAGGCTGCTTATGTGTGTGGAACAATCAGTGCTGCAGGCCCAGTAGCAGCATTTGACTTACAGGCCCTGGGCCCACACAGTACACTGTACTAGGGACTGACGATTAAGTCAAATACACCAATTACGGAATTTCCAATCCATAACAAAAATTTACATGGAGAGCATATGCACTTAAGCACTGATCAGCAATTGCAAAGTGCCCAGAGTCATTAAACCAACAAAAACAGGTCCGAAACAGAAGGCCAAACAGAAAAAGTCTAGGGATAAACCCGCTGAAAAAGCCAGGTCTAACACTGATGATGCAATGTAAGCCCAGGTTGCAAAACAGAAAGCTGGTGCCCTCCACCTGCAACCACTGGCACAAATCAGCACTGGACGTATGAACAGACAAACAATGTGTGTTCTAAGAAGCAGGTTTCCCCTTACATATGTGTACTTATTTTTTGGTCAAATAAAAAGTATCTCTCAGTAGCTACAACATACATGATGATGAGTCAGTATATCTCTTCACATGGGGCATGGGATAAAAACAAGAGATGCAAACATTGAAACATTGTCCCCCCCTTTGGAACCTAAAGGTGACACTGTACCAGTTGATCACCAAGGTCAGCCATCTCAACGGTTCCACCAATTTTCTCGATCAACTTTTTGCCCACTTCCATCATTTTTATGACCAGTTGCCTCTTGTCCGGGTTACTGGAATCACTCTCTGTGTGCACCCAATCCTCCAGCCTCTGAGAAAGAAAAGCAGCATTGGTCAGATTCTAGAACACGTGCTACTTCATACTCAGTGACAGGACATGAAAACTACACAACAAGCACTGTCCTGCTGCACCTGTTAATAATGAATCTTGCGTTGCTTCCTTTGGGACAAACAGAAGTAAGCATAAGGATAATAACAATAAAGTTTACTAATGAAAAGACGATTGGACTCCAAGGTGTACTTGAAAGTGTAATAGAAGATGAGTCCACTCTAACACTATGGATTGGGTGCACGCGGGTATCGGCCTCTGACAAAGGGTGTTGCACAATACTGGATAGATGCAAGGAGAACACATTTATCTGGATATTAACAATGGAACCATGGGCCACATGTATCAACATTTGTAACAGCAATGAGCTAATTGAGATTTTCAGAGAATCGCAAGGGGTACCTTGGGCCTACCTTAGGGTGACTAACATGTAGGAAAAGGGAAGGTTAGGGCCTGGCAAGTGGGTGCACTTGCCAAGTCGACATGGCAGTATTAGACTGCACACAGGCACTGCAATGGCAAGCTTGAGTTACATTTACAGGCTGCTTATATGGGTGGCACAATCAGTGCTGCAGGCCCACTAGCAGCATTTGACGTACATGCCCTGGGCACACACAATACGCTGTCCTAGGGACTGACTAGTAAGTCAAATATGCCAATCATGGAATCACCAATCCATAACAACAATTTACATGGAGAGCATACCCACTTAAGCACTGATCAGCAGTTGCAAAGTGCCCAGAGACATTAAACCAACAAAAACAGGTCCGAAACAGAAGGCCAAACAGAAAAAAGTCTAGGGATAAACCCGCTGAAAAAGCCAGGTCTAACACTGATGATGCAATGTAAGCCCAGGTTGCAAAACAGAAAGCTGGTGCCCTCCACCTGCAACCACTGGCACAAATCAGCACTGGACGTATGAACAGACAAACAATGTGTGTTCTAAGAAGCAGGTTTCCCCTTACATATGTGTACTTATTTTTTGGTCAAATAAAAAGTATCTCTCAGTAGCTACAACATACATGATGATGAGTCAGTATATCTCTTCACATGGGGCATGGGATAAAAACAAGAGATGCAAACATTGAAACATTGACCCCCCCCTTTGAAACCTAAAGGTGACACTTTACCAGTTGATCACCAAGGTCAGCCATCTCAACGGTTCCACCAATTCAATGAAAACTACACAACAAGCACTGTCCTGCTGCACCTGTTAATAATGAATCTTGCGTTGCTTCCTTTGGGACTAACAGAAGTAAGCATAAGGATAATAACAATAAAGTTTACTAATAAAAAGACGATTGGACTCCAAGGTGTACTTGTAAGTGTAATAGAAGATGAGTCCGCTCTAACACTATGGATTGGATGCACGCGGGTATCGGCCTCTGACAAAGGGTGTTGCACAATACTGGATAGATGCAAGGAGAACACATCTATCCGGATATTAACAATGGAACCATGGGCCACATGTATCAACATTTGTAACAGCAATTAGCTAATTGAGATTTTCAGAGAATCGTAATTAGGTAATCGCTATTGCAAATGTATGAGAGTTTGATGTTGCGATTCATAGGGGGTCGCAAATCGCCCAACCTCTTTTAGTATTAATGAGGTAGTTTGCAATTTGCGACCCCCTAGACCTTGCTAAAAATCACGTGGATGATGGCCTGCTGAGGTAAGCAGACCACCATGTCCGTGATTTCTTTTAAATAAAGCAATATTTTTTTTTTTTTAAATGCAGACCTTTTTCCTTAAAGGAATTTGGGTTGCATTTTTAAAAAAAAGAATAATTCACTTTTCATTTTTTAAGAGCAGGCAGTGGTCTGTGGGACTGCTGCCTGCTCTTAAAAAATGTTTTGCATACATTCACAAAGGGGAAGGGGTCACTTGAGGACCCCTTCCCGTTTGCGAATGGGTTACCACCAATTTGAAGTAAGTGGTACTTGTGAATGTTTTACGACCACATGCATGGTCACAAAATATTCTTACATACCACAGTGATTCGATGTTTGGAAGGGATGCCTTAAACACGCCCCTTCCAAATACCAAATCGCAAACCCATTTTTTTGATTCAGTAACAGGTTACCAAATCGCAAAATAGGGTTTGATACATGTGAAAAGCATTTTTTTGCATTCGCAAAAGGGACGATTGTGAGAATTGGCCCATTTGTAAATGCAAATATGCTTGATACATGTGGCCCCATATTCCCAATATACCAGCCTGGTAATATTGCCTGATTTGATAAGGTGAAAGATCACATTATTGACAGGTTTTTTATTCATGCAATGGTTTCTGTTCCAGAGATCGTTTTATCTATAATTATGTTGTTGCTCTTCAAGCTGTAAGAAATAAGGACAAAGGCAGGGAGCAGGACAAAGAGATATGTTTCATATGTTGAATGTGGCAAACCTCAGAATATGAACTGAATCTTCTCTAGGTGGGCCCTCAGGAAACACCATTGAGAACAGAAGGCAGGTAGGAAGAGCAATCATGGTACGTTAGTTTTTGGTACTGCCTCAGATTTACACCTCCTTGTAAATTTGGGGCAGCGTCAAAAGCAATGGTTGTTGCGGTGGAACCCCACAGCAACACCCATTGCACGCCGCTTTCACGCTAAGTGATGTGTGTCAAGGAGCCTTATTTACAAGGAGGTGTTAAGCCACAGTGGCATAACGCTGCTTTGGAAATATGGAGAATGGCATATCGCCACCAGAACGTCTCTAAAAGTGACGTTCTGGTGGCGATATCCCCTTGTATATATGCCCCAAGGAATTATCTCCATCAAAGAAACAATGAAGGGCATACAATAATTGAACTGATTTTGAGTAAAGATGTGGTGACCATTTACATGGATGATCAATTGATGGTCATCAGCATAAAGGTAAATGCAGAAGAAATATAACTGTATTGCCAAACATACATGTTAAAAAGAGTGGAAATCAATGCAGAGCTTAGAAGAGCAAAATAAATAAATTCATTAAAATTAGATCTAAAAGTAAGAAGTGAAACAGCTTAGGAGGCATCGAACAAGAAGGAAACTAACCAGTCCAGAGTTAGATCTTTCACTCCAATCGCGAACAAATGGTTAATCAATATGGAGGGAGAGACCTTGTCAAAGGCCCCCAAAAGGTCCACCAGGCCTAAGGTGGCATTGGTTCCTTCATCTAACAACAGACTAGTGTCATTAGCGAACAAAACTAGAACAGACTGTACGCTGTATGATGGCCAAAAATCTGATTGAACTGGACCAAGAATAGTTACATTATTTCTTTTTTTAATTTGTGGTTCTAAAGAAGTAAACACATCTACAAAAAATTTAAATCAAGCATCAAAAATTCAGAAGCAGAACAAGGGTGTTTCTAAACAGACAATAGCTTACTAAGCATTAACATGCGAATAAACCGGACATATTCATTTTTCTGAATTCTTCCTACAGTTTTTCAGGATTTATATCCACTTTTTCCAAAGTTTTAATCTGTTCTTCAAGTAGCCCCAGTATTTCCTTCTTTTTCCATTCACAGCCTTTACATAGATTATATGTTTTTTCCTAGGATGTGATAGTTCGTATTTTAACTGACCAATCACTATATCTGGAGCTCTCCGTAGACAGCTGATGCTGATCAATTAATGGTCTGACTATTAGAGACTTAAAAACAATAAATTATTTACCCACAAGCAGAGAGACATGATGATCCAATCTCAAGGAATTGCCTATGATATCCTTTAATTTAGAATAGATTACTAACCAAAACATTTGTATTTTATGTAAATCCTAGGAAATAGACTTCCAATCTCCTAGAGCTTTGTTACACTGAAAATATTAATTGGTTTCATTTTTACACATTGCCTTTGTTTCGTACTGGGGGTGTAAATATGGGCCAGATGTACGACCATTTTTTGTGGTCACAAACGGGAAATCGGCCCGTTTGCGACCGCAAAATTGGTCTGCCCAATGTACAAATCCTATTTTGCTGACTCGCAATATAGGGTTTGCGACTCTCTATTAGGAAGGGGCGTGCCAAGAGTGTCCTTTCCTAATAGCGAGTCTCACTTAAATGAATGAATGTTTTGCGATCGCAAAACACTCGCAGTTTACCACCTACTTCAAGTAGGTGGTAAGCCAGTTGCAAACGGGAAGGGGTCCCCTTCCCCTTTGTGAGTGTGTGCGAAAATATTTTTAAAGAGCATGCAGTGGTCCCACGGACCATTGCCTGCTCTTAAAAAGTGAAACAGAAACGTTTCACTTTTCTTTTTTAAATGCATCCCGTTTTCCTTTGAGGAAAACCGGATGCATTTAAAAAAAAAACTGCTTTATTTAAAAAGCAGTCACAGACATGGTGGTCTGCTGACCTCAGCAGGCCACCATCCCTGGGAGTGCTAGCTATTCCTAATGGGGTCGCAAATTGCACCTGACTCAAGAATATTAATGAGGCAGGCAATTTGTGACCCCCTTAGGAATCGCTAACAGTGTCTAGACACTGTTGTAACTTACATTTTGCGAGTCCCAAAGTGATGCAATTTGCCACCTGCAAATTGTAAGGGTCGTACATCTGGCCCCAAGTTTATAAATCCACTCAGGTTTAGCAGCTAGTAGGCTGACTGTGCACAGTCAATGAAATTCTTGTCAAATAATAAAGCAGATGCATCGTATTTTCTTTATTGCAACCCTTCCTGCATAACATTGGTGTTTCAACTTCACCAAGAAGTTTGTGTGTGGGAGAAATTGTTTTGTTTTGTAATGGTCAGCATTACTAGAGCAATTTAGTTAAATTATGTAAGCCATGCTAAGATTTGAAAAGCAGTTCAGTTGGGATCTGAATGACATTTATGGACCTTAAGCTGGATATCTTCTCATCTTTTTGATGGACTCTGTGCAGTAAATAGGACACCGAATGGAAAAACTCTGATAGCCCCCATAAGGACATCTGCTTACACAAGTTGAGCAGATTCATAAGGTTGGAATCTCTGAACTGGCTAGCCATTTAAACAGGTGGATGCTAGTGGCTCAAAGGAAGAGTCAACCACACACAGGACTCCGCCCTCTGAAAGTCCACCATGCTCCATCTCAGTTTCAAAGAGGCCTCTTCTCATTTTGCGGAAGGTTGAACACTTGTGTATTCATTGCCACCTACAGCATACCATCACCATTGTGCTCCAAAGAAATGTAACCCAAGTCGGTAAGTGAGGTGGCTCTTTCCACCCTTCTATTCCTCTTGCTGTGCTCTGAAGCAGGTGTGAGATTGTGCAAGCACACAATAAAAACAAACAAATTGGGGTCAGGGAGGCTGGATGGTCCTTGGGATCACACCCTAACCACAATCTTCTTCAAATGAGGAGGCAGGTCCAGTGTCCACAGCAAAACATTTTTTAAGTGCAATTGGAACTTCACCAGAGCTTACAAATATTGGAATAGAGTGCTACCATACCCTAGTATGATGTACTTTCAAATCAGTCTTCCTTCGGCATTGGATGTACACTTCACCTCGTGATGTATTAAGCAGTGGGATAGATGAAGCAACATGACAGGCAACAGCTTGACAAAGGCGAAGACTTACGTTTTTCTCATGAGCAGCAATGATCACAAAACACTGGTTCCAAGAGACTTCTCAAGCTATGTAATAACTGCAAAGCTTGGAAGGAAATAAAAGTACAACTGTAAACTGAATTGTGGCTGCACGACCAACAGTTTGCACAAAGGATACTTTAAGCTCCATCCCTATAACGATTGAATCCTTTTAATGCTCAGTTTTTAGGATATATAGTCCCCACTCAGTGATATATGTTTTTTTTTGTTTGTTTTTTAAATCAATCACAGTATTTGACCTGAAGAAGGCTGCCTTAAAGTGAGCAAAGGGCTGAAATGGGATTGTTGCTTAATAAAATGTCATAATCTGATTGTTTTGAAAGTGTTGCTGCCCTTGCCAATGACTAATGAATTTGTTTATAGGTGTGTTAAGAATGATCTCCATGAGGATGTATGCATAGCCGATGAATTCTGAAACATGGAGATTTCTTAACACAGCGAAACATTCTAAATTGTTTATATTGAATTGTTCAGATATATAAAAATGTAAAAAATAACCTTTCATAGATTGTTTTAAAGGGTTATCTCTGTTCTATAATTGCCCTCCACGAATCCATGTACCTGTACAAATTATTCCTTGGAGAAAGCTCTTACTGGAATATGAGAAGCAGTATATGAAACATTACATTTTCAATAACAAAGAAGTTGATAAATAGTAGGGTGGATTTAAATATTTCTTTGACACTGATCCACAGTTTCTGCACAGAGCTTCACCCTTGATTATATGAGCCACATTAGTCACTAACACCGGAAAAATATTCTATGAATTTCCTTCATGAGAGGTGACTACCACACACCAGTCTGAAGCCTTGATGTGGTTGCTCAGGTGAGGTAGATAGACATTTCTGATGCAGTTCCCTTTTACGAATCATAATTGAACAGCGACAGAAGCCTTACCTGCACATATGTGTCTTGATGGGCATCGATGTACGAAAAAGCCTGGTCAACTTGCGATGCCTTTGCCAGAAGCATTAAAAAAGCCAGACAGAAAATTGATGACATCTGTGAGAAAGAAAAACAAAACTCATGAAAATGTAAATCTATGACTGTATGCAATTGTCAACAGCATGAAAGGTGTTTTATTATAGTAAAAATTTAACTTACAATTTATTTCGCTACATGACCGTTGGAGGACATATAAGGATGGACTTGACTCAATTGCTCAGATGGAGAAGATTACTGGGCTATTGGTCCACCTTTGACCAACATCTTTGTTAGTGTTTGTCAAGCCACTCACAATGATACCACAATTTTGGGAAATGTGCCACCAAAACTGGTAGCCATGGTATTACTACAACATTTGGAATTAAATGGAGAATAACATTTTCCATACTTAAAAAATTAGAGTTGGCGCAAGCATAAGTTTACTGTATAAACAACTAGTGTCATGCTGATTCACAACATTGAGGTTAATGTGGTATAAACACCACCAATAATCAGAAATATGTTCTTGCATAGTTTTTATCTTGTTTAGTATAAAATGCATGTTACTTTCAATGGAACATATGCACTGGTCGAAACAATGACTGCAACAAGTGTGTAATTGCAGAAAAACAATTGTCCCCTCAGGAACCTAATGTGTTGGTAGTGCCCTTCATGTTCATTTTTAAATTATGAATTTAAATAACCGTCTAGAACCTGCTGGGTTGAAGAAGTTATGAGACTGAAGAAATGGCTTCCAAAACCTTTGAGCACTGCACCTGTTATTCTACTTTGAGTGCCACACCGTCAACAATCAGTGGACTTTCGCTCTGAAATGCCTGGTCCTGAGAGAATAGTGTCTATATGAGTGCAGTAAATCCACATGTGAAGGTGTGCTTGGAGTAGTTAAGGGCTACCGGTCTGGAAGAAATGTATTTTCCAATCAAAATGCCTTTTGAGTGAAAAATGTATGCATGGAGAGCAAGTTGTAAGTTTTGCAATGACTGTCCCCCATTTACTACACTTCTCAATTTACACCTAAATAAAACGTATAATTTGATTTATAAGTGTGGGAAAGTTCACCCAAAACCCAATTTGAAAAGGTAGAGGGGAGATGAGGGGAAGGGGATGGTGGAGGGGGAGAGTCTCTTTAATTTCCATACCAAAACTTAAACTGTAAAGTGGCCAGTGAAATAATAAAAAGCATTTGAAATGGTCTGTGCATGGAGAATACTGTAAGGCTTTGTGACTATGGAAAAGTCGTAGAGGTAAGCAATGCAAAATGCAGAGGTAAGTCTACCTATCAGGCATTTACAACTCTAGGGCTCATTACGATGTCGGTCAGAGTTGCCTCCGACTGACATTAACGCAGAATCGGGAAAGACAGACCTCCGGTCGACAGTCCCGACTGCAACATGGTGTTGTCGCAAACTCCCATTTCTCTACGGGAACGTGTGCAGTGGTTGGAAACCGGCTGGAGTACAAGCTCCCATAGAGAAATAGGAGTTTGTGTAAATCCCTGCACCTTGTGGGAAGGACCTCATGGTGCCTGCTACATGGTGCAGGGATTTACAGGGTGCCCAATAGGCCCACAATTGCAGGACGGGGAGGAAAGGGAATCCTGCAAGGGGCCCTCAAAGTCACTTTTCATCAGCCTTTCCATGTCGGAAAGGCCGGCATGGAAAGGCTGTCTGAGAAACTAACATTGTAATCCCGATGACCGAAACGCCGTCCTTAAGGGATTACGTTGCGGTTCCGACTGGCTCCTTGAGCTCGATGGAAGCCAGTTAGTCAGACCGGCCGGTTTACTCTCCTGCTGCCTTCATTGTAATAAGGAGGTCAAACTGTAAACCTTAGATGTCGGTTGGAAAGCCTCTGACCTGTGGTCGGAGGCTTTCCGCCAACATGATAATAGGGCCCGTTGTGTGTGACTCAGTCCATGTTTGTTTGTGTGTCTTCAGGTGTGGGGAGCGTGGTTGTGTATGGGAGTGTCGGTGTGCGTGAGAGGTGAGGAAGCATTCATTGCTACAGACTTCAGTTTCTAAATGACTTCCATCCACAGTGTGTCTGCATTATAGTGTTGCAGCTCACAGTAGCATTTTCAGATATGAGCTGACACATAATGGGTCAGTGTCTCCCTCATTGAATCTGATAATGATTCCCTATTTTTGTCCACCATATAGACCTGTAGTAAAGGTGATGTGCGACTAGCTGTTGATGCTGCATAACATTCCACCGGAAAGTCATTGTTCCAGGGGTTTTACCTCTTGCTAGTTGAGTAATTGCTAATTGTTTCTTCTCTATAGTAATAGGAGAGTTAAACTCTTGGTGTTGCAGGAGGTTTATGGACATAAGTGAGAGTTGGTCCAGGTATGTCATGAAAGAATGTTGCTCCAAATCTAGTGGGGCAGTGTATAATTCTTTATAATACTTCTCAAATACCCCGTTGATCTCATTGCGCGTTAACCAGCAAGCTCTCCTTCATTCGGACAGTTTCCATGGAGTTCTCATAATGACTAAGTAGCCATGCTTATAAACGCCCTGATTTTTCTCCTGATATATGATAACATGCATTGTATTTCCTGGAATGTAAATGACACTACCTATCTGTGATCTTGTCTTCGTTTACCAAGTGTCATCGCTGATCTGTTGCACTTACAATCTCAAGCTCAAACATGTTTTTCCTTGGTCGCAATGAGTTCTTGCAGTGATTTGTGTATTTTACTATGGGGTCCATCACTGTACCCGTGTTTTCTGTAAAGTAGTTTTTCAATTCCTCACCTATACTTGTGCCTAAGATCAGATAACGCAGAGTTTCAATTGACAGATGCCACGTGATGATGTTAGGGTGTGGCGTACCCTAGGCTAATGTAATCATCACTGGGTTGTGGTCAGAAAACGTTTGAACCAGATATTCTGCAGCATCACTTTCAAACTAATGTCCATCGAGCAAAAGCAATATCAATCCTAGTATGTACTGCATAGAGTTCCGAGCAACAAAAATATTCCTAAGGTGCATTGTCCTCCATATGTCCATCCTATGTGCATTATTTGCCCATTGTTGTAGCTGTTGTGTGCTTACAAATGATTGGGCACTCTGTATAGACAAGACAGACCTATCTAGATCGAGATCTGGTATAAGACATTAGGTTGCTGGATTAGGGGGGTAAAACCCTATTCAATCAGAAACCAGAATCCTTGAGAGGGTGAAGTCACAAGCAAACCCTAAATTAACCTGTGCTCAGCCTCCCTGGTAGCTTGGCACAGTGCAGTCAGGCTTAACTTAGAGTCGATGTGTAAAGTATTTGTGCAACACTTCAAACAATAACACAATGAAAAAAAACACCACCAAAGGATCCCTCATCAGTTTAGAAAAATAGAGTAAATTTAGATTAAAAAAACTGGACCAAAATGACAAATATCCAATCAGTGGAACTGGAGGTATGAAGGTTTAAAGATTTTTGTGAAAATAGCACCAAAAACACAAAGCGCCAACTGTGGATATCTGGCCTTGCTGGACTGGTACAAAGTCCCAATTTCAGGCAGATTGCGATGGAACTCAGACCAGCAACAGGGACCCAGTGAAGCCAACTGAACAAGAGTACATTAGGTGCAGGTTGCGGAGTTCTGAGAGTTCCCATCCCAAGGATGCGCCGGTCCAGGATTTTTATAAGGCCTATGTAGACATACTGGCACCGGTGCTTCGAGAGGTCTTCCTGGAGGCACATGAGTCCGGGACGCTCCCTCCGTCAATGCAGGAGGCTCTAATCACCTCCCTACTGAAACCCGGAAAACCGCCTCAATATTGCGATTCCTATCGTCCCCTCTCTCTAATCAACTGCGATGCTAAGATTCTGACTAAGGTGTTGGCTAATCGTTTGCAGTTGTTGCTGGAGGGACTGATGTTGTCAGATCAGGCGGGATTCATTCCCGGCAGGGCTACCTCACACAACCTTCATACCCTTTTTTCAATATTGCAAAATGTAGACCCTGATTTACCAATGGTGGCAGTTTTTTTAGACGCCACTAAAGCCTTTGACTCTTTGGAATGGGACTATCTCCTTTGCATCCTACGAAACATGGGGATGCCAATAGGCTTCACGAAGTGGATTGATCTCCTTTATCATCAACCGGTAGCTAGAGTTGGGGTTAATGGTCAAATATCTGAAGCCTTTGGGATATCGAGGGGCACTCGCCAGGGGTGCCCCCTAGCTCCGTTGCTATTTGCCTTAGCGATGGAACCATTGGCAGCAAGGCTCCGGCAGCACCACCGAGACAAAGCTCTGCGTTGCCTCCAGCGGAAGGTTCTTATATCCCTGTACGC
Organism: Triturus cristatus; assembly: GCF_964204655.1. NCBI lineage: Eukaryota > Metazoa > Chordata > Amphibia > Caudata > Salamandridae > Triturus > Triturus cristatus. The sequence goes on from NC_140588.1 coordinate 190,948,186, forward strand.
GGATGACATTACACTTTACATCCGCGATCCCTCTGTTAACCTTAACCCTATCCTGAGGGAATTCATCCCCTTTGCTGGTATGTCTGGTATTCACATCAACTGGGGAAAATCCACCATTTTTCCGCTTACAGCAGCTGCTCAACCCTTCCCCCTTGATTACCCTCTGCAATGGTGCGCAGATGAGGTGAGATATCTGGGCATAATGCTCTCCCGGGATCGCGAAGAATTAATGCGGCTGAATTATGGCCGTGCATTTCACCATTTCAAACCTGCGTGACCAGATGGATTACGCTGCCTCTCTCCCTGGCAGGCAGAGCGTCCCTCATTAAGATGGTCGTTCTTCCAAAGCTCCTTTACCTCTTTTTAAATATCCCATATTATCCGGGCAAGTCCTTTTTTAAACTCTTGCGCTCTGAGCTTATTCGACTGGTTTGGGGGGGGAGGCAACCACGTCTGAGCTGGGACATCTTGACTCGTCCATTTGCCCAGGGTGGTTTTGGGTTACCGGAGTTTGAACTTTACTATTACAGCGCTCAAGCCCACTATGTTCATTATTGGATCCGTCTCACTCCTTTCATGCCTCAGATAGCGGTAGAACATTGGTTGGCAGATCCCATTCCGCTGGAAGGGGCATTATTTAGTGTACCTGAGACACGTGCGGCATATCAAACCACTATCTCCTGCTCAGTCCTAGCATGGCGACATATTGCAAAGAAAGCCCAAACAACTTTGGTATATTCTCCATTGCTTCCCTTGGCGTATCACCCTCTACTACCCATTCTGCAGGAACAATTGTTTAAAAACTTAATGGCCAAACTTAACATTAAAACTTGGGGAGATCTTTATCAGGGAGGAAGCTTTCGTTCGCTGACACACATGTTCACTGACCTGACACCCACTCCCATGGACACATTTCTGTACATTCGGCTTCGTAGTGGGGTTCGGGCGTTGACGAAGAGGTGCCCTGACGAACCACCTACTTTGGATCCACTACATCAGTTGCTCAAAGCTGACACTCCTGCACTTGCGGTCTCTAAACTGTATCACTCACTGCGCACCACACTGGGTCCAGAATCCTGTAAAGCGCGCACCTGATGGGAGGTGGAGTTGGGTACACCCATTGAAGATGAGCTCTGGAGCTTTTGTTGCTTACAGACTGAGCAAATCTCCTCCAGTAGTAGATTCAGAGTGATTCATTATAAGTTCCTACACAGACTCTACTGCACCCCAGCCCAAATGTGCAGGATTGGTCTCCGAGGTGATGACCTCTGCTGGCGCTGCCCTGCGCCGGCTGCGGACTTTTTGCACCTAGCCTGGGGATGCCGGGAGATTGCCAACTATTGGCAACAAGTATATTCTGGCCTTTCAGAGATGATAGACATCCCATTGACATCGTCCCCAACACAGGCACTTTTGGGTTACACGAAAACCATTCGGAGGCCCTACCGTAGATTTACCACAGTTGCCTTTCTCATAGCGAAGAGGCTAGTGGCATGTAGATGGGGGAGGGGCAGGGCCCCTAAATTCAAAGAATGGATACGAGATATGGTACATTGTCAAGACGCGCTGCTTCAATACGCGGAGCTTCTGCCCACCGCCTCCAGACCGGTGGATATCTGGGGTCCTCTAAAGGCTTATCTGTTGTCCCATCCCACATCGTAGCCTACCTCCCCTGTAGATGTTTGTTCGGGCTCCACGACACAGCTCCCGGTGGGGGCGCAATGGATGCTGCTACGTGATTTGGCAGTTGTCATGCCCGGGCTGGGTGGGAGTTGTTATACTATCACACCCATTCTAACACGATTAGGTTACTGTTTGACATGTTTGCAGGGTTGCCCCCGCTGGGGATATCTGTGGCTGCCCGTGATTATTGGAACCTGGTGGGTTGGGTTGGGTTTGCCCTGCTGGTGTTGAGGCCCTCCTCAGATATTGCTAGCAAACTGTAGGATTGTGATTTCTCTCTCATCTCTCTTTCGGACATTATGAGTTTAAGATTGTGACTCTGATGCACTGTCAACTTGTGATATGTCGAATGATGCTACTGTACCCTGTGATATCAATCTATGCAAAACTTGTACATGTTGTACGGAACAAAATGTATAAATAAAGTTTTTAAAAAAAAGGATACGTCGGTCCTGAGGGGATGTGGAGCGACGATGTGAGGGCCTGCATTGTCATTGAGGATCCCATCAACAAGGGCTTGCGATGTGAAGTCCGGCGTCAAGGATGCATTGAGCAGTCAAGGTGATGCATCATTTTGGAGGAGCTGTGAGGCTGCGATGCGAGAACCTGTGTCGTTGTTGCGGCTGCAACTGACTATGGATTTGTGATATGAGGGTCTGCGTCAGGAAAGCTTCATACAAGCGTTGGTTCTGATGTGGGCTGCAAGGTTGATGCAGAGTCATTGCGTCGGGAGAACCTTCGAAGCAGAAGCGATGAGTCAGTTCTGCTTGAGACTGCACCATAGAGCAGAGGAGATGCGTTGGTTCTGCTGGATCCACAGATGGAATGGCAAAGCACCTTTAGGCCCACTTCCAAGGATTCTGGACTGGGGTGGCACCACTTGGTATGGTAGGATTTACAGATGGGAGAATCCAGGTGCTGGGTTCTAGGTTGTTGGAGCCTTCTGTTCCTGAGACTCTAGTCAGGATGCCATCCAACGAGCCCTTGGAGTCACTTTGGAGTCTTGGATTCAACAGATGCAGGACCAGTCCGTCTCACCCAGGCATGAGGCTAGCAGGCAGCAGGTCACCTCAGCAAGGCAGCAGTCCAGCAAGGTAGTAGTCTAGCAGATCAGCAGTCCACAGAACCTGGCTTGGCAATTAGAGCTGGATTGTTCCAATTGGAGAAGGGTCAAGACTGGGTCCAAACTGAGGTGACATGGTGTCTGAAATAACGATGCAATGTGATGCAGTCTGCGTAATTACCATTGGATAAGATCAATTCAAGCATTCCATCCATCACTTCTTTGTATACTTTAGTGTATCTTTCTAAAAGTGGCATTTTTCAAAATTGTAATTTAAAATCTGTCTTTACCATGAGAGTGGACTTTTCATTACAATTTCAAAGACACACAACATAACTGGGTTACTGCTCCAAGTTTGAAATCATAACTTGTTAAATGTAATAAGGTAACACCAGTGTTAGCTTATGTTAGCTTATGGGAGAGGTAGGCCTTGCAGGATTTGAGGTATACCCTACCAGGCCATGTAAACCTTAAAAGTACATGTTCTACCTTTTTAATACACTGAACCCTGCCCTCTGGGCTGTTCAGGGCCTACCCTAGTGGTGACTTATATGTACTAAAAGGGACAGTTTGGTACCTGTCAAAAGATTTATTTTGCCAGGTCGAAACAGCAGTTTAAAACTGCGCACACAGGCTGCAGTGGCAGGCCTGTGATATGTTTCTAGGAGCTACTTAAGTGGGTGGCACAATCAGTGCTGTAGGCCCACTAGTAGTATTTAATGTACAGGCCCGGAGCACAGGTAGTGACACTTTACTAGGGACCTATAAGTAAAGTCCAGATAAAATATCAACTTACCAAAATATAGAGTAAAAAATATTGTGATATGGTAATATCGTTCTCAAGAATATTGAATTTAAGGTGAGTAATATTGTTTTTTATAAAATATCGAAGTCATTAATATTGTTTACAAAAATATAGTTGGTTATAATTTTGTTTTTTAATTACTGTTATGTATTTTAGTATAGATGTTTTAATGTATATGATGTCAATTATGTATATAATTATTGTTTATGTTTTTTAATATAGTTGTTAAATTTCTAGTAGTTATTAAATTTCATTTAATTAAGTTTTGTGATTTTTAGTACCATACCGGGTTATGAGTTTATAAGGGTACAGGGTGGGAAGTAATTTAATTATAATAAATTAATGATTATTTTTTAAATTAATATTATTTATTTAATTGATAATAAATTATGTTAATAGTGCATTTTTTATTTCATTTTATTATGTGGGTTGTGTGGTTTATTGGGGTATATGATGGGAAGTAATTTAATTTTAAATAATTAATAATTAGTTGTTAATGAGTTTTGTAGGGGTATATTGTGGCGAGGAAATTATTTATATTTAATTAATAATTCATTTTTTATTATTAATGATAATTAGTTTGTTGATAAATTTATGTTGATAGTGTAAATAATTTGCTTTTTAAAGATTGTTTTTCTTTTTGTAAATGATTTTTATAAATGTTGGCATAATTATATCATTAACATCTGCATGACAACATATTCCAACATTGACTTTACAATGGCAATGAATTGAGTGTCTTAGGCAGGATGCCTGGAGAATCCAGTTCAATAACAGATAAAGTCCACCCTGTCATCTGTTACTCCATGCTTTTCCGTGGCGTGGTACATTTACAAACAGTGACATGAGTCATAATAGCAAAAGGAAAAACCCAACATTATTACACAGATCAGTTCCAACATTGAATCATCTGCAAACAACAAAGTGAAATAATCATAAAAGAAAAAACTAAAAACAAAAGGTCGATCTCTATGTGTAGGCACAGGTCAAAGCGTGTATACCTGTATAACATTGTGGTGATTGTTACGAATGCAACTTGGCGGCTTCAGTGGCCCACCCGAAGGGGATGAGCGGAGGGTGCAGGCAGCGGGAGGGCAGGGGAAGAGCAGGAGAGGAGAGGAGGGGAGGGAGGCCGGAGGGGCAGAGGAGGAGAGGCGGATGAGGGGGCAGAGGCCCTGTGTGTCCTAAAACCAGGAAGAGGTATGTCTATGTGTATGTATAGGGGAGCGGGTCCCACGAAATTGATAGAGCCAAAGCCCCGTGCTGATGTCCAGGATTAAGGGGGAGGGTGCACCGCAAGCAGCCTGGCTTCGATTAGTGTCAGATAGTCCTGCCATTGAGCAGGGCTTGGCCTCGGGGTGCTGACACTCGTGCCGGCGTTGCCATCTAGTTCATGTGTTCCAGCGCTCTGCGAAGGGCATGTAGCCATGAGTGTATGTTGGGACCCAGGCACACCTTCCATGACATAGCTATTGCATGTTTGGCAAGACCCAGGGCTAGATCCAGGAACTTGTTCAGGCCCTTATGGGAAGCTGTGCGCCTCGGGATTCCCAGTAGGAAATGAGGGGGCTGCGCCTCCACATGGGTAGCAGCTGCCTCTGTGAGGGTAGTGGCTACCTCAGCCCAGTACGTCTGAATTACAGCGCAGGTCCATACCATATGTATAAATGTGGTCCCCGAGTCGTGGCACCTGGGGCATCTATCCACTGTTGTTGGGTACATACGTGCTAACCTATGTAGGTGTGAGGTACGTATGATGCAAATAATTAAATTGAGTGTACTTCAACCTAGCATTAGTCAAAATAATTTTTGCGTGACCAGTGCATTGCGTCCATTGTTTGTCAGTAATAGTTGTTTCCAGCTCCAGGTCCCAGTGTGCGCGTAATGCCGACAGTGCAGGTGGGTCATCCATTCTGAAGGAGGTGTAAATTACTGTTACAGCATGTCTCCCCAGTCCATGCGTCAGCAGCGGGGGGTTCGGTACGGTCGTTATCCCATGTCTGTAGGAAATGGTGCGTGAGTAGTGCATGCAGCAGGAATGAGCCCTGTGGCACCTCGTAAATGTCCCCTAACTCCTCAAATGTTTGTAGTTGTGAGTCTATATACATGTCCCCCCATGTGTCCAGACCCTTCTCCTTCCAGAGTTCAAGTTCCATGCATCCATGACAAGCAAACATACCTGGGAGTACCTCTAGCGGTGGGCCTGGGGCAAATGGAGCGGTCAGACCCTTGAGCAACGTGCATCTAAGCCAATTACGTCTGACTGTTGCCATTAAGACGTTGCCACGTTGTTTTTTTGAGTCACTGTGGTAGTACCCGACAGCCATTCCAGTAGTACCGATTGGCTGCAGGTTATAGCCTCCGTGGTTAACTCAATGAGATTGCTTCGGGCCAGCAATGGCATTGGCCATTGCAGCTGTGCTGTGGCATAGTAGCGCTCGTAATTCAGGACACCGAGGCCACCATCTGACAACAGCAGTTATAACTTATGGAGAGCCACCCTGGCTCTAGAATTTCCCCATATCAGGGAGACCAAAAGGGATTCCAGATCCTTATAGAGCTTCTGTTGCAGGCGGAAAGGAAGTGTATGAAGGCGCAAGAGTACCAGCATCTTGGAGATGGCCACCCACACGATGAGAGACAAAAAAAGACCTAGCTAAAACGGGATGGTCGCATGGTGTTAGAACTGGGGTCTCTAGTTGGCAGAGGTAGGTACCTTTGACCAAATGGGGACCCTTGCTTCTAGTCAGGGTAAGGGGGTACACTCCTAAAATAACCCCTCCTCACCCCCTTGGTAGCTGGTCACGAGCAGACAGGCATATCTCAGAGGCTGTTGTGAGTAGATTTAGATTCCATATATAGGTTTCCCGATTTATCCCCTTATATAGGTACAATTCATATTGCCCTTATATAGGCAAAGAAAATCCAGTCCTTATTTAGGCATTGTCCATGCTAACCAAATACAGGCATGGTCTGCTACATCTGTCAATCCATGTCACAACGAGTTCTTGGAAAACCAGACTCTTAAGCCATTAGGAATTTCCCTTGCTTTGATATTGATTTCTCCAAGAACTCATTTAGTATGCATGAACATCTATTCCTTAGGGGTTCATTCATGATGTTCCGATGCTCGACTTTATCAGGTCAATACAGGCATTCCTAGACACCTTCAAGGTATAAATATACCTGCACTTGCCCTGGAAAACCATGGTTCCGGTACGGTCCAGTTTGACTGCCTACTTGCGGTTTGCCACAGTAAGTTCGGAAGGAGAGACCAGACGCTGTCATCATCCTCGCAGAGAATCCAGCTCCAGTGTTTCTGACTCCCCTTGCGGGGTGTTAGATATCGAGTCCCGGAAAGAGATTCCAACCTCACACATTTTAAGGCAGAGGTCTTCAAACTTTTGGATGCCAAGACCCCCCTGTCAAAATTTCCAGGCTTAAGGACCCCCTCCTGACAAAAAATGTCTAGAACTTAGTACTCCTCATCACAGACAATCAAAAACGCCCCCCGTTCCCATGGCAAATCATTTTTACGGTGGGAAAATATTATTAAACAGTGTTTAGCAAACTAAAGGTTTGTGGGTGATTGTAGTTCACAGGCTTACTACACACTTCAAACAAAAAGTCTCCAAAAAGAATTGCCCAAAAATGCACAACAGTACTTTATTTATCCTAAACAAAACATAGTTTGACAAACTTGATAACACATTTCTGAACTAATGGGATGGGTGTGCCTGTTTTTCTCTGCAGAGATTATCAATTTGTGGATGTATCTTTGCTACAGCCATCCTCGGGTCGTGCTCCAACTCAAGCCTTGAACGGTACTCAGGGACCGATTCACAGAACAAACTTAAGACAAAATCCTAAACTTAGTACCATTTTGGTATTCACAGAATGCACTTACTACTTCTGGTATTCACAGAATGAATTTACTACTTTTGCGATTCACAGAATAAACTTACTACTTTTGCTATTCACAGAATGGATTTAAGACTACTAATTTTACGTCCGCACTCGGGCCGGAATTCCGGGCCTGAGGCGGAGCTTCCGGCCTGGCGGCGGAGCTTCTGGCCCGGAGGCGGGGCTTCTGGGCCGGAGGCGGAGCTTCCGGCCCAGAGGTGGAGATTTTAAATCTCCGCCACTGGCTGGAATCCCCACCTCTGGGCCGGAAGCTCCGACTCCGGCCCGGAAGCCCCGCCTCCGGCCCGGAAACCCCGCCTCCGGGCCGGAAGCTCCGCCTCCGTGCCGGAATTTCCGGCCCGAGTACGGACGTAAAGTTAGTAGTCTTAAATCCATTCTGTGAATAGCAAAAGTAGTAAGTTTATTCTGTGAATCGCAAAAATAGTAAGTTCATTCTGTGAATACCAGAAGTAGTAAGTGCATTCTGTGAATACCAAAATGGTACTAAGTTTAGGATTTTGTCTTAAGTTAGTTCTGTGAATCGGTCCCTCAGTCTTTAATACTGCCAATGCTGAGAAAACAATCTCATATAAATAGGACAAACTAAAAGGAAGAATAGTCTTGACTGCAATTTTTGACAAACATGAATGTTCTTCAGACATTTTCAGCCAAAATTCCGCCAATGAGATTTTGCTGAATTGTATTTGGAGAACGCGATCACTCTGGACCTCAATTAGGTCTTCCTGAAGGTGAACTGGGAGATGAGTACCTGCATCCACTAGAAAAGGTTGGAAGACCCAGTCATTGTCATGATCAATGTCCTCAGGAAAGTACTTTTCTAAACCATCCCTGAGAGAAGTCAAGTGATTTCTTATGACCTCAGCAGCACTTTCAAGTTCATAACCTGTGTCCTCAACAGCTTCTGATAAACACGGGAATGCCTCCAGCAGGCCATCTTGGATTAGCTTTTTCCACAACTCTAGCGTCTTCTAGAAAGCAGATATTTTTTTGCACATTGTGAAAGATGTACTTTCAGCTCCTTGCAAAGACAAATTCAAAGAATTTAATTTATCAAAGATGTCTGCAAGGTATGCTAAAAACACAAGCCAATGGGGATTACACAACTGTTCTGCTTTGTATGGATCCAAATCTAGAAGGAATTGCCGTACTTCATTTCTTAATTCAAAAATACGATTCAGAACCTTCCCTCTGAATAACCATCGGACTTCAGTAGGGAAAAGCAAACCATTATGATCAGCTCCCATTTCTGCACACAAAATTGCAAACAGACGTCCTCTAGCGGGGTGAGCCTTTATGAAATTAACAATTTTCACAGCACAATCCAACATATCCCCAAGTTCTCTATCCATGTTTCGGACTGCAAGGGCTTCCCGGTGTGTCATACAGTGGGTCCATAGTATATGATGAGCCACTTTTAACACTTTGGCTTTTAGGCCTGCCCTAGACCCACACATGGAAGGAGCGCCAACCGTACATATCCCTACACAGCTGTCTCATTTTAAGCCGTTGGAGCACAGGAAGTCATTGAGAATGTCAAACAGGGTTGATGCTGTTGCCTGTCCCCTGATTGGTTTACAGAATAAAAAATCTTCCAATATTACAGTTTTGTGGCAGTAGCTGACATAAGCAATTACATGAGCGTCCTTAGATAAGTCAGTCGCATCATCCAATTGCATAGCAAACAAACTCGATTTCAAGCGTGCAAGGAGTTGTCTGTGGATATCCTCAGACATGTCAGAGATTCTGCGGCAAATTGTTGTGTCTGAGAGTGGCACCATTTTCAACTTCTCTGCCGCTTTTTCACCAAGCATTGTTCTGGCCACATAAAGCATTGCTGGAAGAATCACTTTTTCCCCATCTATAAGGGGCTTTTTGTTTTTGGCAATGTGGTATGCCACTTGGTAAGATGCTTTCAAGGCATTTGTTGGCATGGAGACCACATTTTTCACAATGTCTTTTTGGTGGGTGATGTCTTCCAGCTTTCTGGCAAAAAAATCTGTATTCTTTCCTACCAGTGACCCGTGTTAGGTTTACAAGTGGCGCTTTAATTTGTTTGGTTTCAGACTTTCATTAGCCAAGGTCATGCCACAAACCACACACTGTGGCTTTATTTCGCCATTTATGGTGACGCAGGTGAATGTGAACAAGACAGGAACGAAAAATATGTTACTCAATACGAAACAGATTTATTCTGCAGCCATTATTGCCCAACTGTCAGACAGGGTTTCGACTTTTGGAAAGACAACATTGAGACAAAATCTGTCTGTGGTACAAAAGATTATGTTTTTGAATGACACTGTCCAACAAACGTCTTGCCTTGGATTAGCCAAGATCAAAGACATGAACACAACGACCATACCTATACCTGCAAGTAGTAGCACTACATGAGGGTAGGTCGACGTACATAATATTTTGATTCACAACAGATTAGACCCTCTGGCCCACAGACACCAATAACTGTCAAGATCGATTCCTGAACAAAACACAGGGTTTCTCTATCAATAGGCAAGACCCACGCTATGTTCAAAGACAGCATCCAGGGGTAGTAACAACATACAGTGTATGCAAACTTTGCCTTGATTGGCTACAGAAAGCTACACTGAAGGATGTAAAACAACACTTAACTTTACTTCAAAAAGGCGCAGACCTTAGGTAATTCTTGCTAGGACCAAGAAAACCGCGTCAAAAACATTTCATATATGCCAGTATATCTACGCTGCTTATAATGAGGCATGGAAGGTTACCCAAGCAGAGACTGCAGAACGAATACGAGAAATTGATCGTATTAATTTGGACAAAACTCTCTCTGTAGTAGACAATGGGTTAACGGCTCTGTTGTCCAGAATATATTCATTGGACAGCATTGTGTCTTCTGTCATAGACATCATGGAACAGGACTTGGTCATGTTTCAAAATGGTCAGTCTCAGCTACGTTCTATCATGATATTGGGCTGGACGCTACAAAACGTGCGTGCAGGCCATGTGCCTAGGGCGTTTAATCAACACTACGTCACTGTTTTCAAAATTCAATCTCACTGATAAACAGATCAGACTGGCACAAAGGGGAGCAGACTACACTATGCTGAGCATTGAAAAACTAGAAAAATTACCGTTCACAGTGGCAGAAAAACCAGCTACTGAGTGGATCGTACATGGTAAAATTACTCTGCCTGTTACAACTTTCCATTTTCAGTATTACCTAAAACATATACCAGTAGGCAAATATGAAAGGTTGGGTAAAGAATACATCAAGACATCCTGGGATTTACCTTACACACATAGATGTTAGAGTGGGAACCGTGAAGTGTTTCTTAGCGGTGAAAACTGTGAACGCGCACTAAGCGGTTCTCTCCATTGTCTGGGTATTAACTTACACAGGGCCTGTGATGGTTCCACTACAAACTTATCCTGTCACCTGTACGGTTCACCGGCTGCAGTGATTAATCCAATTTTTGGCCAACTTTCTAATGGGAGTTTCATTAGGTTGAATGATCACAGCTGCTGTGGCATGTTGCCAGGTATTCCATATCTAGTTACGGTTACATCAAGGGTCACTTGCTGTATGCAAGTCTTGTTTCCACAAATAGACACAGTCAGGGAGTCGCCTTTATGGCCTTCACTGAACATCTCTTCTATACGAATTGATACTCTAAGCAGAATGAAAGCCATTCTTTTACAGAAAACAGTGCCACTGACCTCGGCCAAAGAAACCAATGATCTCCAAGTCGCAAGGACTTCTGTCGCGATACATACCCTTGTGTATACAAACTGCCCTGTACATTTCTCAGAAATGTTAGGTCGTATCTTAAACATGTCTGATACGAGCGGTATTATACATGTATTTAAGAACATATGTGCAGGACTGTTAGCACCGTTTCAAGCAGTCCTCAGCATATTTCCAAACTTCCTGCACTCTGTGTTTGGCGGACTGCCGCTCCTTTTAGTACTCGTTGCAGGGATCCTATTTTTGCTCCTACTGCTACTATATGGCAAGCCAAATCACCAGTGTCACTCCAGGCACCATAGAGAGAGCTCTGTTGGAGATGAAGTGTCGTGAGCACATCGTCCAAATTTTGAGTTTATCTCGTCTACGAGAATTAAACGTCACATTGCATCTTACCTGTTCTATGCTGCCTGCTCTGCTGTGAAGAATGCGTGCTAGACATCTGTCTAACACTCCCATCAGTCATGCCTACGGATATCGATACTCTGCTGGACCCGCTAACGGCCCATGCTCTGTGTTGTCCCCAGCGGCTACCAATCCTGATGACGGCATTCATTGAGATCTCACAGACGCAAATTGCTACTGCTGAGGTATGAGAAGAAACATAATTTATGCAGGTAACATCCGATTCGAACATTGCTGATGCAACCAATGCTGAAGGCGATAGTTCACTTCTATGTGCAGTTAATCTTCTAAACAAGGTATTCCAACTTTCACCTACAACGGTAGACGACTTTTTGTCTACAGGATTAGAAGAGTTCATGTTTTGTCCAGGCCCACACAATGACTTTTAATTCCGGCACACAGTGTTCCAATGAGTTTGTGAATTTGGCCTTCATTCTTTTCAGACAAGGGACTAACTTTGTAACTTTTTTCCTATGATTAATTTTTTTTTGCCAAATTTGTATTTTTTTTCATTTTTGGCACAGTAATCTGCTTATAGTAAAACTATTCATAGAGAACGGAATTCTTTGAAAATCTTGCAGGGGCATTTTGCCACCTTGTCACATCAACAATTGATTTGTGTTAACCTGATAATGAAATGGTTTTGGCTTTTTTCTTCTGTATTAACAAGCCATTTCATCATGTGTATATATTTCTGGTTCATTCTTTTTAGCATTTCAAATTCACACATATGCTTAGAATGAAATATTGCTTTTAATATGTACAGCACCTTATGCATAGCAGTTGTTTTGTAATGCATTTTTAGGACATATGTTTTTAGATATGTTTTAGCATGTTTTAGCTAATCGTGCGATACTCTCTTTTTAGATATGTTTAGTATGTTTGGGATTTAGTAATGTCGTTCATACGAAACTGGAGTGGGTGTTGTGTGTAGATTTAGATTCAGTATATAGGCTTCCCGATTTATGCCCTTATATAGGTACAATTCATATTGCCCTTATTTAGGCATAGAAAATTCAGCCCTTATTTAGGCATTGTCCATGCTACCCAAATACAGGCATGGTCTCCTACATCGGTCAAACAACGTCACAACGAGTTCTTGGAAAACCAGACTCTTAAGCCTTTAGGAATTTCCCTTGCTTGGATATTGATTTCTCCAAGAACTCATTTAGTAGTCATGAACATCTATTCCTTAGGGGTTCATTCATGACGTTCCGATGCCTGACTTTTACGTCAATACTGGCATTACTACACACCTTCAGGGTATAAATATACCTGCACTTGCCCTGGCAAACCACGGTTCCGGTACGGTCCAGTTCGACTGCCTACTTGCGGTTCGCCACAGCAAGTTCGGAAGGAGATCGAGTTCCCGCCTGATGCACTGACCAGACGCTGTCATCCCCCTCACAGAGAATCCAGCTCCAGTGTTTCTAACTCCCCTTGCGGGGTGTTAGATATCGAGTCCCGGAAAGAGATTCCAACCTCACACATTCTAAGGTATGGAGCAGACTAGAACTTACAGAAACTTTTGGCAACTCTTGGCAAAACTAAAACTATAGCTAGCTATATTTTAGAAAACAGCACCTACTTCTTACCTCGTACTACACTTCTGTTAGGTACACTGGGGTAGAACTATTTAGAAACATCAGATGAGTATTCACATTTTAGCCTATGTTATTTATGTATGTATTTTATGAATGTATGTCATAGCTACAAACCATGCTATTGCAGTATTATTTTATCTTACTGCTAACTCTGTACGTATTGTACTTCGCATCCTGTCTTTCGATTGTAGCATTGTAGCAGTTCATATCTCTTGCATGAGAAATAAGACTGTTCAATAAACCCCCTTTTTATTGAAACGCCCGTCTCTCTATTTCTGTGCAACTCTGTAGAAACGAAGCATGCACGATTGGCTGAGTGAAACTGTTATCTATTGTTTCCACGGTTCTGAGATTGTTTCGACTCTAAGGGAAACAAAGTTGTCATGTTTATGCAGTTGTCAAAAACTAATCCCTTCTTGTATATTCGAGAAGTTTCTAGTGACCTCTGAGTTAGCTGGCACACACAAGTAATTAAGTTTAATGTACTCGATAGAGACATACTGACCTCAGTCCTATGTAAAAACTATAGTGTATATTATTCCAATGCACAGAGCCTATCAGGGATATAGGAACTACACTACAAGGCAGTGTGTAAAGTATTTGTGAACACATACAGTGACGCAGTGACAACACTACAGATGGACACCACACAAGTTGTAGTATAAAAATAAGTATTTTTAGATAGAATTGACACAAGACCACAAATGACAAAAAATATTGTGATATGGCAATATCGTCAGCAAGTATATCTTTCTCAAGAATATTAAATTTAAGGTCATTCATATTGTTTACAAAAATATAGTTGGTTATAATTTTGTTTTTTAATTACTGGTATGTATTTTAGTATATATTTTTAATGTATATGATGTCAATTTTTTATACAATTATTGTTTATGTTTTTTAATATAGTTGTTAAATATCTAGTAGTTATTAAATTAAATTTAATTAATTTTTGTGATTTTTAGTACCGTACCGGGTTCTGAGTTTATAAGAGTACAGGGTGGGAAGTAATTTAATTATAATAAATAAATGATTATTTTTAAATTAATATTATTATTTTAATTGATAATAAATTATGTTAATTGTAAATTTTTTATTTTATTTTATTATGTGGGTTGTGGGGTTTATAGGGGTATATGATGGGAAGTAATTTAATTTTAAATAGTTAATAATTAGTTGTTAATTATTATTAATTCGATTTGTAGAGGTATATTGTGGGGAGTAAATTATTTATATTTAATTAATAATTCATTTTTTATTATTAATGATAGTTTGTTGATAAATATTTATGTTGATAGTGTAAATAATTTGCTTTTTAAAGATTTGTTTTCTTTTGTAAATGATTTTTATTCATTTTAGCATAATTATATCATTAACATCTGCATGACAACATATTCCAACACTTTACAATGGCAATGAATTGAGTGTCTTAGGCGGGATGCCTGGAGAATCCAGTTCAATGACAGCTGAAGTCCACCCTGTCATCTGTTTCTCCACGCTTTTCCGTGAGATGTTACATTTACCAACAGTTACATGAGTCTTAATAGCAAAAGGAAAAACCTGACATTATTACACAGATCAGTTCCAACATTGAATCATCTGCAAACAACAAAGTGAAATAATCATAAAAGGAAAAACTAAGAACAAAAGGTCGATCTCTACGTGTAGGCACAGGTCAAAGCGTGTATAACATTGTGGTGAGCGTTAAGTATGCAACTGGGTGGCTTCAGTGGCCCACCCGAAGGGGATGGGCAGAGGGTGCAAGCAGCGGGAGGATAGGGGAAGGGCAGTTTAAGAGAGGAGGGGAGGGAAGGGAGGCCGGAGGGGCAGAGGAGGAGAGGCGGAAGGGCGGGGCAGAGGCCTTGTGTGTCCTAAGGCCAGGAAGAGGTATGTCTATGTGTATGTATAAGGGTGCGGGTCCCATGAAATTAATAGAGCCAAAGCCCCGTGCTGATGTCCACGATTAAGAGGGAGGGTGCGCTGCAAACAGCCTGGCTTCTATTAGTGTCAGATACTCTTGCCATCGAGCAGGGCTCGGCCTCGGGGTGCCGACACTCATGCCGTCGTTGCCATCTGGTTTGTATGTTACGACACCAGCGCTCTGCGAAGGGCATGTAGCCATGAGTGTCTGTTGGGGCCCAGGCACACCTTCCATGACGTAGCTATTGCATATTTGGCAAGACCCAGGGCTAGATCCAGGAACTTGTTCAGGCCCTTATGGGAAGCTGTGTGCCTCGTGATGCCCAGTAGGAAATGAGTGGGCTGCGCCTCCACATGGGTGTCAGCTGCCTCCGTGAGGGTAGTGGCTAACTCGGCCCAGTACGTCAGAATTACCGTGCAGGTCCATACCATATGTATAAATGTGGCCCACGAGTCGCGGCACCTGGGGCATCTATCCACTGTTGTTTGGTACCTACGTGCTAACCTATGAGGTGTGAGGTACGTATGATGCAAATAATTAAATTGAGTGTACTTCAACTTGGCATTAGTCGAAATTATTTTTGCGTGGCCAGTGCATTGCGTCCATTGTTTGTCAGTAATAGTTGTGACCAGCTCCGGTTCCCTGTGTGCGCGTAATGCCGTCAGTGCAGGTGGGTCATCCATTCTGAATGGCGCATGAGTAGTGCGTGCAGCAGGAATGAGCCTTCCGGCACCTCGTAATTGTCCACTAACTCCTCAAATATTTGTAGTTGTGAGTCTATATACATGTCCATGACAAGCGAACATACCCGGGAGTACCTCTAGCGGTAGGCCAGGGGCAAATGGAGCGGTCAGACCCTTGAGCAACGCGCATCTCAGCTAATTACGTCTGGCTGTTGCCATTAAGATGTTGCCACGGCATTCCTTGGTCACTGTGGTAGTACCCGACAGCCATTCCAGTAGTACCGATTGGCTCCAGGTTATAGCCTCCGTGGTTAACTCAGTGAGATTGCTCCTGGCCAGCCATCGCATTGGCCATTGCAGCTGTGCTGCGGCATAGTAGCGCTCATAATTCAGGACACCAAGACCACCATCCGACAACAGCAGATATAACTTATGGAGAACCATCCTGGCTCTAGAATTTCCCCAAATCAGGGCGACCAAAAGGGATTCCAGATCCTTAAAGAGCTTCTGTGGCAGGTGGAAAGGAAGTGTATGAAAGAAGTACAGAAGGTGTGGGAGTACCAGCCTCTTGGAGATGGCCACCCACCCCATGAGAAACAAGGGAAGACCTAGCTAAAACGGGAGGGTTGCTCGGTGTTAGAACTGGGGGTCTTTAGTTGGCAGAGGTAGGTACCTTTGACCAACTAGGGACCCTTGCTTCTAGTCAGGGTAAGGGGGTACACTCCTAAAAATAACCCCTGCTCACCCCCTTGGTAGCTTGGCATGAGCAGACAGGCTTATCTCAGAGGCAGTGTGTAAAGCATTTGTGAACACATACAGTAACCCAGTGACAACACTACAAATGGACACCACAGAAGTTGTAGTATGAAAATAAATATTTTTATATAGACTTGACACAAGACCACAAACGACAAAAATCCACAATACTGTACTTTAAAAATGGTAGAAATAGCTTAGTTCTCAACATGGTAAATGTTGCTACGAGAGGTACTTTACCTGATAATGATTTTAGCAGCTTACACAGCAACCCTACACTCTTTCCTACTCCCTGCTGACGAGAGGCAACTACCTCGAAACACGTGTCCAGGGATGGCTAACGCTATTCACACTTGCACTCACGACACGAGCATAGGTGTATCCGCCGACGCTGACTACAGGGACCACAGTTCTTTGGGGTAACACGCTGGTAGGTCAGCAGTGTGCGACCATTTGGATTTAATTATTTAGTGGCTCTTTGAGCCGGAGAGTCGACGGACTCAGGTTACGCACCTGGGTTGCTACGAGAGGTACTTTACCTGATAATGATTTTAGCAGCTTACACAGCAACCCTACACTCTTTCCTACTCCCTGCTGACGAGAGGCAACTACCTCGAAACACGTGTCCAGGGATGGCTAACGCTATTCACACTTGCACTCACGACACGAGCATAGGTGTATCCGCCGACGCTGACTACAGGGACCACAGTTCTTTGGGGTAACACGCTGGTAGGTCAGCAGTGTGCGACCATTTGGATTTAATTATTTAGTGGCTCTTTGAGCCGGAGAGTCGACGGACTCAGGTTACGCACCTGCGTTGCTACGAGAGGTACTTTACCTGATAATGATTTTAGCAGCTTACACAGCAACCCTACACTCTTTCCTACTCCCTGCTGACGAGAGGCAACTACCTCGAAACACGTGTCCAGGGATGGCTAACGCTATTCACACTTGCACTCACGACACGAGCATAGGTGTATCCGCCGACGCTGACTACAGGGACCACAGTTCTTTGGGGTAACACGCTGGTAGGTCAGCAGTGTGCGACCATTTGGATTTAATGGTAAATGTGACACTTTAAGTTCAATGTACCTTTGGATGCGTAACGCTATACAACGAAAGTGTTGCAGGGAAGGTGATGCGTCGGTTCCTTATGCGCAAGAACAGTGATGTGTCGGGTCCCTACTGATGCGTAGGGGATGCGTTGGTTCTTCTTGGCGTGGGGAGGTGATGCGTCGGTTTCTTACTGTGCTCCCGTGGGGATGCGGCCCGCATCGCCGTGATGCGATGAAGATCCGGTGCAATGAAACAAAAATGGCGTCTTCTTCTTGGTACAACATGATGCGTGCACGCCCGACATCCGTGTGGCGACTCAACGATTCTTCTGAGCTGCGACACGCTTCCCGGTGATGCGGCGGCGTCTGATGCGACATCGATCATCTTCTCCATCAAGGCGCTTTTTCAACAATGCGACAACTGCAGCGGCGACACGCTTTCCCACGGATGCGATGACAGCGGCAGCGACACGCTTCTCTGATGATGCGGCGGCATCTGGTGCGACGTCGATCCTCTTCTCTTGCGATGCGAGGCGCTTTCGCATTGTGAAACAACAGCGGCTGTTCGGCGACGCACTTCTTCTTCGTGCGTCTCGCACTACCAGCTATATGTGACACGCTGTCCCTCTGAAAGCCCAACACAACTGCAGGCACTTCCAAAGAACTCTTGGGGAGCTGGTAGATGAAGTCTGTTGTCCCTGAGCCTTCAGCAGGAGGCAAGCTCCATCTCAAGCCCTTGGAGATACATCACAAGTTGACTGAAAGTAGAAGAAAGTCCTTTCTGTTCTCTTTGGCAGTCAGGCAACCACTGCAGGCCAATCCCTCACGCTTAGGGATAGTCTCTCCTCAGTCTCTCTGGTTTCTCTCCTCAGCAAAGGTTTCTTCTTGTTTCCCAATAGTGATCTAAAGTTCTGGGGTCTGGGTCTCCCTTTTTATACACAGTTTCTCTTTGTTCTCTGAAGGCAGAGAGGCCTTTGCCTTGTCCAAACCAGTCCTGCTCAGTCTTGGAGCACTTTGTTGACAAGTCTCCTTCTTTCCTTTCACAGTGCAGGTCAGGGACATCAGACGCACCACAGGAGGTGGAGCCAGCATTGTGGAGGGAAGGCACAGCCCTATTCAGGTCCCAGGTGCAACTCCTCCCTCCCATCTGCATGCAGATCTCTCTATTCAGCCCTGTGTTGACTCACCCTGTCTCCTGGAATCCCCAGCCCCTGTCACTCAAACTACAGACTAGGCCTGGACAAAAATTTCGGACAAGGAATACACAACCTAGCAGAGGCAGGCGTGAATGGTTAGACAAGAAAATACCTACTTTCTAAAAGTGGTATTTACAAACACAGAATGTTAAAACCAACTTCACTAAAAGATGCATTTTATCATTCTGAGTTTAGGCATACTAAACTCGAATTTCTACCTAGTTCCCTGAGTCAGTTAGTATTATAAGATGTAATAATCAAACTGCCCATTCTGGCCTATGGGGAACAGGTAGCCTTGCAATAGTGAAAAACGAAAATGGCTGTAATTCACTAGTAGGACATGCCACACACACCAGGGCATGTCCTACCGTATACTTACAATGCACCCTGCCCTTGGGCCTACCATAGGGGTGACTAATATGCCGAATAGGGAAGGTTTAGGGACTGGCAAGTGGGTGCACTTGCCCAGTCAACATGACAGTACCAGACTGCCCACAGGCTCTGCAATGGCAGACCTGAGACACACTTTACAGGCTGCTTCTGTGGGTGGCACAACCAGTGCTGCAATCTAAACAGCAGCATTTGGTTTACAAGCCCAGGGCACACTCAGTGCACTGTACTAGGGTCTGACAAGTAAACCAAACCAACCAATCATGGAATCACTAATTCATACATCAATTTACCATAGGGAGCACTTGCACTGTGGCACTGGACAGCAGTGGCAGAGTGCCCAAAGCATCTATAACCAGCAAAAACACATGAGGCAACAGCAAAAAATGGAAGGGAGACCCACGCCAAGGTGTTAGGTCTAACACCCGGGCTCTGGTAATGGCTTGCCCCAGGTTGCCGTCTATGATGTCTGTCCCCGAGTGGTAAACCTGGACCCCCAAATACTGAAAAGTGTCAAACGCCCACTTCAGTGGTGTATTCGGTGCAGCTTGCCTCTGAACTGGTGACATAGGCGTCATGGGAAACACTACTGATTTAGACCAGTTGACCAGTAATCCAGAAACCTGTGCATGCTCGTTTAAGAGGTCCATTATCAAATGCAGTACCTCAGTGCGGCCGAGCAGATAAACTAATCCGTCGTCCACATACAGCATCACTATGTGTCACCGACGGTCTGCATGCACGCCCCACTCCATTACACGTTGCCTTAATCTGCAAACCAGTGGTCCATGGCCAGGGCAAAAAGTATCGGCGATAGGGGGCAACCTTGTCGTGTGCCTCGCGCTATCGTAAAGAGCGGAGAGAAAGTGCAACCTGTCTTCACCCTGACCTGGGGTTTGTGGTATAATAACCCTAACCACAGCAGGAAGTTGGGCTCAATGCCAAACCCGGGCAGCACTGTCAGCAGATAATCCCAGCACAGTGTATCGAACGCCTTTTTATTATCTAAAGATGCTATCCAGAACATCTCTGCTTCCCCCTTCGCCCACTCCAGCAATGCAAAGAGGCGACGCAAATTCAAACCTGCATTCCTCCCCGGTATAAAACTGTTCTGGTCCTTGTGAACCAGTAAGGGGACAGCTGCGACCAGCCGGTTCGCTAACAATTTCCCAAGGATCTTATAGTTGATGTTCAACATCAACAAGGGGCAGTATGAGGCCATTTGGAGTGGGTCCCGGCCCAGTCCGGCTTCTGCAAAACCACTAGTTTTGCTACTCTCAGAATGGGGGGAAGCTCACCCTTCTTGAAGGCTTCGGTATACATACTAGCTAACCGAGGCGTTAACTGTTCAGAATAAGTAGAGCAAAACTCTGACGGCCAGCCGTCTGTTCCTGGTGTTTTGCCAGTTGCCAGCTGCCCAATTGCCTCTGTAATCTCATTCACTGTGATGGGGTCTTCTAGAGAATTGTAGTGTGCTGGCGTGATTTGTGGGAGTTGAATGTCTGCGAGGAAGCCCTGTGTGAGGGCTCGATGCTGAGCAACAGGGGTTGCATACAGCGCTGTGTAATACTCAAAGAAGGACAGCTTGATGTCCTCCTGAGTGTTCACAAGAGACCCTGCGGGGGTGTATATGGCAGTTATGGGGGGTTGGGAAGTGTCAGATTTCAGCAGCCACGCTAGTAGTCTGCCCGCTTTTTCTCCCTCCTTATGCCTGCGAGCCAAATATGCCTTATAATCCAGCACGCAGAGGTGGTCCATTGCGCCCTTGTATGCAAGGCGAGCCTGGGCCAGAGAGGGACCAACCTGAGGGTCGGTAGGGATAAGTTGTTTGCATCTCCTTATTTCCAATTCATGAGTGCTTCTGTCACCGTACGTAGTTTTGATGGCATGTCTCCTGAGAACAGCCTTAAAGGCGTCCCATTCCACTCCCATAGATGAAGCAGTGCCAGCATTCATTACAAAGTACGAGTCAATGGAGCGCGAAAGGGGGCGCGGTATGTTGAATTAGCAAGTGCGGCAGTCGCCAGGTGCCAGGTCAAGATCTCAGGCTGTCTCATGCCCCAGGAGAGAGACACTTGTAGTGGGTTATGGTCAGAGAGTGTTCGTGGCAAATAATCTGCCTGTAGTATGTTATGTAAGGCATTATCTGAGAAGTTTATAATATCTATCCAGGTGTAAAGGTTGTGTAGTGCTGAATAGTGAGAGTATGTGCGTATCAGAGGGTGCCTACCATGCCATATATTGTGTAGCTGCATGTTGGAAAACCACTCCTTCATGTGTTGCGCTAGATTGATGGATTGTGCCCCTGGAAGCGGGGGGGTGGGAGCTGCCCAGGCCCAGGTCTAACACCCCAGTACATGGGGACCGTGGGATCCGCCAGTAAGTGATTGCTAAGGTGAGTGATTGCAAAAATGAGGATTGACCTGAGTTTGGGGCGTATAGGGACACCAGTGCCAGTGGGGATCCATTAAGCAGGCCCTCCATGGTAACAAACCGACCTTGCGAATCCACACTTGAATGTGCGACCTGCAACTGGGTCCCTGGTGCCACCCAGATGAGCGCGCCCCTCGTGTATCCCGAGTATGTAGTTCCCAGGATCGTACCGCTCCAGCGTTTACGGAGTGAAGCAAGTGTCTGTGCGGTGAGTTGTGTTTCCTGTAGTAATGCAAACGTAATTCTGTGGCTGAGTAAATACTGATACACTTTGTGTCGCTTAGCGCACCCCGCCAAGCCCCTCATATTCCAGGTCAACAAGATATATTCTCCAGCTACCATAAAACCACTTGTGAGGGGGTTGCCTGGCACAAGGCAGGTGTCAAGTGTCTCGAGTGACCTGCAATATATGGTCCCTGTTGCAATAGCTAAATAGTCTCACCACCACCGGTCTGGGGAAGGCGCCTGGACGTGGAAGGCCCCCTGGCACTCTATGTGCCCGTTCTATGGAAAAGAACTTCAAGGTCTTGCCTTTCAGAATGTCTAGTGCGAACCATTCCTCTAGGTAGAGTTCCATATTGGGGCCCTCCGCTCGTTCAGGGAGACCCATGATGCATACATTGTTCCGGCATGAGCGCCCCTCCTGGTCTTCCATGCATGCTCTTAGGTGATCTCCCTCCTGCTGGAGGGATTGCAACTGGGTGGTTGTCGCAGACACCATAGGTCACAGAGACATCAGCATAGATTCGAACTCCTCCACCCTTTCCTTTAGTTTCTTGTGATCTTCTCAAAGATATCCCAATATCTATACTCAGGGAGTCGATCTTCGTACCTTGGGTGGTTTTGATGTCAAGGATCGCCGCCAGCAACTTGTCGAACCTGTGAGAGTGGTCATTGCGGTCCATTGGGTTGGAGAGCCCCGGGTGTTCTTCAGTCTTCGCACATGGAGATACCAGCTCCACCTCCGGGGGCGGTGCCTGGGACTTCTCTGATCTAGGCTTACCCATCTCAGCCTGGGCAGCAGGTAGAGGCCCAAGTGCAGAATACCAACGGCGGTGAAAGACTTCGGGGCGGGGACCTTTGTGGCGAGCTTGTAGATCCCTAGTGGCACGTCTAGTATCGCCAGGTCTCTCTATAGGGCCACGTATGAATAGCACGCCCTCACCAGCTTCCATTAGGATATGGAGGTGTGGAGTCCAAATATCGCAACGAGCAGGGTTATAGATGAGCTTTTGATGTTAGAGGCTCGTCAGAAGACCTTTCCCTCGGACCTCGCTAGTGGCAGGCCAAAAGCTACAAGGCGCTGTATAACAGTGGGCTTATGGAGCCGGTTCCCCACCTGTTTTTCGCCTCCAGCATCGGGGTGGGGGTCAAAAGGGTCCAAAGTTGCGCTGCACCAAAACCGCTGGTAGTCTCAGGTAAATGTGAGCGAGTAGCCCGCTATTATGCGCTGGAGGGATCAAGTGTGGCGCACATGCGTAGCAACTTATTATTAGAGTCCCGGGCCCACGCTGCTCTGCATAACTTAAAAAGAGTACTGAGGGGATTAAGCCATAGTCCAAACCTCATCTCTGTTGTCACCACAGGTGTTGCCAGAATCTCTGCCTTGTGCACCACTGTAGCGGCTCCTCTGTCTCCAGGCCGTCTGCCTTGGTTGCAGGTAACGCGGCCCAGCACACCCGCGGGGGAAGCGCCACTCCAATATTATCAGTGCCACTCAGCAGCAGGGTCGGGGGTAGCGGCGCCCAGGTCAGGAGCAGGACCGGGGGCCGCCGCAGCCGCCAGGCTTCAGCACAGGTCACAGTGTATAAGTAGTCCAAGTGGGCGTCGGCTGTCGCCATACCGCTTTGCCTCCGGCCAGAGTCTCGGGCCCCGCGGGCTTAGCGTCTGCTTACTCAGTATTCATGTCTTTAGTAGCCTCGCGGTCGGCCCGGTAGCAACAGCGAAGGCGGAGAATAATTTGCGGATACCTCTGCCGTCAGAAACAGGGCTTACTCTGCCAGGACTCGATATTGTCAGGATGCTTTCGGTGGTTTCAATGTAGGGCTCAGCACAATGTGACCGCTCTCGCCGCCATCTTGGCCATGCCCCCCTGCTTTTTAGAGTTAAGTTACAGGTATAGGGGTAGATGGTGGGAAGAGACTAAATTAAAATTATTTAAGAAATATATGTTTGTTAATAAATAATTTATAAATAAAAATATTCATTTGCATGAATTTGTATTTTAATTATAATAATATTTGTAGTTATTTCTGATATACATATGTATTTATCATTTAAATATATACTTATTTGCTTTAATATTTAACCCTTTCTGTGCTCAAGACGGCCGGGAGCTGTCCTGAAACACGATGGTCATGTGCTCAGGACGGCTCCCTGCCTTCCCAGAACCCACCCATGGAGGAAGCACTGGCGCTTCCCCTGTGGGCCGCCCATCATGCTGTCCCCACTGAGGAGGACAGTGGTAGCCCTTCCATTGCCCCGCGCCCCCTCTTCCACATCATCTAATGACATCAGTGCGCATCGCGTGCCGACATCATTTGATGAAACTGGATGCAGTGGAAGCCATTTGCTTCCACCACATCCAAGACAGAGGAGGTGAATTTCTCCTCTGGGAGGGAGGTTTTTGTTTTCAAAGAGGCATCAGGGAAAGGAAAGGGTTTTCCTTTCCTCCGATGTCTCTTTGAGCAATCCTGCTGCACGATCATGTGTCCGTGCAGCAGGAATGCCCACTAGACACAAGGGATTTTTTTTATTTTAGTTTTTGTTTTTATAATGTGCAATGTATGCGGGGAGCGGCCCCTTGGGCAAGGGTCGCTCCCCTTTGGGGACATATTGTTTGGCCGTTTCTGGGCCACCAGGGATTTTTTTATTTTTTATTTATGGTATGCATGTGGGGAGCAGCCCATTGGGCAAGGGACGTGCCACTTTGATAGGCATTTTGTGTGGCCGTTTCTGCACCCCTGGGGGGGCAGATTGGCGGAAAAATATTTTAGATGGCCCACTAAGCCACCAGGTATTTTTTTATTTTATATAAATGTTTGTGGGGAGCAGCCCCTTGGGCAAAGGTCGCTTCCCTTAGAGGGGCATTTTGTATGGCCATTTCTGTGCTCCAGGGGGGCAGATCCACTAGGCCACCAGGGATTTTTTTTTAATATAAATGTTTTTGTAGAGCGGCCCCTTGGGCAAGCGTTGCTCCCCTTTATGGGGTTGAATATTTTGGCTGCTTCTTTGTGCTTTTAGGCCCACCAACCTCCGGCTTGGGTGGTAGATTGTGTGTGGACTGGTTCATTATTTGCATATGTGACTGCAATGTTTTATTTCTCCTTTTTATTCTAGTGCAAAGCTTTTTGTTCTTATTAGCGGTTTCAGCAGTGGTAGATATGCAGTTTTGCGTAGTTGCATTTATTTGGTAAGAAACCTTTTTTTTGTTGTGTTTCCTCCAAATGAGTATTATTGTCATGCATGAGTAAATTTTTGGTAAGTGGTGTCATAACAGCAGCATACTTAGTTTGTATTTTGAGCTTGAAATTCTTTGCGATGTCTTTTGCGTTGTCTGATGTTCAATTTTCTTTTCTTTTTCTTTTTAAGTGGGATATTGCTTGTCCTTGCTCTGTCTGTGCAGAGTAGGTGTGGTGAGTCTATCCGCTTCTGACAAGTGAGTGGTATAGTTTTGGAGTATATAGGGGCATATTAGCAAGACCGGCGATAAAATTATCGCCGATTTAGCGGCTGGAAACTGCCGCTAAAACGGCGATAATGGGCTTGATAATATGCCTTATAGAATTCCAATAGAAGCCCAGGTTAGATGTCCTGCACATCTAACCGGGGCTTCTATTGGAATTCTATAACGCATATTATCAGGCCCATTACCGCCATTTTAGCGGCAGTTTCCTGCCGCTAAAACAGCGATAATTTTATCGCCGGTCTTGCTAATATGCCCCTTAGTTCTTTTTGATAAAGCCACATTTTGTTTATTACTTATTCTACAAAGTGTTTATTGTTGTTGACTTGTTTGACAAGTTACCTTTGTTAGTAAGGATTATGGCTAGCCGCAGAATTACTGCTCAGCAGTTGGTTGGTATGCTTTTTTCAATATTCCTCTGACCATGATTATGAGACTGACAGTGCGTCTGAGGGAGAGGAGGAAGTGCAAGGTTCTGGCAGTGAGTTTTCTGTCTACGAGGAATCATCTGATGATGAAGCTACTCTCAGTGCGTATGAAGCTACTCTCAGTGCGGATGAAGTGCCTGTTTTAGAGGAGGACACTGATGTGTCAATGGTGCAGCAAGAGGCATCTGGATTGCAGCCTGGGGCTGCAAGGCTTCCCATTGGAAGTGCTGGACTCTGGGTCGATCCAAACATGGTGCCGCTGGTGTTGTCCGCCTTTAGTGGTGATGCAGGGTGTAGAGTGAATTTTTTTGCAGTTTATGGATGATGTATTTTTGGCTGAGATTGTTGAGCAGACTAATTTGTATGCTGAACAGTATTTGAGGGACAACAGTGACAAACTTAGGCCCCACTCTAGAGCTACCCGGTGGACTCCCACAAATCTGGATGAGATGAATAAGTTTTTGGGTTTGACTTTTTTGATGGGTTTGATAAGGAAGCCGTCCATGGCTTCATATTGGTCTACCAGTCCACTGATGGCAATGGCCAAATTTCCTGCAATTATGAGTCGTGATCGGTATTTACTTGTGCTTCGAATGCTGCATTTCGTTGATAATGCTTCGGCGTTGCCACGAGATCAACCTGACTGTGACTGTCTTGTTTAAGATTTGGCCTGTTCTTGATCACTTTGTAGATCGATTTTCAGAGATCTATACTCCAGGGAAAGAAATTGCTATTGATGAGTCTTTGGTCCTGTTCAAGGGTCGTTTGGTTTTTAGACAGTACATTCCTAGCAAGAGGGCACGTAATGGAATTAAGATGTATATGTTGTCTGAGAGTAGGACAGGATATGTCTATAATTTCCGGGTGTAGACTGGTAGGGATTCCACTATTGTCCTCCCTGGTTGTCCACTTTAGGAGTTTCAGAGAAAATTGAGTGGGAACTTGCTAGAGGACTTTTAAACAAAGGTCACCATTTGTACCTAGATAACTTCTACACTGCTGTGCAATTAAGGAATTGTTCAAAGTGGACACTCTTGCTTGTGGCACAATCCGCTCTAACTGTAAAGGTTACCCAAAAGAGCTTGTTTGCAAAAAGCTTTAGAGGGAACGGGGGGGGGCAGCCCAAACCAGAGGGATCTCGGCTTGACTTGGGGCCCCCTGGTATTATCTTCTTCTGGGCCCCCACAGTCGCTGAAGTGGAAGCCGCTAAGTCAAGGACCCCCCCCCCTGCTCATTGCATCCCCCTTCGAGGCCCAGTCCAACAGTTCGGGTAGGCCAGAATTGAAGAGAGGGTCCCTGTACCTGTCCTTGTTAAGTTTCAGGGCCTTGGGGGGGTGCAGGTAGGTATTGGCAGCCACTAGATTGTAATTAGGATAGTTCCCAGGGCCTCCACTCGGGCCTGCACGCCCAGACGATCTGTGCCAGTTCAGAGAGGGGGCCGCTGGGTGAAGCCGATGCCCATTCACATACCACGGTGCTCAGGGGGCCTCTTCGTGGGGGGGCATCCCAGGTCTCCAGCCACCCCCTCCGGGCCGGTATCCGCACCTCTACAGCTCCACAGATATTAGAGCCGCAACCAGGGAGGGGGGGAGACGATCCCACAATAGCTCCTCGGGTCCACCGCATACGCTGAAACGAGGACTCAGTAATTAATCCGCTGGATCCGGTTCTAGATGATGCCCGGCAGCCGTCCCAGTTCATGCCAGACCGCCGTGAAGCTCTCTGGTGCTCGATACAATTCAGGTGCAATCAGGCCAAAATCTGGGGTCTTGCGTTTAGGTGCATGCTGCCGCTGAATGCACCAGTCTGGAGCGGGCCTCAGGAAAGCCAGCTGCTTCAATGCTTGCTCCACAGGCGCAGGCCCGCCACGCCACAGGGAACTTCTGGGATCCTGAACTCGGTCAGCACCACTCAGCAACAGGCCTCCGGGTTTGTTTATAGCCCCTCTGTGTCAGGCTACATTCGCCGACCTGGCCAGCGTCTGTAAAGGCCGGGTTTTTGTAAATAAATGATAAGATCAGAGCACGTTGCTTATGCGACCACCTTCTTGGGCTGTAAGCCACACCTTCCTTCTGTGAGCATTATAAATAGTGTCAATTTGTTAAATTTAGCAAAAATGTATCCAGTTTTATATTGGAACCACTGTCAATAATGCAAGCTAATATTACTACTTAATGTATTTCATAACAGTGCTTACTCCAGCAGTAAATACTTTGATTTAATGGACTATATGTCTCATATTGAACACTCTTTACATAGGGATTCATATCTTTCTTTGGCAGCGGATTAGGTTTTCACAGCATACTGTGGTGCTGTAAACTGGCAGCCTAAAGGCTGGTGCTGCGGCGGGCAGGCGCTGAGTCTTTTAGTCCTGTAAACAAAATAAACAAGCAGACCTGTTTATATTTACCCCAAACAATATTTTCAGGGCATCAGATGATACAAATTGGACACCCCAGTCGTGATTTAGCATGTTACCTCTTCCCATAAGTTGTTATGCTCTGCTCTCTAGCAAGCTGCCGTCAATTTTACATGTACTTTGAGCAGTGCTGGCCACAGGCGACTCACACCAGGACCCAATAACTTTTCAACCACTTAATCCCAGAGCCATCTCCAGTGGTGCTACATAAAATGATGCCCCTCCCAAGAATGTGTTGAGGCTTAACTGAGACACCGAGATCTCACGGATATCCATAGGCCTTAGGCTGAATGAGGACCCCCTTAAAGGGTGGGGCTCTTCTGCACCCCAGGTGCTGCAAGGGCCTGTGTTAAGTCCCTGGCCGTCTCTGTAGGTGCAGCTCTCTGATGAATGGAAATCCGAATGAGCTGAGTACCAGGCCCCTGTTTGCAGTGGTGTAGGCAAATTAGATGCTAGTGTTTGCTCTGTATAATCTTCAGCAGAGTGCATGATGCAGGAGCACTCCGTGGTACATTTCCCATCTTCTCCCAAATGTTACAGCGCATTTAGAAATGCACACATTGGGCCCAATTCACAAAGGTAAAGTGAGACGAAAGTCTAACTTTACGACTTTTGTTATTCACAAAGGGCAATTCCTACTCGTCAATGCCCTTTGTGAATACCAAAAGTTAAACTTTACGACTTTCGGTAATTAAAAAGGGCATTTACGAGTAGTAAATTCTCTTTGTGAATACCGAAACATGTAAACTTAGTCTTTTGTCTCACTTTACTTTTGTGAATTGGCCCATTGTTTTAGTCGAATTTGCCACTGAAGAATCAACTACAGTTTGAAAATATCTTTATTTGTCAAACTCCCAAAATTATCTAAAAAAGAAAGAAGCACTCTGAAGTTGCTCACTCCAACGTGTTGCGCTACACAGAAACATATACTTGTAGTTTTGCAGCTTGCCTCTTGAATTACCGGGCCATTTATATCCATCTACTTAGCAGCTCATCAATTTCCCAACAAAGGCTCTGTTGACGCACTAATTAAAAAAATTAAGAGAGTCGAGAAATAGGAGTGGAACTGTCTGAGTCTTCATAAGACTAATCCAATGCCTGTAAATGAAACCTCCAGAAGACAAGAATTCAAGTCAAAACTATACTGTTTTAATAAACATTAAGGTAATTATAGAAGGCATAATGGCATTAGTTACATCACAAGGAATCAGCAATCATAAATCAAATAATGCAAAATGATTAGCATAAGGTAATTCTCAAAACAAGTAGCAGCCAGGCCCAAAGTAAAGGTCAGCAAGACGACCGACATAGAGTCTGCTTGCAAAGAGTGAGCCAAAAAGACGACGCATAAAGTAAGTAAACAGACTAGTACAGCGTCTGCTCTATAACCAAGTGTAAAATAAACTCTGCCATTTCTCCCAAACACATAATTTTTTATAGGATTTTAGACAGAAAAGCCACACACACACTCAGGGGATTATTTACAAGCCCATTGCACTGCCAGTGCATCACTTTCTTTGACACACCAGTGGTGCAGTGCAGACTCACATTACAAAGCCACGCAAAACCAGTTTGCATGGCTTTTCATGGCCTTGTAGAAATGGAGTAAGGCAAAGCAGCGCAAGTCACGTGGTTGCCTTACTCTGTGTCAAAGAGGTGTTCCATGGTTGTTTTGGTGGGTGTTCCCACACTACACCCATGGATTTTGACGCATTTCCATATTTACAAGGACTTGAAACCTGGGTATGTGTCAAACGTCTACGCCTTCCCAGTGGAGGCGTAACTAAGAGAAATGACTTTATTTCTCCTAGTTTTGTGCTCTTTCTATGTGTGCAGCACACATGGAAGGAGGAAAACGCCTTAGTGACTGCTTTTGTGCAGGAAGGTATGTCTTCCTGCACAACAACAATCATCCCTACAATGCAGACATCATGGTGCAAGGGTGCCTGCATTGGCACACGGCATCCAATTGTGCGCCAGCGCAGTGGAAGAGGACATGAACGCACCATATCACATAGATACGGCGAATGCCTGCCCTTTACTTTTGAACAGAGCAGCACAGCAAATTGACTTGCTGCACCGTCTTGCGTCAGGAACTAGTAAATAAGCCCCTCAGTATTGACTGACCTGACATATTGGGGCTGGGTTAACAAAGATACATTGTAAACCATGTAAACCAATCATTTTTCAAATAAACAAGGTACATCAAATAAGATACATCTAGTAAACACCTACTTCACTATATATTAATTACAAGGTGTGCCTAGGAAATGTGGGACATGACATAAAATGTATATGCCACAAAATACAATAGACAGTTTAGCTAAAGAATGGTCCCTAGAAAAGTCTTGAGCTAAGGAACTTTAAAGTTACGAAGACAGGAATGAGCATGGATTCCTTGAGAGGAAGACATATTAATACAATTTACTAAAAGTCTACACAACAGCATGAAAGAAGATTCTATTTTGCTGATTTTCTGAAATGGGAAAGCATATAGAGAAACACATGCACATGGAGGATGATGGTTCACACAAAATGAAAGTCAACAGTTTGTCTGCAAACGTGAGTAAATGGCAATGCAAGCTGTTTAAAAGCTAGTTAGACTAACTTAAACATGATTGGAAAATAATGCTTAATTAGCAATATTTTCCAATCATTAAAAACGCTTCTACATCTCCACTAAACATGTACAATCCAATCATTAAAAACGCTTCTACATCTCCACTAAACATGTACAATCCACTTGTTTTTCCATTTACTTTGCATGTTCGGGCTGGGCAGTATTGTATTTTCCAATTTATGGAAAGCATGTGATTTTTACCGATTTATCCAAGCCTGTGGCTCTAAGCCCACCAACAATTAACACAAAACAGAAACATTATTAGAGAGTAGTGCATTTGTAAAAATACATGTTTTCCAGTTTTTTTTTTAAACTGTCAAACCAACTTTGTGTGTGATATTAATGTTATACTTTTTTTATTATTATTCGTTTTATTAGGCATTATACAACTAGTCACCCATCTCAGGGAGCAATACAGATTTATACATCCCTTACATGTGTTTGCACGCCTACTTGATTTTTACCTTTAAACAGTTATGAATTAAACAATAACCAACATAACATGGTACAGTCTACACGTCATTGTGCAATTACCAATAATACTCTCCGATGATTACAGTTTAAAAATCTCTCCCTCAGTTTTTTCATTCCACTCAGAATTGTTCATAAGGCATTAAGACTGCTTAACAATCGTATCTCCCATCTCTCTTTTCTCTTCTTTCCGTCAAACCAGAAGTCACTCACTGAAGGCTTGGGGCAGTCATTGACATAATCACACCCATCCTATCGGGATCCTGTGCCGTTTGTGTGCTGTCTCCCCGCGACTGCGTGGCCTGTATAGTCATCCCATCCTGAGGTCAAAGTTGAACTTTGACCTCTGAGGCGGAAGCCGGAGGAGAAAACTCGCAGAATTTTTAAATTTGTTGAATCTTTTGTTGTGCTTTTAACTCACTCGCACTCTCACCTGTGCTTCTTCTGGGCTGAAGCGCCTGACAGGATCTTACAAACCAGCGGATTTAGCGCTGTTTGGGACATCATTCTGTCAGGGACGCCATCGCTGCTCTTGCGAGGCCACGCCCACCTTATAGGCCACACCCACACCCCCCGCCTATAACTACAGCGCGGAGCACTAGCGCGTTAGTTGAACTTTGACCTCTGAGGCGGAAGCCGGAGGAGAAAACTCGCAGAATTTTTAAATTTGTTGAATCTTTTGTTGTGCTTTTAACTCACTCGCACTCTCACCTGTGCTTCTTCTGGGCTGAAGCGCCTGACAGGATTTTACAAACCAGCGGATTTAGCGCTGTTTGGGACATCATTCTGTCAGGGACGCCATCGCTGCTCTTGCGAGGCCACGCCCACCTTATAGGCCACGCCCACACCCCCCGCCTATAACTACAGCGCGGAGCACTAGCGCGTTAGTTGAACTTTGACCTCTGAGGCGGAAGCCGGAGGAGAAAACTCGCAGAATTTTTAAATTTGTTGAATCTTTTGTTGTGCTTTTAACTCACTCGCACTCTCACCTGTGCTTCTTCTGGGCTGAAGCGCCTGACAGGATCTTACAAACCAGCGGATTTAGCGCTGTTTGGGACATCATTCTGTCAGGGACGCCATCGCTGCTCTTGCGAGGCCACGCCCACCTTATAGGCCATGCCCACACCCCCCGCCTATAACTACAGCGCGGAGAACTAGCGCGTTAGTTGAACTTTGACCTCTGAGGCGGAAGCCGGAGGAGAAAACTCGCAGAATTTTTAAATTTGTTGAATCTTTTGTTGTGCTTTTAACTCACTCGCACTCTCACCTGTGCTTCTTCTGGGCTGAAGCGCCTGACAGGATTTTACAAACCAGCGGATTTAGCGCTGTTTGGGACATCATTCTGTCAGGGACGCCATCGCTGCTCTTGCGAGGCCACGCCCACCTTATAGGCCACGCCCACACCCCCCGCCTATAACTACAGCGCGGAGCACTAGCGCGTTAGTTGAACTTTGACCTCTGAGGCGGAAGCCGGAGGAGAAAACTCGCAGAATTTTTAAATTTGTTGAATCTTTTGTTGCGCTTTTAACTCACTCGCACTCTCACCTGTGCTTCTTCTGGGCTGAAGCGCCTGACAGGATCTTACAAACCAGCGGATTTAGCGCTGTTTGGGACATCATTCTGTCAGGGACGCCATCGCTACTCTTGCGAGGCCACGCCCACCTTATAGGCCACGCCCACACCCCCGCCTATAACTACAGCGCGGAGCACTAGCGCGTTAGTTGAACTTTGACCTCTGAGGCGGAAGCCGGAGGAGAAAACTCGCAGAATTTTTAAATTTGTTGAATCTTTTGTTGTGCTTTTAACTCACTCGCACTCTCACCTGTGCTTCTTCTGGGCTGAAGCGCCTGACAGGATCTTACAAACCAGCGGATTTAGCGCTGTTTGGGACATCATTCTGTCAGGGACGCCATCGCTGCTCTTGCGAGGCCACGCCCACCTTATAGGCCACGCCCACACCCCCTCACTTTAAATGTGCTTTCCACGCAAGCGCAGCGGACGAGCGCAGCGGGAGCGCCGACTGCGCGCCGAAGTCGCGCACAAGTCAAGCCCGTCTGCGCCCGTCCGGGACCAGCCGGGACCCGGGGCCACAAACCCTGGCTCCCACACTATCCAGAGCAGGACTTACAGCTTGGCGGCCTTATACAGCATAGGCAGGACTGCCACTTCCCAGTGCTCCCATATCTATGCTCCCACAGAGCTACCCGCCCGATGCTCGGGGTGCAAACACTCCTTCCGCAAATCCCCGTCGGCCGCGGCACAAACGTACAGTATGTACATGCTAAATTGCCGCTCCTTACCAAAACATAGCACACAGATTGCCATGCTGCTTGAGGAGCAAAAGCCAGACGCGGTTTTCCTGACTGAAACGTGACTCACTGTTCACTCTGAGCCAGATGTGGTTCTAGCCCTACCCGTAGGCTACCATATCCTTAGACTGGATAGACAGGTAGGGAGAGGCGGAGGTCTGGCGATCATATTGAAGAACCAATACCGATGCCGTACTACAGCAGAAACTATCTCTGAGTGCGAGAGTGTAGCATTCTGCATAGAGTTCAACGCAAACAGCTCCTTCTCAGGCACCCTGATCTACCGCCCCCCTGAGCCTGTAAAAATGTTCCATAGGTCTCTTCTTGAAATTATAGCGGAAAGAATCCTCTCTTCCGCCAACCACACGATCCTAGGGGACCTTAATCTCCATTTTAACTCCCCCTCAGACCACATTGCTCAGGAATTACTAGACGATCTGGAAGCTCTCCAACTGTCCCAACTGGTTGCAGCCCCGACCCATGAAAAAGGCAACTTACTTGATCCTATATTCAGTAACTGCCTGGATATAACTGTTGATCAACCCATTCCTCTTCCATGGACAGACCATTTTTTGGTCCTGTTTACTTGGGTCACACTTAAAACCCCCAAATTACCTCCTCAAGTCACCACTAGGAGGAACTGGTCAAAACTCCCTTTGGAGGCCTGGCTGCACAACCTGGACTCCACTCGCCCGGCACCCTGCCTAGACCCTAATGTGGCAAACGTCAACTATGAAAGTTGGATCACCCACTCGCTAGACTCGATCCTCCCGTTTCATAGATCCTCCTCGAAGAGACTACAGAAATCTGCCCCTTGGTTCTCTGACTCTCTAAGACAGCTAAAACGCCGTTGCAGGCAACGAGAGAGAGCCTGGCGTTTAGACTTCCTCCCAGACAAAAAGGCCTCCTACAAAGAGGCGATTAAAGCCTACAGAGAAGGGATCAGAGCGGCCCAGGCAACCCACTACGCTGGGAAAATTTTAGAAGCGAAATCAAAGCCCAAAGAAATTTTCCAAATTATAAAGCAATGTTCCAGTGCCAATACGGCACCCCCTCCTAACAAAACCCAGGACCAATGCAACGAGCTTGCAGATTTCTTTTACAACAAAGTTTTAAAAATGTATTCTTCCTTTTCAACTATAGCTACAACCCCGGATGTGATTAATCCACCCCCTCCTAGACCACCTTTTCACCCTGACCAGCCTTCTCTCGAGCACTTCCCTCCTCTGGACCTCGACACTTTAAGCAAAGTGGCACGACAGGTCAAGTCGGGCTCTCCCTGTGATCCTGCCCCTCCAGAAGTCCTGATGCAGGCTAGCAAAGCCACCCTGCCTGTAATTTTGGATCTTCTAAACACGTCCATATCTGCCTGCTCTGTCCCCACAGCTTGGAAGCAGGCCATGGTACGGGCGTTGTTGAAGAAACCCAGCCTAGACCCAGATGACCATTCCAGCTACCGCCCCATCTCACTTCTCCCCTGGGCCGGCAAGGTGCTAGAGAAATATATAAATGCACAGCTGGTCCAGTTCCTGGAGGAGCATTCTCTATTACACACATCCCAGACAAGCTTCAGACCAAAGCATGGTACGGAAACCGCCTTGTTAGCGGTCATCGAAGAAACTAGAAGGATATTGGATCAGGGAGGATCAGTGGCAGTGATCCTCCTTGATCTAAGTGCCGCCTTCGATACGGTCAGCTATACCACCTTGCTGGACCGTCTCCATAACATCGGAGTTTCAGGTGATGCTTTAAGGTGGTTTGACTCCTTTCTGTCTGGGAGGTCGTTTCAGATCCTCGACGGTGAGACAATGTCCTCTAACAAACCCCTGAGCTGTGGAGTACCACAGGGCTCCTCCCTAAGCCCGGTTTTGTTTAACGTGTACATGGGGCCGGTGGCGGGTGTTGTCGAACCGTATGGCATTAAAATGGTGTCATACGCTGACGACACCCAGCTTGTGGTCTCGCTGGCAACTGGGAATAACAGGCATTCCCCAGCCAATCTGTTAAAATGCCTAGAGGACGTCAAGGGATGGATGACCAACTCCTCCCTTAAACTAAACGGAGAAAAGACGGAGCTCATGCTCCTAGGCCCAACCTCTCCTGTGCCTTTCACCTCCTTGTGGCCCAGTACTCTGGGACCCCCCCCCCTCCCCTAAGGAAAGTGTTAAAAGCCTGGGAGTGTGGCTGGACAACAAACTCTCCTTCTCCACCCAGGCCACAAAACTGTCCGCCCCATGTTTTGGCCTACTTAGAATCTTGAGGAAGGTTCTCCCGCTACTTCCCTTAGAGGCCAAAAAGGTGGCTGTACAAGGTCTCATCCAGTCTCGCCTGGACTCGAACAATGCCTTATATGTGGGGGCTCCTGAGATGACCCTCCGAAAATTGCAGGTTGTGCAAAATTGTGCAGCACGTTCTCTGCTGAAAGTCCCGCGCACCCAGTCGGCTAGACCTGCTCTAAAAAGTCTCCACTGGTTGCCAGTGAGGCAGCGAGTGACCTTTAAGGCACTGTGCTTGGCGCACCGCGCCTTCTGGAAAACGGGCCCAGCCATTAACAACGACCTTGTCATCCCCTACCACCCTAACAGGAACCTTCGGTCGACGGAGGCGTTCCTCGCCGTCGTTCCCAGAGTAAAGCGAGCCAGGTCTGGGGGCAGGCTGTTTTCTTTGAATGCCGCCAGGCTCTGGAATGCTCTCCCCCTTTCACTCCGTTCCAACTCAGACCTTTTCTCATTCCGTAAAAACTTGAAGACACTGCTGTTCGCCAAATCCTGTGTACCTTAGCTCCTCTTCCCTTCACTTCTCTGTTCAACTCAGCGCTTGGACGCCTACGGGCAGCAACCGCGCTTAATAAATATTTTTACAATTACAATACAATTACAGTGCCAGGTATACCCTTCAACTGAGTAGCCATGGCATCTAGATCCTCCTGTAGTTTATCGACCATACAACTAATCTTCATATGTGCTTCCTCAGCAATCTCCCATTCCACCACATTCCTACACGATAAAGTGACGGATGGAGCACTAGTGCTCATCCATCAATAGCTATTCTCCTTTTTGCTAAGACCAAGGCAAGCTGCAAGAACTTCAACTGCATCTTCCATTTCTTGAATTTCTTAATAAGACCCAGTAAACACATTTTGTGATGTCCCTTAATTGAGATACAACTTGTTGCCAATACTCTCGTACCCTCGGGCAATCCCATGACATATGTAAAAAGGAGGCTCCCTCGCCCGCACTTCAGGGGCAAGTCTCTCCCCTGCCCACATACATCTTACTAAATGTAATCAGTGTTATGTATGTATGGTGGAGGAAATTAAAATTAATTAGTTTAAATCTGGTATGACATGAAACTGTCTTTACCAGCTCACTTGATGCCGCTCTGCAACAATGGTAGACTTACTGCCCACCCGTTGTGTGCTCTACGTCTGCTTTCCACACTGTGCGCTTAAAAGCCGCGAGGCCGAGAAGCAGCGCAAGTCAAGGGAGACCGATAAAAACCTTCAAGTGGAGAAGACGCACATCAAGTGGCTTGTGACGATCCTGCAGCTGGGTGCGGGCGAGAGTGGCAAATTCACCTTCCTCAAGCAAATGCGCATTCTTCATGCACTTTTGCTTTCGACATATGGGCAAAGGAGGAGTTCCAAATAACAGCAACGTCATTAACCGTAAGGCTACAGTAGGCCCTTTCGGGGGTACCTGGGTCAAGGGACAAGGAGGTGGGACACATCCATGACTCCAGAGCACTGTACCTCAGCTCATCAAGACAACAGTGTTTTGCAGCCTCTGAGTTGCGCTGGGGTACTTTGATATGGATGAGTTGAGGGGGTGGGCATCGGTCACGGAAGGCAGGAAACAAATGCAGCACCCTCTCCCCCTCTCACACCGTCCCGACAGAGGAGCAACGAGCCCTTCCCAAGGTGACTGGAGCCGCGGTATGAGAAGGGAGGCAGCTACCTTAAACCTGGGGCTTCAGTCTGAAAGAGGAGGCTCGTGGACACCTGGAGAAGCCTCACAGTAAACCAGGCCCGAGCCTTGTAAGGAGCCTTTTCTGCCTCTGTCAGCCAGCGAGGCCGAGCTGCCTGCTTTACAGGGGAACATACCGGTACGCACAAGGCTGCTGGAGTGAGCTGGGATAGATCAGGACTGGTTTGTGGAAGGTACACCTACCCCGTCACTAACAAACTGCATTGTTGAGCTGAAACGGAGACCTCCTCACAAACCTAGCTCCCTGAAGCAAGGCTTCACAGTTCAGGAAGCGCCTCCGTGGACTCCTGCACGGATTGTAGAATCATAGCCTGAGAAATATCCACACCAGCTCTCTAGCCGCAGGGTCCTCTCTCCCACTTCAGACGCTGGCTTGGGGGAACAACGGTGCCGGGGATTCCTGGCTGCCTCCTGCTCCCATCCCCCACAGACACAGCCTGTACATTTGTTCTCATCGGACTCCTACCTTTTCCATACAGGAAAGCTTTACAGAATCAGCGCTTATTTATTTCAACTATATGTATCAAGTTTCCTAAGAATTCCAAGAAAGCAAGCGAAAATTTCCTTTGCCGTTTTTTGAAATTGAATCATTTTGCACCATACATTTTCAACATTTCAGCATCTGTGGATTTGTTGGCAGCATAAGATCTCAGTGCCTCCGAGGCATGCACACCCATCGTCATATCATATGTATATTTTTAAGATATGTGCCCCTGTTTTAAGTGGTGAATAGATGCCGAGTGCACAAAAGCAAGATCCGATTATAAATAATCACAACTAAAGTCCTCTTCGTTGCTCTTCTTCTCACTCTCCTTTCTTCCTCCTCACGCTGCTCTTCTCCTCGCTCTCCATCCTTGGGCCTCACGACTGCTCTTCTCTTCGCTCTCCATCCTTGGGCCTAACGGCTGCTCTTTTCCTCACTCTCCGTCCTTGGGCCTCACGCTGCTCTTCTCCTCACTCTACATCCTTGGGCCTCACGCTGCTCTTCTTCTCACTCTCCTTCCTTGTGCCTTACACTGCTCTTTTCCTCCTCACTCTCTTTCCTTGTGCCTCATGCTACTCTTTTCCTCCTCACTCTCCTTCCTTGTACCCCACGCTGCTCTTTTCCTCCTCATTCTCCTTCATTTTACCCGATGCTTCTCTTTTCCTCCTCACTCTCCGTCCTTCTGCCTCACGCTGCTCTTCACTCTCCTTCCTTGTGCCTCACGCTGCTCTTTTCCTCCTCACTCTCCTTCCTTATGCCTCACACTGCTCTTCTCCTCCTCACTCTTCATCCTTGTGCCTCACGCTGCTTTTCTCCTCACTCTCCTTTGTTCTACCTCCTGCTGCTCTTCTCGCTCTCCTTTCTTGTGCCTCAGCATCAGAACAGCACCACCTCCTCATTAGTGGACCACCTCGGCAACAGCACAGTCCCACCTCGGCAACAGCACAGCCCCCTTCGGCATCAGTGCAGCATCACCTCAGCACTGCACCAACTCGGGATCACTCAGCACCACCTGAGCATCAGTGCGGCACCACTACCTCAGCATCACCTCCGCACCAGCACACTACCACCTCAGCATCACTCAGCACCACCTCAGTGCGCCCTCTGAATCTATCATCTGTTGATTTTCCCCTAGTGTCCGTCCGCTGCTCATGTTGTAATTCAGGTACTATTTCCCAACCTTCACTCTCTTGTTGTCTTCTTAGTTATATATAAGGCAACAAAAATACTTATAACACTTTTTATTACAACTTTTCAACATACTGCACAGCAGTCACAATGCTCTACAACATAGCTTAAAGACATTGGCAAAGCCAATAGCTCTGGCTAAACACATATAAGGTCCCAAAGGCGAGACCTATTGGCTATGCCAATGCTTGTTCAATTTCTTATTGGTGAATTTGGTTGTTAAACTGGTACTAATAAGGTGACATCTTTGCCCAGACAGTTACCCTGAGTGAAATGACAAAATAATGAACTAATGCTATTACAAAATGTGTCGCATTACCCACATAATTTGCCTTTTCTTGCTGCATAATTCAATCAACCCTGATGCTTAATTGGTTAATCCTTTGCCGTATGATTCCAGTGGCCCTGAGTATAATGAGGACAGTACAATAACAAAAGTCGAACATTGCCAGCAATGCCATTGACTATTTGCAAAGTAGGAGCCACAAAATGATTTGCCCGTTGGCACGCAATACGGCCAGATCCAGAAACTTTTCACTTGTACCCAAAACTCGATCAAATGTTTTATTTGTACCGCACCATTTTATATAAACATTTTTGCGAGAGAACATGGATGAAAACATTGTAAAGCATTGAAAAGAGTATATGATATTTCTATATTTATATTTATTGATTACTTGTTTGCTGAGTTCACGATGAATATTACCTGTGAATATATATTTAAGTTTATATTCATGTCAATGCAATATTTGGATCGTGATTAAAAAAAGAAAAAAAGAAAACAAAGAAAAGAGTATGATGTTTCTTTTACTTGTCCAGCGTTTAGTGACTGTAATAAAGTTTTAGTGATGAAAAGACCCGATCTATGAATAACGGCGTCTAAACAATGAAGTAAAGTGAGCTTTCACTATTTACCCCCTAGCTGGGTTAGAATACCAAACTGTTGTCCCTCAAACTCATCCTTCAAATTCCTGGATACAAAGTATGTTTTACTGCTCACTCTGTTCAATTTGAACATTATGTAACAATCATCATATAATACAGACTGCAGGACGCCTCTCATTACTTACCATTGTGGGAGATGGACCAGAGTTCCTTTCGGTGCTGCAAACTCTGTTCGCCTTCTGCAGCTGCCACCAGCTATCCGCCTTCTTTTATTCCACTTTTTATGCACACTCCTCGAAGAGCATGCGCAGTAAACAAAGCAAACATGGGAGGGATCCTTAATCTCCCAGTTTGCCTTGCCAAACAGAATAAGCGTAAAATACAAGTGGCGTCCCCCAGAGGGATGGAAGAAGTGAGACGACCAAAGCTTTCGTACCTGCAGAGGAAGAGGCCACTTGTTCTCACTAGGGGGCACCCTCACGCTTTTTAAAACACAACAGTCCTTCCTGTAGGAATTCATTTGTGTTTCTAAGGAAAGTGTAGACAGTAGCAGGTAGGCTACTCGACTGATAAGTTGTCCTACAATGAAGGACAATATAAGGAGGCTAAACAAAATGAAAGAAAAATCAACACAGCTGTTCGATTTAAAATTGTGTCAATCCTGCCTGAAAATTTGAAACTTGCCTATTTACCAACTTTTTGCCTTCGGAAATGAACCTAATTTTGAATGGATCCTCATGGTCTTGATTTGAAGTCTTGTCTTTTAAAGGTTTCATTTATTGGACTCATCCTTGCGAAGACTCAGACCGTCCCAGTTCTACACACAGTAGCAGCTCTGCTTCACAACAAGTGGTGTGGCGTGGGTGTGTGTGGGTGAGGGGGGAGTAAATATTACCCAAAGAAAGCACTTAGCTGCCATCTCGGGGTTCTTCTACTCCAGGCCCCTGCACACTGCACAGGCTCCTAGATGCCAATCAAGACACTGCTCTCACACTGGTAATACAGCATAAGAGCAGTGCCGTGATTGGTCAGAGTGGGCTTGTATAACGCTCGCTCAGGTCCTTGGAGCCTGTGCCTCTGCTCCACCCGGCTGTACAAAATACCTCGGGTGAAGAGACCTCAAAGTGCGTATGATGGTTTGGCCAGCCTTAGACAGTCGGCCAAACGCTCATGAGCACTTACAGCATGCACTACTCCTCCTCTGGTCTTGTCCGGGCCCTGCCCCGCCCAGACTAGACTGCCTTTAGTGTGAAAAAGGGTCAAGTTCCTCTAAAACATTTTACCATAAAACTTAGGTTCAACGCACCTTTATTGCCTGCTGAGAAGTGTAGAGGGGAGAAACAAATCATTAAACAAGCTCACAATTTGCAAGGACTGGGACTCTGAAGGACCAAAGACTCCAGATTCCAATTTAGTAGGTTTATTACAATACCAAAAACAACTGAATGAACAAGCACCTCATTACGATGTTGTAGAAGTACAAAGGAACTAATCCAAATCCAAATCTACGGGCCAACTAAATGCGATGGATCACAGAATAACAATCTCCAAGAGCAGAACACAGGCAATGATTGCCACCATGTCAAGTTCGGTCTTCATCTGGCATGGATAAACAAAAACCATTAGTCTTTCCCTACACTAACACTATCGTGACATCCCTTCCTAGCATTCCCCTGGCAAGATCAGGAAAAAGAAAAGGTGTGAGCACATGAAGACTTCCTAAGAAGTACATTCACGTTGTATGGGCCAAGTA
Source organism: Triturus cristatus (assembly GCF_964204655.1). Lineage (NCBI taxonomy): Eukaryota > Metazoa > Chordata > Amphibia > Caudata > Salamandridae > Triturus > Triturus cristatus. Next base: position 190,990,056 of record NC_140588.1, read on the forward strand.
GCCAAAGCTACAAAGCTTGCTCTAAGATGCTTCTTCTGTCTCCTTCGATCTCCTCACCCCTTATCCTGACTCCTCCCCACGACACTATCCCTAATACAAAACACAAGAACATAGAACACGCCCACAGATCACCTCATCTCGCTGGACATTTCTTATAGGTGATTTTCCATGCGATATCGGTGCTTCCAGTTTCTGGCTCGATGACCTTGATTCCCAAGCCTCCCTTAAGGAGGAAGAACACTGGCTCCCAATTATCAGCTTTCTTCAGCAAAATGTATCCCATCCTCCTGAGCCTAACTCTCCTAAACAAAAGACGGTATTCTAACTAACAAAGTCGACTTTCTCCACCTGCAACAGAAACTTGTGAACAGAACAAATCCAACGTGCACATGAAGTTTCTCTAAAACCCTTGCTACAGAGCCCCCAGGGAAAATACATTACAGGCCTACAGAAATAGGCCAACATTAGAATGATAGACATAGGGCTTTCAAATACACATTGCATTACAAAGCACATCAATGCATGCTAGCTGCAACCATCGTATGTAGTCCTACACATTATATGCAACTTCATCAGCTCTATGTGCAACTTTAATATGGTGCACGTTAAACATACATTATCACATATAAGCAACTTCGTTAGGCAAATGGCATCAAATACTACAGATTACAATATTATAACATGAAGAATACATTGTCTCACTCTCTTCTACTTAGCATTTGTACTTTCACTTGTTATTACTGAACACTTCTAATGATCAAATGTTAATACAGCATAGGAATATATGCAGGTGTGAACTATCAGCGATCATAAAGCACCCCTACAATTTTCAGAACACCATCACGCTCCATCAGTTCGCCCCCTCTGATGATAAGTGTCAGAATTTCCTGGAAAACGAACCGACCTAAACAGAAGTTGTAGCCTGTCTTCCCTGACGGAACTTTTCTAAGCTTTTGAAATTCTCATAGTGACTGCCCTGCGGTCTCTCAATCCTCCTCTCTTGTTCCCTAAGAGATCTCTCAGCTTGTCCTGCCTTATGCCATTTGTAGGTCTTCACAGCTCCCAACAACATGATCACACAAACCACAACTATAATGATGGGCTTCAAGATATAACCAAATATTCCCTTTCCAAGGTTAGCAAATCAGTTTCCAACCTTCTAAAATCCCTTTCCAACTTTATCCCAAACACCTTCAGTGGCCAAATCATGTATCGCACTATGAATTTCAGTGATGTTACTTATATACTTCCCAGATCTTTGCTGTTCTCAGGTATATAAGTACAGCACTGTTAAACCCTCAACATTTTACAGACTCCACCTTCTTTGGCTAGTAAAACATCCAAAGCATGACGATTCTGCATCACCATAGCTCTCATCGACACCATCTCTCTATCTACAAGCAATAATTACTGAGTTGTATTTGCTGACCACATCCACAATCGTTGACAGCCTCCTTATCTAAACATCATTGAGAACTAATCCTAAGCTAGGTATTCTTGCTCCAAAAACGTCTCCAATTATCTCTCCTGCACTTGTACCTCGTTTGTCCCTGTGATGCATTTCACCTCCCAAGGGTCCTAAGTCTTCAACATGATAGATCTTTGGGAATACCACAGCTACATAACATGTACCATACCTATTCAATGGCAATCGTACATAGGCATTCTTCCCACACACAAAGTACACATTCGGTACCACTTGCACCGTCTCATGCACAAACTTCTTCGCTGTTGCTTCAATCGTGAAGACATGATCACATACACTGTGTTCCACATAGATGTTATCATAGTATGTCTGTACCTTTCAAATGCATAACTTCCCTCTCTGTTCAAGATCTAAAGCTATTGGACCAGAATGCCCTTTCGCCTTGTGAGCTAATTCCTCCTTGGTTCATGCAGTTTTCCCATCCCTACTGTTAGTTTTCACTGACAACTGTCTATGTCTATCCTCTACTTGATATACAAATTTCTTTTATATATCAGTTAACATACAAGTCAAATTATGGTGATGTGCATGAGCTGTATTCAAGGTGACAGTAGGTATGAAATACTTTCCCACTCTATCTTCTTGCTTGTAATAATCATACTTATACAGGTGCTTATAAGCTGGAACCTCTGAAAGCACTGCATCATAGTTATAAAATGAATACTTATAATGACCCTTACCGTAAAACATACTAAGCAACAGACTTCATGTAATCCTATATGTCAAAGGAAGATGGTGATAGCGAATACCCTTCTCCAAAGACGCATGCAACTGCATGCACACATTGCAATCTATCACATCCATTGTATTCTGGTACTCATATAGCAGCTTCACATAAGCATTAAGTGTGCAATCACTTTTAGGCAAATCTACATGTAACATATGACTAGTCTGATCTAACATAGCCTTTTCAGCTCCTACAACACCCTCTTTTGTGCTAGAAGTAACAGGTGTGGTTGTACCCTCTACTTCCACACCTTCAACTTCAGCATCATGTGAAATCTTTATAGAAACAACAATAACTACTGCTATTACTATTATCACTCCTACTATGAGTGTACCTATTACACACTTAGATCTACGATTCTAATTTCTAGGCTCTAGTTTCAATGGTCGGCTTATCACAGCAAAAGGATTTGCACAAAGTCTTTCTCCGCCTCTTATTGCTTCTATTCAGTTCAATGCAATTCCTTGAAGTTCTGGAAATGAATTCACAATTCGATCTTTTATTTACACAGTTCAAAAAGACTTCCTTATCCCTATTTCTTCTTCTACAGAAAAGATCCCTAAATTTGTTCTTCTTCCACTCGGGCCTAAGTTATGTTCTTTAAAACAACGTATTTACAGTTTACAGTTCATTCAACAGTCTCTTATAAGCTCAGAACCGTTTTCAATTATGATGTGTTGCAAAATTTCTTGACGAACAGCTGCAATTTCTTGGGCTGATGACTGAAATCCAAACGTTGGAAAAGATAAATCTTGTATCAAAAATCGCACCTTGTTCAAAATCGGAGGTCTGGGTACTGTCACTGTCAACACCCCCTCTATTTCCAGTCCAGGAACTATCAGTTGAACATTAATTTTCAGTTCCGGGGTCCTGCTGACCACTCGTGAAGAGCTCAGCCTCCCGGTCCCCACTACTCCTGGCATCAGTAGCTAAGTAAGTCCACTCAGGAGCGGCGTATCTTCTCGACCTTCCCAGATTCCCCTGTGCTTGATCTGCATCACTTAGCTCCGATTCAGATGCCTCAGATACAGGACCAGGGTCTCTTTCAGATGCCAATCTCAGGTTTAGCCTCCATTTTCTTCCAGGCCATGTTTCATCTTCAAGCTGTGCCCTTCTTCTTTGCACCCAACCTCCTGTGCGTCAGCTTTTTCAGCTGAGTCTGACTCTATATCGCTTACAACTTTACCGTCTCCCTCAGAGTCAATATCTGGGCCTTGTGTAGGGTGACCCCCTTCAGCTTGTTCTGGTGGGCTACCAGCTCCGTCAGCACCCCCCACAGCTTGGCTTGTCCTCTCCCATGGCCTCACAACCACAGTTGGATTTTCTTCTTGGAGAGGAGCTGTTTCTTCAGAGGGTTCTGAAACTCTGTGGACGCAGGAGGCGTGTATCCAGTTTGGCAAGCCTCCAGACTTCAAAGCTGTATTGGTCACTAGGTTCACCAGATAGGGACCCTTGCAGCGGGCGTCAAGGCAACTCTTCCTCACATGCTTGCGAACGAGCACCCAGTCACCCGGACACAAATTGTGACACAGCTCCTTCGAGGTCGGGGCAGTCGCAGCTTTAACCTGGTGAGACACAGAACGGACTACGTCAGCCAGTCCTTTGCAATAATCAAGTATCAAATCGTCTGTGATGTTTATCAAAGCTGTAAACGGCACTACTGGCAAGCACATCGCCCTCCCCATCAGAATCTCATGTGGCGAGAGACCAGTTCTCCTGTCTGGGATACTACGGATACTCATCAACATCAAGGGCAATGCATCAGGCCACTTCAAAGACGTGGATGAACACACCTTTGCCATTCTCATCTTGAGAGTTCCATAGATCTCCTCCACATTCCAGATGCCTCGGGCCTGTAGCTACAATGCAGTCTCTGATCAACTTGTAAGGCCGTACAAAGCATCCTCATGATCTTGCTATGGAAGTGCATTCCTCTATCCGACTCCAATGAGGTTGAAAATCCAAATGTTGTATGAGCTCCCTAAGCAATAACTTGGCTTCTGTGAGACTATCACACCTCCTTGTCGGATAAGCTTCCACCCACCGTGAGAAAACACACACCACAACCAAGATGTACCTCAATCCATTGCACCTAGTCATCTCTATAAAGTCAAGCTGGATCCCGCTAAAGGGTCCACCTGACCTTCCAATGTGACTCAATGTAACCACAGTCTTCTTTCCAGCATTTATTTGTTGACACGTTACACACCGATGACACACTGCCTCAGCAAACGCACAGAACCGTGGATTAAACCATGTCTGCCTGAACACTCGCACCATGGCATCCCTTCCAATGTTACATAAAGAAAAGGTACCCCCTAATTTGATTTCAGGTCCTAGAGGAGGGGGAAGGAAGAACTATGCAGAACCTCTATCAGACCTATATTTGTTTAGTAACTCATCTAAAGTCTACTTAGCCCCACTGTAATACAGGTTCATTATTCTACACATACCTCTATTGAGGACAACAATTTTAATAGGAAACATAGTTTTTAATTTTTTTTTTCTAATTTTCAAATGTCATTTTCATGATATGTAAATTCATAAATAGACATAATAAGGTTCACAAATCACAAAATTATATAATGGAACTAATTCACCATAGTGTACCTAATAAGAATACAAACAAAGTGAAAAATATGCATTATTCTTAAGAAAGATCATACCCCAGCATACTCAACCATTAAAAACAACATACTCTGTCCAAATCATACCAATCATTCATCCTATCATACACAGAAATGAGATTAAAAATGCAACTTGTAAAGCACATGAAAGGGAAACCGTCAGTAAATAATATCCAAAACAGTTTGCATTATAGACATATGTAAAAATGTTCTAACTTTGACAGTGTCAGACAATCACTGTATCATTTCTTTGTTATCTGAGAAAGAGAATTTTTTCTGCATTTTTCTCTACAAAACTCTTTCAGTAGATGGATTCCCTAGAAGCAGTGGTTGACGTACGTTTCGGTGGAAAGAACATGCTTTACACCACCTTCTTCAGGACCAAAATTTGTACAGTGCTGGTCAAGAGTGGAAAGCAGGGGTTTCTGATTATAGATTTTGTTCAAAACTAGCTAATGAGTGGCTCTGTTCAAATGGTAGGCCACTGGTAGAGATCAGAGAGACTTCTTCTTATCGTAGCCAATTGTAGATACAGTTAAGGTGCAGGACCCCTTATTTCGTGGGCAGAATGCCCTCGGTCATACATTCAAAGGGCATAGGATAGCCAATAATTATTCAGATATTGAAAAAACGGGCCTCCATGTGTTTCGAGGTGCCTCTGTTTTCCGGTGTCTCTACCGAAGTAGCGTCTATACAGTGCACAGTGTAGAATCTGACGATTCAAAGAAATACACCAATGGAAACTTCTCCGTGAATCTGTCTTGCCATAGGGCTCAGCAACTCATCTGGTAACACTGCACGACTATCAGCTGAGACCCAAATACCATCATCTCTTTTCTCACAACCTGCTTTAATTCAACCAGCTTCTTCCTGTCCTGATACCTCTTCCTGCAGGCGCTTGAGCTCATCCCAAGTGTCTGCTATGGCTAACATCATGCTGAGCTCGGTTCTTTCTGGGCTCTCTCCAGTATATTCTCCTGTGAAAATGCACCCTTGTTCAGCACAGAAACGGGCAACCTCATCGTCATACCTATTTGTGAGGGCGACAAAGTCCTCCCCCCTCCCATGGGTAGTACATTTGACCACAGCAATCTCTCTTGGACGTTGTAAAGCCTCCAAAAACTGCCTCATATACTCCCCGTTCCTGATTGGAGATCCTGATGACGTCAAAATCCCCTCTGTGACCATGGCTGTCTGAAGTCATGAACCACACTGAAACCGTACTGACTATCTGTGTAGATTGTGACTCGGATTTGCTCGGCAACCAAGCAAGCACGTTTTAAGGCAATGATTTTAGCAACTTGTGTGGAGTATACTCCCTGTAAACAAGCCGCTTTCACAACTCCAGAAATGGTGCACACACAAACGCTGCTCTCACATGGCCCACATTGTCTCTTTAGCATGAATGATCCACAAAGAAGATCTCAACAGATTGGGCTAGGGGTTCCTCGACAATGTCGGGTCTCGGTTTGGTGCTCAGTTCAGTCACATTGAGACAGTCATGGTCCTCACAATCTTCATTATCAACATTTGGCAAGGGCATCAAGGTAGCAGGGATAAGAACAGAACATCTTTTCAGTGTAACATTTTCAGATGCAAGTATGATCTGCTCATAACGTGTGAATCTATTGTTCTTAAGGTAATGGGTTTTGTTCTCGTCATCAGGTGCTCCAATGAATGTGGAACATACACAGTTAAAGGATGACCCATGACTATGCTTTTACACCTTTCAATGCTGACACCCGTTGCAGCAAAGAATCTGAGACATCCGGGCAATGCTGAAGCTACTGGATCTAAGGTAGCTGAAAAGTAGGCAACTGGTCTACGGACACCTCCATGAGTCTGAGTCAAAACTAAGATTGCACAACCTTCTCTCTCACAGCAAAACAGTGAGAATGCTTTGTTGTAGTCAGGCATTCCCAGAGCCGGAGAGCGGCAAAGGCTCTCTCTGAGCTCCAAGAAGGCAAACAAACAGTCATTATCCCATGGTACCGGATCACTTACATCCTTGTGTGTCAACCTCTGCAAAGGCTTCGCCTTCAATGAAAAGTAGGGTATCCATTGATGGCAGTACCCAACCATTCCCAAAAACATCCTGACTTCCTTCTGTGTGGTTGCGCAGTCACATTCATGATCAGCTCAATGCGGTCTGGTGACACCTTCCTCTTGCCTTTCTCAATTCGGTGACCCAAATACTGAATTTCAGACAAACAGTACTGTAATTTCCTTGTGTCCATTCTCTGCTAGATGATTTAGCAAAGCAACAGTATCAGTCCTGCTAGCATCTTCCATTTCATACGCAATCAAGAGGTCAGCAATGTACTGCATGAGAACTGAATTGTGTGGCAGTATGAGACTCTCAAGATTCTTCTTCAATATCTGATTGAAGATTGATGGACTCTCTGTATACTCTTGTGGGATACGACACCATGTTAATACACGGTCTTCCAGACCGAAAGCAAATAAGAATTGGCTCTCCTCGTGTAAAGGTATTGAGAAAAATGCTTGGCACAAGTTAATCACTGTGAACCACTCAGTTTCACAGGGTATCTGGAAAAGGATCACTGTTGGATTCGGTACCACAGGACAGCATGGAATTACAATTGTGTTGACCTTTCGCAAGTCCTGCACGATTCTAAACTTCCGACTCGATTTCTGCAGTCCCATTATAGGGTAATTATATGGGCTCCCCATTATCTCTTTCAGAATTCCCGCTCAATCATGGACTCAATTACAGGCTTGATTCCTGCCACCGTTTCCGGCGTCAGATTGTATTGTATTGGGGCGTTCTTGGAAACTCAGCATTTGGCTTGACCTAGCTTAACTGGCTCAACTCCCTTGATCAATCCTATCTCTCCCCCGTGAAATCCCATACCTCCACAGAGACAGAATCTCTCAAATTGAGTGGTAAATCCTCAACAGTCAACACAGGGAACATCTCTATGAAGAGATTCTGCTTCGCCAGTTTAAATGTAATGTCGTCATCATTAGTCTGCAACTCCAGTCCTTTAGGTGTGTAATAGATGGTGCAGTTCAATTTACACAAAAGATCACGACCCAATAAACAAACTGGACTTGAGTCCCACATCACAAACTGGTGTTGATCGTGAAATGTTTCTATTCTCACAGGTATGTCATCTGTCTATGGATTAGTCATTCTCTTATTCACAACACCTACAACTTGGATTGATTATCCCGAGAGGGGTAGGTTTGGGACTACTGCTGATATAACAGTAGAACGGGTAGCACCAGTATCAATCAGAAAGGTGATAGGGTGACCGTCGACATCTGCCTCTATATACTGTCCTCTCCGGTCTACCTCTAAGACTGCTCAAAGGGTACAGTCTTCCTCTCCCCTCAGGCACCGTCATTGTAATTGGTCTGGATCGAATTCATCGAAAGTCTCAATAAATTGCATCTGCTGATAAGTCCTGTTAGCTCGTGGAATTCTCGGCAGCTGTGGAACTTGCACATGTGGTCCTAAGTTTCCCCCTTGCACTGACCTGGGCCTTACTGTGGTAGGCACCCTCTCAGGTACCAGTACTATCTCCTCATCTTGGACCTGGTTAGCTGGATTCAACCTACACTCGCGCTTCCAATGCCCGATTTTGTGACAATAATAACATGCTGTAGTCTTTTTCAGAATACCGACATCCACTCCAGTCTTGGGGCCTGTAGGCGTCCCACTTCCTTGAACTGACGAGTTTTGGGCCCTCCTCTGACTATTTCCCTGTCTTCGTTCTAATGTTCCCCCACTCGGCTGTGCTTGGTCTACTCTTTCTGCATTTCTCATTTGGACCAGCATCAACTTATCCTTGAGCTTCTTATGCTTTGAGTCTACTTCATCACTACAGTATCCAGCATAACATAGAATTTCGTCCACTGATTTATCTTGTCAACAGATCAGATGCTGTTGGATCATGAAGCTAATCTCTGGTCTCAATCCTAACACAAATTTAGAGATGAACGGTCCCATATCTTTGGAAGCTAAGGTGTCTAGCCCTCTGTAATACTTAAAGGCTTGCAAGAACCTCTCGTAGTAAGCATGAACTGATTCTTTGAGCTCTTGGGTGGTTCGATCTATCTTAACCCAATCAATATTTTGGGGTGTAACCATGTGATTACCTGCTCAAACGTTTTAATAACCATGGGTGAAGGACCGTGAGTAACAGGATCTTGTTCTGGTTCTGACATTGCCCATTCTACGGCAATTTTAAATGCTGACCACAAATCATTTGGTACTACAATGTCAAACAATGTATTCAAATCAATCCACAACACCTTTGAGATCTTGACCAAGCAATCAACCTGCGAATACCACTCAGCAGGTTTTTCCCTCAGCCGAGGAAAATCATTAGTGAAAGCTGCCAAATCACCCCTGCTCCAAGGCACATGCACATACCGTCCGTTTGGTACCTCTTACAATGGGTAAGCCTCTACTTCTACTGTTCCTCCTCCAGGAGGTGGAGTATCACCTATACGCTTCTTGACGCTCTTCTTCTTAGACCACCTCTCTTTCCACTTGTCAAGCATGCTCAATGCACGTATTCCTCAATTCTCGAATATGTGTTTTCAATCCTATGACTCTTTTCTCTTCCAATTCCTGATCACTATAATTTAGGCTATGACTTCCCTGCAACATCTTCGTCTTGGACAAATCTACATCATACCTCCGTGCTAACTCTGTCAGTTTCTCATGAGCTCTGCTTGCCTTACGGGTCACGTCCTTCACTACAAACAACAGTTCATCCTGTTTGTAAAGCTCCATCCTTTCCAAAGGTAAGTTTCCACTTATAATTTCATACGCTTCTGCCTTCAACCTCACCACATCTAGCACTTTGGCCCCTACAGCAGCCTTAATCATTCCCTGACTGGATGTACTGCTTTGCTGTCCACTCTCGCTGCTCTGGTTTCCTCGGTGACTCCCTTCTACTATGGTCTGTGGAATATTCTGACTCCCTGAAGTTCCTTGACCAGTTCCTCCTTCTATCACTCTACCCATGGATGCTCCCACATTCTCAAATTAGAACGAGAGTCTGCAGACGACACTGATCTTACTGCTCTAGACTCAGTATGGCCTCTAAAAGAGTCTGCAGTAGCTTGCAATGGAGTACTAGCTTCCACTGGTGGCAGAAGAGGACCAACTCCATTCATTGTACCATTTCCTCTAGAACCGATACCTTCCCCTGTTGCTGACGACTGTGTTTGGCTTCCTTTTATTGCTTGACTTGGATCGTAGACTGATACTATAGGACTAATGGTGACCCGCACCGTAAGGGCATCCTTTAACCACGTAACAGCATTAGCTCCACTCGCTCCTGAATCTCTCAGTTGCTGTATTCCTACTCACTCCATTCCTGTTGAAATCTTTCCCATTGCTCCTGCACTAGAGCTCGCTTGAGATTTTCCTGTCCCTTCTGTAAGCATTTGTCTTTCCTCCTCCGATGTTGGGTAATATGGAGGCGGACGCTCTGCTAGCATCCTTTCCAACAGGTCGTCAATTGTGTCACTATAATCTTCTTCTTCTTTCCTCTTTTGGGCATTTCCTACTTACACTAGCATCGGGAATAACCTCTCTCCCTCGATAGTCTCTACTCGCCATCTTTTCGCCAATGGGTCCCATCATGCATCCTAAAACGCCCTTATTGACTTTTTCACTCTTTCCTGACTTCGGTCCCTTTTCCTCGCATGTGCTGCTCTTATCCATGCATCTAAAGCTTCAAACTGTGTTGGTCTTGGTGGAGGTTGCAATGAAGCCATCACTGCCCTCAACTAGTACAATATATCCAATCTGAATGACCCACAACGCGGAAAAGCCAAATCTCCCTCCTTCTCAGTAACTTTGTGCCGATTTTGAAGCCAAACTATGGTATGGAGTCCTACATTCGTGGCCATGTAATGTACTGGGGTGTACTCGGGTGGTGCCTCTTCACCCACTCGAGTTACTACTCCCCTAGCTCCCCTACAAAGATCACGTAACACCCTAAAACATCGCATGATTGAGTCAACGCTTTTCCCTTACAGGATGTTTTTGTTTCTACTTTCTGATGACAATCCACCAATCCCAGCGTGACTTTACACCAACCGACCTATCGCAGCATGGCTCACTCCGATGGCACTTCTCCTTCTTCAGCTCAGTTCAGCAATTCACCCCCCTTTACAACTTCCTCCTTACACATTCACGCACTTCATTCATAGAATCAAGTAACTGTCTGTCCGCCAAACGACCGGATAGTCACATATTCGACTGTCTGTCCACCAAACGACCGGACAGCCTCACAAGAAATTGTCTACCTCAACTCTGGCAACTGTCTGTCAGCGAAATGACCGAACAGTTACCTCAACACTCTGCCCACGAACGGCCGGACAGTCATATTACTAGTCGATAGGATCCACTCGCTCAGGTTCATTCACACACACAGTGACCCACGACCTGCCCTGGTCACTCGAATTGCTGTGGTCGCCCTTGTGCACTAGCTTCCCACATGATTCTCTCAAGCTCTCTCTCACACGTTCCCTATCTCCCTGTGGGTCTTGTCGATGACGTCTCACGACTCCCAAAATCACTGGTCAGCCAATTACACCTCTGGGTGTCTTACACCACAAATCTATCCTGGGAAATTAGGCTTCTCGTTGAGCCTGACATCAAAACAAAACAAATAGTATCACATGGACAGTGCGTGTTATTTTCAGAACACCATCACGTTCCATCAAGTGGAAAGAAAAACAAAATGATAATCAAATGGTTTTATTATCATTTGATTTTTTCCGTTTCCCTCAGCTGCCTGGCTCACAGCATGGGGGGGCGACGCTCCTTCACCAAAGCGGAGGAGCCGCCATTGCCTAAACATCAACCCTAATTGGAGCATCAACATTACCATTAGGTCACATATTCCGAATCGGAAGAGAAAAAACGCTTTATAGGGGAAATATACGCTTTTAAAAAGTGCATGTTCAGCCTTGCTGTAAATTTTGTCACTTCTACTGGGTTTAGCAATTATAAACAATGTAGCATATAGATGTAGCCCGTTTTAATCTTTTGGTTAGGTTTTTAGCACTCACAGACAGCTTTTAGCTGTAGGTTTGCGAAAAAACCTCTGTTGGACCATACCAAAAAATACAGTGGCTTAGAGCCCGCCCATTGCTTTCCATAGGTTGTCTCTTGTCACTCTCATTTGCTTGCTTCTTATGCCATGGGCTTATTTCCTCTTCATGTTTTTGTACCTCTCCTGGCTCCTGGATTGTGCACTCTTTACTATCCTTTTGATTGGATGACTTGTATCTTTCCACTGCTCACTATGATAGGGCAACTTTTTTCTTTTTCTTTCAGAGCTCAATGAGAGTGTATGTGTTTTCTTTCTCTCAGTCACATATGCTGCTCCCCCCCACCACTATCTGTCTCTTCGTGTGCTACTTATCCCAGTAAAAGCCCACCACTAGCCCTATTTGCTTTGTGTTGTTCCTTCCATCCTGGCTTTCTTTTAATATGGTTTTAGCTAGCCCCCCCTGCGCTCTTCCTGTCGCCATCAGGTATCAAGCCTGGCGAGCAGCGCTGAAGGAACACGCAAAATATTCGTATAGACATGAATGTAATTTCTGTCTTCCGCCCTCCGGATATCATCCAGGACACATTTCCACGAATTTTTTGCAAACATTTGGGGGGGTTGAGATAAACACATTTCCAGGGCTCCTTTTAGATCCCCATCTACCACTGACACCAGCTTTTAGAACAATGTCACAGCTAATGCAATCTCTAACAGCAGTTCAATTTGCAATAATACTGATTTTATCTAGTTACTTTGGTCCTGTGTCCAGTAAGGCCTTGGTGCAACTTCCACATGCTCGCGCGTGATGTCCTTTCTATGGTGGCTAATTCAGGTGATGCTTTCGGTGTCAATTTAAATGGGTCATGTTTGCCTGATCTCACTAACAAGCTGGTCACATGACTCTGGCCCTGAAGAGGTTGCCTCAGTCTTGTGGCTGAAATGTAGAGATGTTGATGTAGCCTCTAGTCTGGTTCCTTCAGTAGAGCTGTCTGAACCGGTGCCCATTTCAGATTAAAGTTGAGTCTGGATAATCACTTTGCTTCACTTAAAATTCACTTGTGTAATTATCTTTATGATATGGCATTATTTGTTCACAATCAAACAAAGCACCAAGGTTTGTCACATTAGATACTGTGACAGATTTTGCTTCTAGGAAGCTGTTTAAAACATCAGACACAATAGGAACCAAGTGTTTGGAGAGTGGAAGCATCTCTCTTTTGGCCTCAGAGACACAACCAATCATGTCTCAAAAGTGTGCTAGATTGGTTGAAAATATTTTTCCGCCTCTTTGTATTTACCACTGCATTGATTTAAGTAGCACTATGACTGGGATTCAAGTACAGCTGAAGTTGGATCCTGGATTTCCCTTTCAGATTGGTGAAGACTTTTTGGAAATTTTGAACAAGTGCAATTAAAACCCTGTGCTTCCCATATTACTCTGCCATGCACTTCCTTTAAGAAGGTCTACTGTGAAAAACAAACAGACTTCTGCCTCGCTTTTTTTGTTTTGGCATTAAATACCATTACTAGCCTGGCCTTAGCCAGGGCCTAATTTCTCCTTTTTCTGTACACCCGATGGATGCTGGTACCTTTCCAGGCCTCGCCTCACCAAGCCAAGATTGGAACGGCTTCCATGCACCATAGGTCCTTTCGGCTGCCTAAGCGGGCTGGCACTGGTGCCCTTCCTGTCTCTTTTTGTTACTCCTTGTCGTTACCATTGATGTACATTGAGGATTCCTGTATTGCACATCACTGAGTACCTCCCTAGTGATGCGAAGCAGTTTCTCTCATCCATTGACTACCTATTATTAGTCCCACTTGGGTCAGCCAGGTTTTTCGACTTCTCCAGTGATATGTTTGTAATAGCTACCTGTTTGACAATACCTTTCTGCAGGGTCACCCCTAAACTTTTTGCCTTCAACCCTCCTGTTACCTGAATGTGTGGTTGTTGGCATTAGGACTTTGTGCTCTTTATCACTGCTAACCAGTGACAAATAGCTTGTGCTCTCCTGAAACATGGTAAAATGAGCTTACACATGATTAGCACATTTAACTAATTTATATGCCCCTTGTATATAGTACTATATGTAGTCAGGGCCTGTAAATTAAACCCTACTTTCATTGTACCACCCACGAAAGCAACACTTTAAAACTTGTCTCAGGGCTGCCATTGCAGCATGTAGTGCAGTTTTAAGGCCCATAGTGAAGGGTGCATTGTATGTAAAAGGCAGGACTTGTGGAGTTAAGTTTTACATATCCTGGTGGTGAAAATCTCCTAACTGTGTTCCTACTGTAAGGCATACTGCTACCATAGGCTTACATTGGGTTTCCTTATTACATTTAATAAGCACTAACATTTAATTGGGAGTAGGTATGAATGGCATGTTTAGACTCTAATAAATTGTAATGTAAAATCCTCCATAATGGTAAAATCAGATTTTTCGTCAAAAAGAAAGTTGGCATATTCTTGTCCTAGCCATTTATGCAAGTGTCCTGGGTCACATGACTGTGAATGGTTCTGCTGCTAGAGTTTGTGCATTACTTCCAGACAATGAGACAAAAGGGGACTAGATGTGGGTACGATGGACCATCCTGCCAGGCTCATGCCAGAGTGATGCCTGTCCCACTTATACTTCAAAGGCCTTGCCTCCAGCACACACAAGGGACCTGACACTAGTATTTTTTCTTCACCCCAGACTTCTTGGAGCCTTGACAGGGTAGGGAAGAACTTTCCATAACCAGATGTGGGGGTAATGTAGGGAATCCCCCTCACTTCAAAGGCTGGCTCCAAGTATAAATATGAGACATGCAGAGTCGCTCTTAAGTGTACTCCAGGACTTGTGGAAGACTTCAAGTGGACTGCCGGGGCTCCCAGATGACTGCTCTGTTGCTACCAGAGAACTGCCCTGCTGGGCTCCTGTGTGAGCTACAGGGACATCACAAGCACCAGAGACCTTGTACCCTGCACCTGGCCTCTGTTGGAATGAGTCCTACCCCAACAAGCGGTGCTTCCTAGGTCCTGAACCGTGGAAGTGGTGTAATAGGTGCTGCACCTGCCTAACCCTAAAATTTGGAACATAGAAAAATCTTCACCAAAAAGTGCATGGAGAACCGACAGAAGACCAGGACCTACCTGCCAGCCAATCACCACAAGATGCATCGCTGGTCAGCCTGACCTCACAGCAGCTTCCTATACGTTCTTCTCTGAAGAAGCACATCCTGTTCAGCTGGACCTCTCAGCAATGGTATCCCGCCTCATACAGACCTCTTTGGCTAGAACCTGCAGCTTTGGCCCACTGAAAGATTTTGATTTCAAAATGGCTGTCAAAGTCCGAAGGTAAAAATCATCACCAGGCTCGACGGCTACTAGCTCTCTTTTGACAACAACCAACTCCTGAGCCTGGAATTCAGGCTTTTCCCACTCAATGTTTTTTCCTGTGATTGTTGACGGCTTCACTGATACTTTGTCAAGTGGCTCTCTGACAACGATGATGACTCCTTGGACACATCCTGCTGCCCTGCAGAACTCTACCTTCTCCTGGACTTTTCTTCAAGAAATGTTCCAAAGGTAAGCTGAGACAGGGCCCAATTCACCTCATGTATCCAACTTGCACTCCATCGTGGCCGTAATTAACTTTTGACTTTGATCTCACGCAAAAAGGTACCAGGGTTTGGCACTTTGACATTTTAGGCACTATTTTGGAATAAAAACGTTTAAAATTCATAATTCCAGTTTTACTGATTGGATTTAAGTCTTTTCGGTGTCATTTAAATCATCATATTTTACTCTGCTTTTATAAATTGGTTTGGCATAAGCCTGGCTGCTTTTGTACCAAGCTAACAGAGTGCTAAGCACAGGTTAATTTTGTGATTTTTTTGTTCACCCTGACAAGGATTTTGGTTGTTGCCTGAGTAGGGCTTCTACCCCCTTCAACCAATAGCCCAAGTTATTACACTACTGTTTGGTAAAAGTACAGCGTCTATGCTTACTTGTGCTCAAGAAAATTCTCTTTGGTCTTGTTGATGACTCGGACATTGACCTGTGGTCGAAACACCATCAACAGCCATACGCTATAAAAGATATTTATGAAATATAACACAAAGAGGACCATATCTGGTTCTCTGAACTTTATTGATTTTAAACACCTCTATCTAATGGAATTACCACATATTTTTGTCTTTTATGATATTTTATATGTGATCACTTTTCGAGTCACTATTTTCTCTCTATCAGCACTGTTTGTTCACTATATATATTGAGCACACATTTTTTGTTTAATATTGATTAATATACTTCTATGCTCTTATGCAACTACTGTCTGTATACATTTTCTAGTTTGTTCAAAATTGGTCATGTGCATTACCTTCAATGTTTTTAACGTTCTTTGACAATACATTATGAGTGTAGGAAATGCGCCTTTTCTGTGTGGTCACACCCTATTTTTCACCCTTAGCTGGGTTCTATATTTTTCTGGCTTTATAACTCTGTGCATTTTGTTAACCTTGCTAACTAGTAGTAAAGAGCCTGTGCTCACCCTTTAAACATGGTTGAATTACCATACTCTTAAATGGCATATTTACCTTGCGTATAAGTCCTTAGTATATGATACAAACTATACCCAGGGCCGGAAAGTTAAATGCCACTAGTGGACTGCAGCATCTTTTGTGTTATTCCCCTATAGTAGCAGTGCAAACCTGATTTCAAGTCTACCACTGTAGCCTGACTTCAACAGTACAAAACATGCACTGCGAGCGGTCAAAATAAACCCTTTATACAGATCAAAGCATCCCTTTTAAATATTCGTGTCACCCATATGTAGGCCTTGTAGCCCACGAGGCAAGGTGCATGGTAGTTAAAAGTAGGACCTGTATACATTTAATATTACCATGTACCTACAGGGACAAGGCACAAGCAGCTATTTTTCATTGTGGCACACATAGCTATCATATATAAAAAAAAATCAGATTAAACAAGCATTTGCAATGCAATAGGTCTCGCATTTGCAAGGTTTAAACTATTGGCATTGTAAATGATAATGCCTTTTATTTCTGTTTTTTTAATTAACACATAAATAAAATGCATTGTCACTTACAATGCCAATAGCTCAAACTCTTGTAAATGCAAGACCTATTTCATTTCAAAGAAGCGGCCGCCATTGTCCCAGGCTGCTTTGAAAGTGAAAGCGTACATGGCAGGCTGAATGTTGCAGGAAAACATGTTGTGCCTGCAGTAGGAGAAACTAATTAAAGAAAATAGTGCTTACAGACTAAATAAGACATCATTTGTAACAACAGAAGTAAAACGGCCAGTCCTCATGGGAGGCTACAAATGAAGACAAGGCGGTTCTAAGGAGGAACTGACAAGCGTATTACCGAATCAGAAGTCAGCATTTACAAAGGACAATGACACAAGCCAACGAAAAATATGGGCAGAGAGTGGGCGGAGCTTCACGACCATACTCGAATACAGCATGCCTTGCAGAGCAGCGCATGCGCTGCCTATGCTCGACCTAACAAGGAAGACCTGAAGACACAAGGATTTCAATACAGGTACTGGGCCCAATCATCAGGATGACCAAGTGTTTTATTGCTACAACTAAAGATTACAGATGTATAGCAAGAGTCATAACGTGGAAATACACGCTTATTGCAAGATGGGTAAATTCTTCGTACTTTAGAGTAAATATTTCTTATCTGGAGTACAGCGTGTTTATCTGGAGCATGCACAGATACCAAAACTAAGCAGGTGCTTCGATCAACCTCCCCAACTTTGGACCGCTTCTATTAGAAGGCAAGTTTACCACTAGAAGGCAACTCATTTCCGAATTTGAAAATGACCAAAAACTACAAAATAAGACTGACAAGAACTTTTGCAAGAAAATTCAAAAACGGGACAGGGAGGTTGGGGTCTCTAAGAAGGGAACCACACACACAGCAGTTTCTGGTTAGTCCCGCGCAGGGCAGTTTTGCTTGTATATTAGTGACAAATTATGGGCAGATGTTCCACCATGTCGAATCTCTCCAATGTGCAGAAGGGGTGATGGCATTTGTACAGAGCCAAGGTGTGCCAGGGTAGAATATATTTGGGGTGCTGCTGAGCCAGAGTAGACAATATTTGTGGTACCTCTGTTGGCAATGAACATAGGTCAATGGCTGCTTCTGGACTTTGCTAACATATAAAACCTCCATAGAGGGGTTTAGCAATTAGAATCAATAATTTGGCATTTACAGCTACTAAGAAAAAGAAAACCACTTCATGAGAAGGACAAAGTCCTATAGAAAGAAGGCGTCTTTGCTACAAACACAACCGGGCTGTACCTGTAAAGATTGCCCACAATCTTATTGCACTGGCTGCAAAGTGAATCATCTCAACAGGGGGGACAAATCCCCAAAATGAAGCCTAGACCATACTTAAGGTGGTTATTACTGGAGGAGAAAAGCTGCTAATGCTCTGTAGAAGGGGAGGTGAAGGTTTTCCTTGGAAGAGCTTTTTAGTGGCAAACTCCTTGAACAGAGACCCGTCAGAAGCTTTTGCTGGTTGGGCTGCAAGGGAGTGGGCAGTCACAGATCATGGAGAGGTGGGAGGAGTTCTTGTGGAATTTGTTTCAGATGTAGATAGGAGCTGGTGCCATAGGATGCACCATAGTCAGGCCTGATATGTTGAAAGGCGAGTCAAAAGTAGGACTATTTATTTGTGTGAGGCAGCTTAAAAGTACTAAGTCAGCTTAATCTCTGAACCAGGTGCATTAGAGGGCTGGGTATTTGCAAGCACATTAATAGAGTTAAACTATCTGTAACTAAACTCTTATGACCTTAAACCATAAGGTGGTGGCCCCAGTAGAGTCCACAAAGAGCCTGGCAGTGTACACATACATCTGGACCACCAAGCTAGCTGGGATTACAGGCCACAAAGAGTGTGTCATTGGCAGGGAGGTGGCATGGACCAATCGGAGCAGTACGGGAGTAGGCGAGACATGCTGGAGTTGGGCCTGAAGCTGGCGGAGATTCGAAAGTGAAAGCTGATGTGCATAAAAGAGGAACGGCGCTGGAATTGAGAATGCCTGGCTATGAGGAGCACAGACAGTGGGTTAAAGAGAGTGCACGCAAGGACAAGCAGCAAAAGACAGGAGAATGAGTTGGGAAAGACAGGTGAATGTAAAATATTAAATAAAGGATCCTGTTTGAGGAGTGAGGCACCATTGAAGGGACAGATAAGGCCAGAGGTGGGAGAGGGAGGATAAATAAGCCTGAAGAGGGAGGAAGCGGGGGTGAAGGAAAGGACAAAAAAGGGAAAGTCTCCTACTGTCTAAGCGGGGCTTCCCAAAACTCTGTGAGGTGACCGGAGGTCCCTTTCAAGGAGTGGGCTTCATGCCGGAAGCACCTAATACCAATCAAGTGAGTGATACCTTGTTCCAACGTCCCCCTCCCCCGTCCAGCCCAGCCTGAGAGCAAAACTGCATTCGTGGGAAGCCCGATTTCCGGGGTTTTGTGTTGTAAAGTAAGACCGCTGCGTTCTAACAAACTACACCAAAACATCTTTTGTCACTTCTACACGTACATCAACGGAACTGCTGCTCATCAACTAAGGATAGTCTACATCCGGGAGCCATGAGCAGGCGGCGGACCGCAGATAACTAGCATGGGCACCGAGGACCCCACCATACCCCCTACAGCATGTGAGGTGGTCTTCAATGCTCTTTGTGCCAAGGATGGTTCCAGTGCTCTGTATCCAGCACAGTTATTGGCTGCTAGAGTTACCAGAGCTCAGACAGGTGCCAAGGAAACAAAGGAAAGAAAATCCACCTTCAAAGGCAGAGGTGGTGGTGGGGAGGATGTTGCTGGGCGTCAGCTGTGGGGCTGGTACTTTGAAGCGGTGTCTTGCCTCCCTGGGTGCTCCCGGGGGGCACCGCAGATTGCAGGTCTCGGAACACCCTCCGCGCAGCATCCCTCTGCCCTCTTCCCACCAATCACACAATACTATGAATCTGCATAACGTAGGTATCCACAGGTGCCTTTTTTTCCTTATATTCAGCAAACACTAACAATAAGTAAGATGACGAACTCCACTAAAATCCTTGCCGAATTTCGTAACAGTTGATGTGAATACAATGTTTAAGCTGAATTGTTTAAACATTAAAACGAGATGAAAGGCATTAAGATTTCCCACTGTTCGTGCATGGGGTGGACATGGGGTGCACGTGGGAGGGGACCGAGGAGGGCCATGACACTCACCCTTCTGCCTGACATTAGGGGAGGGGGCCTGACTGCTGCAACACCCCCACTCCCTGGAGTCTGAATGCCGGTGGAGCCCCAGCTCATCTCCCCCCCAGGGTTTCTCTCAGTGTGAGAATAAAAGGTCTGAGTGAGAATTCAAAAGGAGAAAGTCCTCTGCAGACACGTGTGGAACAAGGTGGCGAGTGGCCACACCAGCAGCCTGTTACAGGCATCGTGAGAACTGTGCACACAATGCAAGCACGCCAGGCACCTCGGCTGTCTAGGGCATTGCAAACAAACGGCTGCCATTATGCCGGCTGCTTCGAAAATTAAATCAGGCATGGCCCGCTGAATGTAAGCAAAGCACGTCCTCATGTCTAACGTAGGAAAAACTCAATAAATAAAATAGTACACGTACCGTGTAACAACCACGTAAAGGTGCCAGTAGCCATGAGAGGTTACAAATGAAGAAATGGCCATACTAAGCAGGGACTAACAAGCCTATTTAGTAAGCAGAAGCCAGCATTTAAGAAGGACAAGCCAATGAAAAATATGGTTGGGGGAGTGGGCGGGGATTCTCTGTGTACTGTACTACGGGGATCATCGCCAGAGCAGCGCTTGCGCGCTGGCTCGACCTGTAAACAAATACTGTATCTTGGGAATGGGACTAGCTAGAAAAAGACAATTATTGTAACAGCTTTTAAAAATCCAATTCAATGGTGAAGTAGGATTTTATTGAATAAATATTAAGGAAAGTAAATAATAAAAATGTGCCTTCTGACTGCCTGAAGTTCTTAGGGCCAGATGTATGACCCATTTTTGCATGCGCAAACGGGTTAGCGACCCATTTGCGCCTGCAAAAACTAATAGGGCCATGTTTAAAACCTATTTAGCGAGTCGCAATTTATTTGTGACTCGCTAAATAGGATTTGCAACTCGTAATTAGAAAGGTGCGTTCCAAGGGCATCCCTTCCTAATTTTGACTCGCTACCCTATGTAAGAATGTTTTGCGACCGCAATTAGGTCGCAAAACACTCGCGATTTACCTCCCTCTTTAAGAGGGTGATAATGCACTCGCAAATGGGAAGGGTTCCCCAGGGGACCCCTTCCCCTTAGCAAATGCAGGGGGAAATATTTTTTAGGTGCAGGCAATGGTACCAGGGACCACTAGCTGCCCTTAAAAAATTAAACAAAAAAGTTTCATTTTCTAAAGAAAATGCATCCCGTTTTCCTTTAAGGAAAACAGGCTGCATTTAAAAGAAAAACGTCTTTATTGAAAAGCAGTCCCAGACATGGAGGTCTGCGGAGCCCAGCAGGCCAAAATACCTGGGAGGGCCAGCCATTCCTAATGGGGTCGCAAATTACGAGTGCCTCATGAAAATTGATGAGGCATGCAATTTGTGACCCCATTGGGAATCGCAAACAGTGTCTCTGACACTGTTGTACATGGCATTTAGCAACTCGCAAATTGCGACTCGCAATTGAGTGCAATTTGCGAGTTGCTAAAGGCCCTGGTCGTACATCTGGCCCTATGAGGCTTAGTTGCATTGGCTCTCTATCTTCTCTTAGCCAGTAGTTAATCTTGAATGGATGTGAATAGGTATGATATGCCTCAATGGAGCAAACAATATGCTGACCTGAATGGCCTGAGATACCTTCTCTAAACCCCACATGATATAAGGGTATGGGCATCCTTTTTGGCACTACATTTTCCAATCCAGCTTGACAGGTCTGCTGGGTTCACTTATAACACTTGGAGCACACTTGAAAGGGGAGAGAACAGAATGGCAGGACAATTCTTGTGGATCCACTATTTGGTTTCTGAGGGACTCTGTTTTTGTCCTACCAGACGTCTGTCTCTGAATTTGTTGTGGGTACAGTGGCTGCCTCTAACTGTATTTTAGTGTTAGATCTGGGACGGCACTAGGATTTCCATGCTCCCCCCATCACACTGAGCCCTCAGAGTCCAAGTTTTGTGCGACTGAAAACTTTTGCCATCTTGAAAATGCATAAAATGGGTAGGGTTGGCCCTGGAAAATGTTACCACATTGGTTAGGGTGCACCCAGAGGTCATTCTCACCCACTAGCTAGTGGCATGCATAAATGTGGCCCTGCAGGCACCCACAGCAGAACACTTTCTGGACCTGCAGAAGATCAGAAGAGAACTGGACCTGCTGATTATGACCTGAGTGGATCCTGAAGGACTGGACCTGCTCCCTCTTGTACCCAGGACAAATAGGTAAACTCCAAGTACAGTTGGCTGACTTCCTGTGTGGCTACATGGAGACGACAAGTTACAATAGTTCTTTTCCTGAACCTGTACTGGACCCTTCTGTTGGCCTCTGACTGACACCCTGTGAGTCTCTCAGTGCCTCCCCTGATATCTTGGAAGGCTTCCAAAGTGTATTCCTTTGTTGGATTGGGACTTAAAAGACTGAGTCAGAAGGTAAATATTTGGCCGAGATGGACCTTTTTGGTCTATCCAACTCGCGCTTCATTTTTGTCAGCCTCAAATTGTGCCTAGGTCCAGGTCTACTGTGACCATTGGCTGTCACTGGCACTTTGTGCTTTTTCACACTATTTTTCCTTAAAACTTTAAAAACTCATATATCTTGTTCCCCTAATTGGATTTTTGTCATTTTGGTGTCATTTGGTTCATTACATTTTACTCTTGCTTTTCAAATTTGGCTTGAGGCTTTTAATGTTTTGCGTTTTGACTGTATTACTGTTTTGGTACTCCATAAATACATTAACATTTTTCTCTAAGTTATGATCATTCTGCTCTGTCCACAGCTACCAAGGGGTTGAGCTCCAGTTAATTTAGTGACATGGAAGGTTCACACTCACAAGGGTTCTGATTATTCCTTGAGGTTGGTTGTTGTCCACCACAAATAACATTCCGATTTCTTACATTGGCTATTGGCAAAGCATTTTGGGCACTTTTATTGATAGTTCACGCAACACAGAGCAGTTTGGAAATTTGCTGTGCTGCATTGTGTTACCAGGAGTGAGCTGAACAGCACCATACCTAATAAGATATGGCACTCTTGGGCTCTCTCCCTGTGCTGGCGCACTAGCACCAATGGTGGATCTGTTGCACCATGGTGCCTGCATTACAGTCAGGATTATTTTGTGCACAAGGGATAGCTTCCTGCTCAAATACAATCTTTAAAGGCATATTTCACCTTCTATTTGTGCTGAAGAGTGGAGCACACATGGAAAGAAGAAATGTTGAGGCGAAATAAAGATATTTCTCCTCGTTACACTCCTGTTGGGTAGGCGCACCATTTTGGCAAAACTCAGGTTGCCATGTCGTTTTAAATCTGGGGCTGAGTAAAAATGCAAAGTTGGATGCATGGGAACGTCCATGATCCACCCATGTAACAACTACTTGATGCAAAGTAACGCACAGCATCTCTAAGCGCTGCATTACTATGTATTTACTAAACCACGTAAATTGACTTAACGTGACTTAATAAATGTCAAAAAAGGGATTTTGTGTCAGGGGCTATGCAAAAAAGTGAAGCAATTTAAAAACATTTGCATAGTAAAACATAGTAGTTGGTTATAACTATTAATACCCCTGTCCATTTGGGACTAGGGGTTGCTCCTGTGGTATACACATTGAGGGGCCGATTCACAGAACTAACTTAAGAGAAAATCCTAAAAATACCACTTTTGGTATTTACAGAAGGCCTTTAGTAGTAGTAAAGTTAGGATTTTGTCTTAAGTTTGACTTAAGACAAACTTAAGACAGACTTAAGACAAACTTAAAACAAAATCCTAACTTAAGTCTGTCTTAAGTCTGTCTTAAGTCTGTCTTAAGTTTGTCCTAAGTCAAACTTAAGACAAAATCCTATCTTTACTACTACTAAATGCCTTCTGTGAATACCAAAAGTAGTAAGTTTAGGATTTTGTCTTAAGTTAGTTCTGTGACTCGGGCCCGATATCTTTTAAGAAGGAATTTTGCTCCATCGCTGCAGCAGTACATTGTAGTCCATCCTGTTAAAAGTTCTTCAGCATGTAGAATGTTGGACTTGTTTGGTTTTCTTAGCCCCAGTAGGGTACTTAACATATTTGTGAGGATAGTCTCATTCCTGAGGGGTGTAAAGCTTGACAGTAAAGCATGAACACTCCACCCAACACCATGTGCTCATGCAGCTGAGAGGTGATGATCGTTCGAAAGCAATATTTAAAATGAGTCTTTAATTTCCCAAAGAGCAGTGTTCATGATAGGTCTTTCTTTTAAGTATCGCTTTAAAGTATCGAAGTGTTGAGACTCACCTTCATTTCGTGGTCAATGCATCCTTTCTTACAGTGACATATTAGTAATCAAAAATTTACATTAGCATCAGGCAGGCCAAGCCTCCAAAAAGGAAGAGGAGAGATTCATGGATGTTGAC
Source organism: Triturus cristatus (assembly GCF_964204655.1). Lineage (NCBI taxonomy): Eukaryota > Metazoa > Chordata > Amphibia > Caudata > Salamandridae > Triturus > Triturus cristatus. The sequence continues at coordinate 191,014,559 of NC_140588.1, forward strand.
TTGTCTAAATGGCAGGAGTAGCGGAAGTGACATCACACATTCAATGGCATCCCAAAGGCATCACATGGTAGACCCCTGGTCCCACCCTTCAACACCTCTCTCGCAGCCGAGAATTTAGATGAAGGGGAAGGAGTGGCAAAAACAGCAGATTAAAACCCAGGCTACCTTCTTTTCCTGTTGCTCTCTACATTAAATCTGAGACTAGGGGGTAGCAAGGACAATATAGGGGGTACAAAATGGAAGCCAGGGTTAGCAACTGCTATTATTGGCTGTCACTAATTGACATTCATTGAGCGTTTTTTCTTGGTCACTATGTTTGCATCATCCAAGGGATTAAGGAGCCTAAATTGGTGGACATATGTCAATATGATAAGGGATTTCATAGTGTTTTCATTTTTATAAATTTCAATATACTTTTCATTACACCCAAAGTTTTCAGGCCAAGCTTGTCCATTAAATAATTGTTTATTTTGATGCAAAGCTCCCAGAAAGTTCAGTGTGTTGATTCTTTGCCAACATCTAGCTAACTATTGCAGAACTTTAAACAGTAATGTTACCTTTTGGGATCACTTGCACAGTTTGTATTTCTCATGCCTTGTGATAATTTTTTCACACTTGCGATGAAAGCACCATGGTAGGTTGTGTTATGGGTGTTTGTGGCACCCACTTGCCTTGTGCCTGATTCCATCATTTTGCCCAAAGCTCAGAAAGCACAGTATTTTAAAGCAATATATATATATTTTTTTTTTCTCCACTGTTGGGTGTGTTTCATGCCATTTTGTTTGCATATATTTTAAAGCAATATTGACACTCTTAGGGTTGTTGAAATCTGTTTAGGTCTGACTTGACTGTGTCACCTATTGTATCACCTATTGTTTACAGTATTCACAGCGTATGCTTTGAATTAGCTCCCTTCAATCATAGTTTTGGGACAGTGTGAATCACACATCATGGAACAACATTGGGGCATATCAACAAGGGCTTTATCTCTGCTTTTTTGGCTTTAAAAGCCAAAAAAGCAGAGATAAAACTAGCGCCCTATCAACAACAGGGTGCTAACACGCAAATTTGCATGTTAGCACCCTTTTACTCTACGCTTCCCCTTGCATCTCTAATGAGATGCAAAGGGGGCGTTCCAGAGTAAAATAATAGGAGAAATGTCGCTAAGCGACATTTCTCCTATTATCAAGAATGTCGCTAACCCTGTTAGAGACAAAAAAAGCAGCGCTAACCGCGGTTAACGCTGCTTTTTTACGTCTGCTATTTTTCTGACTTAGCCATGATATCCTATGGAAGGAGGATATCATGGCTAAGTTTGCCTGTCCCTATCAACAAGCTAACGTGAGATTATCGCTGGGTTTCCAGCGATAATCTCACGTTAGCCTGTTAGCGTGTAGATTTTTATCGCTATTGAGATAAGCGTTGCTAATAGCACGCTATCTCAGCGATAAAAATTCACGCTGGCCGGCGATAATTATCCTCACGCTAAGAGCGCTGAGCGATAATTATCGCCGGTTGTTGTTGATATGCCCCATAGAGTAGTATACACCTCTCTTCTCAGGCTATTCGCTGTTTGGCGTATCATTGCGCCTCTTAGTGGTTTCATTGCAATTGCTCAGGAACTATTTTACATTTGAAAAGTACACTCAATGCTTACACGTTTTGTCACATCCAATTCTTTACCTGATACATGCATTGTGTACAGAAAGTAGTCAATGTTTGTTATTTTTTCAGTCAATACATATTGATTCACTCTATGACACAACAAAAGAATTGCTACGGATTCAAAAGAGTTGTTCCTCTAATGAAGGGTTCTCCAAAGTCGGTCCTGGAGGGCTGGATCCATGCCAGATTTTCAGCATATCCACATTTAGATAAATGAAGTTATCTTAAAAATCTGCTCCAATAGAACGACCCTTTGATGTCCCTAGCAACCACATTCAGCCACCAGACTGCTAATAAGATTCAAAATGCCCGCCAGCTCCCCTGCTGCCTGGACACTTTTGAAACACAAATTCCGTGCAGCTGAAGAGTTTGGAAAGCCAATTGATCTGGCTTATAACTGTATAACAAGCCACGCACCTGCTGAGAGCCTCTTTGCGTCTGCTCCATTATTAGGAATAAGAACTTGCTGGAGAAGACCCCTATAACCTTACATGGTCTGGAGTCATGCATTTGCTCTGTAGAATGTTTTTGCTTACTTAGTTTTATTTTACATATTTCAATATGTCTCCAGAGGCACCTTCAGCATCTTCCAAGACTATTAGCTAGAGACCAAGACAATATGCCTTATAAGTATAATTTATTGCATTCACATTCACATTCTCAAATCTTTTTTTTTTAATATACACCTTCACTGTAGCTGACTAGTTTATACATGCAAGGTGCAAATGTATTCTTCTTTGGGATCCTATTACTTATGGCACATGTATGGGGCCATGCCACTATGCAAACAAAGGATAAACACTTGATATTGCAGAGGTGCAAAATGCGTGCTCACTGAATAGGAATTCTAGATGGTGTGCAGCAAACATCTGTGATCCTAATTTGCAATAAGGAAGTTCTCTATAGGTGCAGAAAGCAGGTGCAGACTCCTGTGGCATCCCTGTGTCTGTTCTGTAATTTGTGGCCTTTGCTCACAATTATTTATCACCATCATAAGAGCACTCTGCAATGATTTGCACCAATTGTTTAATCCTGTAGTCTTACTCTTTTTTTTCATTATAGCCCGTAAGCCTTGGGTAAGTGTTTACCGTGGTTCATTCTCACAGGCAGAGAGATGGAATGCTGACTGCAAAGATTTCTCAAGATCATTCCTGTCCTGGGGTGCTAATTAATCTATGTATGTGTGGCACAATTATGTAGCAATTCCTGCTAGTTAAAATTAGGTTGTTCAGGTCAGGACACTTCCCACAATCCAAATCTGGGGTTTCCATTGCCCGAGGTAAGGTTGACTGTTTTCTGAAGCCATGATGTCACCACAGACTGGAATATGTAGTTTTCAAGTGTCCTCACAAAGCTCCCACCTTCTCAGGAAGAAAAAGCCAAAGACGGACCCCCCCCCCCCCCCCCCCAGCTAGATAAAGACTTCAAATGAATTAAGAAAATCAGGAGTCAGTAACGTAACAATGGAGTGAAGAGTCAGGATTGGCAAGTAGATGAAGAGAAAAAAAAGGCCGAAGGCAAACGTTGTGACACTCTTCAATCAAACTGAAGTGAGGGTGTTAATTTACAGCTGTTATTGACAGCATCTGCGGTAAGAACTCTTAATTGGAACACTTCAATGTTGGGAGTTCCATTATTGGAGCAGCAGAGGGCCATTAATCACAGGAAAAGCTTTTGACGACTGATACAGACGTTGGCTGTGAGATACATTGTTACAATGATGCCATTTTCAACACTTAGGGGCCCATTACGATGGCGGTCGGAAAACTAATTCGACCGCTATGGTAGCGGAAAACAACCCCCCGCCGGTACCGTGGCAAAACCGGCAGTACAATCAGAATCAACCACCCAAAAAAAAATGACCGCGGAATGAGGCAAAGAAAAAACGCCCATAGCGGGCAGAGAAGGCCAAAATCCATCCGCGGCGGTCGGATTTACGGCGGAAAATCACCAACTCGCCACCCTGACAACGGAGACACCACACGGAAAATTAGGATATCCCCGATGTCACCGCGGTACGTTCCGCTGTTTCCGACCGCCGCGGTCACTAACAGTGATGAATGAGAGAGCCGGCGGAAGAGCTGTAGCATAGCCACCGCTGCGGACGCTCCATGACAAATATGGCGGTCGACAGAAAAAACTCACAACAAGGCCACAAAGTGCGCACAGCAAACTAGCCATGCCCTCAAAAACACAGAACACACCCCAATGACACAACCACATGGCAACTACCCAGGACAACCCACACTACACACCTGACAGCAACACCCCATTTGGACACACCCACATAGCTGAGTACAAAACCAGCCCCTTCCCTGACCACAATCCTTTGCAAAACTCCACAACTGAAAGACCCAACACCAGAGCACAATTGAGAGGCAAATCAACACACCATCACTACTCACACCACACACAGCACCACCACCACTTCCACACCTATACCTCTAACCCCTTTGCACATTACACACCATGGCAACACAGAAAATGCCCAAATTCACAGAGAGTGAGTTGACAGTCATGGAAGATGAGATAATCAGAGTTGAATCACAAGTGTTTGGTATCCTGGTCCAACAGACACAATAAGCCACAAGAGCACAAATGTGGGCAAGGATAGTCGATAAGGTCAATGCAGTAGGGACCACCCAAAGAACAAAAAAGGAAATCATGAAGCGGTGGCATGACTTGAAGAGTGAAAGAGAAGAGGAGCAAGAACCATGAGCTGGCTCAGAGGACTGGCGGTGGCCCTCCCATTGCACCCAAAACATTCACTGCATGGGAGGAGAAGGTGCTTGCCACACTGCATCTAGAGAGCCTCACTGGAATAGCTGGGGGAGTGCAGGCTGGTAAGTACAAACAAATGTAGACCATCACACAGCTATATACTGTCCAGCTAAACTACAAAGCTACATCTCAGAGGCCCAACTATATCCATATGCACCACAATATCCAACACATGTCCCACAAATGTAACATTCACTCCATGTGAATCACCCCAAAGGTAGACAACATTTACAGGGTTGTATATTTCCAGGCAAACAGCACTACAACTCCCTCAATGCCCCCTGTCACACCCCTGTGCAGGATGTAGCATTCCCCCCACCCAGGAGCAGTTGGAAGCCATTGTAAGGTTCACCCTCACCCAAAAGATAGGCAGCCATCTTCCAAGGGAAGGCTGTTTGGGGGTGGGAGGCCTGCACCACAGCTCCCACCAGGCCCCCTGTTCCACACCTGAGCAGGATGGAGCACTACCCCACCCAGAAGCAGTTGGAAGCCATTGTATCACTACAAACAAACTAACAGGTAGGTAGCCATCTTCCCTGGGAGGGCTGTTTGGGGGAAGGAAGCCTGCACAACAACTCCCACCAGGCACCCTGTCACACCCCTGAGCAGGATGGAGCCCCCAGAAGCATGTGGCAGAGATTGCATTTCTCACATCAAACTAACAGGTAGGTGGCCATCTTAACAGGGAGGGGTGTTTGGGGGTGGCAAGACTGCACTACATCTCCCACCAGGCCCCCTGTCCCACACCTGAGCAGGATGCAGCACTCCCCCACCCAGAAGCAGTTGAAAGCCATTGTATCACTACAAACAAACTAACAGGTAGGTAGACCTCATCACTGGGAAGGCTGTTTTGGGGTGGGAGGCATGCAGAACAACTCCCACCAGGCACCCAGTCACACCCCTGAGCAGGATGGAGCACCCCCCAGAAGCATGTGGCAGAGATTGCATTGCTCACATCAAACTATCAGGTAGGTAGCCATCTTAACAGGGAGGGGTGTTTGCGGGTGGCAAGTCTGCACTACATCTCCCACCAGGCCCCCTGTCCCACACCTGAGCAGGATGGAGCACTCCCCCACCCAGAAGCAGTTGGAAGCCATTGTATCACTACAAACAAACTAACAGGTAGGTAGACCTCATCCCTGGGACGGCTGTTTGGGGGTGGAAGGCATGCACAACACCTCACACCAGGCCCCCTTGTTTCCCAGCTCATGAAGAAGGAGCACTCCCTCCCACCCAGATGCATGTGTCCGCCATAGCACTGTCCACTTCAGACTGATAGGTAGGTAGATATATCATGCTTCCTTGTCCCACCCCTGAGCAGGATGAAGGCCTACACTGCACACACACACAGAGATGTGTCACAAATCCAACACAAATGAGAAAACATAACAGGGAAGTAGCCAGTACATGCACCCAGCCATTCCTCTAAAAAAGCATGGTGTCATATGACAACACCAGCCCTCTCATCGCACAAATATACACACCAATACCATTGCCACTCACAGTGCGCAGACAGCTAAGAAAATTAAACTGTCACAGCAACCAAAGTGTGACACAACAATTAACACGGTGAAGAAAGTCTGTGCACAATCATGCACAGCACTGAATGCCATGTGTAAGTGCCATGTGGCCAGAGCAAAAACAACAGTTGATGGACAGAATGCAGAACAATGTCATACATTCACCCCAGTACAGAGATCTGGGCCTAAATCCACCATGCCATTCCAGTTTGAACCCAGCCATATGCAAATCAGTCTTGACCCTGTGCCTCATGGGAACAGTCCAGCCCGAAACTGCCAAGCCAGGTCCTCCCTGGAATGGAAACAAGCATCCTAGGGCTTTCACCCCTCTTCAGCAGGATAGCTTAATTCCAGTGGCATGGAGAGCTTGGGACTCACGTCTCCTTGGGGCATATGAACGGGCCCAGGGACGAACGGACCGGTCAGAAGAAGATTGCCGGAAGCTCCTCCTGCTGATGAGGTCCATGGACAGTCGCATGGGACAAATTCTGGACCTCTTGGGCCAGCTGGTGGCGGTACTGAGGGACAGGCCTGCGTCACAAACAATACCTCCTCCTCCCTCTGCTGGGCTGCAGGATGACAGTCATCCTCCCCTGTGGCCACAGAGACGGGTGAGTCCTCAGACCCCACTGGCCCTACAGCACAGGCCCCCCTGCCAAGCGACGAAGGAGCCGTCCCAAGAAATCCCTGGGAGTATCCCGTGGTCAAGCACCTGCAAAACATCAGACACTGAGCCAGCCATGATGGCAACCCTCTTCACTACTGCATTGACTTTTTGGACTGTCCTTTCCCACTCTGCCTTGTAAATGGCATCTGTCTGTTGGACTGGGTCACCACATCAATGTGGTGACTACTTGATTCTCTCATTTACCATAACTGTCAACTCACTGCTTCACTAATCACCCCTATGTAAATGTTCCCCCTTCACATGTCACCATTGAAAATAAATACTCCTTACACACATGTGGTTGTTTCTGCTCCGTCTTTATTCGAGGATGTGCAGTCTTCACCATGAGCACAATGTACCAGTAGTATGGAATGTATGTAGGCAAGGAGAGGCTGAAGGGACCTAGGAAAACACAACAGAACAACATTCACTAGTCTGGGTGTGGCATCACAGACATCACACAACACTTGTCCATCAGGTTACTCCAATCTGCACACATTACAATGAGCAACAGTACCGACAAACATCATGTATCTGTGCCAAAGTACCCTGTGTCAGAAACATTGGCAGCCAGCACTGAGCCGACAACAGGCTGCAGTCACAAAGCTCACATACACCTTCACAACAACAGCAACATCATCAGACAATGGGTCCGTAGTACATTGTCACTCACCTTCAAGTGAAGTAGCGGTTGATGAGCTGTTGATGCAGGTCAACACCTTCCTCCTCTCCACTGTCCTCGTCACTGGACACGGGTTGGTTTGCAGGCCGGGGCCTTTGCTGCTCATCAGCATCCAGGAGCAGGGGGATCTCCTTGCGAATGGCTAGGTTGTGGAGCATGCAGCATGCCACTACAATCTGATACACCTTCCGGGGCGAGTACATCAGTGCACCTCCGGTCTTGTCCAGTCAGCGAAACCGTGACTTCAGGAGACCGAAAGTACGCTCCACCACACGACGTGTCCTCCCATGGGCATCATTGTAGCGGACTTCGGCTGGTGTCCTGGGATTCCGCAGTGGGCTTAGCAACCAAGGATGGTTGGGATATGCAGTCACCTAGGTGTGAGGAACACAGAGAAACTTTGTAATGACACTGTGTCAGAGGACTGCATGTCCCCACACAGCACGCTATTTGACTCTGCATACTCACCCACAATCCATACATGCTCAGGAAGCAGATTAGCCATCAGCTGTGGTACAATGCTGTTACGCATGATGTATGAGTCATGGGCTGAGCCGGGAAATTTGGCACACACGTGCGAGATGATCATATCCGCCTGGCACACCACTTGCACGTTGATGGAATGGAAATGTTTCCGATTCCTGTAGATGTGCTCACGTGCCTGTGGTGGAATTAGCCCAACATGGGTGCAATCAATGGCACCAACAACATGGGGGATGTGTCCAAGGGCATAAAAATCTCCCTTCACAGCCGCCAATTCAGGCCCCTGAGGAAATGTATATATCTGTCCTTGTAGATCATCATACCGGACAGGACATCACGCAGCACCATGCTGAACATAGATTGAAATATGCCAGCTGCGCTGGCCACCGTGTTCTGGAATGATCCAGTGACAAAAAAATGCAGGGCCGCCATCACCTTAGACATTGGGGTGAAAGCTGTTGGATATGTTCTGCGAGGCAGCCTGTGGGGCTCCAACATAGCTCTAAGGTTTTGTAGGGTGGCTCTATCCAGACGGAATTTCCGGATAATATCCTCATTCTCAATGTTTGTGAAGGGACGATGCAGGTTTGCTCTCCTCCTAGTTGAGATGAAAATGGATACATGTCAATGCAATGCACCATGAGATGTCCACAACCTCTTACGTTTTGACTGACACAACGCCAACAATGACTGTCATCACAATTGAGTTACAGAGCAGCTTACATATAGGGATACCTTCAGCTACACTACTCGTACTCTTGTCCCCTTTCACACAGCAAGTACCTCCGAAACATCATCTGACTATGAGAATGCACATAGGGATATGGCCACATCTAGCATTGACACGCATGAGAGTATTTCATCCAGCATATGTGTAAAAATGCAACACTACTGTCTCAAACCTAGCTGCTGTACCTGCCACACCTTCAGGCGTAAGTTAAACATGGCACATATCAACAACACAATTACCAGAGGCTGAGCGTCAACAACACGTGTGTGCATGATCCCATAAAAGTAGATATTCAAATATGTACATTGTTCATTGAGACATACATCACTGGGATTGTCACAGCACTATCACACATTGACATGTGTACACATTGGAGAGTCCATAACAACACTGTTCGGTGTACATGCCCATCAATATCACAAGTGACATGTTAGGGAGTACATGCCCATTTACTAAATCACATACACAAACATGACATGTGCAGTCAGCAGTGGGTTAAATATGACATTGGCATTGTGTGCACAATGATGTGCCATTGTTCATGTGGCCACTGTGCACTGCTGAGAACTACCCATTGGCCATTGACACTGCATGATGTGTCCATAGGTGCTGTCAAAGTGCTCCGCCTCCCAATTCACAGTCACCCATGTCAATGTATGGCACCCAAATCACGGTAGCTACCGCCTGGCACCAGCGGTGTGTCACCGCTAATGCCCAAGACACAATCGTGGTAGTGATAGGCATATCCACATGGTCAAATGGCGGTTGCCATGCTCCGCCACCCAAATCAAGGTCATAGGCACCAATGTATGGCACCCAAATCTCGGTAGCTACCGCCTGGCACCAGCGGTGTGTCACCGCCAATGCTCAAGACACAATCGCGGTAGTGATAGGCATATACACATGGCCAAATGGCGGTTGCCATGCTCCGCCACCCAAATCACGGTCATAGGCACCAATATATGGCACCCAAATTGCTGTAGCTACCGCCTGGCACCAGCGGTGTGTCACCGCCAATGCCCAAGACACAATCGCGGCAGTGATAGGCATATACACATGGTTAAATGGTGGTTTCCATGCTTCGCCACCCAAATCACAGGCATAGTCCTCAATGTATGGAACCCAAATTGCGGTAGGTACTGCCTGGCACCAGCGGTGTGTCACCGCCAATGCCCAATACACAATCGCGGTAATGATTGGCATATACACATGGTCAAATGGCGGTTGCCATGCTCCGCCACCCAAATCACGGTCATAGGCACCAATATATGGCACCCAAATTGCTGTAGTTACCGCCTGGCACCAGCGGTGTGTCACCGCCAATGCCCAAGACAAAATCGCGGCAGTGATAGGCATATACACATGATTAAATGGTGGTTTCCCTGCTTCGCCACCCAAATCACGGGCATAGTCCTCAATGTATGGAACCCAAATTGCGATAGGTACTGCCTGGCACCAGCGGTGTGTCACCGCCAATGCCCAAGACACAATCGCGGTAGTGATATGCATAAACACATGGCCAAATGGCGGTTGCTATGCTCCGCCACCCAAATCACGGTCATAGGCACCAATATATGGCACCCAAATTGCTGTAGCTACCGCCTGGCACCAGCGGTGTGTCACCGCCAATGCCCAAGACACAATCGCGGCAGTGATAGGCATATACACATGGTTAAATGGTGGTTTCCATGCTTCGCCACCCAAATCCCGGGCATAGTCCTCAATGTATGGAACCCAAATTGCGGTAGGTACTGCCTGGCACCAGCGGTGTGTCACTGCCAATGCCCAAGACACAATCGCGGTAATGATTGGCATATACACATGGTCAAATGGCGGTTGCCATGCTCCGCCACCCAAATCACGGTCATAGGCACCAATGTATGGCACCCAAATCGTGGTAGCTACCGTCTGGCCCCTGCGGTGTGTCAGCTCCATGGACCATGACCTTACAGCCAATGGGAACTGCAATCGCGGTAGCCTAATGCAATTTTGAACATCGCGGTAGGCGTGCTCCACCACCGTGGAGCCAGTCATTGGTTGCAATTGAAAGATGCACCACTGCGGTAGTGCCCGCCTGGCCCATGCGGTGTGTCACCGCCATGGACCATGCCCTTACAGCCAATGGGAACTGCAATCGCGGTAGCCTAATGCAATTTTGAACATCGCGGTAGGCGTGCTCCACCACCACGGAGCCGGTCATTGGATGCATTTGAAAAAAGCAGACCTGGAACACCAATTACAGCAGCCCAGAACCACTGAAACGACCCCAGGGGGCTATATATGTGTGGGGGAGAGCCTCACATTTCCACTGCTCCCAGAGTCTGCTGCCTGAGACCCTTCACCTCCTGCTGCCTCCAGGGACTGCTTCCTGAGACCTCACAACACCCACTGCCGCTGCTGCTGTCTCCAGGGACTGCTGCCTGAGACCTCTCACCACCCACTGCCGCTGCTGCTGTCTCCAGGGACTGCTGCCTGAGACCCCTCACCACCAACTGCTGCTGTCACTAGTGATGGCGAGGACTGAGAAGATCCGGGCCAGTCCCTTCACGAGCAAGGAGCTGGAGGTCCTGGTGGACGAGGTGCTCACACCGTATCCAAGGCTATATGGTGCCCCAAATGTCATGGTAAGACTTCAACAGTGTGAGTGAGAGTTCAGGGGGGCACACATGAAGTTGAGCTGCTGCAGTATGTGCCTGAGAGTGGGGGGTTTTGTCATGCACTGCCTAGCATGCTTTCTCCAGGGGAAAGGGGTGTGTTGCCTATTTCACATGTTTCCTTGCCTGCACATCAAGATTTGAGGGACATGTATTGTCTTGTCAACCATACAGTGACACAGCAAGTTGGTAATGCAGGATTCAGGACAGTGATTGCTTGTGTTAATGGCTGCGTGGGTCCCTGTTGTCCTTCTCTGTGTGAGCCCACCCGGCCTGCACAGTCAACGCCCAGTCTGACAGGGACACATCACTGAATGTACAGAGTATTACATGTGTCTTTTTTCATTACTCTCCATCAACGAGTCATCTCAGCCATGTAGACTGCACACGACAGGCCTTGTGAGAAGGGTGTGGGTTTGTGAGATCATGTCCCTCAATGTGACCTCCATGACACAGTGAGCTTTCACAGGGCAAGGACATTGAGGGCTGCGCAGTTTTGGACACAGTGAGTGTACCCCCAATATGTTGATATGTACTGTATGTCTTGATCTACAAAATAATGGACAGTGGATGTGGGCAGATTACACATGGCTTTATGTGCTGGCATCCTGTATGTGTACGAGATGGGCAGGTACTGTGTCCACCCTCACACCTGCATGCATTTACGTGTGGTTCTCCCATGCTGATGTACCATGTGAGATGCATTCTTGTCTCTATTAGACATATCTGTGGATCTAGGATGAGTCAGTATCATGCTACTGTACTGAGAGAGATTGGTACATAACACTGTGTCACTGATTTTTTCCCCCTCTTGTCTTTCATGCCTGCAGCTCAAAGTACACCAGCATAAGGCCTTGTGGAGGGCCATTGCATGCAAGGTGCAGGCTCTGGGTGTCTCAAACCGACGGCGCACCTACTGTCAAAAGAGTTGGGATGACATCTGCCAGCTGAGTAAGAACATGGCGGAGATGATGCTGGGGCTGCTCCCTCAGACTGGCAGGTTGGCGCAGCGCAGCATGACACCACTAATAGCCTGCATCTTGGCCGTGACACAGCCTGAGCTGAATGCACGTTTGATGGAGCATCAGCAGCAAGCTAGGGGTGAGTATTCTGGAAAGGGTGACTTTGGCTGTTAGTGGCTGCATGTGTACACAGCCTGGGCCAGTGCTGGGCTATGTGATGTTGGTAGTGTGATGCAGTGGCTTGTAAGTGGCCTCAGTGCTGGGTGCAGCTGTCATGCATTTGTCCTACCTATACTTCCTAATGTGATTTTAGTACTGGGCATTTACATTGCATTCTGAGTCATGGGCTTCAGGTATTGTCTGCATTGGTGTAGTCTGGTAAATCACATGTAAGGGTACGGCAGTGTGCCTAATCAGAGTATGCTATCATCAATGCGTGCATTGCCTGACCTCAGATTTGTGAGGCTTAGACATCTGACACCAATCTGCAACAGTAGTTGTGACCCAAAGTACAACATGGTGTATGGCATGAGCTCATGGCCATTGTGGACTGGTATGTTGGAGTCTGTATCTGTGTTGTCCCCTTCTGCTCCACCAGATATGACAGTGGCAACATGTTGTGGGGTTCATCCTTGCCCCCATAAGGGCCCTAGGTGTGCTCAGAGCTATTTGTGTTTCTGGCTGAACGGAGGCACCGGCAGGATATTGTGCTATGTGGGCATCACATGGCTCAACTATGCCTGGTTTGCTTGTTGACACCCACTGTTCGAGTTAAAAATTGAGTTTGTACAATGTCATTGCAGAGGGTGGTGTACAACATGTAGATTTTGTCATCTTCAGTGATGCTTTGCTTGCATATGTTTGTTCTGTTGATGCCAATAAACTGACCCTACCTCTCTCTCTCTCATGCAGCATCTCCCGTTGGCACGGAAGGACAGGGGACGGACACCAGTGGTGAGGCATCAAGCACAACAGCTGCACACGAGCACAGTGACACAGATGTGACCAGCGCCTCGGAGGGGGACAGGAGTCTGCTGGAGGAATCACAGCCAGAGACGCAAAGCTCAATGTCATCTGACGCTAACAGTGACGCAGCCATGTTGGCGGGGAAAGGGAACGGGGACTCTACATCCTCTTCCACCACACAGCGTATGGTGCCCACCCTCCCAGCTACTTCCGCTAGTGCTGCCTGTGTTCACAACAGTAAGAAGGGAAGAGTGTCCTTCACCCCAGGCACCTCTGCCCCTGCCCCTGTCCCCCCTGCTGCCATCAGTGCTGAGTTTGTGGACCTTTTGCGCCAGCTGTGTGTGGGTTAGACAGCTCCCCTCAATGCCTTCCTAGACCATGACAAAAAGTTGGCACAGGTGATTGCTTTCATGTAGGGCATACATTCAGATGTGGGTGGGCTACACCGGACTGTCCAGTCTTTGTCCTCCGCAGGGACGGCAGCCCTTCAACTGGCACAATCTGGGATTCCCGCTCCAGTCCGTTTGTCCACCCCCCTGCCAGTGGCCACATCTGATGAGAATGACCACGCACAACAGACCTCAAGGTCAAGATACTGCAGCAGCAGCCAAGCGTTCCAGGGCACAGACACCATCCCCACAGAAAACTAAAGCCACCCCAGAGCGCAAAGACAAAAGCCTGCCAGGTGACAGCAAGGGCCACAAAGCCAAGAAGCAGGCCTCAAGGTCACATGCCTCAGAGACATCCCCAGCCAAGGACTCTCCTGTCCCAAAAGCGTCTCGCATAGACAAGCAGACAGTTTCCAAGCACACTGAGAAGGTGGTGCCTGCTAAGAGTACACATAAGAAGAGCTCCAAGGCAGATTCACCCACAACCTCGACTCCCATCCAAATCCCAGTAAAGCAGGGAAAGGAGAGCACTGTAGGGGGAACACCTGGTAAACAGGGGATGGAGGTGCAAAGGCAAGGCCAGGCCAAGCAAACAGCTGGATCCAGCATGTCCCCAGAGGGTGGACCACTAGCTGCACCTGCTGCAGCGTTGGTGGTGAGTGGACCTGTTGTGTCCGTACCACTTGCCACTAATCCCAAGACAGGGAAGCCATTTAGAATCCCCAAGAAGTGGAAAGGCACCCCTCCACAATCTCCCACCCACACTGTGGTGTCTCACGGCAGCATGACTCCACCTCCACGTGCCACGACACCACCTGGTCCAAGCAGCCCTCCGGCTTCCCAAGCCACTGATGCCTCAAACTCAGCTGGGCCTCTCTCTCCCCGTTCATGTACTCCAACTGTCCCCGACACACAGCCAGCTCCAAGTCCGAATGACAGGCAAGTCTGAGTGGTTGTCGCCCTCACACCTGACTCTCCCACAGCGGTGCCTGTACTGCCCATTGTTACCCCCTTACTGTGTTGCTGACCATGGCAGGGTACAGTCACACACATTCCCTGTGCAGCTTCTCATGGACTCACTCTGCACTTTGTGCTGGCCACTGGCCTTGTTGTTCACTGATGTTTGCCCCTTGCCTGTGCAGATTCTCATGGACTCACTCTGCACTCTGGACTGGCCACTGGCCTTGTTATTCACTGATGTTTGCACATTGCCTGTGCAGGATCTCATGTAACTACTCTGCACTTTGTGCTGGCCACTGATCTTGCTCTTGTCTTATATTGGTGCCTATCTGTGCAATATGTGAATAAAGACAGTTACTCTTGTTGTCTGTTTTGTCAGTGTCCTTACTGATTAAAGTTTTTTTCTGTATGTGTATGGTTTACTGTGCCACATGCTCTGTATGCCACTTCAACTTTGCCAATAGCTTGTCTCACTTTTTCTATTTTTTACAGGGGTGACAGGGACTTCAGTTCTTCCTGACTCTGATGCTTGTGGGTGCAATGATGGTGGTTTTAGATGAAATACTGTTGTAATTCTCATTATTTGTTCATGTTAGTTATATTGTACACATGTCAGGTTTGGAGGCACTGCCAGCACAGAGTGGGATTCTATCCACAGGATTGCAGGCAGGCTGGTCAGGGGCATCATGTATGTGTGATCTTACTTCATGTGTGCCCAGCAGTGTAGGTGTATAGTCATCTTGTGATGGTCAGTCATCCTAGTCACATTGATATTGTGGGTATGTTTCTCATGCATTGCTGTCACATGGGGCTTTTTGCCTCCAGTATGGCATGTGGTGTGTGGTGTCATACCATCCCCTATCTGTGCTTCAGATGCATACCCATTGTGAGTCTGCACTCCATCTATTTGTCTATGGTACACTCCTGCCATGTCCACTACTGACATACACAACACTTCACTTTCATGTCAGCTGTCCCCTTGGGTTGCCTGTGTGTGTGCCTCCCCATCACTTCATTTGTGACACTGTTCTTTGTGGTGCATATCTTTGCACAGGAGCAATGTGCCACTCAGGACATTTTCCCAATTGGTTATATGTGATTTTCTTGTACTATTTAGCAGTCATGGTTGCTCATATGCAGTTCAACTGTTTGTGCTGCACAGTCCTCTGGTCATGTTGTTTCCGCTTTGGTGTCCCAGACTTGTGCATCTGTGGGTGTTGGGTAGGTGTATGTGTGTTTGCTGAGGTACTGCTTCCCTTCCTGAGTGTGATGTTGTCAGTGTGCTGTTTGGATTGTTGTTGTGGGTGTTCATGTTGTGTCACTCATATCTGTGTGGGGCTTGTATGTTTGGTGTGCACACACAGCTTGGTGTGCATGTAGTGTTGTGGGTGTATGTTGCCTTGTCCTTGCCTGGCGTGCATCCCCTGATGTCCGGCTGTGTTTGCAATGTGACTTATTGGCATGTGCACCTGCTGTGTGTTTGATGTGGCTGTGTGCAGTGTTTGGGCTGTGTTGTCTCATGGTGCTGACAGATGCTCTGTGTGTGGTGTTCTATTTGCATGACAGTGTGTGTGTTTTGTTGGTGTGGTGTGTTTCATTCAGATGTGTGTAGCCAGTGCGGTGTGCCTCACTTGTGTGTCTATCACATGAACTTAGGTCTATTCTAGTTCCTGTGCTTGTGTTAGGCGCGTCCTTGGTGTTTTCTCCTCTCATATTTGAGCTGTCTCTTGTCATTCTTGTGCATGTGGAATCATGTGTACACTGTGACCTCATGTTGACTTGATGGGTGGTGTGGTATATCTGTCTGTGTGTCAGTGTAGGCCCATTTCTCCCAGTTTGTGTCCATGATTGATTTGTGATGGTGCACTTCTTGACTGTGTTGTGGTATGTTGTCTGTGCATTGTTTCTGAATGCTGATGTTGTGCACTCCTGTTCTGTCTGTGCTCCCATTGCCTTTCCACAGTTTGGCTGCACAGGTCATGTCTGGTCTTGTTGTGGTTCTCTGTGTGTTTTTATTGAGTTATGTGTTTGTCTGTTGTTTTGGTGCAGACATTGGTTCTGGCATCCCTGTGTGTGTGTGTGATGAGTGTGGATATCCCCCAGGGAGTGTGATTGTTTGTCTGAGTAATGACTGGACATTATTGACACCCTTCTGTGTGTCTGACACTGGTGTTGTGTGCTGCAGGTGTGATGGGGGTATGTGTGAAGATTCCTACTTGTGTTTGACAGTCATGGAGTGTGTCAATGGGCCCTGTGTGTTGTGCTGCTGACATACTCCTGTCAAGTGGTTGTATACATATGTGTGGCTGTTCACTGTTTGACTTCAGGGCCTTCCTTTCATCCCTGTGCCTATACATGGGTTGCCTTGCTGTCTCCCTGAGTTGTTGCACTGAGGTGACTGTGGTTTGACTTCACTCACTGTGCCAGCCATGTGTGATCTGAGGGTGTTGTTATATGTTTCTTGTCTGGCATGTGATGTACACATGCTTGGTAATTAGCTCCTTGGCCTTCCATTTGTGGGCACCTTACTTTAGGTTTCCTATATGTTGTACTCCATTGCTGCTGCCATGTGGTCTGTGTATGTGGCTGTGTGTCAGTGTGGGGTATGTCTGTGTGACTTGGCAGGCTGTGTGTCCAGTGGAGTGATTGTTCATTATCTGTGTGTGTGTTCATTTTGTGCTTTGTCTCAGTATTCTTGCCGTTTGTGTGTTGTTGTGGTGTGTCGGTTGGCCTGGCTCTGTGCTTCTGTGCTGTGTGCTCCTCTGCAGCCACTCCTGCTGTGGCAGTCTCCCTAGTTGTTTAGTGTGTGGTGCAGGGTGTGTGTTTACCTGGCTGGTTATTGTGCAGGGGGGGCACAGGAGGGGCACATGGCATGTCCCTTCATGTTGGAGGGGGCCTAATGTGTGGAGGGTGGAGGTGTGGCCCCATGATCTTTGTGCACTGTCCTGCATTGTGTGCATGTTTTCCAGCGTCAGATGGGTGACCTGGATGCAAAGGAGTGATTTGGTGACAGGTAGGTCATGTGTGGGGACACTTGTGGATGTGTTCCTGTCACCACCAGGGTATCTGGTGTGGACAGGAACCCTATATCAGCCCAGGAGTTGTGTGTTGTGGTTGTGTGCCGAGTTGTGTTATTGCGTACCTACGTCATCGTCGGCGATGGTCCATGAGTTGCTGATAATGTATCAGGTACAGCACCGGGAAGACGCGTAGATCTGGTTCCATTGCAGTCGGGACCAGGTGGAAGGGACCAGGACTCTGGTTTCGTGCTCTGCTGTCGAGCTTCCGCCGTTTCTGGTTGGGCAGTTTCTCCACTGCAGTGCGACTAACTGTTTGGGGCATCCTGATTTGTACAGCGGACGGCACGTCATTCTGCACGGCGGTGAGTCTCCATTGCATCCCACCGCTGCGGTGGTGGGTGCACTTTGATGGCGGTTCGCGTCGCACCACGGCAGACGGGAAATGGGCTATGTTTGGCCATACTAATATGGCCAACGTGAGGACCGCTGCTGGCATGCGGAAAAAAGCATTTTCCGCCGCCTCCTGCACCGCGGTGGTGCCTCCGCCCGACATACTAATAGACCCCTTAATGGGAAGCCCCCACAATTAAATGTTTACTGGCGACCTCACAGATAGAGGTAAACTTTACGCAGAACAAGGCTTCCCTCAGGACTGCCAGTTTCTCTGACCCGCAGGGCCTTTGTTACCTCACTGCAGACCCATAATTTTACAAAAAATGCAGACATTTAAGACGTGAAATACACTCTTTAGAACAAGAAAACGGAAATATTACACATATCTATTGAGAATGGAGGATGGGTGGGTGATGGTGGGTAAGTTGGTGGAAGAAAAGATTACTTTTACTAATCAAAACCAGACATATGTCTATCTGCTAAAGATCCCACCCCCAAAAAGAACAGCCTGGTGCAATTCATAAGCAAAAACAACAATTGATGGACAGAATGCTGAACAATGTCATACATTCACCCTAGCACAGAGATCTGGGCCTAAATCCATTGTATTTTTTGCTCGCCATACCATTTCATTTTAGACCCAGCCATATGCACATTAGTCTTGCCCTGCTCCCCATGGGAACAGTCCAGCCCGAACTGCCAGGCTGGGTCCTCAACGGACTGGAAACAAGCAACCTAGGACCAGTTTCGGGGTTTCACCCCTCATCAGCCAGGTGAACTTGACTCCAGTGGAATGGAGAGCACGGGACCCACGTCTGGGTCTAATCTGGGGTGGCTTGGTGAGCAAAAGCACAATGGATTTAACCCAAATCTATTGACTGGGGATGAATGTTTGATTTGCTCTGCATTCCGTCCATCATCTGTGTGTCTGGTGCAATTCATAGGCGCTGAGGCACTGTGTGTTTAAATCGGATGCTCTGATTTAATTAGAGAGATTTTGTCGAATATATGGTTACAACGCATACCATTGCAACACATGCTTTTACGTCACAGTTTTTACAAAGCAAACACCATTACATTGCATGTTTTTACAACGCATGCCATTACAATGCATGTGCATTGAGATACATTAAAACTACCATTACAACGCATTCCATTACCATGCATACTATTACTACGCATACCATTACAACACATAACTTTTTTTTTTTATACATTTTTTTTTTGTAACCTACCCCTGGGAGGGAAATAGGGGGTTTGGGTGGAGGAGCGTATTAATACCTGGGTATTAATTGTAATACTCATGTACCTTTTAAAGTACCTTTCCATTAAAATCCCCGAGTATTATTAAAAATATCTAAAAAGAAAATCAAAAAGACGGTGAAAAGGAAGCATACATTTTAAACATACAAAAAATAAACACACTACTCTAAGAGCTAAAAATACATTAAACATACAATCTTCTTCGAAGAACATAAAAAGCAAGTCCTTCAACTATTTTTATTACATTCCCTGTGCCAGCAACTACACAAAATGGCTGATATTCTGAGAAGGAACGTATAGACGAAAATTTTTACACATGAAAAAATAATTATACATTCTGTCAGGTTGTGAATCGCGCACAAATACTGTTTCCAATACATATTTTCTTTTAAATTATTATTTACTCTAAAAAAACGTATAAAAGAAGCCGACCACCATTTTGTGATCAGTGGTTAACTGACTTTCGAGGTGACCACTCACAGCAGGAGCAGCAGGAGACTATTGCCGTTTCTCAAATTGAACACTGCAATCTACAGACCGAAGTAAGTGTATGATTACAAAAAAACAGCATCAAAATATTGACACATAAATCGCAAATTTTCACAATATAATTTTACATTAAATTACAGGAATTACACATTTTGAAAACAATCCAGCAATCAAAACCAGATATTTGAGAAAATATCAACATTAAAAAAAATTAAGTGATTACATGAAAACAATGTACGTTAATGTAAAAAAACCATAAGATAGATGAAAAATGTAATTACATTTTAACTTTTGATATTAACAGATTTTGGACATACAACAACACCAAATACATAGCAGGAAGAAAGAAACCCTTCACAAAATTGTAATGTAAGTAAAATGTTAACACTAATCTGAACATTAAAAAAATATATATATATTAGTCCAAGAAATAAAACATTAACAGAAAAAGATCAAAATTATTTTTTAAATATTACTAATTTAACTACTTCATATTTTTAATTCAGGAAACAGGCTGAGGGACAGAGTTGGATAATGGCAGGGGCAAAATTACTATTCCTACTCCAACTTGTGCTTGCCTCAGGGAAAATGCTGGCTGGTGGTAGGGGCAACTCTACTATTCCTACTCCAACAGGTGCTTGCCTCAGGGAAAGTATTGGATGGTGGTTGGGCCAAATTTACTATTCCTACTCTGACAGGTGCTTGCCTCAGGAAAAGTGTTAGATGGTGGTTGGGGCAAATTTACTATTCCTACTCCAACCAGTGCTTGCCTCAGGGAAAGCGTTAGATGGTGGTGGGGGCAAATTTACTATTCCTACTCTGACAGGTGCTGATCTCAGGGAAAGTGTTGGATGGTGGTGGGGACAAACTTACTATTCCTACTCCGACCTGTGCTTGCCTCAGGGAAAGTGCTGGATGGTGGTGGGGAATTACTATTCTTACTCAAACCTGTGATTGCCTATGTGAAAGTATTGGATGGTGGTGGGGGCAAAATTACTATTCCTTCTGTGACCTGTGTTGGCCTCAGGGAAAGTGCTGGATGGTGTTGTGAAAAAATTGATTCTACATGGGGGTCGATTCCGATCCGGGTTGGACAGCTCTCCGAGTGCTGTTTGTAGCCTTACCTTGTGACCAGCTCGTACCCTGAGCCGGTCCGTCCGGGCGATGAAGTACGATGCGCATAACTGACAAAAATCCGACCAACATGTAGGCTGTGATTCATTCTCCGTCCGAGCCATAACTCCGAACGCCAAACCGAGTCACCCGGAAGCAGTATCCATTGCAGTTTCCAGCCGGACAAGTACGATGCGCACATCATACGTGCCAGACGGGTCGCCACGTACAGCACGTCACAGCATCCGGAAAAGAAGCATATCAGGTATGATTCGCGCCAGAACTCAATCCACGGCAACGAGACGGACCAGCTTGCAACAGGTACAAGCAGCGTGTACAAGACGAACACATCATAAATCCCATCGCGCAGGTCATACCAGTACTGTACATCTATGACCGGTTCAGGAACCAACGCGGACGGCGCAGACGGTAAGTCAGACACCCACCACACAAGGAAACGACACGTACCAGCAAAATGGCACACACACACAGGGGATCCATATCCTGGCCACTAGCAACAGCCACCATAGGGGTTGCATGGCCAGCACCACTACCACCACCACTCATGGGCCCTATGTTGCCCATCACTACTGCCACCCCCACCCATAGGGCTTATGTTGCCCATCACTACTGCCACCCCCACCCATAGGGAACCTGTTTCCCATCACTACTGCCACCCCCACTCATAGGGCTTATGTTGCCCATCACTACTGCCACCACCACCAATAGGGGACCTGTTGTCCATTACTCCTGCCACCCCCACCCATAGGGCTTATGTTGCTCATCACTACTGCCACCCCCACTCATAGGATGGGTGATGCGCCACACATCCAACATACACCAACATTAGGTATGTCAGCAAAATACATCCCCCCTAACATCATGACAACAGTGTGTAGTCTGTGACAAATGTCCACAACAGTGATTATGACTTCGAACATACAATGTAACTACCATCACATGTGTGACCAAAAACTGAGTGTGGCCTACACAAGGGAAGCATCACTAGCACTGTGTCAATGTAAAAATAACATCCCCTCACTGTGTAGAACAAAAGTTAAGTGTGTGGTTCCAAACTGCAGCAAATGTTGAGCATTGCGGTGATGGGGTCCAAAACCCCCCTCATCACAGTGACCAAAAGGTAAGTGTCATCAATGTCAAAGCTGCAAATGCCAAACAGCATGTATGATTTCTGGTCCCAACACATGAAACACTTTTGGGGCAAAGTAGTGGTTGTATCCCATACCCACAGAGATGTGGTGAGGCTAACAGTGCTGTGAAAACCTAACATACTCTCGGCCACGTGCAGACAAGCACCACCCATGGGGGCTGACAATGCATACAGTGTACAATGACACAAAAGCAGAAGTGACCATCACAAATACACACATCTCGAAAATAGACACAAAAAAACAACCTGCGCAGACTGTAGGTGTCAGGTCACAAACTCCCATTCCATGCCAGCAATGGGACCTAACAACCAGGATGAATGTGCAGAATGATGTGATATGACTCACAGGGACAGCAGGGTAAATCACAAAAACAACATCCAGACAATAGCCCACAACAGCAATGCCAATGCACTGGTGCAGATGCACAAACACAAACAGGCAACCTCACACTGCTGATCTGACACAACATGTGTGTGTGTCTCAGTATCCACAGGCAACTACACAACACATGAGGGGGGCTGAACCACTGTGAGACAGATGTGGACACAGTGACATACAAAAGTAAACCATCAATGGTCCCCCCTTAGTGGGCAATCAGGAATTGTGAGATGAGAGGGAGCACAACAGACACATGTGACACAAGCTGGAATGAACAGCAACTAACACAGCAAGAGACTGACACACAACAGCACAACCCCCAGGGACCAGACACTGGGGTGACACAAGCATGCATGACACGTCCACTGTGCTGACAAAGGTAGATGTCGTACAAACTGTGAAACCCAGACATGTGTCCTGTGCCACAAACGTACATCACGCCTACACAAACACAAATCACTCAGCATGGCCCGTCATCCATGGACAAACAGGAGCTAGAGGCCCATCCATGCAAACATTTACATCAGTCCACCCTCAACACCACACACCCTGAACTGTACCAATGTGCATCTGTGAAGCCCACATGGACAGGTGCCATTGCACATGCACCCATGACAAACACAGTAATGTTGGGAGTAACTAAGGTACACAGATTCATCACACAAGGACAGTCTACAACCCTGGTGAATGAAAGACATACTGCACAGTATGCGGTGCATGGCCATGACGTCAAAGCTCACGTAACCTTCCGAATACCTGCCACAGTCCCAGGACAATGCAGAACCCAAGGAGAACCAGAAGGCACACATGCTGACACCTGCAAATATTGTAGCCCTGAACCGGACAAGTGGGATCACTCACACACACATACATATGTCTCAATCACTGAAAGGTACCCCCTGGGGACAATTACATGATATTGCGAACAAACAAGTGCCTTGGGGACCCCTGACTGTGTCCCATCTGCGTCTGACCACATCATCACCACTCAGAACTGACAAATCCTAATGATGAAACACCAATTAACAGTAGTGTGTCATGCACCCACACATCTGGTAGCCCATGGCAAAGTTGTGGGATGAACACAGTACCACTCAGCAAGCATCAACAACAGGAACATATCAAGGGAACACTGCCTGTGTATGAAAAGGGATGTGGACACACACACACATGCCCACACAACTCACAACATGGGCCCAGGCAATGTCACGGAACAACACACTTACTTGAGGGGACTCAATTCCTGTGGAAGCTCAGCTGTGCCAAACATAGTCCCAGCAGATCTCAGTCATGTCAGCAGAACACTTGGTCAGTCAGCCATCAGTTACCACACAATGAAGGCTCTGGTCACAACAGGCTGGGTACGGGATTGTCCCTTAGGTCATCTGCACATACTCAATACACATGTCCAGCAAGTTGCACAGAGGACCCAGTTGCTCCTACACCAATGATGCCCACACTTACATGTCCAGTGGAGATGCGCCCACAGTCAGGGAAATAGACAAATTGGACAATGGGAAGCACATCATATGTGCATGTGTGCAAGCCACAGATGTGACCATGCAAATGAAATGTTTACCGAGATGCCCACAAATTGTGAATCATGACACACCCATTTAGCTGCAAAGGATGATATGGATAACGACCAGAATAGGATACATATCTCATGGACCACATGGAGTACCTCATATCAACACCTCAGTATTCAACATTTGAAATACAGGGCTGCAAGATCATGCTAAACATCATCAACATAATGTACAGCTAAATCAAATTCACCAGGATAAAGAAAAATGCTTTATTCAGCAATATAAAAAAGCAAAGTCCTTTCAAAGCAAAGGCCAATGGTCAGTCCGTATCCAAATGACAAAAAGTTAACTTGAGTGACAACTGTCACATGTTACTTGCCTGCACTGGTGAGGACAGGGGACATCCTTTCGGAGGGGCCAACATGGGGGCAGGCCAGGCACCGCAGGGATAGTATCAGGGCGCAGCAGAAGGAGGCAGTGAAGGGGTGGTGGATGCAGGAGAGTCACTGGCAACTGCAGTGGAGCTGACTGAAGTAGTGGGTGCAGTCACAACTGTGGGGCACAAGTCAGATGGGGTGGGTGCCGGCACAACTGCAGTGGGCAGGTCAGATGGAGTGGACTGGGTCCCCACTGCAGTGCCCAAGTCAGATGGGGTGGTCGTGGACTCCACTGCAGTGCCTAACTCAATGGGAGCGGAATGGGGTTCAGGTAAGGTCGGCAGGACAGAGGGGGGGACATGGTCCCCACATCAGTGGCACGAACTGTCTGACCGGGGGTGGAAGAGCAAGTGGTAGGGGGGAGGGCCTCAGCATTTTGGGGATGGTGTATCTGTGGGTGGGGGAACCTGGTACAGGGTGTGGCGGGGGAACCTCTGGAGTGGTGGCCTGGGGGATGGAGGACGGAGACTTTGTCGTGGAGCTGCGGGGCGGGGCTGGGGTCTTGCTCTTCCGGCTCCGGGGGGACTTGCGGGTGGGGGACTCAGTCTGACTGCGCCTGGGGGAGGGTGTCCGGGTGTGAGGGGCACTACCCTCTGTGTGTGGGGACTTCCTCTTCCCCTTGTAAGATGGATCTGCTGGGTCGGTGGGGAAGAGGCCAAGGTCACAGAGGAAGAGCTTCTGTGGAGATGGGGTTGCAGGTGAGGCAAGGGAAGGGGGCTGGGACGGAGAGGCATCGGAGGACTGCGGAGTGGTTGTGGATGACTGTGTGTGTGTCTGCGAACCATCCCCTGTGAGTGTGGAATCAGTCCCCTGCGCTTGCTTGTGTGCACGTCTAGCCCTTGGTTTGGGTGTTTGTGTGCTGCTCGTGTCTGTGGGTTTGTGAGAATGGACAGGTGTGTGTGTGCTTGGGACAGGTAGGAATTGTGAGTGGGACAGGGGTAGGAGGGGTGCAGGCTGTTGGAGGAGGGACACTGCTGCCGTCAGGGAGGAGGCCACGGACTGATTGGTCCTCTGTAGGGCAGACATGCCCAATGAAATGCCCTCCATGAACAACACCAGTTGTGTCAGCAGACTGGTGTGTGCATGGAGGACACTCAGCATTGATGTCTGATCTACATAGATCTGTCTAAGCAAGTCCACAGACTCCTCACTCAGGGCAGCAGGGGACACTGAGGCAGGGGGTGCGGTGCCTGGCACAATGGAGACATGCTCCTGAACACGGGAGCCTCCACGGACCTCTGGGATGGGAGCCGATGGGAGGGTGGTGATGGTGGTGATGGGGGCGGTGGCGGGGACAGCCTCACTAGCTGGGGTTTGGTGGCTGTTGACACCCACCTCCACCAGGGAGTCCTTCTCCAAGCTGCTGTGGCCCACAGCTGGGGTGGATGGTGCTAAGGACACCTCGGTGTGGCTCCACTCGCCCTCCGTGCCACTGGGTCCCTCCGACTCCTCGCCTTCTGTCCCAGTCAGGCTCTGTGGCTCCTCCTGGTCCATGGAGCTGTCCCCTCCTGTAGACGTGGATATATCTGGATAGAATTAGGAAAAAAGAGAACAACATCAGTCACCTGCACTGACTGCACACCCCACAGTGAGTACATCACATCACAGGGCAAGCCCTGGCATCATCAGCTGAACACTGCTCAAAGTGCTCACACTGTTTAGAATAATCCAAATGTCAGTCTCACCATCAACCATAACACTCATATCCCTCCTAGACTTGCACCCATATGTCTGTTTTTTGTTGGATGCTAATACCCCAATGTGCCAACATGCACCACCTACACATTTCTTGGACATGCAAGTGAACATGTAAGAGTATGTCACTATACACACATCACATCTCTTGCCACTGAATCAGTACAGGTGTCAGGAAGAAGGGATGGGCAGAATCTCCTTTCACATGCTTGTGATGCATGCCAGCAACACACACTATGATGTTCTCATGTCCTGATAGTCAATGCCACAATGGGGTGCATGGAGCACATTTGAACACAATGCAGGATCACTCATAGCAAGTTAAATGCCATGGCACTGGCATGCCCGGAAAGTCAGTCAACACTGTCTCCTGTCACAGGGGCAGGGCATTCACGCAACAACAGTATTCACTGTGTCACAATCATAGCTCATGGGTAAAGCAAACTCTGCAGCTGACAAGTGCACTTGCCCATCCCCTGCAAACAACATATCCCGGACCAAGAAGACCCCACATCATACAAAACAGACATATGAGTCTCTGCGAACACAACTCCCTGTACATTAGCACATCACAGTCTGCTGTACATGAAACACAGCTGCATGAAGTGCACAGTTGCATACACCATTGTGCACTGTCAAGTGATCACACACCTATATGTCACACAGTTCTTGTCTCTCATAGTCACATCTCAGATGTCCTGCTGACCCTCAAACTCATGAACACCCCAGTTGTACGGAAAAGGAAGCCACACCACAATGACACAGAGGCAGACACCTGAAGGCACATGTCACTAAGCACAACCTGTAAATTGACACACAGGAGTGGGATTACAGAGTGTTTCTAAATGCCCTTGAGTAGGCATGACTGCCCAGGTCTACGTGAAACAGTGTTTAGCCCTGGACAGTAGTCAGGTGGCTAAGCAAGTGTGACACACTTGATATACATACTTCTGAGGCACACAAATTGGAGTCCCCTGCTGCATGTGTTTGTTTGAAATACCCCAGCCACATGTGGCGAGTAAGACCAGAAATTGTAACACATATCAAGGGCACACACAGATCACATGTCAGATCTCAGGCATTGTGTAAACAATTGACCCACCCATGAAACACACAACAGAGTCACGGTAACAGATGCTGTCCGGAAGCTGAAGCATAGCTGACTGCAGGGACACAGTGCCCTAGTGACACAAGCAACCGACTGTAGGGTCCACACCTGTGGATCTGATGAGGAGGGTGCATCACACAATTGAGGGACATGAGTATTGGACTACAAGACCTACGTAATGTGGAAGTGTGACCAGGCCAAAAGACTGCAATTAGCATGTCAGACATAGTACACAGATTAGGCATGGACTTACCCCCTCCTTGCTGCTGTCTGGCCTTCAGCTGCCCATCCAGGTCCGGGA
The DNA here is from genome assembly GCF_964204655.1 of Triturus cristatus. Lineage (NCBI taxonomy): Eukaryota > Metazoa > Chordata > Amphibia > Caudata > Salamandridae > Triturus > Triturus cristatus. The sequence continues at coordinate 191,041,916 of NC_140588.1, forward strand.
AGACCACCGCCAGGATCCTGTGCATGTGGGGGGTCAGGGTCCTGTTTCCGTGCCTCCTGCGAGGAGGCGACAGCTTCAGCTGGACCCTTGCTATCCTCCGGGTCCAGCCCCGATGGTCCTGCCACCTCTTCTGGCAGTTGCGGATCCGGTGCTTGTAGACCCCCACCGAACGAAGTGCCCGGGCGATGGTCAGCCATATCTCCTGCTTCTGGTGGGCATCAACCTGTGAGGATGACAAAGTTAAAAGTCCATTAACACACATGCCCCATATTTGTGCTGCACACAGTTGGATATACATGTTGTCATAACAAAGGAAAATGAGTTACACAGGTAGTGCACCCATGGAAAAGGACAAATGCCCTGCATGTCTGACATGTTAACAATGCCGGGGAAGTTGAAGCTTGCACAAATGCACTTTAGCTGCAGAACACCTGTTCATTACATGTACCTACACACTTTGGGGTATGAAAGTACTCAGTGAGTATGCTTGCCACTGGTGTACACACTGCTAGTACTGCTAGTCTGACAACATGCACAATTAGGAAGGCAGTGGACCGCACACTCACCTGCTCCCCTGGTTTCCCATACAGCTTGCTGTACTGTGGAAGGAGCCCGTCCAGCAGGGCCTGGTTCTCCTCCTCAGGGAAGGCTGGGGCCCTCTCCAGAGTACGTGCCATAGCAGTAGCGAGAGGATGCCGAGACAGCAGCAGTGGTAGCAGGGATGTGGTCCAGTAGCATGTAGTGCAGGCAAGTGAGCTCCCTGGGGGCCAGCCAGCCTTATATCTGTGCTTCAGAGGCAGAGACTGTGTCATGTGTCCCAAGGTGATAGGTCCAACACGGTTGCATTCTATGAATCTGGCCAATCCATGGAAATGTACGACTCGTACACGTCTTCCGCATCGTTCAAATCGTCACCTTCCTAAAACCCTTGTAATTGCAACATTGTTGTAGACATCCAACTGAATTTCAAGCGCACGACTCGTACAAGTTTTGAATCTGCATCCGTCTCCATGACAGTCCAGAGCCAATGGGTGCGCCCGGCTCGGTCAACAACTGTACAACGCGTAGTTTGAAAATACACATGCACCCGTCTCCATACGATTCAATGGCCAAGGCGTACGACGGTCTCGGACCATGCCTGCCCGACGCGCATGCATGATAGTCTCCCGCGTCGGACCTCATTGCAGTCAATGGCTAAGCGTACGCACGGCTCGGTCCTAAACTGTGCCATGCGTACACATTGTCACCCACGTCGGACCTCATTGCAGTCAATGGCTAAGCGTACGCACGGGTCGGTCCTGAACTGTGCAATGCACACGCATTGTCACCCGCGTCAGACCTCATTGCAGTCAATGGCTAAGCGTACACACGGCTCGGTCCTGAGCTGTGCAATGCGTACGCATTGTCACCTGCGTCGGACCTCATTGCAGTCAATGGCTAAGCATACGCATGGCTCGGTCCTGAACTGTGCAATGCGTACGCATTGTCACCCGCCTCGGACCTCATTGCAGTCAATGGCTAAGCGTATGCACGGCTCGGTCCTGAACTGTACAATGCGTATGCATTGTCACTCGCGTCGGACCTCATTGCAGTCAATGGCTAAGCGTACGCACAGCTCGGTCCTGAACTGTGCAATGCGTACGCATTGTCACCCGCGTTGGACCTCATTGCAGTCAATGGCTAAGCGTACGCACAGCTCAGTCTTGAACTGTGCAATGCGTACACATTGTCACCCGCGGCAGACCTCATTGCAGTCAATGGCTAAGGGCACGCACGGCTCGGTCCTGAACTGTGCAATGCGTACGCATAGTCACCCGCGTCGGGCCTCATTGGTGTGAGTATTTGATGGCTTCAACACACAATTACTTGCCAGGGACTCAGGTGCACACCTACCACACTACAGCATTGGCCACACAGTGTCCCATGGTATGTAAGGCTGCATTCCCTGTGTGTTTGGGGGGGCAACATTTGGTTTGTTGTGTGGCACTTTTGTGCAGCCACTCCCAGGCTGTGCACGTGTCATGAGGACATAATCCTTTGAGTGTTGTGCACATTACCACTGTGATGTGCAACTGTACAGTTATGGGCATGAGTCATGGACACAGTTTCATGTTGGATATTTTTAGGACATATCACATACACCCTGAGTCCTGGGGGTGATGGCATGTACGTCACAGTGAGACCTGTAGCCACAATTCTGATGTACACCCACAGTCTGTGTGCATGTTGTTTCTCAGATGTGGCTGATCAAATGTGCCCAATGGGAGACAGTCTCCACATCCATGTGGTTTGTTCATCAACATTGATGTTGTGTGTGTGTCTACAAGATGTACATGTAGGGCCTGCAGAGACAACAGTGGCCACTACATGTTGTACATGATACGCCATGTCATGCCAGTGTCCATGTGGCAATACAGGGACCCTGGGTATCTGCATGGCAAAAGATCTGTGATGCCTGGGAGACATCAGGCCTCACTTGTCACTGTGGTGTGTGTTTGTAACGTCACAGCAGTGCATAGGTAGGGCGACACAGCCCAATGATTGGCCATTGCACTACATGGGACTTATGTGGACATGTGGACTTGAAATGTGAGGTGATGGCCATGTAGGTGACATATGTGTCCATGCCCAACAGCACACACCTCAGTACATTGTGTATTGTCATGATGTATCATGTGATATTTTGCTAGGTCATAGCTACATGGGTGGATGAACCGACAATCTTCCTTTGTGCATCTCTCTTCAACAGGGCACCAGCTGTCCTTGGACCGTTCCCAGACCTTGAAACCATGCAGGAACACGACTGCATCCGACTGTACCGCTTTACCAGGCCACTGATTGAGGAGTTGACGGAGCAGTTGGCGCCACATCTGCTACCTGGCTAGACATACCCTACAGCACTGACCCCAGAGGTGAAGGTGATGGCAGCCCTGCACTTCTTTGCTACTGATACCTTCCAGTACACTGTGGCTACTGCTGGTGCTATGTCGTAAACTATGTTTAGTCGTGTGCTACGCAATGTCTTGGAGGGGATGTTGCATTTCCTTGACCTGTACATCAAGTTTCCTAGCCCAGGTCAACTCACTGAAATAAAGGATGCCTTTTATACACTGGGGAGGATGCTGAACGTCATCAAATCTATTGATGGTACACATGTGGCCCTGATACCACCACAGGCACATGAGCAGGCATACCGGAACAGGAAACATTTCCACTCCATCAATGCTCTGGTGGTATGTCTTGCAGACATGTGTATCACACATGTGTGTGCACGTTTCCCCGGTTCTGCGTACGATGCCTACATCATAAGGAGTAGTCACATTGCAACGCTGATGTCACAGATTCCAGACCAGCGTGCCTGGCTTGTTGGTGTGTACTGACTGTTTACCATTGTGTGTGTTTGGCAATGTTGTATTCCAACCTCCTTCAAAACTGCTAATTGTTCAATTGTTTGTGTGTAGGTGACTCCGGATACCCCAACATGCCGTGGTTGCTGACACCCCTCAGGAACCCTGTGACACCGGCCGAGATGCGCTACAATGAGGCACATGGTCAGAGCAGGAGGGTGATTGAGCGGACATTTGGTCTCCTGAAAAGCCGCTTCTGCTGCCTGGACAAGACCGGAGGGGCCCTCCCATATGAACCTGCAAAGGTGTGCAAAATGATCCTTGTATGCTGCATGCTACACAACATGGCAGTGCGGAAGAAGCTGTCTCGATGACGATGACCTACCTCCGCCACCTGTGGAGGATCCAGGCCTGGGACACAATGCCAGTGATGATGATGATAAGGGTGACGTCCACACACAGCTCATCAACAACTTCTTCACCTGAATGTGAGTTTACAGGGTTGTTATGTCAATGTATGGAGTTAGCCTGAAATGTGTTATGGTTGCTCTGTTGCTGTTTGAGTGTGTCTGTGTGCCACTCGACTGGATGCGTGCAGTGATGTGTCCATTCAGGTGGTCTGTACTACACAATAGTGTAGAACTGCTAACTTGTTTCTGTGTAGGTTTCTTGTGACATGTTTTGTGCATGTGTATTGCATTTCTCTCCTGTTCTGCTGTGCTTTTGACTGTGTCTTGTGTCTGTCCTTCCCAGGGTACTTTGCCTGTTGTTTGGTCAACACTGACCCCCAACACCCAGAATCCAACACCAGTGTGGGAGTTGTCAATTCCCATCAAGTGATGTCCCACACACCCCTAGACTTCAATTCTCTGACACTTTGTAACCGTGTGTCCACTGTAACATACAATTACCTTGCAACTATTGTGGAATAAACATGTTGCTGATGTGTGAAGAACCTGTGCTATGCTGTGTTAGGTGCACTGTCTGTCTTCCCACATCTGACTGACATTTGCTTACCTCACCTGTGGACTTGTTACCACTGACTGTGGATAGGTGTTGTGTCTGTGCGTACCAATGTATTTCAGGTCAACATCATTGTGTGGGATGAGTAACATGGCCATGGTGAGTATGTATTGTGGTGCCATAGTGGTGTGTCTCCCTCACATGTGGCACATCCCCATGACTCACCTTACTTTGCTCACATTGTTGCAGTATTTGGCATGCACTGTGTTGTTTAGCAGATCAACATCTCCATGACACATGACAAGTTGGAATCACAACAGAGGCAAGTATGGTGTACTGGTGAGTTTATTCACAAACATGTGTGAGGATAGTGCACAGGATGGTGGGTGCTGTACATTGGGTTTTGAATCCAAAGTTCACAGTAGAGTTGGAAGTGTTGGTAGCTGAAATGTCCAGAGTAAAGTCCACAGTCATCTGCTACATTGGACCAACATGAACCCTCCATGTGATGTAGGCGAGTTGTGTCAGATATGACAAGGTGAACGGGTTTGGCACAAAGAACATTGTCCAGAACAGGTTTAGAGGCCCTGGGGGATGTGCAGGTACATCTGCGTCTCACTTGTCCTTCTTCGGACGACCCCTCTTCTTCTTGGGGGGGAATCCTCAGGTACAGGTGTCTGTGGTGCAGGGGACTCTCCGCCAGAGTCATCCTCTCTCCCTGTGGCATTGGCAGATGACGTGGCAATATATGTTGTGGCCACACAGGGAGGTGTGGACATATTTGTGCTGATCTGGTGGAGGCATAGGAGTATATCCCAATGCACCACAGTAAGTGCATCCCACTTTGCCTCCATGCGGGCATGGTGGGCAGCCTGCTCCTGTTGAATGTCCTTGAGTATCCCCACTACCTGGCCAAATCCTCCGGTGCTATCCTGGTACATATCTATGATGCGTGCCAGTTGGGGGTCATCATGCAGTCCAGACCCCTCTGCAAGGCACGCCCTATCCCTCCCACCCCTCCAAGCACCCCTATGTACACGGGCAGGACCTGCTGCGGCATGCACAGGTGACACTGGGACCCCTTGGGTGTTGTTGCTGGTGGTGTTGTCTCTAGCTTCCTGGGGGTCCTGTGTTCCTGTGCTGTTGGTGTTATGTGGCCTTGGTCTGTCCGTGTTGGCGGGGGTGCCCTTTCTGTTTCCAGATGCTGGAGGCGTGGGTACAGGGGGTGCAGATGTTGGTGCTGCTGGTGCTGCATGATGACTCACATCAGAGGTGCCAGGTTGTTCGTCGTCATCCGAAGAGGACAGAGACGGATCCACATCAGAGAGCTGAGGGTCCACCAGAGTCTGGGAAAGGGACTCCTGTTCATTTGGTGCTGTGTCCCCAGAACCACCTGTGTTTGGAAGAGACACACAATGTAAGTTAGGTTTCTACAGGCATCAATGGTTCACATACATGACATTTTCTACTGTACGTCCGGATGCCTGCCTGTACACTGCTTTGTCCAGGGTTGTCACGGACAGAGATTTATATTGTTGTTGCACATTGCCCAACCAAAATGAAACATTTCAATGTGCATGTTGAAGTGTGTGCATGCCCAGCTCATGTATAGATTTGTCTGTACATGACCATTACTACTGAAGGGCCATCACGTTGCTGACACAGGTGTGTCATCCCTGTACACATATGAGCTTTAACAAGGACATGCATGCTATATCCCACTGAGAATATGTTGTAAAATTGTGGCATGTGTGGTAGCAGATTTTGCTAGTCTTCGTGTGCCACATTGGTGTATTGGTATGACATGGTCACAGTCCGGTATGCCTGTGATCTCTTAGGAGGAAGTGTTTTTTTACAGTGTTCCTAGTTCCCATCTCATTTCATACAAGTGATGATGTCATCATCGTTAATAAGTCTGGTGCTGAGTTTTGTACGTGCATATGTGATTTGACTTGTCAATGTTCTTAATGGTGACATGGATTGGGCAAGGTAGCACTCTGGCTTTTCAATGCTCATGACAGTGAGGACCGGTGGTGTGTGTGTTGCAGTTTGGCTGCTGTGAGTAGCATGTCTCCTCCAATGCAGTCCAGGTTAGACCTTGTGTCTACAGAGTCTATGTCAGTGAGTGGTGTGTTGTGAGAAGGATGCATATGTTTCAACACGATGTAGGAGAGGAATGCAGCTCACAACAGCACCGAGTGTGAATGAGACCATGCTATGGTGTCGGCTATATTCGTGTGTCCATTCCATTCACTGTCAGATGTCCCCTGTCAATGATGTATATGTGAGTTCCTGTGTGTTTTATGCAATGTACCATATATGGCTCTCCACACTTCTCATCTGCAAGACACACCTCCCCAGCCCGGCCAGGACGCAACCCTGAACACTGCATCCCCAGACAATGAGTTTGAACATACAATGGCTGTGTGTGCGACCGTGTTTTGTTTGGCCAGTGCATATGTGTGATTGTCAGCCACATCATTTCTCAGGCCCAGTGTCAGACATCTTGTCAGTCCATTCCCACTCCTTGTGGGGCGAGCATGGTTCGGTGTGAGCTTGCTGGGCCATGTGGGTGGGTGGGGATTGTCTGTGACTGTAACTCCCATCATGCTCTTGGCTACACCCCCTTCCCAGCATGCCCATACTTCCTTCCTTTTGACTCTGCTTCCCTGTGAGGGGGTGTGACAGCAATGGCAAGATGGCTGACTGTGCAGCCCTGGTGTTTGTTGGTGCCCAGTTCCCAGCATGGCCTTGTGCTCCCCACAACAGAGCCCAGTGTCAGACATTGTGTCAGTTTATTCCCACTCCCTGTGAGGCGAGCATGGTTCAGTGTGAGCTTGCTGGGCCATGTGGGTGGGTGGGGATTGTCTGTGACTGCAACTCCCATCATGCTGTTGGCTACACCCCCTTCCCAGCATGCCCATACTTCCTTCCTTTTGACTCTGCTTCCCTGTGAGGGGGTGTGACAGCAACGGCAAGATGGCTGACTGTGCAGTCCTGGTGTTTGTTGGTGCCCAGTTCCCAGCAGGGCCTTGTGCTCCCCACAACAAAGCCCAGAGTCCATTCCCACTCCCTGTGAGACGAGCATGGTTCAGTGTGAGCTTGATGGGCCATGTGGGTGGGTGGGGATTGTCTGTGACTGCGACTCCCATCATGCTCTTGGCTACACCCCCCTTCCCAGCATGCCCATACTTCCTTCCTTTTGACTCTGCTTCCCTGTGAGGGGGTGTGACAGCAATGGCAAGATGGCTGACTGTGCAGTCCTGGTGTTTGTTGGTGCCCAGTTCCCAGCAGGGCCTTGTGCTCCCACAACAGAGCCCAGTGTCAGACATCTTGTCAGTCCATTCCCACTCCCTGTGAGGCGAGCATGGTTCAGTGTGAGCTTGATGGGCCATGTGGGTGGGGGGGATTGTCTGTGACAGTAACTCCCATCATGCTCTTGGCTACACCCCCCTTCCCAGCATGCCCATACTTCCTTCCTTTTGACTCTGCTTCCCTGTGAGGCGGTGTGACAGCAATGGCAAGATGGTTGACTGTGCAGTTCTGGTATTTGTTGGTGCCCAGTTCCCAGCAGGGCCTTGTGCTCCCCACAACAGAGCCCGGTGTCAGACATCTTGTCAGTCCATTCCCACTCCCTGTGAGGCGAGCATGGTTCAGTGTGAGCTTGATGGGTCATGTGGGTGGGTGGGGATTGTTTGTGACTGCAACTCCCATCATTCTCTTGGCTACACTCCCATTCCCAGCATGCCCATACTTCCTTCCGTTTGACTCTGCTTCCCTGTGAGGGGGTGTGACAGCAATGGCAAGATGGCTGACTGTGAAGTCCTTGGGCCCGATTCACAGAACTAACTTAAGACAAAATCCTAAACTTACTACCATTTTGGTATTCACAGAAGGCACTTACTCATTTTGGTATTCACAGAAGGCACTTACTCATTTCGGTATTCACAGAAGTTAGGAGTCCTAACTTTAGGACTCCTAAATGCCTTCTGTGAATACCGAAAGTCTTAAAATTAGGATTTTTCTCAGTTTAGTAGTAGTATAGTTAGGACTCCTAACTTTAGGACTCCTAAATGCCTTCTGTGAATACCGAAAGTCTTAAAATTAGGATTTTTCTCAATTTAGTAGTCCTAAGTTTAGGACTCCTAAGTTTAGGACTCCTAAATGCCTTCTGTGAATACCGAAAGTCTTAAAATTAGGATTTTTCTCAGTTTAGTAGTAGTATAGTTAGGACTCCTAACTTTAGGACTCCTAAATGCCTTCTGTAAATACCGAAAGTCTTAAAATTAGGATTTTTCTCAATTTTGTAGTCCTAAATTTAGACTTAGGACTACTAAATTGAGAAAAATCCTAATTTTAAGACTTTCGGTATTCACAGAAGGCATTTAGGAGTCCTAAAGTTAGGAGTCCTAACTATACTACTACTAAACTGAAAAAAATCCTAATTTTAAGACTTTCGGTATTCACAGAAGGCATTTAGGAGTCCTAAAGTTAGGACTCCTAACTTCTGTGAATACCGAAATGAGTAAGTGCCTTCTGTGAATACCAAAATGAGTAAGTGCCTTCTGTGAATACCAAAATGGTAGTAAGTTTAGGATTTTGTCTTAAGTTAGTTCTGTGAGTCGGGCCCACAGTGTTTGTTTGGCTACAAGTCCAAAGAGAGCCCCTGTGCTTCACACAGCAGCACCCAGTACGGTGTATCTTTGGCTGATATTTCAATACGGTGTGAGTCAATGCATTCTACACGGTGAGTTGTGTGGAGTTTGTATTGAGGGGGGTGTCTGTCTCCACATGCTGGTAAGTATGGTCAGAGCTGTCAGTTCTCCTTCCCACCCGGCCAGACATCCCACCATGAAACGTGTTTCCATTGGAGGGCGTGCAAGTTGTCTTTCAGGATGTCAGTCAGTGGTGTCCTGCTTCTGATTGGCGCACACGCCCTACCAGGGCCTTGTGCTCCCCACAGCAGGATCCAGTGTCAGCCATCTTGTCAGTCATTTTCCACTCCCTGTGATGTGGGCATGGTTCAGAGAGGTCTTGATGGGTCAATTTGGAGGGGAGCATTATCTGTGACTACAAACCCCATCATTCTTTTGGATACACTCACTTCACCTGCATACCCAATATTCCTTCCTGTCAGTCAGCTGCACTGTGAGGTAGTGTGTTTGTGGTGGCAAACTGTCTGGCAGTGTTTATTTGGCTTTGTGCCACTGCCTTGCTCTATTTGTTTGTAGGTTGGTACATGTCATGACACAGTTCCAAGTCACTATGAGATGGCAGGTATTGTGTTTGGCTGACTAGCATACACATCTTGGGATGATTATCTATTGGTTATTGAGGCTTTGCTAACGGTGCATGGTTTCACTGTCCCCTTGCCACACAATATTGATTATGTTGTTTGTGTACTCACCAGGCTCTGGTATGTCTGCTAGTCCATGGACGCTCTCTGGTGGTAGGATGTCCCGTACCTTCTCCTCCCAGGTCCTGAAGTATACTGGTTTGGCAGGCGGGCCACCGCCAGTACGCTGACTCAAGGCGTGATATTTCTCGATGAGTTTCTTGACCCTCCTGCGCATGTCATACCACCTGTTCTGGATATCGTCCTTTGTGCGCAACGTTGGTGCTTGTGTGTTCACCTTGTCCACAATCCTCACCCACATCTTTGTTTTCTGTGACATGGGGGTCCTTTGGACCAATGTACCAAACAAATGTGGCTCTACTCTGACGATCTCGTCTACCAGCGCTTCTAACTCATCATCTGTGAACTTTGGATTCTTCTTTGGGGGCATGGTGATGGGTGGTGGTGGTGAGTGATGTGTGTGTGAGGGTGCAAGTGAGGGTGGGTTAGCTAACTGTATGTGTGGGTGCTTTCGGTGAGGTGCTAATGGTGTGAAAGTTGTGTGATGGATGTGTTGTGAGTGTGTCTGTGGTTGCTGTGTGATGGTGTTTTCCGCTGGCTGTTGTCTCCTATTGGTAGTGATTGATGTCCTTTATATAGGTGGAGTTGTAGGTGTGTCTTTGTTCCAGTTTTTTTTATTTTTTATATTTATTGACTTTGTCATTACTTGTTTGGTCCTTTTTTTGCATTTTTTCCTTTGGGTTTTCTAGGCATGAAGGAGACGTTCTTCTGACCGAGACGGACGCTGATGTTGGCTCGTGCGGGCTTCTCCGGCTCATTCAAGCTGACTTTTTTCTGTGTTTCATACTCGTCGATCGCTGAGATCTCTATTGCTTGAGGTCCCTGTTTTCTGTGCGTGTCGGTCATGCGGCTTGGGCTCTGTGTGAGTCGGTCTGGGTTTACATGCATTGCATTGTACTGCGCGGATCGGACATCGCGGATACGTGTCGGTTGGGTTTATTCCTGGTACGAGTCGGTCGGTGCAACTCGCGTCGGTTTTCCGGGCGAATCACTGTTTTCCCTACGGCTCGGTCGTACGGCTTGTATTCCGTACCTGTCAGTTGTAATTCACACGCATTGCATTGTACTGCATGGGTCATACGGTGCCGGTCCGTGTCAGTCGGTCTCCGTTCCGGGTAAGTGCCGGTCGGTACGTTTTGTGGCCGGAATTGGAATCGGCCCCTAAGTCTCTACATTATGTCATAATACTCTTCATTTATCTCTTCTAGTTCTATTTCATCTCTTTTTCTCTTTATTCCGCTCTTTTTATTTGTTTTATCTAATTAAATGTTTATTCCTTTCATGCACTTACAACATTTATATTCTATTATTATTATTAAAACTATTACTGCTATTGAAAGTACTGGCAAAATGTTGAAAACCAATTTCTCACAGCTGTAATACTCTTACTAACTTTATCCCAAACACCATCAACCTCCAGTTGAGTTAAATCTTTATGCAACTTAGTAATGTTCCTAATATATCCTTCTATCCCTTTACTTTTATCAGGGATATAGGTACAACAGTGTTGAATTTTCAACGTTCCACAGACTCCACCCTCCTTTGCCAAAATAATGTCAAGGGCTATTTTTCAAAACAATTGACCTTATTGCCACCATTTCGGTATCAATCATTAAAAATCCACCAGCAGTATCTGTTGATAACCGATCAACTACTGTAGACAGTTTTCGAATTTTATGTGAATTTAGAACTACCCCAACTGAGCATATTAGTGCAGAAAATAAGTCACCTATTATTTCAGAAAAACTTGCTCTCCTTTTACGTGTTAATCCTAACTTTATTTCACTGACACTATGATCTCTTTAGTCTATATTATAGACCTTTGGAAAGACAATTCCAAAGTAACAACTCACATACCAGTGAGCAGGTAACCTGTAATAGGCCTTCCTACCGAACAAATAATATATCCCAGAGAAAACAGGATCATTTCCACCCTTTAATCCCCAACCTCCAGTATCACTGACAGAATAGCGAAGGTCGGAATATCAACCTTCAGAAATATCGACGCAAGAATATTGAAGTCAAGAATATCGACATCCTATGTACATTATGGTAAGTACAAAAATATTGAAAAAAAAATATCGATGTCAAAAATATCGTTGTTAAAAATATTGTTTTTTATTAAGTTTAAAAAATAATGTACAATAAAGTAAATAATACATATAATTAAAATAACCATTGTTAAAAATATTTCAAAATGTTTAAAAATTATAAGTAATATATATATATATATATATATATATAACGTAAAAATAAATTAAACATATCCATATGATATATAATGTATATGGTTCCTTATTAATATTTTTTAATAATTATTTTAATAACGTATACATTGTTAAAACATATCTTATAAATTATAAATACATTTATACATATAAAACAATAATATAAAACAAAATTAAATAAATATATAACACATTTTTAAAAGTAATTTTTTTTAACTAATTATATACTACATTAACTAAAATAATACACAAAATATTAGATAGTGGAGGGAAAAAAATTACTATTCCAACTCTAAACAGTGCAAAAGTAGGGAAAGTGTGGGTTAGAGTAGGGGTAAAAATTACTATTCCCACTGCAGTAATTGCAACAGTAGGGAAAGTGTTGGATAGCGTAGGGGTTAAATTAACATGCTTATTAATTAAATAATGTTTGTAAAATAAATAACATATTAATAATTAATTAACAAACAAATTATTAATAAAGGCCAATAGAATTCAATTAATATTTACTTAAACAACATTTAATTACTTCACATCCTATTCCCCCATAAACACACAACCCGCTACACATAAAAAATAACACAATTAATTTAATTATCAATTAATCAATGAATAAAAATTAATTACCAATGAAAAATTAACTAAAAAAATTAATAATCAATACCAATTAAGAAAAATGTATAATTACTTAATTATAATAAATTACTTCCCACACTATTCCCCTATACACCCACAACCCGCTACACATAAAAAATGACACAATTAATTTAATTATCAATGAATCAATTAACAAAAATTAATTACCAATTACAAATACATTAACAATAAATTAATTAACGATAACAAGAAATACAAATATTAATTAATTAATTATAAATAATTTAGTGATAAATTAATCAATTAATAAAAAAGAATTACCAAGTAATAATGAAGAATACATTAATCATCAATAAAAACATATTAGTTAATTAATTATAGTTCAATTACTTCCCACCCTATTCCCCTATAAACCCACAACCTGCTCTGATACTAAAACGCAAAATGTACTTTGATTTGTTTTGCTAATTTCTAAACATTTAATACATATATTTTAAAATAATAAAAATACATTACAAAAAATGTTAAACATACATATAAAATACATACTAAAATACATAACACTAATATAAATATCGATATTATTAACAACAATATTTTTGCTAACGATGTTACTTACTGCGATATTACTTACTTCGATATAAAAAAACGATATTACTTACCTTAAGGTCGATATTCTGGTCACCGATATTCTTGCCATCGATATTCTGTCCCTACAATATTAAAAAATTAATATTAGTGTAGGTCGATATAAAAAAAAACTATATATTTACTGCACACCAGTGCAAATAAAATAATTGTTATAGTTAGTCTTTGCTCTCAACAAACATTACTTTCCTTTCTGTGACCAGTCCAGGGACATTGCAGCATATGTTTCACTCTTTTCATACTTTCCCTCTCTAAATGCCCAAGGTGGTTCTTGTGTTTTTTTCTTAGCAGCTTTATTCTGAAAAGTTTCTCTTCTATGTTCCACCATATCCAAAAACAGTCTTTCTTCATAATGCAATCCACAAGTTAAATTATTATTATAAGCATAGTCTAGCTCTAATGGCTTAGTAATATGGAAAAATTCACCCATATAACATGCATGTTTCCCACTTTCTACTTTGTTTAGTTCTCGTATAATTGGGACTTTAGAAAATAATAAGGGGCCTATTAGGATGGCGGGTGGGCTTTCCTCCGCCCGCCACCCTAGCGGTGCTGGGACTGGCCGCCAGTGGTGCGGCGGTTCCGCACCGGCAATTAGGATGCCACCGCCACCGTGGCAGTGGCATCCTCTATTCCCAGCATTGTGGCAGGCGGTGCTCACAGCATTGCCCGCCACAATGCTGGGAATGCACATCGTGCATTGGCATGCACAAGGTGACATGCACCGCGCGGTGCCTGCTGCTTTGTCCATGCCAATGCCCCCCATGTGCACCCCCCAACACCCTGGGGACCCGCAATAGGCCCCCAACTGCAAAATCCGCATGCCTTTCGCCGCCACAGAAAGGCAGCTTCCCGCAACCATGGTAATATGGATGGCGGTGTCTAGCAGACACCTCCACCATATTCAACCCTTTTCCGCCCGGTCGACTCGTCGACTGGGCGGAAAAGCGGCGGACGGTCTTCCCGTACGCAGTGGTACCCCCCGCCATCATATTATGGTTGGGGGGAAATAGGAGGCGGGCAGGGGATGATGTCGGGCGAATTGCCGCCGCTATGCGGGTGGTGGTGATCCGCCCTACATCATAATAGACCCCTAAGTCTACATCTGTATATTGATTCTCCAACTTACCTTCCATGTAAAATAGACTACTAAGTACACTACATCAAACAGCATATGTTAAAGACAGATGATGGTAGGTTATACCCTCAGAGACAAATGATGGTAATTTCATACAAACTTAGCGATCACTCACATTCATGGTGTTAGTATACTCATACAACAGTTTAGTAAACACGTTTAAAGAAAAATAATTAGTTGATTCATCATGATGGAAAATACTTCCATCTGATTGCTTTTAATTAATTTTCGTTATCTGTTTAGCAACATCTTTCATTCTTTCATTAGAGACATCATTAGTGTTATTTTCATTGTTATTCACATTAAAAATTGGTATGACAACAATTAATAAGATCCACAAGAATGTTAGTAGAACGACGTTACATAAGCAAAATTTAAAACATTTACGTTTCAGTTTAGATTTTGGTTGTCCAGTCACTTCATTTCCTGCCATTTTAGTATTCTATACAAATTGAAAAAATTCTATCAATTATTCTATGTTAGGGCCTAAGAAAAATCTAATAAAACTTTATCAACTAAGGGGCCGATTCCGATCCGGGTCGGAAAGCTCTCCGACTGAGCCGGATCAGGAGTGTTTTCCGATTGAGCTGGACTCCTGCAGTTCGACCGAGCGAGTACGATGCAGCTGCATATCACCGGAATCGGTTCGGTCGGACTCCCATAGAAGTCAATTGGAGCCGGTCGTATGACACGTACATGGGCTCCCATTGACTGAATGTGTACGTCTCGCACAAGGGTGCCCCCTACAGTGGGTACCCGTCGGTGCCATCTGCACCGTACATGCCTGTGTTGGGGAGACCCTTGGGTCCCCCCCTATGTCCGAGTCGTAAGGCTGTGGGTGACGGGGGGGTCCAAGGCGGACCCCCAAAGGCAGCTTCCCGGACGTTTTGCAAGCCGGAAACTTCAGCTAGAGCCGGCTGTCCGACGCTTGCATCGTACTGGTTCGGTCGGAAATCGCCTCCATTGCATGGCACGGTTTGCTTACAGACAAGACGTATGGAGCGGTTCGGACCCGGTTACGATTCAGTTGGCGAATGGTTTTGTACGAGTGAAAAGTCCAGCTAACTATAACGCCCCTGAAACCTATGGTTTTTTCAGTGAATTTCTAAGGTTTTTTAAATGCTAATTCCTAACTATAACGTGCCTGAAACTTATGGTTTTTTCAGTGAATTTCAAAGGTTTTTTAAAGGCTAATTTCTAACTATGCCTACAGAGATAGGACATGTGAAGAAAGAAGAAAAAACGCACAGAAAGAAAAAAAAAAATGCAGAAAGAAGCAACAAAAGTCCTTAAAGACGCAGAAAAGTGCAGGAAGAAGGATAACGTGCAGAAAGAACAAACAGAAGAGCAGAAAGAAGCCTTGCTGCAAAATCATCCTGTACCCTCAACTTTTTCAGACGGATACTGGTGGTAACTGAGTCTGACTAACCAGTCCTAGAGCCAGTGCTATGTTAAAAGACACTCAGAATACAGTGAAAACACCTGCATACACTAGGGAACACTATGCGTTGGGGTCCCCCTGTGATCAGCATGACCGCCTCTGTAAGTCCCTAGTATATAATAGGGCAGGGGATTAAAACTACCTCTTAAACGCGCCACAGGGCATGTTTGCACACGTCACCTCAGGCCCCGTCCCCTCACTTCCCCACTGTGTAAACACGCCCTGTGGCCGTTTTAAGTTGGGAGATGAAGTCCCCTTGAATCCTGAGGGTCCCTAGGGTCCAACTAGACCACTAGGTACCTCCAGTTAGCGCCACAGAGCTGCGTTGCAGAGAGATATAAAAAGGGGCATGGCCTAGACCACCTCTCTGCAACGCAGCGCAGTGGCGCTTACTGGAAGCACCTGGTGGGCTAGTTGGCCCCCAGGGTCCCTCAGGATTCAAGGGGAGTTATTTCCCCAACTTAAAACGCGCCTCAGGGCTTGTTTGCACACTTTAACTCAGGCCCCGTCCCCTCCCTTCACCACTGTGTAAACACGCCCTATGGCCGTTTTTAGTTGGGAGATTAAGTTCATTTGAATCCCTAGGGTCCCTAGGGTCCAACTAGCCCATTAGGTACCTCCAGTAAGTGCCACAGAGCTGCGTTGCAGAGAGGTGTAAAAAGTGGCATGGCCTGGACCACCTCTCTGCAACGCAGCACAGTGGCGCTTACTGGAAGCACCTGGTGGGCTAGTTAGCCCCCAGGGGCCCTCAGGATTGAAGGGGAATTATTTCCCCAACTTAAAACGCGCCATAGGGCGTGTTTGCACACGTCACCTCAGGCCCCGTCCCCTCCCTTCCCCACTGTGTAAACACGCCCTGTGGCCGTTTTTTAAGCTGGGAGATTAAGTCCCCTTGAATCCTGAGGATCCCTAGGGGCAAAATAGCCCACTAGGTACGTCCAGTAAGTGCCATTGCAGAGAGGTGTAAAAAGGGGCACGGCCTGCACCACCTCTCTGCAACGCAGAGCAGTGGCGCTTACTGGAAGCACCTGGTGGGCTAGTTGGCCCCAGGGTCCCTCAGGATTGAAAGGGAATTATTTCCCCAACTTAAAACGCGCCACAGGGCGTGTTTGCACACGTCACCTCAGGCCCTGTCCCCTCCCTTCACCACTGTGTAAACGCGCCCTGTGGCCGTTCTAAGTTGAGAGATTAAGTCCCCTTGAAACCTAAGGGTCCCTAGGGTCAAACTAGCCCAATAGGTACCTCCAGTAAGCGCCACAGAGCTGCGTTGCAGAGAGGTGTAAAAAGTGGCATGGCCTGGACCACCTCTCTGCAACGCAGCTCAGTGGCGCTTACTGGAAGCACCTGGTGGGCTAGTTAGCCCCCAGGGGCCCTCAGGATTGAAGGGGAATTATTTCCCCAACTTAAAACGCGCCATAGGGCGTGTTTGCACACGTCACCTCAGGCCCCGTCCCCTCCCTTCCCCACTGTGTAAACACGCCCTGTGGCCGTTTTTTAAGTTGGGAGATTAAGTCCCCTTGAATCCTGAGGATCCCTAGGGGCAAAATAGCCCACTAGGTACGTCCAGTAAGTGCCATTGCAGAGAGGTGTAAAAAGGGGCACGGCCTGCACCACCTCTCTGCAACGGAGAGCAGTGGCACTTACTGGAAGCACCTGGTGGGCTAGTTGGCCCCCAGGGTCCCTCAGGATTGAAAGGGAATTATTTCCCCAACTTAAAACGCGCCACAAGGCGTGTTTGCACACGTCACCTCAGGCCCTATCCCCTCCCTTCACCACTGTGTAAATGCACCCTGTGGCCGTTCTAAGTTGAGAGATTAAGTCCCCTTGAATCCTAAGGGTCCCTAGGGTCAAACTAGCCCACTAGGTACCTCCAGTAAGCGCCACAGAGCTGTGTTGTATAGAGGTGTAAAAAGGGGCGTGGCCTCAGAACACCTGTCTGCAACGCAGCTCCCTGGCGCATACTGGAGATACCTGTTGGGCTAGTTGGCCCTCAGGGACCCTCAGTATTGAAGGGGAATTAATTCCCCAACTTACAACTGGCTAAGGGCGCGTTTGCAGAGTGCTGCAAGGAGGAGTATGGCCTCCGGCGCGAAGCCAGTCTTTTATTTATGTTATTTGTTTAAGAACGAGGGCTGTGTGGCCCCCCTTCTTTTTCTAATTTACTGGCCCTGGGGACCCCATCCCCCAGGGCCTGCACCCTGTTTTTTTGTTGTTGAAAAAAATTAATTTGGCCCTCCCAAGGCATTAATCGGCCCCAGGGACCCCAAACCCCGGGTCATGGCCTTTTTTAAAAAAAAATTCTTTAGGAGGGGGCTGCGTTGCCCCCCTTCTCAGGCCACTTATGGCCCCGGGGACCCCATCCCCCAGGGCCGGCCTTTGTTTTTTATTATTTAAAAAAAATATATATTTATAGAAACACCTACGACATGCTGGACAAACCGTATGCACCTATCACCATGACGATTTGCGTGACATTAATTAAGGCGACTATGCATAGAATGAATCCACATGGAATGTATTTACACCGCTAGTGAAGCTCTGACGTGTCTGAAGCCCTACCGTGCCTAATCCCGGCGCCCCCGCCGGTGGGTACTCTCCAAGTAGACACCCTTGTCGTTTATTTATACAAACATGGGTAGCTATTGACGGGCACATTTAATATACACGCACACCAAGCCATTCAAAGGGGATTCGACAAAAATTCGACCAAACTATGCAAGAAACCCCCCTCACGGTTAATAAAACACACATCCACCGCCGGATGTGTAATACTTTTTATTTTACTCTCTGGAAAGGAGACGAACCTCACTTGAGAGTCACAGCGTGCTCCTGGCTGAGCCCAATGCTGTGTTACACCCACCAGTGCCGGCCGAGTGCCTCACACCTCTGTGTTGTATTCCACCAGCTAGTGCGTATGCTATGACACTCTCTAGCCCATGTGCACTGTAACACCACCCCGTGAATATGTCATGCCACACTTGCCTTTGCACGGGTTATATTGCCCCATCTAACGTGCCTTCCTCGATGCCTATGTTATAACGCACAGCGTTATGCCATACATATTACAATCTGGGATCCATATCTTTGTCACAGTGCATATGCAACGTTACACTCCCCAGCACATATTTTATATTACAACTTTAGAGACTAGTTAGGTTACACAACACTGCCCTGTGCATATTACACTCCAAGGCGCATATCGCATAGCACGCGCTAGTGCCTGTGCTATCTCGCGCTCTCTAATGAATCTGTCATTGCGCACAATGTATTGCATATTATATTTCACACCCCGGTTCATCTTATATCACACTTTTTGGTGCATAGTTTATACCATATACTATATCTAGTTTTCATTTTCAATCGTGCTCTCAGGACTATGTTCTATATAACACTGCGTCCACCTACCCTTCTCACGGGCATTACATTTTGCGATGGGGGGTGGAGGGTCAGGGGGTGTTTCTGCCAAGTGAGCCTGGAGTCACAGTCACAAACGTCCTCTTCTTCCTGAATAAAAGTGAGATTATGCTGCATACTTGTTCATATTTTAAGTAGTTCGCACAGACACACATTTTAAAAACAATAAAGTTCCTAATATCCACCTTCTCTGAACAGTTAGCTTGCTGCCCCATCCACCTTCTCCCTATCCTCTGTTGTCTGAATCCATGCCTCATCCCTCCTGCCATGCATTGTCTGATGTGCTGCCACTGCCCTCCATTTAGCATGATGTACCGGTCCACTCCTCCTGCCCTCCATTGCCCAATTCTATGGCCCATCATTGACCTCCTGCTTAGCCTCTGTGCTTAGCTTGCTGCCCCTATTCTCCTTCCCCCTGCCCTCCGATGTCTTTGTGCATGCCCCTGCTCCATCCTTTTTGCCCACCATGTTCCATGGACCTGCCACTCCTATCTACTCTGAATGTTCTGTTGAGCTGCCAGTCCCCTCCCACCTGCCTAGCATTGTCAGATGACTGTAACCTGTCCCTGCCACCTCCACCCTGCCTGTCCACATGCCAAGCCCCTATCCCCTTCCTCCTGTCCTCCATGGTCCATTTTACTGCCACACCCTTCTGTCCTCCCTGGTCTGTTGTGCTGCAACTGCTCCTCCTGCCTGCCCTGCGCGGTCTGTTGTGAGGCCCCTTCCCCTGAACTCTCTTGTCTGTGCCCAGGTCCTGACCCTCCCTTCTATCCTCCATGGTCCTATGTGCATGCCCCTGCACCCTCCTTCTTCCCCATCATAGCCATTGTGCTGCCACTAACCCTCCCGCTTGCCATGCATGGTCTTCTGTGCTGCCATGGCCCCTCCCACCTTCCCTGTGTGGTCAGCTAGCTGCCCCTGGCCCCCTCCCACCTTCCCTCCATGGTCTGTGTGTATGCCATCATAGTCTCATTGTTGCTCTCCATTGAGTGTCTTGTTTCTAGTGCCCATCCTGCCTGACCTCCATGGTCATCTTGCTGCTCCTGCCCTGCCCCCTTGCCCCCAGCCCTCTGTTTCCATGTGCAGACCCCTATTCCCTCCCTCCTGGCTTGTCTGTTCCATTGTAATGCCCCTGATCCGTCCCTCCTGCCCTTAATGGTCTGTTATGCTGCAGCTTTCTCTCCTGTCTGTCCATTATGGTCAGCTAGCTACCATTGCCTCTTTCCCCTCTGTTCTCTGTTGTCCATGTGCATGGTCCTGTCCCCTCCCTATTGCTTTTTATGGATTGTTGTGCTGCACTCCCGTCCCACATGCAATGGGTGGTGTATTGTGCTGCTGCAAACCCTGATGCCTGCCCTGTAGGGTCAGTTTGGTGCACCTCTCCATGTCCCTCCTGTCCTCTGTTATCCGAGTCCATGTCCCTACCCCAATTCCTCCTGCCTACCATGATCCAATGTATCATACTTGCGAACATTTTGAACTTGGTAAGAGGGAGATTTTGAAAAAAACTGGGGTATTGATTTTCCCCTTTGAGTTACTTTGAAAAAGAGGAGATTGTAGACAGGAGACAGATCAAATAAAGCCCATTTGAGCTTAAAAACATTGGACGTTTCCTGGCTGAAACGGGTCTGTTGGCATGTATGGTTATACTACCACTGCCTCTTCCTTCTGCCCACAATGGTCTATTATATTGCCACAGCCTCTCTTGCCAGTCCTGTATTGTTGGTTTGTTGCCCCTGCCCCCCTTTCCACTGCCCTCCATAGTCTGTTGTGCTGCCACTGCACTTCCTGCCTGCCCAGTGTGGTCAAATTGTTGCCTCTGCACTCTCCTACCTGCCTTCAATTTTCAGAGTCCGTGCCCCTGGCCTCTGCCGCTCAACAGTATCCCAATGAACAACTAGATTGCTAACATTCTATATTTATTACAAAAGTGTGGAACGCCTGACGTCATCTTGATGTAATCAAAACTGTAATACCTAGAGTATTTCCTTTAGAAAGTACATATATGAGAGGGTCTTATTTGCATCAAAATTATGGTTAGTGCTCTAAAAAACTAAAATGAGGACATATTTTTTGAGTTTTCAAATAGCGACAAAGAACTTTTAAATTATTTGTAATCTTTATGTTTTTTATCCAGTTGACCACTTGATTAAATGTTGCACCTAGGGGAGAGGATGTGGTGTTACTTCCAGAGCTGCAGACTTTGCAACTGGGGAACAAGGTTGGAGTTTCTGCTTCAGCTCAACATTCTGTGATTCTGATCAAATTACTTAATCTCCCCATGTCTACAACCAAAATGAATTTGATCTTGTGTGATGTAACCAATGCTCATGTAAAGCACTCCAAATACCTGACAAGTCTGCACTATATAAAACTGCAAATACACAAAAAATAAGTGTTTTGCACACTTCTATCATTGGACTACATGTGGGCTACATCTGGGTGATATTTGTGCTGCATTTGGGCTCTTTTGTCTCTGGTGGCCATCTTGGGAGATTTATTTGTTATGAAGATTCCTAATTTCCTCATTTACTGCAGTCTCCTCAGTAGGAAATGCTTTCAGTTTTTTACTTTGATTCCATCAAGAAGGTATTCAGATATGTCACACATTTGCCATAAATTCTGAATGTTAGCACTCTAGTTGCTCATTAGATCACTGTAGTAAATCTACTGCTCACCACGGAAGTCTGCTGCTGGTATTAAAAGTGCATGTTTCAGTCTGCATATCAGAATTTTTTAATGAAATAGAAGAGGATTTGAGAAGTCACTCAAAATGTGCCCTAATTTTTCTTTCTTCAGCACTAATCATAATTTCTATGGCAAAATGAACCCCCTCATTATGTTCCTTTTTAAATTAAATGTTTTAAGTGTTACCAGTTTATTCCAATCAAGATGGCTTCAGGTGTGCCATACTTTTGTCATAAGTAGGACAGTAAGCGCTCTAGTTGTTCTTAAGAACACTCTGGGACATTCTGTCATTGGGCTATACTTCGGCTACATCTGGGTGATATTTGGGCTACATTTGGGCTCTTTTGTCTCTGGTGGCCATCTTGGGAGATTTATTTGTTATGAAGTTTCCTAATTTCCTCATTTACTGCAGTCTCCTCAATGGGAATATTTTCAGTTTTTTATTTTGGTTCCATCATGAAGGCATTCAGATGTTTCACACATTTGCCCTAAATTCTGAATGTTAGCACTCTAGTTGCTCATTAGATCACTGTAGTAAAACTACTGCTCACCAGGGAAGTCTGCTGCTGGTATTCAAAGTGCATGTTTCAGTCTGCATGTCAGAATTTGTTTATGAAATAGAAGAGGACTTGAGAAGTCAAAATGTGCCCTAATTTTTCTTTCTGCAGAACTAATCATAATTTATATGGCAAAATGAACCCCCTCATTTTGTTTCTTTGTAAATTAAATGTTTCAAGTGTTACCACTTTATTCCAATCAAGATGG
The DNA here is from genome assembly GCF_964204655.1 of Triturus cristatus. Classification (NCBI taxonomy): domain Eukaryota; kingdom Metazoa; phylum Chordata; class Amphibia; order Caudata; family Salamandridae; genus Triturus; species Triturus cristatus. Next base: position 191,064,561 of record NC_140588.1, read on the forward strand.
CTTCAGGTGTGCCATAATTTTGTCATAAATAAGACTGTTAGTGCTCTAGTTGTTCGTTAGCACACTCTGGGACATTCTGTCATTGGGCTATACTTGGGCTACATCAGGGTGATATTTGGGCTACATTTGGGCTCTTTTGTCTCTGGTGGCCATCTTGAGAGATTTATTTGTTATGAAGTTTCCTAATTTCCTCATTTACTGCAGTCTCCTCAGTCGGAAATACTTTCAGTTTTTTACTTTGGTTCCATCAAGAAGGCATTCAGATATGTCACACATTTGCCATAAATTCTGAATGTTAGCACTCTAGTTGCTCATTAGATCACTGTAGTAAAGCTACTGCACGCCAGGGAAGTCTGCTGCTGGTATTCAAAGTGCATGTTTCAGTCTGCATGTCAGATTTTTTTTATGAAATAGAAGAGGATTTGGGAAGCCAAAATGTGCCCTAATTTTTCTTTCTGCAGCACTAATCATACTTTCTATGGCAAAATGAACCCCCTCATTTTGTTCCTTTATAAATTAAATGTTTTAAGTGTTACCACTTTATTCCAATCAAGATGGCTTCAGGTGTGCCATACTTTTGTCATAAGTAAGACTGTTAGCGCTCTAGTTGTTCTTTAGAACACTCTGGGAAGCTGCAGTAGAACACAAAGGAATCAACTGACATTCTCTGCCCTTGTTGGATCCATTTGTTTTACTGAGAATGTCAGACTTCATTCTCACATGACTGAGAAAGATAATGTGAATTTACAGAATATATGCTCTCAGTTTAGCTATAGATCACCTTCCAAACCTCTGTGGGAAAAGTATGAGAAAATAGTTTTCTCTCAAACATGATTCATGATATCACAGCAGAAGGCTTTTTCACATGGTAAAATCACCTTAGAACACACCACATTTCCTAAAATGAGTATGGTACCATCAACAAATGATTTATAATGTAACTAAAGTCTTAAAACCTTCTATTAACTGCAATGCTTTTTAATGAGGTGCTATCATGTATATTGGTCCCAAGATGGCTGCCAACACTTCTTAGATGAAGTGCTGACAGCCAATCAGAACTCACGATGAGATGTGTGGTTAGGCTCCGCCCAGATATACATGTGATTTTACTTTTGATTTTCTCAGGAACTACTGAACGGATTTACACCATTTAAGCAAAAGGCACGAGTCTGAACTGAGGACTACCTCTTTGCCAAATTTGGTGTAATTCCGTTCAGCACTTCGGGTTGTAGCTGCGTCAACAGGTCCTGTGGGAAAATGCATGGGGAAAATGCGTTTTGGGACCCCCCTTTTTTCTCGGCCCCCGCTTGACGAATCACCGTGAAATTTTCAGGATAGGAGCGGACCGTAGCTGGCCAAAAGTTTGGAAACTTTTGCGAAGATTCATCAATCAACGCCAACGTTATTGCAAATAGAATGCTGCGGATTTCCTATGGAAAATAGGCCCTAACTATAACTACCTGCTGGCGACTGCCAGTAGGTAATATATATATATATATATTATCTACTGGCGGTCGCCAGTAGATAGTTATAGTTAGGACCGAGTTTCCATAGGAAATCTCAAAATTCTATTTTGAATAACTTTGGCGCCGATTGACGAACCCTCGCGAATTTTTCAAAACTAATGGGGCGCTCCGCTCCTACCCTGAAAGTCTCGGGGTGATTCGTCAAGGGGGGCCGAGAAAAAGGGGGGGTCCCAAAACGCGTTTTCCCCATGGATTTTTCCTTAGGGACTTTAGTCGCAGCTACAGCCCGAACGGCTGAACAGAATTACGTGAAATTTGGCAGAGAGGTAGCCATAAGGTCCATGAAGTGCCTTTTGCAGGTTTGGTGTAAATCTGTTCAGTATTTCCAGAGAAAATAGCATTTAAATCAAGATATATATCTGTACGCGCGCACCGTGCGCGCTGGGTGCGCGCACCTTGCCGTGCGCGAGCGCAATTCTGATTGGTTGTTAGATCTTAGTAAACATTCAAATCGGTCGAAACCCCTCATTTTGTTCCTTTATAAATTAAATGTTTTAAGTGTTACCACTTTATTCCAATCAAGATGGCTTCAGGTGTGCCATACTTTTGTCATAAGTAAGACTGTTAGCGCTCTAGTTGTTCCTTAGAACACTCTGGGAAGCTGCAGTAGAACACAAAGGAATCAACTGACATTCTCTGCCCTTGTTGGATCCATTTGTTTTACTGAGAATGTCAGACTTCATTCTCACATGACTGAGAAAGATAATGTGAATTTACAGAATATATGCTCTCAGTTTAGCTATAGATCACCTTCCAAACCTCTGTGGGAAAAGTATGAGAAAATAGTTTTCTCTCAAACATGATTCATGATATCACAGCAGAAGGCTTTTTCACATGGTAAAATCACCTTAGAACACACCACATTTCCTAAAATGAGTATGGTACCATCAACAAATGATTTATAATGTAACTAAAGTCTTAAAACCTTCTATTAACTGCAATGCTTTTTAATGAGGTGCTCTCATGTATATTGGTCCCAAGATGGCTGCCAACACTTCTTAGATGAAGTGCTGACAGCCAATCAGAACTCACGATGAGATGTGTGGTTAGGCTCCGCCCAGATATACATGTGATTTTACTTTTGATTTTCTCAGGAACTACTGAACGGATTTACACCATTTAAGCAAAAGGCACGAGTCTGAACTGAGGACTACCTCTTTGCCAAATTTGGTGTAATTCCGTTCAGCACTTCGGGTTGTAGCTGCGTCAACAGGTCCTGTGGGAAAATGCATGGGGAAAACGCGTTTTGGGACCCCTCTTTTTTCTCGGCCCCCTGCTTGACGAATCACCGTGAAATTTTCAGGATAGGAGCGGACCGGAGCTGGCCAAATGTTTGGAAACTTTTGCGAAGATTCATCAATCGACGCCAACGTTATTGAAAATAGAATGCTGCGGATTTCCTATGGAAAATAGGCCCTAACTATAACTACCTGCTGGCGACTGCCAGTAGGTAATATATATATATATATATTATCTACTGGCGGTCGCCAGTAGATAGTTATAGTTAGGACCGAGTTTCCATAGGAAATCTCAAAATTCTATTTTGAATAACTTTGGCGCAGATTGACGAATCCTCGCGAATTTTTCAAAACTAATGGGGTGCTCCGCTCCGCTCCTACCCTGAAAGTCTCGGGGTGATTCGTCAAGCGGGGGCCGAGAAAAAGGGGGGGTCCCAAAACGCGTTTTCCCCATGGATTTTTCCATAGGGACTTTAGTCGCAGCTACAGCCCGAACGGCTGAACAGAATTACGTGAAATTTGGCAGAGAGGTAGCCATAAGGTCCATGAAGTGCCTTTTGCAGGTTTGGTGTAAATCTGTTCAGTATTTCCAGAGAAAATAGCATTTAAATCAATATATATATCTGTACGCGCGCACCGTGCGCGCTGGGTGCGCGCACCTTGCCGTGCGCGAGCGCAATTCTGATTGGTTGTTAGATCTTAGTAAACATTCGAATCGGTCGAAACCAGGAAGTGTCGGCCGCCATTTTGTCTCTCGCACTCTGAGGGGGTGAAAAACAAATGTGGAGAACGTGAAAAGGGGGCAGGGTGGACAGCTCCTGACCCCCTAGCCATGGTCAGGGGGTCCCAGAAGGACCACCAAGGGCCCAACATTTTTTTTTTTTTTCGAAAAATCGCAGAGTGCGCGCACCCTGCGCGCACCAGTCAAACGGAAAAAATTCTGCGAAGTTCGCGCAGCGTGCGCGCACTCCGTGATTTATATATAAAAAAAAAATGTATTTGGCCCTTGGGCGCGAAGCGCTCCGAGCGCGCATGGCACAGACTGCGTATAGTGGGCGCGCGGGGCGCGCGCCGTGAAAAAATTTTGTTTAAAAAAATATATTAATAAATACATAACTTAGCATTTAAAAAAACGTACAAATTCACTGACAAAACCATAAGTTTCACACACGTTATAGTTAGGAATTAGCATTTAAAAAACCTTGCAAATTCACTGAAAAAACCATAGGTTTCACACATGTTATAGTTAGCTGGGCATTTCCCTCGTAAAAAACCAATGAAATTCCCCCGTTATAGTTAGTGCAGGCAACTATAACTCACGCGACCGCAATCCTCTGCTGATGACGTCAGATATTACATCAATGATGACATATGTGTGTTTCTGAAAAAAAGAAATATGTAATATATGTATAGCTAAAGATGAATGGAAGAAGACATGGGTAAATAAGTGTCTAAATACAGTGATGTAATATCTGACGTCATCAGCAGAGGATTGCGGTCGCGTGAGTTATAGTTGCCTGCACTAACTATAACGGGGGAATTTCATTGGTTTTTTACGAGGGAAATGCCCAGCTAACTATAACATGTGTGAAACCTATGGTTTTTTCAGTGAATTATATATATGTGTATATATATATATATATATATATATGTGTATATATATATATATATATATATATATATTCAATGAAAAAACCATAGGTTTCACACACGTTATAGTTAGGAATTAGCATTTAAAAAACCTTAGAAATTCAATGAAAAAACCAAAGGTTTCACACACGTTATAGTTAGCTGGACATTTTACTCGTAAAAAACCATTGAAATTCCCCCGTTATAGTTAGTTAAGCTAACTATAACTCGCGCGCCCGCAATGCACTGCTGATGACGTCACATATTACATCACTCATGACATGTCAGTGACATCACTCATGACATCACTGATGACATCTCAAATGACATCACTGATGACATCACTGATGACATCATCCCGTGAATGTGTGTTTTTCTGAAAATTAAATATGTTTTATATATGTATATCTCAAGGTCGATGGAAGAATAAATGGGTATATAAGTGTCTAAATGGATGATTTGTTTTTGAAAAATTGATTGTGTAACTGACTGATTAGGTGAATCATAGTGAATACATGGCTTAGTGAGTAATGTTTAAATATGTATATATCTGTATCAGTCTTTCACTTTGTGTATAAGTGGCTGCATGGGTTGGTGAGCAGCTACATGAGTGTTTATATGGGTTATTAGTTGTTTTTTTGAGTATCAGTCTGAGTGTCTGTATGGTTCGGTGGGGGTATTACGTAGTGCATAGGTGCATGAATGAGTGACTCACTGTTTGTATGTGTTGAAGATAGTATGTATGCAGGACTGCATGGGTGGATGAGTGTGTGTATGGGTGTGTTAGTGAGTGAATGACTGTCTCTACAGTGTCTTTATGAGTAACTACATATGTTTTAAACTAGCATATGTGACTATTGGTGTATATAAGTGAGTATATGTGAGAGTGAGAGATTGAAAGAGTTCCTGTATGAATAAGTATGTGTTTCTATAAGTGATTGTTTAAAAGACTAAGTATGTGTAAGTTTTTGTAGAAGTAAGTGTGGTGGTGTGTGTATAACTATATGCAAGTAAACGGATGTTTGATTCTTTATTAGCATGAGTGACTATGTGTGTGAGTAACTCTACGGATGAGTGGCATTGTGTAACAGGATGTATAGGTGTATGAGTACATATGATGAGTGAGTACATGTATGAGTGACTGTATAGGACTGTTGGTGAATGAGTGGATGTGTATGTGGATCTTAGAATTACTGAAGAGGTTGTTGTAACTGGTATTGGTATGTCCATTGTTTTGAAAAGTTTAGTCTCTATTTATAAATGTGTGTATCAAAGGTTATATTAGGGTGAGAGGAGGTCTGCCACTCTATCACAAGGATGATGTCATCAGTGATGTCATCAGTGATGTCATTTGAGATGTCATCAGTGATGTCATGAGTGATGTCACTGACCATGTCATGAGTGATGTAATATGTGACGTCATCAGCAGTGCATTGCGGGCGCGCGAGTTATAGTTAGCTTAACTAACTATAACGGGGGAATTTCAATGTTTTTTTACGAGTAAAATGTCCAGCTAACTATAACGTGTGTGAAACCTTTGGTTTTTTCATTGAATTTCTAAGGTTTTTTAAATGCTAATTCCTAACTATAACGTGTGTGAAACCTATGGTTTTTTCATTGAATTAGCAAGGTTTTTTAAATGCTAATTCCTAACTATAACGTGTGTGAAACCCATGGTTTTTTCAGTGAATTTGCAAGGTTTTTTAAATGCTATTTTTTTTTTTTCTTCTATTTTTTTAAACATATTTTTAATTTAATGTTCTAAACTTTTATAAAGACTATGGTTAAATTTTTAAAATTCTTTAATATGTTTTTTTAAATATATTTCATAAAATAAACATGTTATAATTTTTTGCAGTACATTTTTTCTTTTTTTTTTAGTACGCGTACCGTAAGCTTACGGTAAGCGTACGGTTTACGCAACGCCCGTAATTTATCTACGCTGTTTGCGTATAGTTACGCAATTTGCGTAGCTGCGCGTACTCCGCGTGGGACGCGTACGCGTGTACGCTACACGCGCACGTTACGCGGAAGTGTCGGGTAGTGACTGTTATGCGCATGCTCCAGCAAGGGCAACCAGCCTTAGTGATGCTGAATGTATTTGCATTACAGACTGAAACCTCAAAACCCCACTCGCTTCTAAATACTGTGCATGATTATACATAGAAAGGAGCTGGGTGTGTGCTAAGAGTCTGCTTCTTCCCCCAAAAAATCGCTCCCCCTTTTTCCTACTAATGCAACTGTGAAATCACCAGAGCAAAACGCAATAAATCTCTGCCTGTAATTCCTATTTCCACACAGAGTCATGTTTTCACATTAGTCCCAAAACGAAATTTCTTTGCCAATTTAAATGCACACTTACTGCTCTTTTTTTTTGGCAAGTGAAAATCACTTTTACAGACTGACACATTATGAATCCACTTTTTAGATTTTTTTAATTGCACATGTCCAGACTGCTTTTTCAGACCACCACCATGTGTATCCTCGGTGACTGCCTACACTCCAGCAAGGGCAACCAGCCTTAGTGATGCTGAATGTATTTGCATTACAGACTGAACCCTCAAAACCCCACTCGCTTCTAAATACTGTGCATGATTATACATGGAAAGGAGCTGGGTGTGTGCTAAGAGTCTGCTTCTTCCCCCAAAAAATCGCTCCCCCTTTTTCCTACTAATGCAACTGTGAAATCACCAGAGCAAAACGCAATAAATCTCTGCCTGTAATTCCTATTTGCACACAGAGTCATGTTTTCACATTAGTCACAAAACGAAATTTCTTTGCCAATTTAAATGCACACTTACTGCTCTTTTTTTTTGGCAAGTGAAAATCACTTTTACAGACTGACACATTATGAATCCACTTTTTAGATTTTTTAAAAAAGCCCATGTCCAAACAGCTTTTTCAGACCACCACCATGTGTATCCTCGGTGACTGCCTACACTCCAGCAAGGGCAACCAGCCTTAGTGATGCTGAATGTATTTGCATTACTGACTGCAACCTCAAACCCTTAAAGTATTCCTTATTTTTACCAGTACACCTTAATTTATCATGAAAAAATAGTCCATATTATTTTACATGTTCCTCACATTTAAATTTCTCCCAAAACAGAAAATAATAAACACAACTTCTACAAAAGGAATTCCAATTCTATTATTCATTTCTTAATTTACCATATACATCCCCTCTCAAACTCATAACTCACCTTTAAAATTAGTTAGTTGTGAAAGAAATGTGGCACTCAAACAGCAGATTATCAGAGCCAGGATCTCTGTTCTCTACACCTCTCTCCTCTCAGCAGAACCAGAAAATGGCAAAGTTTCCCTCTATTTTTCCACACATATACATGTAAGTTTCAAATCTCAGTGCTTCCCCCTTTTTTTCAAATGTAATCACACATTTCTATTTGTTGAAAACCAACCCTTTTCTTAAAGTACCCTTCCCCCAACTTGACTTCTGCCTGCTACCATAGCAACACCTCATGGAACACTGCTGTGTGGAGTTAGGTCAGAAGTTCGCCAAACAATGTTTCAATTCCACAGAGCAAGAGTGCTTGACTTTTCAAACCTTACAGCAAATCCATAGTACTGTTCTTTGGTAACACATTTTTCTGTACCAATACAAAACATGCTTCTATCAATTTACACATACAGCCTAGTTTTTAGTGTAGAATGGTATGAAACAGCCAATCAGTTCTTTTTTTAAAAAAATATGTATGCCTCCATTTCCAAACTGTTTTTCATTTATTTTTCCCATTCTACTGAATTACACCTCCTGAGTGCATCCAGATCTCCTTTGAAGATGTTTACAGTGTGGATTGTAGGGCACAGCTATATCTTCTGGAGTGAAAAGTTTGCAGAGAAAACAGGTATGGTGAGAGACCTTGCTTTGCCAAATGTAGACATTAAATGGATTGGTCAGAGAGGGTTAAAGTGGCACCAATTGATGCCATTGGTGAAATCCTTCATGCAAAACCAACACCCTGACCTCATAATAGTGCACTGTGGTGGCAATGACCTAGGCACTTTGACTGGGGTAGGTCTGGAAATGCTTATGAAGGACACCTTTGCACAACTGTTTTCTCTTTTCCCTAAAACTGCCTTTGTGTTTTCCAACATATGCCAAAGGCAAAAATGGAACTGTTCCAATCATTTCTGTCCGCAAATTGACAAAGCAAGGAAGCACGTCAACAAATCTGTTTCTGCTTTCCTCCGTGACTATGGTATGGGTGCCATTTACCACAACAACTTGCGTTATGACATGCAAGACATTTATAGAGGAGATGGTGTGCACTTCAATGATGAAGGGAACAGAGTCTTCCTCTTGAACCTTAGACTCTGCATCGGTACTTGTAGGTACCACTTAAAAAATCACTTCATAAACACAACGGCTCTTTTTAGAGCCTCCTAATATCTAAACTCTTAAATCTGCATTTCATTTCTTTTTTAATTTTTTTTTCTTCCGTACGCTTACCGTAAGCTTACCGTACGCGTACCCCGTGATTTTTTTAAAAATCAATAAATGTTTTCTTTGTACTTTTCTGTCCTTCTTTGACCCCCTCACAAATGTAAGGGGGTCTGTAACTCTCCTCCTTGCCCCCTTTTCTTGTTTTCACTCTTTTTTTTCTGAGTGAAACACACGAAATGGCGGCTGCCGCTTCCTGGTTTCGACCGATTCGAATGTTTACTAAGATCTAAGAGCCAATCCGAATCGCGCTTGCGCACGCCACCGTACGCGTACGGTAAGCTTACGGTAAGCGTACCGTAAGCTGGCTCAGATATATATATTGATTTAAAGGCTATTTTCTCAGAATCTACTGAACAGATTTACACCAAACCTACAAAAGGCACTTCCTTGACCTAGGGACTACCTCTCTGCCAAATTTCTAGTAATTCTGTTCAGCCGTTCGGGCTGTAGCCCTGTCTAAAGGTCCTATGGAAAAATGCATGGGAAAAACGCGTTTTGGGACCCCCCTTTTATCTCAGCCCCCGCTTGACGAATCCCCCCGAGACTTTCAGGGAAGGAGCGGAGCGTAGCGCCCCACCTATTTTGAAAAATTCGCGAGGATTCGTCGACCGGCGCCAAAGTTATTCAAAATAGAATGTTGCGGATTTCCTATGAAAAAGGGGTCCTAACTATAACTACCTACTGGCGACCGCCAGTAGGTAATATATATATATATATTCACTGAAAAAACCATAGGTTTCAGGGGTGTTATAGTTAGCTGGACTTTTCACTTGTACAAAACCATTGAAATTCCCCCGTTATAGTTAGTTCAGCTAACTATAACTCGCGCGCCCGCAATGCACTGCTGATGACGTCACATATTACATCACTCATGACATGGTCAGTGACATCACTCATGACATCACTCATGACATCTCAAATGACATCACTGATGACATCGCTGATGACATCATCCAGTGAATGTGTGTTATTCTGAAAATTAAATATGTTTTATATATGTATATCTCAAGGTCGATGGAAGAATAAATGGGTATATAAGTGTCTAAATGGATGATTTGTTTTTGAAAAATTGATTGTGTAACTGACTGATTAAGTGTATCATAGTGAATACATGGCTTAGTGAGTAATGTTTAAATATGTAAATATCTGTATCAGTCTCTCACTTTGTGTATAAGTGGCTGCATGGGTTGGTGAGTAGCTACATGGGTGTCTATATAGGTTATTAGTTGGTTTTTTGAGTATCAGTCTGAGTGTCTGCATGGTTCGGTGGGGGTATTACGTAGTGCATAGGTGCATGAATGAGTGACTCACTGTTTGTATGTGTTGAACACAGTATGTGTGCAGGACTGTATGGGTGGATGAGTGTGTGTATGGGTGTGTTAGTGAGTGAATGACTGTCTCAATAGTGTCTTTATGAGTAACTACATATGTTTTAAACTAGTATATGTGACTATTGGTGTATATATGTGAGTATATGTGAGAGTGAGAGATTGAAAGAGTTCCTGTATGAATAAGTATGTGTTTCTATAAGTGATTGTTTAAAAGACTAAGTATGTGTAAGTTTCCGTAGAAGTAAGTGTGGTGGTGTGTGTATAACTGTATATGCAAGTAAATGTATGTTTGATTCTTTATTAGCATGAGTGACTATGTGTGTGAGTAACTATGGATGAGTGACATTGTGTAACAGGATGTATAGGTGTATGAGTACATATGATGAGTGAGTACATGTATGAGTGACTGTATTGGACTGTTGGTGAATGAGTGGATGTGTATGTGGATCTTAGAATTACTGAAGAGGTTGTTGTAACTGGTATTGGTATGTCCATTGTTTTGAACATTTTAGTCTCTATTTTTGAATGTGTGTATCAAAGGTTATATTAGGGTGAGAGGAGGTCTGCCACTCTATCACAAGGATGATGCCATCAGTGATGTCATCAGTGATGTCATTTGAGATGTCATCAGTGATGTCATGAGTGATGTCACTGACCATGTCATGAGTGATGTAATATGTGACGTCATCAGCAGTGCATTGCGGGCGCGCGAGTTATAGTTAGCTGAACTAACTATAACGGGGGAATTTCAATGGTTTTGTACAAGTGAAAAGTCCAGCTAACTATAACACCCCTGAAACCTATGGTTTTTCAGTGAATTTCTGAGGTTTTTTAAATGCTAATTCCTAACTATAACGTGCCTGAAACCTATGGTTTTTTCTGTTAATTTCAAAGGTTTTTTAAATGCTAATTTCTAACTATGCCTACAGAGATAGGACATGTGAAGAAAGAAGAAAAAATGCACAGAAAGAAACAAAAGAAGTGCAGAAAGAAGCAACAGAAGTCCTCAAATACGAAGATAAGTGCAGGAAGAAGGATAACGTGCAGAAAGAACAAAAAGAAGAGCAGAAAGAAGCCTTGTTGCAAAATCATCCTGTACCCTCAACTTTTTCAGACGGATACTGGTGGTAACTGAGTCTGACTAACCAGTCCTAGAGCCAGTGCTATGTTAAAAGACACTTAGAATACAGTGAAAACACCTACATACACTAGGGAACATTATGCGTTGGGGTCCCCCTGTGATTAGCCTTACCTCCTCTATAAGCCCCTAGTATATAATAGGGCATGGGGATTAAAACTACCTCTTAAAACAGGCCACAGGGCGTTTTTGCACACGTTAACTCAGGCCCCGTCCCCTCCTTTCACCATTGTGTAAACACGCCCTGTGTCCGTTTTTAGTTGGGAGATTAAGTTCATTTGAGTCCTGAGGGTCCCTAGGGTCCAACTAGCCCACTAGGTACCTCCAGTAAGTGCCACAGAGCTGCGTTGCAGAGAGGTGTAAAAAGTGGCACGGCCTGGACCACCTCTCTGCAATGCAGCTCAGTGGCGCTTACTGGAAGCACTTGGTGGGCTAGTTAGCCCCCAGGGGCCCTCAGTATTGAAGGGAAATTATATCCCCAATTTAAAACGTGCCATGGTGCGTGTTTGCACACGTCACCTCAGGCCCCGTCCCCTCCCTTCACCACTGTGTAAACGCGCCCTGTGGCTGTTCTAAGTTGAGAGATTAAGTCCCCTTGAATCCTAAGGGTCCCTAGGGTCACACTAGACCACTAGGTACCTCTAGTAAGCGCCACAGAGCTGCGTTGCAGAGAGGTGTAAAAAGGGGCTTGGCCTCAGAACACCTGTCTGCAGCGCAGCTCCCTGGCGCATACTGGAGATGCCTGTTGGGGGCGCGTTTGCAGAGTGCTGCATGGAGGGGGCATGGCCTCCGGCACGATGCCAGTCTTTTATTTATTTTATTTTTTTAAGAAGGGGGGCTGTGTGGTTCCCCTTCTTATTCTAATTTATTGGCCCTGATGACCCCATCCCCCAGGGCCTGTCTCCTAATTATATTTTTTTGACCCCAATCCCCAGGGCCGGCCACTGTTTTTTATTATTTTTAAAAAATATATATTTATAGACACACCTAGGACATGCTGGACAAACCGTACGTACCTATCACCATGACGATTTGCGTGATATTCATTAAAAGGCGACTATGCATGCAATTAATCCACGTGGAATGTATTTACACCACTAGTGAAGCTCTGACATGTCTGATGCTCTACCGTGCCTAATCCCGGTAGACACCCTTGTCGATTATTTATACAAACATGGGTAGCTATTGACGGGCACATTTAATACACATGCACACCAAGCCATTCAAAGGGGATTCGACAAAAATTCGACCAAAACTATGCAAGAAACCCCCCTCACAGTTAATAAAACACACATCCACTGCCGGATGTGTAATAATTTTTATTTTACTCTCTGGAAAGGGGACGAACATCACTTGCGAGTCACAGCACGCTCCTGACAGAGCCCAATGCTGTGTTACACCCACCATTGCCTGCCGAGTGCCACACACCTCTGTATTGTATTCCACTAGCTAGTGCATATGCTATGACACTCTCTAGCCCATGTGCACTGTAACACCACCCCGTGAAAATGTCATGCCACACTTGTCTTCGCACGGGTTATATTGCCCCATCTAACGTGCCTTCCTCGATGCCTATGTTATAACGCACAGTGCTATGCCATACATATTACAATTTGGGATCCATATCTTTGTCACAGTGCATATGCAACGTTACACTCCCCAGCACATATTTTATATTACAACTTTAGAGACTAGTTAGGTTACACAACACTGCCCTGTGCATATTACACTCCAAGGCGCATATCGCATAGCACACGCTAGTGCCTGTGCTATCTCGCGCTCTCCAATGAATCTGTCATTGCGCACAATGTATTGCATATTATATTTCACGCCTGGTTCATCTTATATCACACTTTTTGGTGCATAGTTTATACCATACACTATCTAGTTTTCATTTTCAATCGTGCTCTCAGGACTATGTTCTATATAACACTGTGTTCACCTACCCTTTTCACGGGCATTACATTTTGCGATAGGGGGTGGAGGGTCAGGGGGTGTTTTTGCCAAGTGAGCCCGGAGTCACAGTCACTAACGTCTTCTTCTTCCTGAATAAAAGTGAGATTATGCTGCATACTTGTTCATATTTTAAGTAGTTTGCACAGACAAAATGTTTTAAAAACAATAAAGTTTCTAATACCCGCCTTCTCTGAACAGTTAGCTTGCTGCCCCATCCCCCTCCTCCCTATCCTCTGTTGTGTGAATCCATGGACTAGCCTCCTCCCTCCTGCCATGCATGGTCTGATGTGCTGCCACTGCCCTCAATTTAGTATGATGTACCAGTCCACTCCTCCTGCCCTCCATTGCCCAATTCTATGCCCCATCATTGACCTCCTGCTTAAACTCTGTGCTTAGCTTGCTGCCCCTATTCTCCTTCCCCCTGCCCTCCGATGTCTTTGTGCATGCCCCTGCTCCATCCTTTTTGCCCACCATGTCCCATGGACCTGCCACTCCTATCTACTCTGAGTGTTCTGTTGAGCTGCCACTCCCCTCCCACCTGCCTAGCATTGTCAGATGACTGTAACCTGTCCCTGCCACCTCCACCCTGCCTGTCCACATGCCATGCCTCTATCCTCTTCCTCCTGTCCTACATGGTCCATTGTACTGCCACACCCTTCTGCCCTCCCTGGTCTGTTGTGCTGCAACTGCTCCTCCTGCCTGCCCCGTGTGGTCTGTTGTGAGGCCCCTTCCCCTGAACTTTCTTGTCTGTGCACAGGTCCTGATCCTCCCTTCTATCCTCCATCGTCCTTTGTGCATGCCCCTGCACCCTCCTTCTTGCCCATCATAGCCATTGTGCTGCCACTAACCCTCCCACTTGCCATGCATGGTATTCTGTGCTGCCATGGCCCCTCCCACCTTCCCTGTGTGGTCAGTTAGCTGCCCCTGACCCCCTCCCACCTTCCCTCCATGGTCTGTGTGTATGCCATCACAGTCTCACTGTTGCTCTTCATGTTGTGTCTTGCTTCTAGTGCCCATCCTGCCTGACCTCCATGGCCATCTTGCTGCTCCTGCCCTGCCCCCTTGCCCCCAGCCCTCTGTTTACATGTGCAGACCCCTACTCCCTCCCTCCTGGCTTGTCTGTTCCATTGTAATGCCCCTGATCCGTCCCTCCTGCCCTTTATGGTCTGTTATGCTGCAGCCTTCTCTCCTGTCTGTCCATTATGGTCAGCTAGCTACCATTGCCTCTTGCCCCTCTGTTCTCTGTTGTCCATGTGCATGGTCCTGTCCCCTCCCTCTTGCTTTCTATGGATTGTTGTGCTGCACTCCCGTCCTGCATGCCCTGTGTGGTGTATTGTGCTGCTGCAAACCCTGATGCCTGCCCTGCAGGGTCAGTTTGGTGCACCTCTCCATGTCTCTCCTGTCCTCTGTTATCCAAGTCCATGTCCCTATCCCATTTCCTTCCATGATCCAATGTACCATACTTGCGAACATTTTGAACTTGGTAAGAGGGAGATTTTGAAAAAAAACTGGGGTATTGATTTTCCCCTTTGAGTTACATTGAAAAAGAGGATATTGTAGACAGGAGACAGATCAAATAAAGCCCATTTGAGCTTAAAAACATTGGACGTTTCCTGGCTGAATCGGGTCTGTTGGCATGTATGGTTGTACTACCATTGCCTCTTCCTTCTGCCCACAATGGTCTATTACATTGCCACAGCCTTGAAGGAGGGTAGATTTTGTATCACAGGGGGCCCCTGGCCCGTTCTGTCCACACCTGAAGTATGAGACCCTTGTCCTTGCCCTGCCAGCCGCATTTGTAGGCCGTATTAAATTGACCAGCGGGTCCTGTGTTGCTATATAATTATCCTGAGACATCCTTACCACTCAGCCAGCATAAAACCCCTGTGTAGGCCCTTCTGTTCAATATGTAGGCCTCTTTGTTAAATTGACCATAGCTCTGCAATTTTAGTGTATAGCAGTCTGAAGGCAGGTCTGCGAGGCCTTCTGCTCCAAACTAGTAGCCCCCACCCTACCCGAGTGCTCCGTGCTCGGTATCAAAGTTCAACATCCCCCTGAAGCTGTCGACATACAGTAGGCTGCATCCTGGACTGGTACTTGCTTCCTGGGCAGGTTTCCCGCTTTTAAGGAAGTGGCAACCGCAGAGCGTCAAGTTAGGAGAACTGAGGAGATTTTATACATGAATATATTGAATTCCTGTACAATACCCATTATTTTCTGCTTGCTCTATGGAACTTACGATAAGCGATTGGCCTGAGAGACTGACCTTTTCACCCAGTCCATTGTCAGCATTAAGTGGGTAAATGACGAAATGTCTGGTAAAATCTGCAGACGAAGCTTTTGGGTAGCATACGTAGGTAGATGTAGCGTGCAAAGGAGCCCACAAAATGATATAAAAAGGGAGCACCCACAGATATCGACGGACAACCTCGCCGTCTGTATGTAGGTTAACAGGCTGTGCAGGTTTTCCCCAAGAACTGGGAGCTCTTGTCTTCCTTTGCTTAAAATGTCTTGCTTGGCTTTGCTTGAAGTATCTTATTCTATTTTACCTATATGAAATGTCATGTTATGTTTAACCATTGTTCTCTTTACTTTTGCATTTAAAAGATGTTGTATTGTAATTGCAGGAATGCTTGCTCTAAGAGTAAATGTGAGTGTCCCTAGGTAACATTTTCCTTGGTGTAACTTGTTTCTCATGATGCATTTATAGATGTGTTTTCTCTCTCTCTCTGTCAGTCCATTAATTGAGATACAGAGAATATCATGACAGCTGTATGATTATCTGGATTCTGTATTTTGTACTTTAGGTCTCTATTCTGCGGTTTCTTTGAAGTTGCATCTTCTCATTAAACTGCCATTGTATTCTGCCTCCAATTCCATGTCTCATATGTCTGTTTTCTTCATTTTTGGAGCAAGCGTTCCTAGGCACCCCGGCTCAAATTAAGGTGCCCCTTTTGTCCCTGACTCACTCTCCTGCTCAGTTCTGTGGTGGCTCCCGGGGCTCTGGGGACCGCCCCTAGCTGCCTTGACCCGTAATAGATCTTCCCTCCAACAGCCTCTCTTGCAAGTCCTGTATTGTTGGTTTGTTGCCCCTGCCCCCCTTTCCACTGCCCTCCATAGTCTGTTGTGCTTCCACGGCCCTTCCTGCCTGCTCAGTGTGGTTAAATTGTTGCCTTTGCACCCTCCTACCTGCCTTCAATTTTCAGAGTCCGTGCCCCTGGCCTCTGCCTCTCAACAGTATCCTAATGAACAACTAGATTGCTAACATTCTATATTTATTACAAAAGTGTGGAGCGCCTGACATCATCTTGATGTAATCAAAACTGTAATACCTAGAGCATTCCTTTAGAAATTACATATATGAGAGGGTCTTATTGGCATCAAAATTATGGTTAGTGCTCTAAAAGACTAAAATAAGGACATATTTTCTGAGTTTTCAAATAGCGACAAAGCACTTTTAAATTATTTGTTATCTTTATGTTTTTTTATCTAGTTGACAACTTGATTAAATGTTGCACTTAGGGGAGAGGATGTGGTGTTACTTCCAGAACTGCAAACTTTGCAACTGGGGAACCAGGTTGAAGTTTCTGCTTCAGCTCGACATTCTGTGATTCTGGTCAAATCACTTAGTCTCCCCATGTCTACAACCAAAATGAATTTGTTCTTGTGTGATGTAACCAATGCTCATGTAAAGCACTCCAATACCTGACAAGTCTGCACTATATAACACTGCAAAAACACAAAATAATAAGTGTTTTGCACACTTCTGTCATTGGGCTATATTTGGGCTATATCTGGGTGATTTTGGGCTACATTTGGGCTCTTTTGTCTCCGGTGGCCATCTTGGGAGATTTATTTGTTATGAAGTTTCCTAATTTCCTCATGTACTGCAGTCTCCTCAGTCGGAAATGCTTTCAGTTTTTTACTTTGATTCCATCATGAAGGTATTCAGATATGTCACACATTTGCCATGAATTCTGAATGTTAGCACTCTAGTTGCTCATTAGATCACTGTAGTAAAACTACTGCTCACCATGGAAGTCTGCTCCTGGTATTAAAAGTGCATGTTTCAGTCTGCATGTCAGAATTTTTTAATGAAATAGAAGAGGATTTGAGAAGTCACTCAAAATGTGCCCTCATTTTCTTTCTTCAGCATTAATCATAATTTCTATGGCAAAATGAACCCCCTCATTGTGTTCCTTTTTAAATTAAATGTTTTAAGTGTTACCAGTTTATTCCAATCAAGATGGCTTCAGGTGTGCCATACTTTTGTCATAATGAAGACAGTAAGTGCTCTAGTTGTTTTTAAGAACATTCTTGGACATTCTGTCATTGGGCTATACTTGGGCTACATCTGGGTGATATTTGGGCTACATTTGGGCTCTTTTGTCTCTGGTGGCCATCTTGGGAGACTTATTTGTTATGAAGTTTCCTAATTTCCTCATTTACTGCAGTCTCCTCAGTAGGAAATACTTTCAGTTTTTTACTTTGATTCCATCAAGAAGGCATTCAAATGTGTCACACATTTGCCATAAAATCAGAATGTTAGCACTCTTTTTGCTCAGTAGATCACTGTAGTAAAGCTACTGCTCACCAGGGAAAACTGCTGCTGGTATTGAAAGTGCATGTTTCAGTCTGCATGCCAGGATTTGAGAAGTCACTCAAAATGTGCCCTAATTTTTCTTTATGCAGCACTAATCATACTTTTTATGGAAAAATGAACCACCTCATTGTGTTCCTTTTTAAATTAAATGTTTTAAGAGTTACCACTTTAATCCAAGCAAGATGGCTTCAGGTGTGCCATACATTTATCATAAGTAGGACGGTTAGCGCTCTAGTAGTTCTTTGGAACACTCTGGAAAGCTGCAGTAGAACACAAAGGAATCAACTGACAGTCTCTGCCCTTGTTGGATGTACATGTTTTACTGAGAATGTCAGACTTCATTCTCACATGACTGAGAAAGATAATGTGAATTTACAGAAAATAAGCTCTCAGTTTAGCTTATAGATCACCTTCCAAACCTCTGTGGTAAAAGCATGAGAAAATATTTTTCTCTCAATCATGATATCCCAGCAGAAGGCTTTTTCACATGGTGAAATCACCTTAGAACATACCACAATTCCTATAATGAGTATGGTACCATCAACAAATGATTTATAATGTAACTAAAGTCTTAAAATCTTCTATTAACTGCAATGCTTTTTAATGAGGTGCTATCATGTATATTGGTCCCAAGATGGCTGCCAACACTTCTTGGATGAAGTGCTGACAGCCAATCAGATCTCAGGATGAGATGTGTGGTTAGGCTCCGCCCACATATATATATTGATTTAAATGCTATTTTCTCAGGAACTACTGAACAGATTTACACCAGACCTACAAAAGGCACTTCCTTGACCTGAGGACTACCTCTCTGCCAAATTTCAAGTAACTCTGTTCAGCCGTTCGGGCTGTAGCTGTGTCTAAAGGTCCTATGGAAAAATGCATGGGAAAAACGCGTTTTGGGACCCCCCTTTTTTCTCAGCCCCCGCTTGACGAATCCCCCCGAGACTTTCAGGGTAGGAGCGGAGCGTAGCGCCCCACCTATTTTGAAAATTTCGCGAGGATTCATCGACCGGCGCCAAAGTTATTCCAAATAGAATGTTGCGGATTTCCTATGGAAACAGGGTCCTAACTATAACTATCTACTGGCGACCGCCAGTAGATAATATATATATATATATATATTCACTGAAAAAACCATAGGTTTCACACATGTTAAAGTTAGCGGAAATTTTACTGATAAAAAACCAGTGAAATTCCCCCGTTATAGTTAGTGCAGGCAACTATAACTCACGCGACCGCAATCCTCTGCTGATGCTAATACTGTATTTAGACACTTATTTGCCCATGTCTTCTTCCATACATTTTTAGCTATACATATATTACAAATATTTTTTTTTCATAAAGACACATATGTCATCAGCAGAAGATTGCGGTCGCGTGAGTTATAGTTGCCTGCACTAACTATAACGGGGGAATTTCACTGGTTTTTTATCAGTAAAATTTCCGCTAACTTTAACATGTGTGAAACCTATGGTTTTTTCAGTGAATTTGCAAGGTTTTTTAAATGCTAATTCCTAACTATAACGTGTGTGAAACCTATGGTTTTTTCAGTGAATTTGTACGGTTTTTTAAATGCTAAGTTACTTTACGCCATTCGTGGCGTGCGCGCCCACTTAACGCAGTTTTTTCCGTGCGCGCACGGTGCGCTTCGCGCACCGTGCGCGCACAGTAAGCACGCGGTGCGCTTCGCGCACCGCGTGCCCACGTTACGCTAGATGGGCCATGTACGCACGATGCGCTTCGCGCACCGTGCGCACATGGAGGACATATGATGCACTTCGTTTTGAAAGGTAATATTTAAATTTTTCGTAATTTTTATAAGCCATGCACAAATGGTGCCCTTCGGGCACCATTTGCACACGGGGTGGAGAGAGTGTGGATAATTTTTTCTTTTATTATTTTTGTTTAAAATATTATAGTTTATCACACCTCTTATAAGCCATGCACAATGGGTGGCCTGCCGCGAAAAATTGCACACGGGGTGGGGAGAGTGTGGATAGTTTTTTTTTTTTTTATAATTTTTTACCGTACGCGTACGGTAAGCGTAATCGGCGAAATTAGCGAAAAAATAAAAATTGCATTTTTGGCCTTGGGGGATCTTTGGGGACTCCCTCAACATGGCTATGTCTGTGGGAGCTGTCTAAACAGCTCCTTTACATGTTTTTTGGCTTTATTTTAAAACCTAACTCTCAGTGCGAGAGAGAAAATGGCGGCCGCCGCTTCCTGGTTTAGGCCGATTCAAATGTTTACTAAGATCTAAGAGCCAATCAGAATCGCGCTCGCGCACGCCACCGTACGCGTACGGTAAGCGTACCGTAAGCGCACCGTAAGCTGGCTCAGATATATATATTGATTTAAAGGCTATTTTCTCAGAATCTACTGAACAGTTTTACACCAAACCTACAAAAGGCACTTCCTTGACCTGAGGACTACCTCTCTGCCAAATTTCTAGTAATTCTGTTCAGCCGTTCGGGCTGTAGCCCTGTCTAAAGGTCCTATGGAAAAATGCATGGGAAAAACGCGTTTTGGGACCCCCCTTTTATCTCAGCCCCCGCTTGACGAATCCCCCCGAGACTTTCAGGGTAGGAGCGGAGCGTAGCGCCCCACCTATTTTGAAAAATTCGCGAGGATTCGTCGACCGGCGCCAAAGTTATTCAAAATAGAATGTTGAGGATTTCCTATGGAAACGTGGTCCTAACTATAACTACCTACTGGCGACCGCCAGTAGGTAATATATATATATATATATATATATATATATATATATATATATATATATATATATATATATATATATATATATATATATATATATATATATATATATATATATATATATATATGTGGTATAATCCTACACCTAATGACATTCGTCTTCACCTTCCTTGACTATTTCTGAGTCCACAGATGTCTTGACCTGACAAAATTTTCTCCCCCTCAATTTGTAACAGTTCTTATTAAGGTTGTCTGAATTATTTTCTCATCTTCTTTTTCAGTATCACTACTCTTGTGTTCCTCACTTAGGCCTAAACTTTCAAACTCCTCGAGGATTACATAGGTCCATTCAGGGGCTTTGTACTTTCTACAGGGTATTTTTGTTCTTTTCGATCTTCTTCTTTTGTTGTCCACTAAATCTGCCTGATCTGCCTGACTTGAAATTTTGTTGCTTTGTTCTGGTCTTCTTCTTAATCTTCTTCTTAATATTCTGGATTTTAGTTTTCTTGCCCCACTTGGCCAACAATCTCCCTTTCTGGGTTTCTTTGCCTGCACTATCTTATCGCCTTCTATGTTCTGTTCGCCATTTCTCTTATTTTGTCTTATTTCTATCTGTTTTTCTTGGCTTTCTTGGTTTCCAGTCTCTGTAGGTTCAGTGATTGATTCTGCCTCACTAGATATTTCTCCTTCCTCTAATTCTTTTGTGAGCTCATTTTCTTCTGGAATGGTCTTTGAAACCTCAGCTGTTTCTTCTTCTATCTCAACAGCTGTTTTACCTTTTCCTGGTTCATTAGCAGCCTCACCTTTTTCTGACTCAACAGAAGTCTCTTCTGTCCCAGTATCTGGTGCCCATTCTACTTGACTTGTGCTTGGTTGTTCATTGTCAAAATGTTCATCAGAATCTGTCACTTCAGACTCTTCAGCTTCACACACTACAGCTACTGGTTGTAGAGTTTTGTTTCTCAGTTGCTGCTCTTCATGTCTTTCGATGGGACTTGGGACTAAATTGGTATGACTTACATGGATCCAATTTGGCAAACCAAAACACTTCACTGCTGTAGTTGTCACCAATATGATCTGGTAAGCACTGCTCCAACGGGGTTCTAGACACGTCTTCCTCACGTGCTTCTTCACTCGGACCCACTCGCCAGGATTCAGGTTGTGTGCTTGATCCCGCTGAGTCGGTGTGGCATCTCCTCCAACCTGGCGAGACACAGAATGCACCAGGTCAGCCATTCCTCTACAATAGTCCAGCACAAGATCTTCAGATAGGTTCATCAATTTTATTTGCAGGTATGTATGCTTGTCTCATTGCTCTTCCCATCCGCACCTTGTGGGGACTTAATCGAGTCTTTTTGTCATCTACACTTCTGAGACTCATCAATACCAGGGGCAAAGCATCAAGCAATTTTAGTGTTGTAGATGCACACACCTTCCCTAATCTGGACTTTATCGTGCCATTTATTTGTTCCACAATAACAGATGCCTCTGGTCTGTAGGTACAATGCAATTTCTGTTCAATTTGTAAAGCAGCACAAATCATTCAAATTATTTCATTATTAAAATGCAATCCTCTATCTGATTCCAAAGTGACTGGAAAACCGAATCTCGGGATCGATTCTCTCAGCAACAATTTTGCTACAGTAAGACTGTCATTCCTTCTCGTTGGGTAGGCTTCCACCCAGCGAGAAAACAAACAAACAATGACCAAGACATACTCTAGTCCATTACATGGTGGCAATTCAATAAAATTGATTTGCAGTCGGGTGAAAGGTCCTCCTGCTCTCCCAATTACACCCCAACTTACAACTGTCTTCCTTCATGGATTATGTTTCTGACAGATAACACACTTTTGGCACAGACTTTCAGCAATCAGTCTAAACTTGGGATTGTACCAGGACTGCTTGAACATTCTTACCATGGCGTCTCGTCCAATGTGTGCATGTCCATGGTACGTCCTGGCCAAGTGAGAAAGCAATGAATCTGGCCATGCTGGTCTTTCACAGTTTTATTTCTCAGTGCACTCCAATTTTCAACAATAATAACAAACCTCTACTAGTTTGTGGTGTGCTACTCCATCTGTTACACTGTGTCTGTCACTGCCCTATGTGATACTGAACTACATGGGTCAGGCGAGCCAGTCCCTAGGATGTGTGCACTTTTAATGAAACATTACGTTTCTTATCATGGTTTCACTTTCATCAAAATAAATAATTCCAATGTCTCTAAAAATTCAGTAACTTCATTCATTTATTGATTCATCCGTTAAATCATAGAACGTTGATTCCAAATTCCATTATGATATTAAAAAAAAACGCTTTTCATGATACCCAATGCATTTCGGGTCAAGTATCGACCTTTCCTCAGGGGTCTGGGAAAAGATAAAAAAAAAACTGATCAAACTCTAATCAGTCATTACCTACGACAACCACATCGTTGTAATACATAGGTCAAATGAAATGTGCATAAAGATAATGCGAAGAAATACACATGCTAGTCAGCCGACTATTTGTCATAAGTTGAGTCCGAGTACCAGTTAGAAGTATCTCAACAGAGTGAGGCACATAGACCGTCACTGGGTAACCCATCACAATTGATTCACTCTTTTCCAAGCTCACTCAAGTGGCTGCTACTGCTTTTAAACAACCATGTAATGTGGTGGCCACAGAGTCCAAAGTAGTGGAAACATAAGCTACTGGACGTCTTGCCATTCCATGTTTCTGAGTTAGGACCGCAAGCGCACATCCATCTCTTTCACAACAGTACAATGCAAACTCTTTAGAATAATCTGGCATTCCCAAAGCAGGCGCTTGACAAAGACTGTTTCGAAATCGATTGAGAGACTCCATACTCTCTTCATCCAATACAATTGGATATTTCACATCCTTTCGTGTCAACATTTGCAGGGTTTTTGCAATCAACGAAAATACACATATACACTGTCTGCAATATCCAACCATTCCCAAAAACATCCTCACTTCCTTTTGATTTTGGGGTGGATACATTTTCTTTATTATACTGATTCTCACTGGGATCAATCTCCTTAGTCCCCTTTCAATCCTATGAACTAAGTACTGAACTTCCTGTCTACAGTACTGTAACGTTGATGGTGAAACCTTGTGTCCCCCTTCAGCTAAATGGTTTAGTAAAGCAATGGAGTCTGTTACACATGCCTCTTGTGTTTTTGATGCCAACGATAGGTCATCGATGTATTGGAACAAGACAGAGCTCCGGGCAGTTTCAGATTTTCCAAACATTTTTTCAAGATCTGATTAAAGATTGATGGACTTTCAGTATACCCTTGGGGAACTCGGCACCATGCTAAAACACGATTGCCGAACCAGAAAGCAAATAAATATTGGCTATCTGGATGCAAGGGGATGGAAAAGAATGCATGACACAAGTCAATGACTGTATACTAGGCCTGGGCTAAATTTCCGTTCCGCTCGCGGAAATTGCGATAATTTGACATTTTTGCGTTCCGCGGAGAGCGCGAAAATGTCAAAATTTCCGCATTCCGCAGCTTAGCGATAATTTGTTTCTTGCTCGCGCTGTAAAATAATACATTCTCGCGTGCTCGCGATCGCCTTACCTGAATCCCCGCGTTCGCCGACAAGTTTTCCCGATCCGGTCGCGTTCTCCACGAGATGTTGGATTGTTGGTAGCCATTTGCGCTGTCTCGCGACAGTTCACGCCCGCAGTAATGTCATTGGTCGCGCGATCACGTCTTTCTTCTCGCGATCATGCACCGCGAGAAGAGTGAAAACAAGATGGCCGTGCCCGTGAGCAACCGCATGGGTAAGTTGGCGAGCCGCGACCACGCAGAAAATACCGCGAACGGGCGGGAAAAAAACTTCCGCATCTTCGCGATATTTCCGCGTGTTTGCGGAGATTTTTAACATTTTCGCGATAATTTGCGAAAGTCACTTTCGCAAATTCCGCCCACCCCTACTGTATACCATTCAGCGTCACATGGAATTTGGTACAAAATTACAGCAGGGTTTGGTACCACCGGGCAACATGGCACGACAATTTTATTCACCTTTCTCAAATCCTGTACTATTCTGTAATTTCCGTTGGGCTTTTTGATACCAATAATGGGTGAATTACAAGGACTGCTCAATATTTCTTTTAAAATTTCTTGTTCAATCATCTGATCAATTACAGGTGTAACTCCAGCAATTACTTCAGGACTCATTTTGTACTGTGGGGTATTGGGATAAACTGCTTCATTCTTCACTATCACCTGAATGGGGTTCACATTTCTCATTATTCCGATCTCTCCTCCTGTGAAATCCCACACATCTGATCTCACCCTACCTTTTAACTCTTCTGGTAAATCTTCTTCTGTCAGTAGTGAATATAATGCACTTACTTCTGACTCTCGATGTGCCATCATTATTTTGTATTCAACATCCTTATCTGGTGTCATTATTGCAACACCATCCGTTGTACGATAAATAGTACAATTTGTCTTGCACAAAAAGTCTCTGCCCAAGAGATTTACTGGACTGATATCACACACCACAAACCGATGCATGTCTTTAAAATTTCCAACGAGAACTTCTATCGGGGCTGTGACAGGAGGTCTAATGTGTTCATTTGCATTTCCTACAACTTGGATAGTTTCTCCCGAGAGGAGTAGGTTTGGGATTTCCGCAGCTCCCACAGTGGAACGGGTAGCACCAGTGTCCATTAAGAAGGTGATGTCTTTTCCTTCTACCTTTCCATCAGTAAATGGACCTGACAGATCTACCGCTAAAGATGTGCCAAGTACGCATTCGTGCTCCCCCCTCAGGCACCGTCACTGCGACGTATCCAACTCGCACTCACTGCAACTCACCAAATACTGCGTAACTAATGGATTCTTACCAAACTGCTCTTCTCCTTGAAATCCCGAACTTGCACTGTACATCTGCATGTGAGTATTCACGTTGGAAGGGATAGGAGGTTGTGGCACCTGAAACTGGGGCATAACTACCTGTTGCTGCTGCCTAGTCACATCATTCTGCACCTGTGGATTCAAATTTTGATCTACTCAGTTACCCTTTTGTACAGATCTACACTTGTTCTTCCAATGTCCCAACTTCCTGCAAGCATGACAAGGATATTTCCCACGAATGTCACTCTTTGTCTGTCCATCCTGGCCCTGTTTTTGTGTAACATTATTAGTTTCTTGTTATTATTCTGCCAATTTCACTTGTGCCCACATAATTTTCTCCTTTAACTTTTTAAGACGAGATTCAATGTCATCGCTACAATATTTGGCATATCTTAGAATTTTGTCGATCGATTTGCTTTGCCAGCACCGCATATGCTGTTGTATCATGGCACTGATTTGAGGCCTTAATCCATATACAAATCGATAGGCAAAATGTCCCATATCCTTATCTCCAATATTCTCAAACCCACTATACTGTTTAAACACCTGTAACAGCCTCTCATAATAGGCATGAACCAACTCTTTAGGCTCTTAGGTTGTTCTGTCAATTTTAACCCAATCTGTTTCTATTGGACTGATTTTTCCCTTCAAAAAGCTAATGACTTGATGATACTTTTTCATCATCTCCTCAGATGGGGCACCTGTTTTTGCATTCCTAGAATACTCAACTTTTGGCCAATCAACTATAATCTTACATTCGGTCCACAAATCAGCAGGAACCACTATTTCAAATAGACCATCCATATCCTTCAATTATACCTTTGAAACCTTCACAAATCTGTCCACTTGCTTATACCACTCAACCGGTTTCTATAGTAATCTGGGAAAATCATTGCTAATTGACAATGTATCTTGTCTAGTCCAAGGTACATGGACATATCCTCCAACTGGAACTTCTCTCATGCGACAAGCTCTTTCTGCCTGCTCAGTTTCCTTTAATGGTAACATGGATGTTCCCTTTCCACTAGCTTCTTTCTTCTTTTTCATCCATTTCCTCCATTTTTCAATTGTTCCCCATTTCTTCAAGATATTCATCAATTCTTTAATCTGAAGTCTCCACCCTGATGTATTTAAAGTCTCCAAATCTTTGTCAGTAAACGCCATGCGGTACGTTTTCTGTAACACCTTTGATTTTTCAATCTTGACACCAAATTCACTCGCCACTTCTGACAGTTTCTCATGGAAGTTCTTTGATCTCCAAGTAATACTTTGGCACAAAAACAAGAACTCTTCGTCATTATAAGTCCCAAATCTATCTGGGCTTATCGTTCTGTTAATTGACTCACATTCACACTTTTAGGCTGTACATTAGTTTTAGTTGACTCCTTAACCCAATTACTGAGCTCTTCTGGGGAAGGACCCGTCGAACTCCCAGCTATTGGAGTTGTTATTTGTCCTAATTTCCTCGGCTCTAATTGAGTGCTTCTCCTTGGGGTTTCAGTCATTAGATCTCCGACCGGTAGATCCAACAAAGTATTATTTTGTCCACTTTGTCCCTCATTATTCACTATGTTACTCCTAACACTACTTCTTGGGACTGCTAAGGTAGGTATTTTCTGTAAATTTAAGTTCTCTTCAATTAGTGGGATCACAGGACCAATAGTCACAGGTACTGTCAGGGCTTCTGCATTCAAATTTGAATGATTTAATTTCTGTGCTTGTTCTATTCTAGCCTTGTTTAATAGACTAACTTCATTCTCTCTTATTTGTTTAGCTAAATCCGTGACTTGTGGAGTTAATGGGGTTAGGTTTACTGTTGGCAGAGCACATGGAGTCAACCACCCTGAATTTTCTTCATAAGGCGGAGTTTTTTTATCATCATTTCCTCTCATCATCACTTTCATCTAAACCCTCTCTAGACGCCTGTTTGACTCTCTACTGTCAGGATTGGGTATAAACCTGTAGTAACTACAGCCTTTCTCCACCTTTTCATCTGATCCTCTCACCTCTCAAATGGGTAACCTGCAAAAAATCTCCTATTCCTTCTACCCCCTCTATTATTCTCTCTCTCAAATGCTTCTGCTTCTCACTCTTCCAATGCTTCATACTGTGTGAGTCTAGGATTTGGCTCCCAAAAATTAATTTTGTCTCTCAAATTTTGTAGGATCCTTACGTTAAACGTACAAAACTCAGGAAGGCTGACGCTCCATCATGCTTTGTATATGTGATCCAGTTTTCTAACCATACACACGTATGATATCCTCGCTCCATCATCATATAAGATGCGGGCGTTTTTGGGGGCGGAATAGGATTGCCCTCCCTTGTCACAATCGGCCTGTCCTTATTAAACAGATTCTTTAGTTTCTTCCACAAACCCATCTTCAGACTATTCTATTAGTGACTTATTACTAAATCAAAATACCAAAACCTGTTCATATTTTCTTTTTCCCAGTCTTCAACTTTTATCCTATCCCAGCGAATCTCACACCAACTAACCAATCTCAATAAACTATTTATTTTCAGTCTTATCCAATGTCAGCGCGTCTCACACTAATTGCCCAATCAACACTCCACTCACCCCCGCTGTCTGACCAATGCCAGCACGGCACTTTGTGACTTCAGTATTACTCCTGCCACTGACCCTCCCTTTACAATCTGCTCTTCGAGAAACACCCGCTGTATTCTATAATACCAGCGAGGCACCTTGTGACATCAGTATCACTCCTACTACTGACCCTCCCTTTACAAAGGTTCGCGGCAAAATTTTTCTTAATCAAAATTTTGTTAGTAACAACATAAAATGTCTGTTCCACTAAATAAAGAGATAGTCTTCACCTTTCAAAGAGATTTTCTTACACTGCAAGCAATAATAACGATCAGCGTTATCTTACTTCTCTGTCAAGCTCTGGAATAAACTATCTACTCCTCTCAAGATCGCACCGAGGTATCACCAGAGGGCTTCTTGACGTACAAAGAGGGTTGTCCTGTTACTGTTCTCGGCTTCCCTTACCAGAGTTTCAAAAAAGGTAACCATTCACTATTACAAACTTTCTTCTTTCACACAGAAATTTCCCTAAACATAATACTGACAGCCCTACCTAGCTTTTCAGCATTATCACAACAACAAGGTAATTCTGCAGTGTGATTTCTTTACCACACTCTTCCAATTCCTTCTCGGGATTCCTCAGGCACCTCTTGTACCTGTACGTCTGGACAACATATAAACGAAAACACTAACTCTTTACGTAATACATATAGTGAATATTTAATAACCATTACCTAATTAATCAATAATTAAACCATAACTCTGCTACCAAGAAACTGATCCAGCGCGGACCCAATAATTTGGACAGGGACGAACACTCAATTATTTCATTTACTTTGGCCCATACACATACACCCAAGTCCCTGTGGCACTGGTGCCAAGTTTACGAATTTCTTACCACTTCGTATTCAATAGTTGAAATTTTGGACAGTTCATATTCTACGCCATAAAGCTTATCTTTCACATTTTCATCTTCTTGGTCGATGGACCAATTAGTTGAAAAATTGAAGGCAACAGTTACTCAAATAATAAACGGACAAAAATAATCACAGACTCATTTGTTTGTAATTTGTTAAATGTATCTAACTCAAAATGCATTAGTCTTTAAAATTACCTCATGAGAGATAATACACTCTAAACTGTCAACAAGCAATCAATCTCAAGATAACATAAGTTGCATGAGGGGATAGATGAAGAGACATCAGACATGTGCATAATCAAATCTCGATTTGAGAAAAATAGATGAAGAGACAAAAGAACATGGATTATAACTACGAAATATCAAAGATACCAACCCAAAGAATAAGAACGAAGAAAACCACCACCCAGGCCTAGGTAGCGGCAGGGGACCCCCAGACAAAGAGTCAGGGATCAAAGACTCAAAGATCAGGATGAGGATAGGACTGGAACAGCTAGGCTTCTCTCCTTACGCCTAATGCCGCAGCCACATCTGCCCTCGCTTCTAACCCCGCCCCTAAACAACCTATTCTTTTTTACCCTTACCACACAGATTCCATCCCACTAAAGTTGCTAAATTCACCCCTTCTAGCTTCGGGATAGGTCAAAAAGTGGGATGGATGATCACCATATCATTAAGTCATGCTTTCTTTGACTACCCCATTGTCAGACTTTTTGTTTCCACATATTCAGTCTGCATCCCTATTCTTTCATGAGGTGAAAGTATCAAATTAAAGACAATTTTTAATACAGTTAACATTTTGTGGATTTTCACACATAGTTCACTGGAGTTGGCTGCACGTCAAGCGTCATGTTCTTCACCGTGCCATGCTCTTTCAGCTTGTTCAGCATCTTGGCCACTCAGTCACGTGGAGAGAATATGAGATCATGTGGCCCAACAAATGGGTTTTTCCTAATGCAGTTGCAAGCCAGTAGATCTAATTCAGCCTGAGGTGCTGGCTTCCCCTCGATCCAGTCCACTACCAGTTGCTCTGTTCCCTCGTATTTTTCCAACTTACACCCTCTCACAATTGGACTAGGTGTCTGTGGATCATTCAGAAGACATCTCTAGCTTTTAGTGGCTTGATAATATGCATGTTCAACATGTTTCTTCGGATAGTCACTGAAAGGTGTCACCCTTCTCCGCGCAGAATTGGTGACATCTCAAGTCATTCACCTGATGAACTAAAGATTTTAGGGCATACAGCAAGCACAAGAATTGCTTCAATTTGTCCATTAGTTTTTCAAAGAGATCTAATTTGTCTCCAAGCAGTGAAAATGTTTCCTGTGCACGTCAGTTGGCGGACAGAATTTTTAATGCACTTACTTTTCTTTTTCCCGCATATCCAACTGTGTCACATCCAGTAAACGTATGGAGACCTATCATAGCTCGTCAAATATTTTTTTCCAAGAGTTTAAGCTATTTCCCCAATGTCAATAACTCACATGTGTATTTCAGTACCATATTTCAGAAACAATTTTGCCATGAGTCTGTCATGGAATCCCAAACACATAATAAACACATCGGTTTCATCTGAGCTTATCATTACTGCCTCATAACCCTCATTAGCAGCTTGAGCAGCATGCAGCAACAAACGACCATCTGCTGCTTCGTGTGTACTGTTGAGATAGGGCACTTTGTGGCTCCCTTCAGATGTGATTTTGTAACATTTATCTTCACAGTTTGCGAACAGTGTTTTATTCTCAAGTTTTACAAAATATTCTGGTTTCCTTCATTCGTTAATAAGAAAAAGAAATGCAATTAGACTTGTTTTATTTCTTCTGTGGCATAGGAATTTCCTTCACTGTCTGACAATCTGGGGAGGTGAGATGCTTTGTAACTGGTACCCGAGTTCTTTCCCTCCGATTGTCCTTTCGCTGTTCTTAATAGACATTTCATTGTACTTCAAACACAACATCGATTCTTTGACTCCTATTTCCTTCCTGCAAAGCCATGGATGAGACAGCCATAGCCACCACACCAAACTTTGATTCCTCTCCTTTTACTCTCTGAACGAGAACCATACCATCAGTCAGCGTGGCTAAATTTCCAGGTATTTCCTCAGCAGGGGTAATGTTTTTCTACAAGTATGTTGCTAAAACAGCTTAATTTGTCTTTCACAGTAAATGAGCAGTGGTTCTGCCACAACACACTCTATAAATTTATATTTTTGGTACCCCCGAATCATGGGATTACATTAAATGTTCACACCAAAAGAATCAACTGAACACACATCAATAAAGTTTTTTTAACTAATCGTGTTTTTTGGGAAATATACTTAAGTTTTTATGTTCATAGAATCGTGTATTTTATCAAAGACATATCATGAGCAGATTCAAAAACACAGGACATATACACACAATATCTCGACCATTAACAAAGAAACATAAATACATACATCAATAATCAAAATAAAATACATACAGAAATTATTTACATCACAAACATTAACATATAAACAAAGCGTGACACAATATTTATTAATTATTTCTTATAACTTTGATAGTCAATGCTGGACAAGCGCTTCTTGAAAGAGCGTTGACGTTTTGACCTTTCTAAACTTGTGCAAGTTGAAGAACATCTATTAGGGTCTTCTTCAGGAAAAAACACACAATCAATGGCCTGTGTACAGACTTCGGGGTCCCATGTGGGATTCCACTGCAGAGAAACTTCTTCCTGGGGCTCTGATCGGCTCCCAATGAAGTAGAGACGAATAAAAGTTGGGCACTACGTACTCGGGCACCACCTCTGGCGTCATGCGCTCAGGGAGATCCAGTCATCCCAGCAAAATAAGGGGCAGCCTGCCTCCTTAATTGGGTTCCATCAAGTAACCAACAACTCAAGACTGTAGGCTCTCCATCGACCGCAGCGCAGCGGCACCTTGTTTAGTCTTTTCAAAAGGGAATATCAACTCGGATCTCAATTTCAATTTAATCAAACCATTCTAAAGTTGCTCGCACGAAGCATAGCCTCAGCGCGTCTTCTCTAATTTGTCTTTCACAACAGACCTTCAGGAGTTGCTAAAGCCCATGGTAAAGGTCCTAAGATGAGAGAGTACATCTGCCATTTGAAGGTTCTGATTCTGTGCTGTCACACTGATTCAACCAAATAGTGCTTTGTCTGCTTTCATGATGATTGTCCTGCCATTGCTGGTCACTGCCTTTTTCTTGGCCATGTTAGTGAATATTTTTTGTTTGTTCATTTTCATTGGGTCATGAAACTTTTTAATAGGTGGATTATTCTCAAGTTGCTCTAGTTTGAAGTCTGTATAGCACTCTTTACCTATTTTATGCACCTTCATTATGTTGGATACTATGTCTTGAGATGTATTTTTTGCTGTGGAGAGACTATGAGTTCATGTGGCCCAACAAATGGGTTTATCCAGCTTTGAACCAGACTAACAGCTCTCATAACAGTATCTTCGTCTTTTTAAATTTGTGACTTAAGTAGGTATGAGTGAGTGAGATCTGATCTGTTGTTACAAACCTTTCTCTTATCTGACCCAAAAAGATGCTACTGTACTCAGCCGTCATTTAATATCTTTTCACAGTCCCAGCCTTGAGGTTGAACCTTGTCGTACCACCCAGAGTCTGTGTGTCTTTGTTGACTGTTACCTCTATCGCTTGATCGACCGGAATTCGTCCAAACGGATTAACATCCGACAGTTGAAATGAAAAGCATCCATTGATGAAGTTGTGGTGTATCTCTGGAATTTTCACTGCAAGTAATGTCATTTTGGCATAGTATACAGGAAGAGCTAGCGTAGTTCATCATGCCATACGCAAAACACCATAGGATCATATAGCATGTGGCGGTAAAATTTAAATGCCAATTTCCTTCTCAAGCAGCATGCTACGATTATAATTGCTAATAGAATTATTTTCAATTTATATAATCACATTTACTGTAATTGTAATTTTTAATAATCAAATTCACAATAATAAAAATTAGGATTTTCTTTTTCATTTACATCAAGGTATCTTGCGAGTGGAGTGGTACACACAAAAGGCAAAGAGTTATGACTTGCTATTGTATATTTTCCATCTCTAAATGCCCATACCTTGTCAAAAAAATCATATTAGAACCCATCCCCCCAAGTGGTTCCGATGACATAGTTGGCTCATGGCCTAGTTCACTTTTATCTTGCTCGGTGAGTCCGGATGCAGAGGTAGCTTCAGTGCAGGCAATCAACTTGAATCTGGTCGCGTTACGGGTGCTTTTCCCATAGGGAGGACGCCGCGAAGAAGAAAATGCAAGTACACAAGAGCGGGGTCATTGCTGATGTCAGTCACTGTTTCTGTGAGGTACTCTCTTAATGCAGAGTTGACTTATGGGGTCAATCACCAGCCTGGTGACCAACAAGCCTTGGTTGTGGTAAAGGTAATCCAAAGGAACTTCAACAGTTGGAAGTCAAAGGGAGTGACTTCGATGAGAGTCAGACTACAACTCCCAAAATGCACTTCAACACTTTCCTTTGGGTAATCTCTCAGCTGGCCCAGTGACAGGCACTTCTTTGGCTTCAGCACATCGTTTTATCCGTAGTTTGCAAGGGATTGGTTTAACCAATCTAGGGAACTCTGAGACTGCTTCTGACTCCCCAGGGGTCCCTCTCCTTGGGAATGCCGAGTTTTGACCATGGAGAAAGGTTGCTCATGCAGTTCCTAGAAATGCTGCCACCAGACCTAGCATTCCCCTTTTCCTTTGCGGCAGGGGAAAAGTCTTGTCGTAGGGGAACAACGTCTTGTTGTTGTCCTTCTTTGAAGTATGATGACCAGAGCTGAGGTTCTCGTGTCAGGGGTGTCGCTTAAATCCTGGATTTAGAGGAGTCAGAAGTGTGGGAGCTAGTAGCCAATGGACAGCTATTCCCTACAGCTGATCCACCCATGAGGTGACCACATCCAGCGGAGTGGATCACTTCCCAGAACCCACTAATTCTACCCTCCTAAAGATGGGAGGAATCCATTTTAGGTGTGTAGATCGAGCTTGCCCACCCTGGGGAGTAACCAGCCTTCCTGGAGGCGCACACCTCTGGCATACCTAATTTCGTACCTTGCCTGGGTCCAGCACACCTGGGCAAGGGATGGGGGGGTTTCATCCTCAGAGAAAAAAGCCCTCTTGCATATCAGAGGCGGTGAGAGCCTTTGAAGCTTTCCGTTCTGATGTCTCACTTCACTAGCCCACTCAGAGGAAGGGAGGCGTGACCTTCTTCCTGCCTAAGCCTTTGTTCTACCTTTTGGGAGCACACACACACCTGGCAGAGGGTCATAAACCTGTCTTGGTGGCAGCTGGGGTGGGAAACCCGGGCCTGCCAGCCAATAAGATAGGCAGCCTCTAAGGTCACTACATAGGTGCATTCCAGCCTTCCCTTGACACAAGATTCGTGTCAGGGGAGAGAAGGCAAGTTGTTTGACACTAGGACTGGAAAGAGATGAATCTACCACATGCTGGTGTAAAGTGTCTGAAGTCAAGCTGGTCAAAATATGTTCTTTCTTATTCAAAATATAAAGCCTATCATATGTGTCCACCTCATTACATTTTATCCAGTCTTCTAGTGCCTTGACTGAACAGACCACAAAGAACACCCATGTCTGGTCTTGAACTTTATGGGTGGCCCTAAGCTTCAGTTTATAATCCTCTGTGGTGAGACCAACTCTTCTATGAGTGTCTGTAGCATAGGTGTATTGAACTCTGTAATAAGGATTCCGGAGGCAGGCTAGGTTTGAAAAAGTTTATTGCTGTGGCTACATGGTTGTGGAGCCAGAAACACTCAGTGGCTCCACTAAGCACAGCTGTAAACTCAAACTGTCCTTTTCAAGTCTAACAATCCAATGTCCCTTGGCAACAAGTGACATTCTAGATAGTCAAACAATTCCATTTTAAAATACCAAACATTACTAATTCTCATCTTATAGCATGAACACACTATATACATACTACACATCTTCCCTTCTTCCCACCCAAAAATAAATACATAAATGAATAATATATATATTTTTTAATTGCACCCTGAAATTAGCAGGGTTGACAATCACTCTAGCACTACTCCTCAAATGTAATTCTTGGGGAGACTTGTCACTCCGAGCAGACACCCTGTCATCGCAGTCAGAACCACTAAACTCTGCTCGAACCTTAACTAATTTTGCCAGATTCCACCAATGACCACCCTCAACCTACACTGCATTGCCCACAATTTTCATAACCTTGACAGATTCCCCAAATGTACTTTACCCTTTTTGACATGTACTGAGGTTTTTATTCTGATAATGTCTCCAGCCTCTAGTGGAGCCATCCCAACCCCTGTCTTGGCATCATACCACTCTTTCTGCTTAGACTTAGTCAGAGACATGTTCTCTTTCACAACAGACACCAACCTCAAGACGTCTGAGTCCGACTTGAGCCATCTTGACATCCATTCAGGTCTGAAACTAGTGTTGGCCCTGCAACCTCTCATGAGTTCAAAAGGCAGGACCTTTGTGGAGGAATGAGGTGTTGTTCTATGAAACCAAATCATGCTGCTCAAATCCTTACTCACATCATGGTTTCCTGATTTGGCCCACTTGACACACTCACCAACCACTCAGTTCATTCTCTCAACAAGGCCATTCATTTGAGGGTGGTACAAGGAACTCCTCACATGTTTTACCCCAGAAACATCAAGAAAGGATTGGAACTCACCGCTTACAAACTGCTTCCCATTATCTGACACTAAAACCTCAGGAAACCCTTCTGTCATCCAAACCTCCCTTAGAAATTCAATAATGCGTTTGGCATTGGGTTTGTTACCACCCTGGTGTGCAGGTCCCAGGAGCTTGCAGGGGTCACGGTAAGTCCCCTAGCATGTTTCCCTTCCAAGCTGGCATACATAGGAACACCTACCTTAGTTGTTGAACCATGGGGCGTTCCTTTGAGCCTTTACCTGTCTTTTTCACCGTTCCTTTTACTGAAAACTCACACTTCTACAAGAACACAGCATTTTCCTTTCCTAACACACGCCCCCTACTATGTGGGACACGCGCACCTATAAAAACGCGCGTCTCCCATCACCAGCTGCTGGGCTTAAATATTTTACTTCCGGGTCAACGGAGTCGGACCCAGACAGCTTCCAGGCCTAGGAAGTGAGCGGCAATTGGCCGCGTTCACCCTTCTTCATGATGGGGACTGCTGAAGCGGTTCCTTTTCTGGAACTATCCTTGCCTTTGCTTTTGGTGCTGCACCTTTCTGGAGAGGACCGCAGGAGCAGTGCCTCTTTAAGTAACTACCTGGTGAGTCAGCAACCCGCCTTGCTCACCGTACTGCCACGCATTAAACTGCAGAAGCAGTTACCAGCGGCCCCATAACATGTGCTCATGGCGTTCCGCAGGGCACACTTGGATTGTCCTTCTGAGGACTGCAGGAGCTGTACCTCAGGGTCTATTCCTCTCTGGAGCTCAGCATTTCGGCTGCGCTTGCTTCTTCATGCAGAGGAGAACTACTGTAGCCGTTCCCTCGTGGATTTTCTTTTTGTCTCTGCAGGAACTACCGGCGTAGTTCCATCCTGGTACCTCACGTGAGCTGTACAGTCAATCGCTCACCACCCCCCTCATTCCTTGTTGGATGCCCTGACAACAGAAGGTCTACACACCAGAGCTGGGGATCGTTCTTTTTTTGTTG
Organism: Triturus cristatus; assembly: GCF_964204655.1. NCBI lineage: Eukaryota > Metazoa > Chordata > Amphibia > Caudata > Salamandridae > Triturus > Triturus cristatus. Next base: position 191,101,200 of record NC_140588.1, read on the forward strand.
TTGTTCCTTTCATCATACCTGTGATCTTTCCTCATGCTGCAGGAACTTTTTTGGTTATAGGTTTATTGGGGTCAGTGCACTGTCCTTTGGATTATTAGACCTACGTAGTAGTGAAGGTATTATTACTCTCTTGTGGGAGCTGCTAAAGACCAGCTGCAGGTTTTGTTTTGGTCATTCACTGGACCTCTTGCTTTATCTACATCTCTACTACCTTGGGCACCTGTCCCCTATGATGTGCAATAGGGAAAGCCCTCTACTCACCCCCTTTTACTTCCCTGGATATTATGTTGGCTGGTGAGTAGTATTCTAGACAGAGGAAGAAAGGGAAGGGAGCCGAGGGGGTAAAGAAGGGAACTATACCGTCTTCCTCCAACTGGTAGAGGTTTTCCAGTTTCTCACCTTTGTCCCGGGTGTATTGTGTTTTTCAGGGAGTGGCGACGCCCTCAGTCTCAAAGACGAGGGACCTGCCCCATCCTGTGTTATGGTTGTTCCCATAAGTATGCCTATAGTCCTACTGAGTTGACAACTTCTCCCACGTTTGTGTCATCCCTCCCTCATCCTTTTCCCTTTGGGACCGATTGCCCGTGTTACTTGATTAGCGTGGAGGGTTGGTCTGGAGGTGAGAGGGAGGAGCATCTCCGTTTCTGTGGCCCCTGGCTTTCAGGTGAGTGGAATATTGACAGGGTTCTCTCACCAACTTATTTTCTAGCCACTTGGAAGCCAATCCTTGAGGACTAATACCTACCGGAAACCCCCTGATAGAAAATCATAAGGTTCCATAATATCAATCCCAAGATTTACCCAGGGACAATCCGACACTCGATAGGTAGAAGAGGAGGTGTAACCACCTTAAAACTTTTGTCAGAGGCCCTACACACACAACAGTTCATAACAATGTCATCAATCTGTGTCCATTCCTGGCCACCAAAAGGTATTGCTAATGTGACGCTTAGTCAGTGTGGCTCTCATATGTCCCTCATGGGCCCTCTTGATAATAATACTTCTGAAGGCATGAGGAGGAATGAGCTTGCCACCTTGCAAAGAAAACCATCCTTAAGAAAATTTCACTCTCAACCTTACAGAAAGGTTATAACCAAGGTGAGAATGCCTTTTATCTGGGCCAATTCTTTTCTACTAGGGTACAAACTTCCTGCAATACACAATCATCCTGAAAAGCAACCCTCCACTCACCTTCGAAGCACATTCCCAACTCAGGTATTTCCAACGCTGCAACCAGGCAATCATCGCAATCTTCATCAATAAGGTCTCCAAACCTGATTTCATTATGTTCACTGATCTCACCAGGAAACCGGGAATAAAAATCTGCCCTTCCATTTTTACCTCCCGAAATATGTCTCACATCAAATTGGTATTGTAGAAGTTTTGTGACCATACTCAATATCCTGTGTGTATAGCACTGGCTCATACTTCCACCCAGAATACTTCTTTGGGGTTGGTGATCCGTTTGAAGAATAAAGCGCTTTCTCCAAACGTATGGATGAAACTTTTCAGCAACAAGCCAAAAGCTCCTTCTCAATCACCAAGTATTGAAATTCAGCTGCTCTCAGCACTCTGGTGGCAAACCCAATAATGTTTTCAACACTACCCTCTATTTGAATTAACGTAGCTTCCAGTCCCACTAGACTAGCATCAACCATGACACAACAAGGGTGACTGGGATTAAACAGTTTCAGAGCTCTAATGTTACCCAACAGAAAATTAACTTGATCAAAAGTGGATACACAATTTTTGCACCACTCAAATTTCACTCTCTTCTTAAGAAGGTTGCTAATGGGTCGCACTATGGTTGCAAAATCAGGAATTAATCTAGAGTAGTACTCATATAAACCCAGCAAGGATTTGACACAACTTTTGTCCGTGGGTTCCGGGGCATTGACAATGGCCTCAAGCAAACCAGTTGTGAGACAGACCCCTTGCTGAGAGATCATATTCCCCAAATATTCTGCTTCTATGCAAAAAAAGGACACTTCTCTGAAATACTGAAGCTGCAGGGGCTAAGCCAAATGGCATGCTGTGACATTGAAAAGTCCCCAGGAGTGATACAAAAGCAATCAGATGGCGTGATTTAGGATGCAGTTTCACCTGATGGTTGGCACTCCCCAAATCAAGTTTGGAGAAAAACATGGCTCCTCTTGTGGATGCAAACAAATCATTTATTTCGGGCAGGGTATGTGAGTCCTCCCAAATCTCCTTATTGAGTGACCTTAAGTCAACACAGACCCTAAGCTGTCCACACCCTTTTTGGGCCACAACCAAAGGAGAGAGCTACAAAGAGGATTCCGTAGTTTCAATGATCCCCTTTGCACATAGCTCCCTCAACTCCTTTTCAAAATTATCCCTTCCACAATAGGGCACCCCTCTGAGTTTATGTTCGCTGGGAATAGCCCCTTCATTAACAATGATTTTGTGCTCGAAACCCCGAATCTTACCCAGTTAACTGCCAAACACTGATGGAAATTTGTCTTTCCAAACCTGACCCACGTCAACACTTCCCACAGCCAAAACGTGCTCACTGGCACCTGGCTTCAAGGTCATCCCAAATAATCACTGATGAAACCATCCAAGGATGTTCAACCCCTTTACTGCCACATAGATATTTCCTCTGATTCTCCTTCCCTTGAACTTTATCGCTTCCTCGAATCCCAGGAATTTTTTCTTGTGGCCTTCATCGGACACAGGAGACCAATCTGGAGGAGACAACTGTAGAGAACCATTTAAAGTTTCCTCAAACAACTTTTGTGTGATCATGGTTATCCTGGCCCTAGAATCAACTAGTAATTTGAACATTTCGCTACCCACCTGAATATCTACAATGGGATAAACACAAGTCAAAGGGTCACCTTCTACACACCCTTGCATGGGGTCACTATTGATGACAACCAACACAACTTCAGTATCAGACCCTTCATCAGACTCAACAGCACATACTACAGGTTTCTTATCACCTTTTTGTTTTCAGACATACCTTGGCAAAGTGACCCATTCTCTTGCGATAGTTACATGTTACATTGACAGCTGGACATTTGGCGTCTCTGAAATGGGGAGAATTCCCATACCTAAAACACATGCTCGCACCATTGGTATTTACAGGTTCAGATTTCACAGGTTTGGAAGTAGCATTGCTGTTGCAATGCCCTGACTTCATACACAACTTACCCACATTAACAACATTAACAACCTCATGTATATTGTCCAATTCCTTCAAAGAGACCAGAGACTTTTCTATACTCCTGTCCACCTTAATGGTCTCATCCAAAGATGAATTACCCATGCTTAACAGTGTTTGCCTTATGTGCTTGTTCTTACAGTGGCACACAAACTGATCTCTTATCAGCTGATCAGTGACAATTTCAGATCTGCAATCAGTCGCTAATCTGCTCAAAGCTGAAATGTAGGAATCAACATCCTCCCCTTCACTTTGTTTCCTTTTAAAAAACATATGTCTGAGCACCAAGAGGCTAGGTTGTTTGTCAAATCTGTGAGTTTAAGAACATCATTTTCTTCCGAGTGACACACACCTAACAAAATGAAACAAGAAATGTTGCACCAGTGAAACTGAAATGGCCAAATATGCGGTGTGTGTATCACCGAGTGCCATACAACTGAACAGGAAAAGGAAATAATTTAACGTACTGACAGTGAAAATTTCTTGATGAACTCAGTTCAGGTGTGTGCATCACTGTGATGAACTGCAGACTGGTAAAGAGCACTGGAGTGAAATTGTCAGTCCTCCTTTCTCATCACTTGAGAGAAATGCATCTCTGGTCATGAGAATACCGATTAGACAAAGTAAGGGAGTATCAGCAATCCCAATGCTTTAAGATGGCTACCTCACGTCGGCCGCATTGAGCAGCTACGTCCGACGTCTGGAAATGAAGATATTGTAAGTAGAACAAATGCGCACCAGCTTCCAAGAAATGTGGAGAACGAGGGCGGCGTCACAGTGGGAGTCCTTGTCGCGTGTTGTTGTTATACATCTAGGTGTCAGGCTCCAGATGGCTCCAGCCAGGATACTCCAATTAAAGGAGGACTGATGGCCCTTATCTTCATCTTTGCTTTGGGCCCAGCTGGAATTTAAAACCACAAAGCCCCCTCCCTGCCTCCCTGTTGCTGCTCATTACAAAAGCAGACAACTCGGGGAGAGGATGTGGTCTAGTGGTCAGGGGGCTCGACCTAAAATCTGGGGAACCGCTTTTGAGTCTCGGCAACGACGCTCAACATCCTGTGATTCTGGGCAAATCACTTAATATCCCCGTCCCTAACAAAAAGGAATGTGTCCTTATGTAACGCAACTGGTGCTCATGTAAAGTGCTCTAAAACCTTCAGGTCAAGTTCGTGCTATATAAAACTTTTCCCTCCCTCCCCCAAAAAACACTTACAGTTGCGGCTGGATGTGTCCTAGTGTATGAAAATTACACTGGGACGAATTTAGCATTTTTCAGTGGGGCCCAACTTCTTTGCATGGTGGATGGAGTCCAAAATTTTAAAATAGTGGTTGGCACCTTCTACCTGTGTGTACTACCGACTTGTACCTTGGCCAGTGTGACTCTATCTTCCTGCATTTTCCAGCTCAAGGTTTCCATTTACCTTCCTTTGCATGTCTTACTGCATGCACTCGCGCCACCGCCAAAGACCTAGAGCATCCTTTCTAGGGGCGGAGGGGCTCCACCAGCAGTGGCAACTTTCTAGGGGCGGAGGGGCACCACCAGCAGCGGCTCCTTTCAAGGGGTGGAGGGGCCCCACTGTTTCCCCATTTGCTACCTTCTTGTTTATTTTGTTATGTTTTATTGCAGTCAGTGCAAGGCGTTATCAGGAAATCATGCCTACTCTTGCTCTCTGTGAGAGTCAGGTTTTTCCTTGGCACTTTTGACAGGACCATGCGCTAGTGCGCATGTGCCCATGTCGCAGGTTTTGCCGGGTTTCTCTAGTGTCAGCCCTGGCCCCTTGTTGACCTACAAAGCTGTCGGACCCTTCCCACCCATGACGCAGAGCACCCTCACTGACTGAACACAGCCTGGTCGTTTTCAGCTACAGCCCACGTTCTTCACAAGGCTGTGTGTCAATCAGAGAGGGTGCCCCTTTCACAACTCGTGGCAGGGTAGTGTGCAATCAGCAATCCTCGCTGATTACACCAGACCCTGTGATGGGCTTGGAAAGAGGTGGGGCTCAGACAAGGCCTTGGCACTTAGTGTGTTGAATGATCTGAAGTCAGAGAACGAGACCCGAAGGACATTTATGAAGCTGGTAATGCACTAAGGGCGATATCAGCAACGGCCAGCGATAATTATCGCTGGCCATGCTTAGCGATCATTTTCTTATCGCTGGCTATCGCTGCTTTTTATCGCCCTGGTAGCGCGTTATCATCAACGCGCTGCTCCAGGGCAATACAAATTCCAGAGATAGCGATGTTATCGCCGTTTTGCAGGGAACATCGCTGGTTTTCCAGCGATGTTTCCTGCAAAAGGGCGATAACCTTGCTGATATGACCCTGTGGTCGTATCAGCATAATCCACCCCCAATGTTAGGGGTGGCTTAGTCAGGATTTTAGCAGACGTTAGTTTTTGGAGAAAACAGCAGTTTTCTCCAAAAACTAACGTCTGCTAAAATGCAAGGGCATCTTTGCTGATTGCGCAAAGACGCGTTATTGCTCTCCTGACAGGTAGTGTATGTCAGGAACGCCCACCTTGCATCTCATTAGAGATACAAAGGTAGGCGTAGTGTAAAAGGGTGCTAACATGCGAATATGCATGTTAGCACCCTCTTGCTGATAGGGCGTTGGTTTTATCTCCGCTTTACTGGCTTTTAAAGCCAGAAAAGCGGAGATAAAGCCCTTGATGATATGCCCCCAAATAAGGTATGACAACACAGACAACTAATCTGCGGGCACAGACTCATCCTGTGCGGCCCCTCAGGGTACATATACCAAGCCCAGGAGCCACTGGCGTCACCTCAGGGTGCACAGTCATGCAGTGGCTTTAGAATGGCTTAACTCAATTTAAATGTGGATTCAGTGTTGCTCTGTTGATAACTATGTGCATGGATGTGTATGCGGTAGGACTATGCCTCTGTGTCTCTCTCTGCTGTATGTCTGTAGGCATCATTAAATTTGTTTGCACAAAGGCAGACACCATGCTACCGGATTATGCCAGCAGGCATAGGCAGCGTCTGCCAGTGAGTGGTGATGGGTGGTAAACAAATATGAGAGCTTAGAATGGCGCCTTATTGTAAACCATGCGAGAGAAATCTAGGTAAAGTTCCCTCTTTGGAATTGTAAATGTTTCTCCTCGCCTTTCTGACCCTCTTCACAAAACTTGTGCAGTATAAAGTGTTGTGGAATAGCTGTTTGTTTCCAACTCAGTGACTCAGCCAGGTTAGCTCTATTTGGAAGCATGTGACGATTTGTAAATGTTTTTATGCAGACACTTAGGGGCATATTTACAACGAGGCGATAAATACTTATCGCCGCTTTAGCGGCTGTTTTCGGCCGAAAAGCGGCGATAATTTTATCGCTATATTAGCAAGGTCACGCTAACGCGTGAAACCTTGCTTTAGCGTGGGGATTTCTAACGCCCAGCTTTGCATCTCTAATGAGATTCAAAGTGGGCGTTCCTGACCTGACATGATAGGAGAAATGTCGCTAAGCGACATTTCTCCTATCATCAAGCCCCACGCTATGAAGCATAGCGTCAGGAAAAGTAGCGATAACACCTGTTATCGCTACTTTCCTTACACCTGCTTCAGGACTGACTTAGCCATGATATCCTATGGAAGGTGGATATCATGGCTAAATTTGTGAGTCCCTATCAACTAGCTAACGTGAGATTATCGCTGGGTTCCCAGCGATAATCTCACGTTAGCCAGTTAGCGCTAGGATTTTTATCGCCAATGAGATAAGCGTTGCTAATAGCACGCTATCTCAGCAATAAAAATCGGCGCTAGCCGGCGATAATTATCCGAGCGCTAAGTGCGCTCAGCGATAATTATCACCGGTTGTTGTTGATATGCCCCTTATTTACAAGCCCCTTGTGCCGCTGTTGCGTCACTTTTCCCCATGCTAAAAGTGACGCACCGGCGGCGCAAAGGGCTTGTAAATAAGCCGTTTAGATCATCTCTGTAAACTGCTTGTAATCTCGCTGCTGGACCCGAATGATGCTGCTTTCAAAGGCAGCAAAACACTGCCCAGAAAAAATATATGCTCAGACCGTGCTGTTTATTCCTCACAGCTGTCGTGGTTTCACTGTGTGATTTCCTGAGTACACCGTGTTTCTGTGGTTAATGTTCATCTGAGTGTTTTCAATGTGACATAAATGTGACAAATGTGAAATAAATCTGTGAAACCAAAATGCTTCTCTATGAATTGTTGTCATTTGCTCCACATTTCAGTGTCTGTATTCCATGCCTTTGTCTTAAAAGTCTAGGTTTTATTTTCTTAAAATTAACCCTGTACTTTCTCAGGGAAGAATGTGACAATTTTTTATGAGGGTTCCTTTATAAATGCATTTAAAAGGTATTGGCTTTTGGCCAATTTTTAAAGAAATTGCGCCGAAAAATTCACCTTTTTTCACATTTAAAAAAACATTTTAGAAGGTTGGACAGCTTCAGACCTCATTTCCCTTGAACTACGCAAGCAAAGAAACTCCTGGTTTGTTCTTGCGCCACACCACTTTCAAAGTTCACCAGCAGCCACTGAGCTTCACCCCAGCGACTCAATAGTTTCCAGGCGTGGCACCAGCATATGGCAAGACACTGGAGTAAGCAAGTAATTTGCTTTATAGCCCTACACATCATGAACCAATACACAGCTCTTACTTGATACACAGTGACAAGCAATAACGTAGGTAAGAGTTGAAAGTTTCTATTTGATATGTGTGTAATGTGATAACAGCATACCCATATCACTTAGGGGCTGATTACGAGCCATGTAGAGTGGTATCTCCATGAGGGGTACCACTCCACCCAATTCCAATCTGACTGAATTCAGACTCACACCCATTAAAACCACTCCTGTTTGTAGTATCCTCCGACGTGGGGTAGCGGTATAGTCTACCCGCATCGGAGGTGAGGTGGCGTGGCCCGTGTATGGCAGTCGGGACCACGCTGGAAACTACATTGTGTGTCTGTGTAATTCAATGCGCGTTGCAGCGCGCTAGCCACGAGGCCTCTGGCCTATAGGCCATCACACTGGCGATGAGGGGCAGAAACGACCCCATGCTGTGGTGCTGACTGCCATCTCTTTGTGCACCATTACTGTGCCCTCAACCCTGGCTCCTTGCTGTCTCGCCTTGGTGCAGCTCACCTGCTATGTGCCCTAGGCAGGTTGCGAGACCCCATGCTCAGCCTCGCTCCTCGGGGGTGTGCCTGCTGATGGGTGTGTGCGTCGCACGTGGCCAGCGGAGCTTGCGGAGGTATGCGCCCGGCACCCTGGTGAGCGGAAGACCCCACTGTGAGGCCTGACACGGCCAGGCCCCTGGAGAAGCCCGGAGGGTGTCCAAACTGACCTCAGCCAAGCGGCTGCCACTGTCCCAGGAAGGTAAGCAGTGCACGTGCTGCGGAGTGTCTTTGCGACTGCGCCAAGATGGCGTCGATTCCCGCCATTGAGCCGTTTGTGGTTGACGGAGCTTCCTCCTCTCTTGCCCCACGATGGAGAGACTGGACCGATCGCCTCCAGATCTACTTCAAAGGGGCGGGCATAGCCCGAGAGCGGCGCAGGGCCCTACTCCTCCACCTGGAAGGCAAAGACATCCATCGCATCTACAAGACGATGGTGGAGGCTACACCGAAGACCCACGTCACGCTTCTCAATGCCCTGAATGCGCACTTCGAGCCGATGGCGAACAGGGACTACGAACGGTTCATCTTTCGCCAGGCCAAGCAGGAAGCAGAAGAATCGCTGGACGCATTCCATGGGCGCCTGAAGGAACTGGCCAGCACGTGCAGCTTTCGCAACGAACAGGAGGAGATCCGAGGTCAGATTATACAAGGATGCTACTCGTCCAAACTCAGAGTCAACATTCTTCAGGAGGATGGCAAGTCCCTGGCGGACATCCTCACTCTGGGCCGGTCAAAAGAATTGTCGCAAGCCAGGGCGTCGCACATGGAGGCGGCGCTCCACCGCCCTGTCAAGACGGAGCAGGTCAACGCGGTGGACACGACCAACGTGGTAAGGCCCAAGTCGCACCCAAACGCAGGGAGAAAGCCGCAAGACAGGAGAAAGGGATGTGGATACTGCGGAGGCACGCCCCATCGCCTGCAAGACTGCCCGGCAAGAGGAAAAAGATGCAGTGCATGCGGGTGGATGAACCATTTTGCGGCAGTCTGCTGGTCCACAAAGTCATGGAAGGAGGCAGCCCAGACGGTGGCGGAAGAGCCAGACGAAGAGGACATGGGTGATGACGCAGGGGACTACCCGGTCCACTACGTGTTTGCAGTAGACCAGCCACGACGGGAGAGACGACGACTCCCAAGGTGCAAATTCAAGATCCACAACCAGGACGTTAGAGCCACCATAGACACGGGGGCATCGATCGAGCTCATGGCGGCCAATGTGTATGAACAACTGAATCCCAGCCCCCCACTGAGTAAAGCAAGAATCACAGTATTCGCGTATGGGCAGAAGACGCCAATCCCGCTTTTGGGGTGCTTCAAGACGGAGATGTGCCACAATGACGTCAAGATCCCCACCACAGTGTATGTGACCCCTGAAGGAAACGGGATGCTGATCAGTGGGCAGTCAGCGGAAGAGCTGAGGCTGATATCGTTCACCCTGGCGGTGCAAGAGGAAGAGTTAGAGGCCATCCTGGAGGAGTTCGAAGACGTCTTCAAGGGCATCGGATGCCTCAAAGGTAAAGAAGTATCCCTCCACATCGACCAGTCGGTCCAACCGGTGGCGCTGAGGCACAGGCGCATTGCATTACACTTGCGCAAGAAGGTGGAGGACGAGCTGGAGGCACTGGAGAGGCAGGGGATTATCGAGAAGGTCAGTGGACCCACCCCGTGGGTGTCCCCGATCGTAGTGGCGAGAAAACCGAAGCAGCCGGGGCAGGTCCGCATCTGTGTGGACATGCGACTCCCCAACGCCGCGGTGAAGAGGGAGCGTCACCTAACTCCCACCATTGACGACATCCTGGGAGAACTGAACGGTGCCAGATGGTTTTCGAAGATGGATCTTCGGTCCGGATATCACCAACTGCCGCTGCACCCGGACTCTCGCTACGTCACCACTTTCTCGACACACGTCGGCCTCAGGCGGTACCGACGCCTCAACTTCGGAATCTCAAGCACCGCGGAGGTGTTCCAAAACGCTATCCGAGAGGTCCTCAGCGGGCTGCCAGGGGTCCTGAACGTAACCGATGACCTCCTGGTGTACGCCTCATTGATAGAAGATCACCATCGGAGACTGCGAGGGGTCCTCCAGAGGATCAAAGAATCCAGACTGACCCTACACAGGGAGAAGTGCCAATTCCTAAAGAAGAAGATCAGTTTCTTTGGGTACACATTCTCCGACCAAGGAGTCGCCCCGGACAAGGTCAAAGATGTGCAGGACGCTCCAGCACCTTCCAACATCTCGGAAATAAGGAGCTTCCTGGGGCGGTTTGTCCCGGACTTGTCGGACCTCACGAAGCCCCTCAGAGAACTGACAAAATCCACCACCCCGTGGCAGTGGGGACCAGAACAGGAACAAGCCTTTAAGGACACCAAGGCGGCGTTGTCGGCTGACACCACCCTGTCAAACTTCAATCCGGCCCGGTCCACCAATGTGGCAGTGGATGCCAGCCCATATGGACTAGGGGCGGTGCTCGTGCAGCTGCAGGAGAATGGCGAGTGGGCCCTGATAGCCTATGCGAGCCGCTCTTTGACGGACACAGAACAGAAGTACTCGCAGATCGAGCGAGAAGCGATTGCCATCCATTGGGCCTGTCGACATTTCCACGTCTATGTGTACGGCAATCCATTCACCGTGTCCACGGACCACAAACCCCTCATCCCCCTGTTTCAGGGATCGGCATCAAAATCCCCGCCGCGGATCGAAAAGTGGATCCTTCAGTTACAGGAGTACGACTACCGAGTGGAGTACAAGCCAGGCTCCTCCTTGAATCCCGCGGACTATCTCTCGAGACATCCCAGAGTAGCCACCAAAGCGGAAGAAGAGGACGCTGAAGACACGGAAGAATATGTCCGGATGGTTTCAGAGAGGTCCCGGCCATTGCCCGTGAGCCTCGACACGATCGTAGCAGCCACCCAGGGGGGCGAATGTCTGCAACTGACCCTGACGGCCATCCAGTCAAATGACTGGTGCCCCATCCAGTCCTCCATGGCCAGACGAACGCTGCAAGCCAAGGCCATCCTGGAGTCGCTCATGCGGGTCAAGGATGAACTCTTGGTTGACACCAGCGGGTGTCTTCTTCGGGGCCCGCGACTGGTGATCCCATCCCGCCTGACCCAGCAAGCGGTGGACCTGGCACACCGGGGCCATCAAGGCATGGTGAAAACAAAGAGTCGGCTGAAAGCCAAGGTATTGTGTCCCGGGGATGGACCCTATGGTGGAGCGAACGGTCCGAATATGCTCCTGGTGCCAGGCGTCGGGTCAGCCGGATTACCCCCACCCCGTCATCACCGAGGAAAACCCGCAACGACCATGGGAGAGAGTGAGCGCAGATTTTGGGCACCTCTCAGATGGACGCTATGCCCTGGTGATCATCGACGACTACACAAAGTACCCGGAGATCGAGGTGGTGGGAAGCCAGACCGCCGCGGAGGTCATCACAAAGTTCGAGAAGACTATCGCCACGCATGGAATATTCGAAGTGGTCAAGACAGACAACGGCCCACCCTTCCAAGGGCAAGAATTTGCAGACTATCTTAAGGAGTGGGGAATCCACCACCGGAAGGTAATCCCACGCTGGCCTCAAGCCAATGGGGAAGCGGAGAGGTTCATGCGGACCCTCAACAAAGTGGTACGCATTGCGCACGCCGATGGGTCGCCGCTCGAGAGGGCCATTTACAGCTTCCTGAGAGAATATCGGCTGACGCCTCATCTCACGACAGAGGCAGCCCCTGGACCAGCGAGCATGGGCCGAGTAGTGCAAGACACCATCCCGCATCACCCAAGCTGGACTCCACCTCAGATCGACGCGGGGAAGGTCCTAGCCAACAGGACCCACTCCAATGAACAGGCCAGTGCTGACCGGGGAGCCCGGACGTCAACTATCCAAGTAAGAGACAGAGTCTATCTCAAGGACAGGTATCCCGGGAGCAAATTCCGGCTCCCCTTTGAACACAAACCTTGGACAGTAGTCCGCCGAACTAGAACTCTGGTCACCGCGAGAAGAGGGACCGAGGAGGTCACCCGGAACATATCGTTCTTCAAAAGAGTGCACCCCGGGACCTCAGACCCGCGTCCGTCGGAACGCCAGGGCGACTGGCCGAGTCAGCCGCCAGCGGAAGGAAGTCCAGAAAGGAATCAGGGGTCCGCCCCCACCGATTACGAGAACCAACCAGACCAGAGTGCAACGTCGCCGCCAGGAACACCAGGCGGGAGGTCGCCCAGCCCTCAGGAGAGGTCCCCAGGGAGCGCAGCCTCGCAAGGAATGGTCCCGACAACACCGTCAGTGCGGGGACAGCAGTCCGGATACAGCCTGAGAAGAAATCCAGCGCCATCCTCCCAGCTGGCTGACTTCCTTGTGTGACGGACCTGGGACTGGAATTCACGTGACTGGTAACAGACCTACAAGATCAAAATGTTTATTGTTTGTTTTGATATAGGTTAGAAGGAATGTAGTATCCTCCGACGTGGGGTAGCGGTATAGTCTACCCGCGTTGGAGGTGAGGTGCGAGCGCTGACGCGTGACGTCAGGCGCTCGATATAAATAAAGGGGCGTGGCCCGCGTACGGCAGTCGGGACCATGCTGGAAACTACATCGTGTGTCTGTGTAATTCAATGCGCGTTGCAGCGCACTAGCCACGAGGCCTCTGGCCTATAGGCCATCACACTGTTTCCACACAGAAAGTCCTCCTGATGAAAGTCCTGCAGGGAAATTAATAAAAAATCAGGACAAAACATGTGGGAAAGAGCCTGGTTATTCTGAGACACACAAGTTAGTCCCAATTCCTGGCCCATAAACCTGTAATAGAACCAGGTGGGGTTGGGAATACAGTCCAGAAATGCAAATTTGGGCATGTTTTCCCAGGCACCCTGCACTTGTGATCAAAATAATAATTTTTAAAAAAACTGACCTTTTCCCCCCGCAGCCTCCGATGCTGACTGCCGCCTCCTGCATCGAAGCTCTCCCAGCAGCGTCTGGGAAGGCAGGGGCTGCTAAGCCAATCCAGATGCTGCTCTGCTGGAAGAGCAGCGTCTGGATTGGTCTGAGCAGCCTGCTGTGCCGTTCAGACACTGCCTGTGAGCCGGAGGCATTTCTCCAACCCGGCTGTGAACACAGCCGCGTTTACAGCAGGGTTGGAGAAATAGAAGTGCGCATGTATGTTTGGCCAGCCTAGGACGGCCGGCCAAACATACATGCCCACTTCTAAGTTCCGCCACATGCCTGTCTTGGCCCCGTCCTGCCCTCCACGCATGTCAAATCCAGTCAAAAAAAAATATATTGTTTCATTATCATTTTATTTTTCTTTGACTTTACAAAGTTTAACAGGGTTTCTGCTAACTCCTTGTATGAGACATTTTACATGCATGCATGGTGAATCATAGAAACCCTTGCAACTTCTTTTTCACCAACAAAATCATCAGCAATTGATCAAACTTCTGACCACACCTCGAGTGTTCCAGTCCTTTATTTTGGTGATCTGTTTTTTAACGATTCATAATTCATAAGTATATTTTTGGATTCTTTATGTCAACATTAAACAAAGTTTAGTAAGCATGGGGTGATGAGGGCTTTGTTTGTTGGTATATGGGTTTCTTTTACACTGCCTCCCTTGCGTATTTCAATGCCGGTTAGAAATCTGTCTTATATTTCTTTTTTTTTTTGTCAAAATTATTTTTTATTATTCAGCATCATAATCAAATAAAACAACAATGGGATAATAGAGCATGCAAACCCCTGAGGCAGAAAAATTAGCTAATTGCAGTCCAGTTGCTTATATCACAGGGTCCGTACATGCCCCCCCTATTCAGCTGAAAAGATGCTCAGTTTAGGTCCACATTTCGTAAGGGAACACCCTTACAAAAGAACAAGAACCCATAAACTCAGAAACCTCCCCCTACCCCTCCCTTAAACCCTCCCTCCCCCATGCCCCGGTGGTGGTGTTTCTGCATAGTTAGGAGTTGAGTGATATGGATGTGTTGTGGGTGGGCGGCTAGATAAGGGTGGACCTGGCCTGTCCAAGGGGGATAAGTATGTCTACCTGGCTCCCCTGATGGGATTTAGAATTGGAAGAGGTGCATAGCCCTTATGGAGGATGGGCAAACCGCTGATGGCAAGCCTCGGGACAGGTAAGTTACCAGTGGGCCCCATTTATATTCAAAATTCGTATATTCTTCTCGAAAGATGTCAGCCAGGCGCTCCATGGAAAGTATTCCCCACAGACGGGAGTGCCACAGCGTTATGGCGGGAGCATCTTTCTTTTTCCAAGCAGCCACTATGGTGAATTTAGCCGCTCCCAGTCCAGCCCACATGATTGCCTTATTGGCTCTTGTTTGCTCGAGGTCTCCGATACCTAATAGTGCCCCCTCTATGGTGGTCGGGATGGGGTTTCCCAGCATTTCTTTAATATGTGAAAGGATTTCTCCCCAGAATGGCCGAATGCCAGGGCAGTCCCACCAAATATGGAAAAAGTCCCCTTGCATACCACAGCCCTGCCAGCAGAGATCTGAGGTTTCAGGGAAAATTCGTTTGAGTTTAGTGGGGTAGAGATACCAATCTAGAAGTGTCTTATAGTGAGCCTCCCGCAGTGCGACCGAGTGGTTGTGGCTAGAAATTTCCCCCAAACATGTTTCCACTCCTCTCTTGTGATGTCCCGACCTAGCACCTCTTCCCAAAAATACATGTAACGCGCTCGGGGAGCTTGTAAGGTACTCAATAACAGAGCGTAGAGTGAAGAAATGGCCCCTTTCATGTTGCCTGCCTTTAAGATCAGTCGCTCCAAGGCCGTCAGTACCCTGGTGGCCGCCTCCCATATATATGGTTGCGTGGCCCAGTGCTTAAGATAAAGGTAGTGGTAGTGTTCGCTGAGTGGGATCGGGAACTCTCTTTTGCAGCTTTGAAACGTCAGGATGTCAAAGTTGTGGAAGAGGTCCGAGAGCTTTCAGCAGCCGCCCTCCTTCCAGCAGTCAAATGGCCCTTCATGTCAGGCAGGCGGAAAGGCCTGGTTAAAGTGTATTGGGATGTACGGGAAAGGGAAAGTGGTCCATCCCTGTCTTCTTGTAATGTGATCCCAGACCGTGAGGGTGGTGCATGGGGGTGCTCAGATATGCGTTTGCCGGCCTATCCTTCTTGGGCTTCCATAGGACATCCCAAATAGAGTGGCCCACAACGGCCCGGTCCAGTGTTTTTTGGATTCCCGTGCTGTCCATTCCATTACTACATGCATTTGTGCCGCTTGATAGTATAATGTGAAGTCTGGTAGAGCCATTCCCCCCTCTTTCTTTGGTCGCCTCAGCACATGAAAGGGCAGGCGGGCCCTCCCTCCTTGCCAAATGAAATTGGTGGTCAGTGAACGTAAGCGAGACAGCAAATCCAAGGGAAGCTCGATGGGGAGAGCCTGAAAGAGATATAGGAATTTCAGCAAGATTGTCATTTTGACGGCGTTGATTCACCCAAGCCAAGAGATATAGAGAGGTTTCCATCTCTTAAAATCTTGTTGCGTCTGCAACACTAGCGCAGGATAGTTGGCTTTGTATAAGTCCCCAATTTTAGGCATAAGATAGACGCTCAAGTAGAGGAGGGAGTGTGTTGCCCATTGTAAGGGTGTTTGGCTCCGCAGTCTCGTTGCTTCAGTGTCAGTGAGCGTGAGGTTGAGTATGGAGGATTTGGTAAGGTTAACTTTAAAGCCTGCCACCAGTTCAAACCGGGTCAGCTCCTCCTGAACTACCTGAAGGGTGGAGACAGGATCCCGGAGAGTAAGCAGAATATCATCCGCGAAAAGAGACTCTTTATGGTCTGTGTCTCCAAAGCAGATTCACCGGATCTCCTCATTAGCTCGGAATCTCTCTGCCAGGGGTTCAATACTGAGGGCAAATAAAAGGGGGAGAGCGGACAGCCCTCTGCTAAGGGCAAATGGGAGAGACGTGTACCCATTGACCAGTACTCCCAACTGCGGGATGTGGTAGTTCGCCCGGACCATATGGAGTAACCTATCTCCGAAGCCAATTTTCCGCATGGTCAAGAAGAGGAATGACCAATCCACCCTGTCAAAGGCCTTTTCGGCATCAAGGCCCACTAGTATTGCCAGGATGATACATTTAGAGACTTTCTCAATTAGATGTACAGTGTGACGGATATTATCATGTGTTTGTCGCCCCGTTATAAAGCCGGATTGATCGGGGTGGATTAGTGTGGGCACCAGGTCACTCAGCCGGGCTCGCAGGATCGCTGAGTACAATTTTGTGTCAAGGTTGAGAAGTGCTATGGACCTATATGAGGCACATAGCTGGGGCTTCTTCCCTGGTTTGGGAATGACCGATATCACCGCTTCGGCCATGATGTCCGAGACCCTGGCATCGGTCGCAATTGCATTAAAAAGTTCGACGAGGTGTGGAACTAGCTCAGACGTGAAATATTTGTAAAAATGTGCTGTGAGTCCCTCGGGACCCAGGGCTTTGTGAAGCTTAAGTTTGGCGATAACTTGTCTGACCTCCACTGCTGTAATGGGGGCCCTCCAGAGTTCTGCGGTCATGGGGGAGAGATGCGCAAGTTCCACTTTGTCTAAATATTGTTGTTGCAAGGCTATGTCTGGTGGGGTACCTGAGTTGAGATTAGAATTTGCCAAAGTTGTGTAACATGGCCATCCCCATCCAGGATACCCCCGATAAATTTGCGGTCCCTCTTTTCACGGAGTTGTCACGCTAAGTGTTTCCCCACTTTATCCCCCTGAGCATATGCGGATTGCCTCAGTTTCAGCAGAGTAAACCCCGCTCTGTTATTATAGATAACTTGTAGTGCGCCCCTAATCGCAGTGAGCTGCCGCTGGAGCGCTAGTGTGGGAGCGGCCTAGTGAGCTTTTTCCCCCACCTCCAATTCCCCTTCAAGCGCTAAGCGTTCTTTCGCTCTATGTTTATTCAATGCAGCGTTGAGTTGTATGCAAATCAAATCAAATCAAAATCAGCTTTATTCTAACAAATCTAACCATAAAAGCATGCTATATATTCAAAACATTCCTACATTTACATTGTCATTTCTAGTTCATACAAATACCAAGAAAATATTTATATTTTTTAAACATTTATAAGATGTTTAAAATACATGGAGCAGTCATTAAACATGCTTAGAGGGCTAAAGGCAATAAAGCATTATAGGCTAATCAGGGGACATTACATCCAGTCTTAGGAGGCAAAGTGTTGGTGCATAAAGGTGCATAGTGTCACATCTTAACAGGAGTACATAATTAAAAACAGTACAAGGGGTAGTCATCTAGGTTTTCATATGTCAATGCATCCAGATGTGAATAATCTTTTCTTTTCCTAATTGCGAGTTGTAAGAAACGAATTACAGAATTTATGATTTTCACATTTTCTAGACTGTATACAAAGTTAAAAGCATATTTATAATTAAAAAGCGTATTAGATAAAAAGAGGGGTTTTAAAACTGATTTCCGGATGCCCTTATAAAAACTACAAAAAAGAATAAAGTGCATCGTGGATTGTATAGATTTTCCACCACATGGACAGTTTGGCAGTTTGTGATACCATTTTTCCACTCTGGGGAAAGCAACTAAATAGTGTAGTGTACCCATCCTTAACCTTGTTAGGTTAAATCTCTGTTGTACGTTTCTCACCATTATTAAATATGGTTGTAAGCCCCTCATGAGGGATCGTTCACAATATGAAATGACCCTATGTTTTTGGCTAGCAGTCCATTCTCTTTCATTTTCCATTATTTTTAAGTATTTCAACTTAAGTTCCTTTTTCACTAAACTCCTGTATAGAAAGGGGGTCTTTCCCATCAATGTCACAGTATTTTAAGAGATTGAGAATGTACTCCAGCCATGGTAAGTTCCTTCTTAAATCGAGGGCTAAACAGTCCATAATTAATTCTTTGGTGAATTTTGTTCCGTCTTTTGACCAAACACAATGTCAAAAGGTGAGACCGGCAACATTTATTATATCACTAATATACGGGACTGATAGTTCTTTATGGATTATATAGTTTGCAGTCGCACTAGGGACTACCAACAATCTTTTTAAGAACCTATTTTCTTGGATCTGTAGGGAGATAATGTTAGATCTCCCCCAAATTGCAGCCCCATAACAAACCCCTGAGATACATTTGCTCCTGTAAAGTGCTAAGATTTTGCTGATGGGTTTATTACCTATTTTCGCTGAAAATCAAAAAATGCTCTCAATAGATCTTAAAAAGTTCATATTGCATAATTCGATATGGGTATTCCATGTACCATTCTTATTAAAAAGCATCCCCAAATAAGAAAAAGATGAGACTCTATTAATAACAACTCCATCTACGTGATGTTTGTTTATAGACCTGCTGCTCCCACATGTCATTACAAAGGTTTACTTTAGATTTACTTTAAGATCTTTATCAGTCATGTACAGGGCGATGAGGTTTTGTAGGACATTTGCTGTCCTTGATATTAGGACAGCGTCGTCTGCGTAAAGTAGTACTGGCGTAGGGCGAGTCCCAACTTTCGGAGCATCTGCACTAAGATTTTGTAAAAAGGGGTCTACGTTGTTAACATAAAGGGAGAACAGAAGGCGTGCTGTATGCATTTGCCCCTCACCATCGCTTTAAAAGCGTCCCAATTGTTCTGTGGTGTAGTAGCTTGCGGAGTGTTAAGCGCAAAGTACTCATTAATGGAGGTTCTCAGTTTGGCGCAGAGGGTTTTATCCCGAAGGAGCGAGCCCGGGACGTAGCAGCACGCCGTGCCCGACTTGTTCCCTTCCCACACTAGACTGGCAGATATAAGGCTATTGTCCGATATCGAAAGAGGTAGGATCTGAGCTGCCTGTAGTGAGTCCACCAGGGCTTGACTAATAACGATGTAATCTATCCTGGAGTAGGACTGGTGGACGTGAGATTAATAGGTGAAATCTTTGGTAGTGGGATAGAGTGTGCGCCAGGTATCACTGAGACCTAACATGGAAATTTTCTGTTTAAGCCCTTTAGAGAAACCGTTGGAGGTAGCCTGGTGCACGTGGGAGCTGTCCAACGCTGCCTGCCAGACCAAGTTAAAATCCCCTAGGAGAATGACTGGTCCCTCTGCAAAGTCACCAATCATGTCAAGAGTGGTAGACAGGAATGTCGACAGTCCGAATTGGGTGTATAAAGGGAAATGAATGTGCAAAGCGTACCCCTGAGTCTCCCCTTCACCATCAAGATTCTGCCCTCTGGATCAGTTTTGAGAGCCTCAGGCTGGAATTTGGCTGTGTTACGGAAAAGCAAGGCCACTCCATTATGCTTGGTGCCCGTTTAGGATCTATAGACTAATGGGTATTGTTGGACTTGGCCCTTCTGGCAGGTTCACCCCTGAACTTTTTGCTTTTATTGGTGACCTGGTGGTAGTGATTTTTTGGTTTCTGCGCACTTTCCCTGTGTCCCAGAGTAAAGTGCGTGCGCCCTCTGAGTGCATGTGGTGAGATAGGCCTGCCCTCCCATAGGAATGCATGGGGAATGTATGTGTCCCTGGTAGTCCTGATGCGTGGGGTGTGCAGGCTCGAGTTTGGTATGTGCGGACTCGTGTGATTGAATGCTTCGCAATGATGTATGATGCGTGATTATGTCATGTGCGGAAGTGCCACTTCTAGGAGTTGGCATATTAGCGTAAAGTGTGTCTGGCTTGTGATTGGCTGGAGCTGGCTGGTGAGCCTGGCTCCAGGAGTCTGGTTGGGTCTGCCCCAGTGGTGAGTGTGAGATTAGCATGCTGATGGCTGGGGAGGAGTGCACCTTGGACCTGAATAGGGCAGGGCTTTCCCCTCACAATGCTGGCTCCGCCCCCTGTGGTGCGACTGATGACCCTAGCCTTGCCAGTGAATAGAGTGAGGGGCTGAGCACATCAAGGGTGCTCCCCAACCAGCTGCGACTGGTTTTCCCCCTCACCCTGAACCAAGAACAAAGGGTTTTACAGTATAAGAAGGGGCTGTGTCCCCTTACAATTTGTTCTCTTGCTCATCCTAACCTGAGGGGGGCTGCTGCTGCTGCTGGACCAGAGGACCGCCACTTGGACTACCTCCCTGCCTGGAGGCCCAGTGAGCTGGCTCTGGGTCCAGCCTTGCCCCCACCCCTGCCCTGCTGCATGCAGGGGAGAACTTTGCTGGACTTTCGTTATTTTCCCCTAAGCGCTGGGAGCGCTTCATTTGTAAATCTCTAAGCGCCTGGAAGCGCTGGACTGGTCTTCAGCGCTGAGAGCGCTTTCACTTCTGCCCTTAGCGCTAGGAGCGCTTTATTTCTGCAAGCTGGTGCCCACCCGGCGTTTGCCCCGTCTTTACCGATTCTGAAGTCCCCTGGCAGGTGCCCACCCTGCCAGGGACATTGCCGTGGTCTTTGGCGGGTGCCCACCCCGCTTATTTGTCTTATTTCACGACGGGTGCCCACCCTGCCGTATATTTCCTATCGCAAGGGAGCCTACCCCTCTTGCGGCCCGAGAATCACCGCCGTGGCCGGGGAAGCCCAGGAAGTCAGGCAGCGCTGACTGGGATGTGGGCGTGGTCTAAAACAGGAAGCGGACGGGAGCCTACCCCGCGCTCCTGTGACGGAGATCAGGAAGTGGCGCCAGCGTCTCGACGCTGCGCAGGGCTCCCGTGTGTCGGAGGGAAGCCCCGCGCCGGGAAGAGGAACACCGCCGAAAGGAGGTGCCAGCGGGAGCGGGCGCTCCCTCGACCCAGAAGGACTGCCGACCAATGAGAGCCTCCCTCGACGAGGTCCGGTGAGTGGGGCTCTGGCCTGGGGGGAGGCAGTGCTTCTCGAGCCTGTGAGGCTCCGACGAAATCACCGCATCGAGGGTGCCAGAGCGCGAGTGCGCTTCAGCATAGAGGGGGCATTTGTTGGACAGGAAAGAGCGGCCCCGGAAGGCAGCGGGCCGCTCCCACGTGGCCCCCACCTTTGTAAAAGAGCCGGCAAGGCTCCAACGGTTGTGGGCAGTGCATACTGTAGAGCGCTGGGGCGCTCCAACGCTCAGGGGGAATATTCGTTTAAAGAGCCTGGAGGGCGCCAAACTACGCAGCATTGTTTTGTTTAGAGCCAGTTGAGGCTCCAACGACGGGGACCAGGAGTATTTGTTCAGAGCCCTGTGAGGCTCCAGCAACTCGGGGGCGTTCTTGTTTTCAGAGCCCACGAGGCTCCAACGTTACTTGGGGGCATCCTTTTTGATGGAGCCCAGGGAGGCTCCAGAGGCACGCCGGTGCCCTAGCTCAGTTTCTCCAGTTGCCCAGCACTTAGTGGGCAACTGCCACGTGTAGGTTGTGCTTTGTGCTCCTGGCTTGCGCAGCCTGCCCTGCCTGGCCCTGACTCTGCTGGACACAGGGCGTCCTAGCCCCATGAGAGGCCAGTTGGCCTAGGGACTGCCACAGGTGGTGGCTAATGTGAGTTTTGCGCTATTGTTCCTAACCTGCACCTCTGAATGTGTCTTTATGCGTCATGTGCCGTGTTCTACACCTCTGAATGTGATGCATCATGTGTAACGTGCTATTACCCCTACAGGTATTGTGATACTCAGGTGGTTGTTTGTTTTCTCCTAGTACAGGTGGTGCTAGTGAGGTCCTAGTTCCTTGCGTGATATTTTCCTAAGGTGGTTAGGGTTGCGTAGGTGGCACTTACCTGTTACCAGTAGTTACTGGTTGTGCGCTACATGTGTTATTTAGTGCTACAGTGATTGTATGTGCTATGTTCTAAAGTATTATTCCTATGTTCTAAGTGCTACGTTCTAAAAGTGCTAATTCCTGACAGTGGTCCATGTGGCCCTGTCCCCTGTACATATAATCCCTTGTAAAATTCTGCCCCGTGCCAGTTGGCACAGTGTAAATTGTGTGAATATTATCTAATGTGTTGTGGTATAATACAAAGGCTATTTTTATATAATACCTTGTGTGGAGTTTCCTTTGTGGTGGGCCTTGGGTGTTGTTGCTGGGTGCGCGCGCAAACGCTTTACACATTGCCTCAGAGATAAGCCTGACTGCTCGTGCCAAGCTACCAAGGGGGTGAGCAGGGGTTATCTTTGGCGGGTAACTTCCTTGCCCTGACTAGAGTGGTGGTTTCTGCCTGACTTTGGCGCAAGCCTTAGCCAACCAGAAATCCCATTTCTAACAAGTATGTTTTGTGGCGCAGCCGTGCTTCTTCGGTTTTCTTAAGGTGTGTTTCTTGGAGTGCCACCACGTCAAACTGGCGATCGTTGAGGTATTTCCAGATTTTCTGGCGTTTTTTAGGTGAATTTAAACCTTTAACGTTCCATGGCGCTATGGATACCATTTATGCGGTTCGAGGCCTTTCCACCCTCCCACAAAGCCCCCTCTTGGAACAGCACATATATGCTGTGGCGCCTCATCCCAGTAAAACCATACCCATAACACTGACTCTCTTGTGAGCTATACCAACCCCACCTGGGTATATGAGTGTGTCTCCCAGCACCACCACCGGAAACCGACCCCCTCACAACCCATCCCCAAAATCACCTAGAAAGATCATGCTGAGATGCTAACACGCTCCAAGCTGAAGACTCGCATAAAGAGAGTACAACCATTCTGGGCGGTACGGACAAGGCCTGCACCCCCCCGGCCGCCATGCAATAAGAATGGAGAGAACAGTCAACAGTTTCAGTAGGGGCTAAAGACAACAATGCTTAATTATCCAGTGTCCCAAAGTGGAATTTGGACTCATCTGCTACAGCCAGCTCGCGACCTTCAGCGGAGTAGCTCTGCGACTCCTCAGATATATTCCTGGTGCACCAGGGCAACTTCTACTGTTCCCGTTTTGGAGATAGTCATTTAACTTGCTGCTTGTTTTTAGTGACCATTTGCCAAGCCTGAGTCTCTCTCCGATGTTGGCTCAGATCATTCACAGGCCCTGTGGCCTCGTCGTTCTCAGGGTCTGGCAGGCCCAAAAGGCGGAGGACATCCAGAAGTTCAGTGACATTGTGCGGCTTGTTTTTGTATTCAAAAGCGAGACCGACAGGGAATGTCCAGCGATATCTAATCCCTTCTTCACGTAGTTTGGTGGTGACAGGGCGAAGCGAACGCCTGTGTGCCAGAGTTGAGGGTGCCAAGTCCTGGAAAAGCGCGCATTTGTAGCCCTGGAAAGAAGTTTTGTCTTTCTTCCTTGCAGTTCTGAGGATGACTTCTTTTGTTTTAAAAGAGTGCAGTTTTATCAGAACATCACGCGTTCTGTGCCGTTCCCCCGTCAGCATGGGCCCCACTCTGTGGACACGGTCTATCTTCACCTTCAGTTGTCGGGGTGCTAGGATTTCTGAGAAAAAAACGATCACAAACAACTCGAGATCTGTTCCCACTGCGCCTTCTTCCAGTTCTCGAGTGAGTATGTTTTCCCTCTGGGCCCTATTTTCCAGGTCTTCCGTCTTCAGGATCACTTGCTGCAGCTGTGTCTGGAGGTTTTGCTGTGTTTCTTGCAGTTTGTTGGAACGCAAGTCGAGAATTTTTGCCTGTTCCTCCACTTCCAGCACCCGGGATCCCACCGCATCCACATCGTGGTGGAGCAACATCCTTTTCTAAGTTAGGTCAGCCTTCAGTTGATCATTCGAGGTACGCAGGTCGTGCTTTATTTCTTGACAGACCTCAGTTTTGAAGTCCCGCAGGGAGGCTAGTAGGTCAGTCCTGGTGGGGGTCATCTTCTTCGCCTGTTCCAGGTCTGTCGCGGGAGAAGTCTTGTCTGCTGTCGCGAAATAATGGGAGACTTTATTTGACGTCTTCTTGGATGGCATAGTGGCAGAGCAAAGCACGAAGCTGGCGCCAACAGCACGGGCCCCTCCGTCGGTTGCAGCCACCATTCAGGTTCGTATTCTCACAGCTTCCAGTCGCGTGGCAGGGCCTGTCGTCGGTAGTTAAGCTCCCCCATTCATCTTAAATCAGGCAAGTTTGGGGAATGTCCTGTGAGCATTTGCAGGTGGCACTTTTCATTGTGGGCAGCAGGAGGGGTAGCAGGGGAAGAAAATTTGCAGAGTTCCTCAGCACCCTTGCAGACCCCGTTGACGAGACCGAGCCCTGTCCCAAAATGTGTCACATTGTCTGCGCCATCTTAAGGTCAGGCAGGCCTGTCCTTCTGGGCTTCCTCTGGGAAGGTTAACCGTGGCATGCAAAGGAAAATAAGGGTTACTGACCCATTATGTGGCATCCTGAGGTGTCTGCCGTCAATCCTAGTGGCAGGCGTTGTCGTGATTCAGCAGCGCTTCTTTCCTCAAACTCGGGCGTGGCTCCCGGTCTCAGCCTTGCTGATTCTTGGCTAGTTTCCATGCAGTACTTTCATCAGGCTGTATTTCTGTGCAGAAACAGTAGTGGAGTTACTGGGTTAAGTGGTATCACTCATAGAGAAAGTGTTCCACTTTACTCATAATCAGTCCTTATATCAACAACTAAGTACAGCAATCTGGATGTTTATAGTGCATATCTGACAAAAATCCTTCTCCTGGTGCCCAGACCATACAGTAGCTAAAAAACAGAAATTCCCTTTGAAGTGCATTAAAAAGGCTAATTTGAGCTTCCATTTAATGCTGGTAGGACATTCACATCTTTGTGAAAATATGTGAAATTATTTACATTTCTGCATGAACAAATTGCAAGGAAAATGTAGGACGTTTGTGAAAGCGGGGGTGTGAACTTTACATTAATGAGACACCGTTTGATTTAAAAAATGTTGAAACAAACTACATTATTCTTTACTCACTGTATTTATTTAATTTCAACAGTCCTGATTAGTTGTTTGTATATTAAGTCAACTGAAATTTGTGGGGTTTTGTATCCCTCACCCACCCTTCTTCTGCATTACTTCACCAAAATAGACAGAATTTAGGCACACGTAGATGGTTTGAGTTCACGAGGCTTTAACATGTCACATAGTTGCATGGGCTTTTTGCTCAAGTACTATTTCACACTTGTTATTGTGTTCCCCCACGCGTGTTATTTTCCTCAATTTTGTGGGTTCCCTGCTTTCCCTGTTTTCTCCTATTTTGCTTTGCCCTGAGTGGTACTGTCTTACATGATATTCTGTAGAGTCTTACTGGTGAGTTGCTGCAGTATCCTGCAGCTTGTTTACCTGTCAGCTTTGGACTCATAATATCTCGACCCATTGCTACAACAGGGAAGCGATCCAGCCGGTGGAGATCTACCTATTCCGTATCACCTAGATCGAGTGGTGCTATTCCTTGAAACAGACAACCCTTGAAGGAGTGTGGATACCAGGAAAGATTTCTCGCTCACTCTCTTCTCTGTTTCGCCCCAATTCCTATATCACCTCCTATATCCCTTATGTTTTTTTCCAAACTAGATCTCAGGCCTGCATATCATATGTTATGAATATGTGAAGGGGTGGATGGAAAATTATTTTTAGTACCTGCTATGGATATGTCAAGAACCTTGTTATGCCATTTGTTCTATGTAATGCCCGTGCTGTCTTCCAGCACTTTGTGAATTACGTATTTTGAGACATACTGGATGTATACATGGTAGGTTATCGCAACTATATTTTGATATACGGAACACAAAAGCCATGTCAAGGAAATGTTTACTAGATTGCAAAAACATTCACTCTACGCGAAAGCAGAAAAATGTCCAGTTGGGTTAGTAAACGTCTCATTTTAAGGCTTCACAATTTCTGCCAATGCCATTGATATGAATAACACAAAGGTGAAACTTTCTTTCAGTTGCCTGCTCTGAAAAGTTTGAAGGAGACTCAGAGATTAATTCGCTTTGCCAGGTGTTTTTATCGACCATCATGAGACCCTGGTACGGCTGACAAAGAAAGGAGTAAAAGATGAACAATGTTCTAAACAAGAAAGAGCTCTGAGGGGCCGATTCCGTTAGCCGGTCGGACAGCTGTACGTAGCCTTACCGTGCGACCGACACGTACCCGGAGCCGGTCCGTCCTGTAGAGTAAGTACGATGCCCATAACTGCCCAAAACACGACCCACACGTAGGCTGTGATTCAAACTCCATTCTCCGTCCGAGCCGTAACTCCTAACGATGAACCGAGTCGTCCGGAAGCAGTAACCATAGCAGTTTCCAGCATGACAAGTACAATGCGTACTTTCTACGCGCCAGACGGGTCGCCACGTACGGCACGTCACAGCATCCGGAAAACAAGCATATCAGCTACGATTCTCGCCACAACTCAATACACGGCTACGAGACGGACCAGCTTGCAGCGGGTAAGAGACGGAGCAACAAGCAGCGTGTACGACACGAACACATCATGAATCCCATCGCGCAGGTCACATCTATGACCAGATCAGGAACCGACGGCGCAGGCGGTAAGTCAGACACCTACCACGTAAACAAACGGCACGTACCCGCAAAATGGCACACACACACAGGGGATCCACATCCTGGCCACTAACAACAGCCCACCATAGGGGTTGCATTGCCAGCACCACTAACACTAACACTAACATTTGATTCTTTTAATCATTGAGGAACTTTCCAGAACCATTAGAGAATTAGACGAAGAAATCTTTAACTTAAAAAAGGAATTAGAGAAAAGATTGGACCCCAACACATGGTCAGCCGCTTTAGAAGATCTTAATCAGAAGTTGGATCGGTATTATAAAGAATTACAAGAAGGCAAAATCAGAAAGTATCGCAGGGACACCATAGATTACAAGCTCAATGAGGTTTATACTTGGGCGGAGATTTATGCTAAAAGACGGTTCAATGATAATGAATAAACTACTACCTCCTCTGAAGAATCTATAGGGACTGAACAGGACATATCAATTCACCGACCACCTGTCTCTAAAACATCTTTATCCACGACAGGTCCAACAACTACATCAGTCGACTCCCAAACACCTTCTACCTCAAGAACGGCTTTTTTATCTCAGGCACCAGACCAGGAGCAACCACCTTCAGCACACCCCACGCCCTTAAGCGATACGGCCATAAAACCAGGAGAGGACAAGGCGGGAAAAACGCTACGCAGTGGCAAGAGCGTAGCTCGATTTTCAATATCTCATCTATTAACCTGTCCAAGCAACAAATGAGAATTCTTTACAAAGGCCTATCTTTTGTTCCTACTACTACAACCACCAGACTAGAGACAGATATAACTTTTTATAAATGTATGCGCAAGTTATGTTTACGCCATTATTTTACCAACATACTGCAAGTAACAAGTGAACCACAAGAAGAAACAGCCTCCAAGTTTAAGCTTAAAAGCAACTATCAACCTCCGGTCTCACATAAAATCCTTGACACCTTCGAGAAAATAGTTAAACACGATATGGCCAAACTCAATTACAACAAGCCAAGAACTTTCAATTTAAATGAGCATGAAACACGCATCATTCGATCCATAGCCAACAACAAAGAGCTGACTCTCTCACCAGCCGATAAAGGAGGAGTGTTAGTGGTCATGGATACCTCTTTCTATGTTCATAAAGTTAATGAACATGTTATGGACAGCACAACCGACACTATTCTTGATTCAGATCCAACCAACAATTTACAAAATATCCTTTCAGGTATATTAGATCAAGCTGAACATATGGACATTATTGATTCCCAATTGAAATCTTACCTTATCATGAAGAATCCCCAGCGAATCAGAATCTTCATGACACCTAAAATCCATAAACATCCAACTGATCCTCCATTCCGTCCAATTGTTTCTGGGTGTAGTTCTATCTTTGATCCACTAGGAAAATACCTTGATCGTTTTCTCCAAAAGTTCGTACAAAATTGGTGCTCCTACACTAAAGATACTACTGATTTTCTGAAGAAATTGCAGACCATTGAACCCTTTCTCCAAGAAAATTGGATATTATGTACCATCGATGTTACTGCCCTTTACACCTCCATTGTGCACTCAGAGGGAATTGAAGCCACATAATGGGCGTTACTTAAAATGGACCTACCTCAAGAAGTAAGCGTTTTTCTACTTAAACTTCTCTTTTTTTGTTTACATAACTGTTACTTTCAATGGCAGGACACTTTTTTTGGCCAATTGACCGGTACATCTATGGGCTTTTCGGGAGCCCCGGCATATGCAAATATTTTTATGTCGAAATTTGAATCCGACTATATATTATGCAATACCAACTGGACTTCAGGACTTGTACAATATACCCGATACATTGATGATATCTTTTAATTTGGTCAAAACCAATGATTGATTTACAGTACTTGATTTGTGAACTCAACACCAGAAATCCTCGTATTCAATTCACCTACTCCATCAGTACTGATCATGTCAACTTCTTAGATGTCTTAGTAACCAAGGATCACACTCATCATAAACTTGTCACTGAAATTTATACCAAACCCACGGATAGGAATAGTACCTTATATCATTCCAGTTTTCATCCAAGAAGTCTTATCTCCATCCTACCAACTCTCATTTTCTCTGTATGAAACGGATATGTTCTGAGCCTGCTACTGCCAACGCAAAGATTGAACTGCATAAACAACGGTTCTCAGAAAGAGGTTATCCTCCAGACATTTTAGACAAGAGCATTTCAAGAATAGCCAATAAAGAGCGCACATCCTTATTCCTCAAGACTTCCAGGAGCCAGAACACGGCACCTACCTTTGTTTCCAAATATTCCACCTGCTCCAATCAAATCAAGAAAATTATCCATAAACGTTGGGAGCTTCTTCAAAATGAACCAGATTCCCATGACATCTTTATTGAAAAACCAACATTTGCGTATTCACGAGGGAGAAATTTACATGACCTGATTAAAATTCCACAGTCTCCCACTCAGAAACAAACCTTCAAAGGATTCATGATGTGCCACAATTGTACACATTGCAATAATATAATCACCGGGGACATTCTCACACACCCTATCTCTGGTAGAAAAATCTCACTTCTACACACTTCAGACTGTAACACTACAAACATTATGGTGCCGATCACGATCCGGTAAAAAAATTGGCCATCCGACTCGCATCCGGTCTTTTTACCGTACGAATCGTACAAGTGCCGTACAAACTGGCAATCACGATTCGCATGGTAAAAAGTCCATACGAACCGCATTGGGAATCATTCCCCACACGTCCCCGGGTCGGAAAATGTGTCCGACACGTCCTCGGACGATTTACCGTACAAATGTGAAAAGTGAAGTCTGACCGCGGAATCACGATCCATCCTGTGCGTCCGATGTCACAACCGTATGGAAAAAACACCGTCCGCACCGAACTCCCCTAGCAATCATGGAGACATGTGCCCGCATACGTGCCCAACACCCCCCAGCCCGCCTATGTACGAGTCGAATGCCCACCCGTGTATGTACGACCCGTACCCTCACCCGAGGACGTATGGAGCGTACCCCCACCCCAACCGTGTATGTACGGACCGTACCCCCACCCCAACAGTGTATGTACGACGTGTACCCTCAACCACGGACGTATGGAGCGTACCCTCACCCCAACAGTGTATGTACGACCCGTACCCACACCCGCGGACGTATGGAGCGTACCCCCCACCCCAACCGTGTATGTACGACGCGTACCCTCACCCGCGGACGTATGGAGCGTACCCCCACCCCAACCGTGTATGTACGACGCGTACCCTCACCCGCGGACGTTTGGAGCGTACCCCCACCCCAACCGTGTATGTACGACCCGTACCCTCACCCCAACCGTGTATGTACGACGCATACCCTCACCCGCATATGTATGGAGCGTACCCCCACCCCAACCGTGTATGTCCGACCTGTACCCTCACCCCAACCGTGTATGTACGACGCGTACCCTCACCCGCGGACGTCTGGAGCATACCCCCACCCCAACCGTGTATGTACGACGCGTACCCTCACCCGCGGACGTATGGAGCGTACCCCCACCCCAACCGTGTATGTACGACCCGTACCCTCACCCGCGTATGTATGGAGCATACCCCCACCCCAACAGTGTATGTACGACCCGTACCCTCACTCCAACCGTGTATGTACGACGCGTACCCTCACCCGCGTATGTATGGAGCGTACCCTCACCCCAACCGTGTATGTCCGACCCGTACCCTCACCCCAACCGTGTATGTACGACGTGTACCCTCACCCGCGTACGTATGGAGCATACCCCCACCCCAACCGTGTATGTACGACGCGTACCCTCACCCGCGGACGTATGGAGCGTACCCCCACCCCAACCGTGTATGTACGACCCGTACCCTCACCCATGTATGTATGGAGCGTACCCCCACCCCAACAGTGTATGTACGACCCGTACCCTCACCCCAACCGTGTATGTACAACGCGTACCCTCACCCGCGTATGTATGGAGCGTACCCCCACCCCAACCGTGTATGTCCGACCCGTACCCTCACCCCAACAGTGTATGTACGACGCGTACCCTCACCCCAACAGTGTATGTACGACGCGTACCCCCACCCCAACCGTGTATGTACGACGCGTACCCTCACCCGCGGACGTTTGGAGCGTACCCCCACCCCAACCGTGTATGTACGACCCGTACCCTCACCCCAACCATGTATGTACGACGCATACCCTCACCCGCATATGTATGGAGCGTACCCCCACCCCAACCGTGTATGTCCGACCTATACCCTCACCCCAACCGTGTATGTACGACGCGTACCCTCACCCGCGGACGTCTGGAGCATACCCCCACCCCAACCGTGTATGTACGACGCGTACCCTCACCCGCAGACGTATGGAGCGTACCCCCACCCCAACCGTGTATGTACGACCCGTACCCTCACCCGCGTATGTATGGAGCATACCCCCACCCCAACAGTGTATGTACGACCCGTACCCTCACTCCAACCGTGTATGTACGACGCGTACCCTCACCCGCGTATGTATGGAGCGTACCCTCACCCCAACCGTGTATGTCCGACCCGTACCCTCACCCCAACCGTGTATGTACGACGTGTACCCTCACCCGCGTACGTATGGAGCATACCCCCACCCCAACCGTGTATGTACGATGCGTACCCTCACCCGCGGACGTATGGAGCGTACCCCCACCCCAACCGTGTATGTACGACCCGTACCCTCACCCATGTATGTATGGAGCGTACCCCCACCCCAACAGTGTATGTACGACCCGTACCCTCACCCTAACCGTGTATGTACAACGCGTACCCTCACCCGCGTATGTATGGAGCGTACCCCCACCCCAACCGTGTATGTCCGACCCGTACCCTCACCCCAACAGTGTATGTACGACGCGTACCCTCACCCCAACAGTGTATGTACGACGCGTACCCTCAGCCGCGGACGTATGGAGCGTACCCCCACCCCAACCGTGTACGTATGACCCGTACCCTCACCAGCGTATGTATGGAGCATACCCCCCACCCCAACAGTCTATGTACGACCCGTACCCTCACCCCAACCGTGTATGTACGACGCGTACCCTCACCTGCATACGTATGGAGCGTACCCCCACCCCAATCGTGTATGTACGACGCGTACCCTCACCCGCGGACATATGGAGCATACCCCCACCCCAACCGTGTATGTATGACCGTACCCTCACCTGCGTATGTATGGAGCGTACCCCCCACCCCAACAGTGTATGTACGATCCGTACCCTCACCCCAACCGTGTATGTACGACGCGTACCCTAACCCGCGTATGTATGGAGCGTACCCCCACCCCAACCGTGTATGTCCGACCCGTACCCTCACCCCAACAGTGTATGTACGACGCGTACCCTCACCCGCGGACGTATGGAGCGTACACCCACCCCAACCGTGTATTTATGACCCGTACCCTCACCCGCGTATGTATGGAGCGTACCCCCCACCCCAACAGTGTATGTATGACCCGTACCCTCACCCCAACCGTGTATGTACGACGCGTATCCTCACCCGTGTATGTATGGAGCATACCCCCACCCTAACCGTGTATGTCCGACCCGTACCCTCACCCCAACAGTGTATGTACGACACGTACCCTCACCCGTGGACGTATGGAGCGTACCTCCACCCCAACCGTGTATGTACGACGCGTACCCTCACCCGCGGATGTATGGAGCGTACCCCCCACCCCACCAGTGTATGTACGACCCGTACCCTCACCCCAACCGTGTATGTACGACCCGTACCCTCACCCGCGTATGTATGGAGCATACCCCCACCCCAACAGTGTATGTACAACCCGTACCCTCACCCCAACCGTGTATGTACGACGCGTACCCTCACACGCGTATGCATGGAGCGCACCCCAGGCCCCAACACCAGCACCTTCACACAACATCGCGCATGTACGAGTCGTACCAAGCCAGACACAAGGACAGCACTGTAGAACAAAATGCCCGAAGTACACACCGTACACACTTTAAAAACGCACGTACACAACCAGGACAAAGCCATACAACACAAGAATACACCATTCGAATGGCACAAAGCTACTAAACATGTCCAACAAGCACAAAAACAACACAATCACTGACCTGCAACTGCCAAAATCCCAAACAGAGGCCCAAAACACAACCACTCCTTATAACACACCCACCCAAAGTTCAAACACAGCCACACCCACCAATGGACCAATAAAAAGGGCCCACACACACAAACCATGAGCCTTTGCAACAGACTCACTGCTGCCAGACCCCACAGACAACCTTCAGCACCATACTTGAACCCTTACTACACCTTACACTTGCACACCTTCACACACACACCTTCACAAACACCCCCTCATCACATTCACACACACACCTGCACAACCACACCCACACACCCACAACCATCCACACCCACACCCCCCACAACCATCCACACCCACACCCCTCACCATGCCCACTAACAAGAATCCAAAGTTCACTAGCCAAGAGTTGGAGGTCCTTGTCGACGAAATCCTCAGAGTCGAGCCACACCTCTTTGGAACATTGGTCAGACAGACCAGCATTGCAGATAAAACAGCCATGTGGCAGAGGATTGTCGATGCTGTCAATGCTGTTGCGGCCAGCAGAAGGACCAGGCATGAATGCCAAGCCAGGTGGTACGATCTGCGGAGGAGGGTCCGAGCCAAAATGACCGACGACCACAACCAGGCCAACGTCACTGGAGGAGGGCCGCCCCGCAGACCCGTACACTACCATCCCAGGGAGGAGAGGGTGATGGCCATACTGCCGGTGGTGGCAGTGGAGGGATTAGAAGGACTCCGAGACCCGGGTGAGCACACAAACAACTCACCTCACATGGGGGGAACGCCATCCACAACCAAACTCACAAACAGGCACACAACCACCCCAAGCTATCGCATGACTCAACCACACTCCATGAACACGCACATGCCACTGGCGCCACCATGCCCCATGCACCCAGCTGGACAATGCCAAGTCACAGGCCACAGAAAACACCAACACAAGACACGGTAAGCCGGATGGCGGGAGTGTGGGCCCCAAAAATCACATAGTGCAACTCAGTAGCAGACAAAAATGCCCCCTGCCCATTTGGCCTAGGTCACAGGCAGACAAACAGTGTGTCCCCACACAGGAAAGACTTGCCAGCAAATGGCGCACGCCTTGCATTAAGACATGGGGTGAAGGCACTTCTTGCACATGACAGCAGCTAATGAACAGCCAACACTGTGAAAGAGTGGCAGCACACACCACCACAGCAGCAGCGCAGACACACACACTACACCCAATGGGTGCCTGGAGATCAGAAACAAACTCACATTAACAAGCCAAGGGCCATTCAAAGATCTGCTAAAAGTGTGTGCCTAGGAAGCTGGGCTGAGGTGACAGAGGGTGACACACAGAGGGAGGGAGAGGGGGACAGAGAGGGAGGGAGACACAGGGAGACGGACAGAGGGAGGAGGCTGACACACAGAGGGAGGGAGAGGGGGACAGAGAGGAAGGGAGACACAGGGAGACGGACAGAGGGAGGAGGCTCACACACAGAGGGAGGGAGAGGGGGACAGAGAGGGAGCGAGAAAGGGACACACAGGGAGAGCAAATCAGCCTTGGGGGGTGTGGGAATGTCTGCTCATCAGCAGGTGGACTGCGTGCATGTAGACAAGGGTGGCCAGTGCCAGAACCCCCCCTCTTCTCCATGGCAAAACACAGGGCCATGTCACAACCTGTGCACGAGCACAACGACAGCTACCTGCATTTTCTAAGTGTGTGTAACCACTCCATGTGCCCACGTACAGTGCAACACGGAAGGCGCCAATGCATGGCTCGCCACACCTGCCCACTCCACTGCTGACTGCAGTCACAATTGACGCAGCAAGTAAGACTGTGCCACACATAGGTAAAGTTGCAAAAGCTGTGGCCAAGGGACATACCCATGTACAAGTGCACTGTGAGTGGAATGCAAGACATATCCAAATTCCCAGAGGAAATGTGCCAACTTAGAAACCAATGAAACATGGATGTTGCATGGAACAAAATTAACATTGTCTCTCTCACACACAGGTCAACGTCGTGGATCACCCCCCAACACTGGGGGGGAAGACTCACAGGACCCGGCTCGGCGGGATGACGGAGCCACCGGCAGCGACGACTCTCACCACTCTGTGGACGAACCCGACCCCGACCAACCTGGCCCCTCTGGTGTCCAACCACCTGCAGCACCTGCGTCAGGTACAACTGGGCCAACCACCACCCCCACTCCTGCCACATCCCAGGAGACACCCAGGATCCCTGCCCCACCACCATAATGCAGCCAGGCTGGCCAGGAGGGACACGGTGTCTCGGGCACCCAGGAGGAGGCAGGCGAAAACGCCAATGCCACCCCTCAGGGGTCCCGGAGACCCGATGTGCCCACAAGGGCAGGCCAGGTGCAAGTGGGCAGGGGTGGTGGGAGTGGAGGACGGCGGAGGCGCGAGCCTGACCTGTTGGCTGGGGAACCGGTATATTCCCATGTCCGAAACATCCTGGACACATACCGGCAGGACACCACGGGCATGGCCCAGGTTGTGTCCATCCTCGAGGAGATCAAGACCCAGCAGGCCCAGCAACATGCGGAGCAACATGCCTGTCTACTGCGACACCAACGGCGGATGGAGGACAGACAGGCTGAACTCGTGACGGTGTTCACGGGAATTCACAGTACACTCCGTCGGATGGCTGACAACATGGGCAACCCTCCCTGTGCCATCAGGCGTAGAACATCACCACCCACAGGGAGGGATCAGGAGGAGGAGGAGGAGACATCCGACGGAGCATCCCAAACATCGTCACGGCCTGCTTCCGAGGGTCCCCGCAGGAGGGCGGGTCGTCCACAGAAAAGACCGTGAGGGTCGGCGCAACAGCACCATCTCCCAGGACACCTGGCCTGGCACCTGGCCCACT
Source organism: Triturus cristatus (assembly GCF_964204655.1). Classification (NCBI taxonomy): domain Eukaryota; kingdom Metazoa; phylum Chordata; class Amphibia; order Caudata; family Salamandridae; genus Triturus; species Triturus cristatus. The sequence continues at coordinate 191,136,782 of NC_140588.1, forward strand.
GGAGCTACAGCAGCACAGCAGCAAAAGACATTCTCTGCCACATGGACTTGCTGGTCACTGTCTGACCAATGTTGACATAGACTGTGGCATGGACTCTGAGGATTTCAAATGGCAAGGACACCAACTCCCCTAGTGAACTTTGTATTCCACACACCCGGAAAGCCCCTCATGTCAAACCCCCCCCCACCACAACCAAAATAAAACGACACACCATAAACAGAAGATGCCTACACATTGCATTATTACCTTACATGTGTCTTGTAAAGTCTAACCATGCCTGAGTTCTCATTTGACTTCAACCATCCACACCCTGGGGCCTGAGTCTGGCACAGGACACACATGGGTCACATTGTAGTAGGCAAGACAGACATGGAGCATCATACACACCCGTGATGGGCCCAACCAGCTGAGGGGGTGGCCGCACAACCGTGCCGACAGACATTTTGAGTACAGCGACAGCCATGCACAGAGGTCAGGCATCATGTGGAGTATCCTGTGGGGTACCCAGGTACGTGTGGACAGGTGGCAGAACCATGTCCTGCAAGCTTGAGTCAGGTGGATGCAGAGAATGGTGGCCTGGCCAACGTTGGATGCATGGGGATGGCACATGTCACAATACCCACACAGTCATGGACATCATGCACAATACACAGTCTAATCCCACACAAACAGCTAGCATCTTGCTACTCGACACATAGACACATAGCCACTATCACGGAAAACCATGCCAGACATGCCGGATGCACCGTGTCAACACACCAGCATTGACTGAGAAGAGGCACCTTGGAGGCATAGGGACACCTTTATTAGTCATGTATTCGGGATTGCAGAGGCAACTCGGAGTACACATGAACGGGTCATGAGTAGTAACATGTGGGTCCAACACTGGAACCCCCCTTCTGCAGCACAAATGTGTGATAGCCATGGAACTGGCACACAAGTGTCGGCTAACAGCTAAACACCCCCTGCTGCTCACGGAGAGACTGCCATACACCATTGATCCACTGATGTGGAAGTCCCACACCATGTCAAGCCAATGCAAACCGTATGTGTCCGAGGGCAGTGTAACACACATTGTTGCCATCATCACATTCCACAATCCCATCACAGATGACTGTCAACAAGTCTGACCATCTATTCAGGTGTACCCAGATGCATGTCATGTGTACCATGGTGATGCGACATGTCTGCAGAGGAACCAAACATCCACAGGGGCAGTGTGCATACATCATAAACAACTGCCACACCCAATACACCCCTGATGCATCCCTTACCCTAAGGAGACTTCCAAACTTGTCCGTGCGTGTTACGCTGAGTCAGCACACGATGACGTGTCCATGAGGAATAGCAGTGCCACAACAATGCAAGCAGCAGACGGCATGCGCAAGTACCTGGGGAAGAGAGACACACAAGAAGTCAGCCACAAAAAGCACAGCCACTTGCATGTGCATGTACTCGATACATGTAAGGATGACAACATGCTAGGTCACAATTAGGACTGGGGAAATACACATCACTGGCACCATCACTCCAGTGACACATCCACACACACCTCTGACTCACGTGCCATACATGCAGATGGACACACACATCGCAACACATGCCACACGGGGACCAATGCGTGCACACACAGACACTGGTACTCACCACTAAGCAAAGAAGTCGCGTATGAGCCGAGTCTGGATGTCCTCTTGCGGAACAACATCCTCCACATCACTAGCACCATTGCCAAGCCCTTCGTCCTCCACGGGTGGATGGTCCTGATCATCTTGATCCAGGATGAGTGGCACAGCTTTCTCAACTGCCATGTTGTGCAGCATGCAGCAGACCATGAAGATTTTGCAGACCTTCGCCGGGGCATATGGGAGGGCGCCGCCGGTCTTGTGGAGGCAATGGAATCGGCTCTTCAGGAGGCCAAATGTCCTCTAGATCACTCGCCTTGTTCGGCCATGGGCGGTGTTGTAGCGGAGCTGGGCCGGCGTGATGGGGTTGCGGAGAGGTGTGATCAGCCATGGCATGTTGGGATAGCCAGCGTCCCCTACATGGAAAGCACATGGACATAAGTAGGACAGGAGAAGCGGTCGTGCTGGAAGTCTATGCAAAATACAGGAGTGACAGAGTGTACCCACCAACAACACATGCTCGTTCGTTGCGCAGCTGCATCATCATTTCAGGCACCCTGCTATGCCTCATGATGTAGGCATCGTGTGCTGATCCTGGAAAACGAGCACAGACATGTGAAATCACCATGTTGGACAGACACACCACAAGGGCATTGATGGAGTGGTAGTGCTTGCGATTCCTGTACGCTACCTCCTGTGCCTGTGGTGGTACCAAAGCCACATGTGTCCCATCTATGGACCCAATGACATGGGGCATCCCTCCCAGGGCATAGAATCCACGCTTGACACCAGTCAACATTTCAGGGGTTGGGAATTGGATGAACTCATCCAGGTGAAGCAACATGGCCTCTAAGAAATCATGCAGCACACGGCTGAACATGCTCTGGGACATGCCACCAACATGAGCTATGGTGTTTTGAAAGGTACCCGTGGCAAGAAAATGTAGGGCTGCCATTACCTTCAGCTTGGGTGTCAGTGCCGTAGGATACCTGTGCAGCGGTTGCAGGTGTGGTGCCAGCCTCGCCGTCAACTCCAGAATCAACTGTTGGGGGAAGCGGTAGCACCGTATACAGTCATTCTCCCGCATGTCAGCCAAGTCCGGAATTGGTCGGGGAAGAGGCGGCGCTCTGCAGTAATTTGGAAGTGACATGGAAGAGTGAGCGCACTACAACAACAATTGATTTGTACTGAGCACATGTTAATCAGTCAATACACAAAAGCGACATACGGAGTCAGGTATGTGCCACATGCCCTGGACACGTATGGCTGCCAGGTGACACTCCTACCAAGACCCAGCTACACACGGAGATTGGGAACCTCCACATGCCATGGCATGGGATAAGCTGTGTCCCAGTGTAAGTGAACAGCCAGACGCAACACAGGAGTGACATACATCCACACATCAGCAGAATTAGGATGTCGATTGCAGAGACAGGTAGCGGAACACTTGAGCCACAGGTCACATGACATTACACTAGGACAGCCCACACACCTTGCCATGAAGGTGTACATGTAATGAATCACCACACATTCATAGAGAGGATGCAGACATGTCCTTGTTACGCTACTCCGTGTCCCATGCATACATACGCACCTCACATCCGATACCACATGTGGCCTGGTGTGCGGAACAGTGTGCCATGTCCATCTACACACAGACACATGTTGGTTGCTGCAACAGCTGATGCTTTTGAGGGAGCTCCAACATCAAGCTAATGGGAACCCCCCACACATACATGACATAGTCACATCGTGCACCGTGGGTAGTGACATGTCTGGTGTGGTAACCCCTGTAGCGGGCATCAGGGGACACTTGCGTGTGTTGTTGACCATGCCATGCCAGTGACGCTCATCCCAAGTGTGCAGTACGACATGCACACATGTCAAAGGAGTTAAGGGCATGCCTGGCACACATTGCACCGTCACAGATGACATCTGTGCACATCTCATCATACATCTGGTGCCTTCTCCACTCAGGAGTAAAGTCCCACATCACTGCCTTTCACACCTGTGCCCCACACATGTAGTACTGCCCAGACAATGCCTTGATGTCCATCCATGGACAAGTATGTCAGCCCTATTCCTTCCTGTGTGCTGCCTGTCACCACTGTGATGTGTGAAAGGCACCGTACTTTCGCTAAGAGGGCCTGTGTACGTTCCCTATCACTATGGGAGTGCTTCCGTATGTGTACCCATAGTGATAGTGAGCGTACGCACGCGTGTACGGTCCGTATCACTATGATTACGCATACGCGACAACACCCATAGTGATAGTGAGCGTACAGGCATGTGTACGGTCCGTACCACTGTGAGTACGCATACGCGTGAACACCCATAGTGATACGGACCGTACACATGCCTGTACGCTCACTATCACTATGGGTGTTGTCGCGTATGCGTACTCATAGTGATAGTGAGCGTACAGGCGTGTGTACGGTCCGTATCACTATGGGTGTTGTCGCGTATGCGTACTCATAGTGATAGTGAGCGTACAGGCGTGTGTACGGTCCGTATCACTATGGGTGTTGTCGCGTATGTGTACTCATAGTGGTATGGACCGTACACACGCCTGTACGCTCACTATCACCATGAGTACGCATACGCGACAACACCCATAGTGATACGGACCGTACACACGCCTGTACGCTCACTATCACTATGAGTACGCATACGCGACAACACCCATAGTGATACGGACCGTACACACGCCTGTACGCTCACTATCACTATGAGTACGCATACGCAACAACACCCATAGTGATAGTGAGCGTACAGGCGTGTGTACGGTCCGTATCACTATGGGTGTTCACGCGTATGCGTACTCATAGTGGTACGGACCGTACACACGCCTTTACGGGCCGTTGATATGCATTTGGGGTGCCCTAGGGCCCCGGGACGCACCGTACCTGTGTGTGAAGCTACAAATTACATAGGGGACACATGAGGGACAAGTATAAAGGCCTACATGCATGCTGGTTGTCATGGAGACCAAGTTTAAAGTTTGAATTTTTTTAAACAGGTGCACAGCAGTAGTCAGTTTGAATGAATCTACATTGTTGCAATGTGGTTCTGGAGTTGACATCATGCTCAAGAAAAAAACACAATGAGAACCCACTGAGTGTGCTAGGTTTGAAGGGATTGGAGGAAACATAGGATGCAAATGTGAGTGACCAATCACTCTGTACTCCTGTGCATGAAACAGGCCAGCAAGGCAGATATAAGGCAGCCAGGCCCCATGAGGGAGCACTTGCCTGCACATCTTTGTATTCGACGACCCAGCTGCTGCTACTGATTCCCTGGAACCATGTCAAGGCTGTGGAGAGGTCACAGCCTTTCACCCTGGAGGAGAACCTGGCTTTGCTGGATGTGATCCTCCCACAGTACCCCATGCTGTATGGGCGACCAGGGTATCAGGTGAGTGCAGGGTCCACTAGCACAGACTGTGTCCCTTTTTTGTGACTGTGACTTCTTGCATTGTGTCCAGGTGTGACACACATGCAATGTACTGTAGGGGGGTCCCAGGGGGGGGAATGCCTGATGTCTCCCAGCCAGAGCATGCTGTGGTGCATGTCTGCCGTCCTCACTTGCATTGTATTTACTGTGACAATCACTGCATGGTGCATGCCACATTCTGCCTGTCTTGTCCTGCTGGGAATGTAGCCTCTACAGTCCTCATGTGATTATGTGGTCAGCCCAGTGTGACAGGTGACTGTACCCACAGATGTGTGTTAGTTCTGTGTACCTGTGCTGAGAGTGTCCACATGATGTGTTCGTACCCTGGACATCGGTGTGTGTGTAAGTCCCCTGTCCTGTGGGTGGGTGCATATGTGGAGTGTGGCACCCGGGCTGCATGAGGAAAGGATATACCCTGGCCATGTGATGTGAGCAGGGAGCAGTGCTGTGTGTCTGATGTGCAGAGCCAGCCCCACACCTGTGAGCCCCCCCCGTCTAGTGGCACATGTGCAGAGTGAGGTTTGTAGCTGCATTTGGCAATGGCAGGTGAATGTCCTGTGCCTGCGTGTGTCTGTGTACTCTGCTGCGATGGCGTCAGTGGCCTGTGGCATGTGACTGCTTAGAGGTGCTGCACATTATCCTGGTGTAGCTTGTGATGCACAGTGTGAGCCTGGATCATTGATTGTGTAGTTGCCCTCATTCCACCTGTGTACTTTCAATGGCACGTACTGCTTTTGCCCTGCCCCAGAGGATCATGTCCCTATGACAAAGGTGCAATGTGTTGGATGCATACTATGCCTTGTTGTAAACAGAATATTTGTTCTAATATGTCTCTCTGTGACATGTGCCTGGTGTATTGATGTAGTGTCACTTGTTCATCCTCACAGGTAGGCGCCTCTGCCAAGAAGCAGATATGGCTGACCGCCGTCAGTGCCGTGAGGAGTGCGGATGGTCGCAAGCGGCGCCTGTCCCAGGTGAGGAAACGCTGGCAGGATAGCCGGTGCTGGACGCGGAGGATCGCACGGGTCCTGCTGGGGGACTCACCTGAGAGCCATAAGAACCGCGGGCGCCGCCGACTGACCCACATCCACAAGCGTGTGCTGCCGGTGGTATTTCCAGACTTGGAGAGGCGCTTACAGGAGAAGCAGCAGCAGGAAGGGGGTAGGTACATGTGTGTTTGTTGTGTGTCACCAGCATTTGTAAGTGCACAGTTGCATGGATACACTGCCAGGGTTTAAAGGTGCTGTGCAGATCCAGTTACCCACAGTATAGCTGTGCTCTCCTGCCTCCCTTCCCCTCCTTGCAATGTGTTCCCTGGTCTGTGTGTAGTCACTCCTTCACAAGGTTAGCTAGGCTGGCACTTTATCCACGTGAACAATGCCTGTAGCATCATGTGTGGGGGTGGTGTGTAACAGGTTTTGGGACCTTGCCTGTGCCCTGTCCAGTTCAGTACTTGTGGGTTCCATGTCAGTTGGCACTGATGCTGAGTCCAGACATAGGAGTTAGTCTCTCAAGTGTCATGCCTTACAGCGCGCATGTCCTATGTTGTGGCCTGTGACATGATGTGCATGAGTGTGCGATACGCATGGTGCAGGGATGGTGGCGTGTGTTGCAGTCATTCCCATTCAGGACCATGGAGTTGTGTGGCCACTACTGTCCCCTGGGGCATATTTTCCTAGGTGTCATGTGTGTCATCACAAAACGTGGACACTCTCAGTGTCTACAGCATAGGTTGTGCCCTGTGCCATTGTCCCCTGGCACCATGTATATTGACGTGAAATGTAGTACAAGTGTCCACTGTACAGCCTGACCTGATTTTCCTTGTTCATACTCACAGTGGCCAGTGCCTGTGTGTCTTGTTACAATCATCTGATGATGGGCATTTGTACATGATTATTTGGACAGGCGCACCGTGGGTATTTGGCGTCCAATCTTGCATTGATGCAGCCCCTGTGTATTTCACCCAGACTAAGAGATGTAAGTGCCACCTGTGTCTCACCAAATTGTCTCATGTAGGGGGTGGTTGGTGCGGGCCAAGCCTACATGTCAAAACCAGTATTCTCCTTGCTAGGTCTGGCCAGTGTGTGATGTTTGTCTGGACATACACTCAAGGTGCAGTGCGCCAGTCATGGTGGGCATGTTTTCAGTATTACCTATGCAGCATGTGCCTCAAGTTCATGGATATGGTCCCTCCTCATCCCTATTTTCGGCACCGCTGTGTGGTGCAGATGCAGTGCTGGATTGTCCCCAGGGCCTGGCTCCTATGTCAAACTCCATTTCATGTCATTTGCTATTGTGTCATGCTCTCCATGTATTTTCTGTGGCATGGTGGGTCAACCAACTGTGTGTTGCATGCCCTACATCTGTACCTTGTTTTGTAGAGGTTACTGATCTTTCTTTGCAGGCTATGCACTGTAACCTATATAGATTGGACTCATGTGACATATGTATACAGGTGTGTGATTAATTGCTATCTCTTCACCTTGCCCACAGCATCGTCGGGGGACACGGAGGGAGACATGAGCACAGACGGAGCGGAGGGACCGAGCACCAGTGCCAGCGTTGACATCGTGGCTGGCACATTGAGTGGTACTGAGGCGGAGGAGAGTGAGGCCGAGGACCTGTCCACTGGCACGACAGAATATGAAGCTGACGGGTCCGAGGATGATCTCTCCGAGTGGGCGGCGGCTGCACCACCAGCTGACAGCGGCACAACATCGCACCCCGCCCGCGCCATTGCCATCAGCCGCCTCCCACTTGCTCGTGTCCCTTCCCAACGTGCCCGGTCACCACATGTCTCCTTCCTGCCAGGCACCGCACCCCCTGCCCCTGTCTCCACTGCTGCCGCCAATGCCAAGTCTGTGGACATCCACCGGCAGTTGCAGGTTGGTCAGTCTGCGATCCTTAATGTCCTCCATGGCCACAGCCAAGTGCTGCACAACATGGAGGCATACTTGGAGGGCATTTTTTCATCGTCGGCTGACCAACGTCAGTTGCTGAGGTCCATAGACTCGACACTGACTGCAGCAGTGGGTCTCCTGCAGCGCTACATCCAACCCCCTACCCCTGCCCCATCCACACTTCCCACTCCCATGCCTGTCCCACGTACACCCAGACGTCAGCATGCACCTACCACAACACACACAGGCACCACACCAGCAGGGAAGGTCATACGCACACCTCCTGGCACGCACACACAGGGTGAAGTAGGCACACCCACTGGGTCGGGGGGCAAACGTAAGTCACGCAGCCAGAGTGGGAGTCCGCATTCCACCGAATGCACTCCCTCCAAATCCCCTCCCCTCAGCTCCTTGCCACATATCCGGCAAGGACTCCTTCATGGCCGCATTGTCCCTGAGCCCCACTGTGACACCATCCCGCAAGCGATCAAGGGAGTCCCCAGTCAGGGTGGTTGAGTCCCCCCCCCCCCCCCCACACCCTCCCCCAGTGGTGCTGCGACCCATCCCTCCGCCCCCCCCCCCTCCTTGGGGCCTGTGGTTCCTTCGGGTGCAGGGGAGACGCTGGAGGACCTTGCTAAGGTGTGCAGCGACATCCTGGCCTCCGCCTTTGGCCCTGCCCCACCCCCTGTGGTGGAGTCCTCCATCCCTGCACCCACAACGCCTACCCTTCGCCCTCCTGTCCCTGCGGTGCCTGGTCCTTCCCCCCCACATGATGCCCTCCCCGCTGTGGAAGACAAAGGAGTCTGACTGTGCAGGCAAGCTAGGGGACACGCGTCCCACTGTGTCCCCCATCCAGCTGTGGCTCATGGACTGCCCTATGGGCTTTGTAAATATTGAACTTTATCCACACACACATTATTTTGAAATGCTGAATAAAGCCTTTTTTTTTCCTTAGAACACTACTGCTTTTGTGGTGTTGCTGTTGGTGGGGCTGCTATATGATTTTGGGTGGTGATCATGTGTTGGGTGTGTGGGAACTGTAGTAGTGTGCTGGTCATAGGGGGGACCCTGGTATCTGTGTGCCATCACAAGGTGTTAGCTAGGTTTCTCTGTTCATGTAAGCAGTTACTGCATGGTGAAATTGTCCCAAGGTGTATTCCTTCCTCTGTGTACCCTGACATCTTCCCTGCAGGGTGTTCCCAATATTTAGCGCTGAGCTGTGTCTACATTAGCTGGGTGTGTGATGGACCCCTTCAACTTTGGCCATGCATGCAGAGCGATGTCTCCACCTGCATCATTCGTGGCATCCTTGGTGATCACTGTACTTGTGTATGTAGTCTGTTGACATGACTTCATGTGGACATGTTCCCTTTTAGGCTGTATGCATGTGTGTACTCCCAGCCTCGCACACGTGTTACATGTACTGCAGGGTCTTTGTGCACCTGACTGACAATTGTGGCTATTGGCTCTGTGGGTACTCCACCCTTTTTTTCCATGTGCAATGCTGGGGGCCTCTGCACCCACCCCTCCTGTGTCTGGGCACTGCTGGGAGGACTCTGCACCCACCCCTCCTGTGTCTGGGCACTGCTGGGGGGACTCTGCACCCACCCCTCCTATGTCTGGGCACTGCTGGGAGTGATAGGCACACACCCCTCATATGTCTGGGCACTGCTGGGAGTGATAGGCACCCACCCCTCCTGTGTCTGGGCACTGCTGGGGGGACTCTGCACCCACCCCTCCTATGTCTGGGCACTGCTGGGAGTGATAGGCACACACCCCTCATATGTCTGGGCACTGCTGGGAGTGATAGGCACCCACCCCTCCTGTGTCTGGGCACTGCTGGGGGGACTCTGCACCCACCCCTCCTATGTCTGAGCACTGCTGGGAGTGATAGGCACACACCCCTCATATGTCTGGGCACTGCTGGGAGTGATAGGCACACACCCCTCATATGTCTGGACACTGCTGGGAGGACTCTGCACCCACCCCTCCTGGGTCTGGGCACTGCTGGGAGAACTCTGCACCCACCCCTCCTGTGTCTGGGCACTGCTGGGAGTGATAGGCACACACCCCTCATATGTCTGGGCACTGCTGGGAGTGATAGGCACACACCCCTCCTGTGTCTGGGCACTGCTGGGGGGACTCTGCACCCACCCCTCATATGTCTGGGCACTGCTGGGAGTGATAGGCACACACCCCTCATATGTCTGGGCACTGCTGGGAGGACTCTGCACCCCCCCCTCCTATTTCAGGATATGTACGCTTAGAACATACACAGGTGTGGGATCGCTCCATGCATACGAGGTGGGGGTACGGTCCGTACATACACTGTTGGCATGGGGGGTACGCTCCATGCATATGCGGGTGGGGGTAAGTGTCGTACATACACGGTTGGGGTGGGGGTACGCTCCATACGTCCGCGGGTGAGGGTAGGGGTCGTACTTACACTGTTGGGGTGGGGTACGCTCCATACGTCTGCGGGTGGGGGTACGTGTCGTACATACACTGTTGGGGTGGGGGGTACGCTCCATATGTCCACGGGTGAGGGTAGGGGTCGTACTTACACTGTTGGGGTGGGGGTACGCTCCATACGTCCGCGGGTGGGGGTACGTGTCGTACATACACGGTTGGGGTGGCGGTACGCTCCATACGTCCACGGGTGAGGGTACGGGTCATACTTACACTGTTGGGGTGGGGGTACGCTCCATGCATACGCGGGTGGGGGTACGGGTCGTACTTACACCGTTGGGGTGGGGGGTACGCTCCATACATCCGCGGGTGGGGGTACGTGTCGTACATACACGGTTGGGGTGGGGGTACGCTCCATACGTATGCGGGTGAGGGTACGGGTCGTACTTACACTGTTGGGGTGGGGGGTACGCTCCATACGTCCGTGGGTGGGGGTACGTGTCGTACATACACGGGTGGAGTGGGGGTATGCTCGATACGTACGCGGGTGAGGGTACGGGTCGTACTTACACTGTTGGGGTGGGGGTACGCTCCATGCATACGCAGCTGGGGGTACGTGTAGTACATATACGGTTGGGGTGGGGGTACGCTCCATACGTACGCGGGTGAGGGTACGGGTCGTACTTACACTGTTGGGGTGGGGGGTACGCTCCATACGTCCACAGGTGGGGGTACGTGTCGTACATACACAGTTGGGGTGGGGGTACGCTCCATACGTACGTGGGTGAGGGTACGGGTCGTACTTACACTGTTGGGGTGGGGGGTACGCTCCATACGTCTGCGGGTGGGGGTACGTGTCGTACATACACGGTTGGGGTGGGGGTATGCTCCATACATACGCGGGTGAGGGTACGGGTCGTACTTACACTGTTGGGGTGGGGGGTACGCTCCATACGTCCGTGGGTGGGGGTACGTGTCGTACATACACGGTTGGGGTGGGGGTACGCTCCATACGTACGTGGGTGAGGGTACGGGTCGTACTTACACTGTTGGGGTGGGGGGTACGCTCCATACGTCCACGGGTGAGGGTAGGGGTCGTACTTACACTGTTGGGGTGGGGGTACGCTCCATGCATACGGGGGTGGAGGTACGGTCCGTACATATGCGTCCCCACGCTATGTGATGCTTGTGCGGGCTGTACCCAGGCCTTTGCCACGTGGGTACAGCCGTCCCGCCATTGTTGGGATGACGTAGGTGTGGGCGGGGTACGACTCGTACCCACGCTCTTAAGGCGTGGGTACAGGACGTACCTGTATTGTTGTGTTGCCGGTTCGCGTCGTCAGGTTTTGCTGGACACGCCCCCACCCCCTCGTAGTGACCAGGGCCTGGGGGTCCGGTATGTCCAGGGCATGTGTGCTGTGTGACTTTGGTGGGGGTTTTGTGGCCTGCCCCTGGTCCTGCCCCCCCTCTCCCCCCTCCCTTTGTTGTTCTGACCTTCTGCGGCGTCTGCGTCCGAACCTGTAGAGGAGGTCGACTGCTATGAGGGCCGGGATGACACGTTGTCAGAACCAGCTCTTCTCTTGCTGGCGGTTGACACAGGAGCAGGATGACGCAAGCTCCCAATTCCTCCTCTGAACTCCCCGGCCTCCACAATATCTAAATGCGTAGCCAGAAGAGCCCCAAGGGGGAAAGGGGAATTAGACAGAGAAGAGAATGCACACACTGGTGGTCTTCCTTTCTGCTTCTTCTTATGTAGTCTATCTTTTCTCTGGCTCTTGCTGTAGTTCGTGAGCTGTAATAAACAATTACATGTAAATCACTTTCTACTTCCCTTTTCTTCCTACCTATGTCTTTCCTTATTCTCTATTGTACCCACCCTGATGCTGTGTGCCTTTGCTTCTCTTCTATGCTACTCGTTCTTCTGTTCTTAATGTTTTTTCACTGTAAGATAAATAACTTGTGTTATTATATTTCCTTCTCCCTTCCTGACCTCTCTTAGTCTTTTTTCTCTAAACTCACTTACTGGACAGAGAACGGAAGCCTTGGTTTATTTTCTTATTCTTCTTCACCTTTTATTGGTTGTTCTAACTACTGTTGCTTCTCTGTAGTTTTGTTCTTACTTTTCTGTGTCATTTGTATTCTGCCCTCAAGAGTTTTCCACTCCCTATGGTTTCTTATTGACAGGAATCGGAACTCACTCGGAACTACTTAGTGTACCTTAAACCTTTTATATTCTAGACTTGAGCTGACTCTACTCGCACCCAAAACTAACGCTACACCTGAACTTGTGTTGACTTTTTAGAACGCTGTAATCTCATTCACTAGAACCGGTGCTTCAGTTAAACTTCCGCTGCTGCGAAGTTCGGAACGTTTTCTCTGGTAGAAAAATGGAACAGTCTTACTTGGGGTTGCTGGCTGCTTCCAAACTCTAAATTCTCCTCAGAATTCTCGCGACGCGTAGCTTCTTTTCCCTGACTAACGCGACGCGTTGAGGTAACCTCCTACTCCTCTCACAGTTCAGGTGAAGTGCGCAGCTCTCCGCGCGCCTCACCGGTATCACGCAAATCTGCCAAATCAACTAGAGCGCTAACCCGTTTCGGATTAAGGAACGCTCTGCCGCCATGTTGCATTCGACCTAGCACCAAATGCTGTTTACACAGTTTTGACAACACGGCCACCATCATTCCTTTCTTCTTATACTGGATACCTTTCTTGACATGTGACCTCTTTGTTGGGGACCTGACAGTACCCTCCCTCAAAGATCTTCCTTCCTTCCGGACCTTGCTTGGAAATCTTCTGTGGAATTCTGCTACTAGTCGTGGAGCATTTACTTCAGACTCTGGCTCCCAGGATCTTTCCTCCGGACCATAACCCTTCCAATCTAATAAGTAGTACAACTTTCCATTCTGTAGTTTAGAGTCTAAAATCTGTTGAACTTCAAACTCATTTCCTTTCTCAGTCTGAATTGGCTTTGGGGTCTTACTCAATCTAACTTCTGGTTCTGCCTTCTTTAATAAAGAAACATGAAAAACTGGGTGTATCCGCAACCTCTTAGGTAATTTTAGCTGATAATTTAAGGTGCTAAGTTTTTTCGCAATTGGATAAGGTCCAATGTATCGTGGTTGGAACTTCCTAACCCCTTTTAATCTGATATTTTTTGTACTTAACCAAACCTTGTCTCCTACCAACAATTCTGGTTCTTTTCTTCTCTTTTTGTCTGCGTAGTGTTTGTATTTTGCCTTCGCTACTGTTAGATTCTTGATAGCTCTACTATGGGCTTGTGTCAGTTGTTCTACCCAATTGGATACTGCTGGAACACCCACTTCTTGGAAGTTTAAGGAATGTTGTGGATGTCTACCTGTATTCAGAAAGAATGGAGTGTATCCAGTTGATGCATTTGTAGTGTTATTATGTGCAAATTCTGCTGCCCATAAATAATCGGGCCAATCTCCCTCCTGTTCTAAAAGACACAATCTCAGATATTGCTCCAGTTCCTGATTTGTGCGTTCTGTTTGCCCATCTGACTCTGGGTGGAAGCTAGTGGAGTATCGATTCTCTATGTTTAAACGCTTGGTGAATGCCTTCCAGAAATGAGACAGAAACTGAGAGCCCCTATCTGACACCAAAACCTTAGGTATGCCATGTGCACGAACTACATGCTGGCTGAAAGCATCCGCTAACTCCTGGGCAGATGGTACCCCCTTCAAGGGCACAAAATGCGCCATCTTTGTAAAGGCGTCCACACACACTAGAATTGAATCATAACCATGACTAGAGGGTAAATCTACTATGAGATCTAAGGTCACAGTGTGCCAGGGAAAAGGAGGGGTTGGCAAGGGCTGTAACAGGCCTTGTGGACGTTTCCTTTCTGATTTTCCTCTTGCACAAGTCTCACAAGTCGCCACATACTGATGTATATCCTTGATCATGTTTGGCCACCAGAATCGTCTGCGCACCAATTCCTTAGTCTTGTTAATTCCCTTGTGTCCTGATAAGATGCTATCATGACATTCTTTTAAAGCCTTTAACTGCATCTCTGGAGTGGGCAAGTATAATGCTCCATGGTGATAGGGTAGTCCTTCTCGAATTTCTCTTTTGGAATCTTCTTTTAACCAACTCCTCATCTCTTCGCAACTCAAAGAATCTTCTTTCTCTTGATTTTCTACGGTTTCTTGCAAGACGGCATTGATCACTTTTTCCGCTGGAATTATTGCCTGATCCAAAACCTTTTCCGTGACTCCTTCCGTCTCTAATCTAGATAGGGCATCCGCCTTTCCATTCTGGGCTCCAGGTCGAAAGGTGATTACAAAATCATATTCAGAGAAATACAAGGACCAGCGTAGCTGTCTGGGAGTTAAAGTTCGGGCTGATTTTAAAAACTTCAAATTTCGGTGATCAGTATACACTGTTACTACATGCCGAGCTCCCATCAAATAATGCCTCCACTCCTTGAAAGCATCCTTTATGGCCAGTAATTCTTTTTCAGTGATTGTATAATTAATTTCTGGAGGTGTTAATTTTCGAGAGCGGAAGGCCACTGGATGGAGCTGTCCTGTAGTTTTGTGTCTCTGCGATAACACTCCTCCCAAGGCCAGATTCGACGCATCCGTTTCAACAAAGAATGGTTCTGCAGGATCTGGATGCAACAAAATAGGCGCTGTGGTGAAATCCTTCTTTAATTGCTCAAATGCTGCCTCTGCTTCAGCATCCCACTGGAAAGGAACTCCCTTCTTCAATAAACGTGTGATTGGGATTAACTTTTTTGAGAAAGCCTGAATAAACCTTCTATAGAAGTTGGCAAATCCTATGAAACTTTGGATTTCTTTAACTGAGGTAGGGGATTTCCACTCAGTCACTGCCTTTATCTTATGTTCATCCATGGTGATTCCTCCTGGAGCAAGTACAAATCCCAAGAACTCGACTGTGGTTACATCAAATGCACATTTGTCCAATTTGACAAATAACCCATTCTCACGAAGTCTTTGTAGTACCTTCTTGACATGTTCTTCATGTGTCTCTACTTCTGTCGAGTAAATCAATATGTCGTCAATATACACAATTGCTATTTGGTCTATGCAATCCTTCAATACATCATTAATAAAATGTTGAAATGCAGCTGGCGCGTTGCATAGCCCATATGGCATCACCTGGTATTCGAATAGACCTTGCTTCGTTCTAAACGCCATCTTCCACTCATCGCCTTCTCTGATTCGAACCAGGTGATAAGCTCCTCGCAGATCAAGCTTGGTATAGATTTTAGCTTCTTTCACCTGGTCCAGAAGAGTGGAAATCAGAGGTAAAGGGTAACGATTCTTGATTGTTATTCGATTTATTGCCCTGTAGTCTATGCACGTGCGTAATTCTCCATTTTTCTTTGGAATGAAAAACAAAGGGGAGGATACTGGAGACTGCGAAGGTCGAATGAATCCATTCTCTAAGTATTCCGCCAGATACTTCTTTAAATGTTTATCTTCTTGTTCGGTCAAAGCATAGATTCTACTGCAGGGTAAGTTCACTCCAGGTTCCAGGTCTATTTTACAATCATACTCCCTGTGAGGAGGTAATTTCTTTGCTTCAACTTCATTAAAGACATCCTGATATTCTCCATATTTCTTTGGTAAGGTTACCGTGTCTATCAAACAAACTGAATTTTCGTTTTCACTTAAATGATAAGCAGGAGATTCTTTTATTCCAATTTTGCAGTCTTTGAAACAATTTTCCTTGCAGTAATCCGAGTTCAAGGTTATTGTTCTTGCGGCCCAATCTATGGTGGGGTTATGCTCCGTGAGCCATGGTAACCCTAAGATCAATTGAAACTGCGGGGCGTCTATTAGATTGAATTGTAATATTTCATGATGACCTTCTGTGGTTTCTAGATGCACTGGCTCTGTGTGACTCACAATGGGGCCTGATGACAGATTGGTACCGTCCACTGCTCTGACGGGCTCACTCTTCTCCTTTCGGATTGCTAGTAATCCAATTCTCCTTGCGAATTGTAAATCGCAGAAATTACCTGTCGCTCCCGAGTCTATCATCACAGCTATCTGATTTCTCTTTTGTTCTCGATAGCTCAGAGTGACAGATATCACCAAATGAGGAGCGTCTGCTTGTAAAGTATTTGCCAAAGCATGATTCATTGGAGCTGACTTTGTTTCTGCAACCACCAGTCCAACTCCAGCTACTGGTGGCGCGAGGCGTTTTCCGCCGACTGCGTCTTGGGCTTCTTGGGGCAATCTCGAACAAAATGCCCACTTCCTCCACAATAGAGACACAATTTATTATTCCGCCTCTTCTCCTTCTCCTCCTTTGTAAGAGGTCCACGGATAGTTCCTATTTGCATAGGCTCGGTTCCGCGATTTGTATCTTGCTCCTTGTGAGGCTCATATCTGGCTCTATCAAAACGCGGTACACTGGGTCGATAATCTCGTTTCTTCTCGCCTCTTCTCTCGCTCTGGCGAAAATCGATCTCCAACACTAGATCCACCAAAGCAGAGATGTCTGTGGGACGATTGGGAACTTGCGCTAAGGCATCTTTTAACTCATCCTTTAGCCCCCGATAAAATACTGCGGCTCGTTTGTTCTCTGGCCATTCCGTCTCTAACACCAACTTGTTGAATTGTGCCAAATATGCAACTAACTCTCTGTTTCCTTGTCGGATCTCTAAAAGTTCATTGTCAGTAGCTTGAGACACCTTCCGACGGTCAAAAATTCGCATGAACTCTTTCTTGAAGTCTTCTAAATTGAATAGCACAGGGTCGTTTCTGGTGGCCAAAGGCATTGACCAAGCTGCGGCATCCCCACTTAAGTAGGAAAGGATAAATGCCACTCGAGACTGCGCATCTGGAAACAAGGCTGGTCTGCACATAAAGTGCAAGGAACATTGGGTTAAAAAGACTTGGGCCTTCTGGGGGTCTCCACTAAAGCGTTCTGGGGGTGCTAAGGGAATCACCGGGGATAAAGAATGTATTACTTGTGTGTTAACCCTTGACTGGGACGGAGCTGCTTCCTCAAATGAACCCAAAACTGGGGAAGATATCTTATACTCATCTCCCGCAACCAAACTCCCTATTCTTTGCGCCAATTCTGTGGTGTCCTTTTTGAGTTCCCTGTTTTCTTCTCTAACGGTAATTAGTTCTCTTTGTATCTCATCCAAAATGTTTCCTAGCTTCTTTAAATCCAAACCTTCCGCCATTCTGCTCAGGTGCCTATACCTCGTGGGCACTTCACTCTGTCAGAACCAGCTCTTCTCTTGCTGGCGGTTGACACAGGAGCAGGATGACGCAAGCTCCCAATTCCTCCTCTGAACTCCCTGGCCTCCACAATATCTAAATGCGTAGCCAGAAGAGCCCCAAGGGGGAAAGGGGAATTGGACAGAGAAGAGAATGCACACACTGGTGGTCTTCCTTTCTGCTTCTTCTTATGTAGTCTATCTTTTCTCTGGCTCTTGCTGTAGTTCGTGAGCTGTAATAAACAATTACATGTAAATCACTTTCGACTTCCCTTTTCTTCCTACCTATGTCTTTCCTTATTCTCTATTGTACCCACCCTGATGCTGTGTGCCTTTGCTTCTCTTCTATGCTACTCGTTCTTCTGTTCTTAATGTTTTTTCACTGTAAGATAAATAACTTGTGTTATTATATTTCCTTCTCCCTTCCTGACCTCTCTTAGTCTTTTTTCTCTAAACTCACTTACTGGACAGAGAACGGAAGCCTTGGTTTATTTTCTTATTCTTCTTCACCTTTTATTGGTTGTTCTAACTACTGTTGCTTCTCTGTAGTTTTGTTCTTACTTTTCTGTGTCATTTGTATTCTGCCCTCAAGAGTTTTCCACTCCCTATGGTTTCTTATTGACAGGAATCGGAACTCACTCGGAACTACTTAGTGTACCTTAAACCTTTTATATTCTAGACTTGAGCTGACTCTACTCGCACCCAAAACTAACGCTACACCTGAACTTGTGTTGACTTTTTAGAACGCTGTAATCTCATTCACTAGAACCGGTGCTTCAGTTAAACTTCCGCTGCTGCGAAGTTCGGAACGTTTTCTCTGGTAGAAAAATGGAACAGTCTTACTTGGGGTTGCTGGCTGCTTCCAAACTCTAAATTCTCCTCAGAATTCTCGCGACGCGTAGCTTCTTTTCCCTGACTAACGCGACGCGTTGAGGTAACCTCCTACTCCTCTCACAGTTCAGGTGAAGTGCGCAGCTCTCCGCGCGCCTCACCGGTATCACGCAAATCTGCCAAATCAACTAGAGCGCTAACCCGTTTCGGATTAAGGAACGCTCTGCCGCCATGTTGCATTCGACCTAGCACCAAATGCTGTTTACACAGTTTTGACAACACGGCCACCATCATTCCTTTCTTCTTATACTGGATACCTTTCTTGACATGTGACCTCTTTGTTGGGGACCTGACACACGTGGGTTCGGGTCCATGTCTGTCCGTCGCGTACAGGTCCTCCTTGTTCGCGTCGTCCTGATTTCCCGGCAGTTTTTGGCTGCCGGAAAATATTCACCGCGCGGGATGACGTCGGCGCGAATCGTGATTCCTGGTTCGTGTATGGCAGGCTACGTGCGTCCCGACGTCACGTCGGCACTTTCCCGGCTCACATTTGTATGTCTATTTTCGTCGGTCAGGGGTTTGTACGATTCGTACAGAAATGGGGTTTCCGTGCAAATCGTACTTCCATGTTTGTATATTTGAACGACCGGGAGCATATTCTCCGTCCGACGGTTCGTACCCGGTTTTTACAGGATCGTAATTGGCACCTATATATTGCTTGAAATGTCTTTGTGGCAAAGCATACATAGGCAAGACAGAAAGCAAATTTAAGACACGTCTTACTGAACATAAAAGCACAATACGAACTTGCAACAAAACTTCAAGTGTAGCGACACATTGGTCTGAACATAAACACAACATAACTCAACTTAGAGCGCCGATAGTTGAAGTAGTCCCTAAACGTGCAGGACAGGATAATACCAAAAGATTGCTTCAACGAGAAGTTTTTTGGATTGATTATCTGCAGACTCTGTCGCCCAAAGGGCTTAATGATAAATTGGACATGAGTTGTTTTTTGTAACCATTTTCATGTATTGCCTGTAACTGTCATTGTCTCAATAGTTATCGACATCTGTTATCATAACCAGAAGTTGTTGGTATTTCTTTCTCTTTCTTTTCTCATTCCAACTTTTTCTTTTTGTGCTCCTTTTCTCCTTTTTTCTTTTTCTCCTTTTTTTCTTTTATGTCCCGCATAACCCGGGGTCCGTGAACCAAACACATAGATATTTCCTTTCCTCTATTAAGTATCTTTTTTCCTATTTTCTTTTTGGTTACCAGCTGGTATACAGTTTAATTCTTGTCAGAGATCTAGTGGGTTCAGTCAGTTTTTTCTTTCGTCTTACCTTCTAATCTCTGTCTGTACTGCAGTATCCACATGATGAACCACTACTTTTTCAGATGTTTTTGGCTATTTTGGTTGTGAGTTGCATTTTCCGGTATTTGTCCTTCGTTTTGCTATCGGTTTGAGTCTTGCTTCCAACTACTGGTGTTACCAAATTGTTTATCGGTTAAGCCTTCTACGTGTTTTTTGTCCCATCACAGATATACACTGGCACGTTTTTATTTATGGCTAATCGTCTATTTTGCATTTTAGTTTTCTTCACACCGCTCTTTATCACTATTGTGCGGTTTTGACTTCACTACCCACAATTCTTTCGCTCCTCGCGATATGCGCCCAGTCCTGTTTCTATTTTTACTCATATAATGACATCTATCCTAAACGTTAAACGTAAATCCGCACTTCTTAGATGGCAGCCCTGAGCCTTGAATCCTCCGCACCACGAGATCTCATTGGCAGGTATTTTTTCGTCCGTATCATTACTGCACGCACTATTTCTCCTCACGGCATTTGAGCTCTTGCCTGTCCTTAAAGGCGGTTTTTGTTTACCCCTAGTGTTTACAACCGGCTTATTGTTCTCCATTTAAACTTTGCGTCCACCCACCTTGACCTAAGCATTCAGCGCAACCCTTTTCGGGTAAGTGCAAGTAAAGTATTCATGTTTTTCAGTAGTCTTGTGCACTTTTTAGCGTTACTTAGTTGTTATTGACTTCATGTCCTATGTGAGAATATCACTGACCTGTCATTGTCATCAGGTGCTTTTGTTTACCGGTTGCTTTGCAGGTTTTTACTTCTCGTAAACATTGGCCTTAAAACCTTAGAAGTTCTTACATATACCGCTACAGGTATGACGAGCACTCGTTTTACTGCGACAACATCTCTCCCCTCGTGCCGTCATTCTTCCATGCACATTGGTTTCTACCCGTTTTTACCACGCAGTGACTTATTAGCCAGTATTAGTATCAGATATGATTATTTTACACCACGGTCTGAACACTTGCCTTTTTATATATTCTCACCTCTACTAACCACAATGGGATGTACTGTGGCCATCGCTTTGCCGCTTCCCTTTTTTCTTTGACTACTAGTTTTTAATTATTTTCCCTCCTTATTTTCTTCATTTACTAATCATTGGACTCTCCGTATACTTTTATCTTCCATCACTTTCTTTAATCTAAATAGGTTGTCTCTTGTAACTCAACTTATTTATTATACATGATGATATTTTCTTTGTTTATAGAATACTTCCCCTGAAGAAGGGACCTAAGAGTCCCGAAATGCATTGGGCTACGGTCTTGAAACATCTATGGGCTATGTAACAAATTCGAGAATTGTTATACAGTGACGCAATGTACTAGAACATTTCTACTGTACCAAAAGATTGTATCGGATAAATTTATGTTCTCGTCCATATGTTAGGAATCTAAAAAATTCCTTTTTGTACTTTGTTTCAACAATTTTTTGTGCTACTAGATGATTTTGTATTAGTACACTGATACTTGAATGTATTGTATTATTATTATTGATTTCTTGAAAAAACAATTAACCTTTGGAATAAATTCTGCTTTTTTTGTTCCTAAAATAGCAAGCCTAATAGTTTGTAAGTATTCTAGAACTTAGGTTCTCCAGGAACAGTGCTCACTACAATCAGGGGTCTCCCTGTTAACATTTGGTATTATTCATGTATGTTGCCAGCATACATATGTAGTATAGCACCCTTGTTTGAATTTTCAATATTATTAGTAACATTGAATCATTGAGTGCGCCTCTATTTCCTTAAATTATAAATAATATCAGCACCACTAACACCCCACCCATAGGGCTAATGTTGCCCATCACTACTGCCACCCCCACCCATAGGGACAATGTTGCCCATCACTACTGCCACCCCCAGCCATAGGGCTTATGTTGCCCATCACCCCTGCCACCCCCACCCATAGGGCTTATGCTGCCCATCACTACTGCCACCCCCAGCTATAGGGACTATGTTGCCCATCACTACTGCCACCCACACCCATAGGGTACCTGTTGCCCATCACCCCTGCCACCCCCAGCCATAGGGCTGATGTTGCCATCACCCCTGCCACCCCCACCCATAGGGCTGATGTTGCCCATCACTCCTGACACCCCCACCCATAGGGACTATGTTGCCCATCGCCCCTGCCACCGCCACCCATAGGGCTTATGTCGCCCATCACTACTGCCACCCCCACTCACAGGGGACCTATTGCCCATCACCCCTGCCACCCCCAGCCAAAGGGCTGATGTTGCCCATCACCCCTGCCACCCCCACTCACAGGGGACCTGTTGCCCATCACCACTGCCACCCCCAGCCATAGGGCTGATGTTGCCCATCACCCCTGCCACCCCCACTCACAGGGGACCTGTTGCCCATCACCCCTGCCACCCCCACTCACAGGGGACCTGTTGCCCATCAACACTGCCACCCCCAGCAATAGGGCTGATGTTGTCCATCACTCCTGACACCCCCACCCATAGGGACTATGTTGACCATCACCCCTGCCACCCCCACCCATAGGGCTTATGTTGCCCATCACTACTGCCACCCCCACTCACAGGGGACCTGTTGCCCATCACCCCTGCCACCCCCAGCCATAGGGCTGATTTTTCCCATCACCCCTGCCACCCCCAGCCATAGGATGGGTGATGCGTAACACATCCAGCATACTCCAACATCAGGTATGTCCGCAAAATACATCCCCCCTAACATCATGTCAACAGTGTGTAGTCTGTGACAAATGCCCACAACAGTGATTATGGCGACGAACATACAATGTAAGTAACAGCACATGTGTGACCAACACATGAGTGTGACATACACAAGGCAAACATCACCATATCACTGTGGCAATGTAAAAAGAACACCCCCTCACTGTGTAGAACAGAAGTTAAGTGTGGGCTTCCAAAATGCAGCAGATGTTGAGCATTGTGGTGATGGGGACTAAACCCCCCTCAACACAGTGACCAAAAGGTAAGTGTCATCATGGTCAAAGCTGCAAATAACAAACAGCATGTATGATCCCTGCTCCCAACACATCAAACACTTCTGGGGCAAACTAGTGGTTGTGTCCCATGCACACAGATATGTGGTGAGGCTAACAGTGCTGTGAAAACATAACACACTCTCGGCCATGTGCGCAGACAAGCACCACACATGATGGCTGTCAATGCATACAGTGTACAATGACACAACAGCAGAAGTGACCATCACCAAGCATGAACACATCTCGAAAATAGACACACCAATCAAAACAAAATGTGTAGACTGTAGGTGTCAGCTCCCAAACTCTGCTTCCATGCCAGCAATGGCACCTAACAACCAGGATGAATGTGCACAATGATGTGATATGACTCACAGGGACAACATGCAAAATCACAGAAACAGCATCCAGACAAAGGCCCACAACAGCAATACCAATGCACTGGTGCAGATGCACAAACTGGCAAACTCACACTGCACATCTGACACAGCATGTGTGTGTGTGTGTGTCACAGTATCCCCAGGCAACTACACAACACATGAGGTGGGCTGAACCACAGTGACACAGATGTGGACACAGTGCCTTACAAAAGTAAACCATCATTGGGACACCCTCAGAGGGCAATCAGGCATTGGGAGATGAGAGGGAGCACAACAGACACATGTGACACAAGCTGGAATGAACACCAACTAACACAGCAAGAGACTGACACACAACACCACTACCCCAGGGAACAGACATTGGGGTGACACAAGCATGCATGACACCTCCACTGTGATGCTAAAGGCAGATGTCATACAAACTGGGAAACCCAGACATGTGTCCTGTGCCACAAACGTACATCACACATACACAAACACAAATCACTCAGCATGGCCCCTCATCCATGGACAAACAGGAGCTAGGGGACCATCCATGCAAACATTCACATCAGTCCACCCTCAACACCACACACCCTGAACTGCAACAATGTGTATCTGTGAAGCCCACATGGACAGGTGACATTGCACATGTACCCATGACAAACACAGGAATGTTGGGAGGAACTAATGTGCACAGACACATCACACAAGGGCAGTTTACAACCCTGGGGAATGACAGACATACTGCACAGTATGCGATACATGGCCATGACCTCAAAGCTCACGTAACCTTCAGAATCCCTGCCACAGTCCCAGGACAATGCAGATGCCAAGGAGAAACACAAGGCACACATGCTGACACCTGCCAGCATGGTAGCCATGAACCCGACAAGTGGGAGCAGTCACACACACATACAAATGTCTCAATCACTGAAAACTACCACCTAGGGACAACTACATGATTTAGCAAATAAACATGTGCCTTGAGGAACCCTGACTGTGTCCCATCTGTGTCTGACAACATCATCACCACTCAGAACTGACAAATCCCAATGATGATACACCAATTAACAGTAGTGTGTCATGCACCCACACATCTGGTAGCTGTTAGAAGGCGACCTCAGGGGAGCCCGGAGGGGGCCCTGACTGTCCTGAGACCCACCCTCAAGGTATCGTAGCCGGGCACTGGCGGGAGATTCCGCAGGGGAGGAATCTCGTACCTAGGATCGTACACTTGGCACCACACGACACAGAGACACCACACCGAGGGTTCTTAGGATTCAAGCTTTATCAAATCGAAGTGGTAGGATCTTTATGATCAGCAAGGCAGATATTTACAAGCAGAGCGTGGGCTCACAGAGTCTTGGCGGGGGTAGGAGGTAGCGGGACAGTCTTTGGGGGGATCGGATCAAATGCAGGAGCGTACCCGGCGCACAGCTCACAATCCTCGAGCTGGGGGATACGCTTGTCGTCGTGGGGTCCGGCGGGACCAAAGAGAGTCAGGGGGAGCCGTGAGTCACTCAGCAGGCTCAAGCACCAGTTCGGAGGTCTTACGATCTTCAGGGAGCCGCGAGTCACTCAGCAGGCTCAAGCACCAGTTCGGAGGTCTTACGATCTTCAGGGAGCCGCGAGTCACTCAGCAGGGCTCAAGCACAAGTTCGGAGGTCTTACGTTCTTCGGGGAGCCGCGAGTCACTCAGCAGGGCTCAAGCATAGGTTCGGAGGTCTTACGTTCTTCGGGGAGCCGCGAGTCACTCAGCAGGGCTCAAGCATAGGTTCGGAGGTCTTACATTCTTCGGGGAGCCGCGAGTCACTCAGCAGGGCTCAGATGTTCCAAGGCGAATCTGCCGGACAGTCCCAGAGCACCCCTTGTTATAGGTCGACCCCTCTTTGATGTCCGGAGTCTGTGCAGGCAGGGGTCTTGTCACCTGGGGGTCGCTTGTCGAGGTTTCCTGCTATTGTCTTTTGATCCTTTCAGGGCCGGGTCGGGAGGAGTCCCAGACACCCAGCAGGCGTGGAGCCAGCCCTCAGGGAGGCCAGAGGGCCGATCGAAACCCATCGTCCCAGGGGAGTTCAGAGGTGCGATAGAAACTGCTCCTCCCTCTCTCATCCCCTGGAAGCATGATGTCCTCCAGCCGGAGTGGCGCCTCTAGGCCCGGGTTGTGCTGGGGCCGGGCGGCCATCTTGGTGCACGAAGTGGGCACGCGTGCCCGGGGTGGCCGAAGGAGAGAGGCCATGGACGGGGAGGCCCGGGCTGCGTGTGTGTGTTCTGGTGGGAAGGATCGGCTGGGCCGTGTGCTTGGGGTCCCTGGTACCAGGTTAGGTAGTGCGAGGACAGGAAGAGCCATGCTACGAGGCCGGGTCTAACAGTAGCCTATTGGAAAAGTTGTGGGATGAACCCAGTACCACTCAGCAAGCATCAACAACAGGAAGATATCAAGGGAACACTGTATGTGTATGAACAGGGATGTGGACACACACACATGCTCATACAACACACACCATGGGCCCAGGCCATGTCACTGGACAACACACTTACTTGAGGGGACCCAACGCCTGTGGGAGCCCAGCTGTGCCAAATATATTCACCGCAAGTCCCACTCATGTCTGCAGAACACTTGGTCAGTCAGCCGTCAGTTACCACACAATGAGGGCTCTGGTCACAACAGCCTGGGTACGTGAGTCTCCCCTAAGTCATCTGCACATACCCAAAACATATGTCTAGCAAGTTGCACAGAGGACCCAGTTGCTCCTATTACAATGACGCCCACACCTGTAGGTCCAGTGTTGATGAGCACAAAGTATGTGGAAGTGACAAATTGGACAATGGGAAGCACATCATATATGCAGGGGTGCAAGCCAGAGATGTGACCATGCAAATGAAATGCTCACAGAGAGACATCCATAAACCGTTGATCCTTTGCACCCAGGTAGCTGCAAAGGATGACATGGATACCCACCAGAATAGGATACATATCTCATGGACCACAGGGAGTACCTCATAGCAACACATCAGAATTCAACATTGTAAACAAAGCATCACAGGTACAAGGGCATGTTAAACATCACCAACATAATGTACAGCTAAGTCTAGTTCACAGGGAGAAAGAAAAAAGCTTTATTCAGCATTTTAAAAGTTAAACATCTGTGCAAACAAAAGGCCAATGGCCAGTCCATGTCCAAATGCCAAGGAGTGAATTAGAGTGACAACTGTCACACCTTGCTTGCCTGTACTGCTAAGGACCGGGGTCATCCCCTCGGAGGGGCATACATGGGGGCAGGCCAGGCACCGCAGGGACAGGATCAGGGTGCAGCAGAAGGAGGCAGTGAAGAAGTGGGGGATGCAGGTGAGACACTTGCAACTGCAGTGGAGCTGACTGAAGTGGTGGGTGCTGTCACAACTGTGGGGCACAAGTCAGAAGGTGGGGGTGCCGGCACAGCTCCAGTGGGCACGTCAGATGGAGTGGATTGGCTCACCACTGCAATGCCCAAGTCAGACGGGGTGGTTGTGGACTCCAAAGCAGTGCCTACATCCATTGGAGCGGAATGGGGGACAGGTGAGGTCGGCACCGCAGGGGGGACACGGTCCCCACATCAGTGGCACTAACTGTCTGACCAGGTGTGGAGGAGCAAGTGCTGGGGGGGATGGCCTTAGCATTTTGGGGATGGTGTATCTGTGGGTGGGGGAACCCGGGGCAGGGAGTGGCGGGGGAACCTCTGGAGTGGTGGCCTGGGGGATGGAGGACGGAGACTTTGCCTTGGAGCTACGTGGTGGCGGGGGGGTCTTGCTCATCTGGCGCCGGGGGGACTTGCGGGTGGGGGTCTCTGTCTGACTGCGCCTGGGGGAGGGTGTCCGGGTGTGAGGGGCACTCCTCTCTGTGTGTGGGGACTTCCTCTTTCCCTTGTAATCAGGATCTGCGGGGTCGGTGGGGAAGAGGCCAAGGTCACAGAGGAATAGCTTCTGGGGGGATGGGGTTGCAGGTGAGGCAAGGGAAGGGGGCTGGGAGGGAGAGGTCTCGGAGGACTGCAGAGTGGTTGTGGATGACTGTGTGTGTGTCTGCAAACCAGCCCCTGTGAGTGTGGAATCTGTCCCCTGCGCTTGCTTGTGTGCACATCTAGACCTTGGTTTGGGGGTTTCTGTGCTTGGGACAGGTAGGGTGCTAGGAATCGTGGGTGGAGCAGGGGTAGGAGGGATGCGGGACTGTTGGAGGAGGGACACTGCTGCCATCAGGGAGGAGGCCACGGACTGATTGGTCCTCTGTAGGGCAGACATTCCAGAGGAAATGCCCTCCATAAATGACACCAGTTGTGTCAACAGACCTGTGTGTGCATGGAGGACCTTCAGCATCGATGTCTGCCCTACATGGATCTGTCAAAGTAAGTCCACAGACTCCTCACTAAGGGCAGCAGGGGACACAGGAGCAGGGGGTGCGATGCCTGGCACAAAGGAGACATGCTCACGAACACGGGAGCCCACAGGGACCTCTGGTATAGGAGCCGACGGGAGGGGGGTGGTGGTGGTGGTGGCAGTGGCGGGGACAGCCTCACTAGCTGGGGTTTGGTGGCTGCTGACAGCCGCCTTCACAAGGGAGTCATCCTCAGAGCTGCTGTGGCCCTCAGCTGGGGGGGATGGTGCTGACGACTCCTCTGTGTGGCTCCACACGCCCTCTGTGCCACTGGGTCCACCCGACTCCTCTCCTTCTGTCCCTGTAAGGCTCTGTGGCTCCTCCTGGTCCGTGGAGCTGTCCCTCCTGTGGCCGTGGATGTATCTGGATAGGAATAGGAAGTAAGAGAACAACATCAGTCACCTGCACCGACTGCACACACCACAGTGAGTACATCACATCACAGGGCAAGCCCTGGCATCATCAGCTGAACACAGTTCAAAGTGCCAACACTGTTTAGGATAAGACAATTGTCATTCTCAACATCAATCATGGCACACATATCCCTCCTTGACTTTCATACATATGTTTGTTGCATGTTTGATGCTAACACCCCAATGTGCCAACATGCACCACCCACACATTAGTTGTACATGCAAGTGAACATGTAGGGGTATGTCACTATACACACAGCACATCTCTTGCTACTGACTCAGTACAGGTTTCCGGATGAAGGGATTTTGTTGCTAAAGGTTCAAACACAATCGAGTAGAAAGTGAAGAAACATTGAGAAGAATCACTTTTCCTGATTGATTTAGTGCCATTTCCTTACTATACTATAAAATTGAAGAAAAGAAAAAAGGATCTGCACTTTACCCAGCTTTGTGAGAGAAAGTTCTTAAAAGATTAAAAGCGGTCTTTACTCTACATATGAATATATTTACGGTGGCTCTTGCGGACAATATATACTACCTCAACTATCAATAAGGCTGAATAACCAGCAGGCAGAAATTACAAATTTGGAGGGTCATCCCCCTTGGATAGTCTATTCTAACCTCTATTCAATTTAAGATGAGATTTGATGAAACTTTTTAGTCCTGAAGAAGGTGGAAACATTAAGAAATCACCGAAACGCTGCATCGACTTTTAACTATGATGATTAGTTTTACTTGTGATTATTAAAGACTGTAACCCAATTTGGGAGGTAGAGATATATTGTATAATTTATAATTTATTTTTTATTAATGTAATAAATGATCTTGATTTTAATTAATAAGTTTCTCAAAAGTTTTTTTAGTGCATATACAAAATACAGTGTTTTTATGATAAATCATAGGGCAAACCCTTTCAGCGAATAGATTAATATACAACAATAGCCCCTCTCTGAGATAACCTATGGAGTCTGTGAACATTTGACACTTGGCTGAGGACGATACTGTAGGCCTTTCAGATTAATGATAGGGACTCTTGTGTTTTGGAGTACTGCTAGTCAGACAACATGCATAATTAGGAAGGCAGTGGACTGCACACTCACCTGCTCCCCTGATTTCCCATAGAGCTTGCTGTACTCTGGAAGGAGCCCGCCCAGCAGGGCCTGGTTCTCCTCCTCAGTGAATGCTGGGGCCCTCTCCAGAGTACGTGCCATAGCAGGAGCCAGAGGATGCAGAGACAGCAGCAGTGGTAGCAGGGATGTGGTCCAGTAGCATGTAGTGCAGGCAAGTGAGCTCCCTGGGGGCCAGCCAGCCTTATATCTGTGCTGCAGAGGCAGACTCTGTGGCATGTGTCGCAAGTGACAGGTCCAACAAGGTTGCATTCTATGAATCTGGCCAATCCATTTAAAAGTTCGACTCGTACACGCCTTCCGCATCGTTCAAATCTTCACCTTCATGGAACACTTGCAATTGGAACATTGTTGTAGGCATCCAACTGAATTTCCAGTGCACAACTCGTACAAGTTTTGAATCAGCATCCGTCTCCATGACAGTCCTGAGCCAATGGGAGCGTCCGGCTCGTTCAACTGGCTGTACAACGTGTATTTTGAATATATACATGCACCCGTCTCCATACGATTCAATGGACAAGGCGTACGCACGGCTCGGACATGACCCGAGCAATACGTACGCATTGTCACCCGCGTCGGAGCTCATTGCATTCAATGACAAAGCGTACGCACGGCTCGGACATGACCCGTGCAATGTGTACGCATTGTCACCCGTGTCGGACCTCATTGCATTCAATGACAAAGCGTACGCACGGCTCGGACATGACCCGTGCAATGCTTACGCATTGTCACCTGCGTCGGACCTCATTGCATTCAATGACAAAGGGTACGCACGGCTTGGACATGACCCGTGCAATGCGTACGCATTGTCACCCGCGTCGGACCCCATTGCATTCAATGACAAAGCGTATGCACGGCTCGACATGACCCGTGCAATGCGTACGCATTGTCACCCGCGTCGGACCTCATTAGTGTGACTATTATTTGGATGCAACACACATATACTGGCCAGGGACATCTGTGCACACCCACCACACTACAGCATTGGCCACATAGTGTTACATGGCATGTAAGGCAGCATTCCCTGGGTGTTTGGGGGGGCCACATCTGTTTTTTTGGCTGGCACTTTGTGCTGCCACTCCCAGGCTGTGCACGTGTACATGGGGGCAGAATCCTTTGTGTGTTTTGCACATTACCACTGTGATGTGCAGTTAGACAGTAATTGGCATGAGTCACGGCCACAGTGTCAGGTTGGATATGTGTAGGACAGGTCACATACACCCTGAGTCCTGGGGGTGATGGCATGTACGTCACAGTGAGACCTGTAACCACAATACTGATGTGCACACACAGTCTGTGTGCATGTTGTGTCTCAGATGTGTCTGATCAAATGTTCCCAATGGGTGACAGTCTCCACATCCATGTTGCATATGCATCAACCTTGATGGGGTGTGTGTCTAAGAGACGTACATGTAGGGCCGGCAGGAACAACAGTGGCCACTACCTGTGGGACTTACGCTTGCCTTGTGGTGTGTACGTGCTACGCCATGTCCATTGCTGTGTTGATGTGGCAATACAGGGAGCCTGGGTTTCTGCATGGCAAAGATCTGTGATGCCTGGGAGACCTGAGGCCTCAATTGTCACTGTGGTGTGTGTTTGGAACGTTTCAGCAGCACATGGGTTGGGTGGCACAGCCAGATGTTTGGCCATTGCACTACATGGGACTCATGTGGACATGTGGAATTGAGATGTGAGGTGGTGGTCTTGTAGGTGACATATGTGTCCATGACCAACAGCACACACCTCAGTACATTGTGTAATGTCATGAACTAGCATGTGATATTGATTATGGTCATGGCCACATGGGTGGTTGTACTGACAATCTTCCTTTGTGCATCTCTGTACGGCAGGGCACCAGCTGTCCATCGGCCGTTCCCAGACCTTGCAACCATGCAGGAACGCGACTGCATCAGACGGTACCGCTTCACCAGGCCACGGATTGCGGAGTTGGTGGAGCAGTTGGCGCCACATCTGCTACCTGGCCGGACATACCCTACAGCACTGACCCCAGAGGTGAAGGTGATGGCAGCCCTGCACTTCTTTGCTACTGGTACCTTCCAGTGAACTGTGGCGACTGCTGGCAGGATGTCGCAAACAATGTTTAGTCGGGTACTACGCGATGTCTTGGAGGGGATGTTGCAATTCCTCGACCTGTATATCAAGTTACCGAGCCCAGCTGAACTCCCTAAAATAAAGGATGCCTTTTATACACTGGGGAGGATGCCGAACGTCATTGGATCTATTGATGGGACATATGTTGCCCTGATACCACCACAGGCACATGAGCAGGCATACCGGAACAGGAAGCACTACCATTCGATCAATGCTCTGGTGGTGTCTTGCTGACATGTTGATCACACATGTGTGTGCACAGTTCCCTGGTTCTGCACACGATGCCTACATTATGAGTAGTCACATTGCAACGCTGATGTCACAGATGCCAGCTCAGCATGCCTGGCTTGTTGGTGTGTACTGACTGTTTCTCATTTGGTGTGTTTGTCAATGTTGTATTCCGCACTCCTACACAACTCAGCTACTTGTTCATTTTTGTGTGTGTAGGGACTCCGTATACCCCAATATGCCGTGGTTGCTGACACCACTCAGGAACCCTTTGACACCAGCCGAGCTGCGCTACAATGAGGCACATGGTCGGAGCAGGAGCGTGATTGAGCGGACATTCGGCCTCCTGAAAAGCCGCTTTCGCTGCCTGGACAAGACCAGAGGGGCCCTCCTATCTGAGCCTGCAAAGGTGTGCAAAATAATCCTTGTCTGCTCCATGCTACACAACATGGCGGTGCGGAAGGAGGTGCCTCTCATCCAGGATGACGATGACCAACGTCCGGCACCTGTGGAGGATCCCGGCCTGGGCCAAGATGCCAGTGATGATGAAGATGATGGGTACGTCCGCTCACAGCTCATCAACAACTTCTTCACCTGAATGTGAGTTTCCAGGGTTGTTATGTGAATGTATGGAGGTAGCCTGGAATGTGTTGTGCCAGCTCTGTTGCTGTCTGAGTGTGTCTGTCTGCCACTTGACTGGATGCGTGCTGTGATGTGTCCATTCAACTGGTGTGTACTCCACAATAGGGTAGTACTGCTAACTAGTGTTTGTGTAGGTGTCTTGCAACATGTTTTGTGCATGTGTATTGCATTTCTCTCCTGTTCTTCTGTGCTTTTGACTGTATCTTGTCTGTCCTTCCCAGGGTACTTTGCCTGTTGTGTGGTCAACACTGACCCCCAACACCCAGAAGCCAACACCAGTGTGGAAGTTGACAATTCCCATCCACTGATGTACCGCACATCCCTGGACTTCCATTCTCCAACACATTGAGAGCATGTGTCCACTGTTACGTTGAATTACCATGCAACTATTGTGGAATAAACGTGTTGCTGATGTGTAATGAACCTGTGCTACGCTTTGTTATGTGTGTTGTCTGTCTCCCCACATCTGAGTGACATCTGATTACCTCACCTGTGGACTTGTTACCACTGACTGGGGTTGGTGTTGTGTCTGCGCATGCCAATGCATTTCAGGTCAACATCATTGTGTGTGATGAGTAACATGGCCATGGTGAGTATGTTTTTTATTGCCATAGTGGTGTATCTCCCTCACATGTGTCACATCCCCATGACTCACCTTACTTTGGTCACATTGTTGCAGTATTTGGCATGCACTGTGTTGTGTAGCAGATCGACATCTCACTGAACATGACAAGTTGGAATCACAACAGAGGCAAGTATGGTGTACTGGTGAGTATATTTACAAACATGTGTGAGGGAAGTGCACAGGATGGTGGGTGCTGTACATTTGTTTGGGAATCCAAAGTTCACATTGGAGTTGGAAGTGCTGGTAGATGAAATGTCCAGAGTAAAGTCCACAGTCATCTGATACATTGGCCCAACATGAACCCTCCATATCATGTGGGCGAGTTGTGTGCGATTTGACAAGGTGAACGGGTTGCGCACAAAGGACATTGTCCAGAACAGGTTTAGAGGCCCTGGGGGATGTGCTGGGACATCTGCCTCTCACAATTCCTTCTTCGGACGGCCCCTCTTCTTCCGGGGGGGATCCTCATGTGCAGG
Source organism: Triturus cristatus (assembly GCF_964204655.1). NCBI lineage: Eukaryota > Metazoa > Chordata > Amphibia > Caudata > Salamandridae > Triturus > Triturus cristatus. Next base: position 191,169,956 of record NC_140588.1, read on the forward strand.
CCTCTGCGGTGCAGGGGACTCTCCGCCAGAGTCCTCCTCCCTCCCTGTGGTGCTGGCAGATGGTGTTGCGACAGATGTTGTGGGCACACAGGGGGGTGTGGACAGGTTGGTGTTGATCTGGCGGAGGCATTGTAGTATGTCCCGATGCACAGCAGTAATGTCATGCCACTTGGTCTCCATGCGGGCATGGTGGGCGACCTGCTCGTGTTGCATGTCCTTGAGGATACCCACTACCTGGCCAAATCCTCCGGTGCTATCCTGGTACGCATCTAAGATGCGTGCCAGGCGGGGGTCATCATGCAGTCCAGACCCCTCTGCAAGGCGCGCCCTGTGCCTCCCACCCCTCCCAGCACCCCTCTACACACGGGCAGGACCAGCGGCCGGACGCACAGGTGACATTGGGACCCCTTGTGTGGTGTTGCTGGTGGTGTTTGCTGTAGCTTCCAGGGGGTCCTGTGTCCCTGTGCTGTGGGTGTTGATTGGCCTTGGTCTGTCCGTGTTGGCGGGGGTGCCCTGTCGTGTCCAGATGCTGGAGGCGTTTATACAGGGTGGGCAGATGTTGATGCTGCTGGTGCTGAATGATGGCTCACACCGGAGGGGCCAGGTTGGTCGTCGTCATCCGAAGAGGACAGTTAGAGTCAGAGCAGAGAGCTCAGTGTCCACCAGAGTCTGGAACTGGGTATCCTCATCATTTGGTGCTGGGTGCCCAGCACCACCTGTGTTTGGAAGAGACACACAATGGGGCAGATTTATGAGCCTCTTGCGCCTCATTTACACAGCCGTTGCGTCACTTTTGTGACGCAGCGGCGGCGCAAATCCTGCGCCATGCTGCGGGGTATGTACAACGTGACACATCTGGGAGATGCGTCACGTTGTAAAGCCCTGCGCCAGCAGTAGGCGTACCTGTGCAGGGGGGGCGTTCCGTCGCAGTAACGCCTCCTAAAGTGGCTGAGTGAAATCTACAAGATTTCACTCAGTCACTTTTGAGCCCATGCTACGTCAAAACCCTGCCCCTGCTTGAAGCAGGCGTAAGGATTGACGCAGCATTGTAATGATAGGGCAACCCAGAGCCTTGCTGGAGCTGCGTCGCGCTTGCGACGCAACTCCAGCAATGCGCCGCCTTTCCCACAGGAGATGCGTCACGCATCTGCCCATCCGACTGCCACGGTGCGCCGCATTGTAAATGCGGCGCATCAATGGTGGCGCACGGGTGGGCAGATGCATCGCAACTCTTCTGGCGCATCTCTGCTGATTAGCAGAGATGCGCCAGACGTCATAAATCTGCCCCAATGTGATTTATGTTTCTACATGCATCGTTGGTTCACAAACATGACATTTTCTACTTTTCGAAAAGATGCCTGCCTGTACACTGCTTTTTCCCAGCTTGTCACGGACGGAGTTTGATATTGTTGTAGGGCATTTCCCATCATGGCCTTGTGCTCCCCACAACAGTGCCCTGTGTCAGACATCTTGTCAGTCCCTACCCACTCCCTGTGAGGCAAGTATGGTTCAGTTTGATCTTGCTGGGCCATGTGGGTGGGTGTAGGTTGTCTGTGACTGCGAGTCCCATCATACTCTTGGCTACACCCCCCTTCCCAGCATGCCCATACTTCCTCCCTCTTGACTCTGCTTCCCTGTGAGGGTGTGTGACAGCAATGGCAAGATGGCTGACTGTGAAGTCCTGATGTTTGTTGTTGGCCATTTCCCAGCAGGGCCTTGTGCTCCCCACAACAGGGCCCAGTGTCAGACATCTTGTCAGTCCCTACCCACTCCCTGTGAGGAAAGTATGGCTCAGTTTGATCTTGCTGGGCCATGTGGGTGGGTGTAGGTTGTCTGTGACTGCGAGTCCCATCATACTCTTGGCTACACCCCCCTTCCCAGCATGCCCATACTTCCTCCCTCTTGACTCTGCTTCCCTGTGAGGGGGTGTGAGAGCAATGGCAAGATGGCTGACTGTGAAGTCCTAATGTTTGTCGTTGGCCATTTCCCAGCAGGGCTTTGTGCTCCCCACAACAGAGCCCAGTGTCAGACATCTTGTCAGTCCCTACCCACTTCCTTTGAGGCAAGTGTGGTTCAGTTTGATCTTGCTGGACCATGTGGGTGGGTGTAGGTTGACTGTGACTGCGAGTCCCATCATACTCTTGGCTACAACCCCCTTCCCAGCATGCCCATACTTCCTCCCTCTGGACTCTGCTTCCCTGTGAGGAGGTGTGACAGCAATGGCAAGATGGCTGACTGTGACATCCTGGAGTTTGTTCGGCTACAGGTCCAAAGTGAGCCCCAGTGCTTCACACAGCAGCACCCAATACGGGGTATCTTTTGCTGATATTTCAATGAGGTGTGTGTCAATGCATTGTGCCCGGTGAGTTGTGTGGAGTTTGTGTTGAGGGGGGGGTCACCCCATGCTGATTAGTATGGTCAGGGCTGTCAGTCCTCCTTCCCATCATGAAACGTGCTTCCATTGTAGGGCATGCAAGTTGTCTTTCAGGATGTCAGTCAGTGGTGTCCTGCTTCTGATTTGCACACAAGCCCTAGCAGAGCCTTGTGCTCCCCACAGCAGGAGCCAGTGTCAGCCATCTTGTCAGTCATTTTCCACTCCCTGTGATGTGGGCATGTTTCTAAGAGGTCTTGATGGGCCAATGAGGAGGGGGAGCATTATCTGTGACAACAGGCCCCATCATGCTTTTAGCTACACTCACTTCACCTGCATCCCCACTCTTCCTTCCTGACAGTCAGCTGCACTGTGAGGTGGTTTGTTTGTGGTGTCAAACTGTCTGGCAGGGTCTATTTGGCTTAGTGCCACTGGCTTGCTCTATTTGTTTGTAGGTTGGTGCATGCCATGACACGGTTCCCAGTCACTATGAGATGGCAGGTATTGTGTTTGTCTGGCTGGCATACACATCTTGGGCTGATTATCTATTGGTTAGTGTAGCTTTGCTTGTGGTGCATGGTTTCACTGTCCCCTTGCCACACAATCTTGGGTATGTTGTTTGTGTACTCACCAGGCTCTGGGATGTCTGTTAGGCCGTGGACGCTCTCTCGTGGTAGGATGTCCCGCACCTTCTCCTCCCAAGTCCTGAAGTAGGCTGGTTTGGCAGGAGGGCCACCACCGGTGCACTGACTCAGGGAGTGATCTGTTACGATGAGTTTCTTGACCCTCCTGCGCATGTCATACCACCTGTTCTGGATGTCGTCCTTTGTGCGCCTTGCTGGTGCTTGTGCGTTCACCTTGCCCACAATCCTCGCCCACATCTTGGTTTTCTGTGAGATGGGGGTCCTTTGGACCAATGTACCAAACAAATGTGGCTCTACTCTGATGATCTCGTTTACCAGCACTTCTAACTCACTATCTGTGAACTTTGGATTCTCCTTTGGAGGCATGGTGATGGGTGGTGGTGGTGAGGGATGTATGTGTGAGGGTGCAAGTGATGGTGGGTTGGTGTTGGTTTTGCTGGGTGTATGTGTGTGTGCTTTTGTATGAGGTGCTGATGGTGTGTGATGGGTGAGTTGTGAGTGTGACTGTGGTTGCTGTGTACTGGTGTTTGCTGCTGGCTGTGTCTCCTGTTTGCAAGGGATGATGGTAGTGATTGTAGTCCTTTATATAGTTGGAGTGGTGGGTGTGTCTTTGTCCCATGTTTTTTTTTGGTATTTATTGGCTTTGTCATTGCTTGTTTGGTACTTTTTTTGTCTTTTTTCCTTTGTGTTTTGTAGGCATGAAGGAGACGTTCATGTGACGGAAACGGACGCTGCTGTTGTCTCGTGCGGGCTTCTCCCCCTCGTTCACGCTGCCTGTCTTCTGTGTTTGGTACGCGTCGTTCACGGCGGTCTCTATTGCTTGTGTGCAGGGTTGTCTGTGCGTGTCGGTCATGCGGCTTGTTCTCCGTGCGAGTCGGTCTGGTTTTGCACGCATTGCATCGTACTACGCAAATCGTACATCGCGGGTACGGGTCGGTCGGCTTCATTCTGGGTTTGTGTCGTTCGGTGATATTCGCGTCGATTTTCCGGCCGGATCACTATTTTCCCTACGGCTCGGTCGTACGGCTTGTGTTCCGTACGTGTAGGTTGTAATTCACATGTGTTGCATCGTACTGCACAGGTCGTACGCCGCTGGTCCGTGTCGGTCGGTGTTCGGTCCGGGTCCGTGTCGGTCGGTTCGGTTTGCGGCCGGAATCGGAATTAGCCCCTTAATGAAAAAACTTTCTCATTGACCTCTGTGTTATGACACCCAACAGCTTACTTCCCATTGTGGTATAAACTGATGCCTGTTTGCTTGCTATTGGGGCAGATCTGTGCCCGAAAGTTACTGAAACAGTTGAACTACAACAACCTGTAGCCTATTTTTTAAGTTTTTGACAGACACTGAAAAAATTACACCATATATAACACAGAACTTCTAGCCATCGAAGAAGTCTTTACTCATTAGAGACATCATTTGGAAAGGACCAGGTATAACATTATTGTGTGGGCCGGCCATAACAATCTGTATTTGACCAATATGAAATGTGCTAAAGCTCATCATGCCAGGTGGGTACTATTCTTTTCTCGTTTCGACCATGTCATCACATACAGACCTGGCAACTGGCATAGGAAGGCTGATGCTCTATCCTGACAAAAGGATCCAGAGGTTGGGAGCAAAGTGGAGGCCCCTTAAAGCCTGGATATCTCTACATTTAGATCATGTAATATCTTGGGGGCATATTATCAAGAACGGCGTTAAAAGTATCTCCGCTTTAGCGGCAGGAAACTGCTGCTAAAGCGGTGATAATGGGCTTGATAATATGCCCTAGAGAATTACAATAGAAGCCCATGTTCTGGTGTGAACCTGGGCTTCTATTGGAATTCTCAAGGTATATTATCAAAACCATTATGGCCACTTTAGCGACAGTTTCATGCCGCTAAAGCGGCGATAATTTTAACGCCGTTCTTGATAATATGCCCCTTGGAATCCATTAGAAAATCGCAAAAGAATGTATCTCAGAAACAATGGGGGGGAACAAGAACCTCATTAAGAACCCTTAACGATGGCTTGTTAAATCACAGAGAAGCATTGTACGTTCCTTGCAAGGCATTACATTCTCAGATTTTAAAATGGTTCCACAGCAGCTCCCTATTAACCCACAATCCATTGCCACCTTAAAAATTCCCTTACCACTCAAAAACCCATACCCACCCTAAACCCTAGCAATTCCATTACCACCCAAAAACCCGTACCCATAATACACCCCACAATTTCCCTTGCCACTCAAAAACCCATACCTACCCTAAACCCTAAAAAAACCCTTATCACCTGAAAAACCACACCCACCCTTAACCCTAAATATTCCCTTGCCACCCACAAACTCCTACCCACTCTAAGCCCTGAAAATTCCCTTGTCACCAAAAAACCTAAAGACCCATACCCACCCTAAACCCTAAAAATGTAATTACCACCCAAAAGCCCATACCCACCTTAAACCATTAAAATTCCCCTACCACCCAAAACCCTATACTGATCCTTAACCCTAAAATTACCCTTGCCACCGAAAAAACCCACACCCATTCTAAAGCCTAATAATTCCCTTACCACTCTAAAACCAATACCCACCCTAGACCCTAAAAATTCTCCTACCACCCAAAAACCCATACCCACTCAATACCCTAAAAATTCAATATAACTATACACATATATATATTTTTTTAAATAGCTTCTACTTACCTGCAGCACACTTACATTTACAACGATATTCGGGGTAGAAGGCACGAGTGGTAAAGGCACATTTGTAAATAATGTCATTGTAAAAGACTGTCATTGTAAGGCTTTTCCATTGTAAAGTGTTTGCTGTAAAGGCCTCCCGTTGTTGAGCCCTCGTTATAAAGGCGGTTTCCCTGCTCACGAGTACTTATTGCACTCAAAAGCTAAGCATCTAACTATTTGTGGTTCTCACCCTGACTTCACAAACGTTTGTAGACCTGTTTCCTTTCACAAGAATAATAGGAATATCTACACTACAGTTTGCACTTCATACACAATGAAGACTGTTTTCCATGTGTCCCCAGTATAACCAGCCTTCTCCGATTCTCCCAGTAAACTACACTGCTATACCAACAAAGGATTCCACTGAATATGAGGTTGAAACAGAGCATTGCTACCCATATTTTCTGTGGCAAATTGCATTTCATAGTGGCCTGGAAGTGCTACAATGTGTTATAAAGATCTTGGGACCCAGTGGACCACTCTCCTGCTCAGAGATTATTAAAGAAGTTTCACAAACAACTTCCATTGACAACTGGGTCCAATGCTGCTCCTCAGGGGTAGCAGTCATCAGGGGTGTGCTTTGAAGATTCAGGTGAAAAGACAGGTACAAGGAGGCTGAAGGCTATTAGAATGCGCTAGTGGATGTTACGATGGGCTAATGTTAGTGTGGATGTAGTAGTTACTCACGTCTTTGGGTTCGGTCACTTCCCGACGAAGAGAGGTAGAGCACTATTTAGGTACACATAGGGAGTTAGGCTTCATCTAGCAACATGTTGCATAGTTACTTAAGCTTTTTGCTCAAGCCTTGGTTGCACCCATTATTATATTCTCTTCAATTTTGTTGTTTTCCTTCCCAGTTTCCTTGCTTGAACCAGTTTTTCCTTGATTTGTGTTGTGCAGTTTTATCCAATTTTCTGTAGAGGTTTACTGGTGTGTTGTGGTTAGCATGCCTTCTGCTTGTATCCTGGTCTGCTTCGGGCTGGTAAGTTCACTATTCACTATGAGAACCAGTAAGCATAATTCCATCTGGGCTACATTGTTGGTTACCTTAAGAGATGTATAGGAAACCCAGTAAAGAGTCTCCTCTCAGAGACTGGAATAAGGAACACACACCAACTACTCTAACTAGTCTAGGAACATGCACTAAAATAAATGTACATTTTCTATGTTGCAACATTAATATTCTTTCGTCTTCATGTTGACCAATAAGATTTCAGCACACTCCTGGAAATGGGTTTACACAACATCTTCTCAGCAGAGTACAATCATATTTTAACCATGTGTCCTTGAATGTTGCAGCACATCCTTTTTTGTTTCCCAGAACTTCTTCCCATGAATCATCCTCCATGTGGTCGGCATCTTTTGCGGTTAGAGCCTCACTACCAGTCCACAAATGTCTATTCACTTGGCTAATAAACAGTAGTTTCTGAAATTGCAACTTCTGCAGCAAAGAGAAGAAAAACGTTTTGCGCAACAACTATTCAATCTACAAAACTGGCCTTTTAGCATTAATATATTCTCTTATTAATTTATAGCATCTTTGATTATGTCAAGTTTAGAACCCAATGCTTCTTTTCTATGTTACTTGCCTATCTACTACAATTTAGCATTCAACACATTTCATTCTTAAACATAAGCGCTGCACATTCATTTTGTAAGCATGTTGCGAATTACTACATTTGAGGTAGCAGTATCATCATACCACTACGACTGTTGGTTTTACATGGGGTCCCACTTGTTTCCTCTCTTCCTTGGTATCATCATCTACTCCTGTGGAACCAGGGTCGGCCTGGCCTATAGGGCAATCAGACAGTGCCCGACAGGCTGATCAGTCAGGACAGTGAGTGGGCTGCTTTTTGGGAGTTTGTGGGCCTGTTTTGTAGTCTGATGGACTGGTTTTCACTGTTAAAATCCCTGATTTTAAAACAAACATTGCATGTAGCAAACTCATATCCATGAAGTCTTCTATACTTTTCAAAAAGCACTTATACGGCATGCCTTATAAGTTCAAAACTCCTGCAATTTGGAAATACTATTTTATCTAATTTACTAGTGGGGCCGCTTTTATTTTGTCGCCTGGGCCCATTTTCTGTCGGAGACTGACCCTGCTTGGAACCTCCTATCATCTTTCTGTCTATTACAGTAAAATCGTCTTCTATTTTCTCACCTTTTCTCCACACCTCCAATCACATATCTCCTACAGTCATACTGTCATGCACCATTGAATGGCTGTACAATCTCATGCGCTAAACTATTCCAAAATGGAGGTCCTGTACATTCCCACTACACTACCACCCATTTGTCTACCCAGTTCCACCCACTTCCCCCTGACGTCTAGACTTTCTTCTCCTGGATCAATACACCAAAATGCCAGGCAGCTATGGCCCATGGGGCCGGGTTGACGGGGGGAATTGTCGTCATCTGCTAAAGTTCCCCCTTACCAGGCCCCACAGCTCTTACCTGCATGGGCTGCAGCTGATGTCAGGGGAAGCAGAAGTGATGAGATGCCCCCTTTAAACTCAATGACATCACAGGAAGAGACATCATAAGCAACTTTGGGGCCGATTATGATGGCGGGGAGGCCGCCACCGACAATCTGTCAGTGGTGGTCTCCCCGCCATTGGAGACATATTGCAATGGTGGGTGAGGTGATGGCGGTCGGAAAGTCCGACTGTCACGCATCCAACGGACTCCTTGAGCCCGCCGGTGCTGTGGAGGGGCTTGTAGTCCCTACCTGCCAGGCATCGCCGTAGGGCTTACAATGTTTCTTTCCACCGGCCTTTTCATGGCGATTAACTTGCCATGAAAAGCTAGCGGAAAAGGACTTTGGGGGCTGGTAGTGGCCCACCTTGCCCTCCAGCCCCCAGACATGGGACCTGATCCCTGCATCATGTGGCAGGCACCACATAGTGCCTGCCACTTAGTGCATGGATATGTAAATTGTCTATTTTTGCATTGCGGCTGGTGCTGCAGCCCGCAGCACCCACCACTATACAAAAAATAGGTATTGCAACCGCCGTGGTGGCGGTCACATTAAAATACCTATGTCTGGACCACCAACAACCTGTCGGGTGGTCCCAATTCCCGATTGGGTGGCAGGCGGCAAAAGATCGCCCGCCATCGTAATCGGGCCCTTTGATCTTGAATCCAAGGAAATTATGGCATTTATTATTGGCCCTGATAACCTCACAATAATTGATGCCCTTGAAGCTTAGGGCCTGATTCTCAAAAGTAAACTTACACCTTTGTGTACATTTACTCTTTTTTGGTATTCACAAAACTGCAATTTAATAAGAGGTTTATGACTGCTGAGACGATGCAGTCGTGGCGGAGAACTCCTCACATAAAAAGATAAGCCAATCCTATCTGTTTTTTTGCAGAGTGTGAATAACCTATATGCATTGAAATTCCTTTTTAACAAAGCTACATACATAGAAATAACAAAAATGTCATTACACTACAGCTATTGACATTTGGGTTATTACTAACGATGGGGCTCATTACGATGTCGGCGGGAAGCCTCCTCCCGACAGTTGGAATCTCCTCAACCGCGTTGGAGCCCTTCCGACCGACTTGGGGACGATTATGATCCCGTTAGGAGAGGCTACAAACGGGATTCAGAAAAGGCAAATCCGATTCGGAGCCTATGTTTCCGAACAAATCGTCCCCCTTTCCGAAAAACCAAGTATGATATGAGGAAGCCATCCGCGCTGATGGAATCCTTACCGAACCCAAATCAGTCAATCCGAGTCATTCAGAGCCGAATTGTGCAGCTCAATGGGGACGTCGTCCGAACGAGCGAGTACGATGACCGATTCTGACAGCCGTACCAACTCGGTTTTGCAGAGACAAAACGGCTGTGGGAATCGGACTTAGGGGGTCGTAGCAGGCCCCTTTTCACCTGGGGCCCTCCTATTCGGTCGCAGGGGGTACCCATGGGTCCCCCTTTCCATGCATGCACAATGTGGCTGTCACCATGAGGTGCCCACCACAGGGCGCACGATTTCCCCCCCCACCCCTTTTTTCTGTGGGAGCCTGTGTTCACGTTGGGTACACAGCCCAAACCGAGCTCATACACATAGAGACACATCGTACTCGGTCGGTGGGACTCCCGGAGTGCCATTCGTATAGAAAGCATTCCCAACACGATTCAGTGGGAATGCTTTCCTAACAAGATCATGATTGTCCCTTTGGTCGGTTTATATTCCGACCGCCCGATTTTGTTTGTGGTCGGAATGTAAACCTTGTGGTCATTCCAAATCGGTTCCGATTGACTTGCGTAGTATTTCAGTTGGTCGGAATCACATCATACACCCCTATAAACAGCGTTCCCGCCCTCGGGATTACATGTTGATTTCCAACAGCCTTTCCGCGTCGGCTTGCCCGTCACTAAAAGAATGTCGGAAATTAACTTTGGAGGCCCCTGCCAGGGCCCCCTGGGCCCCATGGCCTATGGTTGATGGCTAAGGGGGTACCTAAGGGACCCCCCTGTAAAACCCTGCACTGTGGGGCTTGCAACATGGGGTGCCTGCGACAGGGTGCAGGGTTTTCCGCAAACACCCCATAGAAGCCTGTGTTACGGCCGGTTGTCGGGCGCACAATGGGAATCTGACAGAACAGTGTTCGGTTCCATCGTAATCCGGGAGTCGGAACTACCTACCGCAAGTCGGTCGGTCCCGATTCCGAGTCGGTGTTCAGCGGAGCCTTTCCACCCGACATTGTAATGAGCCCCTATGTATCTTATAAATAAGAAATTCCTACTGTAATAGGTTAAATTTAAAAATCCAAATGTAACATTGATGTCCTTATGAAGAGATAAGTCCTGGTGTGTTTTCTCAGTTTGTTCACTGTATCAGGAACAATGGAGTGGCTGAATGTTAAGAACATGTTTTATGTTTTTAAATTATTAAATATAATAATTATGATATATGTTTTGTTATTTGCAGCTCTGAGGATATATTAGTTACATTTTTAGTAGTTATGAAATTTAATGTAATAAAATTGTGTGTTTTTTTAGTTCTGTAGGGGATTGTGGGTTTATAGGTGTATAGTAATTAAATTATAATACATTAATGATTATTTTTTAATTAATATTATTTATTTAATTGGTATTTCATTTAGTTAATTGTGTGTTTTTTAATGTAAATGTTTGTTCGGGGTTGTAGCGTTTATGGGGTAAAGGGTGGAAAGTAATTTATTTTTAATTAAATAATATTCAGTTGTTACTTAATAATAATTAATTGATAATTTAGTTGATTGCGTAAATAATTCTTTTAGGTGTGGCCTGTGGGGTTATGGGGTAAAGGGTAAAAAGCAATGTTATGTGTAATTAATTAATAATTATTTTTTAATTAATAATAATTAATTAATTAATAATTATGTTAATTGTATAATTAATTCTTCTAGGTTTGGGTTGTGGGGGTCATAGGCATAATGGGTGGGAAGTAGATTATTTGTAATTTATTAATAACCAATTGTTAATTAATAATAATTAGTTAATTTATAATTAATCATGTTGATTGTGTAATTAAATGTTTAGGGAGGTTGCCGGGTTTAGAGAGGTGAAGGGTGAGAAGTAACTTATTGTTTAATAATTAATATTTATATGTTAATTAATATTAATTAAGTAATTGATAATACATTTTGATAATTGTTTAATTAAATGTTTTCTAGGTTTGGGTTGTGGGGTTGATAGGGATAAAGAGGGGTAAACTATTTTATTTGTTAATTTTGGTTTCATTTTAGATTGGGGTTGTGGAGTTTATACGGGTAAAGGGTAGGAAGTTATTTTAATGAATTTAGATTCACATTTTCATAAATAATATTTGTTTCATTGATAAATAATGTTAATTGTGCAAGTAATTTTTTTTTTCCGATGCGGGTAGTGGGTTTTGTAGGGCATGGGGTGGGAAGTAAATTAATTTTACATTTTTAATATTAAATATATTTCTATTTTGTATTCAACATATTTTTAATGTATTTACTGTTTCTAAATTATTTTAATTTTGTTTAAGATAATTTACTTGTTTCTAATGTTGCACTGACTGGAGTCGTAATAGTAAATGTTACCCCTCCGCAATCCAACACTTTCCCTACTGTTGCAGTGACTGGACTGGGAACAATACATTTTACCCCTCCGCAATCCAGCACTTTCCCTACTGTTGCACTGACTGGAGTGAGAATAATACGTTTTTCCCTCCACAATCCAACACTTTCCCCACAGTTGCTCTGACTGGAGTATGAATATACATTTTTCCCCCTCCTCAATCCAACACGTACCCTACTGTTGCACTGACTGGAGTGGGAATAGTACATTTTACCCCACCGCAATCCAATACTTTCCCTACAGTTGCACTGACTAGAGTGGCAATATTACAACTTTCCCCTCCGCAATCTAACGCTTTCCCTACTGTTGCACTGACTGAAGTGGGAATATGAATTTGTTTTTGTTAATTATAATATTTATTGTTGTGTTAATTGTAGTGGGAATAGTGAATTGTAGTATTTTCCAATGTTATATTTTAATTTTATATTTACTGTAGTTAGAGTAGTAAATCTTATTTTTGTGTGATGTAAAGAATTTTTTTATTGTTATGTTAGATGGTGGTACTTATTTTTATATTTATTCAGTATAAAAATGTTTTTGTAATGTAGTGTGAAATTTATATGCATTCATTTCAATATTTAATAATTTATTTTAGATAATTATGTGTTTAATTCATTATAATAATAATATTTAAAAATAATCAATATTTTTGGTTTATAAATTATTTATTACTAAATTAAAAAATATGTATTTTCTTTTTATTTTAAATTGAATTGTTTTTCTTTTTAAATACATTATGTTTTTGGTATATTTAAATATGTATACATATAGTTTTGATAACATATTATTCAGGATTTTTAAATTATAGTATTATTTGAAGCATTAGTTGATATATGAATGTCCATATATATTCATATATTCACTGAAAAAACCATAGGTTTCACACATGTTATAGTTAGCTGGACATTTTACTGATAAAAAACCAATGAAATTCCCCCGTTATAGTTAGTGCAGGCAACTATAACTCACGCGACCGCAATCCTCTGCTGATGCTAATACTGTATTTAGACACTTATTTGCCCATGTCTTCTTCCATAAAATTTTAGCTATACATATATTAAAAATATTTTTTTTTCATAAAGACACATATGTCATCAGCAGAGGATTGCGGTCGCGTGAGTTATAGTTGCCTGCACTAACTATAACGGGAGAATTTCATTGGTTTTTATCAGTAAAATGTCCAGCTAACTATAACATGTGTGAAACCTATGGTTTTTTCAGTGAATTTGCAAGGTTTTTTAAATGCTAATTCCTAACTATAACGTGTGTGAAACCTATGGTTTTTTCAGTGAATTTGTACGGTTTTTTAAATGCTAAGTTACTTTACGCCATTCGTGGCGTGCGCGCCCACTTAACGCAGTTCGTTCCGTGCGCGCACGGTGGGCAAGCGGTGCGCTACCCGCACCGCGTGCCCACGTTACGCTGGATGGGCCATGGACGCACGATGCGCTTCGCGCACCGTGCGCACATGGAGGACATATTATGCGCTTCGTTGTGAAAGGTATTCTTTTTAATTTTTTGATGGGTAATATGCCATGCACAAATTGTGCCCTACAAGCACCATTTGCACATGGGGTGGTGAGAGTATGGATGTTTTTTTTTTTTTAAACTATTTTTACCGTACGCGTAAGCGTAATCGGCGATTTTTCAGAAAAAAATAAAATTGACTTTTTGGCCTTGGGGGTTCTTTGGGGACACCATCATCAAGGCTAGGTGGTAAGGAGCTGTCCAAACAGCCCCTTTACATGTTTTTTGCCTTTGTTTTTCCTCCCCCCCCTCAGAGTGCGAGAGAGAAAATGGCGGCCGCAGCTTCCTGGTTTCGACCGATTCGAATGTTTACTAAGATCTAACAGCCAATCAGAATCGCGCTCGCGCACGTCACCGTACGCGTACGGTAAGCTTACCGTAAGCGCATGGTAAGCGCACCGTAAGCTGGCTCAGATATATATATTGATTTAAATGCTATTTTCTCAGGATCTACTGAACAGATTTACACCAGACCTACAAAAGGCACTTCCTTGACCTGAGGACTACCTCTCTGCCAAATTTCAAGTAACTCTGTTCGGCCGTTCAGGCTGTAGCTGTGTCTAAAGGTCCTAGGGAAAAATGCATGGGAAAAACGCGTTTTGGGACCCCCCTTTTTTCTCAGCCCCCGCTTGACGAATCCCCCCGAGACTTTCAGGGTAGGAGCGGAGCGGAGCGCCCCACCTATTTTGAAAATTTCGCGAGGATTCGTCGACCGGCGCCAAAGTTATTCCAAATAGAATGTTGCGGATTTCCTATGGAAACAGGGTCCTAACTATAACTATCTACTGGCGACCGCCAGTACATAATATATATATATATATATTCACTGAAAAAACCAGAGGTTTCAGGGGCGTTATAGTTAGCTGGACTTTTCACTCGTACAAAACCATTGAAATTCCCCCGTTATAGTTAGTTCTGCTAACTATAACTCGCGCGCCCGCAATGCACTGCTGATGACGTCACATATTACATCACTCATGACAAGGTCAGTGACATCACTCATGACATCACTGATGACATCTCAAATGACATCACTGATGACATCACTGATGACATCTTCCAGTGAATGTGTGTTTTTCTGAAAATTACATATGTTTTATATATGTATATCTCAAGGTCGATGGACGAATAAATGGGTATATAAGTGTCTAAATGGATGATTTGTTTTTGAAAAATTGATTGTATAACTGACTGATTAAGTGTATCTTAGTAAATATGGTAATATCTGTATCAATCTCTCACTTTGTGTATAAGTGGCTGCATGGGTTGGTGAGTAGCTACATGAGTGTCTACATAGGTTATTAGTTGTTTTTTTGAGTATCAGTATGAGTGTCTGAGTGTCTGTATGGTTCGGTGGGGGTATTACATAGTGCATAGGTGCATGAATGAGTGACTCACTGTTTGTATGTGTTGAAGACAGCATGTGTGCAGGACTGTATGGGTGGATGAGTGTGTGCATGGGTGTGTTAGTGAGTGAATGACTGTCTCAATAGTGTCTTTATGAGTAACTACATATGTTTTAAACTAGTATATGTGACTATTGGTGTATATAAGTGAGTATATGTGATAGTGAGAGATTGGAAGAGTTCATGTATGAATAAGTATGTGTTTCTATAAGTGATTGTTTAAAAGACTAAGTATGTGTAAGTTTCTGCAGAAGTAAGTATGGTGGTGTGTGTATAACTGTACATGCAAGTAAATGGATGTTTGATTCTTTATTAGCATGAGTGACCATGTGTGTGAGTAACTCTATGGATGAGTGGCGTTGTGTAACAGGATGTATAGGTGTATGAGTACATATGATGAGTGAGTACATGTATGAGTGACTGTATAGGACTGTTGGTGAATGAGTGGATGTGTATGTGAACCTTAGAATTACTGAATAGGTTGTTGTAACTGGTATTGGTGTGTCCATTGTTTTGAAAATTGTAGTTTCTATTTTTGAAAGTGTGTATCAACGGTTATATTAGGGGGAGAGGAGGTCTGCCACTCTATCACAAGGATTATGTCATCAGTGATGTCATCAGTGATGTCATTTGAGATGTCATCAGTGATGTCACGAGTGATGTCACTGACCATGTCATGAGTGATGTAATATGTGATGTCATCAGCAGTGCATTGCGGGCGCGCAAGTTATAGTTAGCTGAACTAACTATAACGGGGGAATTTCAATGGTTTTGTACGAGTGAAAAGTCCAGCTAACTATAACGCCCCTGAAACCTATGGTTTTTTCAGTGAATTTCTAAGGTTTTTTCAATACTAATTTCTAACTATGCCTACAGAGATAGGACATGTGAAGAAAGAAGAAAAACGCACAGAAAGCAAAAAAAAAGAAATGCAGAAAGAAGCAACAGAAGTCCTCAAAAACGAATAAAAGTGCAGGAAGATGGATAACGGGCAGAAAGAACAAACAGAAGAGCAGAAAGAAGCCTTGTTGCAAAATCATCCTGTACCCTCAACTTTTTCAGACGGATACTGGTGGTAACTGAGTCTGACTAACCAGTCCTAGAGCCAGTGCTATGTTAAAAGACACTCAGAATACAGTGAAAACACCTGCATACACTAGGGAAAACTATGCATTGGGGTCCCCCTGTGATTAGCATGACCTCCTCTGTAAGCCCCTAGTATATGATAGGGCAGGGGATTAAAACTACCTCTTAAAACGCACCACAGGGCGTGTTTGCACATGTCACCTCAGGCCCCGTCCCCTCCCTTCCCCACTGTGTAAACACACCCTGTGGCCGTTTTAAGTTGGGAGATTAAGTCCCCTTGAATCCTGAGGGTCCCTAGGGTCCAACTAGACCACTAGGTACCTCCAGTAAGCGCCACAGAGCTGCGTTGCAGACAGATGTAAAAAGGGGCACGGCCTAGACCACCTCTCTGCAACGTAGCACAGTGGCGCTTACTGGAAGCACCTGGTGGGCTAGTTGGCCCCCAGGGTCCCTCAGGATTGAAGGGGAATTATTTCCCCAACTTAAAACGTGCCATAGGGCGTGTTTGCACATGTCACCTCAGGCCCCGTCTCCTCCCTTCCCCACTGTGTAAACACACCCTGTGGCCGTTTTAAGTTGAGAGATTAAGTCCCCTTGAATGGTAAGGGTCCCTAGGGTCAAACTAGCCCACTAGGTACCCCCGTAAGCGTCACAGAGCTGCGTTGCATAGAGGTGTAAAAAGGGGCGTGGCCTTGAATCCTGAGGGTCCCTAGGGGCAAAACAGCCCACTAGGTATGTCCAGTAAGCGCCATTGCAGAGAGGTGTAAAAAGGGGCACGGCCTGCACCACCTCTCTGCAACGCAGAGCAGTGGCGCTTTCTGGAAGCACCTGGTGGGCTAGTTGGCCCCCAGGGTCCCTCAGGATTGAAAGGGAATTATTTCCCCAACTTAAAACGCGCCACAGGGCGTGTTTGCACACGTCACCTCAGGTCCCGTCCCCTCCCTTCACCACTGTGTAAACGCGCCCTGTGGCCGTTCTAAGTTGAGAGATTAAGTCCCCTTGAATCGTAAGGGTCCCTAGGGTCAAACTAGCCCACTAGGTACCTCCAGTAAGCGCCACAGAGCTACGTTGCATAGAGGTGTAAAAAGGGGCGTGGCCTCAGAGCACCTGTCTGCAACGCAGCTCCCTGGCGCATACTGGAGATACCTGTTGGGCTAGTTGGCCCCCAGGGACACTCAGTATTGAAGGGGAATTAATTCCCCAACTTACAACTGGCCAGGGGGCGCGTTTGCAGAGTGCTGCAAGGAGGGGGCATGGCCTCCGGCGCGATGCCGGTCTTTTATTTATTTTATTTTTTTAAGAAGGAGGGCTGTGTGGCCCCCCTTCTTTTTCTAAGTTATTGGCACTGGGGACCCCATCCCCAGGGCCTGCACCCTAATTTTTTTGTTGAAAAAAACTTAATTTGGAAGGGGGCCACGTGGCCCCCCTCCCAAGGCCTTAATCGGCCCCGGGGACCCCAACCCCCGGGTCATGGCCTTTTTTATTTTTTTTATTCTTTAGGAGGGGGCTGCGTTGCCTCCCTCCTCAGGCCACTTATTGCCCCAGGGACCCCATCCCCCGGGGCCGGCCTTTGTTTTTTATTATTTTTAAAAAATATATATTTATAGAAACACCTATCACCATGACGATTTGCGTGATATTCATTAAAAGGCGACTATGCATACAATCAATCCACGTGGAATGTATTTACACCGCTAGTGAAGCTCTGACGTGTCCGACGCCCTACCGTGCCTAATCCCGGTGCCCCCGCCGGTGGGTACTCTCCAAGTAGACACCCTTGTCATTTATTTATACAAACATGGGTAGCTATTGATGGGCACATTTAATACACAAGCACACCAAGCCATTCAAAGGGGATTCAACAAAAATTCGACCAAACTATGCAAGATACCCCCCTCACGGTTAATAAAACACACATCCACTGCCGGATTTGTGATACTTTTTATTTTACTCTCTGGACAGGAGACGAACCTCACTTGAGAGTCACGGCATGCTCCTGGCTGAGCCCAATGCTGTGTTACACCCACCAGTGCCCGCCGAGTGCCACACACCTCTGTGTTGTATTCCACCAGCTAGTGCGTATGCTATGACACTCTCTAGCCCATGTGCACTGTAACACCACCCCGTGAATATGTCATGCCACACTTGCCTTCGCACGGGTTATATTGCCCCATCTAACGTGCCTTCCTCGATGCCTATGTTATAACGCACAGCGCAATGACATACATATTACAATCTGGGATCCATATCTTTGTCACAGTGCATATGCAACGTTACACTCCCCAGCACATATTTTATATTACAACTTTAGAGACTAGTTACGTTACACAACACAGCCCTGTGCATATTACACTCCAAGGCGCATATCGCATAGCATGCGCTAGTGCCTGTGCTATCTCGCGCTCTCCAATGAATCTGTCATTGCGCACAATGTATTGCATATTATATTTCATGCCCCGGTTCATCTTACATCACACTTTTTGGTGCATAGTTTATACCATATACTATATCTAGTTTTCATTTTCAATCGTGCTCTCAGGACTATGTTCTATATAACACTGCGTCCACCTACCCTTTTCACAGGCATTACATTTTGTGATTGGGGGTGGAGGGTCAGGGGGTGTTTCTGTCAAGTGAGCCCGGAGTCGCAGTCACAAACGTCCTCTTCTTCCTGAATGAAAGTGAGATTATGCTGCATACTTGTTCATATTTTAAGCAGTTCGCACAGACACACATTTTAAAAACAATAAAGTTCCTAATACCCACCATCTCTGAACAGTTAGCTTGCTGCCCCATCCACCTCCTCCCTATCCGCTGTTGTCTGAATCCATGGACTTTCCTCCACCCTCCTGCCATGCATGGTCTGATGTGCTGCCACTGCCCTCCATTTAGCATGATGTACCAGTCTACTCCTCCTGCCCTCCATTGCCCAATTCTATGGCCCATCATTGACCTCCTGCTTAGCCTCTGTGCTTATCTTGCTGCCCCTTTTCTCCTTCCCCCTGCCCTCCGATGTCTTTGTGCATGCCCCTGCTCCATCCTTTTTGCCCTCCATGTTCCATGGACCTGCCACTCCTATCTACTCTGAGTGTTCTGTTGAGCTGCCACTCCCCTCCCACCTGCCTAGCAATGTCTGATGACTGTAACCTGTCCCTACCACCTCCACCCTGTCTGTCCACCTGACATGCCCCTATCCCCTTCCTCCTGTCTTCCATGGTCCATTTTACTGCCACACCCTTCTGCCCTCCCTGGTCTGTTCTGCTGCAACTGCTCCTCCTGCCTGCCCGCGCGGTCTGTTATGAGGCCCCTTCCCCTGAACTCTCTTGTCTGTGCCCAGGTCCTGACCCTCCCTTCTATCCTCCATGGTCCTTTGTGCATGCCCCTGAACCCTCCTTCTTGCCCATCATAGCCATTGTGCTGCCACTAACCCTCCCGCTTGCCATGCATGGTCTTCTGTGCTGCCATGGCCTCTCCCACCTTCCCTGTGTGGTCAGCTAGTTGCCCCTGACCCCCTCCCACCTTCCCTCCATGGTCTGTGTGTATGCCATCATAGCTCACTGTTGCTCTCCATGGTGTGTCTTGTTTCTAGTGCCCATCCTGCCTGGCCTCCGTGGTCATCTGGCTGCTCCTGCCCTGCCCCCTTGCCCCCAGCCCTCTGTTTCCATGGGCAGACCCCTATTCCCTCCCTCCTGGCTTGTCTGTTCCATTGTAATGCCCCTGATCCGTCCCTCCTGCCCTTTATGGTCTGTTATGCTGCAGCTTTCTCTCCTGCCTGTCCATTATGGTGAGCTAGCTACCATTGCCTCTTTCCCCTCTGTTCTCTGTTGTCCATGTGCATGGTCCAGTCCCCTCCCTATTGCTTTCTATGGATTGTTGTGCTGCACTCCCGTCCCGCATGCCCTGTGTGGTGTATTGTGCTGCTGCAAACCCTGATACCTGCCCTGTAGGGTCAGTTTGGTGCACCTCTCCATGTCCCTCCTGCCTTCTGTTATCCGAGTCCATGTCCCGACCCCAATTCCTCCTGCCTACCATGATCCAATGTACCGTACGTGCGAACATTTTGAACTTGGTAAGAGGGAGATTTTGAAATAAAATTGGGATATTGATTTTCCCCTTTGAGTTACATTGAAAAAGAGAAGATTGTAGACAGGAGACAGATCAAATAAAGCCCATTTGAGCCTAAAAACATTGGACATTTCCTGGCTGAAACGGGTCTGTTGGCATGTATGGTTGTACTACTACTGCCTCTTCCTTCTGCCCACAATGGTCTATTATATTGCCACAGCCTCTCTTGCCAGTCCTGTATTGTTGGTTTGTTGCCCCTGCCCCCCTTTCCACTGCCCTCCATAGTCTGTTGTGCTGCCACTGCCCTTCCTGCCTGCCCAGTGTGGTCAAATTGTTGCCTCTGCACTCTCCTACCTGCCTTCAATTTTCAGAGTCCGTGCCCCTGGCCTCTTCCTCTCAACAGTATCCCAATGAACTACTAGATTGCTAACATTCTATATTCATTACAAAAGTGTGGAATGCCTGACGTCATCTTGATGTAATCAAAACTGTTATACCTAGAGCATTTCCTTTAGAAATTACATATGAGAGGGTCTTATTTGCATCAAAATTATGGTTAGTGCTCTAAAAAACTAAAATGAGGACATATTTTCTGAGTTTTCAAATAGCGACAAAGAACTTTTAAATTATTTGTAATCTTTATGTTTTTTTATTCAGTTGACCACTTGATTAAATGTTGCACTTAGGGGAGAGGATGTGGTGTTACTTCCAGAGCTGCAGAATTTGCAACTGGGGAACCAGGTTGGAGTTTCTGCTTCAGCTCAACATTCTGTGATTCTGGTCAAATCACTTAATCTCCCCATGTCTACAACCAAAATGAATTTGATCTTGTGTGATGTAACCAATTCTCATGTAAAGCACTCCAATACCTGACACGTCTGCACTATATAAAGCTGCAAATACACAAAAACTACGTGTTTTGCACACTTCTGTCATTGGGCCACATGTGGGCTACATCTGGGTGATATTTGTGCTGCATTTGGGCTCTTTTGTCTCTGGTGGCCATCTTGGGAGATTTCGTTGTTATGAAGTTTCCTAATATCCATCCTCATTTACTGCAGTCTCCTCAGTAGGAAATGCTTTCAGTTTTTTCCTTTGATTCCATCAAAAAGGTATTCAGATATGTCACACATTTGCCATAAATTCTGAATGTTAGCACTCTACTTGCTCATTAGATCACTGTAGTAAAGCTACTGCTCACCACGGAAGTCTGCTGCTGGTATTAAAAGTGCATGTTTCAGTCTGCATATCAGAATTTTTTAATGAAATAGAAGAGAATTTGAGAAGTCACTCAAAATGTGCCCTAATTTTTCTTTCTTCAGCACTAATCATAATTTGTATGGCAAAATGAACCCCCTCATTGTGTTCCTTTTTATATTAAATGTTTTAAGTGTTACCAGTTTATTTCGATCAAGATGGCTTCAGGTGTGACATACTTTTGTCATAAGTAAGACAGTAAGCGCTCTAGTTGTTCTTAAGAACACTCTGGGACATTCTGTCATTGGGCTATACTTGGGCTACATCTGGGTGATATTTGGGCTACATTTGGGCTCTTTTGTCTCTGATGGCCATCTTGGGAGATTTATTTGTTATGAAGTTTCCTAATTTCCTTATTTACTGCAGTCTCCTCAGTAGGAAATACTTTCAGTTTTTTACTTTGGTTCCATCAAGAAGGCATTCAGATATGTGACATATTTGCCATAAATTCTGAATGTTAGCACTCTAGTTGCTCATTAGATCACTGTAGTAAAGCTACTGCTCACCAGGGAAGTCTGCTGCTGGTATTCAAAGTGCATGTTTCAGTCTGCATGGCAGAAATGTTTTATGAGATAGAAGAGGATTTGAGAAGTCAAAATGTGCCCTAATTTTTCTTTCTGCAGCACTAATCATAATTTCTATGGCAACATGAACCCCCTGATTTTGTTCCTTTATAAATTAAATGTTTTAAGTGTTACCACTTTATTCCAATCAAGATGGCTTCAGGTGTGCCATACTTTTGTCATAAGTAAGACTGTTAGCGCTCTAGTTGTTCGTTAGAACACTCTGGGACATTCTGTCATTGGGCTATACTTGGGCTACATCTGGGTGATATTTGTGCTACATTTGGGCTCTTTTGTCTCTGGTGGCCATTTTGGGAGACCTATTTGTTATGAAGTTTCCTAATTTCCTCATTTACTACAGTCTCCTCAGTAGGAAATACTTTCAGTTTTTTACTTTGATTCCATCAAGAAGGCATTCAGATGTGTCACACATTTGCCATAAATTCAGAATGTTAGCACTCTAGTTGCTTATTAGATCACTGCCGTAAAGCTACTGCTCACCAGGGAAGTCTGCTGCTGGTATTGAAAGTGCATGTTTCAGTCTGCATGTCGGAATTTTTTAATGAAATAGAAGAGGATTTAAGAAGTCACTCAAAAGGTGCCCTAATTTTTCTTTCTGCAGCGCTAATCATACTTTATATGGCAAAATGAACCCCCTCATTTTGTTCCTTTTTAAATTAAATGTTTTAAGAGTTACCACTTTCTTCCAATCAAGATGGCTTCAGGTGTGCAATACGTTTGTCATAAGTAGGACTGGTAGCGCTCTAGTTGTTCTTTAGAACACTCTGGGAAGCTGCAGTAAAACACAAAAGAATCAACTGGCAGTCTCTGCCCTTGTTGGATGTACTTGTTTTACTGAGAATGTCAGACTTCATTCTCACATGACTGAGAAAGATAATGTGAATTTACAGAAAATATGCTCTCAGTTTAGCTTATAGATCACCTTCCAAACCTCTGTGGGAAAAGCATGAGAAAATAGTTTTCTCTCAAACATGATTCATTATATCACAGCAGAAGGCTTTTTCACATGGTAAAATCACCTTAGAACACACCACAATTCCTAAAATGAGTATGGTACCATCAACAAATGATTTATAATGTAACTAAAGTCTTAAAACCTTCTATTAACTGCAATGCTTTTTAATGAGGTGCTATCATGTATATTGGTCCCAAGATGGCTGCCAACACTTGTTGGAATAAGTACTGACAGCCAATCAGATCTCACAATGAGATGTGTGGTTAGGCTCCGCCCAGATATATCTATCTTTTTAACTCTAATTTTCTCAGGAACTACTGAACGGATTTACACCTTTTAAGCAAAAGGCATGAGTCTGAACTGAGGACTACCTCTTTGCCAAATTTGGTGTAATTCCGTACAGCAGTTCGGGCTGTAGCTGCGTCAACAGGTCCTATGGGAAAATGCATGGGGAAAACGCGTTTTGGGACCCCCTTTTTTCTCTGCCCCCGCTTGACGAATCACCGTGAAATTTTCAGGACAGGAGCGGACCGGAGCTGGCCAAAAGTTTTGAAAAGTTCGCGAAGATTCGTCAATCGGCGCCAACGTTATTCCAAATAGAATGTTGCAGATTTCCTATGGAAAATAGGTCCTAACTATAACTCCCTACTGGCGACGGCCAGTAGGTAATATATATATATATATATATATATATATATATATATATATATATATATATATATATATATATATATATATATATATATGTGTGTGTGTGTGTGTTTACATTTGTTATAGTAAGTTTATGCGTTATATTTGTTTAAATATACAATTAAATATGTTTTATTTTTATAAATTAATGTTAGTATTTAATATATGCTTAATTTAAAATTTAAAATTATATATATTTAAAAATCGATATGTAATACAACTATATTATTGTAAACAATATATTTTTTTGATATTTTTGTACTTACCATTGAAAGTATAGGTAGTCAATATGTTTGTATTCTATGCTTTTGCCTTGAAATTTTTTTCTTCCATTTTTTTTGCCTCGATATTCTGTCAGTGAACAGTTTGAGTAATAGCTGTCTGAATAATGACTATTTGAACAGTAGGAAAATATCAATAAGAAAACTGACTATATGAATGATAACAATAGCATCTGGTGTGCCTACTTTGGACAGACATCCTTTGTATACATATTATGCGCCCTATTACGATGTCAAATGCAAAAACAACAATTGATGGACAGAATGCAGAACATAGTCATACATTCACCCCAGTACAGAGATCTGGGCCTAAATCCATCCTTTTGTTGCTCACCATGCCATTCCAGTTTGAACCCAGCTATATGCAAATCAGTCTTGACCCTGTGCCCAATGGGAACAGTCCAGCCCGAACTGCCAGGCCAGGTCCTCTCTGGACTGGAAACAAGCATCCTAGGACCGATTTTGGGGTTTCACCCCTCATCAGCGAGGATAGCTTGACTCCAGTGGCATGGAGAGCACGAAACCCACGTTTGGGCATACCCGTCCCACTCGGGGTGACAAATGCAAAAACAACAATTGATGGACAGAATGCAGAACAATGTCATACATTCACCCCAGTACAGAGATCTTAGCCTAAATCCATTGTTTATTTGCTCACCATACCATTCTAGTTTCAATCCAGCCATATGAAAATCAGCCTTCACTCTGTGCCCAATGGGAACAGTCTAGCCTGAACTGCTAGGCAAGGTTATTCAGCATTCCATCCATCATTTGTTTGCGTAGCACTTTTCACCCTAAGTGGGATGGGTATGCCCAGACGTGGGCCCCTTGCTAACTGTGCCACTGGATTCAAGCTAGCCTTGCTGATGAAGGGTAATACCCAGAAACCGGTCCCAGGATGCTTGTTTCCGGTCCAGAGAGGACCTGGCTTGGTAGTTCGATCTGGACTGTTCCCATGAGGCACAGGGTCAAGACTGATTTGAGTATGGCTGGGTCTAAACTGGGGTGGCATGGTGAGCAAAACAACAATGGATTTAACCCAGATCTCTTGACTAGGGGTGAATGTCTGATTTATTCAGCATTCCGTCCATCATTTGTTTGCGTAGCACTTTTCACCCTAAGTGGGATGGGTATGCCGAGACGTGGGTCCCTTGCTCACTGTGCCATTGGATTCAAGCTAGCCTGGCTGATGAAGGGCAATACCCAGAAAATGGTCCCATGATGCTTGTTTCCGGTCCAGGGAGGTCCTGGCTTGGCAGTTCAGTCTGGACTGTTCCCATGAGGCACAGGGTCAAGATTGACTTGCATATGGTTGGATCTAAACTGGGGTAGCCTGGTGAGCAAAAGAACAATGGATTTAACCCAGAAATCTTGACTGGGGGTGAATGTCAGATTTATTCAGCATTCCGTCCATCATTTGCTTGCGTAGCACTTTTCACCCTAAGTGGGATGGGTATGCCCAGACGTGGGTCCCTTGCTCACTGTGCCACTGGATTCAAGCTAGCCTGGCTGATGAAGGGTATTACCCAGAAACCAATCCCAGGATGCTTGTTTCCGATCCCGAGAGGACCTGGCTTGGCAGTTCGGTCTGGACTGTTCACATGAGGCACAGGGTCAAGAATGATTTGCATATGGCTGGGTCTAAACTAGGGTGGCATGGTGAACAAAAGAACGATGGATTTAACCCATATCTCTTGACTGGGGGTGAATGTCTGATTTATTCGGCATTCCGTCCATCATTTGTTTGCGTAGCACTTTTCACCCTAAGTTGGATGGGTATGCCCAGAGATGGGTCCCTTGCTCACTGTGCCACTGGATTCAAGCTAGCCTGGCGGATGAAGGGTAATACCCAGAAACCAGTCCCAGGATGCTTGTTTCCGGTCCAGGAAGGACCTAGCTTGGCAGTTTGGTCTGGACTGTTCCCATGAGGCACAAGGTCAAGACTGATTTGCATATGGGTGGGTCTAAACTGGGGTGGCATGGTGAGCAAAAGAACTATGGATTTAACCAGATCTCTTGACTGGGGGTGAATGTCTGATTTATTCAGCATTTTGACCATCATTTGTTTGCGTAGAACTATTACAATGTCAGGCAGAGTTAACTCCGCCCGACATCGTCTTGGTCATGGGACCGACCGACACCCGTTCAGCAGTCCTGAATGACCTATTAGGATGCAACCAAACACTGCTCGGTCGCATTCCTACATTTTTCAATGGGAGCATGCATTCTGGCCGTATACCAGCCGGAATGCTTGCTCCCAATGAAAAATGGGAGATGCAGTTCCTCCCTGAACCTATAAGTGCCCCCTCAGCATCCAACTGGAGGCCGTGCACCCAAGGGAGCCCTGCGGGTGGCCCCCAAAGTCGAGTTCCAACAGTCTTTCTGTGTCAGAAAGGCCAGCACAGAAAGGCTGCCGAAACCCAACATTGTACTCCCTAGGGCAGAATGAGCTGCCGTTGGGATTTCTGGTTGCATTCCGACTGGCTGATGAGCTCTCCAAGCCCATCAGAAGCCAGTCGGAATGACAGTTCAGATTCCTTTCTGACAGCCTCCATCGTAATAGGGCCCTATGTGTTATACAAATGACAGAGCGCATACACCAATTAGTTTAAAGTATTTATTATTCTCTCAATGTTTGACTGAATAAGAAATTAGATTCTATAGTAGCTGTCCTCCAAGCGATGTATGACTTTAACACTCATGCCTTTACCACGCATATCTTTACAACGCATATGCCTATTTCTGGAACTGGAGTTTCTGGTTGGCAGGGGTATGCAGCCTGTCTAAGCAGAAACCACCACTCTAGTCAGGATGAGATAGACACACACTAAAAGATAACCTGTGCTCACCCTCTGGCAGCTTAGCACAGAGCAGTCAGGCTTATCTAAAAAGGCAATGTTTAAAGTATGTGTGCAACACACACACAGTAACACAACAGAAACACCACAAAAAAGCTCCACACAGTCTTAGTAAAATAGAAAATATTTTATGAAAAGATCAAGCCCAAAACGACAACAATCCAATAAGTAGAACCGGAGTTATGAATTGTTTTAAAAGAAATCAAAAATGGTGCTCAGAAGTCAATAGCGTTAAAAGGTGACTTGAGGTCTTGCTAGACTGGGGAAAATCAAAAATTCAGGCCGACCGCGATGGACGGCAGGCTGGCTACAGGACCCAAACAGGTCCCACTGACACAGTAACTTGGATGCCTCGTTGTCGAGAGTCCGATGCATCGGTTCTGATTCACACAGTCGGGTCAACGCATCAGAGTTGAATCTCGCCACATGGACCTCCGTTCGGCGCTGCATCAAACGTCAAGCCATGCAGGGATGTCTTTGGATTAGCACTGCATCGGTGCTGAAGGGCACTATGTCGGTTCTGATCATTGCAGTGGTGACGATGCATCGGTTTTGTAGCAAAACAGCTGAAGAACCCACCTCTGAGGCCCAGTACTGGAGGGGGGCACCGCAGGCCAAGGTAGGATTCACAGATGGCAGAGTTCAGCAGCACCAGCAAAGGTGCAAGAAGTGCTTTATGACCCTGAGATTTCAAAAAACAGGAGACAAGACAGCAAGTCCATGGGGTCACTCTGGGTTCAAGTGAGATGGGTCCAGTCCTTGTCAACAGCAGAGTAGAGATCAGCAAGCAGCAGGGGCAGCTCAGGAGAGCAGTGAAGCAGTTTCTTAGAACAGTCAGTCAAGCAGAGAGGCAATACTTGTAGCACAGCAGTCCTTACTCTTGGCTGAGTTCTTCACAGGTCCAGTAGTGTACTGCCTTGTTAGGGTCAGATTCTCAGTAATTATACCCAAATATGCCTTTGAAGTGGGAGATACTTCAAAGCAGGCCTTGAAGTCCACATGCTCCTGTTCATACCTAGCTAGGTCTGGGTGGAGCCCGTGGAATTCTGCTATGTGGAATTTCGTAGAGTGGCCCAAAGACTCTGTGAGATTCCACAGTATTCTGCGGGCAGAGCTGCTCAACGCGCCTGTTTGTGCTATGTTTTTGACATTCTAGTAGCACGATGCACGTTCATGCGCTGGAAACTGTGCTCGAACGACACTACGCGGTTTGCATTGGTGCGGCCATTTTGTTTTCTGCTCTGTGCACGGCGCTGGGACCACCCTTAATCTTTTCAATCCTCCCTCTATCTGACTCATCCAGCATCTTCAGTTTTTCCTTTGATCTTCCTATCCCTTTTTCTTCTCTTTTTTTGACCACTCAGAGTAGGGTGAAAGGGGTGAGAGAGGGAGTGGCGGTGCAAGTGAGGTTTCTAGCCACACACATTGCAGTTGTTGGCACCACCAAGGGGTGCAGCCTGCACCATTTTTTCAGGGGGCAGAGGTGGCAGTACTTGTTTGTGTGCAGCACCACCTTCCCTCCATGGTGGGAGTAAGCGGCGGGCCTGGAAGTTGGTGCGACCTACTGGAGCATGGGCTGCATTGGGGGAGGGTGTGCCGGTGTGTGCGCCACAACACTCCAGTCTATTGCACCCAACTGCAGTTAACACACCACTAGGACGACATTATAGACCATGAGCAGGATCTGCTAGGCATCTAGATTGCGGAGCTTGGTGAGTAATTATTTGTTGTGTTTGAGTACTACAAAGTTAATATTTGATTTTCAAGTAGCATGCTGTTCTCACTCAAAGGTAAGTTAAGTTTACATTAGGAATATATTGTGAACCAGTTGCTAGCCAGGTTATCTGCCCCATCTAATCGTCCTCATCGCACTCGCTTGGGCTGATTATTTAGGAATCCTTTTATTTATTTGAGTTTTATATAGCACTGGCTAGACCCGGAGGTATCAGAGCGCTGTACATAAGGAAACAGCATGTTAAAAGTTACAAAAATTTCAAATTAGTTACAGCATGACTACGTAGTCAAGACAGGAGTTACTAGCGAACAAGAAAATCAAGATCCAAAAAAGACCAAGGGGAGTTGGGAGGCCACAGTAAGGAGACAGCAGCAGAGAAACTGACGAGACATATGTACGAAGTCCGGCTGGGTAAGTGACGGCCATAGCGGTGTGCCAGAGCCAATCTCCCTATAGCTGTCGGAGCAGCTCCACCGGGAATTGGCCATGTGATTCGTGCTCAGCCGGCTTAGTGTGAGGATCAGGAAGTGACCGAAGGTCTTGAGTCCAGAGACGGCCGAGTGTAGAAGGCAAGGGTAGCAGGAAAGGAAAGGGAATGAGGATAGGCTGCCATGCTATAATCAGGCAAGTTGAGTCAGATTGATCTCATGGGGGCCAACATGGGGCCATGCAGAGTCCTCTGCCCTGTCACTAATATAGTGATATCAGTGAGTTAGCGCTCACTGTGACTTTCTTTATGTAGCTCGTACAGTGCCAACAATCTCACACTGATGTGTAGTATGCATCTATGCATTGAAGAAAAGGGAGACTGATTGGCCCATCAAGGGGATTGAGAAATAAGAATGAGATGAGCATGAAAGATCATTTGTCGCAATGCATTAATCCTAAATGTAGTTTAGGTTTAGGAAATATGAATTAGGGCTTACGGCGATTAAGATGGTATATTCGATAGGTACTAGTATGTTACTGCGTCTGCATGACAAAATATTTTTGGGGAGATTAACAGTACCACTAATCTATTTTTTATATCTTCTTTATTTCTCACATCAGCACCCAAGGGCAATAAGAGTGATAGTTCTGAGGCGGCTTAGGGGGCCGGGGATGCCATCACCAGTGCAGCGCCAATGTTTCTGCTGATCCCAGTTAAGTCCTGTTATTATTATTAGTTCCCTAACTTGTACCTCTGACCCCTATTTGAATAATTTTAATTGTGCCTTGTTTTTTTTATAGTCTCCTTTTTTTTCAACTCCTCCATTGAATGTTTGTTCAATTCTTGTCTTCCCTGTATTATGCTATTTTTCAATATGTCATGCTTTTGTAGCTGACTTCCACTAGTCCATAGTTTTCTTCTGCTTTGTGAGTAAGCTTTCCCTCTCCTCTATATATCTTGTGGTACTGTAAGACTAAGAGAACAGAATTTTGATACTCTACTATCTACTGTGAAGATTGCAGCCCCAAGTAAGCTAGTATTATTCACCACGCATGTTTGTTGGGAAGGCTTTCTTTTACATGCTCAAACATTAGAGAGTATCCATGGTACACCCCAATTGTTGTGCTATAAATATTTCTTATGCAGTATACCAGCAGTTTTCATGACAGTGCAGCATGAGGTCCCATTGCATTTACCAACCAACATCATATGTCCTTCATCGACCATTATTCCACCCCTTCATTTTGCTTCAATGGCTCAGAGTAGTCATAGACCTGAACCAGGATTATAACTGCAGGGGTTATAGTTCACCCCATTGGTGTTTGCCCAACCTATTTTCACCAGGTGAAACCTGCTGCAAATCATGTGTTAAACACTGCATATTTTGCACCTCTGCCTCTAAGAATTACTGCATTATCCCCTATTCCCAGGAGGGATACTAGGCATGATGCTGTAATTGCAAACCTGCACAAAATGTATTTCTTGGATTTACTTTCTAGCTCAAAACTTGTTTTGTGCTGGAATGTTGCCTCAAAGTAACATTTGCATCTAAGGGGCATTCCATGTGTGGTACATTGACGTCCCGATGGTTTTTGACGCAAAACCCTGTCTACTAAAATAGTAGACAGGTTTTTGCACCAAAAAATAATGCCTCTTTGAGACAGGTGCAAAAAGGAGAAATTCTTTTATTTCTCTAATCTTTTCCAACTTTGCATGTGTGCTGCACTGTATAGCACACCTCCAAAGTATGCAAAGTTTTAAAGTGTTCTTTGGCATTGTATTTTGTACTAGAAGGGTACCCTGTGAGTCATAAAACCTATGCTTGAGTCAGCAGACACTTATGCACTATGGCACAAAGGTGTGTGTGTGTGTGTGGTGATAGGCAGCCTGATTGTGTACCAGAGCTGGGAAGAGAGCAGGACAATGCCACATCCTAGTAAAATATGGCACTGTCCTGCTCTTTCTCTCTCGCTCAATGCAGCACGGCAACTTTGGTTACTACACTGAGCTGCTTGTAATCTTTGAAAATTTGTCCCTCTGTGTCAATGACTCAGAATATGGCCTCCTGCGTGGCCTCCCTAGCCGCCATCAACAAACAACATGGACTCAGCATAGTATCCTACGCCAACGACACCCAGCTTATCCTCTCCCTCACCAAGGACCCCATCACCACCAGACTCAACTTCCAGGAAAGAATGAATGACGTTGCATCCTGGATGAGCAGCAGCTGCCTGAAGCTCAATTCGGAGAAGACAGATGTCCTCGGACCCTTCCCCTCTGCATGGAACAACACCTGGTGGCCCACTGCCCTCGGCACCCCCCACCCCCACAGACCATGCCTGAAACCTCAGCATCCTACACGACTCCACCCTCTCCATGACCCGATAGGCCAACGCCATCACCTCCACCTGCTTCAACACCCTCCACATCCTGTGAAAGACCTTCAAATGGATCCGCCCCGAATCAAGGAAAACCGTCACCCACACACTCATAACCAGCAGACTGAACTACGGAAACGCCCTCTATGCCAGAATCAACAAGTCGCTGCTCCGCAAACTCGAGACTATACAGAACACCACAACCAGACTCGTCCTGGGCATTCCACGACACTAACACACCACCCAACACCTGCGCAACCTCCACTGGCTCCCTTTGAGAAGAGAGTTACTTTCAAGATACTCACCTATGCCTACGAATGCCTCCACAATACCTGACCCCAATATCTCAATGACAGAATCTCCTTCCACGTACCCAAGAGGAACCTCCGATCGGCCGACCTGGCCCTCGCTGAACCCCCGTGCATCCGCAGAGCAAGAACAGGTGGCAGAACCTTCTCCTACATCACGGCCAAGACCAGGAATGAGCTCCCGATCGCCATCAGATGCGCCCCCACCCTGCACATCTTCAGGAAGGCCCTCAAGACCTGACTCTTCGACTGACCAGAACTGCTCACCCCCCAGCGCATTGAGACCCTCACAGGTGAGTAGCACGCTTAAAAGAATCCCTGATTAATTGATTGATTGGTTTGGTTATTTCTTCAGAGTGCAAAAAAATGATTTGCGTTCATATTTAATAATTCCTTTATAAGCAGGGGTAACGTGGGTATGTTCATATCAGCTAGAAAGTAGTCAGTATGATAGGGCTGACTGGGGATGGTTGTTTTGTCTGCTTCCTGTACTAGATCTTTGTGTGAGGAGGCATGGAGAACTGCCGCCTGTTCTGTACCTTCATTGTGTGTGAGAGGGAAGCTTGAACTGCTGTTGCCTATATAGTGCCTGCTGTGTGTGTGTGTGTGTGTGTGGGAAGCTTGCTCTGCTGATGCCCATGTTGTACCGCTACTCTGTGTGATAGAAGCTTGCAGTGATGAGGCCTACGTAGTACCAGTTCTATGTTTTAGGTATGTTTCCACTGCTGATGCTCATATTGTTTCGGTTCTGTGTGTGAAGGAAGCTTGCACTGATGATGCTCATGTGTACCTATTTTCTATGTCTCACTGAAGCTTGAGAAAGCCTTTTCACTACACAAAAGTCACAACAACTGGCAATCCTTATTTCATTTGCATGAAGACATGTATTTCTAATGGTAACAATAAACACTAGGTATATTCAAATAGACATGAAAATAGAACTGGATGACCTGCTTGCACAAGCCACGGTACAACTGGAGATCTCTCTCAGAGGTACATCATGTGGAGTTTGTCATTTTTGCTTTTACTAATACCAACATAGTTGCCATTCCTTTATGTGTGATGTGCTGCAAGTCAGCATGTAATGTATCAGAGGACAGGGGGTGATGGCTCAATGAGCTGAGCGTTCATTGCTGACAAATGCAGTGATCTGGAGGTATTATGATAAAATCCCAGGAAGGCAAACTCAACCTTTTAGCCTTCCTTGGTTGATAAATTGGGAATCATAGTTTGTACAACTGATAATTGTAAAACATAATTTACAGCAGTTAGAAATGGCAAAAGCCTAAATGCTCTATAAAAAATAATAAATTATTATTATGCATTATGGTACGTGGATGTTCCCTTTTCTCTGATGAAAGTATGAGCTACAAGTCTCAGCGCGCAACATATATCGACAAGCCAGCATCAAAAGAAATAGCACCGCTTGACATGACCATCTCTGTTAAAATTACATTTAAAAATAATTTACTATCGTGATTGAACGACAGCACCAAAAACAAGTAGGTCAACAAATGGAATTTGTTTACATTTTTTATGCATGTGCTAAAAAAAGTTATTAAAAAACACAACCTATAACCACATCCAAAAATCACCAGCCAGCTGGAAAACACAGGCCACAGCGACTTTATCTCAAAATGGAATGTTAAAAGCAAATGTCCATTATTTTGTTTCAATTGTAATACGTCAATGGGTTAAAAGGCAGCGACTCAAGACTGTTCCTCGTGATGATCTTGCTTCCTGGAACTTGAGAACGGCCATCACTGTTCAGCCATCTTCTGTTTCGATTTCTGGTCCTGCATTCTCCTGTGCACTTCAGAAAGCTCCAGAAAAAAAGTGGCAAATAGTTTTGTTCCCTTTATATAGTTACTCCTATAAAACAGGAAAAATGTGAGAGAAACAGGAAGATTAAAAAACCTATTGAGCAATCAAATTCATCCAGGAGCCTGCAAAAGTATAGTTAACTCTCATTCACTTGGGGATATTATATACCAGGATGTACTATGGTGCTTTCAACAGATATTGGTATTTTCTAATTTCATAGTGTGCTGTCAATTTTATTATTGTCATTCTTTTTATGATGCTATTAATATTTTAATACTCAATATGCTAGCTTGTCAATGCTCGTCCTCAAATAAGGTACAACACTTTTATGCCTGGGTTGCTCAGTGTGCAAATGTAACTCCTGAAACATATCAGGACCTGCCATGTTACCCAATATGACATCTGTGCTGCTGAGCTAGAACAGGACTGCTTACTGACTGAGAGGGGTGTTCTGGATTGCAGGCCTGATGCAGGCTTGCATGTAGTACAGGCTTGGTTCTCAAACAGCAAGGCTATCCCTTAAGTTCGTTATTATTGGAGCAGCGCAATTTGGACTTCTCCCTTACACGTCACAGAAATGCAATTATATACATGCATTTGATATAATATTCAGGTGTGCCTTAACTTCATTACAGTATGTGAAGTAATAAAAACATATTAATTAAATGTATTCACTGTTGAGACGAGAGATTTATACTGGTGTGCACTAATGGTGAAGGCGTGTATTCCTTATTCACATTTTATACTTACACTTCAAGGTAGATTTACATACATAAACATGGACTCTTTTGCTTATGTTTTACATGTATTTTTCCAGCTATACGTGTGCATATATAACCATGTATTTAAAGTGCACATTAAAAGCTTAGTTAAAGTTAGCCTGTGTACAGGCCTCAGTTGAAATTCATTTTGCTTTGGAAGCATGTTTTCCTTTTCTTGCAGGTTTATAATCTTGTTAGTTAGAGAAAGGCTTATTTTATGTAATATACTGCTGATAGAGTGGTCTGGAGGGAACTTGGCAGTGAGCATGGAGAAACGGGAGACATCGATTACAACGCGAGCATTGCATTGCAATGCCTTTATATCGCGGTCATTACAACGCAAGTCGTTACAACGACTTGCGCTGGATGGCGCTCTAACCGAAGAAATAGTATGATTTACTATTCCAACACCTTCTCTACTGTACGTAGACTGGATTTGGAATAGTAAATCATTCTGGACCCGATTCACAGAACTAACTTAAGACAAAATCCTAAACTTACTACCATTTTGGAATTCACAGAAGGCACTTACTCATTTCGGTATTCACAGACGTTAGTAGTCCTAACTTTAGGACTCCTAAATGCATTCTGTGCATACCGAAAGTCTTAAAGTTAGGATTTTTCTCAGTTTAGGAGAAGTAAAGTTAGGAGTCCTAACTTTACTACTCCTAAACTGGGAAAAATCCTAACTTTAAGACTTTCGGTATTCACAGAAGGCATTTAGGAGTCCTAAAGTTAGGACTACTAACTTTACTACTCCTAAAGTGAGAAAAATCCTAACTTTAAGACTTTCGGTATTCACAGAAGGCATTTAGGAGTCCTAAAGTTAGGAGTCCTAACTTTACTACTCCTAAACTAAGAATAATCCTAACTTTAAGACTTTTGGTATTCACAGAAGGCATTTAGGAGTCCTAAAGTTAAGACTCCTAACTTCTGTGAATACCGAAATGAGTAAGTGCCTTCTGTGAATACCAAAATGAGTAAATGCCTTCTGTGAATACCAAAATGGTAGTAAGTTTAGGATTTTGACTTAAGTTAGTTCTGTGAATCGGGCCCTCTATTCCTAAGTCCAGCGCCCTCCAGCACAAGTCGTAACGAACGCGATGTAAAATACCGCGTTGTGAATGTATGTGATGTAACGTCATACATTCTGGAGAAACAGTGATTGAAAGAGGCTTTCTGTACACCATGTACCAGGATGGCAAGATGCTGAATGTTGTGAACTGAAGTCTCAGCTTGATGCGTTGGGAAATCGGAGCAATGTTGCAGGTGCACTCAATTAATGGTTTGATTGGTCCCTTGTGGTATGAAAGGAGATAAGGATGTTTCTGGATCTCCTGTTATTTTTAAATTGTTGTTCATAGTGTTAGAGTCATCAGGGATTCCCTCTTAGTCTTAGAGAGGTACAGACCTCTTTGCTTGCCCTATTCTTGCAAGTTTGAAGCTTTATGCTTAACACTTATTTCCTTTTCCCAAGACGTCTACTGAAGTTTGATCATGCTGGCACCTTCTATGCACCCTAATTAGAGACCCTTGATAGATGACTTTATACCTGACTTATGTTTAGAAGAGAGATGGGAAGTTTCTTTACGAACACCTGTTTGCTGTAATTTGTTTCTGTATTGTTTTGGGTATCACAATTCTGTAACTCACTCTGTTGCGTCTCAACTTACTGCAATATTTTAGCTTACCCATTGAATTAATGTACATATTGAAATGTATGTTTGGTTTGCATGTATATTGGCAATGGATTGTTTGATATTAAAAAACAATCTTTTTACCGTATTCAGTGATTCCTGGTCCTTATTGTGGTCACATGGGCTCCACAAGTTAGAAATGTATTGTATTTATGTGTTCTCCCTTTCAGTGATTCATGCCAGCTAAAATAGTTCCATATGACCAATGGGGAGAATTCTTTAATGACTTGACTAAGGTATTACATTGTATGGCCCAGCGCTCTTTCAAGATGGTAGCAGAAGCTGGTTAGGTATTGAAGCAAAGGCTGTTAGTGTATTTCCGGTATAAATTCTATACTTGCCAAACCCAGTCTTAGCCCTAAAAGTCCATGTCTCAATTCAGAGAATCAGTGGAGTTCCAGCGGTTTGGAAAGTAGAGGTAATAGTGGAGGAGTGAGCATTAATATTGTTGCACATTATAATTGTGTATGTCAAGCTTGCATGGTACAATGATTTTCTAGTTTTGGGACAGATGTGAATGCACTAATGAGCAGAT
The DNA here is from genome assembly GCF_964204655.1 of Triturus cristatus. Lineage (NCBI taxonomy): Eukaryota > Metazoa > Chordata > Amphibia > Caudata > Salamandridae > Triturus > Triturus cristatus. The sequence goes on from NC_140588.1 coordinate 191,206,173, forward strand.
AAAGTTGTTATCGCATTGGACGTAGCTAGGATCCATGGATATGTAAGTGTGGAATATACTGTGCTGTAATTTGCCTGCTGCATTTTGTGGTATTAGTCGTGAGGTACCATCGGCTGCGCAATTGAGATAGGGACATTCATCTGTGTGTGAGAGTAAGGTATGGTTGGTGTAGTGGATCCTGCTGCGCAAAGGAGAAGCTGCACTGATCCGGGAGATTCCCGTTGGTCGACGTGTCACTTGAGTGTGTGTCTAAGTAGGTCAGACTGTGTTACTCTGGACCATTTCTTGTGTTATTGAACACTTTGATTTCTTTGGTGGAGCAGACAAAGGTTATTTGTTGAAATCGCTTAGCATATCTGCTTTCTGCTTCCTTAGTGTTGAGAAAAGAGTGTGCTTGTGAAAGTTGTAAAGGAGGGTGAGCCACTGCAAGAAGAGAGAAGTACATTATAGCGTCCCGCGCTGAGATTGGACAGTTAGTGTTAATGCCAAGCTGTTATTAGTTGATAACGTAACAGAATGTCACACTGCTATTGGTGGTTGATGTTGAACAAGAATTGTGGGTAAAGGAATTATTTCCTGGTTTGAAACAAGAATTCTACTTTTGATCATTGATATTTTTGCTGAAAAGTGAAATGTTTCAAGGCTATATGATATTTGGTTAGGGCAGATGTGACTGACCCTGTTGGAAAAAGGGAAGAAGCTCTGCCGGAAGGCACAGCAGGTCATTATATGGCCATAAATATGGGGCTCCACACATGCATTTGGTTAAATCAGTGGCACAAGATCAATGAAAAAAAAGGTGGTTTGATGTTTCCACACTATGGCACATTTATTTTGAGAATTATTGAAAATCTGATAAGAATATTGCGGCATTGCGATTGAGAGAGTTTCTAGTTTTACCTATTTGGATTTATTGTTTAATGAAAATGGTACATGTGGCCCACATAATAATTTATCAAATTTAAAATTTACACGAAGCATAGAGGGCATTTTTAGATTCTCAGAAAAAATAGGAAACAAACCCATAAGGGAAATGCTCACCCTATATAGAAGTAAAGCAATTTCGACTGCATGCTTTAGTGCAGCTTTATGGGGGAGAGCTAATATTGCAATCCTCCAAACACATGAGAATAGGTTTTTAAAATGTTTGCTAGCAGTCCCAAGTTCTACATCTAACTGCTTAGTTCATAGAGAACTGTCTGTTCCCTACATTAGCGATTTTATAAAAACAGCTGGGTTAACATTATGGCATGGGATTTGGACGCGAGAAGAAGCTAGGTTCACTAAGAGTATAATACTTGATTGCTTGGCCCTAAATAATAGCAGGAAAATATTGTGGCTTGAATATATACAAACTCTATTAAAAAGCTGCAAACTAACTTTAGAGCCTAAGGAACTCATGTCTATTCAAGAATATAGTAAGAAAGAATTGAAAATAAGGCTTATTACCGCTATGGACGTAGTAAGGGAGGGCGAACAAAGCACAAAACAAAGTGTTATCTCTTATTATGAACGCCCATTTTTTAACGGCATACAACCCTACCTTATTATAGTAAGAAATGTTCAGCACAGGCTTTTTCTGACTAGATTAAGATTTGGCACCCTACATTATCTAGTTGCGTTTCATAAGATCAGGATTACCAAATTGTCCATGTGATGGAAAATCTCCTCTAACCACGCTGCATTTCTTACTATTTTGTGATTTTTACAGGGACATTTGTAAATTTGCATTGAAACCCCTTTTTAAAGTAAATACATATTATCATTACAAAAAAGCTTTTAATATTATATGTAGCTTGGAGGATGAAAAAATTATGAATGCTGCTTGTAATTTTATCCAAATGTCTATTAAGAAAAGTAAGACCTATTCTCATTTGGAGGCTCTAACTTACGAAAACTATGAGAATTGAAGATGGACAATACAATGCACAATATTTAAAAACGTGTGATATTTATAACTGAATGCACTTTATGTACACTGTAAGATGATTTTTAAAGTTTAATGAATCTATAACATTTTAATGAATTTATATCAAATTGTTTCCTGGATGTTTATCGAAATATGGACTGTGTTTGTATATTAATAGTGACTGTGTAAATAAGAAATTTTTAATTTGTGTTTTTAGTATGCTTTTATGGTCATGTAATATGTACCAAATAAAGTTTTTTGAATTTGAATTTGATAAGAATATTGTATGAGATGAAGTCACCTCCTTGACACGCACAGTACCAGGCACTTTATACCTGGGAGCATGTAAATCATACCAAAGAGAAGGAGAAATATCAGGGCAGAGTCAGAAAGGTGGCACATAGCTGTGCCGAAGTTAGATGGGATGCAGAACAACAAAAATGAAGAGCTGACATAATTGACAGAGCTAAGTTATATCCTGCATTGATGAGTGAGTGCACAGAATTCAGGCGAAGATAGTGATACTGATTCTAGTGAAGACTTTTTAGATAAGTTAGTGCCAACCTGTCCACCACCTTATAATGTGTCCTAGCCTAAAGGAACAGGTGCGACAGGTCCAGGTAAGAGTGGTGAGGTGTGGTGGGTGTGGAGGTGTAGTCGACAGATGATGGAATTGGGAAAATAAAGTCAAAATTGGATGGCCTACTACGCTCATAGATATTGCCCCAAGGCATACAATTAGACACCGAAGATATACAGACATTCTCCACGACCTGCTGAGAGTGGCGCAGGATGAGGCGTGTGCTGCCGGGGTGCCGCCTTAATTCCGATGCCATTCCCATATCGGATAACCCATGGATCCCCCTACTAGGGAAACACTAGTTAAACGCACATTGGACAAATACTCGTCATCCACCCTAGGCGACCTATTCCCTAATAGTGACGTAATACAGCTGACAGACAACATGCGTACTCAAACCGCCTCCTACATGGACCTCTTTGCCTTTAAAAGACTCCAGAGCGCCCTTAGATCCCTTATACCCACACCCACTGCAGTTGGAGGACTTTCCACCTCTGTCTTTGGTGATTAAAGCATCAGATGGCGGACATATGACATATCAGTTATACCACGCTTTTATGGCCTTGAAGCTGGATACAACCATCAGGGTGAGGGAGGTCTGGGAGAAAGAACCAGGAGTCCCGCTCACAGACCAAGTGTGGGGCTATTGTTGAGCACAAATAAAGTGCATCTCTATTAGCCACAGACATAAGTTGATACAATTCAAATGTCTACACCCCAAAAGACATCGCTAAATTTGACCCTTCCACACCTGACAACTGTATCAAATGTCAAGCCCCCAGGGTGGACTTTGCCCACCTGACCTGGACATGCCCGGTGATTGCTAACTATTGGGAGAATATATATAAACAAATCTCATGAAGTTGACCCCCTACCCAGTGGTAAACCCATGAAGTTCCCCAAGGGATCCGCCAACTGGTCCCCATGGCATGTCACTGAGATGGTGCGGAAACAAACCACCCTCCTCTAAAGATTGGCTCGAGAGCATTAGTAGATTTGAGAGTATGGGAGACGACTATGCCAGTTTACAGCCCCTCACATCTCGCCCCAAGGATGTCTGGTCATACTTTCGTGAATACCTCCGCACCTTAGACCAGGGCCCGAGCGAGTCCCCCCAACTCCACAATGCTCCCCATAGAGCCACCATTTTATATCTAGATTTGTGAATTGAGAGCTACTGTGAACACTGTGTTTTGTTGTCCTTTGGAGATCTTGCATGTTGTTTGAACGGTCTTGTGAGGACTCCAGTCCTTGTCATCGGAAGAGATACACCACCTGTATTGTGCACTACCAGATGTGATGTTATTTTGTATTCAAAACTCCAAAAAGACATTTAAAAAAATAAAATAATCTTCATTCCCTATAATCAACTAAAAAGTGGTGTGAAACCACACATGCAGAAACCTTTGTGACAATCAAGCAAAAATCATAGGGGGATATTCACACAGAAGTGGCGGAGAGAGGAGTTAGCATTCTTGGCTTAACGCCTCTCTCCGCCACTTCGGAAAAGCAAGGCTGCACCATATTCACAAGGACATGGTGCTGCCTTGCTTTTCCCCCTGCGATGGTGCTAAGTTTCACAACTTAGCGCCAATGCAGGCACCCTTGCGCCAGAGTGCAAGGGTGTCTGCAAGCAGGGAGGTTTGTTTAGGTACAGGAAGGGACACCTTCCTGTTGTGAGAAGTTGGCCTGGTATATGCTGTCCACTAGTTATAGTGGGCACCTAGTACCAGTCCAAACAACCGTTATTGATGATTAGGTTTAAGACAACCTTTATTGAAAGCTATCCTAGTGCTAGCTATGGAGAGCAGCCTTCAGGCTAAGTCTTGAAGGAGTGTAAAGCAGCTTAGTTTACCAGATTATAACCTCTTGAATAACTAAATGAAAGGAGAAACACACAAGGTATATATATAAAATATATGGGCCCGATTCACAGAACTAACTAAAGACAAAATCTTAAACTTACTACCATTTTGGTATACACAGAAGGCACTTACTCATTTTGGTATTCACAGAAAGCACTTACTTATTTCGGTATTCACAGAAGTTAGGACTCCTAACTTTAGGACTCCTAAATGCCTTCTGTGAATACCGAAAGTCTTAAAGTTAGGATTTTTCTCAGTTTAGGAGTAGTACAGTTAGGACTCCTAACTTTAGGACTCCTAAACTGAGAAAAATCCTAACTTTAAGACTTTCGGTATTCACAGAAGGCATTTAGGAGTCCTAAAGTTAGGACTCCTAACTTCTGTGAATACCGGAATGAGTAAGTGCCTTCTGTGAATACCAAAATGAGTAAGTGCCTTCTGTGAATACCAAAATGGTAGTAAGTTTAGGATTTTGTCTTAAGTTAGTTCTGTGAAGCGGGCCCTATGTATTTATTTCTAAACACTCTCTACTAACCTCTTTATGAAGTTAAAGAGCAAGGCACACAATAATACAGTTCTAAAATGACAGTAAATAGCACAATATACAATGGGCCCCAGGGGAGACCAAACCATATATTAGGAAATCGGTATAAGAACCACGACTTGACAAGACACAGTGCCTAGAGCACATAGAATCGCTGGGACCCCAAGGAACCACCCAAGGTAGTGACACAGGAGACCCACGGGGGACGTGTGCAGTGTGAGAGCACAGCCGCGAGCCACATACAATTCAATAGGAAAGTCGCGGTTGGAATTTTAAAGAATAAGGACACTTAGGAGAGGACTTTGAGCAAACCCCTTTAGACTTAGAGGGTTCTAGGGCCAGCAGCCAGGGGAGCACTGGAGTACTCGTGTTACCTTACCCAGGGAAGCCGGGTGCATAGGTGTCAAATGGTGCCTGGAATCGTAGTTGATTTCAATGGCGATGTGCTGCAAAGTGCTGCTGCTGTGGAAAGGAGAAGTGTCCGGTGTGATCCAAGCCTTGATTGAAGATGTGAAGAACCTGAAAGCAGAGGGGACCGAGTCTGGGTCACTTGCCAGTGACCAGGGGCACGATAGACGAATGCCCACCGATGTCTGGTGTTTCAGGTGCGAGAAGGTGAAGTTCGACTCTGCTGCCACGGGGACCAGGAGGCGTCCACGAAGACCTCAGTCCACAGGCAAGCTGTCCCACAAAGGATGTCGAGTTCTGGGGGGTCAGTTTCTGGATTGGAGACCAACAAGCCTTGGCAACAGCAACCCACGCGGTGAGAGAAAAATGGCTTCGGTGTGGACCAGCAAGGTCCTGTGGACTCCCCAAGCGATGGAGAGTCAGGGCACATCTGGAGCAACCAGATAAGCTAGTTGAAAGTCAAAGTACCCTTCTCAGGGACCCACAAGTTGACGGACAAGAGATTGCAAAGGGACCTCGAGAGGGATCACTAGATACCAGCCCATGGGTCACTCGAGGAGTGTAGGCCAGCAATCTTTGGTGGAATCACTGCTCGGGGTCTGGACTACAAGTAGCCCAAAGCACAGCCTCAGGGATTGCCAAGAAGCATATGCTGCTGCAAATGGTCGTGTTGTCCAGGGGTTCGGGTTGCACGATCCCCACGAGGGCTTTGGATCTCAGAGTCACTGAGAGCACGGATCGGCCTCGGGGAAGCTTGGAAACCCATCTCCTGTGTTGCAAAATTGTCGGTGTCCTTCCGGAGCAGCGCTGATGCAAACCGGACAGATGCATCTTTGGTGCCTGCCTTGCAGGGGAGTAACTCCTTCGCTCCAAGGGAGATTCTTCTGTCATCCAACATCGTGTAGATAGTAGAAGTTCTGGGATTCTGTAGCAGAGTTTCGTCCCGGTAAATCTAAAGTCCTTTAGTCAGGGGTTCCTCCTTTATACCCAAGGAAGGGGTGGGACAAACTCTGGGGACCCACATATGGGAGGGTCAGGACAGAGGGGAGGCTACACCCATGTCCTTTGTCGAGTTTCGAGCCAGAGCAGGGGCTGAGTGACCCTGCAACCGGTTTGAGCTGGACTATGCACAGGGACACCAAATGTGCCCCCAGTGCAGACATCAAAGCACTCTTGGAGTGCACCCACCCAGCCCCAATACACTAAAGGCTGTCTGGGAAGTGGTTACACCTCCCTGTGACAGGAAACCTATTGTCCAGGCCTCCCCAGCCGGAGTTTTGTCCAGCAGCAGGAGGGCAGACTCGTGTCTGTGGCTGGCAGCATTCATTTTGTGATGCCAGGGTCTGTTAAGCTGGTACCGGGTATACCGGTGCTGGTATGTTTCTCCCTGTGGTAGGGTGGAATCATACCTCCCACACCAGTTACGGGTGTGGGGGTATGATTCCAAGGTGTTTGACACCAAACACAACATTTTTCCATGCAGCCATTCCAAAGTTAGCATTTACCGCGAGGTTATAATGCACTTAAGAGTATATGGTTTGTCTGCATCACAAACAACCCCGGAATAAAGGTTCCGAAAGCTGCAGAGGGGCTCTGCTCATGCATGGGCACCCTCTCACATGAAACCCAGCACCCTGCTTTCAGGATTGTTAAGGCCTGCCATAGGGGTAACTGATAGGTTTACATGTGCAGTGATATGGAGAGATATAGGTGCATACACCACCTTACACAGGCTGCTGTAGCAGACCTGTGGTGTCATTTACAATGGCTTTCCAGGGGTGGCACAATACATGCTGCAGCCCCTGGTAGGCCTCTGGGGTACCTATGCCCTGGGTACATAGTATACCATATACTAGGGACTCATAAGGGTACCCCAGATTCCAATCTGGAGTGTACCTAAAGTACATGCAATCAATTTTAGGGCGAAAGCAGATAGGCTGGGGTCCTGAATAGCAGGATCCCAGCCAGACTAACTCGAAAACCAGCAAAACACCAGGAAGAAAGTGGTGGCAACCATACATTCAGATTCCACCTTCCTACACCTGTACATAAACTAACCATGGCATTTTGCATTTTCCATGTGTGCTGCACAAGGCAGCACACATGGAAAATGCAAAATCGAGGAGAAATAAAGCATTTCTCCTCATATCGCCAAACTAAGACCAGGATTTTCCTGGTCCTAAGTTTGGCGTTAGCTCCTATTTACGATGCCCTTGTGAATAGTGGGCAGCGTAAATATCAATGGGCGTTGCTGTGGAATGCCCACCACAACACCCACTGCATGCCCCTTTCACGCTAAACACAGCGTGAAAGGGGGCCTATCACAAGGCAGCATTAAGCCACGTTAAGTGGCTTAACGCTGCCTTGTGAATAAGGCGAGGCCCCGATCGCCACCACATTGTAACTGAAAGTAACATTGTGGTGGCGATAGGGGCTTGTGAATATGCCCCATAGTATTTGAGATAATTTATGGAAGATCATGAGAGCAAAGCTTGGCAACTTCACACATGTCAAGTTGAGACCAAGTTTGTGTTGGGAAATCCATGAGTTCCGCGGCCTTGTCATCTTTTGTGCATCTGCACAGGGCTACGTTTTGAAGCAGGCAATTAGAAGCCAGTGAGTTAGTGAAAATGTGATCTGTGTTTACCTGCTTATTTTCTCATTTTGGGAATGTTCTCCATCATCGGCGCCCCCGATGGGAAGCATCATGACACTCTTTTTTGTAACATCCTGGAACATCTTGGCAAGGGGGATGGTCGACCCGTCTCGGATCATGTCTGGGCTTTCTCCAAACACTAATAGGTGGTAAGGACAGTAAAAATAAGTCAACCTGATAACCCAGAACTAAAGAAGACACTTTTTGCTATATTTTGCTGCAATATGTTAATGCACATCACACTCTCTCTAGGGATGACAGAGAGGGAAAAGTTTCTTACCTGTAACTTTTGGTGCAGAACAGATCGGGATTCACAAAATCAGGATCTGCAGATATTTACACTATTCAATTGTAGAAAATATGCCTGATGGCTAGATTTTTCCCAGTCATAATTTTCGTGAAACGATGAAGGTCCCCTTCTGCGGGGCGGGGGCACAATTTTGACCATTTGCAACATTGGCAATGCTCTTAAAGTCAAACCTTCTACGTATTCACAAACATTCCCAATGCACTTCAGCATCAAAAATGCATATAAAAACCTACTCCAAAAAATATTGAAGAAATCCTACATTTTAGTTGGGAAAGTGCCCCATGTTTTCAGGGGCATGATGGGCAAGTTTTCCTTATGCTGAAAAAGGGGACTAAGTGGGTGCCAATGCACTTTTCCACCATATGCTTCACTGGTGGTTTATCCATCTGTGGATTATCTGCAGATGTTGAGTTAGTTAGGGAAAACAATGTACACCCAGCAGTCCATATTTATCATACATTTCCTAACATACTTATGGGGCTTGTGAATATAAGGTGTTCATGAATTCCTAGAAATAAGAAAATAAACATCATAGATATATGGGCATAAAGCTGTGACTCCGGGACACTTTGTATTGTTTTTATGACACAGAGTTTGATTGTAGCAGGTTGTGCGAATTCTGTGTGGTAAGCATGTCAGGGTCTGGTTTTATCATGCATTTGCAACAAGATCTCGGCTGTCTTCCCAAGCAATGTTCATTTGCTGTGCCTAAAAATCGTACATTTCTGTGTGGTTTCCCTATATTTTCTTGAACCATCTCTAACGTTCAGAGCTTTACTGTTTTCAGTTTCTATTTTTGGTAAAATCTGGTGGTTTTTTCCCAGCGTTTTCAAGAGATTTCAATACCTTATAAAAACAGTGGTTATCAGTGGTTACACATTTTCGCGCCATTAAAGACAACAGAAACAGTGTTTTTGAAGGTGTTTATGGAACGTTTTGTTTTTATCATTTCTTGCTTTCTACAATGATAGTGCATTGTATATAGACAGTGTACATACAGTGTGTACGAGGGACGAATACATTTTTACAAATCAAACTAATTGTAATACATTATACAATACTTCTTCAGTAAGTCTTTGGTAATGCATGCTCGCTCTTTCCTTCCCATGTAAACTTTTATCTGTGAAAAGGCCCTCTCAACATTGGCACTTGAAAAAGGCAACGCCAAAACAGCCAGTACACAATTTGCTAACTCTGGCCACTATCATAGCTTTCCATGCCAATACAGGTGCACTTGAAGATTGCAATTCTCTGTGCGGGTTCTGCAACATATGCATTGAACTGAGCGCATATGCCCTCAGAGTTATTAAAGTGGCAAAAATGAACCAGCACTTTTGAAACTCAGGAGAAAAGTTCCCTTTATGGAAGGGATCTGGAACTTGTGAAGAGCACCACATGAGGTTTCTCTGACTTCAAATGCCATGGTTGGAGAAAGTATGGATTAAACCCAGGTCCTTGTGACTGGGGGTGAATGTTTGCATTTTACAGCATTCTGTCCATCAATTGTTTCTTTTCTATGGTCGCCCTAAGTGGGAAGGGTATGCCCAGATGTGGGTCCCGTGCTCACTACGCCCCTGGATTTAAGCTAGCCTGGCTGATGAAGGGTGATGCCCTGAAACCAGCCCCAGGGTGCTTGTTTCCATTCCAGGGAGGGCCTGGATTGGCAGTTAGGGCTGGACTGTTCCCACAAGGAACAGGGTCAAGACTGATTTGCATATGGCTGGGTCCAAACTGGAGTGGTGTGGTGAGCAAAAGAATGATGGATTAAACTCAGATCCTTGTGAATGGGGTTAAACGTTTGCACTGTCCAGCATTCCGTCCATCAATTGTTTCTTTTGCATATGTCGCCCTAAGTGGGAAGGGCATGCCCAGACGTGGGTCTCGTGCTCACTACACCACTGGATTCAAGCTAACCTGGCTGATGAAGGGTGATGCCCTGAAACCGGTCCCAGGATGCTTGTTTTCGTTCCAGGGAAGGCCTGGCTTGGCAGTTCGGGCTGGACTGTTCCCACAAGGAACAGTGTCAAGACTGATATGCATATGGCTGGCTCCAAACTGGGGTGGTGAACAAAAGAATGATGGATTAAACCCAGATCCTTGTGACTGGGGGTGAATGTTTGCATTGTCAAGCATTCCATCCATCAATTGTTTCTTTTGTATATGTCGCCCCACGTGTGAAGGGTATGCCCAGACGTGGGTCCAGTGCTCACTACGCCACTGGATTCAAGCTAGCCTGGCTGATGAAGGGTGATGCCCTGAAACTGGTCCCAGGATGCCTATTTCCGTTCCAGGGAGGACCTGGCTTGGCAGTTCGGGCTGGACTGTTCCCACAAGGAATAGGTTCAAGATTGGTTTGCAGGTGACTGGGTCCAAACAGGGGAGGTGTGGTAAGAAAAAGAATGATGGAATAAAGCCAGATCCTTATGACTGGGGGTGAATGTTGGCATTGTCAAAGCATTCCGTCCATCAATTGTTTCTTTTGTATATGTCGCCCCACGTGTGAAGGGTATGCCCAGACGTGGGTCCTGTGCTCACTACACCACTGGATTCAAGCTAGCCTGGCTGATGAAGGGTGATGCCCTGAAACCAATCCCAGGATACTTGTTTCCATTCCAGGGAGGGCCAGGCATGGCAGTTCGGGCTGGACTGTTCCCACAAGGAACAGTGTCAAGACTGATTTGCATATGGCTGGGCCCAAACTGGGGTGGTGTGGTGAGCAAAAGAATGATGGATTAAACCCAGATGCTTGTGACTGGGGGTGAATGTTCGCATTGTCCAGCATTCCGTCCAACAATTGTTTCTTTTGTATATGTCGCCCTAAGTGGGAAGGTTATGCCCAGACGTGGGTCCCGTGCTCACCACACCACTGGATTCAAGCTAGCCTGACTGATGAAGGGTGATGCCCTGAAACCGGTCCCAGGATGCTTGTCTCCGTTCCAGGAAGGGCCTGGCTTGGCAGTTCGGGCTGGACTATTCCCACCAGGAACAGGGTCAAGGCTGATTTGCATATGGATATGTCCAAACTGGGGTGGTGAGCAGAAGAATGATGGATTAAACCCAGATCCTTGTGACTGGGGGTGAATGTTTGCATTGTCAAGCATTCCATCCATCAATTGTTTCTTTTGTATATGTTGCCTAAGTGTGAAGGGTATGCCCAGACGTGGGTCCAGTGCTCACTACACCGTTGGATTCACGCTAGCCTGGCTGATGAAGGGTGATGCCCTCATACCGGTCCCAGGATGCTTGTTTCCGTTCCAGGGAGGGCCTGGCTTGGCAGATCGGGCTGGACTGTTCCCACAAGGAACAGGGTCAAGACTGATTTGCATATGGCTGGGTCCAAACTGGGGTGGTGTTGTAAGCAAAAGAATGATGAATTAAACCCAGATCCTTGTGACTGGGGGTGAATGTTTGTATTGTCCAGCATTCCGTCCATCAATTGTTTCTTTTGTATATGTTGCCCTAAGTAGGAAGGGTATGCCCAGACATGGGTCCCATGCTCACTACACCACTGGATTCAAGTTAGCCTGGCTGATGAAGGGTGATGCCCTGAAATCGGTCCCATGATGCTTGTTTCCGTTCCAGGGATGGCCTGGTTTGGCAGTTCAGGCTGAACTGTTCCCACAAGGAACAGGGTCAAGACTGATTTGCATATGGCTGGGTCCAAACTGGGGTGGTGAGCAGAAGAATGATGGATTAAACCCAGATCCTTGTGACTGGGGGTGAATGTTTGCATTGTCAAGCATTCCATCCATCAATTGTTTCTTTTGTATATGTTGCCTAAGTGTGAAGGGTATGCCCAGACGTGGGTCCCGTGCTCACTACACCACTGGATTCAAGCTAGCCTGGCTGATGAAGGGTGATGCACAGAAACCGGTCCCAGGATGCTTGTTTCCGTTCCAGGGAGGGCCTGGCATGGCAGTTTGGGCTGGACTGTTCCCACAAGGAACAGGGTCATGACTGATTTGCATAGGGCCGGGTCCAAACTGGGGTGGTGTGGTGAGCAAAAGAATGATGGATTAAACCCAGATCATTGAGACTAGGGGTGAATGTTTGCATTGTTCAGCATTCCGCCCATCAATTGTTTCTTTTGCATATGTCGCCCTGAGTGGGAAGGGTATGCCCAGACGTGGGTCCCGTGCTCACTACACCACTGGATTCAAGTTAGCCTGGCTGATGAAGGGTGATGCCCTGAAATCGGTCCCATGATGCTTGTTTCCGTTCCAGGGAGGGCCTGGTTTGGCAGTTCGGGCTGGACTGTTGCCACAAGGAACAGGGTCAAGACTGATTTGCATATGGCTGGGTCCAAACTGGGGTGGTGTGGTGAGCAAAAGAATGATGGATTAAACCTAGATCCTTGTGACTGGGGGTGAATGTTTGCATTGTCCAGCATTCCGTCCATCAATTGTTTCTTTTGTATACGGTTGGTGAAGGGCCATTTCAATCCATCATTGCAAGCCATTTCTTATACATTGTAAAATAAAAGTTCCTGAATTGCTCCTCAACATTGCTTTGCTTACCAAGAGGCAAGCACTATAACATGGAACATGTTGCAGTGACAAAGTCACTAAAGGTGTCGCCCAGCCTGCTCTCAAGGAGATATTTTACATCTATACCAAGTACGCTGAACACTTGGTAGGCAAGGGTGTTTTCAGACTCTAGTTTTTTTATTATGTCCACTACAGCAGTTATGTTTTCCTATAAAAATCGAAGAATGGAGTAGAGTGTACTTTTTTCACATTACTATCAATATGCGACCAAATATCCTCACATTTCTTGCCTTTGGCATCATCACTCAGCAAAAGTTATGTAAACAATTAATATAGCATTCACAACCTCTAGTACTGAGAACAATCAGCCAAGTGACACAGTTGGGATGACTCTTTCTTTGATGCCACACAAATCAAAATGATAAATATTTGCGTTTTAGTCCCCATGCATAACAAAACAGTGCACCAGAATGGACTAAAAAGTCAATAGCATGCTTCATTAACTCTGATGATTGTAAAGATGCTTTCAGCATACCACCTAACAAGTGGCAATGATCTCTTACAGGGAAGCACTTCAGCTCATGTATCGATGTTGACAGGTCATCACACAACTTTTTCATATGCTCAGCTGAATCACTGCAAATAGAAACAATATCGCTCCAATCTTTGTTGAACTTGGAAATAACCTTTTTGCAGGAGCATTCCAAGTAACGCTGCGTTCTACGATTTCCAAAAGTCTGGTGTCATGTTTTCACCACTATCCCAGATGCTTTGTGATAGCACTCTTTTCACATACACCTGTCACTACACCTTGCATTTAATGTTTAAAGCCTGGGGTATTTGGCAATTCACCTACTATCAATACTGACTCACTAGAAAAGGGACTGATGTATCAAGGGTTTTTACCCATTCTCTGTGGTTATATGTGATGGCACATATTGGGAAAGATTCTTTTGAAACCAGCCATTTTACCTATCAGTGAAAGAATCAAACACAGCCAAAATATCAAATATGATTTTGATATTTCCTGATTCTCTACAGTTTATAAAATAATTAAACAAGACCTAATATCATGTTTCAAAACCCTGCATCCTTAGACCAAAGACCACAAAACTGAAAAAAGCAAAAGGAACAAGAAACAATATTTTAGTGACATCCCTAAACAACAAAGCTCATGCAAAGTAATGTTAGCCCAGTCTTTTTTGCTACCTTGTATAACAAAGTTACATTGTATTGACCCCTATGGGAAGAAATAAAAATGACTCTTCCATGCTCCTTTTCCTTTCATTGAATGGAAAATAGTTTGTGGTTGTGCAGGTGTTTTTTCACTGTTTATATGTTTACACTGGTGAGGGCTATTTCCCTTTTGGTGGAGTTTTATCAGTTATTATAGGGTTAAACCTAAAACAAGACAGCCTCAATATAACTAACTTTCTCATCGATTGCATACAGTTCTCAAAAAGGAACTGTGGGAGGACACACTGCGCATGCCCTAACCTCACATTTATTAAACACAAAGGAATAATTTTGGGTCATGTTAACAGAAAGCAGACAGGTTTCCCATAGGGGAAACAGAGACGGTCTAGTGAAATAAAAGTCACCATTAGCGGTGTAATATTTTCTGTACGTTACCTGCCCCTACTAGATAGGTTGAGGTAAGGATCGGGATTCTGAATATGGAGGCTTCATGTTTCTTGACAGATACCTGCAATCTAACAATTCACTATTGGTGGGGAGGATAATACAAATCCTAGTAGCGGGGGAAGTAGAAATGAGGTTTATGTTTGGTGTTTAATTTGTAAAAGAATAGTGCTGGGCCAAGGTTATTCTTAGGAGCATGCCTCCAACACTGCAGAATGCCAGGATTGCCAACAACCAACACTTCTTAGTTTTGATTCCACCTTGTGCCTCTTTCTTTAACCACCCTACACTTCCTGTCCCTTAATTTCTCTCATGCATGTTATTGTTTATCACTGCCCTCTCCCTTTGGCTGTGTTTTCCTGACTTTCTCTACCTTTATCTCTCCCTTTTCTTCCCAGCTCCTGCTTACTGTTTCTGTTGATGAAAATTAAACCTCAATCCCCAAAAATGAGTATTGGAATCCACCACCAGCAAATTAAGCACTGTATGTGGCAAGGAAAGGATGACAGTTGACTCTCCGACCATCCAAATACAGCATACAAGGTTCCGGGATGCCTCAGGGTATTAGTTGCGCTATATATAAATAAATAAATAAATAAATGATGGATGTCTTTTAGGGTCACATGTAACTATGTCTGCATGAAAGTTCAATGTTCAGTTTGGGAAATACTTTGGGGTCAAATTTTAAGAGCCGAAAAAGTCAATATCAGTTCAATATGGCTGAAATGTAAATTGCTTTTGTGACTTAAACATGATAAAACATCTGATTACACAGCTAGGGTTTGTTACAGGGCTTTATATCAAGGCATGCACTACCCTCACACGTATTTCTGTGTGTTAGAACCTGAAAGGGGGAACACAACAGACAGAACCATGTATTTAATTGGGAAAAAGGTGATTTTTAGAGCACCTTGAACACAGAAATGTAGGTCAATCTCTTGCAGGCAATTAAGGCTAGCATTTCTGAGTGTGGTTGCTTGCACAGAGAAAACATGTGGGTTGTATGTCCGAATATTGTACTGAACTTTATTGTGTTTCAAAAATATTGTAGTCAAAATATGAAGGTCAACAATATCACTAAAGTAAGTTTAAATACTCAAACATATATTTACTATTCTTAGGTCCTTATTAGGAGTTTGGCAGTCCAGTGGACCACCGTATCGGCGGTGGCAGTACGAGTGTGGTGAGTTTGGTGGTCTGACCGCCATATTACGATTTGGGTAGATTGACTTTGCAAGGACCCCTCCTGAACCACCGAGACCGCCAGCAGACCACTGACCACCGGCATCATGATAGGGGAAAGGCAGCCACCATAGGGTGGTCCAGGGCAGCTGCACCGCCATGTGTATTAGAAGTTGCCTGTTCCACGAGCGGACCAAGCGGTCTGACTGCCAGCTTCAAGGTGGCGGTGATGAAGGATCTGGAGAGTATACTCACCCCTTTCTTGTTCTTCCAGGTAAATTCCAACATGGATCCCTTTCTCCAGGTACCCAATCCACAGCAGGATCTTGACCTTAAAGATTACCACCCTGTGTGCAGCAATCTACAGGTGAATCCTTTTCATACCATAAACGCATTGCCAGGACTGCCAACATATGGGCCGAACCCCAATAATGGGTATATGGTATTGTGCCAGATGTATTATGCATATGTGTGCATCCGACACATATGCAGTTGAAATGCACACACAGGCATCAATATATTTGGTAATAGTACGCACTACTGCTGCAAGGTCCCTGCCTCCACACCGCCAGCTCTGTGGTCGACTCGTAATATGGCGGTCTTTGGGCTGCCAGCGCTGTCGGCGGCTGGCGGAGGCGGGCCTTAGTTTATAAACACATTATCCAAGTATATGTTTATGAGTTAGGAATAGTAAATATATACTCACCTATACAGTATTGTGGTTGCCAATATTTTGGCTACTATAGTTTTGTACAGCGTAACTTAAAACACAATGAATATATTTACAAGGGCTTATTACCACAGAAACGTCACTTTTTGTGACGTTCCTGTGTCGATAATCCCTTTGCGTTATTTAAAAAGCGACATTAAGCCACTTAATGTGGTTTAATGCTGCCTTGTAAATAAACCCCCCTTTGACGCCACACTTAACGTGAAAGGCGCGGGCAATGTTTTTTCGGTGTGCATTCCGGCACAACACCCACTTATTTTGGCGCTGCCCCCTATTTTCAAGGGTGGTGTAAATATGGGACAGCACCAAATGAAGACCAGGGCACACGTGGTATTAACGTGGAGAAACAAGGAGAAATGTTGAATTTTTCCTTGTTTTCGCTATTTCTATGTGTGCTGCATTGTGCACCACACGTAGAAACAGTGAATCGCCATGAATGATTGTTTATGTGCAGGAGGAAAATGATCATTTGCAACTTCTATGTGTGCTGCACAATACAGCACACACAGGAGTTACAAATCACCATTAGTGATTGTTTATGTGCAGGAAGGGATACCTTCCTGCACAAAAACAATCATCCCCTCAATGTAGGCACCCTTGTACTATGGTGCAAGGGTGCCTGCGTTTGCGCTAGGCAGCTGAGTTTAGCACCAGCACTAGGGAAAAAGCAGGGATGTGTTGTACCATTGTAAATATGGTGCATCCCTGCATTTTCAGAATGGTGGAACGTGGCTTTAGCAATTTTTGCTTAACGCCACGCCTCACCATTCACTTGTTATTATGCCCCAATATTTCAGTGGAATACCCCTGAATGTACTTTCTTGATTTGGTACCATCACCGGCAATCTGCTGACAGAGCATTGCCACCTTGTTGGATGGCAGAGCTTTCTTTTGTTCTTCAGAAGCAGACACTACAAACCAAACTGCTAGGTGCACAATGCAAAGAGATGTGAATTGCGTTCAGTCATGGACAGGAGGACATTTGTTAGCTCTAGCTCCGAAAGTCACACAGCCCACTGTTAAAGGCAGCCCTGTGCTGGTAAACCCTCCGAAGGTGCTAGATGCTTTGGTATTGGATAGACCACGTCACACATATGTCTATGTCCTTTTAAGACTACCACTTACCTTTTATGACAGCTCTTCTGGCTGCTTCATACTGAGGGTCATTAATGTCTGCCATCCACGGCATTGCTCCTATATCCATCACCACCTTGAACTTGTTGGGACTCTTTAGTTTCTCAAACTCATCAGTCAGGTATTTTACCACCTACAAAGAAGCACAATTGGTTTTGTTCATTTTGTCGTCAATCAGACTGCTTATCACCTCTAACTGCCCCTCACACTCACCATGCCCACTTCCTCACCCCACGAACTACTAAACATAGTACAGAAGATAAAATGACCACAGGTGCCAATCACCTGCACCAAAACAAAATAGTTGCTCAATGCTTCCCGCAAGTAGGAACAACAACATATAAATTTGTCTCTTGCTTGAGGTGATAAACAGACCATAATGGGCCAGAATGCCAAAAATAGGTGACCAGGTAATTTAAGCCTAAATTTCATGCCTAATTTGAGCCGGTGGCTGCCAGTGAGGCCCACCGGCACTCATTTTTGGGGACTGACACTTTTTGTTTTCTTAACAAACTTTGATCCAGAACAAGAGAGAGGAAAACACAAAAGGGAGAAAGACAGTGGCAAAGGGTGAAAGTAGGGATAAAAAAGTACTTTCAAGATTGAGATAAAGAGGCAGGGAATGTGGTGGTACAATTAAGATGCTTATGGTGGAATCAGGACTATGTAACCTAGGTATTTAGGAACTCTGTTGCAGGCTTCTGAGCCAAACTTTAAACTGCTGCATTTATTCTTTTACATATTAGGCTGTAGCTTGCCTTTCATCATGCATTATAAGCAGAGGCACAGGAATTATGTCATTCTGTAGCCATGGCGATGATGTACTTACTGCACCTACCAACTAATGGAACATATGATGCACAATCTGAAGATTTTAAGAACAAAAATTGTTTTGTGCTTAGTTTGACCTTATAGGGATCAAACATTACTTAGAAAAGAGCCACATCTGGTGTTGAACCATGGTAGACCCTTTGCAGGTATTCACCAGTAACCTAGCAGTTGTTTATTGATGTGTTGAGGTGTTAAACTGGTACTAATGAAGTAGAATTTTTTAAGGTGGAGGAGCGTTGCCCCACTGCTCAAAGGAAAAATAAAATGATAATTTATTTTAATTATCATTGTATTTTTACTATTGAAGTAAGTGGCTCTCGGGGTAGGGCGGGCGGTCCAAAGCTGGGAGAGGAGAGGTTTGCACTCCTTAAGTGTGCATGACTGCTTGGCCGACCCTCTCGGGCCAGCCAAACAGCAACACCCATTGCACACCCCTTTCATGCAAAGTATTGCATTACAAGGCGCTGTATTTACAAAGCGATGAAAAGCCATGCAGGGTCGCTTTGCATGGCCTTATAAATATGGTCCAGAAAGCGAAAGACAGATAGATGATGAACAAAATGCAGAGCAAATCAAACATTCTCCCCCAGTCAAGTGATCTGGCTTAAATCCATTGTCCTTTTGCTCACCATGTAGATGCAGCCATATGCAAATCAGTCTTGACCCTGTGCCTTATAGGAACAGGGCAGCCCAGCTGCCAAGCCAGGTCCGCTCTGGACCAGATGCAAGCATCCTGGGACCGGTTTCGGGGCATCACCCCTCATCAGCCAGGCAAGCTTGAATCCAGTGGCACAGTGATCCTGGGACCCACGTCTTGGCATACCCAGTGCACTTTGGGAGAGAAAGCAAAAGACATACACATGATGGATGGAATGCAGAGCAAATCGAAAATTCACCCCCAGTCAAGAGATCTGGGTTAAATCCATTGTTCTTTTGCTCACCATGCCAAGCCAGTTTAGACCCAGCCATATGCAAATCAGTCTTGACCCTGTGCCTCATGGGAACAGTCCAGCCCAAACTGCCAAGCCAGGTCCTCCCTGGACCAGACACAAGCATCCTGGGACCGGGTTCGGGGCATCACTTCTCATCAGCCAGGCTAGCTTGAATACAGTGGCACAGTGAGCCCAGGACCCAAGTCCACGCTACAATGCAGCGTTGTGATAGGTCTGAGTGTCCTGGTTCAATGCTCAACCAGGGAATGGGGGCCTGGGCTTGTTGTCCACCCAGATTGTAATGCAGCCTGCATGGAGAACAGGCAAAGTGCACAGTACTGTTTTAGGCGGGCCGAGAGGGCCAACCAAACAGTCATGTGCACTTGGGAGTGGGCAATCCACTCCTGCCCTGCTCCGAGAGCAGAGCAGAGCAGCCCCGCCCAACCACCAGCCTGCAAAGCAGCATGGAAATATAAAATGATAATTACTTAAAGTTATTGTCATTTTATATTTCCTTTACGTTGCACTTTTTAAAAACAGTGGGGCGATGCTCCTCCGCGATAGCGGAGGAGCGACACTGCTTGTGTATAGAAGATTTTATGAAGATCTGATTGTTAACTGTGCAACATAATAGTATTGACTGATCTCCTTGGATAACACATCCCACCATGTTCACAATTAGTGCCGCACCAGCGACATACTAAAGAAATGCATAGTTTACCTGTTTTTCCACAACGTCATTTTGCATGTTTGGAACCAGCCGGATTGAGAATTTCCCTATTACTTTTGCAGGTATGACTGTTTTGCTGCCAGTTGCATAAAACGCCCCCTCGATGCCATGGATGCTAAGTGAGGGGTACCGCCAAAGGTGGAGAAGAACATCCTCCTGATAGGTAAAATAAAAAAACAGATGAATGACTAAATACAGAGTACTATATATCCATTTCATATCTAAGTGTTTGTTTGGATATAGTATCATAATACTACCACAATCTGTTGAGCATTTTACAATTGATATTTCAGTTGGATGTTACAATATCGAATACAAATTATGAACCTGGAAAGGCATAGACTGTATAACATTGAACTGCACAGTATTGTCAGTGTAGGCGTCTAGAGGAGAGTGTAGGGTTACTATTCTAACTCCACATCAATTTACCTTGCTAATAATGCCCATGTCGATATCCTACACTCGATACTGATGCAGGTTGATAAGTAAAAGACAATAGTGTGGTGACACATCAATATCATTAATATCTTAATACAAATTATTGTTACATTCATTTTTAAATTTAAAAATTGAAAATAGTTTATTAATATATTTTTAATTAAATAAGAAATAGGTAGTGTTTTACATGTCTTTAACATTAAAACATACTTATTTATATTTTTAATGTTTTAATTTCTTATGGGGGTTTATTTCAATTCCGTACCTCCATTATTTTCTATGGGGGGGGGGGGGGGAGAGACAGTACCAGTGGTTGGCCATGTGTGGCACTGGATTTTGCTACTTTTTTAATTTAGTAGTAACTTGTTCAGCATTCCATCCATCATTTGTTCTTTTTACTTTCTAAAAGTGGCATTTTCAGAATTGTGACTAAACCTAGCTTTACCATTAAAAAGGATTTTCGTTTGCAATTCATTTGAGTTTCAACAGCAGTTCAAGGTTCAAGGTTCAAGGTTAGCAATTATTAAATGTAATAAGGTAACACAGTGTTAGCCAACGGGAGAGATAAACCTTAAAACAGTGAATAACAACCTAAATTTTCAGTGCCAGGACATGTAAAATTTAAGTACCCATGTTCTACTTTTTAGGTACAGTGCACCATGCCCTATGAGCCTTTAAGGTCTACCTTAGGGGTGACTTATATATATTAAAAAGGAAGGTTTATTTCTGGCAAAAGGTTTATTTCGCTCTTTTACATTAGTGGGTGGCACTATGAGTGCTGCAGGCCCGCCAGAAGCATTTAAATCATAGGCCCTTTGAACATTGACTACAATTTATTAGGGACTTTCAAGTACAGTAAATATGCCAATTAGGTGTAGGTCAATGTTACCATGTTTGAAGGAGAAGGTACAAGCACTTTAGTACTGGTTAGCAGTGGTAAAGTACACAGAGTCCTAAAGCCAACAAAGACAAATTCCGCAAAACAGGAGGGGTGAGAGCAAAAGGTTTAGGGGAATGCCACGCTAACAATGTCAAGTCTAACAGTAACATTAGCGAATGGCTACTTGCAGCATTCTGTATACATTTTTGGGATGGGAATGTCTTTGTTCATTACATTCTGCGTTCACTTCTGCATTGGCCCAGTAAGGAAATTAATCTGTGCCCAGTCAAACCAATAGTTGTGGTCATGAATATGTGGGGCTCCTGTGTTCTTTCAGGATTACTCTAGGTGATTTTAAACGGCTGCTTGACATACAATGCTTTGAGTTTCTATGAGGCAATCAAGGAGCAAACAGCATCATTAATTAACACATTTTTGCCCTTTAAAAAAGAACACTTTGGCTGTAGCTCCTTATCTATGATATGAGAAACAGTTCCCCCAATTTTTGTAAAATGATAATCATCCCAGGTGGGTAATTCCGAAAGTTGAAATGCTTTGGCCGAAGTTTAAGCAGGGAGGCTCGTGTGCTGTGAAACTGAAGGAGAGGAAGACAACTAAACATGAAAAAGGTCTTCTTGCCATCGTGCCTGCTTGCCTGGAGGAAATGTAAATACAAACAACTGGTCAATCTGCAAATGTAAAGGGTGCTTGGAAGCCGGTATTGACTATAGTTGATGGAAGATATTTAAGCTTCCTGATCACACAGATTTATTCTATTTCAGTGGTTTTGCAAACAAGTTACTAGCTGAGCTGTGAAGTGTGTCCTTTTAAAGGACAGTTATAAAAACAAAATTGTAATATGTACAGTCTGGGTATAACTAAAATCTATTTTTTGGAAGCATTTTTTTATCTTACATCTATTTGAGCATTCATAGCAGCTTTTCCTATACAGTATGTAATGCAAGTTTAAAAATATAACTTGAATATTCACAATGCTTTCTATCACAGACTGGGACCTCATAGCACTAAATACACACAAGTCACTGTTCTCCACTTCACCAAGCAGGATTCAGTCCTGTGACCCTCTGGTTAGAGACACAGACCTTTGGAGTGCATTAACTTCCACTCATTAACTTAACTTGCATTTTTTTTGATTTCTTGTGCATTATTTTATAAGAATGAAAGAATGTGTCTAATGAAGCGCGCAACTACTCCAAGGAGTGTACCGGTGCTCTGGTCAAAGGCCACCATTACAGAGTATAGAGTCTTGCTTAAAGAGCCAGGTATTCAGCCTTTTTTTAAACAGCAACATAGCATCAATTGAGTATATCTTAAGAAGGAGCTTGTTCCATGCAGAAGGCCCTAGATAGGACAAGGCACGTCTCCCACTTCTAGTTGTGAACCCTCGGGATCCTGGCCAGAAGGCTGTTGGCTGATCACAGGTTTCTCGAGGGGAGGTAAAATCTGATTCTTGTCCTAAGGTAGCCTGCACTCAGGTGGTGAAGTGCTTTGTGGACCTGCGCTAGTGTTTTAAACAAGATTCTCTTCCTAATTGGAGATAGGCTAAGAAGAATGTTGGCTGCTGTATTCTGGACCACCTGTAGTCTGTTAATCAGGTGGTTGGTGAGTCCCAGATATAGGGCATTTCCATAATCCGATCTCGAGGTTATAAGTGCTGGATGACCGACTTTCTTGCAGAAAATGAAAGAAAATGTAAGAACTTTCTTAAAATTTGCAGTAGCCCAAAACATGTTCCTACTACAGCTTTGATTTGTGGTTGAAAGAACAGACATTTTTCGAAATTGACACCTAAATGCTTAACTATTCTCCCTGAGGGCCCAGCAGGGATGCGTCTTGAGGCCAGAAGCACTGCCATGTTTCAGGGGTTATGACCGAAGAATAGTATTTCTGTTTTGTCTGTGTTACATTTAAGTTGATGAAGGGTCACCCAGTGGAAAACTTTTTTAAGACAGGTTGGGGTGGATTTGCCCGCGATCACTTCTCCCCTGCCCCAGGAAAACAGCAGCTGAGTATCATCAGTGTAAGAGGTCACTTTTGCCCCCAAGGCTTCGGCCAGCTGAGCTAGTGGGGTAAGATACATTTTAAAAAGTGTAGGGCTCAAGGCCGAGCCCTGGGGCACCCCCAATGTAAGCTCATGGGACTATGAAGAGAAAAATGAGATCCTTACCTCCTGTCCTCTGCCCTCTAAAAAGAAACCCAGGCAGCTCAATACTTGCCCAACTATATGTAGTTATCTGAAGGTGATAGAAAGAAAAAAGTTGCAGACTTATTCATTTCTTTAGCCCCGACTTTGACTTCTCCCCGTGCTCACTCACCCCACCCCCATGACTCAAAGCATCACAGTTCCCATACCTTTTTTTAATACACTTTGATCACTGCTATTAATAATACACTGGCAAATCAAATATAGGAATATTAGGGTCTCAACAATATAGCCTTGCCATTCTACCTTTGTGTCTTGTCGGAATTTTGTCACACCAGTGTTGTTCTTGTGCTCTTCCAGATCAAACTCAATATTTTCATAGAGCTTCTTCTCTTCTTTAGTTAGGGGTGCCACATTGTCATAGATACCAGGGATCAGAATGCGGCCGGAAGAGTCCACCAGCTTTCCTTGAAGTAGAAAACAAGATACTGTCAGAGGTTTGTTGGGTGTACTTATACCAAGTATAGAATAGGAGATTATTATAAGACACAATGATAGTAATAACAAAACATTAGGATCCATGAGTTGGTAGTGGTGTTGAACAATACCATATGTCGAATTCAATGTGGACACACTATATGTAAGGTGAGATGGTCACACATTCTACATTATGTTTTCATGTATACTATTAGGATTTCAAACTTCTAAAGAGTGCTGCTAAGTAACCAAACATTTTGGGGACATAGTGATGCTTTTCTCATCACTTCTAAAACAAATTCCAGCTGAGCCCTTATATTTGCAGATGAAGTGAATGTTTATTGTTTAATGAAGTCTATATGAGAATTATGGAAATCATATACCACTTGTAATTTACATTAGAAGTGGCCCAGGTAGTGCCTAGTAAGAGTAATGCAAAGCGAAGCTAAGAAGAACATGAATAATGCCTCAGCACCTCTGGTAGCAGCATATTCCTAGAGCCTTGGTTTCATGAGAAGCAGTCCTATCTCAGAGCTGGGTGCGATGGATGGTTGAAGCAGAAGCAGTTGGAGGACATGGTTGAGTTATAGTGTTTTAACTCATTTGTTTCTCCTATTCTAGCAGACCTGTGAACACCATGAACTACAAATGCATTTGTTATCTTCCCTAGGGTGGCAGCGGTGTCCCAGCCCCAGCAAGGGAGCCTGATGCATAGGTAAAGTTGAAAGAGCTTCGTTGAGTGTTGGTCTACTACAGACAGCTTGCAGAGAACTGTGAGAGTTGCTACCAGCAACCACACACAGCAGCCCCTATAGGGGCTATCTCACAGGGAAAAGCCAGGACGGGTTCCCAAGGCAAGCGCGGAGATACCCCTTCGGGGGTCGATTCAGGCGCTATATAAGAAACATAATAATAATAATAATAATAATAAGAGGTACTGCCTGGGTAAGCTGCAGCAGTAGACCCGCGGTGTCTGATTCAGGCCAATCCAGAATACCTAATTGACAGGCGAGAGGAGGGTGTGGAGTAGGCCATTGGCTAGGGCAGTTACCCACTTTCCTAATCACATTTATTTACAGACCTTTGTTGTTGTTTTTTCCCCGCCTGGAACTTTTTTTAAGTTTGTGGACTAACTCATAAATTCCATTTAAATTATGTGGAAATTAAGTATGTACAGCGTTGGGTACTTATACAGTGCAAACCTAGCTACAACTCAAGAGAGTACTGTTTAGTTATGGGTGTACAGAATAGAGTACAGGGTATGGTGTGCTACAGATGAGAAAGATTAAGAGGTAAAACAGAAATGCTGGAAGGTACTGAATGGTACAGAAGGGAAAAGGGGCAGGAGTTTTAATTAGTAGAGAGTGGCAGGAACATTTCACAACGTGAAAGGGCTGGGAAATTTACATTGAGCCAAAAGGCAAGTGACTTTTGACTGAGGGGGGTTCCTTTAGACGAAGTCTGGTAGTCAGGCAGATTGCATAATAAAAAGGTGTTACTTGCAGATCGGAGTCTTCAGTTCCTTAAAAAACTAGAGAAGGAATGGAGCTTCCAGTAACTGGGCAGGACTCGGGCTAAAGATCCCCTCTGCATTAAAGTAGAATGCCTTGAGGATTCCAGACGTTTTTGTTCTCTAACCTGGTGATGTTGCTGTTTCAGGTGTTGCAAGGGCCACTAGAGAACTTCCTCTTAATTACTAGTGTGGGTGGTGCTTCAGTGTACTGCCTAGAGGCGGACGCAGATATGTATGAGTAACTTGTATAGGTCTTTCATCGTGGAGTCGATCCTGTTGAATTTCTTTAGGTTTTTAATGAACCATGCCACAGCACTGAAAATGCTTTTTGGGAAGCAAGGTGGACTGGAAGGCTAGGACATTGGACACAAGACACTGCATCTATTGAGATGTGACAGGAACCTTAAGTGGACAGCAGTTCAGAAGTTTGATTCTGGATAAAAAGCCTTCGGGTTGCAAAGAAAAAGTGTTGCACCTGGTCATTTTTGTCTTCTTTGCAGTGTGTGTTCTGAAGTGGAGTTGTGTCAATGTAGACGCTAACAATGTCAGGTCTAACAGTAACATTAGCCAATGGCTATTTGCAGCATTCTGTATACATTTTTGGGATGGGGATACCCAGGGATGTGGTATCAACGAGCCAAAGAGTGACGCCACTGGGTTTCATTGCAGAGAGCCAATTCTTCACTCACACTCAATGTTTTTTACAAAGTGATTAATTATGACCTTGATTGATGATAGCATTAGAAAACCTCTCTATAAACCAATTAAAGGCAAGGGATCATTTTTCAGAAGTCTTTTGCCCCCTAGCTTTGTTTAGAGCACTTCATCCTTCTTCAGCTAAGTTTCTGAAAGTCTGAAATCAAAGATCTAAAATATTCACACTGGAGGGCATGATTAAAATGCCCACATGACTCTGTGACTTTCTCCTTGGTAATCGCTGGCTCCTACTGCCTAAGGAGACAATGGGTATTTGCTTATGCTATATAATAAATCAATAAATATATAAACAAACAAATAAAAAATAAATAGCAACTGGTTACATAAGGTCTGCCAAATACAACACCCACACACACCAGCACAGGCATAGAAGTAAACCCTTCACTCACTGTTACCTTGGGCAACATACACCAACAAGCACTGGCAAAGACAGTCAGTTTTGCCTTTAAAAATGAGCGGTGAACAATTGATTTTGCCATTGCTGGTTTATCTTGGTAGAGGCAAATGCTTCTCATCAATGCTGTTCAGCATCTAAAGAACAGTTTGGTAGGAGAGAATTACAGAGACTACGGAAGATCTGGGTGGATGGACTGAACCTGTGAGTGGGAAGCAGCCCACAGGGGAAGAAGTAAGAAAACACTAATAGATAAAAAGTAGTACCCTGAAAATAAGCTGTGGAAGGATACAAGTCATGCAGTCGGGACAAGCTCAAGTAGAAATGCTCCTCCAGAGGTGGGAAAAACAAAGACTAGGGAGTGAAGCAATCAAATTAGAAGCAGGGAAAGAAGAGAGACTAGAAAGTCATCCAATTGAGGGCAAGGGGATGACCCTAAGCAAGCTATATCTATATATTTTTAATGTATAGCAAATATTAGGTCTTCAAAACCAGACAGTAAAAGATGTCTGTAGGCACATCATTAAAAAAAAAAAAATTGGAATTAATATTTGTAAGGTCCCTCTCATATCAAAAACCCGTTACGTCCACAGGAGTAAAATGCAAAACATCTGAGGAAAAATCTTGGGCCAGGACCAGTCACCCCAGATCAGAACATGCACAGCAAAATATGGCGAATTTGTGAATATCAGATTTAGAGGCAGCTCCAGGCTCCACACACTCCCACATTCACTGTATATAGCAAAATCTGCAGCATTCTGGGGTCTGCAATGGACTCCCAGACCCATAGCCCCTATGCTTCTTGAGTCCCAATCAACAGTCAACAGACATGGACAGGAAACATTATGTAGTATTGACAGTGCAGTCTGTCAGTTCTTGTTTGGGTCTATGATAATTCCTGTAAAAAATCAGTGCATTCGCTATAAATTGCTGTTTACAGACAATGTTTGAAACTGGATTTTCTTTAAAGAAAGTCAACAAAAATGGGGGGTGTGACCAAGATGGCAGCCGGGCAGGTCGCTCAGATTTGTGTACCGACAGCTGCCCCAGCACAGAGCATCCTCCACGGCTCTTGAGCCTCTACCAGTACCTGGCAGCACTGCAACAACCTCCTGCACCCCCGTTAACTTCCGAAGGCCTGCTGATGTCATCCGGTGCACCGGAGGATTGGAGGCTAGCGGCCTCCAACCTTCGGTATCAGAACTCTCCCTATCCTGCTGTGGACTGCACCCATTTTCCGGGGGAACCAGAGGCCTCACAGATGGTTGTGGTCCCTGCCAGCCCATCCAGTGACATGGCTGAGCATGATCATCATAGCGGCCTGTGGCCATTCTGCTGGTATCAAAGGCCTGGGACAAATCTACACTGCCATGGGCTGGGGGCTGGGCTCTGACAGTGCAGCCGTCTAGTGGGGCACATTTCTGAGCTCTGACCACATTCCTGGTACCATTATACAATGATGCAGTCTCCCCCCACTGCTACCACCTGGCGCCCCCCAGCAATAAAATGAAGTGCTTGCCTTTGGAGGAAGGCGGGCCTATAGGGGCTTGCTCCCATCATTCTGCGATGATAGAGCTCCTCTTCACCACTCGAGGTCCCCATGTGCCTGTTTGACTGGTTCAGCATCAAACATCCTTATGGAATGGGATGCATTCAAGGTTGTTATGTGGTAACCTTTTATTACGTCAGTCTACGGTGGCAGATTGGTTCTCTGCTGAGAATTGGAAACATTTAAAACTGACATACATGCACTTGAACTCTCCTTCTGCATGAACCCGAAGTCATGCCCTAGTTGGTACAAATGAGGAAGGACCGCAAACCCGGCTTGACATGACTCTGCAAACTAGACTGTAGGGAATATGTGGCTCGCCAACACTTGGAGGGTGATGAAGCGGGTCGGATGTTAGCTTGGCTGCTATGATCTGAGACCTCCAAGGCCCCCATCACTGCAATAAGGACCCACAAGGGGAGGAAAGTAATCAGTCAAGCAGAAATTAATGCAAAATTCACAGAGTACTACACTTGGTTGTACAATTTAGAGACAGGAGGTGGATGACATGACCATTGAGGGATAATTGGGTGCTGTGCACCTACCAACAGTATCCCCCTTACAGTGGGGGAAGCTGGATGCCCTACTAATTGCAGAGGAGATACATGCAGCTATGAAACAAATAGCATGAGAAAAGACATTGGGCATGGACGGATTGCCGCAGAGTTCCATGCCACTTATGCGGTGCAACTGGTCCCCAAATTACTGCAAGTGTACGAAACGACCCAAGCCGAGGGGCAGGTCCAGAACTCCATTAGAAAGGTGATAATCTCAGTCCTCCCAAAACCCTACAGGGATCAGCTGTTAATGGGTTCTTACCACCCATTATCACTTCTAAATTTAAATGACAAGATACTGGGTAAACATTTGACAAATCAATTGGTGCCTGTAGCCCAGACACTGGTGATATCAGAACAGAACGCCTTAATCCAG
Source organism: Triturus cristatus (assembly GCF_964204655.1). Classification (NCBI taxonomy): domain Eukaryota; kingdom Metazoa; phylum Chordata; class Amphibia; order Caudata; family Salamandridae; genus Triturus; species Triturus cristatus. Next base: position 191,235,177 of record NC_140588.1, read on the forward strand.
GGCTGAAGCACTTTCCTAAACCTCTGCCATTTATTTCTGATTATGAAGTGGGCAGACGCCTCTGGGATTACCCCTTCAGTGGCCTCTCTCAATATGGAAAAGGCATTTGGTACACTTGATGAACATACCTGCTGGTGGTGCTGAGGAAGTTGCGCTTGGGGAGTGGGTTCCTCTCTTGGGTTCGGCTACTATTTGCCACCCCAACGGTGAGGGTGAAAACTGGAAAAGTGATCTCCAACCCATACAGATAGGCAGAGGTACCCACCAGTCCCCCATCACATTTGCATTAACCATGGAGCCTTTGGCAAGCTCACTGAGATCAAGGGATCCCAACTAGGGGATTCGCATGGATGGGAGTTGGCATATAATATCCCTATATATATCGATGATATCAAAATTTATCTCCAAGACAACGAGGACAATGTAACTAACATGATTGCATTAGTAGAAGAATTCAGCAGGGTATCGGGTCAACATCAACTGAAATAAGTCCTGTCTCTTTCTCCTCAGTTCACTGTCTGATGCACAACGGGCAGCATTACCACCTACACCTCTGGTTTGAAATATTTGAGAGTCAACGTCTACCATTCGGACAGTGATGTGACAACCAGCAACTTGGGATTGACACTGACATCTGCTAGGTCTTTGCTTCCCTTCTGAAGCAGACTACCCTATCACTCATGGGACGCATCATGACTGCTAAGGTGCTGGTGCTTCCTCACCTGCTGTACTTCTTCTTTGTGGTCCCGGTGCAACTGGGTAGACATTCATTATGAAACTCCAGTCCTTATTGACTGCTCTGACATGGGGATCGGACAGGTGCAGGGTGGCGAATTCCAAGTTGTATGCTCCATAGGCTGAGGAGAGCCTTGGAGCACCGCAGTATGATAAATATTACATTGCAGCACAGCTACAGTGGCCTATGGGGTGGCAGTCGGGGGATTGCCTAGTGGAGGTGGGGAACAGGTTTTCTCCTCCCTCAGTGGACTTATATTGGAGTGGCTGTTGGGCTCAATGCAGGTGGTACATATAATGGGGCAAAATACTCTCATGCAGGTAGCCACATGGTGTTGGGAGAGAGGCATGAGTGGAATAGATGGGCATATCTCCTATGCCCCCGAAGTCCCCATCTGGGTTGTGCCAGGCTGCAGGGACTTGCACTCACTTCATGATGTCCAACCCTGGATGGAGCCTTCGTGGCTGCAGCGGGGCTCCCCCTTGGCAGCTTCCTCCTGTTCTCTGTCCGAAAACGCCAACTGTCTATACTTTGGAATAAAACACATGGCGTTCGAAAATAATCACAGGTTCTTCTAACTTTCCTGGTACACGGAAGGGTCCAGAAAGATGTGACGTGCCTCTATAAAGCAGTGCAGGAGACAGGGAAACCAAACTTAGCCCCACTAAAAGAAATTGGGAAGAGGATACAGGTCAAGAGTTATCAGACATCCATTAGGAATGTTGCCTGTCAATGGTCAATGCGGTCTTGCCTCAAATTTAGCCAGTTCAATTACCTATTCCGAGCATATTTGTATCCCTGTCCGGCTCACATGTATGTACCTGACTGTATTCTATAGTTGGCCTATGTGCACAGAAAATGGATCCAGATTTTTATCACACGGTGTGGCTTTGCCCACAAGTTACGGAATATTGGAATGGGTTAGCAATGGACTTAACAGAGAGATAGTAGGCATACAGATCACCGTGGATCCCAAACACTTCTGGCTGGTACTTGAGAAGCATACAAAGTCCACAAAAAATGCACAGGTTTCTAGACCTTGCCCTGGTACTTATGAAATGTAGTACAGCAATGACCTGGAGTCTCCCCTGCCTCACCCACTTACCAGATGGCTAGACAACGTCAAAAGGGGATGGTACGCAGAACTAGACGCTACCAGAAAATACACTGGCCTCACTGGAAACCCCACAGCATCACTGCAATGGGAGGGTTTCTTGAGGGAGGTAGAGACCAAAACAGATGAAAGGCCACCATGAATCAGACATAAATCTTTCTACACCACTACTGCACTAGCTTCAGGCTGGTATGCCCTAGATACACTCACCACATAGTATGATAGGCCAGAACCTCGATAGGAATTTCCCCGTTGGCATTCCACCCTTCTCTTACACTTGAAAAGCCACCGTCACATAGAGGTGGTTATGCCCTCCTCAAACACATCTCCTGAAGGTATGTTGGATGTGGCGCAATTTCTACCAATTGATTTGATGGTTTGTTTCTTTGTATAGATATTCCTGCCCTGTGTCTTGTTTTAATGCTATTGGAGATGGCAATTTGCACTGTGATACAACTGTGATAATTCATTTTGTGTATAATGGAACATATGCAAGTATGTACTTTGATTATACGGTATGTTGGTGTTAAAATCAATAAACACTGTGACAGAAAAAGTCAACAAAAATAAAGTGTACTGCACAGAAATTTAAAGTCCCAGAAAAGTCCCACAAATATATCCCCTAAAGTGAAGAGTATATGATCATCTGATGTATCCTTAAATGTTAATGGTACTCAGGCTTCAGTGGAAAAACTTTTGTATAAGTAAACACTTAGGAGGAAGACGTCCACACATAGGATTTTAGCGGAAAATGTCCACAGATTTCAGGTATTGTGTTTAATTGAAAATGCACTCCTTAAATCGGTCATGCAGGAGGAAACCTTTGCTACTGTGAAAGTCAATGCAAATGAAAATTGGTGAATTGCAAACTACTTTAATTTCAGCAGCTGCCACCTTTGCAAAACATTGCAAGTAAAAAAAAAATTCTCCACCTTACCAAGCAATATTATTTTAGAAAGCAATGTAATCCTAAAAAACATTGAATTTGTTCCAAGTAACTCTTTATGAGTGATTAGGCATATATCCTGGGCAGATGGAACGCACATTACAAAAGCAACATAACACTTTTGCAGTAAATACAAATGAGACAGAGATCCATGCCAAGTAGCAGTGTTGGCCAGTGGTCCAAACCAATAAAGTTCACTCCTGTTGTCTATCCATCCTATCTTAGGGTGGCACTATCATTCTAGTGGGTGCAGGTACAACCCATATCTCTGGATAGGAGCCCACCATCCCTAATCCACAAACTTGCCCAACAGGGGCTAGGACCATGCAACACGGGAAACAGAAGAGCTACTACACTACTTGTGTGATGGGGGTGACAGGGAGAGATTTACCCTGGTGTTAGGGCCATGCAGGGTAGGTAAGACAGCCCATCACCAAGGAAACATGGGGGCAAGTAACTTCTACACAACCATAACTGGGTGTGATGGACCAGAGGAGTTGCATCGTGACCCACACTGAATCAGTTCCAAAAGGGTAAATGGGGGGCAGAGATGTAGTAGGATCACGGCGGTCTAACGTCAGATTTAGCCTCCAGTTTGCCAGGTAAATGTCTAAGGCGTCTAAGTGTGGTGTTGTGTAGTTACTAGGACCCCCAGGACCTGCGTGTTTTGGATGACCTAAACTGAGAGCTTGGTGTGCAGACAGACTCTGCACACCCCCACAGAATGAGTCAGCCGTTAGACCAGCTAGCTCTACAGTGCCACTACCACCCCCCAATATTCTAAAGTGGTGTATGTAGTTGCTGGCAACCACTGAACATGACAACCCTGATTCCTCAGGCATCGTGGAAACAATACAGTATCTTTGGCTCAGTCACTTGTGCTTGCTTTTCTCAGACTACAAAGAATGGCGATTGGAATGGTTTCAATAATTATTTATTGGTCAAGCGTCAGTCTAGTGTGAAACATGTTAGCTGCGACAATCAAAAGACAGGAAGAAACAAATGTGATCGCTAGTACCAATATCGTAAATAGTAGATACATTTCTACCATAGTGCTAATAAGATGAATAAAAGCATATTATATCAAACTATAGCATTGGTGTACTCCTACAATGCGTAGCCTACCTAACTATGCTTAGCCTAAAGGTGTAGGTGAAGCATGTATGTGCAAGTGCTAGGATATGTCTTAATGGGACCTAATGAAGCCAAGGAGTCCCCGGGGAAGTACTAACCCCTCACCTGATGGTTCTGAATGAAGGACCCTGTCTCTGTGCCAAGGATGGCACCCCGCAAGGGATTTCAGGTCTCTGCCTGTCGAAGGATCAGCCTGCAGAGTCTCGGTCCAGCCTGGAAGGAATTCTCCTCTGTGTCTATAAGGGGGAGTGAGGGTCTTTTATACTGAAGCAGTCACTCCAGGGTTTTTCCAGAATAGATATGTTTTGAAACCATTCCCTAATCCTCTGCTAATCCTTTTCTTAACAAACATGATCATGCACAGCAGGCTGTTGGCCATGGATGAAAAAAAGTGGTGACCCTTGTACAGAATAAATCTACTGTGTCTGGGGACATGTTTATGTACGTCAGGTTCATGGATTAAGATATGGTACCAAGAGCCCGATGTCGGAGAGACAGAAGTAAGCTACTAGGTAAAAGGTCACCTGTGTAAGACTGTTATTTTGTGTGGATGGAACAAAATGTATGTTGGTATGTACATTATGGGACTAACCTAAAGGACATGACAGTAGTGCATCCCTCTAATGTGATATCTGATTGTGCCAGGCCGCAACCTCCGCCTTCACCCATTTGAGCAGGTACTACAGCCTGAGTCGCTGAGGGTAGTATTATGGGCACTTCCTGGCCATGGCGAAGCACCTTTTACCTAGGACATAGGTCAATGAACATAACAGCGTACTTGTTTTTACGTGTACATGCTGATTTTCAAGAGGCACCACAGGTGGCCGACTGGCAGCATCCAGCCGGTAATGGATGATACCACCCCTCTGAATTTCTCTATTAGAAGACAGGACCATTATATGTGAAGGAAGTTCACCCTGGGGCAGGGCAGTGGGGGCTGCCGTCGGAAATATACGATGACTGGGTACAGGAGTGAGGTATGTCCGATGCAGGTAAGTTAAACTGAATGTTTTTCAGTCAGGCATTCCTGTAAACCCCACACATCTGCCCAAGCGCCATATCCCACTGTCTATCTGTATGGTCTAGTCCCAGCGAAGCAGCACAGCCCTCCTACAAGATCGGTAGGTGTGTGACACGGGCATCCAAGAACACTCTGCAGAGCGCTGTAATCACACACCCTTCATGGCCATGTGTGAGTAAAGTATGCAACGGTAGAAATGGGTCAGTTGTGTGTAATCCGTCCCCCACAGCGCACCCAGCTCGGCACACAGTGCATTGTAAGAGAGGAACTCACCCTCCTTCAAGCCATATTGATCAATAAGCTCCAGGAATGACAGCAAGGTCTTGTGTGTGTATAGGTCTCGTAGTGTCGTGAGCACGGACTCTCCCCACACTCTGATGTTCTGCTGCTCAGCCACCCGATGTAAAGTCAGCAGTGACCATAGAGACAAGATCGGAGAATATGAAGGTGAAAGATGTTTGGGCTGAACATACGTATTCCGGCAGCGCCAAACAGGTGACAGTTCCGACGTGGATCCTGCCTGCAGTCCATGAGCCAGTCCACTACAGGGCAATCAACCAAGTCAGTCTGTATGACCAACTGCTCAGGGCTGGGGTGTCCGAGAGTCATTGCATCAGTCGCTGCAGCTGTGTGGCTGCATAGTTCAGCTCACAGGGTGTGTCCTCCAGGCCCCCAAACTCCAGCAGTGCATAGAGTTTGCGTAGTTCCACTCTCTTTCGACCTTGCACCGAGATCAGATCCAATAGGACAGATTCCAGTTCATAGAAAAACCCGTGGGGCAGGCAAATTGGGAGGCCCAAGAAGTTGTAAAATAGTCTGGTAATATCAGCATTTTTGCTATGGCCACCCAACCCATCGGAGAGAGCATCAGGGAGGTCCAAAAAGCCAGTGAGCCATGAATGCCGATCATCACGGCCATCATGACCCCTCGATTACCATGCATGAGATTGTCAACAACGCGATCAATGCCCCATGCACTTAAAGGAGTCAAGGTGCCACTCCACCGCCAGCTGAGGCAACACATCCCATTCCGCCTGCATAAGGGCAGCGCATTGGGAACAGACAGGTCTGAAGCCCCACCGAAATCCTCCAACACTGCCATTACCTGGGGAAGGTGTGTAGTCACATCTTGCAGGTACACTAATGCATCATCTGCATACAAGAATAGAGCTTCCCAACTGCAAGCCCTCGAAATTCCCCATTGTGGAACGAATAGATGGAATAAGCCCGCCAGCCGTTCCAGAGCCGGTGATAATGAGTGGTGATATCAGACATTCTTGTCTAGTACCCCTGTGTATGTTAAACTGGTCTGAGATCTCACTGCCCGTACGGACCCGTACCATTTGACCCTGCTGACTACTTTTTGCAGCGTGCCTATACAAGGTCATGGTACTCCATCCAAGACAGCTGAAGCCTATATCAATTTCAATGTAAAATCAAACACACCAGCTGCCATCTCGTTAGCCCAGATTATCACTGCCATAAGCCATGATAGTGATATGATAAAGCTTAAAGATATAATTCCACATCAGTTATGGAACCAACAACCACGACCTCTCACCAGTGATGGTGAATATAAAAAATGCAAAAATGTCAAAGATTGACCGTCCATAACTCCGGGAGGAATTACATTGCGAGGGTCAAGAATCCTGACTCTAGAGAGTCTGCAACAGAAATTGATTTAAGTAGCCCATGAAAGAGAATGTGGAATTAAAGCCACCAAAAAAGCTCTCTGAGACCGAATCTGGTTTCCGTATCTCGGTGAACGGGCTGAAATGGAATTAAAGGCCTGTCATGTATGCAACTGTCTTTCTACTAAAGTCACTCAATACACCTTGAAATTATCAGAAATTCCACCTGATAGTGACTGTGTACGAATACTCACTATCAGCCTCATGCATCAACCCAAAATCCAGTCGGTAAAATAACGATTCGCTAATAGCTCCCGGTATTAAGTTAAAAATACCCAATCCCAATGCATCAACCCAAAAGCAGAAATCGCTATTTAAGGAATCCTTAAATAGCGATTCTTTAAATAGGGATTCCTTAAATACCGATTCCTTAAATAGCGATTGCATTTAAGGAATCCCAAAGTGAGATTCCTTAAATGCAATGCATCAAAGTAAAAAAATTAGCGATTTCGCTAATAGGGGGAGCAAATTACCATGAAGATGAACTGCATGGTAATTTGCAAAAACTTTGAAAAATGCACTTTTGTGCATTTTTCAAAGTTTCATGTTGCGCACACACATGCCCTTAGAGCATGTGGGTGTGCAACATATGTGCACATATCATTTTCAGGGGTGCTATAGGGTGTCATTTTGACACCCTTGCACCCTTGAAATTGCATGAGCAATTTGCGAGAACCTACTGGTACTCGCTATTTGCTCATGCAATCTCCGATTCATTCCTATGGGCCTGGAGGCCCATAGGAATGATTGGGACGGCATTCCTTAATTGCTACTCGCTATTTGCTAGTAGCAATTAAGGAAAGTTAAGGAATCGCTATTTGAATAGCGATTCCTACATGCATAGCCTTTTGCTATTCCTTATTAGCGATTCCTTATTTTTCGCTAATAAGGAATCGCAAATGGCATTGTTGATGCATATGCCCCTATTTCCTTTAATCAAGGATCTCTCATCAACCACTCAAGGCTGAATCATTGAGATACCAGATGGCATTTTTGCGACATAGGGGGTTAGGGCCATATTGAAGTCTGATAATGACCCTCCTTTAAGTTCCAGGATTTCTTAGAGCATCTGAATATAAAGCATCTGAAGAGCACACCTCTGTGACCGTAGGCCAACTGATTTGTTGAGCCCCTCATGGGTACACTTAAGAAAGCAGTGCAGCATGCAACTCTCGAAAAGCTTGATTTAAAAACTGTTTAAATTCTACCTTATGAGCTTATCATTCAACACCTCACTGGACCACAGCTGAAAGTCCTGTGACCAGTGGCGTAACGAAACTTGAGGGGGCTCCCCTGCAAGCTATATATATATAGATAAAAACAAAGGTTACAGGGACATTATAGTTAGGCCCCGATTTCACTCATACAAAACCAGAGAAATTCAGCAGCTATAGTTAGCTGAGATAACTATAACTTGCGCCCCCCCTTAATGCACCGCTTATAATCTCACATATTACATCACTCATGACATGCTCAGTGACATCACTGATGACATTACTGATGGTATCTCAAATGACATCACTCATGACATCATCCTGTGACTCTGAGTGTTTTTAAAAATGTTATGTGTTAAATATATATACCCGTGTGTGTTGGTATATCAGTGGGTGTATGAGTGCCTGTGTGAATGATTCAGGGGGTGCTTGACTGACTGTATAAGTGAATGATCAGGTGTCTCAGTGAATGTATGGGTGGGTGACTGGTTGTGTGAATGTCTGTATAAGTCCATCAGGTGGTGTCTAAGTGGCTGTATGGGTGTGTTAGTGGGTACAAGAGTGGCTGCACTGGTGAGTGATTGGTTGTCTGAGTACCTGTGTGACTACCTGTATGGATGAGTGAGTGGGTAAGTCAGTGCCTGTATGGGTTATTAAGTGTGCATGGGAGGTGATGTATGGGTGAGTGTATATATGGCTGTGTGTGTGAGTACGTGGATTTGTCAGTGGTATATGGGTGCGTAACTGGGTATGTGAAAGGCAGTGTAGGTGAGTGATGGGTATATGAGTGATTTTATGGGTGAGTGAGTGAATGTGAGAATGATGTATGGGTGAGTGTGTGCCAATGTCAGTGACTGTATAGGTGAGTGAGTAAGTGTTAGTCCTCTGTCCTAATGCAATTCTGCTCCGCTTTACATGCTCTTGCTTTCTGAAACCTGAGGAGTGTTTGTTATGGCTTGGGGAGATCGGTGCCCCCACCAAGCATTAGCGAATACCAATGTCCCGGGGGTGGACACCCCTGGACATTGCTGGAGCCAGCCGTGGGGGGTGGAAGTTCCCAGGGCCATGTTGGCTTGTGGCCCCCCTCCATTACAGCATACAGCCCCGGAGAGGTGGTGGTCCCAGGTGCTACGGGGGCCAGGCAGCCCCTCACTGCAATTATAAACATGTGCCCCGGGAAGATGGTGGTTCCCAGGGTTGCGGGGGCCTGAGCCCCCCTGCATTACTATTATATTTAGCCATGGGAAGGTGGTGGTCCCTGGGGCTGCGGGGGGGGGCGCCTGGCCCCCGCATTTGTCTCCTGTTTTGTCCCTGGGGAGGTGGTGGTCCGTAGGGCATTATAAAAACATTTCCTTTGGGGAGGGGGCAGTCCCTAGGTCCCTGGGGTTGACATGACAGCAAACCTCTCAGAAATTATAAAAAAATTATCCGGGTAGGTGCTGGTCCCTGGGGATTTTGGAATCATAGGAGGGGGCCCTGTGTGCCCTCCTCCTACATATATGCCTGGACCTGAAGTAGAAACAAAGTGCAGGAGCCTGTGCTTCGCTTTAAAAAATAAAATGCTTTTTTGGCCTTGGGAGGGGGCCCTGTGGTATACCGCACAGGGCATAGGGGACAGGGTGTTTCTACTCTGCCCCCTTTCCTTTTTTTTAAATGGTTTTTTATGTGACTCAGTTCAACCGAGTCACAAGATTGCTGCCAACACTTCCTGGTTTAAAGTGTTGGCAGCCAATCGGATCTCAAGCACGAGAACGGGAGGGATAGCTGATCCTCTGCGTCTCCAAATATACAACTGGAAATTTCTTTAAATATCTCCAAAACTACTGAACGCATTTACACCATTTAACAAAAAGGGTGCTTTCTGGACCAACAGCTACCTTTCTACCAAATTTGGTGTAATTCCATTCAGCAATTCAGGCTGTAGCCGTGTCTGAAGTTTCATATGGACAATAACATGGAGAAACAGCATTTTGGGACCCCTTCCCGTTTTCTCAGTCCCCGCTTGACGGATCACCCCAATATTTTCAACACAACAGCTGAAGTGACTGGCAAATTAGTTGTGAAAATCTTGTGAAGATTCATCAAATGAAGCCAAAGTAATTGGCAAATGAAAAAACAATCGTCCTATGGAAACTACATCTTAACTATAACTACCTACTGGCAACTGCCATTTCAATTTTTAATTTTTCATTTAACAGAGAGGCATATGTAGTGTCTGATGGAACAACGAATCAATGAAGAAACCTTTAGCTCAAGATGGACTCCGTAGATTTGTGACATAAGTGTTAGAGCCGTTTGCAGTTACATGCAGAAAAATAAAGATTTGTAATACCAAGCTCTGTGTGTGGCCTAGTCATTGGTGGGTAACCAGGCTGAGGAAGACGCTACACATGCCAACTGTTGGATTACCATGTAGACCTCATCTATAGTCAGTGCTTCCTCTAGGGTTTGACGCTCTAAGGCAGAGGTCTTCAAACTGTGGGGCGCGCCCCCCAGGGGGGGCGTGGATGGGTTCCCAGGGGGCGCAAATGCCTCTGCAAGGACATGTAAATGAAGATGGCCTGGAGGTGCGGCGATGTTTATTTGGTGCAATTCCAGGCTGTCTTCATTTACACAGAAGCCCTTGAAGTGAGATCAGTGTCGTGAGGCAGGAGAGACATCGAGTCTGATAATTACTGGGATCTAAATATAGAATATTTATCATTCTAAATTAGTTAATTCTTATGTTGCTAATGTGGACTGTACTTTTTTTTCTATGTATATTATGATGCCAAAAAAGGAGTACGATTTAATTTAATAAAACATTGAAGATCTGTTTAGTTAATTAATTGTTTCCCCACAATACCAGATGCAAATGTCTGGCCAGGGGTAAAGTAGGGTCCTCGTTGCTTCTGCTACATAACCACCCATCACTTTTGATGTGACATTATTTGGCATGTGCCTGTATACTGAGTAGATGAAATACTTAATTCAGAGAGACAAATCGCATTAAAGATAAAGTTATATACCTAAATGAATATTAAGACATATTTTTTCAGAGGAGTACAAAAAGAGAATCTATGTAAACAGGAGCAGCATCCAAACTGATGAATGAAATGATGCGGTTAGTGCATGTGGGGGCAGCAAATGGTACAGGAATGCGCAGAACGAGTAGAAAACATGGTGAATAGTGAATTGAGGTGAAAAAAGAGATCCAGGAAGATTATTTAGCAAATGCAGTGCACTGATAATTATGTGGAAAACGCTGCTGCTGCAGAAACTGATAATTCCAGTGGCCCTGGCTTTAAGTGATTAAACCAATTAATGGCTGATAAAAAGGCTGGTTTCTTTTTTTAACTTTCTGCACTACCACCACACCCTTCACTTTCAGGCAGAGGCACATCTAAGTCAGTATTAACCATTCAGGGGCAGTTTTTTGTGAAAGCTGAGTCCATGGGGTCAGGGTTGCATTCAGATGCAGAGCCCTAATCCTCTCGATCCCTGGGGCCTCACAGTAATGGTCTAAGAGGCAGAGGAAAGGAGCGAGATTCATAGATATTTTATCAAAGAGAAGGGCCAGAATAGGGAGCACTGTATGGGGACTCATTTTTATGTTTACAAATGGCCAGAGACAGCTTCTTCAGAGATATACCCCAAAGAAGGGGACAATATAAATGTTTTTTTAAAGGGACATTCCTTAGTGAAGCTGGGATTGCTGCCAAGTGTGTAAGTGGCCACTGCTGGTCATCATTAAGGAAGCAGATGCAGCAGGACTGGGGCCCAGGGATTTGAGGGGCCCACTGCATCATAGTTATGACTTTCTACCTTTATAAAATGGGCATTTGTAGCTTATTTTCCTTTCAAGCATTAGGACCGAGGTGATGATCCGTCATGGTTGGGAAGAGGTAAAAGATGCAGCATAGATTGCCTGCTACTCAGGACTGCAGTTATCATTAGTGCAGCAGGTGTAGTTGCATTGGGGTCAATGAGTGTGAGGGGCTCATAACACCCCAATTATGGGGAGCAGTTTGTTTGGGATAATATCTGTTTTTGTTTGATGCATTTGCTGTTTTATAAGTCTCATATTAAGCGCAGTTCATAAACTATAGAAAAAGTATTCCTGAAATCATCCATAAGCCCCGCTCCCTACACGCAGCCATGTCCCTCCTGCTCCCCCAATCCTTGCCATAAAGATTTGGAGAGGGGCCCAGGCTCAAAACATTTTGCTGAGGGGGGCCTCAGAGTAAAAAAGTTTGAAGACCTCTGCTCTAAGGGATTAATGCGTGGGCTCGGCATGGTGTACATATCTGAAACACATTGCAGTTTACATTTTTGCTCATCCTTACATGGCAAATCTCAATGCAGATATTATTGTACTTTTATCTTTTTTTAGCATTTACAGTATTTGTTTATGTCATTTTCAAATATATAAAATTTTCCATTGCTATTCCATATTTTGCGCGTGGATTTGAGGTGTTGAATTGCTTCACGTGTTTGTCTCTTAGTTTAATGCTAGTTTTGCTTAATTTGTCATTTAAAATGTGACCTACGTTTAATTTGGTTTATGTGAGGTCTGCATTACCTTTTGCTACTGAAAGAGGTCCGATTATTTTTGGGTCTCGCTTTAGATTCTTTAATTAATATGATAGTGTGGACTGGAGTGTAACTGAAAATCCATCATGTAACATCACTGAAGAAAGTAATATCAGCTCCACTGAGAGGCCAAAATTCTCACAGTGCAAATCTCTGGAGAACGTAGAAGGTTGAGAGCCTCATTTACAAACTTTTGATGCAGGGCTGCACAGCAGGCCTTCCTGCTGCGCTGCCGTGCGTTAAGAGGAAAGCACAGGAATGCGCCGTATCTACAAGTTACGGCACATTCCTGTCCTTCTCTCCTGGGCCGACGCACAAACAGCAGCAGTGCACCAATGCAGACCCCCTTGCGTCATGTTGTAAGGGTGCCTGCGTTGTGGGGATGATTGCTTTTGTGCAGGAAGGTACACTTTCCTGCACAAAAGCAATCACTGATGGCATTTTCCTCCTTCTATGCGTGCTGCAGAATTCAGCACGCATAGAAAGAGAAAAAAATAGGAGGAATTATGAGTATTTCTCCTCGTTGAGCCACTCCTTTTCCTCATAAATCTGGGAATGCTTCAGATTCCATGGAACATCCACAGCAACACCCATGGAACGCTGCTTTCACGCAGTGTGCTGCATTCAAGGGGCACATATTTACAAGTCCACGGAAAGTGGATTTGCGTGGTCTTGTAAATATGCTGCAGCACATTGCGCCACCGGAGCATCAAAAAAAGTGACGCTCACTCGCACAAAAGTGCCGCTAGGGCCTCCTAAATGAGACCCTGTATTTTTAACAAGTTATGATGCCTCCCAGAAAGTAAAGAAAATGCTTAGAATACACCAGCAAGATAAATTAGTGAAGAATATACTAGCTATGCAGGAGGAAGCTCTTAACGAAAAATTAGGCACTGCCAGACCCTTAGTTGAGCCTTTTTCCAATTTCATATGCAAACCTTTACAGGCCTTCTGCTTTGCCACGCACCACACATCTTGCTTGTTTGTAATCCGCAACTGAAGTACGGCTAACATCTTAAACCATAATGACAACATTGGTCGCACTGCCCAGAAGCATTGTATGATCAGCACTGTTTAAACATTGTATACCTGCATAAAGTAGACCGGCGCCTTTCTTTTATTGCACATTAACATACATAGTAAACATACACATGCAGCCATCTTGTATTTTGTAGACTGTACATTTAGCCTGGCTGTTCTAGTAAAAGCAGCCTTGTATTAACATTGGCATAAACAAGCGAGAAACCTCAGATTTATTGGCCAGCATTCTACCCTCCCTCACTGTGTCACCTTCTCAAGAAATACTTACATTCTTCCCACAAAAGAGTTAGGCACCTTCTCATTAGCTGCAATCTTGAGTTACAGTTTGATCGTGTATTCTATCCTCCACTTGCTGCATTACAAAAGATTTTTAAAAAAGAACTTTGCAATGCATGTTCCAACGGCTCAGATCTTGAAGCCCTGGCCTGCTGGCTTGCAAATTCGCACTTGGAATATTTTTGCTGATTGTTACATTTTTGCATTAAACATGTATTCGACTTGAATGGGCTTCTCCACGAGTTTGATTTCTTTCACAGATTTTTGCACTGAGAAATATTTCTACTCGGCTGGAGTTCCAGGACAAATTTCAAACAAATCTTGCTACTTTTTTTTCTTTAGGTTCTGCTCTGTTTATCTTCCTATTGTGTTTTGTTCTAGCAGTAATTTATGTATTGTTAATAAACCTTTTTGTTAACATATCTTTATTTGTACTATTTAGAGGAAAATGAAAGGGGAATGGGAATTTCCAGGGTGATCACAGCACAACACAAGAGTAGAAGCAATGCAAGAGCATAAGAGAAATTTTCCATTATTGCGATATCGCTGGACAGGCCAACATACAATGTCCAGCGGTGTGGGTACAAAACACAAGTCAGGACCTCAGGCATGCAACTCATCAATACCTAGGGTCCTATGATCAGAAGCACACCCTAAAGCCTCATGCACGCTCCTGTCAGACCCGCTGTCCGAAGGCGAGAGTCCTCCCAGGAGAGATTGCTATAATATGTCTGGCATGGTGGTAAACAGGTGCACTCTCACCTTGTCTCTCTTAACATAAGCCTTAAAAGGCAGCAAGATTCACACACATGTGTACATTTTGTCTGTGACTATCACTGTCAAACGTTCCATGGCATAGATATGTCACATCTTAATCCACCACAGCAAGAGGTCTAGTGGGCGAGGGGTCTTCCAGGTATGGGCTACTGTTAGACGTGCCCCTTGAAGAAAAGAAGTTGAGCAGCTTGCAGTAGCTTACAGTGGGGTGTGTGAAGGTGGGAAGCCATCCTAACCACAGGATGTGTTGTAAGGGGATGAAGAAGCAACCCTGTTCCATGAGTAGCTTGGTATGGGAGAGGTAATGCCAGTCAAGGAAGAACTGCAACTGTAATGCGTGAATGTAATCTTCTATTTTGGAGAATCACAGGCTACATCTGATGTTCTCTTGTACAGTGTCGCTCATTGTATTCAGGGAATGGGGTTATGCCACATGAATTGCAATAACTGTTTTTGGGTGTGTGTGAGGGTGTTGCAGGGGATCCACAGGGGTGAGGTGTGCTTCATGAGTAGTTGTGGCAGGTAATTAATTTTTGCTGCATTGATATGGCCTAACTCAGCAGTAGAGATCCTTTATGAGAACCTCCAGAACCAGACGTATGTTGTGATCATAAAGAATGTGGATTTAATTAGTCAGGGAGATCCCTAAGTAACAAACGGAGGTAGCGTCTCAAGCTAAACCAAAGGAGGAGAGCAGTATCCGCCACCCCAAGGCCCGTAGACTTTGCATAGGTGATGCGGAAGCCATAAGCCTCCTGAAATTGTTTTACATTTTCCAACAACATTGGAAGAGACGTTTCTGGGCATGTAAAAAACACTGCATGTCACCAGGGAATAATGCTAATTTGTAGGCTTCTCTGTCCACCTTTAGCCCTCAGATTTCAGGGTTAGTTTCAAGACGATGGACCAGTGACTTTATCTTAAGGGCAAAAATTAGTGAAGACAGAGGGCAAAGCTGTCTAGTGCCCTGCCCAAGCAGCATCTGAGGGTAGGAGTGCCATTTTTTCCAAAGGTTTATATATCTCAAATTTGATTTGAAGGTATCTGGTATCAGAGCGCTTTACATGAGCACCAGTTGCATTACACAAGGAAACATTCATTTTTGTTAGGCACGGAGAGATTTAGTGATTTGCCCAGAATCACAGGATGTTGAGCATCATTGCTGAGACTCGAACCCGGGTCCCCAGATTTGAAGTCGACTGCCCTAGCCGTTATATCACATCATCTCCCCACTGACTCTGATACGTGAAGTCAGGGTTTTGTAGCTGGCCAACAGATGGGTCATCATGTGGGGGCCTAGGCCAATCTTTGAGAGAACCGCGTTAAGGAATTGCCAGTCCACATGGTCAAAAGCCTTCTGCTCATCTAGCGAGAAAAGGAGGTTCGAGCCTCGTCAGGCATACTGGCGGCAACTTGCTTGTTGTCTATCGTGAAGAGTAGGCACAGCGGAAACCCCAATGGTACAGAATTTTTTTGTTGTATAAGTAGGACAGTACCTCTTTGAAGTCGCTGCACCTGGGTAATGTCTGGATGGGGATGTCTTGAAAGAGGGTGAGGGTGTCAATCTGGAGCAAGCTGGCTTCACTGCTGATATGAAGTGAAAAATAGATACAAGCAGTCAATGGTAAGATCCTGGCCATCAGAGCCCTGAAGGACAGATGCAACAGTGCCTGAACATAGGTTTCCAGTTCAGCATTGGGGATGGTGTTACTCACTTCTCTGATCCGTATATTGTTGGGGTGAGAGTGATTCTTCTAATCTTCCAGCACGTTGCTCAAAAGCCGTTGTTGGGTCTCCAGCACTGACACCCTTTCAATCCTGTACCTGGTCCTGTTGTGCCACTGTTGCCTCAACCAGGTCCATGCGGGATTGAACTCCCTTCACTGATTGGTCAAGGTTGGTGAGGCCTTAGTAAAGTTCACACTCACAGCTTTGATATGTTTCCTCAGTTCCAGGAGGAGAGATTGAATGTCCCCCTTCATCGCAGGAAGATGTAACTCTGGGACAAACACATCATGATGTCTCCCCTATGACAAACAAACCGCCAGCACTCTTTGATGATTTCATGGCAGATAACATGCCCCTTATGGTGACATACCCCTCAGGGGCTTGTGATATGTGGACGCAATGGGGAAGCTCCCCCTCTCAAAGTATTCGCTGTTAGCGGGTTGTGTGTAAATGTTGTGACATGAGAAACAACTGCTACAGATGTTCCAAAAATTCCCCAAATGTCACTTACAGGCTATTAGTAGACGTGTGGGGTCTATCTGGCACCCAGTAGTCCATATAAATGCTGGAAAACTGCGCTTGGCGTTGGAGTCTCTGGCGGCCCCCATGCAGCAAAGGAGAGCCAAGAGGCCCGGCAGAGTCAGTCTCTAGTCTGTAGGGGGCCAGGTAGCATCACTTAGTGTCGGCCCCTCACAGCCGAAGTCCACGTTCTGATGCGGGTGGCCATCATGGACATGCCGCATCTTCAGGATTGTCAGTGTAGCCGTAGCTGCACAGGCCACTGCAGCCAGTTAGGCTGTCCTGACGGTCCTTGCTGATCTACGCTGCCGCTCACTGCCCCCTCCAAAGCCACTGTGCATAGTAAGGAGCATTTCTGGGAGCCCCAGCTCGGGAGCTCAGACGAGGCACTCCATCTTGTGTCTCCGTCCAGGCCCAGACTATGCCCCCTTCAATCAACATTTACGTTTGTATTGTACATTTCTCTAGAGCCTCTGTGCATCTGGTGATCATTTATTTTACTATTTCTATTTACTGTAATGCATTCCAAATAACAATTACATAAAATAGAAATAATAAAATTAATTATCATCATTTTAGCCAAGCAGTATTTACAAGCACAGGTCCATGCAGCACACTAATATCTTCCATTAGAACATTCTATACAAATATCCAGAGCAGATCACATCTCTAAAGTTTAATATTGACTTTGGAAGCATCCTTTTCAGTAAATGGCTGTACAAAAACAAAATTGCATTAATTTGTCAACTGATGAATTACCGAGCAGAGCCACCAGATCGGTCATTGCTTCGTGAGTTACGCCACCAAACGTCCCTGAGTGAAGATCCTTCTTAGCACCTTCCACCTAAACAAAATAAAACGTTGTAAAACATCCCCATAAAGAGAGAGCAGACACATGTTTTCATAATGCTAGATCACATGAACAGGTATTGGTTAAGAATTAACCCATAGCACACTCCTGCTGATGGACCTACCATGAGCAAACATTCATGGTCACTGCCTCCCTGCCATATCTGGGCAGCTCAGGGCTACCAAGTAAGTAGCAGGTGATCTTAGCATAGATGCCAATAATCAAGACAGCAGTAATGTGTGTAGAAACATCTGCACTACACCCAGCACCAGCATCATTGACCCTCAGTCTCAAATAGTAATGTACTTGCAATCATCTTTGAATCAGAGATCAGAGGAGACTTTTTTAACATATATGAGTTTGACAAGACTAGTTAAACTACATTCCACACTACTGTGTATTTATTTAATGTAAGAAAATCGACTACATATGTGTGTGTTTTCCTCTTTTTTCCAACTTCACATTTGATAAGTGGCCCTGGTCTCATGTGTGTTTTTGTAACCCAGTATGCATAGCTTTCCTCTGCACAGCTCATGCTCCTAGGCATGTCCTGACTCTGCCTGGGCACAAGACTCTAACTCAGCCCAAACAAAATGTTAATACCTAACCCCTGTAAGCCCGGGTTCTGTTGTAAAAGCCATGGTTCAAGAAAAATCGTTTGCACTGAGGCTCTGACAGCTTTGTCTGCAGGCCCCATGTCTCTTTTCAATATAATTTTGGTCCACTGTTAATTTGGATGTCAGGTTTGGTAAACGTGATCAACACCAAAAATGATATGTCCCTAGGTCTCAGTTAGACAACGATATTAAAATCTTAATTAGGTAATAGATATAACAGGTGATTTTAGGTTTGGGATTTGTTAGACATAATGTTGTGTGCCTAATCCAACTACAATGGCTTTATTGAGATATATACTTTAGCTTCATAATTTGTTCTTCCCTGAAGAACTCCACACATGAGATGACTGGAAGGACAAATCAGATCTGCCTGGTTGGCAAGATGCCCCAAGGGGTCTTTGTGTTGTGAAACTGATCTTGTGGGTTCTCTGAAGTTTGCTACTGCAAGCCTGAAAATTACTGATAGTACCCGATTGATTATTGGTAAGTCTATGGCAACCATACATTTTCAAAGACCCTATGCCACTTATACCAAGGCAAGGGGGGTTTGCCTGGATTCTGCAGGAACGGTGGTGGTTGCCCAACATTGCTAGACATACTGGCTATAATACCGCAATGTAATGCAATCAAAACAGGCAATTAAAATAATGGGCAAAATAATCAGCAATAAAGGTGGAATACCTACCAACCAACCAAAAGGTGAATGCCATACAAAAAAGTGTTTCGAACAACACAGGTGAATCATGAATACAAACACAAATTTCACCAAAAACAAAATCACAGTCACCAATTCACATGCTCCAATTTAAAGTGTGCCCCTCACAGATCATAAACAGGCAGAACAAGGTGAGCATGTGCTGCACAGAACACACAATGCCTTGTGTGCAGACAGCTTCAATGCTAAATTCCCCAATCCTTCAAAATGGCCGCTGAGAACACAGTGTGTGTGCTTTCCGGGGAAATGGAGCTTGTTTGGTAGAAAGCACTTGTCAGAGTGTTGGACACCTCACGTCAGAAATGAGAATGAAACTGACTCCTCCACGAACGTCACAGGCACTCGTCTTCGCTTTGTTGTTTTCGAAATTCACAAGCATCTTCTCCACTCTGAGAATCTCCATGGACACAAGTGAATCCTCCATGAGTGTGAAGGTAATATGCAAAGAATGCAGCGGAGACTCTGAACTGCTCCACGAGGCTCCACAGCTTCACTTGGTACAATTAAAACAAGCATTTGCAATGCAATAGGTCTCGCATTACTGACAGTTTGAGGTATTGGTGTTGCAAATAATAATGCAACACCAATAGCTTATACTTTCAGTAATGTGAGACCTAGTGTATTGCAAATGATTGCATAGTGAGACAGGAACCAACATTGTCTCAGTGCAGTACTACAAGCTGCTCCTAGAGTCCCTAGTGAGCGAGGCACCAGCACTCCATGTCTAGGTCCAGTACCGCAAGCTGCTCCTAGAGGTCCCCAGTGAGCAAGGCACCATCACTGCATGTCTAGGTGCAGTACTGCAAGCAGTTTCTAGAGGTCCCTAGTGAGCAAGGCACCAGCAGTGCTTGTCTAGGTGCTGGCCTGCAAGCTGCTCCTAGAAGTCCCTAGTGAGCATCATAAACTTTGAAGATATGGTAAATCCACCCTACTCATAATGCATTGCATGCAAGACAGTACCACAAGCACATTCAAATAGCTATGCCCATAGATACAATTAATCGCCTTGAAATGTGACAACACAATTATATTAATTCCGAATTAGGTTATTCTCTATGTGGAGCTGATGAAGGGAAATGTATAGAAGGTCTAATATAAATGTGAGATGAGTAGGTGCAGTACTGCAAGCTGCACATAGATGTCTCTAGTTAGCACCATAAACTTTGAAGATATGGTAAATCCACCCTACCCATAATGCTCTGCATGCGAGACAGTACCACAGTACATTCAATATAAATACAATTAGTAGCTTTGAAATGTGTCTAAAGAATTATTATATTAATTCCTGATTAGATTGTACTCTATGTGGAGCTAATGAAGGGAAATTTATAGCAGGTCTAATGTAAATGTGAAATGTGCTAGCGAGTAAAGTAACCACTGGCAACTTTGTTTAGGACCAAGTGAGTGTCCTGTTTAAAGGCCTTTAAGAAAATAGTGCATGAGGTTGTAATTAAAACCTAGAGCGTAACAACACATGTAATAGTGGTGTTCTCATGGGAGGTTACTAAAGGAGACAGGGAGGTACCACGGAGTTACTACAAAGCCTAATAACCAATGGAAAGCCACCATTTACAAAGTACAGGGACAGGAGCGAATTAAAAAGATGGGCAGAAAGTAGGCAGAGCTTTATGCACATATCCTGAATACAGCATGTTTTGAAGAGACAGCGCAAGTGCTGCCTAGGCAAGATCTAAACAGGCCGGCAGTACACAAATGTAAAACAGGAACGGATGTACTTGACCCCAGCACAGACGAAGCCCCAAAACAAGAAAAAAACAATTGAAGCCTAAATAGTAGAATAGTAAACCACACAGTGCCATCCAAGTAAATAGAAATCCAAATAAATCGAAAATGTGGTGAACACAATCGCTGGCATACTAGATGCATGTAATCCACACTAGGGTGTTGATGGGTCCAACTCCAAATTTGCTTGTTGCCAATACAATATAGTATGGGCACCTCAAGTAAAAACCACAAAAAAATCCAAGATGGTTTTATCAGGACTTTATTCCATCAACGAACCTACGACTGCTTCTCTGCACCGCAGCATGAACAGTCTGCAGGGTGCTTACTTTCTAGAACCACCACACATACCATCATAACAAATTCCATTGCACATTCCAATACCAATGTGCATAATACTACCATACTACATGCACCATCCAGGCTGCTACAGCATAGACCCTTAAACGTTCTCATGGTAATCTGTGAACTGTGGGTGACAGCTTCACCTCAGAATAAGTCACACTACTGCTGATAGCCCCTAAGGAGGTGGAACCTATACCCAGAGAAAAGGGGCTTGGAGGAAGACCGAGAGAAAGCGTGGAGGGTATAGCCCCTACAAGGGATAGTGCCCACTGATTTGTACATGAGTGTTGAAGTGTGCAGTATTTAGAACAATTATGGGGCATATTATCAAGCACGGCGTTAAAATCAGCGCCGCTTTAGTGGCAGAAAACTGCCGCTAAAGCGGCGATAATGGGCTTGATAATGTGCCGCAGAGAATTCCAATAGAAGCCCATGTTGACACCAGAACATGGGCTTCTATGGGAATTCTCAAGGGCATATTATCAAGCCCATTATCGCTGCTTTAGCTGCAGTTTTCTGCCGCTAAAACGGCGATAATTTTAACGCCGTTTCCTGATGATATGTCCCGTTGTGATTAATCTTCACTCTTTCTTGCAAAGATAGGCAGAGGTGGGGCTTTCACTTTATTGGGTCAGTTGGTTGATGGTTGAGCTCTGAGCTCGAGCACCCCTGCACGACCTCCCTGAGAAGTCTGTGAGTGTTTGCCCTCACTGTCCAGAGAATCATGTGCAGATAGGGGAGTACTAGGCCCAGTTTGCAGAGCCATAGCAGGAAGGGCCACATGTCATCAGTGGCAAACAACCCCGGTAGCTCCTGCTTGCAGCGTGATACAGAGTTTCATCACGGTGCTTTATGTTTAAAGCGTAGAAGCAGCTGTATGTAAGATCAGTGCTTAGCCTTCATTTTTGCCTGTGGCTGCAGATGTTGGGGCCCTGTACTCATTTTTGGGGACCAGAAAATATTTCTCATCATCACTCCTTGATCCCGAGCAAGAGCGAAAAGCAGAAAAGGAGCAAGAAGGACAAAGAGAAATTTATGACAACAGTGACAAAAGGAAAACGCAGGAATGAAAACAAAAATGGATGAGTGAGATAATAAAGAGTAGAGTGATGCAAGAATCCAGACTGGGCAGCCTTGCTATTCTGAAAACCTTGTATTTGGCAAAATCGTCTCAAAATAAGTCCTGTGTAAGATCACAGCCTTAACAAATCTTTATGTTCAAGCATTCGCATTGCTTTTTATAAAGCAAACCATGATAATATAGAAACTCCTGAATATAATTTAAAACAAAATCTAGTTTCTTTAGTGTGTGTACATAATTATGACTTAGTCAAATCTTCTACCCGATTCGTATCTTTAATGTACACTTTCCTTTAGCTCCGCGTTTTTGTTCTGTACCACTACTAAATCGAGTTTAATGTATAACTCCTATTCTAATCTTCATACAATAATTACCCAAAATTGACAGAGCGTGTTAATTTACACATTGGCCATACGATGGCAGCAAAGCTCCATGAATGTGTTATGTCTACAAAAAAACATGTTTCTGCACTTTAGAACGTGTAATAACCATCGCAAAAGTAACTTAACGCAACTTCCAACATCGCAGTCTATCATGGGAAAATTACGCCGTGTTAACAAAATATTCTGAACACGGCGGCACCATGCGATATTCCCTAGATAACATGTCAACTGACCGCGTTAAAATCAACGCGACACCGAAAAAATGTGAAACCTGAACGCAAAAAAAGCTGCCTTGAGGCAAATCGCGATACAAAAATCAGCGAAAACCAGCTACAGGCCTGCAATTCACATGCGTCAGGGAGGAAAAATCACCATAAAAGTAGTAAAAAATCTGACAAACAAATGCCAAACAACAGCCAAGCACAATGGATGTTGCCGGAGCAAGTACGGAGGAGAACCAGAACCCCACAAGCCCCCGGAGGATCTGCCTGGGACCTCAGGGTCAGGGAAGGGCAAGGAGAAGAAGAGTAGGAAGAAGCGCTTCAGTACGCAGGAAAACAGGATCCTGATAACTGTTCGTCACCTCCACCTCCAAAAAATGGACTATGGCAGTCCATCTTGGACAAGGTGAATGCTGTCGGAGTGCTGAAGAGGACAATGGAAGAGTTCAAGAGGCGCTGGAATGACATCAAGGAGGAAATGGTGTCCACAGTCATCAGTGGGGAGACGGTGGCTGGAGTCGGGGGACCGGACATTGCTCACCATGACCGGACACAACAGCACCAGTGTGAGTAACGACCAGGGACTGGGGGGACGGGGGGAGATAGGCACAATGGCACACATGCACAATTGAGCTGAGCACATCTGCGGGCAAACCATGCCCCAGACCCCAACTCCCACCAAGAGAACAATGTATCCAAGTATGCAACATCTCAGCATTGTATAAGCACGGAAGTCAAAGGCACATCGCAGAAAAGGGATAAGGGGCTGCAAAACAGAGCAGCAGGGGCCAGCCCCCCAAATGCAGCACACACACATGACATGCAGAGCACATCAACACTGACAACAAAGTGGCACAAACCGCAACACGTCCACAACAGAAAACAGGACACAACTGGCACCTACTGGGTGTAGACACTGGCCAATCATAAGTGGCATTGCAGGGAAATGTGAGTAGATAATGTACAAGTTCAAACACACATCTGTGATGTTGTCGAAATGTCCACTGTCCCGCAGTAAATAGGCAGCCCGTCCAAAACAGCCTCTATGTACACAGTCATGCAGTCTGTATGTAAACATGTACAATACGACGACACACACGTTGATACATTGTTAAACTGCATCTCCCCTTCACATTGTAGAGGGACAATCAACACCTGCTGCAGAGCAGCCCGAACCACCTCTCTTCTCTGATGGCGAAGAGGACCACCACAGCTTCGACTACGACGCCCTCCAAGAGTTCATTGACAGTCTCCGCAGCCCACCTCCAGGAGCAGGGCAGCCCAGCTGCAACGAGGACACCCCACCCCCTGCACAGACCACACAGCAGGCAGCACCCCCCACCACGGCTGCCCCCAGGACCCCCACGAAGAACACATCAGGGACCATTCAGTCCCTAACGGACACACACAGTCCGCTCCATGCTCTCCAATGAACCATTACTGACATCGCCTGAGTCCTGACTCTGAGACAAAAACGACTGTCAAGTCAGAGTGGCTCTAGCAAGGTCGCCCAGGAGTTGGGACTCATGAGGAGGCTCATGCAGACCATGGAGCGGGCCAATGAGGAAAGAGCGGCTGCCACGGCTGCACACTACCGATTGGTAGCTGGGTTCCACAATGACCTCAAAATCATCCTCATGGCATTGCTGCCATAAGGCCTGGCGCTGATGCATGCTGCTGCTACCACTACATCCACATCTCCGCCCCCTGAAGTGTCAGTTCCACACAGTGTGGCAGACATTCCACCTCCAGCCCGTGAGGTGTCACTGCCACACAGTGCAGGAGAAAGGCCATCACCACCCACACGTGAGGCACATGAAACAGCAGAGGACGAAGATGCGGATGAAACCGCCTTACTGGTATGGAGAAAACTGTAGCATTTATCTCCGCTATATGGCCGGTTTGAGCTTGGTTCTGCCCTCTGCATTATCACCTTCCACTGTCCCCCAATACACTCTGCGACACTCACCTTGGACCACGCAATGGACTGCCATATTCCATTTGATCGCCAATGACACAGCTAACAGACTGCGGACTGAACTCTTCCTTTGGACTTGTCATTCCCTGAAGGACTCTGGCTGGCTCTCCACGGGACAACATTGTAAAGTGGAGTTGACATGGCCCTGTACTGCTCCAGTGAAGCAAAGGGTGGGACAAGGGGCTACACACAAGCATTGAATGAGCCTTCACGCTGTTATAGGATCACTTGTGGAAATTGGAGAAAATTCGGTTTGTCCTTGCTTCATAGAAAACATTTAACTGTGACTTTCAAATTTCACGTGTGCCATTGGGTGACCACCTGACTTGGAGTCAAATTCTGGACAGGACTGTAAACAATTCAGGACAAACATTCAACATTCAGGACAAAAATTCAGGAGAAAATGTAAACTTTATGGATACATCCAAGGAGAGGCCCTACCCCACTACTTTATCAGTGCATTTGTTTACTCGATTCTACATAGCACTATTTATTCCCTAGGGTCTTTATGTGATTGCCTCTGGGCATGCTACATTTAGGTGGCACATTATGTCCTTGTTCAATAGTAAATTAATGCCCTGGAGCATGGTGCCATCATCACTACAGCAACATTTTGATTATGTTTCGAAACATTTTAAAACCCTTGGCAAACAGTTTGGAAAATATTCATGTAAGTGACCGGCTACTAGTTTAGACAAGTTGAACAAAAACATCTGGCTAACCCCAACCTCTAGTGGACTTAATATCTAAAAAACAATTAATGTGTCAGAGAATATGGTGTGGACGACGGTCTTACAACTACTGTCAGGAGGTACCCATAACTTGTCTGTAGTCTTACAGCACTAGAGTGTGTGTCCAGGACTCTACATTTATCTTGGAACTGACGGCCCAAACTACCAATCAGTGCTTCGTTTGAGCAGGTGGTTTCCAGTGCTCAGCACCGCCACTTAATTGTCAACACCGACACTTAAACAGACAGCCCCACCATGTAGCAGACTGCCCTAATTTAGAGATCAGCACAACAGCATTTGTTTATTAGTTAAATATACATTAAAAATGTCTAAAACATGTGGCACAAGCCATTCTTATAGCTGTCAAATAGTCTGAAATGTCACACTGCTAGGTGTGTGGTGGTTAGTATGTGTGTTGGTACTGTTATTGGTATCGCTGGTAGGAGCAAAGGGTGGTGCTGGTAGGAGCAATGGGTGGTGCAAGGAGAAGTGATCTCCTGAGAGGGCCCTGGCATTTGTTGCTTTACAAATTAAGCACTGTTACCAATCAAAGAGAATTAAAAAGCAAGATGAAATCGAGATCATATGGTAGATCTACAGCAGCTGATTCAAAGGGCTGCTTCTCAGAACCAGACAAATAAGAAAGAGAAGAACACGTGGGACAATTCCTAAAATCAGACATGATGGGCCCACCAAGAGTATCTGGAAGTATTGCGAGCCTGGGGATTTGTCTCAGCAGAGAGGAGAGATAGAGAAGAGGCAGTATAAAGTGGTTGAACAAGTAGCACTCACCCACCGTGGCAAACTCTGCTGGTGCAATCGTCCACTGGTTGTGCTTGTGAAGGGTGATCAGTGGCCAGATCCCTTGGAAGGCTTGGCCCTGGGCAATTGCCTACTCTGTCAATGCCTTAAAATGGCTCTACAGTAGGGCCAATGCCTAACCAGTGATCCCTAAGTGCCAAAATAAGCAGAATGTAAGAACATTTATAAGTGCTTATTTGGCATATGATAGTGTTTATACTATTAGACGTCAGATTGGACTGGCAATCGGTTACCTTTCAATACTTAGGGATTAATATCTACGGTTCCCCCACTGATTTGCAGGATGAAAATCTGGGCAGAGCGACCTGGAGCCTCCGAGCCCAATTTGCTTTTTGGTCTTCTCTTCCACTTTCAGTATGGGCCACATGGCACTAGTGTAGATGGGGCTGCTACCCTGGTTATTGTATTAGTTTGCAAACCTTCCCTGCTCATTCCTCATTCCTTCTTCGGACACCTTGACACGTCCCACATCTGATTTAGGGGATGCGACACCGTCGGGCAGCACTTTCCACACTAAAACTACCTGTGACTGCAGTGCATTAGCCCTTCTGGACTTAGAATGCTATCATTTAGCTGCACAGTCCAATGGGTTTTGCTGGCTGTCTGGCCGCCCCCTGCATGAGACGGGGTTTCCTGCAAAGACTTGAAGGAGGACTTACTGCACTACTCATTGTTTCCTACTGACCATTCTACCCAGAACCGCCTAGGCGTTATTCGGCATGGCCTTCTCTTGCCTTACTAGAACCCATAAACTCACTAACATGAAGAAATCCTACACCCCTGCAATGTCTTTGCTAGGCCTCTTCCACTCAAACAGGATGGGTTCACTTAGGGCAACTCCGTCTGTGGCATGAAGAAGGCTTCTCAAATTTGGTGGATTTGTTTGTTGACGGAGAGCTACAAGAATTCCGAACCCTTATGGGAGCCTGCAGTCTTAACCTAGGTCAATTCCTTTCTGACGAACCTTAAACACTCATTAAATGCCATTTGATATCCACCACCTAGCACTAACCACACATGAGTTGTACAAGGCGCTCTACACCATAGGGACTGGCAGCAAACTGATAATATTGGTGTACAGAGCTTTACTGCAACATGGGAATCACTCCAGGGATTTTCTCTGTGCTAACTGGGAGACTGACATGGTCAAACCTCTGTGAACTGTGCTTAAATATTGGAAGATCCCCACAAACTATCCTGCAGCTTCCATATTTAGTATATTAAATGAATTATTCCAAACTGAGCCTACCTTACACCTGTCCAAATTAATAATATATACCTGGGAGCTGCGGATGCTTGCCCTTGCTGTATGTATTTAGATGCCAATTTGCTTCATATGCTTTGGTCTTATCCCACACTCCTTTCATACTGGCAGAGAGTTCTTGAGGAGCTATCAACCACTGTGGGGCGCGTACTAATGAATTCCCCCAGAAGTGGTCTTATTGGGGTATTTCCCCCGTCCTAAGTTCAAGAAACCCCCCACCAAATTCTTTGACCTGGCCGATCCAGCAAAATGCAATACTACACTACAATGGAAGGATTCACTTCCATCGACTATCGTAAGTTAGACTGTGGTCTCGC
Source organism: Triturus cristatus (assembly GCF_964204655.1). Classification (NCBI taxonomy): domain Eukaryota; kingdom Metazoa; phylum Chordata; class Amphibia; order Caudata; family Salamandridae; genus Triturus; species Triturus cristatus. The sequence goes on from NC_140588.1 coordinate 191,263,013, forward strand.
TCTCTTGGTTTCAATCTGAGGGCGCCCTCTTACACAGGGAGGAATAAACTGGTCTGAGAAAATATTTTATTGCACAGGTGTTAGAAATTTTGGTGGAAGGTTTTAGCGAATGAGCTAAAGATGATAGTCTACACTTGTAATCCACCCCAAAACATACACTCTTGGTTTCTGTATATTAGTTGATCTTGCCACATCTGGCAACTACACATTGTAGTGGCCTCAGGACACCTATCTCCAACACACAGTCAGGATTTCCCCGCTAGAACACTTTCTTTGAAGCATCACAGGTTCATTTCAGTTAAGGCAATGGCAACTTGGCAGGGAGTGCGGAGGGACAGTTTATTATGGGCCAGATTCTTACTCAGAAAATGTTAACAATTGTGTATGAACTCTTTACAAATGGCCTAGCACTGTTCTGTAATTGTTCGATGGAATCTTTTGCTACATATCATGCTATGTGACCTCTTTTGGGATATAATAAAAAATCTTTCAAAAAAACATATGATATTATTTCAATTAAGTGCATTAGATCACAACATTGCATTGACATTTATTTGAAGTGAAAGTTTCTAAAAATTAACTTTAAAACATTGGTTAACCCTCTCTCTTGACAACTCCAGGAGTGAATAAAGGGAACCAATTATCTGCTGTCCATTACATCATGGACAATATTATTGTTATCAATAACGGACTATTACAGGTTAATAAAACACACAAGGGAGGTTTTTGTACACAGTCAATCTTAAACTGAATTGCTCTCAAATGTCACTATCAAATACATTTGATACATGAAGTAAACTGATTTGACTTAGATTACACAATTTAGTGAAGCAGGAAATACCCGATTTGTGCCCAGGGTTTCCAGACACACATAGTGCACTTAAGCCACTGACTAGATTAATTTATGTTTCTCTATCCCCTTTAAAACCAGAAGACAGTGTTTTTGCATAATTCTGTAAGATGAATAGTACACTGTCTTAAATAAGTACAGATCACAGGTTAATCTGATACCCTACTTTAAAAAAAAAGGCACCTGATGAAGGTAAGGGAAGGCAGGACACCATACGCTACTATTCTGGATATTTAGATATTATATAATTATTCTAGCGGTGGGAAAGCCACTGAACAGTTTGAGCCTGGCTTGAGCCTGAAGCCTGGCTCCGGCTCAGCTTGAGGTCCAGTTGGAACGTCGAGCTCATAACATCCAATCATTCATGTGGCTTCTGCTTGCCCTTCTCCATCTAACCAGGATGCAGCATTACGTTCTGGGCTGCCGACTTTGGCAAATTTTTACTTCACCAAAACTTTTTTTTATTAATGCGCATGTAACCCCTTTCAAATATATGAGTTCTTAGTACCAGTTGCTTAAAAATATAGGGGCATATCAGCAACAACCGGCGATAATTATCGCTAAGCGCACTTAGCGCTAGGATAATTATCGCCAGCTAGCGTGGATTTTTATGGCTGAGATAGCGTGCTATTAGCAACGCTTATCTCAAAAGCGATAAAAATCCTAGCGCTAACTGCCTAACGTGAGATTATCGCTGGAAACCCAGCGATAATCTCACAAAATGTGGCGTTAGCTTGTTGATAGGGACTGACAAACTTAGCCATGATATCCACCCTCCATAGGATATCATGGCTAAGTCAGTCCTGAAGCAGGCGTAAGGAAAGTAGCGATAGCAGGGGTTATCGCTACTTTTCCTCCCCCTATGCTTCATAGCGAGGGGCTTGATGATAGGAGAAATGTCGCTTAGCGACATTTCTCCTGTCATGTTAGGTCAGGAACACCCACTTTGCGATAGCGTGTCTTTGCTGATAAGGCGACGAAATTATCGACGCTTTTCGCCCGAAAATGGACGCAAAAGCAGCAATAATTTCATATCGCCGCCTTGTTAATATGCCCCATATTGCGTTTGATTTTATAGACTATATGTGGCACATTAATGTCTATGCTTCATGTTAAAGAAATATACTTCTTTTGAAATTTGAAGCATCTTTATTATATTTTTGTTTGTTATATGATTTACAGAGCAAACATATCAAGGCTTGGCTTGTGAACGGACTCTTGGATCCGAGCCAGACCCTTGGCCCAGCTCTGGCTCGGCTCGCCTTGTGTTCCAAGCTATTCAATGCAGCGGTTAAAGTGCATTAGAAAAGTATGGATACTTCAATGGGGACGGGATCAGTGAGAGCAGAGGTGAAATCAAAGGCATGGCTGAAAAGAACAAAATATTCTGTAACTATTTTATTGAGCTTTCACCATCAAGTAACTATATATAAAATAACGCACACCTTAACTGAAAAATAAATGAAAGTTAAACAAATCAGTGGGAAATGCACTACAAGATGTTATGAAACCTCTACTGGCTAATGCGATCACTGCAGATGTCTATGTGGGCAACCAGAAACCCATAGAATCAAATCCTGTTTGGTGCAGCAAGGAAAAGTGACTTGTGTATTTTTAGTGCTAGGAGGTCCCCGAAAACACTTGTGTAAGTCATTGTTTTAAACATGCACTACACACAGTGGGGCATATTTATAATAACTGACGCATCCCTGCATATCAGCAGGGATGCGGCAGTTATTTTGCGCCCCAACTCCGCCATCATGGATGCGCCTCATTTATAATGCGGCGCACCATGGGGCAAAAAAGTGGCGCATTGCTGGAGTTGCGTCGCAAGCGCGACGCAGCTCCAGCAATGCTCTGGGAGGCCCTATCTGCACAATGCTGCGTCAATCCTTACGCCTGCTTCAAGCAGGCGCAGGGTTTTGACGCATCATGGGCTCAAAAGTGACTGAGTGAAATCTTGTAGATTTCACTCAGCCACTTTTAGGGGGCGTTGCGGCGCAGGAACGCCTACATGTGGAGCAGGGCTTTACAACGTGAGGCATCTCCCAGATGCGTCACGTTGTAAATACCCCGCACCATGGCGCAGGATTTGCGCCGCTGCTGCGTCACAAAAGTGACGCAACGGCGGCGTAAATGAGGCGCAAGTCAAACATAAATCTGCCCCAGTATATTATAGGCTGCCACAAAATGCACATATACATTTAGGTTAAAGATAAAAAGTGCTACTAAAGTATAGATTTCAGTAATATGCAGATTATACCTAGGGCAAACCTTTTTTATAACGATCACTATAAGCAGGCACTCCACAGCTCGGTTGGGAAGACCCTTAAAGTACCTCTCAAAATAGAAAACAATTTTGTCATCAGAAAGATTCAATGACTCCATCAGTTAAAGCATCTCAAGTAGCCTTTACAAGTGCTTACTAACCAATTGCTCACAATTGCATTTCTCTGGGGAAGCACACACTGACAAGAAGGCTTGTTTCTTGTATATTTGTCTGCCCCTCCCTCGGCTCGGAAACACAGCACAGGAGGCTCCTTCCCTTCCACTTCAGCCGGAAAATATCAGCTGCCGGAATTTGCTTTTGTTGTTTAGCTGGAAGGCCAAAATTACGGACAAATGCTGTCCGTTAAGACATCAACCATGTACAATGGACATTAGCGCGAATTTACTGACATTTCGTGAAAATTATGGACGGCTGGTCACACTAGTGTGCAGATTGCCTCTGAACATATAGCATGTAAATATATTTTGAATTATCACATAATGTTACTCCTTATATAACTACAACTCCATGCTGCGTGTCTCTTTTAGGGGCATATGTATCAACATCACCATTTGCGATTCTCAAATAGCGATTTTTAAAGAATCGCTATTTGAGAATTGCAAAACGGGTTGTATTTAAAAAATTGCAAACTTTTTATGATTTCTTAAAATTCCTTAATTGCGATTAGCAAATTGCGAAATCGCAATTAAGGAATGCCTGCCCATTCATTTCTATGGGCCAGGAGACCCATAGGAATGAATGGGAAGTAATTCTCAAATAGCGAATCGCAATTTGCTAATCGCTATTTGAGAATAATTTCAAAGGTGCAAGGGTGTCATGATGACACCCTGATGCACCCCTGAAATGAGCATGTGTGTGCATATGGCGCACATACATGCCCTAAGGGCATGTATAAGCGCCACGTGGCACTTTTTAAAATCCAAAAAGTGCATTTTGAAAGGAAATCGCAAATTACCACCAACTGGAAGTTGGTGGTAATTTGCGATTTCTTAAGGATAATTCGCACAACTTGGGTGCTTTTTACATATCATTTAAGAAATCGCAATTTGCAATTTCTTAAATGCTTACGCAAAATTAAGAAATCGCTAAATTAGCAATTCCTTAATTTTGCGATGGGATTTGGCTCATACATCCCGATTACCGATTTTTTTATCGCAAACGCTGTTATTTTGCGAATCGCAGCGTTTGCGATTAAAAAATCGTTTGATACATATGCCCCTTAGAGTGCATCGGTCTTGGTCCTAGAGGCCAGGGTCTTCTCTATATGTGTGAAGCTATCAGCGTCAGTAAACCTTTAAGGGTGCAGAGGTAGATGTAACACTACAGGGGTTAATAGGGAAGCTGCAGGAGCAGAGATGGCACTGGGAGGCAGTGGGAAGACTGTAGCAGCTGAGATGGTGCCAGGAAGCAAAGGCATTCTGGGGAGGCACTAGTGGCACTAGGGGGCAGTGGGGAGACTGAAGGAGACGCTGGAGGCAGAGAAGGCAGTGGATTTAGAGGAAAGCTTGTGGAGTCAAAGACAGGATTGAGGCCAGTGGCGGCTGCTACGGGGCAGTACTGGCGAGCCAGTTAAAACAAAAAGAAAATGCACTTACCTGCCAGTCACTGCCTCGCCACCATCCTTCTTCTCCTCAGCTGTCCACGACGCACAGAAACAGGAAGCACATAGACTTCCCCAGCCAATTACAACGCTGCTGTTACCAGCATGACAGCTGCGTCGTGATTGGTCTGAGTGCCTGTGCATGTTCTCCACTGGCCTTGGAATACAGCCAGGTGGAGAACGTGCTAACTGCGCATGACTGTTTGGCGGGCCCAAGATGACTGGCCAAACCATCATGCGCACTTAGAAAGTACCATTGCAACTCCCCCTGCTGGCTGACAGCTCAGTTCCGCCCGTCTCACCCCACACCTAAAACAAAACAGACCTGAGTCAGTACGGGAAAAATAAAATGATAATAAGATTGTATTATTCTCATTTTATTTTCCTGTGGTGCGACGCTCTTCCGTCTTAGCGGTGGAGCCGCCGCTGACTGAGGCACTGCGAAGGAAGAGGTGGAACTAGGGGCCAATGTGGAGTCTCAGGAGGCTGAAATGGCACTAGTTCAGCAGTGGGGAGACTGAGGAGAAAGAGGTGGCAGAGATGGCATGAGGGCGGCCGAGTGGAGATGGGAGGCACAGAGGGCACTGTTGGGTACTGGGGAGAATATGGAAGCAAAGTAGGCACTAGGTGGGTAGTGGCAAGATTGGAGGCAGAGATGGCGCTAGGAGGCATTGAGGAGATCGTGAAGGCAGATTTGGCCCCAACAGCACCAAGGTAGAGATTAGAATATGGGTTGGCACCAGACAGAATAAGAGAGAGACTAGACACTGCAGGGGGCAATGAGGAGAATAAAGGGAGAAATAGAAATCAAGAGGCTAAGTGGCATACTACAGGTACAGAAGGAACTAGAGCTCAGTGCATAACTCACAACTCTAAAGCAGCGTCGGACTGGGGCTAAAAAGATGTTCGGTCACCAAAATAAAAGTGGCCCCCATTAGTAAATCAGAAAGCTAAAGAAGTGGCCCTTGTTTGTGAATTTGGGCAGTTTTGAACTTGTAAAGACATGCTGTTTTGCAAGTTCTGGAAGACTAGATCGCTCAAGCTTGTTTCAGGCAATGATTGTTTATATCACAGAAATCAACAGTATAAACCAGCCATCCAGACCAGAAAACAGCCAAAACACTGGTTTATGCACAGTCCTGTAAAATAAGCCCACTGGGCTCTGCCAGATTGCACCACTGGCCAGTCTGATATTTTCTAAAGAGCACACTCACTTGCTTGGGCTGATGGTATAATTCCTCCATCTTGAAAGACTTGCTGTCTGCTCCAATAGTCAGGGACTTACTGGGGCATCAGTAGCAGGCCCCACAGGTTTTGTTCCCCAGCAGTTGAATTACATCTCACAAATTTCTACATTGTGAGCCAAGTGGAAAGCAAAAGAATGGGAAAGGAGAAAGGCTGTGCCACGTTTTCCTCCCTGCCCTGATGGGCACCCATTGATGTTGTGGCATAATCTTGAGACAGACAGACAGCAGTGACCTAGCACTGAAGACTCGGCCTGGAAATAGGTCTGCCTGACAGCGAGAATCCTGGTGGCCAGAAATGGACCATTGTATGTCCCTCCTCTTGAGCCCTGATAGCCACATCTGGCTTCCTGTATATGCGTAGTGTTGTTACTGATTATATCAGCACCACTGCCGTAAATTGTCCCACCACTCTCAACAATGTGCATGGCACTAACTCAGACCACCTCATACTTGCTTCACCTTCACCTTCACTTTTTCTACAGGTCTCAAAGTAGTTAGTTCTCTGCCTGCTTGGGAGACAAAGAGTTGAGGAACTTCGATTTTCGATCACGATCGAATCGACCCGCCATTTTGTGGCCCGCCGCCATTTTGTGTTGCCATCACTCAGGCAGCACGGTGAACAAAGTCTATTCTGCCCTTTCTGTAGCCTGGTGTCGAAATACACCTTCGGCCTCTATTTGCAAAGCTGGTGTTAGAACTAGCCGAGTACACTAATCCCTGCCTGGCTTTTCTAATCTGTGTCTCAACTATCTGTTGGCTCACACTATTCTTTCCTGACCTTATCTTATCGACTGGCCTTCACTGTCTCCTGCTAGCATTCTCTCGTTTCACAACTGTCCTCCCACACACACAAACGTATCTCGCCACCTGCAAGTTAGTTATGAATCTGTTAATAAATTAGCTTGAGGGAAGGGTGACAAACATAGTTGGAGGAGAGGTCTTTCCGAGTTATCCGACACTTCTGTTTTCAAACCTTTCTTATTGGTTCCACCTTGTTTTCCAACTTTCCTTATTGGCTCCTTCTTGTATGCTCTGGGAGTACCTTTTATTAATGATTATAACATTGTATGGTATTTAACCTGATGCGCCACAGAGTGAAGTGGCAGTCTCCTGAGAACCTACTTTGTGTACTTCTAGGATAACTGTACTGGCTGCAGCTAAATAAATCTGATCTTCTAACGCCGACAGAGTGTCCCGTGTCTCTGTGTAGCTAAGCAGGAGAACTCAGGAGACTAGGGCGTGCCCTGCGCCGCCAGACCCAAAAGGTTCTGGTTCTTCAACTGGCGCCCAACGTGGGGCGGCTTCAGTGGTACCGGTTCTGCCTGAAGGTCGTGAGGAACCCCGCAAGAAAATTCCGGAGGGTTCCCGAGCCACATTAAGCGACCCCTGTATGTCGAAAGTGGTCCGAAGGTCTTTTGCAGCGTGGTTACTCCTTCCTGACGGCTACTGACGACTGCTGCCCTGACTGCCGCCCTGCTTTGGCCCTTCCTTTGATGATGTATGGTAAGGCGAGACGATAGACGGGCCTCTGTTGGTGTGAGAAGACGTCCTTAGTTAAGTATCTTCGTGGGTCACGCCCACAATGTTTGTCCTTTGTTTTCTTAGTATTTGTAGACCTTAGTCTTTGACTGTTGCAACAGCCAAAATCGAGGGTAAGTGCATTTGTGCTGCGTAAACTGAGTTTTACTCCCTTGAAGTTTGTGAACAGACAGGAAAGATCGAGAGATGCCTGGTCTGACTAAGTTTGGAAGAATTTGTTGTCTTGGTTGTAATAGGGATTCCCGACTTGAGGACTCTTGTCCGATTCCTTCGGTTGGAACTCCCACATATGAGCTCTATTCAAAACATGGTATCGGCCCCATTGCCTTTAACGAGACATGGACACGATACACGAAGAAAGATGGTGTTCTAAAATGGCCAGAAAATGGTAGCTTTGATCCTGATGTGTTAGATAATTTAGATGCAGTCTTATTTAAGAGAAAAGCCCGGCCGGCAATGTTTGACTCTTTCCGCCTTTGGCGAAAGGAAGCCAAACAGAAAGAAATTAAACAAGCGAAACGAGACAGGAAAGCACAGGGTATGACAATTATACAGGCTGCCCAACAGTTCAAAGACGATGAAATTGATAATGCGACTGAGATTTCAGAAAGACAGCATCGTATGGCGATAGATAAATGCTATCCGGTGTTGCCTGTTTCTCCTTCTGATAATAAGAAAGATATAGAAGAAGATCCCCTAATGTCCCATTTATTAAGATTGCCTCCACCTTATGTGCAAAATGCCAATGTACCTCAGCCGTTACAGCTTGTTCAGCCGCCAGTGGTACTTCCACCTGTTCCGGCTCCTCTGCATTTGCCTCCTCCAGTATTACCGCCTTTGCCGGTTTTACCGTTAGTCTCAACTTCTTTACCCTCATCTCCTGATCCTAGATCTCCTTTGCCTTCCGCTCCTCCTGCAACTATCGATTCTTCCTCTGTCAGTTTCCCTAATACTTTATCCCCAATTCTTATGTCTCATTCTCCGTCTGTGCGTAAGCGTCTCACAGACACTGTCACTGGTATTCTATCTCCTTTCTTTGGAGCTTTAAGTGTGTCTCCGGCTTTTGCTCGAAGACAATCTCGTAGTCAGTTCCCAGATTTTGAGGAACGAGAGAAGTTAGACTCTTTGGCACGAAAATGGATTAAGAAGGGTCCACAATACAGTGTGCTTGATATTATGCCTACCTTTTTGCAATGGAATGCGCCTACGCAAAGATATGCTTTCAATGTAAAATGGGAAGATGTGAGTTCGAGACCGATCCCACAAGATCTGTTAAATGTTCAGATTGATTTTGAAAAAGGTCTTATTGTGGGTTCCAAGGTTGAGGAAGCTATAAGGACGCTTATCTCTTATAGATCCTTACTGTTTTCTCAAATTTTCCCTGATTCCGATCCGTCGGTTAAACCGACGTCGAAAAATTATCCTATGAGAGAGGTTTCTCCCATATGGAAAGAAGAGGTTGCGGCAGCAGGTGCTAATGCAGCTATTCCTGCTCATTTTCAGCGTATATGGGTACATGTCCCTTGGAAAAGATCTAAAGTTTTGGCCCTTAAGCAAACTCTACCGGATGCCCATAAGAACCCTGCAGGTTATTATAAAGAACTAACGCAGACAGTTGACGCCTGCATCATGAATCTAGCAGATATTGACATGCTAATGGGAAATGTAGTCCCACAGACAATATTCGAAGAGAGGATCATGCGCAGGAACTAGGTGCTACTTGGAATGTTATAACTGATACAGATAGAGACCAAGTGGGTGGCGCAAAGCCTGACGCTCTGATTTCGGAACTCCCTGGTAGGATCATTACGTTAATGAAAACTATGATGCCTGCACTGAGAGTTAATTGGGATAAATTAGCAGCATGCATGCAAAAGAAAGATGAAAGTGTTTCTGGTTTCTTCACTCGTTTCGAAGAGACCTTTATTGATCACAGTGGTCAAGACATGGCTACAGAGGGTGGACAGCGATTATTTGTGGACAAATTCGTATTCAATTTGCTTCCCGAGCTGTCACACAAATTAAAAGATTCAGAAAGTTCATGGGCTGTTTCTTCTTCGGCCCAGATATTGGCCACTGCACAATATTATGAGAATAGAGATAAAGAAGAAAAAGAAAAGCAAGAGAAAAAGACGAAAGAATTAAAAACGAAGGTTCTCTTGCAACAAGCCTATCCGCCACGTTATGCTCAAACTCAAATTCAGCAGCCCCCACAGTTTCAGAGGTTATATCAAAAACCTGAGTCATACATTCCGCGACCTTTGTTAGGTCCTAATCAATGTGCCTATTGTAGAGAGGAAGGTCATTTTATGAATAGTTGTCCGGTTTTATTGCAGCGCAATGGAGCGTTAACTGCTCCACGAGGTCGTGCTGGCCTCCAGTCAGCAAACAGAGGTAGAGGTCGAGGTGTGTTGACTCAAGAACAGCGTGCCCTTCCTTCTCCCAATTCTGTGAACTGTTTTGATCAGCAGAATGTTAGGTCTACGCAATATTATAATGAAGATCATTATGTTGAAAATGGAAATGAGAGTCTTCATGCCAACTAGGACAGCCATGGACAAAGTAAGGGAGTTGTGCCAATCCCAGTAGATCAAAATGGACCTTATGTTAACGTCACTGCGATGGGTGTTTCAGAGCCATTTCTCTTAGATACTGGGGCAATGAGAAGTTCTATCATTCATTCTAAACTCCCTGAGGCACCTTTGTCTAGCTTAACAAATGTTTCCGTAGGATTTTCTGGCGCCCCTGTCCGCAATCCAATTTCTTGTCCTTTGCCCATTTCAGTTGGTCCCTATGATTTGGAAGCTCCACTTCTGTTAACGAATGGTTGCGGTGGGAATCTGTTGGGTGTAGATCTATTGAAAAGAATGCATGCTACGATATATTGTTCTCCTTCTGGTGTACATCTTACTTTGGGACAGAAATTGGTCTCCCCAATGTATTTGTCTAAAGATCAATTTCCACCTGAATTACTTTCTCTTCCAACAGCGCTTTGGGCCACGGGTCCGAATGATGTGGGTTGTCTTGAGATTCTGCCTTATGTTGTCACTCTCAAGCCTAATGTTGAATTACCGTGCATCCCACAATCTAGAATTTCTGCTGAAGGTGAGAAAGCGCTTTTGGAAATAATTCATGGCTTGATTCGGAAGGGTGTGGTTGAAGAAACAAGAGGTAATACATGCAATAGTCCTATTCTTCCTGTTCTCAAACCCACCGATCCTTCTCAGCCTCCTGTGTACCGTTTTGTAATTGATCTGTGGGAGGTAAACAAAATTGTTTTCCCACAATTTCCTGTTGTTCCAGATATCACTGCTTTGTTGACAATGATACCTTCCACAGCGACCTGGTTCTCTGTTATTGATCTGAAGAATGCCTTCTTTAACATCCCCATTGCAGAAGAAAGTAGGGATATTTTTGGCTTTTCTCTTGGAGGCCGAAGCATCCGGTTTAAGCGCGCACCCCAAGGCTATTGTGAAAGACCCTCTATTTACAGCCAAGCTCTAAAATGTCATCTTGATACTTTTCATTTGCCGTCTGGTGCTGCTCTCATCCAGTATATGAATGACCTGTTGGTAGCTGCTGATTCAGAAGAGATTTGTAAAAATGTCACTGTTGCATTGTTACACCACTAGTTTAAACTGAAACACAAGGTTTCACCTTCCAAACTACAGTATGTCTGTCGAGAGGTTACCTATTTGGGTCATCTCCTATCAAAGGAGGGACGACGATTGACACCAGAACAAATTCAGGAGATTGTGCGAATGTCTGTACCATCCACACAAAGGGAAGTATGTGCCTTTCTGGGTATCACTTCTTATTGTAGACAGTGGATCCCCAACTTCTCTCTAATTGCCAAATCTTTGTTGGCACTCACTCAAAAGGATACGTCTCAGCCCCTTCCATGGACTGATGAGTGCCAAAAGAGTTTCACTGACTAACGTACCGCTCTGTGTTCTGCTCCTGTATTGGGTACCCCCGATTACACTAAGCCTTTTATGCTCTATGTTCATGAGAGAGAAGGTTGTGCATTGTCAGTTCTAACACAGCAATTTGGAGACAAACAGCGGCCATGTGCCTATTTTTCGGCTACGTTAGATCCTGTAGCTAAAGCATTGTCCAGTTGTCTCAAAGCGACAGCAGCAATTTCTATCCGGCAGTCTGCTGGAGTGGTGCTAGATAACACTCTTATTGTTATGGTACCACATGCAGTGGATACCTTACTAAACAGAACTAAAACACAGCATCTTACGAGTGCACCTTTAACGGGATACGAGGTTCTTCAGAGTGTTTGCTATCAGAGAGCAGTCGTGAGGAGAATGAACGAATTCTCTGGAAATCCAAGGTTTCGATTGATTGGATTTAGCATAAGCACAGCCAGACCCACTCAAAGAAGTGACTCATTAGAGGAAAACAAGGGATAAGTTTAAAACACGCTGAAATGTGTGCACCCAAATCAAGAAAAAACAATCTGAAAAGGCACACCTTGTACCCTCTACAGAAAAGGTCACGATTCAGAGTTGGAATTGGAGACTCTCATAAAACAAAAGAACACATAAAGAGAAACATACAAAATATAAAAAATAATAAAAGTCATCATGAGTTCCAGTAGCCATCCATTGTATGCCCATGCAAAAGAAAGGCCAAGGCTCCAGACATGGGTGCCTCGCTGTGACTGGTTGGGCCCACAATGTCTGCTCTCGTGCTTCCTCGGATATGTATCTGAAGTTCACCATGTGGAAGGGTGTTAATTACATGCGGTTCCCCTCAGTGTGGGAGTTGTAGTGTTGGAGAGAAGGCCCCAAACATACATAGAAGGACCACGCAAACACATAGTCTTAGTTAGTGGTCTTCCAAACTGAATCGGTGGAGCGCACCTGGATAAGAAATTCACCGGGTTCCGAGTGCCAGGTTGGTAGCTCACTGTGAACTGGAACTCCTGCAGCTGTGGGATCCCTTTTTCGATCCTGGGAGGAGGCCTCGACGAAGACTCTTGGAACAGCAGGATCAGCGGTTTGTGGTCTAAGATGATGGAGAAAAGGTGTCCATATAGGTAGATGTAAAAATGGCAGCAACCCCAACATATGGTGATTGCTTCACGCTCTATTTGGGAATAACGCTGTTCCATGGGCATAAGCAGGTGGCTGGCATACGCCACTGAGGCCTACTCTCCACACTACTGCTATTGGGCCAGCACAGCCTCCAGACCTATGAGGCTGGCATTACCTACTAGCTGTGACTCTCTCTGCAGTTTGAAATACGACAGAGTGGTATCGGCTGATGTGGCGGCCTTCGTCTACTGAAATGCTTCCTCCTGTTCTGGCCCCCACACCCAAGGCCTGGACGATTTGGTGAGCTCCCTGAGAGGGCCAGTGATGTCTGATAGATTTGTCATGAAGCACCCACTCTACTTCACCATCCCCAGGAAGCTGTGGACTTCTAACACTGAGGAGGGGGCCGGGGCCTACTGTATGTCCTTTACTTTCTTGGGATTGAGACTGATGCCTTTGTCTGAGAAAAAGAATCCCAAAAAGTTGATGTCCTTTCGCAAAAAGTCGCATTTCTCTCGGTGTAGTGCCAGCCTTCGTTCTTCTAGCCATGTGAAGACCGAATGGAAGCGGGTCAGGTGTTCCCCTAATGTAGCCGAGTGAACAAGGATGTTGTTGCTCACATTCAGCACCCTGGGCAAGCCATGCAGGACCTTCTTTATGATGTTCTGGAAAACTTCGGCAGTGCTCAAGATGCAAAAGTTTAGCCTGGTTTGTCTCCATGGGCCGGCATGTGTCGAGAATGTAGTAATGGTGTTAGAGTTCGGGTTTCGCGGGATTTGGAGGGAACCTGATCTGAGGTCCATTTTGGAGGACCATTTGGAGCCCAACGACTCCCCTAAGATGTTGTCTATGGTAGGCGTAAGGTGTTGTTTACGCTCGATCGATAGGTTTGGGATCCTCATATCCACACAAATGCAGACTGCGCCTTGCTGTTTGGGTTTCTTCGACACCACAATCGGGGACACCCACGGAGTGTGGCCCTTCACCTGCTCAATGATGCCTGCCTTCTCCAAGAGCTTCAGTTCTGCCTCTATCTTGGCCTGAAGGTTACAGGGTATTCTGCGATATTGAAGGGTGACCGGAGCTACGGCTGGGACGGTGTAGGTCCTGTGACAATGAAGAGTTCTAATGCAGGGATGGAAGCCGTGGTTGACTACAGCAGGGGCGTCTGGAAGCTAGTAAAGCTCCTTGTCAGAGATTTGAGGCACAGCCAGGCCGGTAGCTGGAGAGAGATCTTTAGTAAGGATGACTCCAAGCAGTCTGAAGAAGTATGAAGATGTTTAATCAGGAGGATAAGTCTCACCATGAAGGGGCCCTGTGCTCTCATGACCTCATCACACATTCTAATGTCTGGACATTCTGAGCCAATGCTCACATTACCACAAGATTTCACGTGCTGGGACAGAAGGGAGGACCTACTATGTAGGAAGCAGGTTATAGGCAGGTGATGTAAAACAGATCCCTTTTATAAATCACTCTGAGGGGCGTCAGTGATGCAGAATATGTGCACTGGCTTATTCAGTTCTGCAGGGAATGAGAGGGGTGGGCCACTGACCTTAGGAGGCCCTTCCCTGGGCTGGGTGTTTCACTGTTGGGCTCAGTAGGGCAGTTCCAGGCTGCTGTGCAGATGCAGCGTGCCTTCATGCGAGGCGGACCCTTGCGCTTGACAGGAGGAAAGAAGGAAGGAGCTCCCTTGTACGCCAGACGTTCTCATTACGCTCACACTTGCGGGGCTCTACAAGTCTACCCCCTTGTGTGTCACCCAGTTCCTTATGACATTACAGGGGTCAGGGGATGAGCCAACTTACCTGAGGGTGCTACGATGCTTAGAGTCCCAGACCAGGTCACACACCCTACCTGAATGTACATGAGGCACAGAGAACGTGGGGCCGAGCAGAGGTAGCACAAACAAACAGAGATCGTGTGCCCAACTGCCTGCATGTCCTATGATCTTCTCCAGCTGAACATATTCAGCTTATGCAAGGTGACAGGTGTGGGTGGGCTAGCGACGCAAAGTTGCAAACCAATACCCACTGCACTTTACAGTGGGAAAATAATAAACTGCTCTCTGATTGGCTTGATGCAGCAGGCTCTCAAGAACCCTCTTCAGTCAGCCACTCAGAAAACGTTCATTTTAGCTTTGGGGAGTGTACAGGGTATTTCTTGGAGCTGATAGTTTGAATTTTGCACTTTACTTCGCGTGCTATTACCACGCAGTAGGTTACAACGCGGTTGTTCCAATGACCGCGTTGTTACCATGCATGGTTTTACATCGCAAGTCGTTTCTACGACTTGCGCTAGACGGCGCGCTGGACTTAGGAATAGTATAAATTACTATTCCTACTCCAGTTAGTGCAACAGCAGGGAATGTGTTGGATTTAAAATCCAACACATTCCCTGGTGTTGCACGCCACCTAGCGCAAGTCATAGAAACGACTTGCGATGTAAAGCCACACATGGTAACAGCACCGTTGTAAATGCTGTTTCCTGATGGTTTGAGTAGCAGTTTGAGCACCTGCGCTACTGCAGGAGTCATAAGTGTACTGGCACTCTCTTTGTCTGAGAAGTTCCAGTAATCACGGGGAGAAGATTAAAAAGTGCCAGTACTCAGTACCGGTACGTACCGGACTATTTAAAATACTACCTCCATTCATTACAGCGGTTGTGTCATACGTAAAGCAAAGAATGAATGAGGTTCCCTTTGGTGACATTTGCTTGTTTTTAAAGACATTATATCACTGTGTACACACTTTATTACGAAAGGCGAGATGCACTATGAGGCCAGTCAATTGATCAAGAATAGCCAATTTCTTGTACAAAAGTTATTTTCATTTTAATAACAAGAAATGTAAAGACACATATGTGTACAAACTAGAAGTGTAAAAAGTAGAGTCAGGCCAGTGATCATAAGTATATAATAGAAAATGTAAAACAATATCCAATTTTTTTTACAAATGAACCATTAGCGTGAATATGTGTATAAACGATATTCCTGAAGTATAAAATAATCTGATGGATGCAATATGTCAACATTTTGACCCCACAGTCCGAAACGGACGAGGACCTCCTCAGGATGGGCAGTGTAAATCTATTATGGGATGCCCTCATGCTTTTTAAATTAAAAAAAACAAACAAAAAAACAGACCATAATTAAAAGCGACGTAACATGGCAAAAAATCAAACTGTGTTTTAGGCTGATGTGCTGCATCAAAACATAGTGGCAAAACTAATACTGAAAGGTGAAGAATGTGTTAGTAAACTGCGTATAAAGTACAAAAACTGTGAAATAATTACATAATATATATAAAATAGGTAATAAACAGGGCCACTGGACTTATGGGACAGGAGAGGACCAAATTACGCGGCAAGGGCGAGTAAATTATGCGACAAAAAGGCAAATTATGCATTAGAAGGCATCACATTTTGTAATGGCATTACTTCATTATTTCGTCATTTTTAAACTTGGTAACACTGTCTGAACATTGGTTGCACCTGATTAGCATCAGTTTAATACCCAAATATAGCAATAAGGAACAGAAAGGTGACCATCCCAGCTTTGCAAATAGCCTTCCACTGCGCGGCAACATGTACTGCTGCATTTTTAGTAATTTTTTTCACCGTTTGAGGTAGAAACAAAATGCTATAATTAAAATCTGCAGATTATGTAGCAGATGATGGCTTATGTGGCAACTGCGGCAAATCTATGATTATGCAAAAATCGTCGCACAATCGCATACATCCAGTGGTCCTGGTAATAGAGCACGGAATGCAACAAACATGACAAGGTGACCATTATGGAGTAAGAAATGCTTTAATGGTTTAGAAATGGACCAAGGAATCTGTAGCCTGGACTATAAACAATTAAGAATCCTTAGTATTAGATTGCACTGGAGACATATAAATTTATCAACATCCTTTGTCTGGGAAGAGTGAGGTGCTTATTTACTAGGTCTTGCTGAGAGCTGAGACCAACTTTTATCAAAAGGGTTTGCAGGAGAGAAATAGTCTTGGCATCCACAGTCGATTTACCCAGGGGTGTAGCTCAGGGTTGAACTGGCCTATAGGGCAATCAGGTAGTGCCCGAAGGGCTGGTCTGACAAGATAGTGTAAGTTGGTTTTTTGAAGGTTTGTGGGCGTGTTTTATGACCTAGTGGGACGGTTTTCACTGTTGATTTCCCTGATATTAACACAAACATTGCTTGTAGCAGACACAATGCATTCATACCTTGCACAGCACTTATACAATGTGTGTTTACCAGTTCAAACTGCCAGATTTGCAAATGTGGGTCACTCTTTACACTATCTAGTGCGCTAATGGAGGCCATTTTTATTTTGGTGCCTGGGCCTATTTTATGTCTCAGTGGGAACCTGGTGTAGCCTTCGGGGAGGGTGTTTTGGGTGCTGCACCTTCCTAATAAATGTATTCTCTAATAAATAGTTGGCTACACGTGCTTGCAGTCGAGTATGATGAGGTGTCTGTCGGATTTCACCAGGGGTTATTCCATACACACACAGACAAAAGCACACACACTCTCTCCTCTCTGTTTTGAAGGTCTTAAAGCATGTTGGTTATTTTACAAAATGATGAGTTTTAACAGGGTTGGATTAAGGCCACAATTTGGCCCAGGCAGCAAATAAACTAAAATGTGGCCCACATTCATACATCGCAACCTTTTGTAATACACTGCTTAGTTAAGATAATGGAGCTAAATGATGACAAACACTTGCGGTAATAAAAGTATTTTAAAGCTTATTGGGCCAGTACTTAAATAGGAAATTAACTTTCAAATAAAAAATATACTTTAAAAGTAGAGAATTATCAAAAATACTAGTGACTCTCTTTTAATTGCCCTTTTTAACCATACGTTTGCTGTGGATGTTTCGATTATTGTTAACTGGCAAACATGATATGACACAGACCTAAACTACCTTTAAGCTCACTTTTTTTTATCATATTCATTTTATTTTTGCCATACTTAACCCCTTGCGTGCGCATGACGGAACCACGCCGTCATGAGCCACGGGTGGCGTGTGCTCATGACGGCGTGGTTCCGTCATGCTGCGGTCGCTCCGCCCACGCGGCACTAATTCCCCGCCTGTGCGGGCGAAATGAAGGGTGGGCGGAGTCGTGACGGAACCATGCCGTCATGAGCACAGCTCGCCCGTGACTCATGACGGCGTGGTTCCGTCACGAGCATGGCGGCGCCGCACTCACCCCACACCCCGCCAGCGCCGCGGCGGAATTTGCGCCGCGGCGAAGGGGATAAGAGAGGTCCTCAAATATTTAGAGACTGTAATTTTTGTTTTACTTGCAGCTAGCATCACGTGTACGTTCTGAGAAAGGGAATGATGCTAGTGTGTAAATATAAAAATATATTGAAAATAATGTCTCTTTCCTTACATGCAGTTTAATATAGCATGAATTAGGCCCGGAGGCATTGGAGCACTTTATGTGAGAATTACAGTGGGTCATATTATTTTTTTAGGTTCATGTAGATTAACTGATTTGCCCAGAATCACAGGATGTCGAACTGATGCTGGGACTTGAACTGGTTTTCCAGTTTCAAAGTCAACTAAGGCCACAACCTGTCCCTGTTGACTGCAGTAATTGTTATCTGGCAGAGAAAGGAGAAGAGCAGAGACTGATTTATCTCCGCTGCTTGCATGGAGTGGAGAAACTCTGTTTATTCAGCACTCCGTCCTTTTTGCGTTCATCACCCCGAATGGGTCCTGTGCTCACGATGCCAGTGGATTCAAGCTAACCTGGCTGATGAGGGGTGATAGCCCAAATCCGGTCGCAGAATGCTTGTTTCTGGTCCAGGAAGGATCTGGCCTGGCAGTTCGGTTTGGACTTTTCCCATGAGGGGAAGGGTCAAGACTGATTTGTGTATGACTGGGTCCATACTGGAGTGGCATAGTGAGCAAAAGAACAATAGTTTCAACCCAGATCTCTTGACTGGGAGTGAGTGGTTGAAAAGTTTCAACACTCTGCTCATCATCTTGTTGTTGCTATGTTGCTTGATGCTTAGCCAATCTGATTTTCTTCAAGGTGGAGGGCGATAACTGAGAGTAGCAGATGATTATAATGCACTCAGCTGTAACTTCAGAAAATGTTCATTTTCTTTTCAACTAGCTAATATCAATTTTGCGTTCTACCAATGGAAGGATTACAAAAACTATAATGGCAAAAACTTATAATGGTATTTTGCTTGTGTTTCAGTTAAGCCTGTAACAATAGCTTTCTCATTGTTGCACCTAAATTTCAAGAATATGTACAGTATGAAAACCCATACAACAGAATATTTGCCAAATCATTTGCCTAAATGTCATTTGATCTAAATGCAATGCTTTAATCTATTACAAAAGTTCATCTGTTTTTTTTAATGGAGGTTTTAATGTACTATACAGTACCTCTAAGAAGAAATATGAACTTCCCCTTGTTCCATAGGTAAGTGCCGGCTTCCGACTGAGCCAAACATTGTCAGAAATCACGATGTAATCAATGTTGCTGAAAAACCCTTCCTGGCCCTTGATCAACTCTTCCAGAGCCTTTGAGCCCACTTCTTCCATGCCTTCGATCAAGAATTTCAGGTTTACTGGAATGTCCTAATGTACAGAAGTGTAAAAAAAGATACATGTTGTGTTTGGAATGAGCATTGTTTACACACTAAATGCAACCACATAACTTGTGACCAAATGAAAAATGAAAGGAAACAAAAAATGAGGTTACTACCGAATTGTCAAGAACATACATCAAAATGTGATCATTCTTATCTGATTACATGCTACAAGATACACATTGTAAATTGTTACATTAACAAACAATTGGCACATTATGAATTAATGCTTTATGTATGTGTCATGTGGTATTCCTGTGTGGCTTGGAGTTCAGCGGGTCAGAATACACTAGATACTTAAAAACACAGACATGTACATTCTCACACATGTACATACTGCAGCCTAGTCACAAACCGGCTTATGTTCTACATTCAGGTAGTACTAAAACAGCATTACTCATAGGCTTTCAAATGCTATTCCCAAATCTATGGGTGGAGGCCTCCATCTCCGCCTCTGCCTCTCCTATCTTTTATGTGAGGAGATCTCCCCCAGACTGTGAAGATATCAGTACACTTGTGCATACATTATTGTAGTAAATGTGGTAGGGAGCGGGGAAGAGTGGCTGGAAAATAGGGAAAACCTACTACTAAAGTGGTAGGGTTTTGGAAGGAGTAGGAAGGGTTTTATGGGAGGTACAAAGATCCACCCACAAATAAGTAATACCATTGCTGTTCAAAAACTGGCCTTCTAAATTTACTACAGCCAAAAAGGACCCAAAACAGTAGTAAATGTACTCCAACTCAGACCTGCCATAAGTCTAGCACCTCACAAGGCCAAACACTGATTATGCAAAATCATCCTGTAGAAAATAATGTTAAAATATAGCGTAGTAATTTAGTTCAACTTTTTAAATATGTATGTGTGTGTTTCATATATATATATATATATATTCACTGAAAAAACCATAGGTTTCACACATGTTATAGTTAGCGGAAATTTTACTGATAAAAAACCAATGAAATTCCCCCGTTATAGTTAGTGCAGGCAACTATAACTCACGCGACCGCAATCCTCTGCTGATGCTAATACTGTATTTAGACACTTATTTACCCATGTCTTCTTCCATACATTTTTAGCTATACATATATTACAAATATTTTCTTTTCATAAACACACATATGTCATCAGCAGAAGATTGCGGTCGCGTGAGTTATAGTTGCCTGCACTAACTATAACGGGGGAATTTCATTGGTTTTTTATCAGTAAAATTTCCGCTAACTATAACATGTGTGAAACCTATGGTTTTTTCAGTGAATTTGCAAGGTTTTTTAAATGCTAATTCCTAACTATAACGTGTGTGAAACCTATGGTTTTTTCAGTGAATTTGTACGGTTTTTTAAATGCTAAGTGACTTTACGCCATTCGTGGCGTTCGCGCCCACTTAACGCAGTTTGTTCCATGCGCGCACGGTGCGCTTCGCGCACCGTGCGCGCACAGTGCGCTTCGCGCACCGTGCGCGCACAGTGAGCACGCGGTGCGCTTCGCGCACCGCGCGCCCACTTTACGCAGTTAGTGCCGTGCACGCACGGTGGGCACGCGGTGCGCTACGTGCACCGCGTGCCCACGTTACGCTAGATGGGCCATGTACGCACGATGCGCTTCGCGCACCGTGCGCACATGGAGGACATATGATGCACTTCGTTTTTAAAGGTAATATTGTAATTTTTCGCATTAGTTATAAGCCATGCACAAAAGGTGCCCTTCGGGCACCATTTGCACACGGGGTGGAGAGAGTGTGGATAATTTTTTTTTTAATATTTTTTTTTTTAATCTTTTCGTTTTTTACTTTAGTGAAAAGCAATGCACAATTGGTGACCTTCGGTCACAAATTGCACACGGGGTGGGGTTAGTGTGGATATTTTATTTTTTTTTATATTTTTTTACCGTACGCGTACGGTAAGCGTAATCGGCGAAATTACCGAAAAAATAAAAATTCCGTTTTTGGCCTTGGGGGATCTTTGGGGACTCCCTGTACATGGCTATGTGTGTGGGAGCTGTCAAAACAGCCCCTTTAAATGTTTTTGTGCTTTGTTTGTTAATCATCTCTCTCAGTGCGAGAGAGAAAATGGCGGCCGCCGCTTCCTGGTTTCGGCCGATTCGAATGTTTACTAAGATCTAAGAGCCAATCATAATCGCGCTCGCGCACGCCACCGTACGCGTACGGTAAGCGCACCGTAAGCTGGCTCAGATATATATATTGATTTAAAGGCTATTTTCTCAGAATCTACTGAACAGATTTACACCAAACCTACAAAAGGCACTTCCTTGACCTGAGGACTACCTCTCTGCCAAATTTCTAGTAATTCTGTTCAGCCGTTCGGGCTGTAGCCCTGTCTAAAGGTCCTATGGAAAAATGCATGGGAAAAACGCGTTTTGGGACCCCCCTTTTATCTCAGCCCCCGCTTGACGAATCCCCCCGAGACTTTCAGGGTAGGAGCGGAGCGGAGCGCCCCACCTATTTTGAAAAATTCGCGAGGATTCGTCGACCGGCGCCAAAGTTATTCAAAATAGAATGTTGCGGATTTCCTATGGAAACGTGGTCCTAACTATAACTACCTACTGGCGACCGCCAGTAGGTAATATTATTACATATATGTGTAGATATATATATATATATATATACAGACACATATATTTAATAATATATATGTATATATAATTTAATGTTAAAAAAATATAAAAATACAAAATAAATATTATTTAATGATGAAATATTTTAATAACCTCATTTTAATTAACAAATGCAGTGTGAACAGGCTGCACAGGAATAGCACTGTAGAAACTCATAGTGGAGTACTATAAATTTATGAAAGATTTAGATCTTCGGGTAAATGAACCAAAATATTTCATATTAGTGGTGGGTGCAAGATTGAAGAAACACCCAAAATTGTATATGGATGGGGACAGGGTGGAGGTGGTAGACACCTTTTCCTACCAAGGGATTTTATTCAACAGAAAGAATGCATGGACCAATACGGTAGCTAGCTGAATCCTCCAACTGGAAAAAGCATTATTGTCATCTTTAGGTTTACAAAGAAATTAGGTTCCAAATCAATAAAGGCAATAAAAAAGGTGTATCTGGCCAAATCCAACTCCATTGCCACATATGGGGCTGGTGTATGGGGAATGGTGGACATAGTTTCCCTCCAACGAACGGAGGATGGTTTTCTTAGGAGGCTAGTAGCCCTTCCCTGAAGCTGCTCTAATTATAATTGCCACACTGAGTTGGGCTTAGCATACAATACAGATTACATTCGTATAGCATCAATCCTGTTGCGGCATTCAGTTTGGAGAAGGGAGACAGTCAAACTCACCAAGAACATCCTGAAGGATTGCCTGAAACTTGACCAAGCACACATGGCTACAATATCTAAGGCAAAAATAAAGGGAATTTTCTTCTCCAAAATGGCAAGAGAAAAAATGGAGTCTAATTGCAGCAAACCTACGGTGAGGTTATATCAGAGCGCCCCCACATTATCAACAGATATACACTCCTGTTTAAATTTTGTGACAAACTCCCAACATCGATACATCCTAATGAGGTTCTGATTAAATTATTTCCCACTGATGTTAGGTCATCCCACTGACGCCCATATCATAGCTGACCTTCCTGCTTGTCCCTGTGATGGAACATCCCCTCAAACAGACCTGAACTTTATATTTTTCTGTAATTTTTATTATGTGCAAAGGGAAAGATACATTCTCCCGCTTATTTGCAAATACAATCTTAGACAATGTCATCCAGCTCTATAGTTGATGCAACTTCTGATTGACCCTTTACCATGTTATTGTCTAGCATCATATCTTTGGTCCTCTCTCAGGAGTAAGAGATCCCAAACATAAGGCTGGAAGACTGAATGAGTCATACATTGTTAATTGTGTCGATAACTGCACCTGTCCCCCTACCTTATATTATTCTTGAAAGCATTTTATGAAAGATTTTTTAATGGAATTTTAATATCATATAAATATATTTTATTGCTCTTTTTTACCTTTAATGTATTACAAATTTGTATAAAATATGCCTTTTTATGCTACTTAACTGTACTGAAATAAGGAATATTGATTGATTGATTGACAAATAAATAAATAAACATTTCCAAGTTCATTAGTGACGATTTACGCTGCCTTGCGTTACCCCAGATTTATCTAGTCATGCAGGGCCACGTATGGTGACATTTCGTGGCTTGATAAATCTGACTTTATTGTTGCATCGCCCTTGCGCCCCCTAGCATGGCGCAAGGGCGACGCAACACTATGATAAATATGGGCCCAGGTCGTTAGTCTTGGTCTATAACCCAAGAAGCCCAGCTCTGTGGTACAGTATTAATGCATAGCATTCCACTGCAACATTCCCGGGATATTATATTTACAGGGCACAGTGTACTTCTAATGGCAGTTGTTGTCTGGCTCAATGAGTGATTTTATGTTTTTTTTTACTTTAGTTTACATTATTTCTGATGATCATTTTTTTGGCACATAATTTACCATGGACATTACCTGTGCCTTGAGTAAGGCTTTAAGAAGCGCTGGGATGCCTCCGGGTAGCCATGCGCTACATAAGCATATTTTCCATTCCATTCCATTCCAAGAATGAGGAAATTTCTAAAATAGCGCAATCTTGGCACACAATAATTAGAATGATTTGATGATCGTTTCAGGGACTGTAATAACAAATTTGGAAGTTATGAAGTGACTCAGGATTTTTTAAGGCCACTATCAGATTTGCCTTTATCAAGGTTTTTTGAACCACATGAGGGCGCCTAAGAGCTATTACACTTCCACCAGCAGAATTACGCAAATCTTATTTCCACAACTGCCTCACTTCTCTTTCTTGCACCAACATAACTTAAGAGAATAAAGAATAGAAGGATTTCTGTACAGTAGAAAGAAAGGGACATTCCTTTAGCAGTCCCAGTCATCCCTAGGTACTTGAGTAAGCCACAATCCACTCATGTTTTGAATGTGCCAAACTGGTGAGGAGGTGCTTGAGAGAGGATGCACTCATAAATGAAGAGACAAGGTACACCAAGTAGGAGCCAAACAAGTCACTAGTGAAAATTAAACCTTTTTACCTCACATGAAAAACCTCATACCACAGTGTCAATCTGTGATAAAAGATGGCGCGGTTTCCCTGGGGCGTCTTTTAAAAGCAATGAATGCCTCACTCCTTCTCCGCTGTGAGTGAGTTTGCAGCCCAGTGGTTACTTCCACGACTTAGTAACACAAGAAGGCAATTTGAATGGAGAATGCGCTCTCTTTAAATGACATTATTTTACCAAATTTTATTAGTAATTTATGCTCCCACATTTTCCTGTAAACCTCCACCACTTAAGCTGGACGGGTTTGTCTCATTTCATACAATTATATCTCGATTTTTCGCGGCGCGTTTGACTTTATTTACATTATGTTGATGGCCAGCACCCCAACTCTGAAAATTGCTCCAGCACCACTGCCATTGAGTCTGTTGAAAGTAAGTCTTACTTTCTACTCTGTGTTCTTCAGGTAAATAGATATTTTAAATTTCTTGCATTTTTATAGATTGGGAATTTAGGTAATATTGTCGCCTTTCCTCTTAGTATAAAAAATATATTAATTGAAGGCCTTTCGCATTTCAAGGTGTTCATTTTCATTGCAAATGTACGCTTTTGAAATGCAAAGAGGTCCTTATATTTGTTCGGTAAGTGCTTATACTTTATTCCTCAACTCTCAGGCCCGTTTTGCTTCCCTCAGCCAGGTCAGCACGGCAGCGCCATTTTAAACGCACAGTGGACCAGGCCCACAGATTAAAGGAATCGGGATCTTGTGATCACTGCTTTCGATCAGATCAGGCATCCTCATGTTGTTGCATGAAACAGCCGCCATCCCTGACTTTTTTCACGCTGAATCGTGCTGCATACATGCGGGATAAATATCTAGGGGGCCTATGTATAAGCCCCTTGCTCTGCCGGTACATCACTTTATCCTATATTAAAAGTGACGCACTTGCGGCGCAAGGGGCTTGTTAATAGTCCCCCCTGGAAGGACAGAGGTAGTGCCGGACTGGCCGTAGCGGGCACCGGGCGTTTTCCCGGAGGGCCGGAAGTGTGGGGGCCGGTTTTGCAGCAGTGCTACAATAATGGCTCACTGTAACAAAAGCGGCAGCAGTGATGCTAAAGCGGATGGTAGCAGTGCTGAGGCAGCACCACTGCTTCTCACTAGCACCCCCTGAACTCCCCCCTCCCTAGGGGCCGGATCAGCTGAATTGCCAGGGCAATCACCACACTATCTCCCATTGGATGCACCCCAAATGGGCCACATCACTTTAAGGGGGAGGTAAAGCCGAATGGTCAAGGCGTACTCTTGAAGGGTGCTACGGGCAGCATGTCTAATTCAGGCAGAACAAGCATCACTTACAATAAATATAGAGTCATAATGCATATTTTTAGGGTTCGGACCAATGATCATTGCCCCTTGCACCTGTAGAAGATAACATAATGTCGTTTTTTTCACTTTATTGTTTACCTTATGAAACTATGCAGGCTCATAATGCTTTCATATGCTGGTGTAGGCATATGTGTACCTATGTTTTTTAAATAATTGTTATGCTTTATTTAGTCATGGTGCAGGCCACTTTGGCAATCGTAGATTTGATAGCCAGTGTTGTGCCTAACACGTGCAGTCCTCATGGTGGCATGTTCTCACAAATGGAATCACATTTAGTTCATGATAATACCTTTTTCCACCAATGCAATACAGCATAAAACACATAGAAACGTATTGTATACCTTGAGGGTCTGGTCTGCTTCTATGGTGCACGCTGTTATGCTGGAGCTGGGAGTTTATTTGTTCCTGGAATTTAACTAACTCAGCAGCAGTAAAGCTGGCATTAGCTTTGAGTTTCTCAGCTCATGTCAATAAATTCAGTTCCGAAAAATATGTTTTGCTGACTTTGAACTCTTTGGATCAATGTGTTTTTGATTATCAGCTCCTTCCTCCTGATCTTAAATAAGAACAGAGGGGCTTATTTATGAGCCCTTGCATCACTTTTACGCCGCCGGTGCGTTACTTTTTGCGACGCACCTGAGGCGTAAAAAATTTGCCCTGTTGCACCCTATTTACAAAGTGACGCATCTAGGCAGATGCGTCACTTTGTAAACCCCTGCTCCACATTATACCTGTGCCAGGTATAATGTATGCAGGGTTAGCGTTCCCCCGCAAAAAGCCTCGTAGAAGTGGCGCATTGAAATTTTTAAGATTTCAGAGTGCGACTTCTAGGACGCCATTGCGTCAATTTCTTCCTCCTGCCTCACAGCAGGCATAAGACTGACGCAGGCTCTTTCACCTGTGACTTGCCCCATGGGAAAGCACACATTGCTAGAGTTGCATCTGTTTTTAGACACACCCCAGCATTGCAACAGTTTTGCGCCAACAGATACGTCAGTAATATTGACGCATCTGTCATTCCTTGCGAGATGATGCATCATACAGTAAATATGACGCATCCATCATGTAGCAAGGAAGGCGCACTGAGAAGTGATGCATCACTGTTTTCATGCATGCTATGCGTTACTTCTAATAAATAAGGCCCAGAATTTTTAAAGTTTAGAATCAGTATTAATCCAGTTTTAAGGCACAATAGATTGATCCAAGAAATTAATTTTAGAGGTGATTTACGATTATTCTGCCTGCGGGTCACATGCTCCATAGAATGTTTGCTGTTGGATTGCTCTGTTTTTTAATCAATTAACATAGGCATCCCCACTTGTTTTTTTTTTACATCGAGAGTGCTTATTTTCACCTTTTAGTTTTTAAATTGCTGATAAAAATTGAGTCTCTTGATTTGAAAGCAGCAGTTCTGGCACACTTTTTGATCTTTGTCAAAAGGTGTATTTTATGTTGAATTGTATGCACCGTTTACATACTCTATATGTAAAGTGTTTTTGAGGGCCTTGTGTCTAAATAAATTAACCGAAGATATCTGTAACACACAAGGCTTTGGGCGGACCTTGGACAGCATACTTTATTTATTTATTTATTTTACAATACACACATTAGTAACTTTTTTTTAATTGGCATTTCGTAAAAACACAAACAAACAACATAAAATGCAGTACAGTACAAACTGGTGGGCCATCCAGCCCATTCGAGATACAGCAATCCAGCGTATATAAACAGGCTTTCACTGCTCCATGAGGAGAAACTTGTTAAAACAGTTGTGCCATAATCATTTGACCAATATTGGACAGCATACGTAAACAAGTTGCATGGTTTGGTGGGCCTTAATGAAAACAACTTTAAAAGGCTGGGTAGGGCTAACTCTTCATGTGATAGGCGAAGCAAAGGCCCACAAAACTTGGAAGGATGTGGGCAAATATTATGTGCTCTTGGTTGAGTGATGGAGGCACTTTTTTTTGTAGATGGTGGTTCTGGCCACCACTAATATGGTCTGTGGCAAATTAGTTGTTTTTTTGGTGGCCCAGACGTAAAGAAATTCAGCAAGTATGTTACCCCTTTCACTGCCTTAGACAAAACACAATTATTACCCAATAAAAGTGTTTCATGCTGGTGCTTTCATCTCAAGGCTTCCAGTGCTTGCCTTCAAAACAGAGATGCCTTCAACCAGTAGGAGGACAAGATAAGGTATGCCCAATCCCTCTCGACAGAAGACAAAAGAAAATGCTTCAGAAGTGCCTCCTCCACAAGGGCGGAGAGAGAACTTTTCATTCACAAATGGAAGGTAACCTTGTCTTACTCACTGAGGGCCTCATTTATCAAAAGTGGCGCATCTCTGGGGAAAAAATAGCAATGTATCTATTTTCATAGCACCATCCTTACGACACCATGGATGCGCATATTGTGGTGCAAGGATTTACATATATGTCAGGAATCCTGACGTATCTGGTGGCGCAAAAAAGCTTCATTGCTGGAGTGTGTTGGATAACTTATGCAACTCCAGCAATGTGTCATTACACATGGGCAAGTCCCATGGGAAAATCCCTGCGTCACTCCTTACGCCTATTCAAGCAGGCTTACGGATTATGACACAGTCAAGTCATAGAAGTGGTGCAGTGAAATCGCATAGATTTCAGGGAACCCTCTATGAGGCTTTTTTATGGGGAAACGCCCACCCTGCATACATTATACCTGATGCAGGTATAATGGAACGCAGGCCTTTACAAAGTGACGCATCTGCCTAGATGCATCACTTTGTAAATAAGGAGTAGTGTAGTGCATTGTTTATGCCGTCACAGTATTATGCCGTCACAGTGTCACCAAAAAGTGAGGGAGCAGAAGTCCTTCATAAATAAGGGCCTGATATTGTCAATGGTTAAACAGTTCATTATCAAGCTTTATTGGATTCAAAGCATTGTCTCCCCAGTCTGATTCCTAGACCAGCTAGAATTTTCCTGCGGTTTTATGCCCTTTCGTTTCCAGAGCTCGTTTTGCCATTATTACCATTTATAAAAGCACAAAGCAAAATACCAAATTCAATCTTCTACATCTTAATTCAAGATCCCTCAAGCTTGTATGTGCTAAGGGGCCTGAAAAAGTATGAGTTGATTGCCAGGTAGAGGCGACAATCTACTGGAGGGTGCAAGTCTTTTGAGGCGCATCGGGCATGCAAGGCCATTTAAACTAAGGGCTTTCTGATTCCTTAGGGAGGAATGCAGGATACTATGAAAATGTCAGACTGGTTTGGGGAGTCCATCTTAGGATGGTTTTCAGATCACATGGCTTTGTTGGTAGTTACTAACTTTTGAAAGAGCATAATAGCCACTTCTAAGCCAGGCACAGAAAATATATTTTATTAGCATCTTGAAGCAAAACCTGGATCTATTAAGAACCAGAGCATTAAGAATCATCATTATCCCACACCGGGTTACAAGATTTGCATTATCCCACACTGACTTAAAAGATGTGATGGTCTTTAAACATAAATATGAAGCGTCTGCAAATATATTTAAAGGCATGCAATGGCAGATGTATAACCTTGCAATCGATGGTTTCTTTGTTTTAGGGCAGGGAAACAGTCTTGATGAAATTAGGGTGGTAGGTGAATTCATTGAAAAACGAAAACGCATTGGAGGAAAACAAATCATGGAAAACCAATTTATGGGAAGACAATTTTAAGGAAATAAAAAAGAAAAGAAAATTGAAGTAAACATTTTACATTTTAAAGGAAAGATAATTTGGAAGAAAATCCAAAATTACATTGAACGTGGGTGGAGTCTAGGGTGTGGATTTTGGGCTCAGGGATTATTCATGTTCAGGGTCATGAGGTGGTTCTTAGAAGTCAGGAAAAATTGCAGTTAAAGGCATAGAATTGGATTTGTAGGTTTCAGAGATGGGTTGAATGCAAGGGTGGTGAGGATTTTTTAGGGTTCACGGATGAGTGGAGTTTAAGTGTGTGAGGTGTTTTCAGGTTTCAGGGACAGGTGGAGTGTATGGATGTCAAGAGGATTTAGGGTTCATGTAAGGGCAGCATTTAGGGCTGGTGAGGATTTTTAAGGTTAAATTATGGATTGAGGCTAGGGTGGTTAAAAGCTTTTAGGGGTCAGGATGGGGTGGAGTTCAGGATGGTGAGGGGTTTTAAGGATTCAAGTATGGGTGGAGTTTAGATGTAGAAATGTTTTTTTAGGGTTTAGGTATGAGTAGTTTAGGAAGACAATTTCTTATGGATCATGCATGACTGGTGTTTAAGAGTGGTGAGTTTTTTTTAGAGTTCAAATAAGGATGGAGTTTCGGTGTGCTGAGGTGTTTTAAGGGTATTGGATGGGTGGGGTTTAGGTGTAGAAAGGGGTTTTAGGGTTCAGGAAGGGGTGAGGTTTGGGGTAGTGAGGGATTTATGGTTCAGCCATGGTAGATTTTGGGGTAAAAGGGCTTCTAGGCTTCAGGGATGAGTGTTGTTTAGGTGTGGTGATGGATTTTAGGGGCAGAGATTGATGGTGTTTAGGGGTTGGGAGGGTCAGCGATGGATGTTGTTTACAGATGGTGATGGATAAGAGATTCAAAAGCATCTGAAGCAATTGTCTGACATTGTAGATGATATAAATATGGAATAATGTCCCCTAAAGTAAAGCACTGAAATGAATATCTCCGACAAACATATTTCTGAAATTAAGACCTGCAACCATTGCATTAACACATAATAAATAAGCATTCAAAAGCCAATTTCGACCAAAAAGACTTTCTATGAATTGGTTTCTATGAAAAGGAAAATGCTATTCATTCTGAAAAGTTCCATTAAACAGTTTAGATCAAATGGTTTCTCAGTAATGGTATTCCATGAAATAGTTTTTTTATGAAATCACATACAACCTTAAAATAGTAGTGGTTGATGAGATGATCTGGTCTCCAGGGAATTATTGGTGTTCAAAGAGCAAAAGTTTGAAAAAAATGTCTAACAAAAGAATATGTGCTGGGAGACTAAAGGAATGAACTAATGCACATGACATTTTTGTTGCTTGATTTCATTACTTATTTGTAGATTCATTTAACATGTTCCTAGGCTTTCTGGCCAAAGTAGTTTTGGCAGTCATCGTTTATTTTTTATATTATTTTCTATTTTGAGAAGAAATTAAAGAGATTAAGTTTAATGCACACTTCCATGAGCTTAATAGAATTTAAACTTTTCTTCACAATAGCTAGGTAAATTTCAATTTACACGAAGGCCTTCATCACAAGTGGGTAAATAGTGCTGACATGGCTGGTAATAGGAGTTGTGTTATGTTATCTATATTTGCAAAGTGCACTATCGCCCACAAGGGT
This sequence comes from Triturus cristatus, assembly GCF_964204655.1. Taxonomy (NCBI): domain Eukaryota; kingdom Metazoa; phylum Chordata; class Amphibia; order Caudata; family Salamandridae; genus Triturus; species Triturus cristatus. Next base: position 191,293,956 of record NC_140588.1, read on the forward strand.
TTCCTGGCACTGTGCAATTGTATGTGCCTAGCTCTGCCTATGGCAGGTTGATTAATTGAAAAGCAAGGTCTTCAGCTTCTTTCAGAATTCAAGAAGAGAGGATGAGGCTCTGATGTGGATTGGGAGGCTATTCCAAGCTTTAGGAACAATGTAAGAAAATGCCCTTCCTCCTGATCTGGTTCTGTGTATGTGTGGGATGTGTGCAAATAGAAATCCTGTAGAATGGAGGTGTCTTGGTGGTTGTTGGAAGGAGATTAAACTGCTCAGATAGGTGGGGTCTAAATTGTGTAGTGTGTGTGTGAGGAGGTTGAAATGAGCACGTTTGTGTCTCTGGAGTCAGTGGAGCTCCCTGAGGTGTGGTGTGGTTGAGGATGAGTCTTGTGCCAAGTTATGGATGGTGTTTAGTCTTCAAGTGAGTTGCTTGGTGTTCCCGGCCTAGAGGGTGCTTCTGTAGTCCAACTTGCTGGTGGCTAGGGAGTGAGTTACAGTTTTTCCAATGTTGCTTGCGAGCCATTTGAACAACTACCTCCGCATCTTAAGGGTATGGAAGCAGGATGGAATGATAATGTTGACTTGTTTCGTCATGTCCAATTTGCTGTTGATGATTATTCCGAGGTTCCTGGTATGGGTGTTGGGTGTGGGTCCCAGTTTGGCCGTCCACAAGCTGGAGTTCTATAGTGAGGTGTTCTTGCTGAAGATCACTACTTCTGTCTTGTTTGGGTTGATCTTGAGATTGTTCACTTTCATCCAGTCAGCGCCTTCAGTCAAGTTGTCGGTGAACTTGTTTTTTGTGTTCTTATCCAAGAGGAAGAGTATGAGTTGTGTGTCATCGGCATAGCAGAGGATGTTCTGTGCGTGGATGACGTTGACAAGAGGGATCATGCATGCGTAGAAGAGAGTGGGGCTGGGTGATGAAATATGAGGCACTCAATAGATGAGTTTGCGAGCTAATGAAGAGTAAGGTGCTAGGCTGACAGCTTGTGTTTTATGCATTAAGAAGTTGCTGATTGAGTGGAGAGCAGGTGCTTGGATGCTAATCCCATGCAGACATCTGATGAGGATAGGGTGTGAGACCGTGCCAAATGGAAAGGTCCAGGAGGATGAGGGCTGCCTGTCTGTTCTTTCAAGGGTCATGCTGATGTTGGCTGTCGCAATGATGCTGTTTCTGTACAATGGCTGGGCCTGAATATGGACTGCGTGGTCGAAGGAGCTGGTGGTTGGTGAGGCGTTGGTTGATGAGTTCATCTAAGACCTTCTTTGTCCGATATGGTAGGAGGAAGATGGGTCTATAGTTGGAAAGCGTGGTTGGGTCAGTGGCTGGGTTCTTGAGCAGGGGCATGACAGTGGCATGTTTCTAGGAGTCCGGGAATGCGCTGAGTCAGTGGAATAGTTGAAGATGGGTGTTAGTTGGTCTCTGATCTGTAGTAATCCTTTGGTGAGAGCGCGGTGGCCCTGAGTGGATAGTCTTTATGGTAGCAGTAATTTTGATTATGGTGACGGTGGGCCACACCTTCTTTGGCCGCAAGGGGAATTTGAGGTACGATAGTGACGGGGTCTGGTTGAGGATTGAAGATGCTGTATGTTGAGGTGATTTTGTTACAGAATAATTCTGGCTGAATTAGAATTACACGTTTTGTGGGCAAAGTTTACCAGGATAAATCTAACATTATTATCCATTCTGTGAGCGAAAACCCAGAATCTCATAGGGATTTCAGTACAGGACAATACTGATTGCCACTCTATAGATGCCTCTCAGTAGGGTAAATCCTTAGCGGTGTCCCCAGCACGTTTCTGAAGATGGCTTAAATGTTATTTCTGACTATCATATAGGACTGTTTTTACAAAGGTAATCTCATATTACCAGTATGTGCTTCTACTTGGCATTGAGGTATATTGAAATCAATTAAATCAAGTCCACTAAAGGTTTTAAGGGTCAGAAAAAAATCAGAAATAAATTGCAATGCTTGATTGTTCCTGTATAATTCTTTTAAACAAAGCTTGCTAACATATTCAACCTGAGAAAAATATAGTGTAACCCAGGTAAAGTGTGACATTAACAAAAAGAAAACATACTAAATCTCAACTTCCTTCCCAAGCTGAGGAGTAGCATATTTCTCAAACTATCTGAAATCATTGAGAACATTATGCTTATTTCTTTGCTGCTTACCAGATGGGATCTATCCCAACACCCTACATTCTATAGCAAATTTTTACTGGGTCCAATTCACAAATATTTTGCCTTGAGCAGGTGTAACCAACTCCTTTAATTCTCCTGGATTGCTCCTGTGATTATGTAGTAAGCCACAAGTACTTCAGGAGTAAATCACAGCAAATTATTTGTTAATCGGGCACACTGTTGATTCAGTGAACCAATGTTATGTTAATGGATATTTGTTATACAGCGCAATGACTCACCGCTGGAGGGGCATCTTGGCGCTGAGACAGCAGAGAGGTTAGGAAACAGACATTAGAACAGTCAGGCTTTAAGATTTTTTTTAAAACCTGAGAACTTGGTGCATGCCTTAATAAAAAGGGGAAGCTTGTTCCAGTGGTGCGGAGCAAGGTATGAGAAGGCCCGTCCGCCATACCTAGATGTGCGAATATGATGGGAACGAAAAAGAAGTTAACTACTTGATCTGAGGTTTCTTCCTGGGAGATAGGGAACACGTTTGTCCTGTAGATATTTGGGTCCTTTACCTGATAGGGCTTTATACATCAGGCAGAGGAGTTTAAAAATAGCTCTTTTCTTTGTGGGGAGCATTGAAGGGCTTGGAGCAGGGGGGCTGAGGATGTGCCCAGTGGCAGTTTGTGAACCAGTTGAGCTGCAGTATTTTGTACCACCTGTATTTTAGAATGAAGGGATTCATTTGATACTACAACAAGTACATTTTCATAGTCTAGGCGGCTGATTATCAGGGCCTGGATGAGGGTCTTCTGAGAGGACAGCGGAAGCCACTGGATGATCCTCCTAAGATGTGCAATGTCCTGAAGCAAATGCCACAGATAGATGTCACCTGGTCTTTCATAGATAACTTGTTATCTAACAAAATGCCCACATTTCTCGCTGTGCTTCTGGGGGGGGGGGGGGGGGTTGAAGAACCAAGTTAGACGGGCCATTATTCAGCTGTCCACTGGAGCTGCACTTTGCCAAACAGTAGAATCTCCATTTTGGCCCAATTTAATTGAAGACAATTCAGGGACATCCAAGTTGCAATTTTTCTCATACATGTGATAAAGCGATGTTTAACATTCTCTACATCTTGCCCAAAGGAGATGACCAATTGGGTATCGCCTGCATAAGAGAGCATTTTTAAGAACACTGGACTTGACTAGCTGAGCGAGGGGAGCGATATAAATGTTAAAAAGTGTAGGGCTTAGAGCAGAGCCTTGAGGGACTCCATTGCCCAGGGACAGAGCTTTAGATTGAAAAGGGCCAAGTGTGATACTTTGAGTCCAGCCCTAAAGAAACTCTATATGCCAATTTTAGTTATGAATCCCCATCTCATAGAGCCGTTGAATCCAGATAGGATGTGACACAGTATCAAATGCCGCTGACATATCTAGGCGAACCAGCATAGCTGGCATGCCAGCGTCCAAGGTTAGGCTGAGCAGTCTACTACAGCTAAGAGGGTAGTTTCTGTACTGTGGGAGGGGCGAAAACCCGACTGGGAGGTGTCCAGCAGGTGATGAGTTTCCAGGTAGGAGGAAAGCTGTTTATTAACATAGGACTCAAGAACCTTGCCTATCGAGGGACGAAGAGAGATAGGACGGTAACTTGTCGAATCAGTAGGATCAGCATGCGCTTTAAAAACAAATTAGTGTGACATAGGCAGCTTTACATTCCTGAGGAACAGCAGCTAAGGATACGGATAGGTTGCATAAGGATGTGACTGATGGTGCAAGAGAAGTAGATAACATAGCTGTGATATGAGGGGGACACGAGTCAGCAGGGTCCCAGATTTAGTTTTCGCTAAAAGATCTAGCAGTTGAGTATGTGTGATGGATTCAAACCTGTCCAATATTGCCTGAGATTTGTTACAGGTAGAGTTGGTAGGACAAATATGTATCAGACCGGTAGTATTATTGTGGATATTGCGGTAGATATTGTCTATTTTCGTTACAAAGTGGGTGGCTAAGGTGTCACTGAGTGTTTGGGAGGCCACAATGGCTAAGGTGCAGGCACAAGGTTTTACAAGGTTTTGTGTGTTCCTTTAAGACCTTGAATAGTTCTTTAGCGGATACAGTAAATCTATGGGCGGTTGGAATGGGACATTCTACACACAAGATATCCTTTTCCTGGGAAACACCAAATGAGGTGTGTGCATATGGAGCAAAAGTAGTACAAAATACATATTTTATACTTGCCTCTTTGAGAGCTTTATATGTTTCCACTGCATGTAGCCAAGCAAGTACAGGTCCTTTGTTATCAGTTGCTCCTCGTGCATAAAGATTGCCTTGAAGAATGAAGAAAGGATGAAAATTAGGTCCTTAAAAAAATGACTTTATGGCAAATGCTAGTATCAGGTGATATCACAAAACAGAAATATCACACATTTCCAACGTGCAAAGGGTCTCCACCTAGTCACATGGGAGACTGAGAGCACAACCGTGTGAACTTCTCTATAGAGAATTACTTTTAAGACTACAGAGTATGCATTTATTCCAATATGAAATAAAAATAATCATTTTTAAGCATAAGATACAACATATGAAAATCCAACCAACCTGCGAAGTTTACAAATAGTGTACATATCTTCTAAGTGCTATTGCTGTGTGTAGGTCTGTGAAGTAGATAAGGTTTCTCTCTTAAGAGGAAACTCTTGATTTGCTATGTCTGTGGCATGCAGTAAGTGCTTAATTTGTGCTGGTGGTCACAAGTATTTGGCACTGCCACTCATTTTTGGGGACATGACCTAAATCCCACCATCAGATGCACAGCAAAAGAGAAAAATGTAGAAAACAGAAAAGAGATTAAAAAAAAGTACTTGCAAGAGTAATAAAAAGAGAAACAACATATAATACGGTGCTAGGAAAAAGCAGGAGGAGGATTCAAGGATCAGCAAACTTGGTACTAAGCAACCGTGGCAATGTTTGCTGTGGGTTCCTAAGAAATGCCTTGGGACCCTGCGTCTTTTTAATTTTTTTTACACAGTATGTAGCGCCTGCAGTTAAACAAATATCATGGTACTTATGGCTCTGCCTGAAAGCTGACCATGGGTATCAGGAACTGCACTGGAGTTAACTCCAGAAGTCCTCTCCAACAGGAATCAGCAGTTTAGTACCATCCTGTCTTTTATGAATAACATCCTGCTTGGTTCCACAAGGTTCAGTGATATTACTGTGTCTTGCAATATTCTATTTCCAAGTCTATGTTGTCATTATTGAGATACACCTCTGATTGGACAATAAATTAGAGGTGACATAGCTATATGCCGAAGGCATGTTTACTACTGGAACTAAAGTTGCTTTCTATGTTGTAGTGGGTCCAGGATGGATATTCGAATAACGTGGGACACACTCAGAACTTCTTATGTTTTTTCAGGGCTTCAAGTCTTGGGAGTTTCTCTTGCACCGGCTCTAACATCATAGATCTAGGTGTCCTGTATAATTAAGAGATTTGATGAATACCATCTTCCAACTAATTATGCTATGACATTTCTCCACCTTGAACAATTAAACCAGTTGGTAAAATGGATAAGAATATTGGTTCTATTCTGCCTAGACTACTGTCAAGATTTCTGCGGATGTCACCAAAAATCTAATGCAAAAATGTCAATGAATTCAAAAGCAGGCAACCATGCTGTTCCTGAATTTGTGAAAATACAACTTTATAAAGTTTGAATGCACTTTATTGGATCCAGTTCATGATCTGTGTACCACAAGAAAAGGCTGCCAGGATAAAAGGTCAATGCAATGAAACAAGTTGGAAACCCAGCACAGCCCTGCCGGCATCATGAACTCCAACAACACCAAGGCAATCTGCAAAATAATTCCCATTGAACAAACATGAAGGCTAAACTATCATGGCTCAAGATCAAAACTCCATGTCAACCATTACTGCATTGAAGAATTTGAAAACCTACAAATTGAGGGAATTTTCCCTTGCCACGTCTGATTACAATGGGACCACACCTCATTTATAAAAGCTCCCCAATACCAGCATGATTCTAGTAAAGAAAGCATCTTCAGATGGCAACTTGCAACTGCTATCCCTAACCGCCCACTGTCAACATTCGCAGGAAATGAACTATTACAGAGAAATCAAGAAAAATTATTTGGAAAGCTGCCCCCCCCCCCCTCGCAAGCCGTGGGTCAACCCCTCATGCATATTGGAGTCTGGGATCAACCTTAGTGCTGCTTGCCCCTTCTGTCCCTTCCTGCTGCCCAGGTTGGTCAGCCCCAACCAGGCATAACAAATAAAGCGCTATGACGTGGGCAATGCTGGCTGCGGTATATAACTTTAAACTCTTTCGCCCCATCCCACGTTGCTTGCCCATTCTGTCCCCCACAAAAATAACATTGACAAAGCAAAGTAGCACTTGCATAAATTAGAGTATTTGCCCTTGATAATGCTTGTTTCTGAACAGGAAGAGCAATGACGTCCATCAACAAGATGCACCCCTTCCCTCTTGCTACTCAGGGAGCAAATTCCAAATAAAACATATGCATAAATTGCTGTTGATGGTAGTCTGCACGGCCAAAGCAGCTTTTTAAAAGCCAGTCAGAGCTCATTAAATTATTCTGCTGTGCTTGTTCAATAAAAATACATAAAGAACAGATATTTGTAATCAGCAATAACACGGCCAAACCCAGGTTTTATACCGTTTCGACTTATAAACTTCCCACAATTTTTTTTTTAAAAGAAAGTCTACATGCTCTAGACAGTCAATGTGATGACATCAGAATCCCAGCCACTAATATTCAGCATGCATCGTCTGAATTACATTTAGAGCAAACAACTCACAATAAGGCGCCTCAACCATTTTCATTACAACAAACAAATGATGGACGGAATGCTGACAATGCATACATTCTCCCCCAGTCAAGAGATCTGGGTTAAATCCATCGTTCTTTTGCCCACTAACCCACCCCAGTTTAGACATGGCCATATGCAAATCAGTCTTGACCCTGTGCCTCATGGGAACGGTCCAGCCCGAACTGCCAAGCCATGTCTTCCCTGGACCGGAATCAAGCATCCTAGGACCGGTTTCTGGCTATCAGCCTTCATCAGCCAGGATAGCTTGACTCCAGTGGCGTAGTGAGCACGGGTCCCACGTCTGGGAATACCCATCCCACTTAGGGCGAAAAGCGTTACAACAAACAAATGATGGACGGAATGCTGACAATGCATACATTCTCCCCCAGTCAAGAGATCTGGGTTAAATCCATCGTTCTTTTGCCCACTACACCACCCCAGTTTAGACATGGCCATATGCAAATCAGTCTTGACCCTGTGCCTCATGGGAACAGTCCAGCCCGAACTGCCAAGCCATGTCTTCCCTGGACCGGAATCAAGCATCCTAGGACCGGTTTCTGGCTATCAGCCTTCATCAGCCAGGATAGCTTGACTCCAGTGGCGTAGTGAGCACGGGTCCCACGTCTGGGAATACCCATCCCACTTAGGGCGAAAAGCGTTACAACAAACAAATGATGGACGGAATACTGACAATGCATACATTCTCCCCCAGTCAAGAGTTCTGGGTTAAATCCATCGTTCTTTTGCCCACTACACCACCCCAGTTTAGACATGGCCATATGCAAATCAGTCTTGACCCTGTGCCTCATGGGAACAGTCCAGCCCGAACTGCCAAGCCATGTCTTCCCTGGACCGGAATCAAGCATCCTAGGACCGGTTTCTGGCTATCAGCCTTCATCAGCCAGGATAGCTTGACTCCAGTGGCGTAGTGAGCACGGGTCCCACGTCTGGGAATACCCATCCCACTTAGGGCGAAAAGCGTTACAACAAACAAATGATGGACGGAATGCTGACAATGCATACATTCTCCCCCAGTCAAGAGATCTGGGTTAAATCCATCGTTCTTTTGCCCACTACACCACCCCAGATTAGACATGGCCGTATGCAAATCAGTCTTGACCCTGTGCCTCATGGGAACAGTCCAGCCCGAACTGCCAAGCCATGTCTTCCCTGGACCGGAATCAAGCATCCTAGGACCGGTTTCTGGCTATCAGCCTTCATCAGCCAGGATAGCTTGACTCCAGTGGCGTAGTGAGCACGGGTCCCACGTCTGGGAATACCCATCCCACTTAGGGCGAAAAGCGTTACAACAAACAAATGATGGACGGAATGCTGACAATGCATACATTCTCCCCCAGTCAAGAGATCTGGGTTAAATCCATCGTTCTTTTGCCCACTACACCACCCCAGTTTAGACATGGCCATATGCAAATCAGTCTTGACCCTGTGCCTCATGGGAACAGTCCAGCCCGAACTGCCAAGCCATGTCTTCCCTGGACCGGAATCAAGCATCCTAGGACCGGTTTCTGGCTATCAGCCTTCATCAGCCAGGATAGCTTGACTCCAGTGGCGTAGTGAGCACGGGTCCCACGTCTGGGAATACCCGTCCCACTTAGGGCGAAAAGCGTTACAACAAACAAATGATGGACGGAATGCTGACAATGCATACATTCTCCCCCAGTCAAGAGATCTGGGTTAAATCCATCGTTCTTTTGCCCACTACACCACCCCAGTTTAGACATGGCCATATGCAAATCAGTCTTGACCCTGTGCCTCATGGGAACAGTCCAGCCCGAACTGCCAAGCCATGTCTTCCCTGGACCGGAATCAAGCATCCTAGGACCGGTTTCTGGCTATCAGCCTTCATCAGCCAGGATAGCTTGACTCCAGTGGCGTAGTGAGCACGGGTCCCACGTCTGGGAATACCCATCCCACTTAGGGCGAAAAGCGTTACAACAAACAAATGATGGACGGAATGCTGACAATGCATACATTCTCCCCCAGTCAAGAGATCTGGGTTAAATCCATCGTTCTTTTGACCACTACACCACCCCAGTTTAGACATGGCCATATGCAAATCAGTCTTGACCCTGTGCCTCATGGGAACAGTCCAGCCCGAACTGCCAAGCCATGTCTTCCCTGGACCGGAATCAAGCATCCTAGGACCGGTTTCTGGCTATCAGCCTTCATCAGCCAGGATAGCTTGACTCCAGTGGCGTAGTGAGCACGGGTCCCACGTCTGGGAATACCCATCCCACTTAGGGCGAAAAGCGTTACAACAAACAAATGATGGACGGAATGCTGACAATGCATACATTCTCCCCCAGTCAAGAGATCTGGGTTAAATCCATCGTTCTTTTGCCCACTACACCACCCCAGTTTAGACATGGCCATATGCAAATCAGTCTTGACCCTGTGCCTCATGGGAACAGTCCAGCCCGAACTGCCAAGCCATGTCTTCCCTGGACCGGAATCAAGCATCCTAGGACCGGTTTCTGGCTATCAGCCTTCATCAGCCAGGATAGCTTGACTCCAGTGGCGTAGTGAGCACGGGTCCCACGTCTGGGAATACCCATCCCACTTAGGGCGAAAAGCGTTACAACAAACAAATGATGGACGGAATGCTGACAATGCATACATTCTCCCCCAGTCAAGAGATCTGGGTTAAATCCATCGTTCTTTTGCCCACTACACCACCCCAGTTTAGACATGGCCATATGCAAATCAGTCTTGACCCTGTGCCTCATGGGAACAGTCCAGCCCGAACTGCCAAGCCATGTCTTCCCTGGACCGGAATCAAGCATCCTAGGACCGGTTTCTGGCTATCAGCCTTCATCAGCCAGGATAGCTTGACTCCAGTGGCGTAGTGAGCAGGGGTCCCACGTCTGGGAATACCCATCCCACTTAGGGCGAAAAGCGTTACAACAAACAAATGATGGACGGAATGCTGACAATGCATACATTCTCCCCCAGTCAAGAGATCTGGGTTAAATCCATCGTTCTTTTGCCCACTACACCACCCCAGTTTAGACATGGCCATATGCAAATCAGTCTTGACCCTGTGCCTCATGGGAACAGTCCAGCCCGAACTGCCAAGCCATGTCTTCCCTGGACCGGAATCAAGCATCCTAGGACCGGTTTCTGGCTATCAGCCTTCATCAGCCAGGATAGCTTGACTCCAGTGGCGTAGTGAGCACGGGTCCCACGTCTGGGGATACCCATCCCACTTAGGGCGAAAAGCGTTACAACAAACAAATGATGGACGGAATGCTGACAATGCATACATTCTCCCCCAGTCAAGAGATCTGGGTTAAATCCATCGTTCTTTTGCCCACTACACCACCCCAGTTTAGACATGGCCATATGCAAATCAGTCTTGACCCTGTGCCTCATGGGAACAGTCCAGCCCGAACTGCCAAGCCATGTCTTCCCTGGACCGGAATCAAGCATGGCCATGTCTAAACTGGGGTGGCGTAGTGGGTAAAAGAACGATGGATTTAACCCAGATCTCTTGACTGGGGGAGAATGTCTGCATTGTCAGCATTCCGTCCATCATTTGTTTGTTGTAACGCTTTTCGCCCTAAGTGGGATGGGTATTCCCAGACGTGGGACCCGTGCTCACTACGCCACTGGAGTCAAGCTATCCTGGCTGATGACGGCTGATAGCCAGAAACCGGTCCTAGGATGCTTGATTCCGGTCCAGGGAAGACATGGCTTGGCAGTTCGGGCTGGACTGTTCCCATGAGGCACAGGGTCAAGACTGATTTGCATATGGCCATGTCTAAACTGGGGTGGCGTAGTGGGTAAAAGAACGATGGATTTAACCCAGATCTCTTGACTGGGGGAGAATGTCTGCATTGTCAGCATTCCGTCCATCATTTGTTTGTTGTAACGCTCAACCATTTTCATAGCAAACATTACATGCTCAAAAACTATTTCCCAATTCTGTGACACGGATGTGACTTTTCAAACAAAATTCAGGGAGTAAGTGATTTGTCAAGCCCATGTACTAGAAATTAGAAGAGAGACAGGATGTCTATCCATTAACCTGCAATCACGTCCCTTTCTGACTGTGGAGGCGGAAGGCCCAACTTCATCCAATTCCCCACCGAACACACTGGTGGCCCAAGGGTGTCCCACACTTGGTCCTGATGAAGGCCCTACTGTAAGGACTCCAATTGCCTACACTCATTCCCAGGGTCAAAATGTCAATGGCTTTCTTATCTGTTTACCTTTGGGGACAATGGTGATAGATTCACTGTGTCCCTCCAATTTGTTCTAACGTTATGGTGTTGTATTAAGCCTTTGATAAGGCTGGATTGGCTTCTTTCATGATTTAGATGTATATATTGTTCTCTACCCTCCATCTTTCACTTACCCCCACATCTGCACATTGCTGCACTTACCCCTCCCTCCCTATTGGGGCACCTCTTTACAATTGTGTTTAATGAATGTTACGCCTTGTGAACATGAGATTCCATGTTCCACATGAATAAAATGTGGTCAATATGAAGAATATTGTTTGTAATTGCTTTAACAGGTGTTGTTGATGTGTATTTTTCTCTTTTCAAATTTGTGTCCTCTGGGGCCATATCAACCATTCTCTTAGCAAACATCACATGCTCCAAAACTATGCCCCAACTCTACAAGTGTGATTCATAGGCACAAAGGGTTCTGTATCGAAGACAACGGGCCAGATTTACAAACCTTTTGCACTGCTAGCCAAAATGTTTTTTGTTGGATTTACTCAAGATTTACTCTGGAAAGTTGCCTAAAAGTAACACAAAGCAGCAAAAAAAACTTTCATTACCCTGTGCCAGAGGGTTATTACTTGGGTGATAGAAGGGCGCTCCCGTGCTACCACCAATATTTTTTAAAGCAAATTCAAATATATTATTACTATCACAAATAATTCATAGATTAATCACATTTAGTAAAAATGTGTAGTACCTAAACGTATAGAAAATAATATAACAGAAATTCTTTTTGCACCAGGCTATCATTCTTAAATGTGCCTCTTTAGTTAGGCCTAAAAGCCTTTTCTTTAAACTCTTGCTCATAGCTCAATAGACATTTATTAAGATCATTTTGCCTAGCACCAGCAACTTGCTTAAGAATGTACTAACTTCAAATCTATGTTTCTTTACCTTCATCACACTATATTAGACCATCTGCTTTAATACAATGAGCCGCTGTATTTGTTTGACTAAATAATGATTTAGGTATATTTTAGGAATGCCTCAGAATATTATCGCTAATTTGCCCCATCATATCCGACTTGCTTTGTATTCACAATGGATACAGAGTGCATCTTTTAGATGAGGTAAGAAGGTTCTCATGAGAACTTTCCTACATGTAACTAAGTCCTGAAACAATGTTTTACACTATATCAGAGGGAATGTTTACCATCGGAATCAAAAGAATAAGCATTGGAAGTTAGCGACACCATCGGATGAGCGATTTCCAATGGATGAAAGGGGCTAACCTAATGCGCAGAAAGTTTAAATACATTATTGGGTGATTTTATATTAATGAGTGTTCCTAGTAAGTTAGTACAGAAGACTCTCTCAGACTCTGACCCAGATCTCTTTAGCCTGCCTTGCGACTCTTCTACAAGAGAGTTGGCCCTGTACTTATGTTGCCGACAGCTCCTGCTAAAGGTGGCTTTATTCGTCCTTTATCTAGAGACCCTGCCCTGATCAATGCTACTGCAAAGATCATTCTAATATTGATGGTTGCTAGTGCAGCTGTAGGGAACTCAGCTGAGTTTCCAAAATGACTCTTTATGGGTAGTTCATCCTATATTCTAACTCTTGTTCTTTTCCGAAAAGAACTCTTCAGGGGGGGTTCTATTTGGGGTAGATTATGTTCCTTAGCTAGTTTAGTAACAATTTCCTTTATTGAACACTATGTATTGATTTAAGCTGTCGCTAATCAACCTTTTTATTGATAATTCTGTAAAACGACTAACTGAATAAAGATTGACAAATGAATACTAATCCTTTAAGATAATTAAAGGTGTTGAAAACTTCACCAACCTCTCATCATTGACTGACTATTAATCTGACCATTGATGATGTATGCAAAGTTTATGTCTTCTTTCTAGCTCCGTTATAACATGGTAATTTTAAGCAAACAGTGGTCCTCAATTTAAGGAATGAGGGGGATGAATATAGCACAGAATCGGAACTATATTTAGGAATGTCCAGCCGGACATCCAATTTAATTCTTCAATGAAAAAGATAACAATAATAAACAGCAAAACAAAGGTGGGACACAGTCCTGTATCCGTTGGGGGAAGAAAACAAATACAAAGCAGACAAACATTACAGGCAAGACAAGCGAAGCTTAAATACAAAATCCAATGTTATAAGCTTTTTTTCTACAAACAGTGCACTTTTTTCCATAATAGACTAATGTGCATGCTGTCTAGATTGGGGTCGACGACGTTTCGATCCTGTTACACGGATACAAGGATCATCATCAGGACGAGACAATGAACAAGCCTGGTGTTTGGAGAAATTGCCTGAGGAAAATAATGAAGAAAAGAAGGGGGAAGAGCAAGAAGATTAAGAAATTTTTAAACTTGAATAAGGAAGCGCGGGATAAATATCCGTAATAGTGTTCAGTGCACATGGGGGGATGAATATAGCACAGAATCGGAACTATATTTAGGAATGTCCAGCCGGACATCCAATTTAATTCTTCAATGAAAAAGATAACAATAATAAACAGCAAAACAAAGGTGGGACACAGTCCTGTATCCGTTGGGGGAAGAAAACAAATACAAAGCAGACAAACATTACAGGCAAGACAAGCGAAGCTTAAATACAAAATCCAATGTTATAAGCTTTTTTTCTACAAACAGTGCACTTTTTTCCATAATAGACTAATGTGCATGCTGTCTAGATTGGGGTCGACGACGTTTCGATCCTGTTCCTTAAATTGAGGACCACTGTTTGCTTAAAATTAACAATTACCCAAGGTCCTCAACTACCTATTGGGTTCCCTTGTTCTGTATAAATCCGTTATAACATGGTGGCAAAGGTCCATTGACCTTTTCAAGAGCCATTAGGATTTCCCAAAGGACGAAATCTGTAAGTTAGGTTTTTAGTTTTGTTAGAAATGGGGTTTCTGGTTGGCTAGGGTATGTACCTAAGCCAGGCAGAACCCACCACTCTAGTCAGGATAATGGAGTTACACATCCAAGATAAACCCTGCTCACCCTCTTAGTAGCTTGGCAGAGCAGTCAGGCTTATCACAAAGGTAATGTGTAAAGCGTTTGCCCAACACACACACACACACACTAATGACATACCACAAAAGACACTCCACACGAGGTTATACAAAAACAGCCTTTTTATTATTCATAAAGAAACGTTAGGCCACTAGTACATAAATCATTGCGCCACTAGGCATTTGTCATAATAAGCATATAAAAACACATTAGGCTACAATCAGATAAGTGATGGTGCCACGAGGCACTTGTCATAATAAGGTATAGAAAAACCAATCATAAACATACATAGGACATAGCCCTCTTTGTATCACGTGTATATCACAGTAGACCCCAAATGAATTAAGCCTGTATTCACCTTGTCATAACGCAAACAGATCTCTGGCTATCCCAACAAATCACTTCACGGTGAATGAATCTTAGGCGGCTGGTCATGGAAAAAACCTTAAGTTACTAAATCAGGCCCGCTGTTACCTTTGTATGCAGAGACTAGGGACCCGGGGCACTTGCTGTGCACCTCTGTGTTCTCTGCTCTGTGTGTGGCCCTGGCGGCCCTTGCCCCCTCAGTCCAATTCCCTCCGCTGGCTGCTCGCGACTCTGGTGGCACAACTAGGGTTGGGGGAAGACTCAGAGGCAGGGGGAAGAAACAGAAAGGGCTTCCCCGATTCTCGGACCGGGGCGGTGGACTCTTCTCACGCTGGCGAATCAGAGCACTGGGTTAGAGCGCGTTCCCACTACCCCGAGACTTGATGTGGTGTCCTGCTGGTGGGGCTGTGTCTTGCTCTTAGTTAGATCAACGCCGAGTAAACGCGGTGTCATCCTCCGTAGGGAAGAGGAACGAAGAACTCAGACCTGGACTCGGGCCACAGGCGGTGCTTGGGAGATGACCACACCAGATAGCTTCTTTCGACACGGAAGCTCAGGGAGAGCCCCCGGGCTAGACTGGAAAGAAATTCACAGCACTTTGCGTGAACGGAGCTCACAGTGACTGTAGCCAAACACGGAGCTCCCATAAACAGTGTGTAGGGCGCAAGGCGCAATGTTCTCTGGAAAAAGGGATTCCCACAGAGCCCTTGCAGAGCTAAACACACGGGCTCCGCAGAGGTAAAGCACACAGAGTTCTGTGCCAGTACAGCACACAGGGCTGTTTTTAGGAAAGAGTACCTGGAAACCCTGATGTCCCTGAGTTTCCCACAGCAGGAGGTCAGCACACACAGGCTCTTGGAGATCCTTCTTCAAGTAGGTTGACAGCAAAGTTTCAGTCTTTGCCCTTTCCATGGCAGAAACAGCAACTGCAGGCCAACCCCACACAGCACAGGGCAAAGGGACAATACTCCTCCTCACAGTTCTTCAGCTCTTCTCCGTCGCAAAGGTTCCTCTTGAGTCCAGAAGTGATCTAAAGTTCTGGGGTTTTAGGTCTAATACTTATACCCCAAAATGTCTTTGTTCTCTTCGGGCAAGGGTCTCTGAGCCCAGTCCAAACCAGTTCCGTCCTCACTGGTGCAGTATGACCACAGGGGGTGGAGACAGCACTGTGCAAGGGAGACAGGCCCTATTGAGGTGCAAGGACATATCCTCCCTCTACTCTGAATTCAGCCAAGGTCTATTCAGTTCAGCTCTGAGTCATCCAGGAATGGCCAGGTACACCTCATCCCCCCAGGGGCTGTCTACAGTGAATGCATATCCCCAGCCCCTGCCACTCCAAAACCAGGCAGTCAATAGAGAAACAAGGCAGTTGCACACAGAATGGTTAAACAAGACAATGCCTAAGGGGCATTTTCAAACACACAATTTAAAAAACATCTTTACTAAAAGATGTGTTATTAAATTCTGAATTCAAAGAGCCTAAACTTTATTTCTCTATCTTGTCCCAATGGGAAGTTATACTTGTAAGATGTTACAAAGCATTTCCCAAGTCTATCCTAAGGGGAAAGATAGCCTTTCAATAGTGAAAAATGAAATTGGCAGTGTTTCCCCATCAGGACATGTCACACACACCAGTACATGTCCTACCTTTCACATACACTACACCCTGCCCATGGGGGTACCTTGGGCCTACCATAGGGGGGTCTTACATGTAAGGAAAGGGAAGGTTAGGGCCTGGGGGGTTAATTTAGTAATAACAAAATAATAATGATACGTACCTTTCCGCCGTCTGGGTCCCGCATCTTCTCTGCTCCTGCTCTCCTGCCTCTGGCAGGAACAGAAAGCAGAAGCAGGCAGCCAGGCTCCCTCTCCTGAGCCAATCACAATGCTGCAAGCAGCGCTTTGACTGCTTAGGACGCCGTCCAACCAGGGGCTTATGGGGAGGCCATGTTCTCCGTGCAGGGTGCATTGCAGCCTGAATGGAAAAGGGCAGAGTGCACAAGCACACCACTCCTCCCCTGCCCTGCTTGTAGGGCATCCCTGCCCGCAACCAAACATAAAATGGTAATAACTGAAAATTATTCTCGCACTGCGAGAAAGCAGTGGGGTGACACTTTTCTGCCCTATTGGAGGAGCCGCCCCTGCTGTTAATGTTCATGGAACCTTATTGCGCAAACAGTTGAAGCTGCATTAAAATGTGTTAATTTTCGCTGGTCAAGAAGTCACTTGCGAGTTTTGTGCTGAGGTTGAATGGTTAGTGTACTTTGTGCTTTCATTGGTTAGAAGGTTTTCAGTGCCATGTTGTGATTGGACATTGTTGATTTGAGTTCTTCCTATGGATTTGGTAAAGAATCATGAAATTTAAAACTGTCATTTAATTTGTAAACAAAATGTGACGTATGCGGAAACAGAATCAAAACATTTGGCTTTACATGAACATTTTGAAAATTCGACAGTCATTATGAAATCTTTTGAGGACTTTAAGAACTTTGTTAGGGGAGATGTCACTATTCATGTATGAAAAGATAAGAAGGCCCCTGTTGAGGATACTCCAGCATACATTTTGACTACTGAACATGGATAAAATTCACGTCTATGGCTAAAACAATGTGAAAGAATTTCGGAAAATTGGGTTGCTTTAAGATTTCCGAGGTATGGAACATTTAATAGGAGAATCCTAGATTATATGAAGGGAAAAATTGTATGAGATGAAGCCACCCCCTTTGCCCATGCATTATGAGGTTTTTAATGCTTGGTAAAGGTTGCGAGGGAAAAAAGAGAAGGAGAAGTATCAGAGAAGGAAAGGGAGGGTGATGATGAATTATGTAAATGCCCTATAGGATGAAAAACAGCATAGATGGAGAACGGCAATTATTAAAGGAACCAGATTATATATGGCTCTTACATCAGAAAGTACGAGAAGATGTAAGGATGTCGCTAGTCAAGGAGATGAGTCAGATACTTATTCAGGAAACGAGATATTAGGACAAATGTTGTCTTCCTGACCACCACCACCTGTAAAATATACTGATCCATGAGAAATAAGCACTAGTGCTCCTCAGACCATAGCTTCATCTTGAGTGGATTCAGATCTACCTCCTATTGGACGACCAGTTGTAAGACAATCAATAGCTGTGGTCCCATTGATACTAATCCATTTGCATCTCGAGTGGTCCCTACTGCATCACAGCAAATTGAGAGAAGACCAGAGGTCCTTAATGACACAAGTTTTTGGAAATGTACAGGCAACTAAAAATACACAGTTAATTCTGTGGAGACCCACACAAAATGTGCAGGCTCTAGTAGATGGAGGAGGAACCCTAGTGTTTATGACTCCCTTATCTTCAAATGAGTTTACTGGCAATGAAGATGTAGGTGTACCAGCATGGCTTGAAGAACTTACAAGGGATAGAAAAGTAGAAGTCACAGAGCCCTCTAAAGAATTAGAGGCAAGAAAAGATAAGTCATTGGATATTCCTAGATTAAAAGTTAGTTTAGAAGAACTGATCAAGGGTTGCCTGGAGTTTGGTCATCTAGATCAATACCAGAGACATCAGTTAACTTACCTGTGTAAGGAGATCACTTGGAGAGCTGCTATGATAAACAACAGGTTGGCAGGGATATAGAGTTGAGTTGGATAATCAGGCAATAGAAAACATGAGGATTACAGGAATGCGCATGCACATTACTGAACTAATCAAATGTGGAAGGATGTGGAAAAGTTAGAACTCAGATGGGCAAAGAAAGATAAAAATAAAAAGAGAGAGGCAGAGGGAAAACAGGATGAGTTGGATTAGGCAGCGGCATATCCATTGAGAGAAGTAGTTGGAGGTAGCTATGTACATGTTTCATGGAATAGAGGTGATTTGACGGCATTCACTAACAATTTTGCAAAACTGAGAGACAAAACAGTGCAGTAGCATGCACAAGTGGAAAGGTTCATATAGATTTCGAAGGTGCTGTAGAGAGACTTTGATACGTTTCTTGATATTGTGGTGCCAGCGGATTTGTAGGCAGAATGTAAGGTAGCAATGCAGTGACCAAAAGCAGACCCACTGAGAGACAGAGGAACAGAGAGAGAGAGGAACTGGCGCACCATCACCATTAGTGATGGAGAAATATGAAGCCTTTATGACTTTTTTGAATAGAAAAATATCTCCCAGGGATACTGATTGGTTAAAAATTAAAAGAACCACACAAGAGCCGAAGGAGAGGGTTCATGAATACTATAAATGGCTATTGCAGGTGTTTAAATGACACAGTGGCTGTGAATATCCTGAAGGAAAGGATATGGAGTTTTTTGTGTCTCAGTTTTGTTTTAGGATTGAAACTTGAAATTAGTGCTCACATTTCGCAAAACATTATCTGCTGGCAGACAAAGACACTAGACGAGATCTTGCGTTATGGCACTGATGAATTGGACATGAAGCAGAGGAAAATAAAGGAGAAATTTATGTTGGCTCAGACAAGATTGGCTCAGAATGGTTCTTAGAATCCGTCTTTTGCAGGAAATCAGAGAATTATGCTTGGAATGGTTGCTCCACAATCTGGATTTTCAGGAAATCAGAATGGAATGCGAATACCGCATGGCTGAGGTACAGTTGTTCCTGCAGGTGTGGGATCTGGGACAGACATTGCTGCTATGAAAAAGGTTACTGCTTGTCACATTTGTAATCGGTGGGGCATTGGAAACGAGTATGTCTAATTAATCCTGAAAATGCTGGAGGATGAATGCAAAATTCACAAGGTATGGCAGGTTAGAGGATGCCTGTACAGCAACTGCAGACTCCCATGCAAAATCAAGCCCAGATGGTGGCCATTACTCCTACGCAAATGGGGAATCCCAAATAGAATTTAAATCAAATGTCAAAGTTTCATGCAAATAAATTCCAGAATGCAATGCTGCAGTTCCATAACCAGAATCAGGACATTGTAGGACAATATCCTTTGTTTGAGATAGATGAGTTTGGTTCTGATAATTCCTAATAATGGTGCCTGAAAGAGGAAGAAGATTGAGTACTTGGCGCAGTCTTAGAGGTAGATCAAAGTGGCCCATATGTAGACACAAACATTTATGGTCATGATGTGTCTCTCTTCATTGACATAGGAGCTACCTGCTCACTCACAGTTAGAGCAGTGGAAGTACCAGACTTACCTCTCTCGGGGAAAACAATCCAAATAGTTGGTGTTACCAACAAACAGATGCTAAATCCTATTTCGAAGGAAGTACCAGTAAAAATAGGAAGCTTTGAAGAAAAGCACTAATTCGTGGTTTGATATACTAGCCAAGTAAATCTGTTAGAAAGAAAATTGTTGTGTAAGTTAAATTGCACAATATACTGCACACCAGACAGTGTTGCTCTCCAAGCCTGTGATGAGAATGTTGATTTTATAATGATAAGACAAAATGCTGAAGTTGGAATATTCCCTCTGCTGACTATTTCTGAATTGCCAGAAGATTTCAGAGCTACTATAAAAGCCAAAGTCTGGGATTTAACAGGAAAAGACATTGGACTTATAAAAGGTGTAGAACTAGTCCAAATCAAATTAACACAGAATGCTGTTTTCCCAGAATACCACCTTATCATGTGTCCCCAGAGACTATTGCAGGAATGCAGTCAGGGATAGAATACATGCTTTAGAAAGGCCTATTAAAAGAGTTGATTGGAAGTCCATGTAATTCACCTATAATGGGTTTTACAAAATCTAACGGCAAGTATAGAATTGTTCAGGACCTGAGGCGGATCAATGAAATAGTGGTGCCTTCTTGTCCCATAGTGCCACATCCTGCTACTGTACTGTTCCAAATTCCTTGTACTGCAGATTGGTTTTCAGTCATTGATCTGTGCCAGGCTTTCTTTACCGTACCTTTGCACAAACATATCCCGTACTTATTCTCTTTTGTTGGAGTGTCGCATTCCTCAAGGATATACAAAGAGCCCCTATATTTTTAATAAGATCGTTACGAAAAATCATGAGTCTCTGCAGATGCCTTGTGAGTCCACCCTTGTACAGTATATAGATGACTTACTGAGCACATCAGATACACGTGATACTTGTAAGTACAACACCATTGCACTTTTGATTCACTTGGCAGAGAATGGACACAAAGTGTCTCCCGTTAAACTGCAGTACTGTCAAAAAGAAGTTCAATATCTGGGACACATTATCATGAAAGAAGTCAGAAATATGTCACCAGAAAGGGTGGAAGCCATCCTACAGATGAATCCACCTCGAACACAGAAAGAGACCAGGATGTTCCTAGGAATGGTTGGCTACTGTAGACAGTGTATACCAAACTTTTCCTTGATGGCAAAACCCCTATTGAGGCTCACACATCGAGATGTGTCCGATCCACTCCCTTAGGACAACGAATGCATCAAAGCTTTTCTAGAATTAAAAGAGAAGTTGTGTTTTGCTCCAGCTTTGTGAATGCCTGACTACACAAAGTAGTTTACTTTGTTTTGCAGTGAACGAGATGGAATGCGCACTCTCAGTCTTGACACAGACACATGGAGGGGCTTGAAGATCTATGGCCTCTATTTCTACCACACTTGACCCTGTAGAGGCAGGATTCCCCGGCTGTTTAAAGGCAGTTGTCGCAGGGAGTGCTAGTTTGAAAAAGAGAAAGAATATAGTGATGAGATACTTTAATTGTCATTGTCCCACACTCAGTGGAATTAGTGTTGACAAAAAACGAAACTCGGTATTTGACCCAAAATAGACTTAACAAATATGAGCAGAGTTTGCTTGCCTCTGGCAATGTTACAATCAAACGTTGAAATGTACTGAATGTTTCTACTTTAATGTCTGCAACTGAACAAAATGACAAATGTGAATAGTTTGATCATGATTGCCTAAGCGTTACTGAACTATGCACAAAGCCTGCACAAAGCCAAGACCCGACATTAAGGATGGACCACTAAATGAGCCTGATCATTTCCTATTTGTTTAACTAAAGGGGGTGCTTACCTAGAAGTCAACACTCAATTTAGCATGTAAACAAGTACTGTGGTGCACATACAAGGAGGATGCCCACCCTACAGCCACAACCAGAACCAAGAGTTCTAAGTAAACATTGATTCAGCTTTATGGCACACACAAAATTAAGAACCCAGTCTTCAATCGTTGTACTTGGTCTTGATTGCTTTTACCAAAATTGCTTTGTTCTGTCGTAATCCCGACTTCATCAGGGCTAGATATCTATACATAATACAAGAGATTACCGTTCTTCTGATGTATCAGCTGTCAAACCCAAATCTTCACACACAACCTGGTGCGATGTCCCTATTAAAGTACTACTTCACATGATAACATTAAATCCTGCTTGATTCCAGCATATTGTTCAAACGTGACATTTAATCAGAGCCAATGTCCCTCATACGGGTTGGTGTCAGCTCACTGCAAATACGAAAAGTCATCCAATCCAAAACCTGGGTATGGATCCGAGTCAATGTGCAAAAATAGCTCCTGTCTCCCGTAGCAACGATTCATGGCATTCCTTCACACTAAGAGCAGTATATGCTGTATGCTCCATAAAGTATGTAATTGAAGCTTCCTGGCTTTAGTCTGTTTTCCCCGCACAAGTTGATGAGTTATTGCCCTTACACAAGTTTGCAGTTTAACTCATGACCTCAATCCTGGTGTTGGGTCATGATCAAGAAACACATTCAGAAGACTTGCCTTGAGCCCAGGTGGAAAGGATCCTTTCATGTCATACTGACCACAAGCTCTGCTGTTAAATGTGCTGGAATTCCTAACTAGGTACATGCCTCGCACACCAAGAAAGTGAGTAATCCAGAGGATGTATCTTTGGTCTATGATCCTGAGAGAAGGGTGTTAGTGGTTGCACCACCAGTTGAAAGACCGCTTAGACCTGCAGAATCAGCGCCTACTGAAGTGCAGAAAGACGCACAAGGAGAAGAAAGGGGTGAAGATCAGCAAGTTGAAAGACAAGTACAAGTTCCATCAAATAATGCAAAGTGGCATTGAGATCTCAGATTGAGGTTTAGCAGAAAATAAACAGCATGGTGAAAGTATCTGTGGAATCAAACAAGGAGAAGAACAAGATTCTGGTGAAGGAACGAGCTCTGGGATAAAGCAAATCTGCTGTCAGGCAGAGTGGCCAAGAAATCACGGAAAAGTCTAAAAGGAAGCTCGTCAATAGCACGAGTTCCAAAAAAAGCCCCTGAAGAGAGTGAAACAGAAGACAAAGACTCTCTTGATCCAAACCATCAAGTTCTAAGGAGGTCTAGAAAAACTCTAGTACCTTGCCAAAGATATTCTACACCTGAATGCTCTTACTTTTTAAATGCAGCACTGAAAGTTACAGTGTAAGAGTTGTGCAACTTGAACCCTGAACTGTAGAACCCCCTTGAAAATGTAAGAGACATTGTTGATTGGAAATTCAATTGAAGAAGTAAAAACGATTCTCAATGCGAAAAGAAGAACGACTGTGAACTACCTATTAGATGTGTATTGTTTTAATTATTTGTTTTACAGAAGACTAACTTATGGCTGAGAAAAAAGTTCCGGAAGAATAGGGTTAACCATTTAGAAGAGCATGGAGTAGGGTTCAAGGTTGTACTAACAAAAAGAAACTGAGAAAGAAGATCTAAAAAAAACACAAAAAACCCAACTCTTAACAGCTTTTGACATTTGTACTGCATGGACTCGGACCATATCATTCCAAAAAGAAACTTGAATGGTACGACCCAGCTAGGACACTTCATTCAGGCTCTGCTAGGAACCTGATTGTTCCCCCATTTAGAAAAGCCACCTGGGGTGAAAAAAGCTTTTTAGGGCCACTGCCATGCTTTGGAACAGTCTCCCACTGACAAAACAAACTGCTCCCTCCATACTCTTTTTTAGAAAAGCATTAAAGACCTGGCTTTTTTTTTTATAGAGGAGTAGAAGTTTCCTGCACATCGGACTGATACAACTACAACATTGCCTTTGCCTGATCAGACTTCGATAGCGCCAAGACGCCCCAGCGCATGAGCTTGCGATTTATAAATTACATTTACATTACATTACTCGAGGTAAACGATCTAGCACAAATTTCTATGCTATGACTACCACCAAAATGTTAGTGAATGTAAAATATGGAATTTGGTGGAAATTGCTCATGTTACAAGTGCAATATATTACTTGGTATTCCAGTTGCCTGTAGTTTGTGTACGGTTTAATTTGTTACTAAGGTCTCATGCAAACCTTGGGCTACTTTAGTAGATTTACGTTTAATGAAATACTAAGGATAGCTCACAGTTCCTGCCCGATTATGCAACCTTTCTATTCATTATCAAGAGTTTGGTGCTACGCAATGCATTGTCAATTCGTGTTGGGCTTGTGTCAACATTTCGGGGCAAAAATGTTTTGCATGAGAAAGTTTATCAACATTGCAATTTGCACTACTATGCATCGTGTAATTTCCCTGTGAATATGCTTAGTAAATATGGACAAGAATCTTAGCATGTGCACTATGGAAATTAGGTGCATTAGTAAAAACTATGAAGGTCCATCTCTTTATTTTTTGGAAGTATTGCAAGGATAAAGTTGAAGGTGCAGTGTGATCATTCTGTGAAATATCACTGGCATAGTGAAATTAGTAACATGTATTGCCTGCTAACCCTGCTGTTATTATACATTTGCTTAATTTGTTCTTCATATAAATTCTCAATGCATGTGTAATGTAAACTGGCTATATCAGAGAGTAATAATAAAGGTCTTTGGACGTCATTTAGAATTTGGAGCACAGTGTAGTCTGCCACAAATGTGGCGGAGTAACCTGTCTGCCAAACTGACGATCTGCCTGCAATGGATTTAGGCCCAGATCTCTGTACTGGGATGAACGTATGACATTGTTCTGTATTCTGTCCATCAATTGTTGTTTTTGCATTTGTCACCCTGAGTGGGACGGGTATGCCCAGACGTGGGTCCTGTGCTCTCCGTGCCACTGGAGTCAAGCTATCCTGGCTGATGAGGGATGAAACCCCAAAACCGGTCCTACGATGCTTGTTTCCAGTCCAGGGAGGACCTGGCCTGGCAGTTCGGGCTGGACTGTTCCCATTGGGCACAGGGTCAAGACTGATTTGCATATGGCTGGGTTCAAACTGGAATGGCATGGTGAGCAAAAAAACGATGGATTTAGGCCCAGATCTCTGTACTGGGGTGAACGTATGACATTGTTGTGCATTCTGTCCATCAATTGTTGTTTTTGCATTTGTCACCCCGACTAGGACGGGTATGCCCAGACGTGGGTCCCATGCTCTCCATGCCACTGGAGTCAAGCTGTCCTGGCTGATGAGGGGTGAAACCCCGAAATCGGTCCTAGGATGCTTGTTTGCAGTCCTGGGAGGACCTGGCCTGGCAGTTCGGGCTAGACTGTTCCCATTGGGCACAGGGTCAAGACTGATTTGCATATGGATGGGTTCAAACTGGAATGGCATGGTGAGCAAAGAAACAATGGATTTTGGCCCAGATCTCTTCTGTACTGGGGTGAATGTATGACATTGTTCTGCATTCTGTCCATCAATTGTTGTTTTTGCTCTATTTAGAGCTAGGCATACTGTCTTGTTTGGAATGTTGGTGGCCCTTCTGGCTCTGCAAGCAGAAACCCTACAATGCTGGCCCAAAGCTGTTAGAGTCTGTTAGAGTGACTGCCTATTTAGACCGGATGGCCCAAAATTATTTTTTTCAATTCGGGACTGCCAGGGAAACACAGGTAGTTGGGAGTTGAAAAAATTTAAAAATAACCCCACACCTTGGGAGAAAACTCAGGGTCATTATATTTTTTGTTTTCCAAATACAAACTCCAGATTTGGGAGTATGTTTTTGAAAAACAAAAAATTCTGCTCTGCTGAGTGGCTGCCTAAAGCATGGTGGCCGCTCTGCAAAGCTTTTAGTGTCCTCAAAGGACCCGTCATGACGGCTACTCATCTGAAGGTACAGAGATCGCTGCAGTGGCATTGAAGATCTCAAAATATATTGGACAGTATTCTAGAAAATGTGGTAGAAGTAATGACCCACACCACCCTGACAGATAGCAGGTCACCCACCAGACTCAAGATCTTGGCCTTATTTTGTCCGATAATTGGCTGCCAATTTTGAGCTCGAGCCTGGGCTGCGCATGCGTTGCTCTGCAAGGCATTCTGTGTTTGGTATTTGGGGTATCGGGGACGTGGGAATGCCCACCCCGTTTGGTTGGTTAGTTGGGCTGCATTTTAAAATTATTTTTCCCTGATTGGTTAATATTGTGCATCGTCCCACCTTTCGTGCATGGATCCCTCCCAGTGAACACCAACAATTGATTCTTTTGGTTGACCAGCTCTAGCGCTCTCTTGACTCCTCGCTGGCACGCTCCCCCGCCCAACAACCTGTCATGTGCAAATGCAGCACCCATCCACGTTGTTATCTGGAAGGGTAACATTTAGGCCCTTTTCTACAGGCCACTGGCCTGCTGAAGAAAGTCATGGGATTCTGGAGGTTAGATCAAGATTAAACAAGCATTTGCATTACTGAAAGTTTGACCTATTGACAGTGCAAATATTAATGCAACGCCAACAGCTTAAACTTTCAGTAATGGGAGACCTATTGCATTGCAAATGCTTGTTTTGTTGTTTCTGCAATGTCTATTGTTTGGGCATGGCTGAGCAAAAGCCTTCCTGATGCATGCTTCATGTTTTGTGATGAATGTTATACATTTACTCTCAGAGTCTAATTTAAGAGAAGACCTTTTATCATGTGAATAATATTTTTTGTTTCTATAGAGATCCAAAATTATGCTATGCATGTTTTTAAAAAAGTATGATTTATACACCATTATTGTGACTGCTGCTGCGACAGAATATCAAATCAGAAAAGCTTTAAAGATGCTATTGACAGCAAGGAGATTGTGTGTTTGCAGGAGACCTGGCTGCGCGACGAAACCCTAGCAATCGAAGGGTTTGTCCAACAGACGAAAGTAGCGAGAAAGAATCATTTTGGCAGACCTTCAGGAGGGCAAATGACGTTGATCTCTACAAAAATTGCCAGGAAGGTAGAACTTTTGGAAGTAAAATGCAAATGGTCAATGGGATGTAGAGTTTTGTTGTTGGATCCCGACCCACGATGCGAAGGTATCTGTTGCAATTCAAGGAAAACCCAAACTCCAAGGCAGGTAAGCCTAAGAACCTTTATTCTGATCATCCACTCTCCTATCTCACAGAACTTGTACTCCAACATTCTAACATGAACTCCCATGGAGGATACTAAGTACTAGGAATGAAGGAGGGGGGAGCGGAACGTACCATTAAAGGAATCAACCATTACAGTAAGATTACAACACATCTCCCTATGTAGGGGAATATTAACGGACTAAATAATTTTAAGAAATGTTCACAATTCTATCATTACTCCATGTCTGTCTGTTTTCCAGGCGAACTACATTCTTGCCTGTCTTGTCCACCCGTAGGGGAGCACCATACTTAATCGACCCTGGTTGCACATGAATGGGTTTCTTGACAACCACAGGAGTGTCTGTTTTAAAGTCTACATTTTTGACACCATGTTTCATATCATACCAAGACTTGTATTTTTGTTGATGTAAATCTACTTTCTCTTTGCTCTAGTTTAAATCAGGCAATACACTTTTCCCACCTCCCAACCATCTAGGATTCATTTTGGTACTAGGTTCCCTCCCTCTCAGGAACACAAAGGGAGATACTCCAGTAACACAGTTGGGAGTGGTGTGGTATGCCCATATACACTCTCTAAGGGAATCTTCAACATTGAATCCATTTGTGATGGCTAGCTGTATGTGATCCTTCACCATGCGATTCACCCTTTCAACTAAACCATTAGCTTTCGGACAATAGAGTGCAGTCTTTTCATGCCTTATGTTAAGTTCTTCCAAGAATTCTCTCATTGTCTCAGAAACAAACTGCACCCCATTGTCTGTTACGAGTGTAGATGGAATACCTTTGTAGACAAAAATGTTCTTCAAAAAGGAGATGAGATTGTTTGTTGTGGTAGATAACGTACATTTGAAATTGACCCAATGGGAGGTGTAATCGACGAGAACGAACAAGAACCTCCTCTGAGGACCCAGAACTTCCATAGGACCAATGATGTCCATAGCCAGGTTGGTCCATGGAATCATCGGAACCTTGACAGGAGCCAAAGGGGCTTTATGGAGAACTTTACTTTTGTCACTTTTAGCACAATTGATGCATTCTTTAACTTTTAATTCGTTCATGGAATCCATTTTTGGAAACCAAAAGCAGCTCCTAACCTTGTTTTTTTGTGAGGCTCCTGCCTAAATGCCCTTCATGGGCTAAATCAATTATTTTGTTCCTCAAATCCATGGGTGGAATGATTTTATCACCACGATATATGCGACCAGACATAAGAAATAGTTCAAGTCTCACCTCCCAAAAGTCTCTAATTATATCAGGGACTTCCGAAAGCTTTTCGGGCCATCCTTTAATGATGATTTCTTTTAGTATCTCCATGGCTTTATCTTCTTTCATGCCCTTGTCCCATTCATCATTTGTTTCCCCGCTATGGTTGCCCTTGAGAGGAGACCTAGATAAATAGTCAGCGATCACATTTTCAGGGCCTGGTAAGTACTCTACTTTAAAGCAGAAATTTTCTAGACCTAGAACCCATTTACTTATCCGGGGAGACATATTTTGAGAATGGTTAGATGAAAACATGAAAGTTAACGGATTGTGGTCTGTATGTATAACAAATTTTGTTCCCCACAAGAAAAATTTAAAATGGTGCACAGCCCAAAAGCATGCCAACGCCTCCCTTTCAATAACTGAGTAATTGCGTTCTGATGAGCTAAGGGTCTGGGATGCACATTCTATGACAGTTTCTTCCCCATCCCCTTTCTGAGAAAGCATTGCTCCTAACCCTTTACTCGATGCATCTGTAGTTAATACAGTTTTTTTTTTTAGGATCAAACGTACCTAGGGCTGGTGAATCCAAAATGCGATGTTTTATCGTTTCAACCATTTCACTGTGTTTCTTTTCCCATTCAAATACAGTGTTCTTCTTGAGAAGCTCACGCAACCCATCACATAGATCAGAAAGATTTCTTACAAACTTGGACATATATTCCACTAATCCAAGAAAAGATTTTGATTCATCTTTGTTCGATGGGTGCGGAGCTTCCTTGACCGCTTGAATTAAGCTGTACTTGGGCCTAAAGCCATCCTTGGAGATGGTATGCCCCAAATAGTCAACTGACGTGACTTTGATCTTGCATTTATCATGTTGAACTGTTAACCCTGCATCTGAGAGTTTGTGACACACCGTGTTGAGGGTAACATCATGTTCTTCCTTCGTCGCCCCATACATAAGTATATCGTCCTGGAAACAGAGGGTATTTTTGACACCCCTAAGGACGTGTTGCATTATTTTTGGAAAAATGGAAGCCGCTGAGGCGAGACCGAACGGCATTCTTACAAACATATAAGCCCCAAAAGGTGAGGTAAATGCCGTCAGAGGTCTTGACTCAGGGTGTAGTTCAACCTGATGATAGGCCATGGATAAATCAATTACTGAAAAAAAACATGCCTTCCCCATGGTACTTAACATCTCATTTATATTGGGGAGAGGAAATCTCTCTACCCAAATGTTTTCATTTAAGGAGCGGAGGTCCACACAAAGACGAATACCTTGTCCATTCCCTTTAGATGCAAGAACTAATGGCGCAAGCCATTCTCTAGCTTCTAAGGGTTGGATGACCCCTATTTCACACAACTTATCCAACTCCATCTTGAGCGTTTCTCTAAGGCGAAGAGGTACTCGGCGTGTTTTGTGCACCATGGGCTTGGCACCTTGTCTGACTTTGATTTTGTGTTGAAAGTCTCATAACTTACCAAGTTTATCAGTGAAAAGATTAGGAAATGCATCTTGCAGGTGCTTGTTACTGTTGCGAATGTCAACTAGAATGACCTGGTTCATATCATTGGGATCTAAAATGATCCCCAGTTCTTTCTGATGTTGCCATCCTAGAAGATTAGCTCCACATTCTACTATATACACTTTGCCCACCGTGGATCTTCCTTTAAAGTCTATGTGGCTGCTTACCATGCCAACAAGAGGAATAGGATCTCTGGTGTAACCTTCTGGTGAAATATCAGGAATACTTAACATCTCTTTGCAACACCCTAGAGACTCCTCAAAGTCTTTGATATTTATCAACGTGAACGGTGAACATGAATCAGCATAAACTTCCAACGGTTTACTATCAAATAGAACAACACACTTAGGTTAGGTTTAGAACATGCATCACTATCTTTCAATTGAAACACAAATTTAGCCTGTGGCTCTTCAATGGTATTGATCACATTGACAGTATTATTCACACCATCTCTACACACCCTTGCTAGGTGCCCTCTCCTATTACATTTTTTACATAAGACACTTCGCGCTGTACACAAAGGGTTGTTGGCGAGATGGTTGCTGCTACCACATCTAAAACATTTTAATCCATGCCCCTCTTTAGTAGATTTGGAGGTTGGTACATCTTTATTGCCCCATTTGTCAGATACTTTAAGTACATCACTGTTATTGGCTTCTACTTGTACTGAAGCCACAGCTTCTTCTTTAA
The DNA here is from genome assembly GCF_964204655.1 of Triturus cristatus. Lineage (NCBI taxonomy): Eukaryota > Metazoa > Chordata > Amphibia > Caudata > Salamandridae > Triturus > Triturus cristatus. Next base: position 191,324,136 of record NC_140588.1, read on the forward strand.
CTTTCATTTCCTTTACACACTTAGAAGTATGTTCAATTGACTGTGCTATCGAGATGGCTTCTCTAAGTGTAGGGTTTTTAGCAAGTAGTTTTTCTTGAACCCTGCTGTTGTTCGTGCATCTGACAAGTTGATCTCGTATGAGAGAGTCATTAAGATACCCGAATTCACATAACTGAGTGAGTCCTCTTAAAGCTGCAATATAGTTATTATTAGATTCATTCTTCCCTTGTACTCTGCTAAAGAATTTATGGGGTTCCAGAACCACATTGACCTTGTCTCCAAAGTGTGTCTCTAATTTTATGAGGGTAATATCATATACATCATATTCATCATCATCATCTACTTCAGGTTCAGGTAGAGTTTCGTACACTTTACGCCCATGAACACCTAAGTTATGCAGCAGTATATGTTGTTTCCGCAATGCTGAGCATTTCTCACCCCCCATAGCAATCAGGTATGATTCAAATAATTTAGTCCAATCTTTCCAGTGGATCTCTGGATCACCACAATCATTCAGAAAGGACGGTGGTTGGCAAATATCTGGAGTGCCCATGAGGAAAAGTGAGAATATTCAATGAACAATGTAAAAGTTTGCTGCTGAAGTAGGAAGCACAGAAGGATGAAGTACGGATAATGTCACTGACACAGGAAAATGATGAAATATGTTGGTGACCAAAACTAACAACCAAGTGACTGCTCCCAAAAAAATGAACAAACAAAAAAAAAAAAAAGTCCTTCCCAGCAGGAACAAAATCTCTATTAAAGAATTTAAGCCGGTTGGTAGCACGTGAGTATGCCACAGGGTATGTACATAGGGGAGATAACACAAGCAGAAACAGAACCCCCAAAGGAAGATGTAAATAAAACCTTACTTGAAGGCAGAAGTCCACATACATTAGACCCCAGTGGCACTGAAGCGCTGAGAAGCTGATTTCATCATGGATGGCCTCTTGCTACAGGAGCACTGAAGAGTAGCAATGACCGGCTGAGAAAAAACTGGTCCGTAGGAAATACTGAGGGGGAGCCTGGGAAAGGACAGCCCCCTTGCGGGTGTTGCGCCGGGGCCTCCGACGGCAGGAAGGAAGTCACAGGCAGGTTGGAGTCACGTAAAGCAGGCAGCGTTTGAGCCCGTGGACCCGGGTTGAGGAACGTCTCCGCCTGAGAGATTGAGCGGCAAGCCAAATGCGGTTGCAGGAATTAGGCCGACAGCCAGAAAACCACTGAACGCAGACAGCGGTTGAGCCCATGAACCCGGGCTGAAGAAAGTGTCCACCAGGAGGTGGAGAGGCAGGCACAATGCAGACGCAGGAATTACCTCAATCCGTAGGACTGCCACGCAGCGGGGAATCCAAAGCTGCAGAAAACAGTCCGTAACAGGAAAAGGCAAGGAACGGCAGAGACAGGCCGCGGGACTCCGTTAACCAGCACCACACAAAATGAAAGGAGGGACGATTATTAGATGTGGACTTCACTTGCGGTGCACAATTCAGTCAGAGGAAAACACAGGTTCCCATTCAGAGAGAAGTATGAAAGATTCTGACTGCTCCACAAAAGATACTTGCCGAAGGTGATCCGCAATGGCTCCAGTGGCGCAGCTGAGATACGGAAAAGAAGGGATACACTAGGGTACCATGATGTACCTTGAAATTGACTTGAGCGTTCCGTAGCTTGACAGGTCAAGACACATGACTCCTTCAGCAAGACTTCACCACAAGGATAAGAGATGAGGAAGGAGACAATTTAAGTCTAGGAAACTGATCCTAGATTCGCTGAATAACCATCGGTACCATGAAGAGGATGAAGAAGTCGCAAAGGTACTTCACTGACCCTCCATCAGACAGGCAAAACTCAGGAAGGTCAAAGCGTAGGGTTTCTCACAGAAAGTCAGTACCAGGAGAGAGTACACAAAGGGGAGATGATCAGCTGCCCCCTTCGCAGGTCGTCGCCAGTGTTGCAATTCAAGGAAAACCCAAACTCCAAGGCAGGTAAGACCAAGAACCTTTATTCTGATCATCCACTCTCCTATCTCACAGAACTTGTACTCCAGCATTCTAACATGAACTCCCATGGAGGATACTAAGTACTAGGAATGAAGATGGGGGGAGCGGAACGTACCATTAAAGGAATCAACCATTACAGTAAGATTACAACAGTATCGTCATTGTAAATGTATATATACAGGAGGGGAAAGAGAATGAACATAAGGCAGAACTGGAAAAACTAAAATAAGATATGTTAACCCTGACCGAAAATTTGCAGAAAGATGTACTCTTTGTGCTGGGTAATTTCAATCACAAATTAGACCCTTGCAGGATTGATACATGGTGTAAATAATTATTGATTTCCTATATGATAAAGGATGCCATATTTCCAAGAGGGGCTATGTCAACACAAGATATGGCTCTAGGACAAGCTTTGGGCTCAATGGGCTTAGTCTGTGTGAACGGCAGAAGGACGCAGATCGTCCAGCAAAGCGTACTTTTAAGATAGACCAGCAACCCTGCCCAATCGACTATGTGTTTATACATGCTTGGAATTTTGAATTAATTAAGCACTTTGAGGTGGTAAGTGTGGAAGGAAGTGACCATTACCCCCTGAGGACTGAAATATATGGAGAAAGAAAAAAACAAAGAGATATAGTTCTTCAGGTCCATGTTGACTACCCAAAGCGGCTTACAACCCATATATCGGAGGAATACATTAAAAAATTAGCTGCTGTACAGCAGACCCATTCATTAGAAAATATTCCAAATACGAATGATAATGCTTTTTTTAAAAAAAAATGTTTATTGATTTTTCCCCAACCATCGCAGTATTAAATCAACGTTACATACAATAGCCTCATGCAAGAGAGCCAGGCAACTTAGGACAGTGCAGGAGAAGTTAAGTCCGCAACATTTTCTTCCCTAACCCCCCCACCCCGCCCCCTCTCTACCCCCACCCCCCTTGTCAGTGTGCCCGCAGCAGACCCCCCCCCTGTGAGATATATAGTGCCCCAATACGAATGATAATGCTTGGTTTGAAAATACAATCACACAACTGGTGGAATGCCTAAGGGTTCAAATCAAACCAATGAAACCTGGGGATGGTAGGAAAAACAGAACCCAAAGCAAAGAGAGGACTTGGTTTGATAAAGAATGTCGTAAAGTAAAAGCAAGTATTGGCCAAAGGGAAAGAAGACTAAGGGTAAAGTATAATGTAGAATCCTTCCACAACCTTCAGAATTTAAGGATTAAATATAAAATGATTATGAGAAATAAAAAAAGAACCTACAAAGAGAGTTGCTAGGCAAAATTGTTAGCTGCAATAGAATCCAAAGATTTGAAAGGCTATTGGAAATTGGTCCAAGAGAGCTCAGGCAAATCACCAGGGTCCTTAAATTGCATGGTACCAGAAGATGACTGGATAAGATATCTAGGGGAAATTTATGGAAACTGGACAGTAACAGAGAGAATGAGCTCTATATTATGGCCAGGAGTGAGGGAGGAATTCAAGGAACACTTTACCCCCAGTAATATAAAACAAATTATATCTAACTTAACCCTGACTCGGGCCGCTGGCCCAGATAATCTTCCTGCAGTGATTATAAAAAATAGGCCAGAGTGGTGGGCAGAGTTCTTCTTAAAAATGTTCCTGGGGATACTTAATACAGGCATTATACCAGAAAACTGGAGAGGAGCAATCTTAAGACCCATCCACAAAAAAGGAGACACAAAAACCCCGAAGAACTACAGATTAATTCATCTTCTGGATATAGGAGTAAAGGTATTCGCCAAAGTAATCTTGGAAAGACTTAAGGACTGGGCAGAATTAAATCAGGTTGTGCCCCCGGAACAGGGGGGGTTTAAGGAGGGGCACTCAACTGTCGACCACTGTTTTACGCTCTGGTCCATTGCGCGGAAGTCTATTGAGCAGATAAGAAATTTGTTCTGCTGCTTCGTGGACTTCCGTGCAGCATTCAATCTAGTGGACCGTGAGAAGCTGTGGGAGACGCTGATTGGATATAACATCCCAAGAGATCTGCTAAGGCGAATACAAGCACTACACATTTATAATTGGGTGCAGATAATTTTGGATATAGAGGGAAGCCTATCTCAGAAAATCCAAATTGGAAACGGGCTGAGACAGGGGTGCGTATTGGCCCCCCTACTCTTTTCCTTATTTATTGCAGATCTTCCTTCAGTCTTAGGCAATGAAAGGGGGGCTAGCCCAAAGTTAGATGGGAAACATATTTCATGTTTATTATATGAGGATGATCTGGTAATAATAGATCAAACAGAGATCGGTATGCAAAGAAAGATTAATAGGTTTAAGGAATACTGCGGTCTTAAAAAACTTGTAGCTAACATGGATATAACAAAGATTTTAAGCTTTGGAAGAAGGAAAATAACGTTCAACTGGTTTTTGGGCTCCACAAAGTTGGAAAAGGTAAACAAATATAGGTACCTGGGGATGTGGTTTCAGAAAAGTCTGCACTGGCATACCCATCTCGATGCACTAAAACTGAGAACATCAGCTTCTGTAAGCGGACTAAAAAAATTAAATGGAGTCTATGGCGAAAAATCGGATAGACTGGTTTTAAAAGCTTATACTGCCATGGTACCGCCACAATTCCTATATGGAGCGGAACTGCTATACCTGAGTGGTAAAAATGGATGGGACGCCGAGGAGGGAAAAACCCTGAAAAGCTTATTATCATTGCCTAAGTCCTTAATGGTCCAGGCAGTGAGATTAGAAACAGGAACCACCTCATGGGGTATAATGGCTTGCTTGGCCGCGCCAGGAAACGGGAGAAGAATATAACATTTTGCAATTGTGCAGAAATTAGGTAGTGAAGTGCAAGCTAAGGTGGGCAAAAGGGATAAGAGAAACTATTATTAAACTTGCAGTATGATGAGGCTCAAGCTGTGCCCCCTGACTTTACAAATTGAGGTTGATAAGAGGGAACTTAGGGTCTTGGGAAAAGAAATCTCTTGAGCCCAGGACCAAGATTACTTCTTGGGGAAAATATCTGTACGTTTTATGGCTACCTCATGGCAAAATGAACAGCACTAACCTTATATTGATAGATTACCCTGTTGTTGGTTAAGAAGAGAAGTACTAAGGCTGGAAATTGGTGTTAACCCTTGCTATGCTAAGAACGGGGTAAAAAGGGCAATGATTGATAGCAAGGGGAAATTTGTCCGTACCCTGGGAACAACGTGTGATATTTTACATATTTTATTGCATTGTCAGAATATTTTAGACATATGGAAAGAGATCTTACGTTATATTTTTTAAAAGTATGGTATTAACGATAGGGTACAAATGAGAAATTTAGAAATTTAGAGAAATTTAGATATAGTTTGCACTATGGGGAAGATCATTCAAGAAGTTAAAGAAACCCTTAAATGTGAATAGAACTGAAATACCTGTTTTACCATATGATACGGTGCACGTCACGGATCGAGAGAAGGATTCATGATTTTAATTATATGAATTTTATGATGATGTTTTTTTAAGAAGTGTGATTTTAGGAGCTGTATTTATGAAGATTTTAAATGTTTAAGGACCATCTAGTCCAAATAAACTTTACTTTGAACTGAACTGAACTGACTGCTGCATTAGGTAGTTCATAGTGCCTACGTAATCTGTGACATGCAAACACAGTGTTAACAGTCACACTGTTTAGTGTGCTTAAAATCGTGTCTGTATCAGCCAGTATTATTGAAGGTCCAGAGCTGTAAATACGACGAGGTTCTTTAGGGGGGTGAAAACCAACCTCTGTTAGGTCCTTTGGTGCAGAGGACTGCCTTATAGGTTCTAAATATGTTTGTTACCTGAGATCGCCATACAGATTTTAGTTCTGTTTATGTGCATTAATGAGTAAAAAACGTCTTCTTGATTCAAAGTGGCTTATGGGGTTGAAATACCTGCGCTGAGGTGAAGTGAGTATGTTTATGGCAAAAGTAACACTTTTGCACAATACATTAAAAAACGTATTAGTTTGGAAACTCAATCTATAACATAGAACACCTCTACGTTGTGGTAAATTAAATAATAATGCCAAAAATAATTAATATAAATATGTTATATAAGAGTATGTCCTAGACAAATCTATATGGAATCATGCCACTTATTGGAGAAGAAATCACTATTTTGTGGTAAATGGAATCATGGTAATAAAAGTGAAATTGTATTATTGGTTTTTTATCACATAATATATTTTTGGGGTGACCCCGAACAAACAAATTCCTTTATCTTAACTTGAATTTGGACAATGGAAACATTTTATTAGTGTTAGGGGAAGTCTCCAATTAACAGCCGTCAAGGCAATTTCCTTCCCTGGTTAAAATAAAATGTACAGATTATCTATTACCTTAAAGCAGAGGTCTTCAAACTTTTGGATGCCGAGCCCCCTTGTCAAACTTTTTTAGGCGTAAGGACCCCCTTCTGACAAAAACTTCTAGAACCTGGTACTCTCATCATCGACAACCATAAACGCCCCCAATTCCCACAGCAAATCGTTTTTACAGTGGGGAAATCATATTAAACAGTGTTTAGCAATCCAAAGATCAGTGAGCGTGGGGGCGTGGTCAAAGATGTAGCTAAAAACAAAGAATCTAATGTATGAGGAATTGGAGTAGGGAAGCACCACATGTCTTCTTGCTGCGCTGTCCTACGCCAATGTCAAAGGGCAGTAATGCATCTTATTGATGAAATACGGTGCATTCCTGTCCTTTCCCCTTGCGTATGCACACAAATTGTTGCCTGTTACCAACATGGACAGGTTTACTTTTGTGCAGGAAAGGGCATCTTCCTTCACAAACAGTCCCAAGAGGTGTTTTCCTCGTTCTATGAGAGCTGCAGAATTTAGCACACATTGAAAGAGGAAAAAACGAGGAGAAATGGAAACATTTCTCCTTGTTACACTGGAACACCTTGCAGGGATACTTTGCGCTTCCCCATAGGTATGGTTGAGACGCTTGCAATGCTGGAGAGTCAAAAAAAGGTTTTAGGTCTTACACTTTCAGGCACCTGCATATAAAATAATGGGCGGCATAAATGAAAAATAAATTTTAAAAAGTTGTTACTCAGTAGGAATGCACTGTAGTACATTATGAAACCTATATTAGTTAATGCACTACAGAGGTCTCCGTGTAACCAGAGAGCCACAGATTTAAATCTTGGTTGGTGCAGTGGAGAATAGTGATTTGTGTATTTTTTGTGACACAAGGTCACAGCCTGTGACAAAAAGGACTGTGAATATGTAAGTCATTATTTTTTACTTGCATTGCATTACCCACAGTAGAAGTGTGGTAAATAATTTAATTACCGGAACTTAATTTGATGCGGAAAATTAATAAGAATAGCTCAATAAAATAAGAGGCAGAATCCGTGGTATTAGAGGTTCGGAACGGGCTTTATTCCAAAATCAATTCGAATTGAGGACTCCATATTCCATCACCACGAAGGTTCAGGAAGTGAAAGACAATACTTTATTGACAGATAATCATATTTATAGAAGAGGCATTATAGTGAAACAGATGCAGGAGGCGTAACAGTTGATAACAGAGATAAAAACATACATGCGTAACTAAAATGGGTGTAACTAGGCGTAACTAAAGAACATCATTAGGTATGATGTCACAAATGGGTGGTTCCATGAAAGAATTTCGCAATGTCAGCAGAAATACTTGGCAGAGATGCGCGCGCAGCAGCATGACGTGTGATTGACGTGCAACTAGGGGGTGAATGGGACTTGACATTTAGCTCTACATGTGGAGACAGAAGTCTGGGGTTATGTCAACCTAATCCTAAACCATATCTTACATCCTATGTTTAAAGAACTGTGTTATCCAAAAAGAGAGGTCTCTTAGGATAGAATCTTATTCTATACTGACTATACTGACTGTTAGTGCGTGTACAAGCGTCTAAGTGTCTACACTAGATGCGAGGGGGTAGGAATATTCCATGGTAACAGGGCTATGAATTACTTGCATAAAGACAGAGAAGCCGGGCCCTTTTACACGGTAGCTAGAAGAATGTTTACTTAAACTACTAGACAGGAATGCATTGGATGAGGAGCGGAGCAGAGCAGATAATCTTGAAGGTAAAATACAGTTTTTGGCAGGCAGACAGGCCGAGTTAGGCACCGTTAGCCGCGCAGGGAGTAGGACAAAGTTCATGGATACAGATGCGAGCTCAGACTGGAGCTTTCAGAGGCAGAAGGCAGGAAAAGGCTTAATAACAGAATCAGGGCCTACTCGCCTGGACTGTAAAATGGGATAAATGAACCATATAAAGCCGGTGGCCTTTCATACTTAGGAATAGAATATCCGGCCCATTCATGGCGGATCTGAAAGAGGACATGTTGACGGTGGACGCACATGTATTTGCGTCTTCATAACTGGAACTGGAGGGAACATACATGTACTTGTGATTTATACATGAAACCGTTGGGGTCCAAGATAGGGGACATAACTGATCATAAAAATCCATATTTCCACATTCCCTCCTTGTCCCCTACTTGCCCTTAAGAGATATCAATCTTCATCAATCCGTTGATCTGTTCATATAACATCATTTGTTCTTCTTTCTTCTTCCGGGATTTCGAACGAAAACTTGGATGTGGGATACACGAGGTGGCACACAGACCACAAATCGCTGGCCCACATTGTAGACATAAGCAGCAACTGAATAGTATGAGAAAGCCAATACCTAGGAAGGAGAGCATTCTCCATCCCCAGGCTGACAACACGCCCCAGAACCAACCGGACCAAGTCCAGGTGCCTGGATTCTGGTGTATCTGGCTTACAATCTTATGAAGGCGAGTTATGGCTTTATATACAGACGGCGAATTTTCTGGTATGAAAATGCAACAACTTGATCCGATGACCCTACAAGCTCCGCCCCTATCGGCCAGGATGACGTCAAGGACAAGACGATTTTGAAGCACAACAATCCGCATGGCAGACTGCTCTTCTGTTAAATTGCCTAAGGCGGAAATAGTTTCGTTCACTACTGCTTCAAGGGTTCTGGTTAATCTACGTATCAGCTTACTATTAGTGACTGTACCTATATAGGGAAAGAAACCTTTATTGAAATCTGTGTATTTTTCCCATGCTGTTTCAGTGTAATCGACGATTGGGAGATCTCTCTGCTGTCTATTGTGTACTAAATGAGTATTTCTATGATAATCAGGAGGAGCTAGGAAAACAGGTGGCAAAAGGAATCCGATGTAACAGGTACCATCCCAATCTAGAGGCAAACGTGTATATGCAGTCTGACCACATATGAAGTAGGAATGGCGAGAAGCTCTAAATGTAGACTTGCCTTGATCACTGAATTCTATTACAGTGGTGCATCTACTATGGCCCATATGTATGGAACCATTCTTTCTTACACACAATTCACCTTTAACTGGAAATACTGACATAGCGGGCAAAATTGGTGCAGCTTCGGATTCAACATTCAGGATCATGAGATTAAGCGTGAAATTACCTAATCCGTATACTTCATTTTCTAGATCAGTTCCTGTTCTTTTGGGAAGTCCCTCCTTGTTAGGGTAGCAGACTTTAAGCAAAACTAAGTTCAGGTTTCCCCATACCCAGTTATCTTGATAAACTGCAGAATTCGAATCTAGGGAATTAATTAAACTAAACCATGCTCCACAGGAGCCATTGTGTGTGAACGGATATGGAAAGAGAGGCAGAATTCCCTTATAGTTCTGATAGGGAGGGAGTCGGCCACATATCCAACAATTTGTAGCATTGCTAGCCTGATGGGAATGATGTAACATACTAATAAAAGTGTTATTGCGCAGCGCAAATCTATAGGACAACTCATGCGGGGGTAATTCACTAAAAGAATGTTCAGCAGTAACATTGTAAACATGTTTAGAAATAGGATAATATATGTGCAACAATATACTTGCAGCGATTATTAAAAGACTTAAGAAAAACAAAATTAATAACGTCACTGTGCAATGACTACGCAGTGATTTACAGTACGCATGTTGTTTCAACTGCATCCTTCGGTTTCTTTCTCTATTCAGGTCTAGGGGATACATGTCAGAGACAAATTCGACCGATTCACCTTGGAGAGGACTTAAACAATCAAATTGTCTGACTTGTTAGACCGTAGTTTTAGTTTATATAGTTCTTTATCACTCGGTTCAACCAAAGGAAGCTTTGAGTCAATTGGTGAAGACACGCGAGGTGTATCGTTTACATCAGACGGTAGTCCATGAAATTTCTTGATGTGACTTGAATGTATCCAACCTTTGCGACCTTCGATCTTCACGGCTGTCCTCGTGGTGAGCAGTACTAGTTGAGGCGATTTCCACCTAGGATCCAGCTGAGTCTTCCGGTCGAAATTCCTCACTAACACCAGGTCCCCGGGAACTACGTCATGGGGTTTCACCTCGGTGTTGTCGGGAAAGGCTGCAGCTACCTGTGAACGACAAGATTGTAGTGCAGACATCAAGGAAGCCAGGTAATCTGTCAGCATATTACAGTCAACATCAGTTATTTTGCGTGGTATAGGCGTCCCCCACATATTTGGTGGTCTGCCAAAGACCACCTCATACGGGGATAGCCCTGTTCGAGAATGTGCTACCATTCTCATGTAAAAGAGTGCAACTGGTAAGGCTACTACCCAATCGACGCCTTTCTCCCTACATATTTTGGACAAATCTAATTTTCAGAGTTTGATTATGTCGTTCCACGAGACCTGCTGCCTCGGGGTGTCGGACACAGTGAAATCTCCATTGATAGCCTAACAAAAGTGAAACGTGTTTCATTAGTTCGGATGAGAACGGCTGGCCGTTATCTGAGTAGACAACACGTGGTAAACCGTACCGTGGGAAGAATTCTCGAACCAACTGTTTGGCAGTAGTCGGGGCAGTGTAATCTGAAACCGGGTATGCTTCTGTCCAACGGGAAAGAGCACAGACAACTACAAGAACATATTTGAATCCTCGACATCGTTCCATCTGGATATAATCCATCTGGAGGACTTCAAAAGGGTGCTCAGGAGGCTGAAATCCACCCTGTTCTACGGGAATGCTTTTACCTGGGTTAAACTGACAATAGATCATACAGGTACGAACTTTTTGTTTAGCTGCTGCTCGTAAATGTTTGTTAAACCAAATGTGTTGAATGCTGTCTAGCATAGCTTTTTCTCCTAGGTCTATATGATTCTTTACGCCATAATTCAATGGCATCTTTCTGTGACTGTCTAGCTTTCTTTTTCCATAATTCTTCCTCTACTTTCATGATGCAATCTGCATCCCATGTCCCAGCTGCGGGCCACCTCTGACTTTCTGGTAATTCCTTGGTGTAGTCTACCCATAAATCAAGAAATAATATGGCGTCTAGGCCATGTTTATGATACATGAAGTACCCTGGAGTGTCCCTAGGAGGAATGGGAACAGCTTCTTCGAGTACCCCTTTTCTAGTTTTGATCTGTCTTAATTTCGAAAAGAGCGGCATATTGAGAACTGATCTGATACCTAATTTTGAACACGTTTAATACAACAAAACACAATAATGAACAGTCATTCACACCACAATATGCAGAACGTATTTAAAACATTTTAACATTTAACATTTAATGAACAATAATGATGGCCATTTAGGGAACTAGTCACTAAGCATAATACTCGGCACTAACTAGGTAATTCTGAATTATATACTAGACATACTTGATATACTGCTAAACAGTACAGATACACTGCTGAAACAGTGCAGACCGGATTTGTGTACCCAAACCCGTCTTGACCGGCACAACCTATGTGCACGTCAGAACGCCTCCCCGGCAATGGTACTCACCGGGTAGCTCGGAACGGAAGGCCTCGGAACTGAACTGAACTGGACTTGGACCAGACTGGACTCGACTCGAAACTTCGGAACTTCGGAACCTGGTGGGCCTCTGTATACCTCGGATCTTGCTCTCTCAGCTAGGCTCTGGTCGGGATACTTCGCACTTCTCACCGCCTCGTCTGGGTGTTGATCGCAGCCTCAGTTACCCCCGCTCGGCAGGAGGGAGATACAGGAAATCCTGTGGGTACGCGTTGTTGTCCGTCCAGCTGTGGCAGGAGACCGGGCCTGCAACGCACCTCCGGCGCGTGAGATGAGAAAGTGTCCCTGTTCGGGCGCCATATATGTGGTAAATAATTTAATTACCGGAACTTAATTTGATGCGGAAAATTAATAAGAATAGCTCAATAAAATAAGAGGCAGAATCCGTGGTATTAGAGGTTCGGAACGGGCTTTATTCCAAAATCAATTCGAATTGAGGACTCCATATTCCATCACCACGAAGGTTCAGGAAGTGAAGGACAATACTTTATTGACAGATAATCATATTTATAGAAGAGGCATTATAGTGAAACAGATGCAGGAGGCGTAACAGTTGATAACAGAGATAAAAACATACATGCGTAACTAAAATGGGTGTAACTAGGCGTAACTAAAGAACATCATTAGGTATGATGTCACAAATGGGTGGTTCCATGAAAGAATTTCGCAATGTCAGCAGAAATACTTGGCAGAGATGCGCGCGCAGCAGCATGACGTGTGATTGACGTGCAACTAGGGGGTGAATGGGACTTGACATTTAGCTCTACATGTGGAGACAGAAGTCTGGGGTTATGTCAACCTAATCCTAAATCATATCTTACATCCTATGTTTAAAGAACTGTGTTATCCAAAAAGAGAGGTCTCTTAGGATAGAATCTTATTCTATACTGACTATACTGACTGTTAGTGCGTGTACAAGCGTCTAAGTGTCTACACTAGATGCGAGGGGGTAGGAATATTCCATGGTAACAGGGCTATGAATTACTTGCATAAAGACAGAGAAGCCGGGCCCTTTTACACGGTAGCTAGAAGAATGTTTACTTAAACTACTAGACAGGAATGCATTGGATGAGGAGCGGAGCAGAGCAGATAATCTTGAAGGTAAAATACAGTTTTTGGCAGGCAGACAGGCCGAGTTAGGCACTGTTAGCCGCGCAGGGAGTAGGACAAAGTTCATGGATACAGATGCGAGCTCAGACTGGAGCTTTCAGAGGCAGAAGGCAGGAAAAGGCTTAATAACAGAATCAGGGCCTACTCGCCTGGACTGTAAAATGGGATAAATGAACCATATAAAGCCGGTGGCCTTTCATACTTAGGAATAGAATATCCGGCCCATTCATGGCGGATCTGAAAGAGGACATGTTGACGGTGGACGCACATGTATTTGCGTCTTCATAACTGGAACTGGAGGGAACATACATGTACTTGTGATTTATACATGAAACCGTTGGGGTCCAAGATAGGGGACATAACTGATCATAAAAATCCATATTTCCACAGAAGATAGACTGATACAAAATGTGTAAATAGTTTTACGATAAAATGGTGTTTCCAAAATGTAGATTTTAGTAATACCAGCGCGTATGTAATGCAATTTTATTTTACATAACTGTCCCTTCAACACCTCCTTAGGGGTACTAGGGGCTGTGTAATTAAAGTTATGATTAAAAGCAAGCACTTCACAGCCCAGTTGTTAACGCTTTGCACTACCACTATAAAAAACAAATCTTTGTCATAACAAAGCTTGTAGCGATTCATGGGTCTCAAGCACCCTTTACACTTGCAGATTAACTAAGAGGGCACATTTGCATTTCTTTCAGGCGAACAGTCACTTTGGCACGAAAACTTTTCACAGCACAGGAGATGCAGCTGGAGCATTTTAAACAATCGAAATTAGCCATCTTTTTCCAAGACGAAAGCAAACGTTTTGGATTCCAGGCACAAGTGAGTTTGGGGACTGTGCGACCCACTTTCCAGCCCTCCACGGCCCCCCTGGGGGTTGCGCCGCACATATTGAAGACCTCTGTCCTAGGGCATTAACAGGGTGCAAGCCAACTAGGCCTTGGAGTCCGCTCTTCTATCCCGGGATTAAGTGGGAGCGGGTCCAGCTCTTGGGGTTTCTTTCCACAGGTAAACCAGTTGCCTCAGTGCCGAGTTCTAGTTCTTTGGTTCAGCAGTTGTGTACTCCTCTTCCTCAGGTGGCAGCAGCACTCAGGCTGGTAGCCACTATGCCAGTTTAGAGTTTATGGGTGGAGAGGACCTCTGAACTATTAAGAATCTTTCCACAGGCAACCCTACCCAGCCATGCATCACTCCCTGGGGGATTAACACTAAATACTAATATGCATCTGACCAAAGTTAATATGTCAGAATCTTCCTCCAAATGTGTCTGCGGAAATTAACTAACAAAAAAAAAGTTGTGACGGGGTTTTCTTCCCTGCTGGCATTGGTGCCACTTAGGCTACTTTAAAAAGGGCTTGGTAAGACTTGCATCTGCCTTGACAGGGGCGGTTGATGGCAGTTGGGCACAGCCCCATCCCCCCAGGCAGAGTCCTTTGTTCCTTTGCAAAAGCAACTCACATGTCCCAGCATTGTCTGGAAATGCTACAAGAGTGTTTTCAAACCAGTTTCTTGTTGGTTTAAATGTTAAATTACTAATCGAGTCCATGAACCATGCTTTTTGCTATTCCTAAACTGAAGTTATTCATTATAAAGTGCCTACAACGTAATCCAGTGCTTTTCTATGAGAACCACTTTGCAGTCAATATCACCGTCACGAAATGTGAATCTTTAAGTTGACATCTTTAGGTATTATGCCCCAGCCATGTGACTGGTATCGGAAAGGTTTGGCCCTGGAAAAAATTCTACCATGCAAAATTTGCACTTAAAACAATGGCTTTGATAGTTCACCCTACATTTGGGAGCTGGGAGGAAGGAAAAGTACAAGATGAACACTAGGTACAGGGGCAAAGAAAATCATTGGTCACTGTTAAAAATCTAATGCGTCGGCCCAGGTTCAGAGAAAACACCTACTTTAAGCCCCACCTGTCATTAATTTACTTATATTTCAAACACCACGTATCATGTGATGAAAATTTACCATGTTAGCGCTTGCACTTTACCATAGCTAACCATCCTCTATAATGAGATGCTTACCCAACATGCAATCCCTTCAACATGGGCTCTCGTCCTGCAGTGTGGTGACCTGGTTGGTCTTCATGAAGCTAGTCACGCTCGCTTTTCACATAAGTACATTGACGGTCACTTGTTTTACCCCACAAGAGAAACTAGGGTTCTACAGGCTTGATCAGTCAGTTAATCTGCCATTTGTTTTGCTTCGGCCAAAAGATGGCCAAGAATTTAAAGCTTGAGACAACTTCTAAACTTGTAGGAGAGCTGAGCCAAACCCTTTTAAAATGGGTAAAATCTAGAGCACGAGTGCAAACTGGGAAGAGCAGGTGGTTTAACATTTGGACTGGCTGAGTTAAAGCTATGCCTTTCTAGCTTCACAAGCACCGTCAAAGGACTACTAACAGAAAGTAGGAAAATCAGAAATGACATGCTACTGAACAGCAAGTGGCAGGCACTGCAGTCCAAAAGGTAAGATTCACAGAAAACAGAAAGCCTCAGGAACATTTACAACAGTGCTTGTCAAGATTTGCTTGGGCAGCTCCAGTATTCGGTATTCTCCCGCCCCCTTAGTAAATATTGACCACATTACATTAGCTTGTAACGATTCACGGGTCCCAAGCTCCCTTTACACTTGCAGATTAACTAGTAGGGCACATTTGCATTTCTTTCAGGCGACCAGGCACCCTGGCAGGAAAACTTTTCACAGCACAGGAGACGCAGCTGGAGCATTTTAACAATCAAAATTAGCCAATTTTTCCAAAACGAAGGCAATCATTCTGGATTCCAGACACAAATGAGGTTGAGGAATGCGTGACCCCCTTCCCAGGACTCCACGCCCCCACTGGGGATACGCCCCACAGATTGAAGACCTCTGCTTTAAGGTATTAGGCACCTTGAACAAAAACTCTGAAGTATTCGTCCTTGCCAAACATCTGTAGATTCCACCTACGATGTTGACAGAGTGATTCTGAAAGAAAACTAGGGTGATATGTGAAATGAAGTGGCGGAGTGTGTCGTTAGCCTCCTTGGCTTAACGACATGCTCCGCCACTTCGGAAACGCAAGGCTTCACCATATTTACAAGAATGTGGTGCAGCCTTGCGTTTCCCCCTGCGATGGCGCTAAGTTTAACAACTTAGCACCATGCAGGCACCCTTGCACCTGAGTGCAAGGATGTCTGCGTGCAGGGGAGGATTGGTTATGTGTAGGAAGGTGTCCCTTCCTGAACATAAACAATCCTAAAATGCAATTCTGTCACTTTCATGTGTGCTGCTTTATGCAGCACACATGAAAGTGACAGAATAGCATTTTTTTAAAGTTTGTTTATGTACAGGAAGGTACACCTTCCTGTATATAAACAAATCATGGCATTTTGCTTTTTCCATGTGTGCTGCACAAGGCAGCACACATTGAAAAATAATAAACAAGGAGAAATAATGCATTTCTCCTCGTTTCGCCAACCTAAGACCAGGGTTTTCTTGGTCTTAATTTTGGCGCTACCTCCTATGTACGCCACCCTTGTAAATAGGGGGCAGTGTCAAATACAATGGGTGTTGCGGTGGAATGCCCACCGCAACCCCCACTGCATGCCCCTTTCACTCTAACCATAGCGTGAAAGGGTGCCTTATGTACAAGGCAGCGTTAATCCACGTTAAGTGGCGTAATGCTGCCTTGTACATAAGGCAAGGCCCCTATCGCCAAGGGAACTTCACAAAAAGTGATGTTCCCGTGGCGATAGGGGCTTGTACATATTCCCCAACTAGTGTTTTTATTCTGCTTTGTCCCACTTTGTTTCAAAACAGTTCTAACACGCAGTTATTACTGAAGGGATCTGAAGGCGTAAAAAAACATGTTATGTAACTATGGTGCAAGGGTGCCTGCGTTGGCGCTAGGCAGCTAAATTTAGCACCAGCACTATGGGAAATGCAGGGGTGAGCCTCATTTTTGTAAATACGGCGCATTCCTGTGTTTGGAAACAGTTGGAGCACGGCGTTAGCAATCTTTACTTAATGTCGCACTCCAACTGTTTCCTTGTACATATGCCCATAGGTGAGAGATACATTTGTTTCAAGCCAATGGATAAAAGAGGCTAAGGGGGAAACTCAATGTATATTGTTAGCAGTAGGTAAAGAAAACTGAGCTGTTAAAACTGAGGGCGAGTGGAACTCGCGGAATTTCACTCAGCAGAATTCTGCGGAGTTACATAAAAACTGTCAGACTCCACCGAGTTCCTTCAACGGGCAGAAACAATGCACATTGCGCTGTGATTTAGCACCGACAGTGTGTTCCCTTTTGAAATATTGGTGTGAACGGCAACATGTAGTGCCAACAGTGTGCGGCCATCGAGTTTATTTTGCTGCAACTCGAGTAGAAAATCTACTTGAGAAGCAGCAATCTGACTGCGACCACTCACATTAGAAGTTTGAAACGGAAGGCTTCCTAGCAATCGGAAATTGCGCCAAGGGACACAAAATTTTGCACATGCTTGCCAACTCACTTGCTGGTGCCTTGCATTGTTCCTGTTGTCATTGTGTTGCTTGAATGGGGAACAAATTCCACCACGCAGCGACTGGCATAATTTGGCTGGAACTCCGCATTAAGCCCTTCCCTCTTCTATCCCTCCACTATCCTTTTTCAATTCAAACAACAAACTCACATGTCCACCGCTCAAATTAATTTCACGTCTCACTGTACTAATTCCCCACTAATCCTCTGTGGGTTCCAGAGTGGCGCGCTGCTCGTCAAAAAGCGCTTTGACACCTCGTCAGGGGTAGAAAGCGCTACATAAATGCAATTGGAATACAACACAATTATATTTATTTTTAAAGCTGCCCTAATGTTATGTTAAGAACCCAACAGCCCCAGAAAAGCATTTCACATCAGCATTCAGCGCAATTCTTTTCTCGACCACAACTCGCATTTCCACTAAAACTATTTTAAAGCTGATTAAAACTCACTTTACAAGGGGTTACCTACAACAAATACACCTTTACACTTGTAACCCACTTAAATATTGATCCTTCGCCACTGTACTCCATCTTTTAGGAGTTTTATATTAGCAGGCCCATGGCACTAGATCAGAGTTCCACTCGCATACTTCATTACATTTTCTTTAAAGCATCTGCCAGTCCTATGGGGCAATAATGGGCTCAAACCAATCAGTTTAGCAAGTCCTACTTGTTCGAGCAGAAAGTTCTCATCATATGTTTTGGGATTAAAGAAATTCCGAAAGTGACTTTTATTCTGCACCCTGTCTCATATCTATAATCCAACTTCATGGGGAATAGTATACCCTCCCTGAAACCCTCCCTGAAGGATGTGCCCATGAAGTACACTTCTGATCAGAATGGGGCACAGTCTCTAACAAACAAATGAATAACTTGCAAGTGCAGTTCATGTTTTCCTTTGAGCTAGGCATTATGGGGCTATTGTAACATATGATTTATGTAATTCATTGTGTGAATTTTACTCATAGGAAGCACAACAAACACAAGAATGGAGCACACACTACACACCAAGGAACTAAGGGGCATATGTACAAGGAGTTGGTGCTGCCTTTGCGGCCCTTTTCCGACGGTTTAGCAGCAAGATTTCTATCGCTTTATGTACAAGCTGCTGCTAACCTCAGTTAGCTGCAGTTTTCCGGCAAAAACATCCATTCTAAAGATCGCCACTTCTGTTAGCAATAATGACATGCATGAGAGGCGTTCCCGTGCAAAAACGGCAGCTAACCCCACTTTGTGATATTTACAAGGGGATTCCTCAACTTTGGAGGTCCAAAAAGCTGCCGCTAACTGCAGTTAAAGGCAGTTTTTTGAGACCAGAAAAATGGAGATAACACTTGGGGCCTCTTTTCAGCAGGTCTTGGTGCTGGACAGTGCTGCAAGCAATGTTGCTGCGCTTTCCTGCAACAAAACTACAGGGCAGGAATGTGCACCATCAATAAAATAGGGCACATTCATGTGCCTCAGTCATGAAAAGTGTTGCAGCACTGCGACAAGACAGCATTGCAACACTTTTCACTACCTCCTTCTTGTGACACCATGGATGTGCTGTATTCGCTGGACAGTACTCCATGATGTAAGTAATGACAGATACATCTGGAATCCTGATGTATCTGTCTGCACCAAAGTCACGCATTGCTTCAGTCGTGTCACAACCATGCCGCAACTCCAGCAATGCATGGGGCTAGCCTATCCCTGTGGCACTGCGTCACGCTTACGCGTGCCATCAGGCAGGCTTACATTACTGACGCAGTGCCGTTCTTTAGGGGTGCCAGGGGGTCGGCGCAGATGGAGATCCATGGGTGGCGGTTGGCGCTGCGGGGTCGTCTGTAAGGGTTGGCAGAGTGGTGGTGCTGAGGGAGTTGACAAGACGTTCTTAGGTGGCCTTGATCCAGCTGCGAGGGGGGGCAATGATGGCGGTGGGGTACGGTGGGCATGGTGAAGACTTGATGTATACAATGATGGTCGGTCCAGGAGAATCCGGTGGTGTGGCTGTAGTTGAAGTTCCCGCTGGCGGAGGAGACTTGCTCAACCATGTGTCCTGCTATGTGGCTTGCTGCGGTGACTGGCTGCTTGAGTCTGATGTTCACCGAGTAGGATGTCGTCAGCGGATGGGAGAGCCTGGGGTGCAATGAGGTCTACAATAGTATCAGAAAATGGGGGTCCATGGCCCGGGGGACCTGCCGATGAGGTTGCTGCAGAGGATCGGCTTGGGGTTGTCTGGGTCTGGAGGTTGAGGTATTCTATGGTCACCGTTGGTTCATTAGAGTGCGTGGTCAGTCGGAGTGTGCTTCTATAGGTGATGGCAATGCCTCCTCCTGGACGGTCGGGTTGGTCCTTGCGGGTGATTTAATAGCTGTCAGTGATGGCGATGGCGATGTCCGGTCCGGTCCAGTCCGGAACAGAGGTTGGTCCTGGCAGGCGATGTGGTGTCCAGGATTGATGGCGAGGAGGGTGCTGGTGTAGTAGCGGTGGAGTGTCCGAGAGGAAGTGTGCTTGGTGCTGAGCGTGTTCCAGGGACAGACGGATGCAGACAGGGTTGCCTATGGCTTGCCTTTGGCACAAGAGACATCCATTACAACGCAGGCATTACATTGTAATTCCTTCACAATGCAACTCCAACAACGCAGGTGCATTTACATCGCATTCCAATACAACGCATTGTGAGGTAATTTTTATTAAGTTTTAGGGTGGGTATGGGTTTCCGGTGTTGGAGAATAGATTTGGGGTGTACTATGGGGAAACATTTGAAATTTTGAGGTGTGTTTTGAGGTCAATTCTGAAAATTGGGGTGTGCATTTGGGTCAAATATGATATTTTGAGTGTGTTTGGAGGGCTCAAAGATGACTTTTAGAGTTCAGGGTTTGATTTGGGGCACAAGGGTTAGTTTTGGGGTTGCACTCACTGAAGTGGGAATAGGAATATTTACATCTCCGCTATCCAACACCTTCCCTATTGTTGCAATATGCCTAGTATTAGTATGCATTGTAATGGAGTGCGATGTAATGGTATGTGTCGTAACTTCATATATACATTTGGCACACCAGTGGTACGCCCGCTGTGCATGGCTGCACAGCAGCCGCCATTAAAAAGGGACTGGACAGCTGGGAGGTGGGAAACTCCTGAAAGGACACTGGATGGGGCGTGGACGCGGGGGGGTGTGTGTGAGCGGGTGTTCTAAATATTTAAATGAGAGAAATCTTACCTCAAGGCCAGGTCCTGTGTCTTCGTTGCTCCTGCTCTCCTGAGTCTGCTTCCAGGAACAGGAAGTAGGCAGCCAGGCTCCCTCCCCTAAGCCAATCACAATGCCGCAATGCGGCGTTGGGATTGGTCATTGGAGCCGGGACAAGGTGTTCAGGCAGGGGCTGGGGGGTAGGCATGTTCTCCATGCAGGCTGTAATGCAGCCTGCATTGCGAACAGGACAGTGTGCATGTCTGCTTTGGGCAGCATGAGTGGGCTGACCAAACAGTCAGTGCGCACTTGAGTGGGCATGCCACTCCGCCCCTGCCGTGCTCCGTGAGTGGAGCAGCCCTACCCACCCTCCTGCCCGCAAAGGAAACATAGCACAATTACATCAGGAAGTTATCATCATGTGATGATTTTTCCTCTTCTTGCTCTGCTTGAAAGAAGTGGCGTGATGCTCTTCCGCCATAGTAGATGAGCCACCACTGGGGGTGCGTCATCTACAAGTGCTGGCCCTGGGCGACTCGATCCCCGGGCCTCCCCCACTACGCATCCAACCTCCTCCTTACTTGGATATTGACACCGTGGCACAAACCTCTGCACTCTCTCCAAATCTGTGACTCAGTCAGCAGGAGCCTCAGCCAGGTGGGACTTCATAAGCCTGGGTACAGCAGTCGCCGACAAGTCCGTTGGTGAACTTCCCGATGCAGTTGATGCAGCAGGGCCCCCTTAGGTGTGAAGTTGCAGCGCTCCCGCCACACAAGTTCAGTGCAGCTCAGGGGCCTCACCCTCCACAGCGTCCTGCCAGTGCAACATCGTCCGGCCTGTGATGCAGAGAGGCGCCACTCACCGTTGGTAATCTGCTCCGTGCACCCCGGTGTAGTGGTGGATCGTAGTACGCGATGCAGACCTCCCTATGTTGGTGCGCATGAGCGCCTCTACCATTCACAGCTCCAAGGGGCTCAAGGCAGTCTTCTCACAAAGGTCAGTAATGTGTCTCCATGCGACCTGCCCGACTCACTACCAGGTTCGGGCGATTGCCGCACCTCAATGTCTACCGCCACGGCTCATCGACTCCACAGCTCCTCCGCATCCCACTCCAGGCTCCAGATGCAGGTCCAGCGAGGTATCCAGGCTCCAGACACAGGTCCAGTGAGGCATCCAGGCTCCAGAGGCAGGTCCAGCGAGGCATCCGGGCTCCAGACACAGGTCCAGCGAGGCATCCAGGCTCCAGACACAGGTGCAGCGAGGCATCTAGGCTCCAGACGCAGGTCCAGAGAGGCATGCAGGCTCTCATCTTGGTCATCCTGGATGTTGGGTGGCTTGAGGGGGTTGTTGATGTGTGCTGCACTTGGCCCTGACTGCTCCATTCTGCATGTCATTGTTTTTTTTGCCTATTTTGTAATGGAGGCCGACTGATAGGCTATTTTTTCCAATAGAGGCAAAAAAAATCACGTTGGGCTGACTAACGTGCATTTTTTTGCCGCTAATGGGACTTTCGTTGGTTTTCACACACTAACGCCGTAATTCCTATCGCCGTCAAGCTAATGTTAGCGGCAGTTTTTGCCGCTGATCCCTGAAGTTATCACCATGTAGCGACATGGAGATAGTTTTCAGCGGTACACAGCGGTAAGAAAACTGCCGCTAACTAACGTTAGCGATAGTTTTCCCCATTTCTTGTACATATGGCCCTTAAAGGCATAAGTATAAGAAATTGGTGGAGCGCAGGTTAGCTCCAAAATTGCTAATGCCACGCTCCATCACTTTGGAAATGCAGGGACGTGCCATATATACAATAATACAGCGCACCCCTGCGTATCTCCTTGCGATGGCGCTAAATTCAGCTGCCTAGCACCAACGCAGGCCCCTTTGCACCATAATCCTATCCTTTTGCTATATATTTCTACCTAACCCTAAACCTACCCTTTAGGCTGTTCCTTTCACTCGCCTAAAGGGTAAAACGTTCTCTTTTAATTACCTTTCATGTTTCCCAAAGCATTAATCTTGCCATGACACATACTTGTAACACAAATTGACTCATTCAATGGTGCAAGTCTGTGAGGTCCTCTCCCCAAAAATACACACACACACACATGCACACTGCGCATTGCATACCAAACAGCAGTGGGGGTGCGTCCATTGGGAGCGTTGGGGCGTTGCCCCACTAATCAGCACGGCCACATTCTTCTGAGGATTCGAGGAAGATTAGCTGTTAATAACTTCACCGGTGCGGCGTCCCGTGGCCGGAGTCAGACGTGTCGCTGAAAGGGGTGGGGGCGGGGCAGCACTGCAGGGTTGGGTTTGTGTTGACGTAACGACATTGTACTTGTTGACTCAGCAGGGCAGGCCCAGTGCGCATGTTCGGGTTTGGGCTGATCATTTTTCTGCCCAGCCCGAACATGCACACTGCAGTGCCCTGCATTAGGAGAGCGAGCGAGGGTTGCCAAAGGCCAGTGGCCGCAGCTCCAGTCTCCGATGGGCGGCGACAGTCCCTGCTCAAGCCAATCCTGGTGCTGCTGGAGCAGCATCTGGATTGGCTGAGAGGGGTTGCCACCAGCCTCTCAGGAAGGCGCCAACGGACCCCGGCCCAGGAGAACACAGCAGAGGCGACGTGGACTGAACTGGCGGTCAGGTAGGTTTTCAAGTTTTTTTTGTTTTTAATTTATTGTTAACCCCCCCGCGTTACCTCCCCCCCCCCCCTTCTCTGCGGCCAAATCAGCAGTAGAGCACTGGCGACACCGCAGGGAACTCTGGAAGGTGGGTATCATGTTCAGGCTAGTTGCTGGGGTTGTGGCCTGTGAAAGCGGTGGTCTACACTTAACCGATGCACAGAGTCCGTTGTCCCCTCGAAAGAGCGCGGTCATGGTGCAAGTGATCAATGGCTCATTTTCACTTCATCCTAGGGTTGCTTGCTGTACTGACGTGCAGAATGCCAGCGATGCATGCTACCTACCCCTCTGTAGTGCCTGCTCTAGTGTGTGTCGATTCATGTTATTCTCATGGCTACTCAACTGCTATGATCCAACGTCCATCCTGTACATGGTGTATTACATAGCACTGCTGCATGGTTGTAGGTACTCTGTCATCTTGGCTTGCCCTTCGGTGTCTGATAGTGTTTCTTATCACTACCCATCATCAGGCATGATGCTTTACCGTCAACACTTAGGAGCAAGAGACCAACAAATACATTGATCGGGGGCATTTAACTTGCACGAGCCACATCTCGCACAGCCTGTCTCACGGTTTTCACTGTCTGCCTGTTATAGGTGTAGAAACTGAATGTTCGCCCTGTTGTAGGTATGCTCGCATCGGAAGTCATAGCACAGAAGGGTTGCACGTGGATGGCGAAAGCCTGTCATGCCGAAAACGCTGCTGTGTGGAAGTAACACTATTTACTCAGTCCTTTTCTTGCCACGGAGCTAGTCCAATGTCATGTGTGTGCTCCTGGATGAGCGTAGTCAGCAGGAGCTCTGAGATTTAATCTCCTTGCTCTGCTGCCACGTCACATCACCACAAGGAGTCTTTACCATCTCCGTAAAACCGAAGGTGCTTCGTAAACAGCTGTTTTGACTTTCTGCCAACTCGACTTTTTCATACAAGCCACAAATGTTGTTCTTGCGTGACAAGCGAAACGTCGCTTGGAGTGGGAACACTTTACAGAGGGACACTTTTACAGATATGCTGGAACAATGAGATCTCCTCCTCCCAGCTGTGTCGTAATTTTTTTTAATTTTTTTTTTTAAAACCTTTATTCATCAAAAATAGGGACACAGCTATTCAGCCGACAACCCGGAGGTTCGGCAGCTTCAAGTGAGCAGTACAAAGAAGCGTCCACAGTGCATAGAAAGGAGAAGCAAAAAGGTTCTATTTTAAATAAACACAAACACAAACCAAACCCAAGCAAGGTGAAGTACACTGAATACACCTGGTGATTGCCCCTCAGGGGAGACCGGACCCCCCTCGTCTATCAGTCACAGCGCTGTGATAAGAGGAAAAAGGGGAAAAGCAGAGACCCAAAAAGTAGCTGGAAAGAATGCTAAGGAGAGAGCTGCTCCTCGGGGGGATCCAGATCAGGGGCAAGACATATGCCCCCCCCTATATTGGTTCCACCGCCCCCAAATGGCATGCCACTTCCGAGGGGGCCCTCTTGCGAAATATACCGTCTTTTCCCTGAACATATTCCAGTCCATGTTTTCCTTCCACGCAGCCAATGTGGGGGGTCCCGCGGAGCCCCACAGGCGCGCGATGTCTCGCTTAGCCACCATGTTACCCAGAGTCACCCACTGGGTCTGTGCCTCATCGTGATCAGCAGGCCCCCAAACATCCAGGAGACAACACCGCGCCTCCGGCTGCATAACAATGCCCGTCACCTCCCCCATTACCGCATGGACTCTCCTCCAAAATTCCAGGATGACGCCACATTCCCAAATGATATGCAGGAAGGTACCCACCATACCACAGCCCCTCCTACATAAGCCCTCCTCAGAAAATCCCATATGCACCAGCCTTGGCCCCGTAACATAGACTCTGTGGAGTATTTTGAGCTGCACCAGCCGCAGACGCGACAGGATCGCGACCTCCCTAGGAGAGGAAACCGCAGACTGCCAGTCCTCGTCATCCAGCTCAAGTCCGTCCCTAATTCATTGATCCCGCAGCCCCAATAGCAGGTCAGCTCGAACATTAATCAATTTCTTATAGATAAGAGAGATCGTACTCTCTGGCATATGGCCATCGAGGATCCGGTCCTCCAATGGAGAGGACTCAGGCACCTTCTCACCTTCTACGAGAACTGACCGCAGGGCATGACGCACCTGAACATAGCGGAAAAACTCGGAGTTCCCCAACTCATACTCCTTCTGCAGCTCTTCAAAGGACTTCACCCTCCCCTTGATCAGCAAATCTCCAACCCTGGAGATACCGATCAAGTCCCATTTCTCACAACCTTTTGTATGCCAAAGCTTCCCCAATTTGTCAGACTCAAACAACGGGGTAGCAAGGGTGAGCCTATCCTTCCAGCCCAGCGAGTCAGTCGCCAACTTCCACACCCGCACCGCCACCCCAGTGGGCCCTGTGAGGGACGAGTCCAGCGACCTCGAGTACAACGCTCTGTGATAATTACCGCCGCGCAACAACCATCGGTCCATGGCGTAGCCGGGGCTTAGAGCCGGACCATAGAAACCATGATTAATCGCGCTCAACTGGGTGGCCCAATAATAGCGTTGAATGTCCGGAAGCGCAATACCCCCGTCGTACCACGGAAGCGTCAACTTAGCAATCGCAATGCGCGGCCGCCCATCCCACAACAACGATCGTTGGAGGCTTTCAACCTCCCGAAAGTAACTGGCCGGTACCCAGTCAAGAGTATTCTGCAAGGCGTAGAGGAACCGGGGAAGAGACATCATTTTGAACAAGGCGGCGCATTCGAGGAGGGAGAGCGGCATCCTCCGCCAGCCCGCAACATCCCGCCGCAAACCCGCCAGGGGAGGGAGCAGGTTCCTCTCATACCGCAAAGTGGAGTCAGTGGAGATAAAAATCCCCAGGTACACGAAGCCCTGCTGGGCGATCTGGATCGAACAAGTTCGCGGGACAGGTGGAACGTCGCCGCTCAGAACATACAGATATGATTTATTCCAATTGATGACGAGACCCGAGTTCTTACCAAAGGATGTCAGAACGTCACAAACCACTATAAGCGAGTTCTTGGGCGAGGCGAGATATAACAGGATGTCATCGGCGTAGAGCGAAATACGGTCCTCGTGATCGGGCGACCATCTAAGTCCACGTATATCCGGGTGCCAGCGTATCCATGCCGCCAGCGGCTCGAGGGCAAGGGCGAACAACAAAGGCGACAGGGGGCAACCCTGCCGGGTGCCCCTCCAAAGCTGGAACGGAGTCGACGCCCGCCCGTTTACCACAACACTCGCAAGGGGACCCTCATAAAGCAACCTCACCCAGCTCACAAAACCAGGGCCAAAGCCGAACTTGGCAAGCACAGCCCACAGGTATGCCCATTCCACCGTATCAAAAGCCATCGTGGCATCAAGAGACGCCACAATAGCTGGTTCTCGCAGCGTGCTCGCCCTGGCAATCACTCCATGAAGGCGCCTAAGGTTTAACGCAGTGTTACGGTGTGGGATAAAACCCGATTGATCCGGGTGGATCAGGTCTCCAAGCACCCTGACCAAGCGGCCCGCCAGGATTTTAGCCAGAATTTTCGGCTCAGCATTAAGGAGTGATATTGGCCGATAGGAGGCACACTTGTCCCGGGGTTTACCATTCTTATGTATCACAACAATCGTCGCCAGTCGCTGGTCCAACGGAAGGGACCCACTCCCCCGCGCCTCCACGAACATGGCGCGCAGGTGAGGAGCGACCCTATCCGGAAACAGTTTATACAAGTCAATCGGCAAACCATTTGGGCCTGAAGCCTTGCCCGAGTTCAGCGCGCGGATAGCACCCGCCACCTCATCAACCGTTCTATCTCCATCGAGGTCATCTCTATCTACATCAGAAAGGCAGGGCAGAGCGATGTCACGCAGGAGGTCACGCGAATCCTCAGTTGGCCTATCCGAAACCGAAGTGTAAACCATACGGAAATAATCCGAAAAACACTGTACTATACCCTCGGGATCAAAAACCACCTCTCCCCCCTCTCTCGTCAGCTCCGGCACCACTCTATTAACACATTCTTTTTTGTCCAGCCACGCTAGGAGTTTCCCGGCCTTATCGCCAACATCGTACAAGCGACCCTGCTGTTCCCTACTAAGGGTCTTGGCGGCATTCGTCACCAGGTCCCTATATTCCGCTTGCTTCAAGCTCAGATTATGCAGTGAGGCCTCTGTAACCTCCCCCTCCAGGGCCACCTCTAAAGCCGCGATCTCATCCTCAACCTGTATAACCTCGCCATCTCTCTGTCGCTTGGCGGCCACTACCAAGGAGAGGGCCTCCCCCCTCAACACGGTCTTAAATGCTTCCCACAACGACACAGCCGAGTCAACGGAACCCTGATTGTCCTTAAAATAGTGATCAACTGTCTTCAGCAGCGCACTGCGCATCTTGGGATCACGAAAGTACCAGGGGTTAATGGGAGCCACCCTGCCCCCTCCCTCGCGGCCGACATCCAGCCAGACCCACATTGGCGAATGATCAGATATGCCCCGCGCCATATGCCTAGCCTCAGACACCAATGAGGCGTGCGCAGCCAGAGTGAGCAGATAATCAATCCGAGAGAGACTACCATGCGCCCCGGAGTGGAAGGTATATTGGCTCTGTGTGGGGTGCCGGAGCCTCCAGCAGTCTACCAAGCCGAGTGTATCTATAAAGTCTGGAAGCCACTTCTGAGCCCCCCCCCGGTGTCCCTGGGCGGGTACCTATCCAGCAACCCAGAGCCGACAGCATTAAAGTCTCCCCCCACCACTAGCATACCCTCCGGGAGGTCCAACAAGGCCCTGCCCAGATCTGCAAACGTGGAGGCCTGCAGGGCAGGAGGGACATAAACCGAAACCAACACCAACGTTCTTCCCTCCCACCTCCCCGCCACCGCCACAAACCTCCCCCTATCATCAACAATGGTGGAGTCCACCTCGAAAGGTAGTGAAGCTCTAACCAGGATGCCCACACCCCGAGTGAGCGATGAATTTGTAACCTTTTCTATTAAGAGCATAGCAAGTATTACCTATAAGGTGTGTCTCCTGCAGTAGGGCCACATCCGGCAAAGACCGTTTCAAGAACTGCAAGACTATCCCCCGCTTAATACGATCTCCCAAGCAATGAACGTTCCAGCTAATAATATCTAAGCCCCTACCCCCCATCCCCACACACAAAGAGGCCCACCCCACACCCGAAGAGCCACCAGTGAACAACCCTGACAACCATTACTACGCCTTGCAAAAACAAACCCCCCAACAACAACCCCAAAATCCCAACTCTACCCCCCACCCTGCACCCCTGCTGCAGCTTACAAAGCCCCCCCAACTTGCAGTGTGCCTGTCGCCCTACCATAACACAAAACTACAAAAAGTACCCTGAGGGAGGAAAGAGCTCCCAACTTCCTCCCGCAACCCTCCGTATTGCTGCAATCAGCTCAAGTCATTGTCCGGTACCAAAGCAAGTCAGTCTGGCTCCAAAGGCATCAAGCCTGCCCATCCCGGTCACCCTCCACGTCTGTGGCAGCATCCCCGCCAGTCCGTCGTCGGGGCAAAGCGTCCAACAAGTCTCCGGCCATAGCAGGCGACTCGAAGAAGAAAGTCCGGTCCTCATACACCACACGTAATCTGGCAGGGAAAAGCATAGCATACTTCAGGTCCCTCTCCCGAAGACGTCTCTTCACCCCCAGGAAACTCTGCCTTTGCTTTTGCACCAACTGGGTGAAGTCAGGATAGAAACTCACTGATGCGTTCTGAAAAGGGACCGGGCCCGTCACCCGCAATGCTTGCAGGATAGCGTCCCGATCTCGGAAGTGAAAGAGCCGGGCGACAATCGGTCTCGGAGGGGCTCCCGCCCTGGGCCTCCCGCCAGGAACTCTGTGAGCTCGCTCGACTGCAAAGAACTTCCCAAGGCCCTTAGGCTTCAGATGGTTAAGCACCAAGTCCTCCACGAGCAGATCTACGGAGCTCTCGTCCGAGGATTCCGGGACCCCAATAATGCGCACGTTGTTGCGCCTGGCCCGGCCCTCAAAGTCCTCCAGCCGGCGGGCGGTGAGGTCGTTCTCGGCCCGCAGCTTACGAACTTCGGTCTGAAGTTCTGAGACATCATCAGCGAGGCCTGTGGTCTTGAGATCAAGGGACTTAACCCGCTCATTGGTTTTGCCCAAATCCGCGCGGATCAGGTTGACATCCACCAAGATAGTATCCACTTTATGCGCCAGGGCATCAAACTGTCTCCCAATCGAGGCCTGCATCCCCTCGAGCGCACCCATGACATCCTGCAACGAGAGCTCCGAGGTCGGGGATGAGGCAGCCTTCTGTACGTCCAGCGACTGGCCCGATCCACCAGGCGATCCCTTCTGCTGGGCATAGCGATCCATATTGTTGGATTGGATATAGGCTCCCCGCCTGGTAGCCTTGGGTTTCAGCCTATCCACCTCTGCTTTACCCGACATGTCTGGCAACCCGGTGCAGAGAGACGACCCTCTCTCAGTCAGAGGGAACAGGAGAAGCCGGATCTGCAATAACCAGTCAGAGTAGGGCGCAAGGCGTCCAGAGGATAGTAAAGCGTCAGAAGGCACTCCCGGGCCTAGGCAAACAAAGGGCGAGAAAGCGAAAGTGGAAGTACGGCGTTCTCCGTCTGCCAGTTCACACCTCGCCAAGCCGCTGTTGTTCAATTAGTGGCCGGGCATCCTGCCAACTCCAGCCCCTGGCATCCCTCGGAGATAGGCCTCAGTCTTCCGCCGTGCACAACTCCGGTTCCCGGTGGGCGATCCGAACCCGGGCAGCATCAATCGCCTCAGCAACGAGTCATCTGTAGGATGCCGTGCATGTAAAACAGGATTTAAGACAGGATAATCGACGGAGGGCGCGTGGGTCCCGGGAGCTCAAAGCTCACGCGGCCATCTTGGTCAAGCGCTAGGCTCCTCCCCTCTGTGTCGTAATTTTTAAGTCAGTAGTAATCCTTTACTTTTTGTATTGTGATCTCTGATAATAAGTTGAAATTATTTCTGTTTTGCTAGAAAAACTAAGCGAAGGACGAAAGTCATGTTATACGTATTTAAATAACTGTGAAGACATTCCTTAGCCCAAGGCCCAAGCTTCTTGTATTTTTGCAGTGCTGATGTGTTTGCCAACAGTTCTGTGTTTGGTGAAAATCCCCCCATCTCATCTTGTTTTTGTAGTGTGGTTGGACGTTATTGTTATACAAGCAATGCAAACATAACCACCTGTTGGTTCTGTTGGGTTACAGAAATGAGATACATCACCAGTGCTCACATTTTTGTCTCCCTCCTCCGGCCTCGAAGCCATGTCCACAGTAACGCACCTGGTGCCAGTTACACCCCTCTACAGATCTTTCCGTAGGACTCCAGGGTGCAGACATTCCCAGTGTGTCTTTTGCCATCGTGCATTCTCAGGTTCTCCCCTTTAGTTTTACACTTGTCGAGGAATGGATGGTATTTCCCTGTGTCTCACACGATGTAGCAACCTTTCTATTTCTTCTTGTGGACTACTATTAAATTTTAACAATTGTGTTGCATACTACAGTTTGACCAATAAGAACCGCAGTAGCAAAATACATCTAAACCACTTTTTATAATGTATTTTTGTCATACTGGCAGTTCGGGCTGGACTCTTCCCATAGGGAGCAGCGTCAAGACTGATTTGCATATGGCTGGTTCTAACCTGGAATGGCGTGGCATGCAAAAAAAATTGATTTAACCGAGATCTGTGAATGGGGGCGAATGTTTGATTTGTTCAGCAGGAAGACTGAAGGTGGGGAGCTGGTTTCTGGCGTGTTAAACATGTAATACTCCCCTGTGTTTGGTTTCCAGTTCCCTGGACGAGGCAGGTATGCCCGTTAAACATGTGGGTGCTGCTGAGCTCATGTCCTGGGCTGGGACGCTTATGTTCAAGGCTATTTTTTAGCACCTTGATCTTTTTTCATGTTTCCATATTGCCTCTTGGAGTCTTGGTACTGCACTGTGGCTAATAAAACAAGCATTTGCAATGCAATAGGTCTCGCATTTGCAAGAGTTTAACCTATTGGCATTGTAAATGACAATGCCTTTTATTTATGTTTTAAAAACCTACACATAAATAAACGGCATTGCCATTTACAATGCCAATAGATCAAACTCCAACAACTGCGAGACCTATTGCATTGCAAATGCTTGTTAAGCAAATCAGAGTGGCTGGCAGTCTAAAAAGACACTAGGTCGGGGTTAGATCTGGTGCAGGAGTACACGTCTCTCCTTTAAAATTAAAAGGAGAGGGTTCATAGTAAAAGCAAGCATTTGTTACGGAGTGGGAAAGCGGTAGAAGACAGCATATGGCTTACACAGAAATGGAAATCACAAAGAGTATATGCTTCAGAAAGGACAGTCACTTTGAGGGCCACTGACAGAGGCCCAGCATTTCCCCAAGGTGCTTGAGGTGGGAACGAGGGGTTGAGAGAACAAGAGCGACCGAAGCTCTTCAGGACGAAAGAGCTCTGGAGATGCTAGACATGACTAGGTGAAAGGGCTGTCAAAAACGTCATGCACTCACCAAACCGGAACCAGCCTATGCAGGAAATCTGTGCATGCAGACAGACATACACAATGTGCAAAGTTATTTCACCCCCAAGTGCGCATATGCTTTTAAATAAAAAAAGTGTGTTGGCTTGTTTTGTGGTACAGGATTTAAAGCAAAGAGCACACATTTGTGCATGCGCCTAACAGTATCACACACATTTAAAAGACTAGAGTAAAGAAGGGGTATACTTCTCTGCACAGCCTCGATCGTCGCAAACAGCTCGTACATCTAGGGTGCCTCGCACGCATTATGAGGGTTTGACGCCAACTCAACTTGTCAGCCCAGTGCAAACTACGGACTGCCAAACACAACAAACTAACATCTGTAAGTTAAAACAGTCCATGTGCTAGCTGTAATACTTTTTTTGTGGGCGTGTGTCTGATTGCTGTAACACACAGAACTTTCTCTGGTTCTTTGTCCCGGAGCGCTGTGAGGGGGTGAATTAAAAAGAATTGGCGCCCGCCATGTTAAAAGATGAAGCGCACTGTGTCAACAACAACCAGATGAGAACAAAAGTGAACAAGTATTAGTTAATGCATTTAAACAGCCTGATTCCGTTCCGTATTCATCTGGGAACCGCTGCATTTTTGATTGATTGCAAAATTGCCCTTCAACTGTGACAAAGTGGTTGCGTGAAAATGGCTTAAGTGGCAACTAAAATTTGAAGGCGTCATACAAAACTGAAATATTCCCAGTATTGTGTTAAGCAGCAGCAGCGGCATCGAAGATTAATAATAACCGTGCAATAATAATAAACTGGGTTACTGCCCAAGAGTTTAACGGAAAGGACTCTCCTCCTATCAGCCATTAATGCTTAATTAACAGCTAAGTGCTGACGGTACATTTTATGTTTGTTCATCGCTTGTATTAACAGTGAGTGATGATTAGGCTGTAAACCCCTGCAGTTCTTCAGTTGTTGTTTCCTGAAATGCCTACCGTTGTGCGAGAGCACAGCATCACGTCCTGTGCATTGCTAAGGAATCGAGTGTGTCCTGATGGGCAGGGGATGGTCTCCTCTGCGACTTCACGGTTTCTTCTTTCAGCGATGCCGCTAAAAGCTGTTCTTTCTTGTGTAACCAGCACCATCTGCTTTATACAAGATAAAACAAACAAGGTAGGGGTGGGGGGCAGACACGAGCGCGACCGAGCTAGGTTAAGCAGTGATGGTGTGGGTGATTGATTAAAGCTGGGTGCCCGTGTTAAAGTAAAACTGGGCGCCCGTGTTGTTAATGAAAGCCGGTGCCCATGTATTTGTTGCCTGCAATGAGAGAAACTCAATAAAGAAAAGATATGCTTACAGATTTAAGAAGACATACCTCTAACAACCAAGACGTTGTGCACTAATTAACAGAGACCAGGGTTCAGCGAGCAGTTGCGTTTAAAAAGGTCCCGTTTCTTGTAACACAAGATTTTCTTTCTTGGCCTCAGAGTGAAGCTTTGCTTTTCGTGCCAGTGCTTTCAGACGACCCCCAGAGAGCAAGAGAGCACAAGCGGCCGTGCGGCCGTGAAAGTGAAAGCAAACTG
Organism: Triturus cristatus; assembly: GCF_964204655.1. Taxonomy (NCBI): domain Eukaryota; kingdom Metazoa; phylum Chordata; class Amphibia; order Caudata; family Salamandridae; genus Triturus; species Triturus cristatus. Next base: position 191,357,544 of record NC_140588.1, read on the forward strand.
GTGTGAAATAGCAGCAGGGAAGGGGGCGGACAGGGGCTACGAGGGAGAGCGATGTGAAGCCATATGGCTGCTTTGCGCGCGTGCACGCCTTGTGCACTGTAGCTCTATGCCAGGGGAAGCACTTTCAAAAATCCACTTACAAAATGTCTCAAAGAGACAGCTTTCGCTGTCTCAGCGAGACCTAAAAAGGCTTTCTTTGATATTACTCAGCAATGCATTGTATCTCGAAGTCTCTTATGAAACTCTGTGGTTATACTGAATAAAGAAGCTACCTATGTTATATTACATTTGTGATAATGTAATAACTGCACTTTCACAATTGCTTTATTAACCTTCTTGTTTCTCAAATTTGCTTGAAAATGCACCATTTGTCCACTCTTTTTTCAAAATGTTCTCGGGGGAAGGTTGTTCGGGCTCACTTGCTACGCTCGCTCGCTGAGGAGCAGTATGACAATAATTTTACGCCTCACCACTTTCAAATGTCACCAGCCGCCACTGCCAAACAGCACCAATTAACTTACATTTGAAATAAAGGGGTAATCAGCACAGACTTATAAAACACTGCTTCTAAACTGTACACTTCCAGCCAAAGCACATTGTTAATCAATGAAAAATTCTATTTACTGTCATTTTGGTTATCATACGTTGATTTTAGTTGACATTCGTAGACAAAATATAAAGTGTGAAATCTAAACCCTCAACATCCCAGTTGCTCATACACCCAGAAAAGTAAATGACTAGAGTAAGCCGGAGAACATACCATTGATTTCTGTCATTGTGTAAGGATCCGTATTCCATCCATCCTCCATTTTGGCAGGTTGGACATCTAAGTGTCCATAAAAGCACACAGTTGGTTTTGCTGGATCTCTCCCGATTTCTGCAAGAATTACAGGAGGCTCTGGAATGCTTTCACCACTGTTCAGCTGCGAAAATATATATATATCTATGAGAAACTATACATATTGCTATATTTGGTTCCTTTTTTTTTTTTTTGAGTTTTATATAGCGCGAACTAGACCCGAGAAATTAGGTATCAGAGTGCTTCACATGAGCACCAGTTTCAATACAGATGGACACATTCATTTTTGTTAGGCACGGGGAGATTAAGAGATTTGCCTAGAATCACAGGATGTTGAGCGTCATTGCCGAGACTCGAACCCGGTTCCCCAGCCTCAAAGTTGACCCCTTTAGCCGGAAGGTTACATCCTCTCCCCAATTTCTCTCTGCTATCCAATTTCTGTTACTCTTTCTTCGTAAGAGCTGAGTTAAAAAATATACAGTTTTTTTTGCCTTTCTTTTCTGTTGCCCACTTTGGCATTTATTATTAGTGGCCCAATAATTCCAACGGAGCCAGTAACAAGATTTACTATTCCTGTTGCAGTTATGAGTATAATTCTGACAAGATTGGTAATGGGAGTTGCTGCCCTTGATAGAATTGTAGGTTTTGTCCATACAGCACAGCTCTGCAGTATTTCACAGGGAGATTTCACCAGGTGCAAGCAGGTGAAGTCTCCTGGTGGAATGCAGGGGAAAAACACTCAGGGGCAGATTTACAAGCCCCGTGCGCCACTTTTGCGCCGCCGTTGCATCACTTTTGTGACGCAGCAGCGGCGCAAAGCTAGCGACATGCTGCGAGCGATTTACAACGTGACGCATCTAGGGAGATGCATCACGTTGTAAAGCCCTGCGCCACATTAAACCCGCGTCAGGTTTAATGTATGCAGGGTGGGCGTTACGTCGGAAAAGCCTCGGAAAAGTGACGCAGTGAAATCTACAAGATTTCATGCAGTCCCTTTTCCGACGCTGGTGCGCCAAATCCGTACGCCTGCTTCAAGCAGGCGTAAGGCGTGACGCACCATGTTAGGGATAGGGCAGGTTGGAACAGTGCTGTAGTTGCGTCGTGCTTGCGACACAACTTCAGCACTGCGCCAACCTTACGCCGGCAGATGCGTCATGCATCTGCTTGTCCTTGCGCCACGATGCACCGCATTTACAATGCGGCGCATCTGTGGTGGCGCAAGGGCAAACTTGCGTGATGCATCTTCCCTGGCGCATCCCTGCTGATTTGCAGGGATGCGCCAGGGAACATAAATCTGCCCCTCAGTAATCAGCATAGTAAGTCGGATTTCCATACCTTAGTCCCTCAAAATTCATAATTTTCATTATTTGCATGACCCTGGAATAATCAGGACAAATCGAAGTGGTAGTTCTGGGTTGAGGAGATGATGGGAATTATTACAAGCCACTTACAATGAGCATCATAGTTATTTTATTTATTTCAATGATTATTCTGAATACACCTGTTGCTGACTTCATTATGCACAGCTTTTCTACATGATTGTCCAAGTGAAGACTTTTCAAATTGCCTCAGGGCCAAAACAAATTGATGCTTCCAATTTTAAATCATGAAACGTTCACCATTTTAGTTTTCTGAAGAAACACACCCCTTGTTTCTTGGTTGTGTTGTAAATAGCAAACATCAGAAGTGTAACCAAGGCAGAGGAGTCCATTTGAACTTTTGGACAGGAGATCAGCTTCCTGATACATGATATATAGGTATGGGGGTTGGGTTATCCCAAGAGATATGGCAGAGGGTACTCCCACTAAGCTCTTGATAGTGTGGGTAGGTTTAGGTAGGAGTGTAAATATAGATATAATCATAATCACACTATAAGGTTATAATGGTTGAACTGTTTAACTTTTTTTACCATTCTTGTAATGCTGGTTACAGTGCTTTTTTTCTCCTACTAGTAATTGCAGCTCATGCTTTTTATACAATAACACAATTGTTTCAATAAATGTTTGAAAAGTCAATGTGTAACGGGGCATGCCTGAGAGACAACGAAAGGGTAGATCTGTTTCCACGATTTCATTGGGGAATTAGACTGTTCATGTTCTGAGGTTGCAGATACCATTTGGAACCCTTGAAGGTTAGTGTTTCAAATACAGCACTATGAGCTAGCTGGGAATCAGGCAAACTTATTCTGATGATACGTGTGGACTCAGTCCCCCTTATTCTGGCGGGTATGTTTTCTTGATACACAGTCCTACTTGATTCGTAGAAACCATATGACAACATTTTATTAATATTTCACACCACAGTAAATAGTGTTAGCTAGTGTTTTGCAAAACTGCATACATTAAACACAATATATTGCATGTAATATAAATTGTGGGGCAGATTTACAAGGACTGGCGCATCCCTGCATATCAGCAGGGATGCGCCAGATGAGACGCGTCACGCAAGTTCAACCTTGCGCCACCACAGATGTGCCGCATTTACAACACGGCGCATCGTGGCGCAAGGATAAACAGATGTGTGACGCATCTGATGGAGTAAGGGCGGCGCATTGCTGGAGTTGTGTCACAAGAGCAACGCAACTCCAGCAATGCTCAGGGGCTGCCTATATGACATGCTGCGTCACGCCTTGCGCCTGCTTCAAGCAGGCGCAGGGTTTTGACGCAGCGGTGTCGAAAAAGTGACTCAGTGAAATCTTGTAGATTTCACTGTGTCACTTTTCCCAGGCTTTATCCGACGGAACGCCCACCCTGCATACATTAAACCTGACGCAGGTTTAATGTGGCGCAGGGCTTTACAACGTGACGCATCTCCCTAGATGCGTCACGCTGTAAATAAGGCGCAACATGGCGCATGGTTTACGCCGCGGCTGCGTCACAGAAGTGACGCAACGGCGGCGTAAATGTGTCGCAAGGGGCTTGTAAATCTGCCCCAAAGAATTTGCACTACATCGAGGCCCGCTTATGACTGTTAGTCCTAATTTAAACAGAGGATTGTGAACCATACTTGAAAATCTTTTGCTTTCAATTTTTTGTGGATTTACCTCCATCTAAATTTAATGAGATATGCCAATTACACATCTTTTGATTCTAACCTGTTCCTAAAGGCTTGCTGGGACGCTCCGCAACTCATTATATGCAACTTCTGTCATGGACAGTCATTGCCATACATAGAAAGTGAAGTAAGATATGGACAACTGCAATTCATCGCTTGCAATTCACATCTTGACTGTTATCATTAATTTATGTAAAGCTTATTTGATATCAATGCACGTTACAATAATTTTCCCATGACAATGGCAATGATTCTATGTGGCAAGAAACAAACCAGGGTTTGTCGTTAATCTACAAGTGAAGCGCTCCAAAAAACTAAAATCTAATTTATAACTGTTTACTTTTTTTTTATTTTTAATGAGTTCATGCCACTCATAGTCACATGGAATAACTAAAGATCAAGCATATTTAATTGCAGGTGTAATGGCGTAATGTATTTTTTATAAATCTGGTTGACCAGTCCCTTAGACAAATAATAGATTACTGTAAAATTATATGCGGTTAAATCCAGCAGAATCAGCAGAGAACATTAAATATGAACAATCGGTGTTGTGATACTAGCAATACTAATAGGTAAATGGGAAAATCAGATAATAGATTATGGGCCTGATTTAGAAAATGGCAGGCAGCCAGCTGTCTGTCAGGATGGTGGACGTCATCTCCTCTGCCACCCTGGCCCATACAAACCAGCATTTAGAAACAAGCAAGTGGTAGATTTTGGAGAAAAAAATTGGAGGGATTCATTTTCCCCATTGACATACAATGAAGCGAATGCAAGTTTAGGCGGGGGACAGCTAAAATTAACCAATTTTTCGCTTAAAAAATCAGGAATGTGCAGCCTTAATAGGGTCACTATACATTTTTGCTAAACGTGATCACTACAGTGGTACAGGATGTCTATTCCCTTCCAGGCTACTAAAAATGGCAGCACACCATGAGAACTAAATGAGGGGTAAAGGGGCAGTGTTCAACCAGGAATTATCTACCAGTAAAGGTCTTTAGCTTCCTTCACTAGTCTTCCAATGCTCCCTTCATCAATTCTCATTGGCATAACACCATGCCATCAGAAGCAGCCACGCTCCATGCATGACTGTATGGGCGAAGGACCTCAGGCCCATGCAAACCTGTCAACCAGATTGACAGTGCTTTCCTTATGCCACCTATGACTAGATATTCCCTGTTAGAATGCACGCACAAAGTGTACCATGCACTTGCAGGAATTTTGTCTAGGGCTCCCACATTTGTGTACCTATTCCCACATGGTTCACTCCCAAAATGTTGAGAGATTCTAACCAATACACTCCTGATGCCTATGTTTAATACAATAAGGTCTGATCTGTTGTCATTTACTCTCACCCAGGTATGCCCAGATGTGGGTTCCATGCACTCTGTGCCACTGGAACCAAGCTGTACCTGTCTGATGACCCCTAACATGGGAAAAACCTGTCCTACATTGCTAGGACCTGGCCTGGCGGTTAGGGCTGGTCTATTCCTATTTGAGTAGGGTCAAGACTGATTTGCATATGGCTGGACCCAAACGGAGGTGACATGGTGTGCAAAATAGCAATGGAATAGGATGCGGCCCGAATATTTACAGTGGCTGTGATTTATTCAAGCATTCCATCCATCACTTTTTGCATAATATGCTCCTACCTGGCCATCGGGGGACAGGGGAATCCACTTGATAAACAGCTCGCCATGGCTGAACTCTACTTAGCACTGCGAGCATGAGGTTCCATTCAAGAGAGTCAAACCCCTTTTCTGCATGTAAGAATTCTGGTGTTGGTGAGATATTAGGGACAATTCAATGTATTATACCGAAAGTGTCTGGAGATTTGTGTGCTGTTGATTCCAAGTATAAATATAGACTGATTTGAAAACCCCAGCTCCACCATACAAGATATGAGTCTCTTCACAGTGTATAGTTGGGCGTAGCATGACATAAATACTGCTAATATATCAGCAGTACCCTTAACTGGATTACTAGTGCTACCATCCAGCACAATCATCTTCTTAGAAGGCTGGAGTTAAAGTATCAGGCAGTCTAGAGGTCTCCCAGGCCATTCACCCCTCCCCCCATAATGTCTAGCCATTGTGTATTTATTCAAATACTTAACTTTTCTGTCCACAGTCTCTTAGAATTCTATTAGGAACATATTTAATCTGCTGAGTATGTGTCTGTTTATGCGTTTAAATGTATTTCTTTCTCCAGCTCTCCACTCTCCTGTTTCAGTGTCTTGGGGGGGGGGGGGGGGGGGCTGATACATTTTAATACTCCTGCCTTGGAGATGTAGATTCCTCTTGTTAGATGCTTTGAAAGATTTCCACAGCATTCCTGCACTGTCCACAGATCCTGCATATCTTCTTTAAATATCATGCAATCCCATGCCTAACCTCAGTGGCGTTGATGGAATCCAAGAGCTTTTCTGAGGGAAAATGCCACATATTGCTTCTGGTTGCACCTTGTGAAGTCACGAATGTTAGCAATAAGGGGGAGTGTTCTGATATTGTACATTGGTGTGGCTCAGTCTCCTGCATCCATGAGCATGCATCTCAGGTAAGAAGTCACTAATCCATTCTCAACGCCGCGCCGCCGCGTCCTTTGGTAGTATATACACTCGCGACCCTGGGAATTCCAAGGCAACAAACGCCTATCAACTGATGTTGTTCCATTATCAGAGTGATCGCTTTTGCTGCAGCAGTAGGGCTCTAATATTGGTTGATGAAATCTATCGTGGGGTCTAGTTCCACACTGATATTGCCCTTTTCATTCAATTGTGTATGGATCAGCCCACACACATTTAGATATTAAAGTGCCAAAAATCGTGAGACCTCACTCTTGTGCCGCCCAAGGGGAAAAGATGTACTGCTTTTTGGCCATAATCTCTGCGCAAGCCGACGACCAACTCTAATGCTCAATTTGTTTTAAAATAAAAACAAGCATTGGCATAGCCAATAGGTCTCGCCTTTGGGACCTTATAAGTGTTTAGTTATGCAACAGTTGCATAACTAAATATTTATAAGGTCCCAAAAGCGAGACCTATTGGCTTTGCAAAGCGGCCGTGCGGCCGCGAAAGTGAAAGTAATCGCGGTAAAGCACGGCGCGCGCACCAGCACACATGCACTGTAGCTCTAGGCTGGCCTGGTAGCACTTTTTGGAGCCCTCTCAATAAGCTTCGCCAGGCCAGCGCATGCGCTGGGTCAGGCGAGACCTAATAAAAACATGAGTGCAGGAGCTCAAAGTTAATCAATGTGGTGAGAACTGAATGACGGGGTTGGCAAAGACCAAGTCTGCCGTCTCCATATTTCACCTCATGCCTCTTTCTTCCAGTACCCTACACTGCCTCAGTCTTTATCTCACTCCTGCAGGTTCTTTCTCACCCCTGCTTTTTCTCTGTTTTCCTGTCTTTCTCGTTCATTCTCCCTTTTCTGCCTTTATCCCTTGCTTTGAACCAAAATATGAAGATGAAATAAGTCCAAAGAAATGAGTAGTGGGGCCCATGTCACTGGTTGTTCACAAAATGGAAGGTGAACATTTCCATAGAATGGAGACATGATTTTAGATCCACTGGCGAACAAAAGAGCAAACAGCATACACATGTTCATAAACTCTTACACAACACAAATATGCAAGCATTTGGGGTGTTTTGATGTATGGCAAGAAGCATTTCCCTACCCTTATCCCTTTTCAAAATATATGAGTAATGCTCTCCTCTAATGAGCTGGGAAACCTGTCAATCTGCAAAATTATAACTGCACTCATGATATGTAACATACATTTCGTGCAGCATCCACAAAGATGGGAAATTCCTGAAAAACTCCAACAAATAGTGACTAAACTGTACCTCCTGTAAGCCCATCTCTACAAGCTGAACCGTAGCGCCCAGTGACGTGATCTCGCCCGCCGCCATCTTCATCATTCGTGTAACTTCTCCCCTTAGCTGTGGGTCACTCGAGTCACTGGGAATGGCCAGCCAATTTTTCAGTTTCTGAGGAAAGCAAAATGATTCAGGTTATCCAATGGTACCCATAAATATATGGTTTTTACAAACTATCAAATATTTGTATTCTTATCTGGCCGCATCTTCATTTTGGAACCACAAAACAGACAGGTAAATGATTCTTAACGGGGGGGGATGAGCCTTCTCCTACGTCACAGCCAAAGCGTGGAACAAACTCCCAGTCAACATCGGACGCTCCCCCACCCTGCACACCTTCGGGAAAAGGCTCAAGACCTGGCTTTTCGGCTAAGCCAAAGCTGCAACTCACCCTCCCCCCCCAGCGCCTTGAGACCCTCACAGGTGAGTAGTGTGCTTTATAAACCATTGATTGATTGATTGATTTGTATAAAATGCTTAAGAATAATTTTGTTACATGTGATTTATTTTTCCTAAGACTTGTTTTAGGGTATATTTAAGAGTACTATTTGTTGCAGGTAAATGACCATATAGGATTTGGTAGAAAACAGAGGATGTCAGTGGGGAAATGAACATTCACCAGACAACACTTAGAACATTATGACTGGTGAAACCCTGATAACCTGAGTCAAATGCAAGAGTGAGAAAATGTGTCTACATACTTTACCCAAAATCACTTATTGAGGCATATAATGCTGTGAGTGCAATTAGTGTAAATAGCATTCAGGGCCATGAATACCAGGCATGCACTTTTGCCTTTCTCCACCATTAAGAGTTTTATAAGAGCAATTAGCAGCTAATTATATATCACAAGTACACATTATATCGCCTGGCACTCAAATATTGCTCACTGCATCAATTTATCTTCTACATGGAAAGTCAATTATTGAGGAAGGTTAAAAATATAGGGGCATATTATCAAGCACTGCGATAAAATTATCGCCGCATTAGTGGCAGAAAACTGCCGCTAAAGCGGCGATAATGGGCTTGATAATATGCTGCAGAGAATTCCCATAGAAGCCCATGTTGACACCAGAACATGGGCTTCTATTGGAATTCTCCAGGGCATATTATCAAGCTCATTATCGCCGCTTTAGCGGCAGTTTTCTGCCGCTAAAGCGGCGATAATTTTAACGCCGTCCTTGATAATATGCCCCCAAGTGAAGTGTTACATCGTTTGGATTAGTAAAATACCACCCAAGGCCTACTGGAATGCAATACCAGTCATCGCTGACACATACTTCACTCTCCTTGGTGTTTGTGAGAGAAGAGTGGTTAATATGTTGCTCCACTTACCTGCACAAACTCATCCTGATGAAGATCAATATGGCTGAAGATTCGGTCCAGCAAGCTCGAGGGCTGGAGTTTCGACATTTCCGAGCTAAGAGGCATCAGGAGGAGCAAAATGTTGAGTATCTGAAAAGGTGTAATAAAGAGCTGTGTGACACAAAACTACACGCTTCACGAAAACCAAATGATGCTTATTATAGGTGGTTACAGTGACTCAGGAGTCCACTGCAGCTTGCACCACACATTGTGCCTGCCATGCTGCCAATGATAGTAACAACACAACTACTATCCATTGCACTCCTAAAAGTGTGACAATTTGCACTATTCCAGGCCCCCATAGCTATAAGAATGGCTAGAGAAGCAGGTAATAGTCATTTTTAATATATATTAAATTAGTAATTACCTGTTGTTGTGGTCATCTCTAAATTAGCCAAACAGCCCCACCTTGTGGCAGACTGTCACAAGTACCGGTGATGACAATTAAGTGCTAGTGCCGAGCACTGAAAACCAGTGGCTCAAGTTATGCACTGGGGGCCCGATTCACAAAACTAATATGCGATAAAATCCTAAACTTACTACTTTTGATATTCACAGAAGGCATTTAGTAGTAGTAAAGTTAGGACTACTAACTTTACTACTACTAAACTGAGATAAAATCCTAAACTTACTACTTCTGGTATTCACAGAAGGCATTTAGTAGTAGTAAAGTTAGGACTACTAACTTTACTACTATTAAACTGAGATAAAATCCTAAACTTACTACTTTTGGTATTCACAAAAGGCATTTAGTAGTAGTAAAGTTAGGATTACTAACTTTACAACTACTAAACTGAGGTAAAATCCTAAACTTACTACTTTTGCTATTCACAGAAGGCATTTAGCAGTATTAAAGTTAAGACTCCTAACTTTACTACTACTGAATGCCTTTTGTGAATACCAAAAGTCGTAAAGTTAGGATTTTGTCTCAGTTTAGTAGTATTAAAGTTAGGAGTCCTAACTTTACTACTACTAAATGCCTTCTGTGAATACCAAAAGTAGTAAGTTTAGGATTTTATCTCAGATTAGTTCTGTGAATCGGCCTCTGGGTGATTAGAAACAGCAATGAAATAAATGACTTAGCTCCTGGTGTACCTTACCTACCTGGGGACACCAGACACCAAGGCAAGTTGCTCTCATGTTCGGCATGCAGAATTGGTCAAAGAATGTGCTTGATGCCAACTACAGAGCTACTGTTTCTCAATAAATTAGAGCGATTTACCTTATATCAAACTTCCACCATGCACTCTTCTTCTTTCAATACCACAGCAGGCGAATATGTTTCCTGACAGGAAGATGTCTACTATTACAGAGGTATAAAAATTACTTTCACCATGCTTTCTTAAAGGTCACTAACTCTTCACTTGATTAGCTAATTCCTTTCGGTATCTCCACCCCTGAAGATTTTTTTTAAACAGATCAGGACACACAGAGGAAGTTATGTGACTTTTTCAGAAGGAACCATTAGCCTTAGTTAGACCGCCAATTTTCCAGGCACTATTCCATTTCGCAATCCTGACCAGGATCTGACTCGATTAACTCCCATTTGACCTACCTTGAGGTAGTCAGAATATTCAGCCTGAGATGTGCCAAGCCCCATGCAAGCACGGAAATATTCTCGTAGATCACCAGTCTTTCAAATCTACTACCCACCTTCACACCCACCAAGACCCACCATACACCAAATGCCAATGCTCATTTCTGTCTACCTCACTCCTTAGCAGAATTCGACCATGATCAACCTTGACTTTCCAAAATCATGCGCTACGTGATGTAACACCACACATGCAGTGGCATATTTATAATGAAGTGGCAGAGCTTCGCCATTAGCCTCCTTGGTTTAACGCCGCACTCCTCCACTTCAGAAACGCAGTGCTGCACCATATTTACTAGAATATGGTGCAGCCCTGTGTTTCCCCCTACGCTAGTGCTAAACTTAGCAGCCTGGCGCCTACGCAGGCACCATTGCACCATAGTGCAAGGGTGTCTGCGTTGTGGGGAAGATTGTTAATGGGCGGGAAGGTCTCCCTTCCTGCACATAAACTATCTTTAAATGGTGTTTTGTAACTTTTATGTGTGCTCCTTAACCCCTTCCACGCGCATGACGGAACCCCGCCGTCATGAGCCACGGGCGGCGTGTGCTCATGACGGCGTGGTTCCGTCATGCTGCGGCCGCTCCGCCCACGCGGCACTAATTCCCCGCCTGTGCGGGCGAAATACTGAGTGGGCGGAGTCGTGACGGAACCACGCCGTCATGAGCACAGCTCGCCCGTGACTCATGACGGCGTGGTTCCGTCACGAGCATGGCGGCGTCGCACTCACCCTGAATCCCCCCAGCGCCCCGGCGGAATTCGCACCGCGGGGAAGGGGTTAATGCAGCACACATAACAGGTGCAAAACGTCTTTTTTTGTTATTGTTTATGTGCAAGAAGGGACACCTTCCTGCAATTCCCTGGTCTTAACTTTGGCGCTGCCTCCTATTTACGCCATCCTTGTAAATGGGAGGCAGCGTCAAAATCAATAGGTGTTGCAGTAGAACGCCCACAACAACACCCATTGCCCACCTCTTTCACTCTAAGTACAGTGTGAAAGGGTGCTTTATTTACAAGGCAGTGTTGAGCCACATTAAGTGGCTTAGAGCTGCCATGTAAATAAGGCGACGCCCCGATCATCAACACAACGTCACTAAAAGTGATGCTGTGGTGGCGATAGGGGCTTGTAAATATGCCTCACAGAGTCAACACCCGCACCCTGGCAATCTAGATTCCTTTCACCATCAGGCATTAGTCAACCAATAGTTTGGGATGATCTAAATATCATTTGAGCAAACAGGCACTACAACTCTGATACAGAATTCCAAAATTCACCAACGTATATAAACAAGTAAAGCGCACAGCACACAATCCAGACAGCCTATAATATTATGATGCACAGTTCCGACTTCTCCCTCCATAACTGAAAGGCTTATGAAAATGCATATTTAAGATGGGCCACAGTTCTGTAATACCATACAAATGGCGTGATATGTACAAAAAAAAGAAATATCAGGTTACTTTTAATCGTGTAACATCTGTGGACTACTCAATGGAGGATTTTGGCTAACACAGGGTTGGAGGCTTGGGAATATGAAAAGATATGCATGCTATATGAGAAGCTGCAAATGTGTGGACTGGTTTTTCAGCATTAGGTGCCTTGCTGCTTTCATCACTAAAGGCTGCTGTCACAAGAATGCCCCAGCATGGTACAGCAAGATGCCTAAAAGGAAAGTGTCCATTTTTTCCATGATCACTCCCATGTTTTCCACCCACATTTTGCTAGATGTTGCTGTTTTTTATTATTCTGAAGTGCAGTAAGCTCTGCTGACCAGGCACCAGTGCATGTGCTCTGATCGCTTAGAGTGTATGTATAATTGGCTAATCTCTGATTGGCATCTTTAAGTTAGCTATATGTTCATTGTATTTGGTACAAAGTTCACCCAAAGCTAGAAAGTTAAAGGTTACTTGTGGACTAGCAACTTATTGTGTCACCGCTCGAGTGACAAGGTGAAAACATGGCTCACGGTCTGCCACGGGAATACATGACTTTACAATACAAACAATTACAATGCATGCTTTTACATTGCAGTTTTTACAACGCAACTACCATTACAACGCATTTTTTAAAACTACCATTAAAACGCATTTCTGTTACAACGCATACCATTACAATGCATACCATTACAACGCATAATACTTTTAGTGCAAGAGTAGGGGGAGTGTTGGATTTCGTACGGGTAAAAATAACAATTCCCACTCCAGAGCAACAGTAGGGAAAGTGTTGGATTGTGTAATCCAAACTACCCCAAAACCCATACCCACACTAAAACTTAAAATTCTCCATTACTAACCTTATAATGCGTTGTGATGGCATGCGTCATAATGGCATGTGTTGTAATGGCATGCGCTGTAATGACATGCGTTATAATTGGCATGCGTTGTAATGGCATGTGATGTAAAGGCACTTGCATTGGAAAAGTTGCCTTGTAAAGGCATTGCGAAGTATTGCTGAGTTGTAATGGACGTTTCCCCTGCCACTGTAGTCAGTCAGCCAAACATACTTTATTTCGCCTCATTTCAACGCATGAAAAGTACAAATAAAAAAACAAGTTAAAAAACATTGCATCAATAAAAAATCTAAAAGACATTACATCATATAAGATAAAGCCATAATTTCATAACTGCATCAATGTCAGATAAAACAATCCATTACAAGGAAACAGTTATAAAGGTAGACGTCTTCTACTAGGCACTGCCCATATTTAGGATGCGAGGGAATAACATAAAGAGGGATCTGAAAACTGATAGATAAAGTGCAGTGCAGACTTATATTGAGTAAAACTGTACTTCCGTAGCATGGGAACTAACAAAGCTTTCCTTTGGGGCCCATAGAAAGTAGAAAAAAAAGAGGATATGTAGTGTTGATTGGGATGCTCTCCTGTTGTCCGGGCATAGGGGCAGATCATTCACTAGGTAGGTGTTAGCTGGGAAACCAAACATTAACGGAATGTAGTTCATCCTAAATCTAATTAGGATGTATCTGTGCTGTGGGTTCCGTACAAATGAGAGATAGGAATGTAATAGTACTTTAGCTGTAGGAAGACAGGTATATGCAATTATTGTTGATTTGTGTTTGTTTCTCTTCCATCTGTCATTTGCCATTTTTTCCAAAATCTTTTTTAGTTTTACCTTTGAAAACGAGTTACACTGCAGGGGGAACTCGTATAGATGTTGGAGATCTAACTCAGGCAAGGTGTTCTTAACATAGTTTAACTACGGGATCCTATGGGCATAATTCAGTTTTAAGCAGTCCCTTAGGTTTGCCTGGTTCAGTTTTAAGCATTCTCTTGACCAAACAGAAAGCCATAACAACATGGGAGCCATTCTAATTACATCCTCGAGATCATGTAAAGCCAGTTCTGAATGTGGTAGGTAATTTGCACAAGACCGGGGAAGTGAGAGCAGTTATTTACAAAAAACATTCTCTACAATTTTGAGCAGAGTTGGGTCTACCGTTCCCCAGATCGCTGCCCCATGAGTGGCACTTGCCAGCATTTTCCGTGAATAAATGTGTAACATTTCTGGCAAGGGCTTAGAGCCAAGTTTTTTAGAGAGGTAAGCCAAAGATCTAATCCCATTTTCCAAAAGGGCCTTTCTGTTTAGTAACATCTTTTTCCAGGATAACTTGCTATCTAATGTTACTCCCAGATAGGCGAATGAATTAACAACCTCCAGTTTCTGATCCTCCATGTAAAAGTTAAAAGGTTTCTTAGCGCGGGGACCGGCAATTAAAATATAGGATTTTGTGACATTAACACTTAGGTCTAGGCTAGCCGTATAACGCGAGTAGTCCTGAATACGTTCCTGTAGTGAAATCGAGGTTCTAGCCAGGAGCACGGCATCATCCGCATATAAGAGGATGGGTAAGGGAGATGATTTTCTATAAAGAATGTCCTTCGTGGAGCGACCAAAAGTAGCCTTTAGCCCATTAGTGTACAAAGAGAACAGGAGTGGGGCCAGCACACAACCCTGTCTTTCCCTGCTCACATATTAAAGGCTCTCCACTCCTACCATACCGGACAGATGCTATTGCTCCTGTGTACTGACATTATAAACACAAGAATGCCTCTGACACCATTAATCACAATGTTTCTTTTCTCACTAGTCCCTTTCATTGACTGTGAGTTTCAATTTAATTTTTCTTTTTTAACACTTGTTTTCAAAAGAGAATCGCTTCATCTTGTAGACTTTCACCTGTCTTCTATATATAAAACACACAAATAGCTTATACACTTTGTGGTGCTATTTAAACAAACTCATAATGTATTATACACAAAAAAAACTTAAATTTAGTGCTGTAGACATTAGATTACATTACAATACACACTGTGATAGACACATTTAAGCACATTTTTAAGGCAATTTGTCTTGTCATTTGCTAAAATCTATATTGCTTTACGAGGCAACTGGTCTTATCATTTGTTAGAATCAATATTACTTTTTATGTCCTACTAGTTTGACTCTTGGGACCATAACTGTCTTGGTCCTCAAAGCTGTCCGTTTCTTATGGTCCTAGGCAGGGTCAGAAAATATTTACATAAATGATATCGAACAACAAAGCAATTAATGTTCATGATGTGGGGAAAACGAGATCGCCGTATTGTTTTCCTAATATGATCTGAGCCACTGCGTGTTTGAAGCCAACGCGTTTCGACCTTTTTATATTTGGACCAAACACTTTATTTGCGGTAAGGTCTTCCTCAGGGCTGGACAAGATTCAGATAGGACATCTTTCACCTGTATGAATGACAACATTTCTAGTTTTAGTGTGTGTTAGTGCTCGTTTTAATTCTTTGTAGTTCTAAAGTAAAATAAACTTACGTACCGTGATTTTATTTTCTAGGATAGCGATATCTTCCTACCTGTTTAATAAAGACGTTAATGAAATCAGGATTCCATTACGTTCCTACATTACATGCGCTCATTCATTTACTCTGGGCTTTATTGTATATGTTTTTAAGAACCTACCCGGTCTGATATATGGGAGAAGGAAAAAGTTCAATGTTGGTGCTTCTTAGGCTGTGTTGGTTCATAAAATGGCCCGTTTCTGTTGGTGTTTAAAAAAATAAACTTAATGAGTTTACTGCGCTAAGGTTTTTTGCCCGTGTGTTAGTTTTACATCTCTTTTGTGGTTTAAATATCACCGTGGCTTGCCCGTGACTAAACCTCTCTTAAGTGCATTCAAAAGCTGAGTGGTTAACATGCTTCCTTTTATATCTGGGCGTTTGATTTTTTACCCCAATGCAGGTTAGCTCGTGTTCATTCATGTTAGCGAGTAGGTGAGTTTCCGTCTTTTTTACTGCCTATGGTGTCAGTTAGTAAGAAAGCGTTCTTGCCATTACGTTGCCTCATACCTTTGTGGCTCTGAAGCGACTTTCAGTCCCCTTTTATTTGGTGGGAGTCTTCTTTTCTTCTGCTTTCTCTGCATTCGTGTCCTTCTGCACTCCGGGTTGTGTGGAAGATACTCCGTGAGTGTTTGATTCTTAGTCTTTTCATGTAGCGTGTGACGTCTCTACGTCCAGCGTCGCTCCGTAATCGTTGTCATGGAGCTGTTTAATGCTTAAAGAGCTTTGAATTCGATTGGGCATGACGTCTCACTTAGCTTGCAATTCGATGTTGCATTCTCTTGAACGATTCGCTGTGTTTTAGCGTGTGGGACAATAAAGTTATATAGGCACATTGTTTTTCCTTCTATTTCGAGTATGAATTCTGGAGATTTTCTGAGTAATATGAGTGTTGTTGAGAAATCTTTTGGGTGCAGCGGGGACCTGTTGATTATGCGATGTTCGCTAGTTCGGACATTTCATTTAGGCCGTTCTCAATTGTACCCAAGAACATGATGGTTTTTGCTTCTATCTTGGATAGAAGAGCGTCAGTATTCAGTCCGCAAATATGTCGTAATACTGTCCATTTTAATTCATTGGGGCCATGACCTTTTTCGATACAGTGTGCGACCATTGGTGCATTCGGGGTCTTACATTTAATCCGAGATCGATGTTGGGAGATACGATTTTTTATAGGCTGAGTGGTTTTTCCAATATAGGCTTGTGCGCAAAGGCTTATCACGCAGTATATAACGTTGTGAGTATTGCAATTCGTAAAGTTTTCATGTTTAATGAACTTTGCGCCATATACAAATTTTGTTCCTTCAAGTGTACTTTCACACGACACACAGTTGCCGCATTTTCTGTGACCTTTAATTGGTGGTAGCGACAGCATTGTTCTTAGAGATGTTTCTTGTTTTTTCACAGTTGTGTTTGCACGTACAATTTTCTCTTTTATGCTGGTGTTTTTCTTCAGTGCAAATATTGGTGTCTGTATGAATGCTGGGATTCCTTTGACCGTATTCCAATTTTTGCGTATGATTTTTTGCACCTCACTGGTGCGGCCTGAAAAAGTTGTCACACAAACAAGAGGCGTACTCTCTTTCTTCTTTTTGGGGGTCAGGAGAGAATCCCGCGGAGTATACCATGCTCTTTTCATGGCCTTCTTCAGTAGCTTTTTGGGGTAGTTCCTCATTACTAGTTTTTTCAAGAGTTCTGTGGCATTTTCAAAGTAATCTTCCTTTTTTGTGCAATTTCGCCTTATCCTGAGGAACTGGCTAAACGGTAAATTTTCACGTAGATTGCGTTGGTGGAAACTTGAAAAATGCAGGAATGTGTTTCTGTCGGTCTTCTTCGTATAAAGTGTGGTGTATAGGCGACCTCCTTCGTGTTTGATCATAAGGTCCAGGAAGTTCATTTCAATTTTACTGGCGTTTAGAGTCAACTGGATATCAGGGTTCCTGTTATTTAACCAAACAGTGAATGCTTCAAGTTGTTCCTCTTTACCTCTCCAGAGTAAGAACACATCGTCGATATATCGACGCCATATTGTAATGTGTCCGTCGTATGGGTTATTGTTATATACCCACCTCTCTTCGAATAATGCCATAAACATTATGGCCATTTCTGGAGCGAAGGGACATCCCATCGCAGTACCCATGACTTGTAGGAATTGAGTAGCATTAAATGTGAAGAAATTGTACTTGAGGCATATCTCTGCTAGCTGTAGTAGGAAAAAGGTGGGCACATTGTGCGGTCGAACTCGTTTATCCAAGAATACTTGTAAAGCTTCAAGGCCTGCTTCTTGAGGGATATTGGAGTAAAGACTCACAATATCAAGTGTTACTAGTATTTCGTTTTCTTCTTCAAATGGAAGGTCTTCCAACATGGTAATGGCTTGCATAGTATCTCTTATGTAACTTGGTGTGTCGCCTACTAATGGTTTCAAAAACGTATCCACGTATTTGGCTGGTCGTTCTAGTATAGAGTTGACTCCCGAAATTATGGGTCTTCTCGGAGGATTACTCAAATCCTTACGTATTTTGGGGAGGACATACATAATTGGTGTTCTTGGGTTCTCGTTGATTAAGAATTGTGACTCTTTTTTTGACAGCCATCCTTCTTCTTTTCCATTGGTTATGATGGTCATTAATTTTACATTTATCTTTTTGTTCCAATCTTCGTTGGTTTTCCGGTAATATTTCTCATCTGATAGTTGTCGATATACTTCCGCCTCGTACTTCTCTCTAGACAATATCACTATGCCTCCGCCCTTATCTGCTGGCTTTATTATGAGATCTTTATTTTGCGATAGGTGGTGTAAGCAGGCCAGTTTTTCATCCTGTGAGAGATTCCATTTAGTGAAAACTTTCTTTTTTTCGAGATTATCCAAATCCCTTAGTACGTTTTTTTCAAAGGACAAAAGTTCAACGGGCATATTTCTGACATTGGGAAAGAAAGTCGAGGGATTTTTTAGACCTGAATAGTTTTGTGGTGTCATCTCTAAATTATCTTGGAAGAAAACTTTGAGTCGCATTTTGCGGAATAGTTGTATTATTTCCAGTTTTGTTTGGTTTCACAGTTGGTATGAACGAAAGACCCTTCTGTAGTACTTTGATTTCATTTATGGATAGTTCATGATTGGACAAGTTGTATATAGAGTCTTTATCTTTTATTACCAGCGGTACACGTTCCTCCTGGTTGTAATTTCCCCTTGATATTGATTGGGTTGAGGATTGTACCATCTGTTGGCACGTGATCGGCCTCTGGGTCGGCTGTTTCCTCTGTCTAAAAAAGGTGCCGGCTGGTAGAATGGTCTTTGTGGATTACTTCTATTACTTGAAGAGGCTTCGTTCTCACTGGAACTCTCCGAAGTGGATGAAGCATCTGAGAATGTAAGGAGCTGTCTCCTGCTTCTTTCTCCGTATGTTCTTAATGCTCCTGTATTTTGTGGTTGTTTATAGTACTCTTTATCTGAATATGGATAGGTCTTTTTTTCTGAGAAACTTGTGATGTCCTTCTGAAGCTTTAATCTTTTTGCATCTTCCGTGTTCTTTTTGAAGGTCTCATTTTCCTTCTCCAATTTTGTTAGTAGAGCTTGAGCGTTCTCCACGGCTGTATTATTCAAAAGAGCTTCCTCCAATACCTTGATGAGTTCCAGTTCTTTAAGGCTCAAACGTTCAGCAGTTTTGATTGAATGAAACATCCAGTCTCTTGAACATTTTGTTCCTATATGACTGAATCCGTCCAAGTATTCAGGTTGATCGATGAATATAACGGGAATATTTTTTACTTGTAGGCCCACAGGTATTGTACCTGCCCTTAGATGCTCTAATAGTACTTCTCCGTGCAGAGCTGTTCGGATTTGTTTTTTCTTTAACCTTGTTATTTTTTCCAAATCTGATTGTTGAACAAAATTGATTGAAGTATTGCCTATATTAAGTGTGGATGGCCGTCTTAAAAGTTCTTCAATATCCTCTTCTCTTATACTGAGTGTTTTAGGTTCTGACATTTGTATCTTATAAATGGTCTGAAATGGATTGAGTTTTCTCTTATTTGCGGAGGGTGGCTTAGCTATTGGTACGTAAGGTATTTTGAAGATAGGGTTAAGCAGTGTTATGTCTAGATGAAGGGAAGCTCCATGTAGATTTTGGACACCTA
Organism: Triturus cristatus; assembly: GCF_964204655.1. NCBI lineage: Eukaryota > Metazoa > Chordata > Amphibia > Caudata > Salamandridae > Triturus > Triturus cristatus. The sequence continues at coordinate 191,377,218 of NC_140588.1, forward strand.
GGGTACTTATAACCGAGTGTCATGATATATTGATTCTCTGTGGGAATTATTCCGATCTATTCCCTCGTAGGCCTGGTGCCTACCCTATAACTAAGCATACACAACAGGGGATTGATTCAACTAGGAGTTCAGAGGCCAGAATCAGTACATTGACATTATAAACACAAGAATGCCTCTGACACCATTAATCACAATGTTTCTTTTCTCACTAGTCCCTTTCATTGACTGTGAGTTTCAAATTAATTTTTCTTTTTTAACACTTGTTTTCAAAAGAGAATCGCTTCATCTTGTAGACTTTCACCTGCCTTCTATATATAAAACACACAAATAGCTTATACACTTTGTGGTGCTATTTAAACAAACACATAACGTATTATACACAAAAAAAAATTACATTTAGTGCTGTAGACATTAGATTACATTACAATACACACTGTGATAGACACATTTAAGCACATTTTTAAGGCAATTTGTCTTGTCATTTGCTAAAATCTATATTCCTTTACGAGGCAACTGGTCTTATCATTTGTTAGAATAAATATAACTTTTTATGTCCTACTAGTTTGACTCTTGGGACCATAACTGTCTTGGTCCTCAAAGCTGTCCATTTCTTATGGTCCTAGGCAGGGTCAGAAAATATTTACATAAATGATATCGAACAACAAATCAATTAATGTTCATGATGTGGGGAAAACGAGATCGCCGTATTGTTTTCCTAATATGATCTGAGCCACTGCGTGTTTGAAGCCAACGCGTTTCGACCTTTTTATATTTGGACCAAACACTTTATTTACGGTAAGGTCTTCCTCAGGGCTGGACATGATTCAGATAGGACATCTTTCACCTGTATGAATGACAACATTTCTAGTTTTAGTGTGTGTTAGTGCTCGTTTTAATTCTTTGTGATTCTAAAGTAAAATAAACTTACGTACCGTGTTTTTATTTTCTAGGATAGCGATATCTTCCTACCTGTTTAAATAAAGATGTTAATGAAATCAGGATTCCATTACGTTCCTAAATTGCATGCGCTCATTCATTTACTCTGGGCTTTATTGTATATGTTTTTAAGAACCTACCCGGTCTGATATATGGGAGAAGGAAAAAGTTCAATGTTGGTGCTTCTTAGGCTGTGTTGGTTCATAAAATGGCCCGTTTCTGTTGGTGTTTAAAAAAATAAACTTAATGAGTTTACGGCGCTAAGGTTTTTTGCCCGTGTATTAGTTTTACATCTCTTTTGTGGTTTAAATATCACCGTGGCTTGCCCGTGACTAAACCTCTCTTAAGTGCATTCAAAAGCTGAGTGGTTAACATGCTTCCTTTTATATCTGGGCGTTTGATTTTTTACCCCAATGCAGGTTAGCTCGTGTTCATTCATGTTAGCGAGTAGGTGAGTTTCCGTCTTTTTTACTGCCTATGGTGTCAGTTAGTAAGAAAGCGTGCTTGTCATTACATTGCCTCATACCTTCGTGGCTCTGAAGCGACTTTCAGTCCCCTTTTATTTGGTGGGAGTCTTCTTTTCTTCTGCTTTCTCTGCATTCGTGTCCTTCTGCACTCCGGGTTGTGTGGAAGATACTCCGTGAGTGTTTGATTCTTAGTCTTTTCATGTAGCGTGTGACGTTTCTGCGTCCAGCGTCGCTCCGTAATCGTTGTCATGGAGCTGTTTAATGCTTAAAGAGCTTTGAATCCGATTGGGCATGACGTCTCACTTAGCTTGCAATTCGATGTTGCATTCACTCGAATGATTCGCTGTGTTTTAGCGTGTGGGACAATGCTCCTGTGTACAGCTCTCTAATTAAAGCAATTATGGGGGGTGTTTACTCCCATTTCTACCATTATTGCCCATAGTTTACTGTGCGATACACAATCAAAAGCAGATGATAAATCCATAAAAACCATAAATAATCATCCATCCTGTGCTAGAGTATATTTGGAAATAATCATGGTCGGGTTTAGGCACTCATCAAAAGTGCCCTTTCCTTTCCTAAAGCCATACTGGAAAACTGCAGATATATTTTTCTCTTGGGCCCAGTCCTCTATCCTGTTTAGGAGCACCCTCCCCATTAGTTTTGCTGTACTGTCAATTAAGGAGATAGGTCTGTAGTTTTTGGTTATGCCCTATCTCCCTTTTTGTAGATGGGGACAATAACTGAGTGCTTCCAAGAGCTGGGGGGGGGGAATCTTAGCTGGCACATTAAAAACACTGGCCAATAGTGGAGTCAAGAGCGCTTTTGATTCCAGAAATATATCAGCCGGGACCCTGTCAGGTTCAGGGGCCTTCATAGAGGTAGTCTGGGTCAAAGCTAGGCCGATTTCTTCTACCTGAAACAGTAAATCTGAAGCTTGTTGAAAATCTGAGCAAGGATCAGAGTTTCAAATTGCAGCAGGGTTTTCGAATATTTTCTGGAAGTGAGATACCCAGCCTTCTTCTTCAATGTGTGAGTCTAGGGTCGGTGCATCCTCCTTCTTTAAATGGGGGGCCGTCAGCATGCTCCAGAACTCAAACGAGTCCTTTCTGAGGAGGGCCAATCTCAAATCTTCCCAGGCCTTAGAGGTTAGCTCTCTTACTCTATTCTCTCTCGCTCTCTTATAGTTTGTGCGCAGGGAGCGTACACAACCCTTATACCTCGGGGTTACTCATAAGACATTATGTAGTCTGGTAGCAGCTGTCAAACAGTCGTGATTAAACCATGATGTTTGGGTCCTAGCTTCCTTCTTGCGATGGCATGTTAGATTACTGTTAATCCCTTTCAAGATTCCTTCAAAAGCTGTTAGAATCTGATCAGGTGGAGCTCCTACATTAAGGCAGGTCATGACCTCCCAATATTTCTCCACAAGAAGAGTATGTAGGAAGTCACATCCCACCACCTTGTCCCATTTTAAGGTGTACCCATTGTTTCGAGCCAAGATTGGCTTTGGTACAGGATCTACTTTGCTGCGGGACTCGATGTCCCACAGGATGTTACAGTTCAGGTGTGCCTGATCACTAAAAAAGGTGAACGTCACACATTTATTGTTAAGCCTATCACTTAAGGATTCAGATGCAATAATAAAATCAATAGTGGAGCCTGTAGAGGGGAAACCAAATGTATTATCCAGGGTACTTGTGGTAACATTTTTCTGTTTTAAATCTCCATATCCCAGACAACTTAAAGTATACCATTTGGTCTCCACGGCTATGAGTTATCCCACAGGCGGCACTGTCCATTAAGTGGCACACCCTGGTATTAAAATCACCCATCCATTAAATCCTTAGTGTTTTCGGGTGGATAGTGGAGACTTCCACAAGGGCTTTCTCCTCCGTTTCTCTCATCCCCTTGAGATGGGAAATCGTTTTCACAACATGTGTGGCCCTCGAATGCAGAGTGCGTTTTTGGTTGATTTATTACGGTCTGACTCAGATCAGGAGGGCCCCACTGCGGAAGAGCAGGTCTCTGGCGCTAGTAATTTGAAGCGCTGATGGGAACGTTGTGCTTCCAGTTGGTGGAAATTTGACATTGTGAAGGTGAGCAACAATGGACTAACATGCTAACCTACTAAAGGATTAACAGCGCATTCATCTCGCAGCATGCACTGTGCAATTGACATTGTGGATACTACATCTACCATGATGCAAAGCGAGTTAAAGCTAAGAGGGGCGTGTATTTAACAAGGCGCAGGTGCGCTTTTAAACTTTTGCTGCTTCCTGAATTTGCCTACGCCAGTGACCAAGGGCAATGCTGCCCGAAACATGTTTGGATTTGAGGCATGCTGAATAAATATGCTTGAAAGGACACTGTTTGCAAGCCTTTCTTTCTGCCAACAAGATGGGAAATCGTTTTCACAACATGTGTGGCCCTCGAATGCAGAGTGGGTTTTTGGTTGATATATAAATATATGTATATATATATATATATCGTTACTCACAGGGTGACTCTTACCCTGGAGTCCATTGCAGCTGCATTGCTTTCAGGTGAGGTGGCCCATTAGTATCCCAAATGCAGTTCCAATTTCTACGGTCCAGGAGTATAAAAATCATGCACACTCCAACATGCGTATATTATCAAAGAAGGAAGCAACAAAATCTGGGTAGTTTCCAAGTTTCGGTGGAGAGTAGCTCCTATATAGCTCTTCTGGAAAGAGGACTGTGTATGGACTAATATCTCTCTCTCTCTCTGTATATATATATATATATATATATATATATATATATATTCACTGAAAAAAACGTAAGTTTCAGGGACGTTATAGTTAGAAATTAGCATTTAAAAAACCCTAGCAATTCACTGAAAAAACTATAGGTTTCAGGGACGTTCTAGTTATTTCGACATTTCACTTGTACAGAACCATAGACATTCAGCCGTTATAGTTAGTTCAGCTAACTATAACTCACGCCCCCGCAATGCACTGCTGATGACGTCACATATTACATCATGGTCAGTGAGATCACTGATGAAATCACTGATGACATCTCAAATTACATTACTGATGACATCATCCACGTGAAAATCTGATGCACCTCCTCACAGGCTAATATAACCTTTGATACACCCACTGTAAAATACAGACTACCATTTTCGAAACCATTGACACACCAATAACAGTTACTACATACGCACTCATTGATTCCTAGGTCTACACACACATCCACTCATTCACCCATACAATCACTCATACATGCGGTCACTCATCAATCCAACACTATCATATGCACTCAAACACCTATACAGACACCCACACACCGTCACTCATCCATGGACTTACTCACACACATAGTCAGTCATGCAAAGAATCAATCACACTCCCATTTACTTACATATACAGTTATACACACACCACCTCACTTATTCATACAGATACTAACGCATACTTACTCTCTTATATAATCACTGATACAAGTACACACTCATCCATACAGCCACTCACACAATCACTGACTCTTATGTATAGTCATTTATATACTCTAACTCTCAGATACACTGCCTTTTACATATGCAGTTACTTGTACATGTACCACTGAGACATCCATTCACTCACAAATACACCCATACACACACTCACCCACCCATACAGCTGTTTCCACAGGCACTCTTGAACCCATACACCCAGTGAATCAACCACTCACACATCTATGCACAGAGTCACACACCTCCCACCCACCCACACTCAGGCACCCATACAGATACTCAGATAACCAATCAATAACCCATATAGGCTCTCGTGTAGCTACTGACCAACCCATGCAGCAGCTTATACAACAACAGACAGACTGATACAGACATTCATACAGTTTAGTCACTAACCCATGCATTCAGTAAGACACATTTAATCACTCACTTATACAGTCAGTCACGCACCTAATAAATCATCCATCCAGACACTTATACACCCACTCATTCTTCAATACACCTTGGCATATATATATATATAACATATTTAAACTTTATAGAAACACACAGTCACTGGATGTCATCAGTGATGTCATCAGTGATGTCACTGACCATGTCATGAATAATGTAATATGTGACATCATCAGCAGTGCATTGCGGGGGCACGAGTTATAGTTAGCTGAACTAACTATAATGGCCGAATTTCTCTGGTTTTGTATGAGTGAAATGTCCAACTAACTATAACGTCCCTGAAACCTGTGGTTGTTTCAGTGAATATATGTATATAAAACAAAACCAGAGAAATTCAGCCGTTATAGTTAGTTCAGCTACCTAGAACTCGCGCCCCCGCAATGCACTGCTGATGAAGTCACATATTACATCATTTATGACATGGTCAGTGACATCACTGATGACATCTCCAATGACATCACTGATGACATCAGCCACGTGATAATCTGATGCACCTCCTCATAGCCTATATAACCTTTGATACACAGACTCTAAACACAGACTACCATTTTTGAAACCATACACATACCAATACAGGTCCACTTGTGTCCTGAGGTGCCTTAGGACACAAGAGGACCTCATCGCCACGCCAGCAGTGCACCAAGAGGTATGTTTGCAGAGTGGTGTAAAAAGGGGCGTGGGCTCGGACCACCTCTCTGCAAGGGACTAGTTGGCCACCAGGGACCCTCAGTATTCACAGGGACTTAATTCCCCAACTTTGAACACGTCAGGGGTGCTTTTGCGGAGTGCTACAGGGAGGGGGCGGGGCCACCAGCGAGTTGCCGGTTTCTCTTTTCTTTTTTAAAAAATTCTTTTTTTATGGGAGGGGGACTGCTTGGCCCCCCTTTCCTGGACCACTTTTGGCCCCAGGGACCCCATCCCCCAGGGCCTGGCAGCCTTCTTTTTTTTATTAAACTATTAGGAGGGGGCTGCGTGGCCCCCTTCCAGATGCCAATTATAGCCTCCAGGAACCCATCCCCCAGGGCCTGGCCAGCCTTATTTTTTTGTTTGTTTTCTGGAAGGGAAGGCACGTGGCCCCCCTCCTCAGGCCAATTTTCGCCTGTGGGACCCCATACCCCTGGGCCAGCCTTTTCATAAACAAAAAATTGTAATCACAGGGGAGGGGGCCGCATGGCCCCCCTCCCAGGCCAATTCTGGCCCCTGGGACCCCATCCCCTGAGGCCTGGCCTTTCCGTGAGGCGGGAGCCAGCATTGCTTTTGCACAAGGGGAGCTGCAGACATGCAGCTCCTCTTGCAAATCATCAATGAAGCTTCGGGGAGGTGGCGGTCCCCGCGGCAGCGGGGCCCCTGTGAGCCCCCACTATATAATTTGGGATTACCCCCAGGACCTGGCCCACCCGGGGGCTTAACAATAACGAAGCGCAGGAGCCCTTGCTTCATTTAAAAAATCATTTCCTCAGGATTCGCGCAACCAGCACAAACTCTGCCGTTTAAAAAAAAATGCTTTTTTTGGCTCTTGGGGTCCCTGTGGGACACCCTCAGCAGGCCTAGGTGTTTCTGCCCTGCCCCTTTTCTTGTTTTTTAATGTTATTTCCACTATTTTCTTGTGACTCGGTTACTGATTCACAAGATGGCTGCCAACACTTCCTGGTTTGGAGTGTTGGCAGCCAATCAGAAGTCAGCTCGTGCTTGGGAGGAGTTGTGACTCCTCTTCGGTGCTCAGATATTGAACAGATTTATACCATTTAAAAAGAAGGGTGCTTTCTGAACCAAGACCTACCTTTTTGCCAAATTTGGTGGAATTCCATTCAGCAGTTCGGGCTGTAGCTTTGTCTAAAGTTCCTATGGAAATTAACATGGGGAAAATGCATTTTGGGACCCCCTTTTTCTCAGCCCCCGCTTGACAAATCACCCCGAAACTTTCAAGACAGGAGCTGACCTGAGCGCCCCATTAGTTTTGAAAATTTCTTGAAGATTCGTCAACTGGTGCCAAAGATATTGGCAAATGAAAAAACGCTTTTTGAATAGAAACAAGGTCCTAACTATAACTACCTACTGGCAACTGCCGGGCCACTTGTAGCCCCGGGGACCCCATCCCCTGGGGCTCTCCGCTGGGGACCATGGGGGGGTCCCCAATCCCCCCACGGTCCCGCCAGCCCCCCACGTCCCTCGGGAGCCGGCAATGCTTTTCCACATGGGGAGCTGCTAAGATGCAGCTCCCCATGTGGAAAAGCAATTTGGTTTGCATTTTGAAAGAGAGAGCAGGGAAACCTTTCAAAATCCAAACCAAGTTTGCTATGGCAGGGCAGAAGCCACGAGGCTCCCGCCCTGCCATAGCAAACTACAGTGTCCCGGGGGTGGGCACCCCGGGACACTGCAGGAGCCGGCCCTGGGGGGTGGCAGTCCCCAGGGCCATGACATGGCTCCAGGAGGGGGGCCACGCAGCCCCCCTCCCACAATTTAAAAAGCCCCGGGGGGTGGTGGTCCCCGGGGCTGCGGGGGGGCAGTGTGCCCCCCGCAATAACAACAAAGTAGAGCCCCGGGGGGTGGCGGTCCCCGGGGTCCCTCTGGGCCCCCCTTACATAAAAATATTGCCCCCGGGACTTGGCCCCCCGGGGGCTAAATAGTATCGAAGTGCGGGAGCCCGCGCTTTGGTTTTTTTTTTCCGCTGCTGGATCCACGCACCCTGCGCGGATTTTGCCGATTTAAAAAAAATAAAAATAAAATTGGGGCCCTTGGGGGTCTGGATGTTTCTACCCTGCCCCCTTTTCGAGTTTTGTGCATTCCTTTCACTGTTTTCTTGTGCCTCGGTTCTACCGAGGCACAAGATGCCTGCCAACACTTCCTGGTTTGGAGTGTTGACAGCCAATTACCATAAAGCTCGTGATCGGGAGGGTGCGCGGATCCTGCGCGCCCATAGATATATATGTGTTTTTTCTTTTGATTTTCTCAGCAACTACTGAACGGATTTACACTATTTAACAAAAAGGGTTCTTTCTGAACCAAGAACTACCTCTTTGCCAGATTTTTGTGTAATTCCGTTCAGCAGTTCGGGCTGTAGCCGTGTCAAAAGTTTCCTATGGGAAATTGCATGGGGAAAACACGTTTTGGGACCCCCCTTTTTTCACAGCCCCCGCTTGACGAATCACCCCGAAACTTTCAAGATAGGAGCGGACCGGAGCACCCCACAAGTTTTGAAAATGTTTGCAAAGATTCGTCCATCGGCGCCAAAGTTATTGGGAATAGAATGTTGTGAATTTCCTATGGAAAATAGGTCCTAACTATAACTATCTACTGGCGACCGCCAGTAGATAATATATATATATATATATATATATATATAGAAGATGTAGAAGTCTTTATTCTCAATGACAGACTTGAGACCAAACTTCATCGCAAAACAACTGCAGGAAACACAGTGCTGCACGCCAACAGTCATCATCCCGAGCACCTCATCCGCAGCATCCCCTATGGGGAGATGCTGCACATCAGGCGCATCTGCAGTATTGATGACAACTGTTGGTCAGCTCAGGAAGAAAGTAAAGTAAGGTTTCTAGCAAGGGGTTATACTTCTCCAGTGATAGATAAAGCTATCTTCAAAACGAGATCTTTACTAAGACACGAAACGTTGAGCCAGAAGTCAGACTCTAAATCTGTCATCAGCCGTTGTACAGACTCGGCAGGTGCACCTAGACTCATTATTACTTTTAGCCGACAGCAAGGGATTTTACACAGAATTTTCTAGATGAACTGGGCTCTCATATGTAATGACCCGATAATAGGTGGTTCTTTACCTAATGCCCCTGACATCACATTTCGGAAAGCACGCTCTATGAGTGATATGCTGGTGAAAAGCAGCCCGGAGATAGGCACCAACAAAAGTAATTGGCTACAAACTATCAAGGGGTTCATTAAATGTTCCACTTGCAAAGCTTGTACATTGGGGAAGAGTACCACATCATATGTATCTCCATTTTCTGAATCTCCATGTAAGATTACAAAGAAGTTAACTTGCAAAACTGACTTCGTGGTGTATGTGCTGGAATGTATGTGTGGCCTGCAATACATTGGTAGTACCAAGTTGCAGGCTCACAAACGTATACTCCAGCACATGAGGCCTTGCTAAGGAGAATAGAAACACGGTACATCTTAGAGCTAGACTCGAAGACACCGAACGGATTAAATTCCAGTGAAGATTTCTATACGTGTTTATGAGTCAAGCCACGATTATCTGTTACAACCAGTTTTGAATCACAAATGCATTGTTTTTGTCAAACTCGATGCCAGGCCTCCTCGAAACATACACAAATGTAAAAAAATCAATTTTTTAGAATAACTTGATACACTTTTTAAGCACGTGCACTTTTTGGTCGCAAACAGACACAGGATTTTAAACCTTAGTATTTTTATAGGTTTCTATTAAGAATAATTTGAGGTTCTCTATATTTTACAACAGGAGGTCCAAGCAACACACTTAATCATTACATCAGACTTTTTGCAGGGGGGATTAACCCGATATTAATATAGGTGACAACAACAGTAATTATATGAACCAGGTATGGTACGTTTTTTGCCTCAGGCTTCCAATATTTAGTGGGAAGAGGAGAGAGGAGAAAGAAAACTCTAACCGACGAGGTGCAATTTAGCTCCTATGGCAACAGATACCCATTTGGGTTTTATTATTTGCTACAGATGCAAACTGTCAGCCGTAATACAGTGTCTTCAACGTTGTTTGCAGTCCGGAGAACAATAACGTAGTTGTACCAACTTAACTTCTCCCCCTTTGTTTCGTAAACAGTATTCTTAAATAACATGCTTAAAAAATACAGTTATACGTATGTATTTGGATTTAGAAAACAGACTATATATCCGTTTTTTAGATATGGGGTTTCTTTATATATATATATTTGTTGTGACGACCTATTAACCTGCCGTTTATGTCAGTATTAAGACTGTGAAACCATTTTTGTTGCTTTTACACACTTGTATCTCTTGTTGGTCTAATTGTCTAGGATCATATGTATTTTACAGTTATTCAGTGTATCCTTCATTGGCTCCGTTACACCAGCAATGAGATCTGTTTCTATGTCTATTTGCGCAGTTTTGCACGTGACTTTGCACTAGCACTTTAAAAATTCAGGCTTCGACCTACAGCGTCATGTGATCAAGGCCTCCAGTAGGCTGAAACGCGCCACGGTGGTGGTGCGTTTATGTTGGACTGAATAAAAATTTGCACTGAATATTGGGTCCGTGTTCGTCTCTTGCACGAGGATTATTGGCAAGCTGTGAGACGATTTCTGTGGCATATATATATATATATATATATATATATATATATATATATATATATATATACGCACACACACTATTCTTATAAATTGGAGTGGGGTTTTTATTGTGCGTGTTTCTTTCTTATTTCTGTTTTGGTACTGATAAATCCTTAAAACATGATTTCCTCTGAGGTTGTTAAATGGTAGCGGCAGTTTCAGTCGATAACCTTTCAAGTATTGCCCGGCGGTAAACGCCTCTCATACCATTCGATAATTTACCAATGAAAGAGGCAGGCGCCGGAGACTGGAAGGCAGGAAACAAAGTTTTTATTCCGTCGGAGCAGAACACATCAGATCAGACAGCAAGGTATCGTCACGAGGTGCTCTCTCTGCATCTCTGAGGCCTGGCCTCTTATACACAGGTTTATGACTTTATTGCAGGGTTATCGTACATGGCACATTCTTGAGATTGTCTTGGAACATGAAAGAACATCCTCGGAATCCCCACTTCGAACTCGTTCCCACACATATCTACAGTAGGAGTCCCCACCCCATCCACAGTAGGAGATGGCTATCACACAGCTGGACATTCCGCCAATTCCCGGGGGTGTGTGCGATCGGCCGGGTCTCAGGGGGTAGGGGCTTTGATCTACTGTAATCCCTTTGATGTGGGGTGTTTCCCTTACAGTAGGGTCAATAAACTGCATCCGCAGGGCTAGGTGATGGCCTGGGATCGGTTCGGACAATGGGGCGCAGAGGAGGGGGGTTATCAAAGAGATGCATGACCATGTACGGGATGTCGGTCAGGCGCGGGGTGTGATTCCATGGCAGGGTCGCGCAGAAGGAGAGGGTTTATGGCCCGTGTATGAGAGAGCGGGGGTGGTCGGCGCGCGGGGGATGCTTGCAGCACCAGGGGAACGCGCTGGCGATCGACAATGAGCGGGGGAGAGAGTGGGGTGCCTAAAATGGTGGCCGTGCGTTCGCTGTGCGTGGCGCTGGGGAGAGGCAAGATGGCGCAGATAATGTTCAGTTACAAGCTAAATTTCCACAGTCCTCCCTTTTAACATATCTCGCCAGCTTGCCTGGCCGACATTCACCTTCGTTAACCCTTCAGCTATAATATCGTTAATGTTTTTCATACATTCCTTAAAGATACAGAGTTTTTAGGGCAGGCAGGAGTAATCTGACACATTTGTACATAGTTACATACAGTTGATAAAGTAGGCGAGGAGGTAGTACATACAAAATTACATCAGCTGCGCCGCATGTCAGGCCCAGGGATAGGAGGAGGGGAGCTTGTTTGAGCACAAATAGGATACTGTAAAGCAAAAAAAATGTTTCTGGCAAAACAAGGGATATTGCGTACATTACTTAAGGCCCAGACTTCGTGTGGATCAAAAATAGTCAGTATAGTCGTGTGCATGGCTGGTGTTGTATGAAATGTCATTATACAAAGTTAGATTTTCTTAACTTCTCAGTGTACAGTCGGAAGTGACTGATGCAACATCATGAAAACTCGATAGGAAGATAGTTAATATAAAAAGGTGGTTGGGAGAGGATTTCAACTTAACATGGGTTCTTCTTTCCAGTGTCCTATTATAAAGAGCCATCACTGGTAAGCTCTTAGTGTTGTTCTTCTTTTGTTGGCGCTGTTGAGCACCGGCGGTGGAGCTAACGTCCAGCTCAAATCCAATTTCTCACGTGGCAGGTTGTGACCATTCGCTGTTCTCCGATCACAGTCCTGTTCCCTTAGCATAGTTCATCATAGGTACTTCGGTAGTTAAGTCAAATTCAAAATCCATAAAAAGAGAGAGAGAGAGAGAGAGAGAAGGGGTGTGGCGTGCTTCGGGATGCCGGGGGAAGAGGGGGTGGAGTGGGATCGGATCAAAATGCGGACCAAGGAGAGCAGAATCTTCCAGCACTGGGCCCATCAATCGGGCCCGACGGGTTGGGACTTCAGGCACGCTGGTCAGTGAGCAGGGGGCCTCGATATAGCCCTTCGTTTTATTGCTTATCATCCTGATAATGGTGCCTTGTCCTACGCCCTTTTTGCTTCGTCGCTTCCCCCTTGGTCGATGCCATAGATGTTCCATGGTCCGCAGCCAGGCTGTGCGTCACGTCCGACCCCTCTCTTCCGATGGCAGCACGTTATCTTTAAATGAGTACAAGAAACAAAATCTTAGAGAGTCGGCAGGGAAGACATTTACATACTTCATCCTCTCTCCCAACCACCGAGTAGTTGCGGAAATGCTTTTATCGGTTGCTGTATGATTGACGTCTATTAACTCTGATGTTAGTGTGCGTGTTACTAATCTATTAATCATAGCTGTGGTGCAGGTTTCTGTGGGTGTCCCTGTCCATCATCTGGCCTTCTAGGTGTCGATTCCTGCGCCCTATAATCGTTGCAGGAAGCCTGACATCTGTCAACCTTCTGGTCTATTAAAAATTCTAACCGGCTTCTCCGGTAGGGACTCGTTCATCTCAACACAAGTTTTGTTAATATACATTTTCCTCCGAGAACTGTTAAATTTATGAAAAAGTGCGATGTGCTACTGTCATGGGTTCACGAGTATCCATTTCGGGGAGGAACATAAGCTAAACATTATTCTTGCTGGAGACAATAGGTAACCCTTATCAGTTTAGGCGATGTATTTTTTTTTTAGAGAATAAGGTCATCAGCTGTTTCGTTCGAAATACTCTGAGACGGCTAGTATAGGGCTGGGGTTATTTTGGGAGAACGGGGTGCTTTAGACATTCTATTTCGGGGTAATTGGGCGGGGGCAATTCTGGGCGGTGGAGATGGTGTTGTTAAAGCTCTAAAAACGAAAACCACTGACATATAGTCCCCGTGATGAGGGCCAAATTGGGAGACATCAGTCGTCTTACCTGTCCTTTCTTTCTCAGCCAATTAAGCTCAACATTTGCAGAAAGGAGAGGTAGTAACGTGGTGAAGTATGGTCGTTTTGTTTCTGTCAATTTGTTCAAACACCACCGTGTTTCAGGCCAATTATACACTTACCGAAGAGGTATGTGTCGTTAATTTATTCAAAAAGAAAGAGGGCAAGAAAGCCTTTAGTGAGGGAGGAGGAGAGAGTGAAAGAGAGAGAGAGAGAGAGAGAGAGAGAGTGAGAGTGAGAGTGAGGGTGAGAGTGAGAGTGAGAGTGAGAGTGAGAGTGAGAGAGAGAGAGAGAGAGAGAGAGAGAGAGAGAGAGAGAGAGAGAGAGAGACGTGTGCATCAAGTAGGCTATTTGGCATATGTACGACACAAAACGAGAGAGTGAGAGACATGTGTATGATAATAGGCCACTTGGTGCACACACAACATGGAGTAGCATGGGTCTGTTCTATGTAAGAAAACACAAGCGGGGGAAAGACATAAATTCGGTGATCACGTACACACAAATACCGGATAGGGTGTGACAGTACATGCATCAAGCGCAGAAACTTAAGACGGAGACTCAGGGCTACGTTGAGTATGGGGACCTCTCCTTTCCTGTCCTCTTTCCTATGCATGCTGCGTATTTTCAGTATTTTGTAGTTTATCTTGGGGGGGGGTGTCGGACCTTTTACTCTCCTCCCTTTGATCGATGGACGAGCACTTCAATCATACGGTGACGCTCTCTTCAAGTGACCCAAGCATGAAATGCATACACATTCATACCGTATAATCGTAGCACACACGCACAATCATACCATACAGTTTTTCATGTTCCCAATGGTGGTCTGCACTTTACGCACTATCCCACAACGTTTGTCTATGTTTTTCCTGATATTGAACACGGTGCGGTCCATGTCCACTCCATTCTTCAGTCGGAACTTCGTCGTGACCTATAGAGGGGAAAAAGAGGGGAGGGGATGTGCAGTATTCAAAGTACCTTAGCGCGCGTAGACACGAAAAAGTTCTACTTACCACGTACCAGGCTAGCCGCAGGAGTGGGTAATACCACAGACCTATTATTCTTTTTGTCCGAGACAAAGATGCTCTATTTCATTCATCTCCTAAATTCGGGTTCCCTGGTCGTACATGCATTTCTCAATCGGTCGTGTATTATGGTGCAAGATACCATACCTTGCGTTCGGCCTATACCTTAAGCTATAGTTGACCATTGTTTGACAACTCTTGGAAAAAGACAGGTGTGATGGGTACAAATTCCGTTAATCAAAAAGATTCAGGCAAATGGAGTCTGCATTATCTGTTTTCTATTGCTTGGGAGTAACAATCATTTATTCAAAAGAAAAAACCTTTACCAACCTAGATGATTTGTCATGACACTGATTCCGTAATTCCTTTTAAGAAGCCCTTTATTTAAAACAATGTTAGTATACAAATACGGGCCTACAACCGCTATAGGCCGGCCACGGCGTGAGAGGCGTCGAGTATCATGAGCAACACTACTTTATCATAAAATCGGTTCCCTCCCCGCCCCCCCCGACCATCATGTGTGGAAACATCACATACATATCTCTTTTTAACACAAATGCCACGTGACTGGAACGCCACAAGGAGTTGTAGGCCTCTCCTACATCGGCACCATTTTGGGGCGAGGTCGGGCCAGTGTACAGTCTAAGTCTTTCCATGAATTAGCTGTTGGACCAGAATTCCTTTCGGTAGTTCGAGAACTTTCGTTAGCGTCAGCTTGCGTCAGCATGGCGTCACCGCGATCTTGTAGCAATGCCGTGGTCCGTTCTTGGGGCGGGGCAGCAGGCGGGTTCTTCCGCCGACGCCTTGAATCAGTCTTTCTTACTGCACCAAGCGGAGGCAAGGTGGCTGCCGCCCGGGGCAAAGAACAATGGCGGTGGTTTGTCCTTACCGGAAGTCCGCGGGAGTCGAGTGCCAATGACTCCCGCAGACTCTGGAAAGCTGAGGGGGCGTTTTGTCAAGGGTGGGGCCCACGCCCAAGCAGACAAGCTTTCGAGTCCAGAATCGTCTCACGGTGGGCTAGGCCTGGATCCGAAGAACCGACCGCCGGAGTCCAAAGGCAGCAACAGCAGCAGCTCTTCGGTACAGCCACCGGAGTGGGTCCAGTAGCAGCGACAGCAGCAGTTCGGATGGTATCGCCACCGGGGTGGGTCCCCGATTACTCGGCTGCGGGGGCCCACTTCTCGCGTCGGGCGCTAGTGGCAATCCTGGTGAACCCGTGCTTGGGTGGTTGTCCGGCGGTCGAGTGCAGGGGCGCCAACTCAGCCGAACGGCGAATGAAGTGGCAGGGCGCAACTCGGCTGGCCGGTGAAAGAGACGGTTGGGGTGCCCTCATCTGCTGGCGAGCCTCCACCTGGGGAGGTGGGGGAGGCCCGTCCGCGTCGCTTCCCCCCGCCAGGGCACCCTCCGTTATTGAAGGAAGAAGAGAATGGGAAGATCCGCACAGCGTGGCAGACTCCGCCTTGGCGCTGCCAGAGCTTCGGCGCTTCGTGCAGCCTCCGGCCTATTCGCACAGTCGTCCGCCACTGATGTCAATGGATTTTTGCATGGCTTTTATAGCCCAAAACCAACTAAAAGGACCGCCCAAAACAGGCCAATGTTGCAACCTCGAGGAAGGAGAGGCGAGGACGGTGTCACGTGGACGTAAATGCTTTGGGATGCAGGTCGCAGCAGACTGTCATGTAAATAGTTGTTTAAAACGTGTTTTAACCTGTTCATCTTGTCGGAATGTTGTTATACCTATAAGTTATTAAAATGTTTAACCATACTACTTTGTTGGAGTGTTGTACATATTTGCAATCTAGTTAGTGTAATCGGAAAATGGCATCGTCCAATTGCGCGTGATCCTAGTCAAGTTCGGTGACGTTGATGGTGGGTATCAACAGACTTCTGGTTGTGTCTACTGGGCGGGGTGGGTGGTAGGGCAGACATGTTTAGGCAGCGGGAGCGATGGAGCCGGGCTACCTCGTGGCCGTCTTGACCGTGAGCTTGGTTCCTTCCCCTAGTTCCATATATCCCACAAAGGGCTATTTCCTAGCGTTTCTTTGGTTTTGTAGGGTCAAAAAGGATCCTACCAGTGGCCACTGACTCTCGGGGTCCCCCTTTGTATATTTTATGCCATAGCTTGCTATAAACTACGGCGATTAGTTCGTATTTTAGTGAACATGTCCTTATTAGGGGTGCCTTCCAGAGGAGCCGGATGGTTCACCTCTAATAAGCGGTCCGGGCAGAACCAACTACCAATCAGTGGGGAGAAGATAGGCATGACGGGTTTCAACGGGGACAAAAGTCAGCACTACCTATCTTTTCACTGCTTGCAAAGACTAGACAGAATATCTCTATTCCTCGTTATTTGTAAGCAGAGAATACCTCCAAAGAACCAATATCGAACAACTAGTGTTCGGACAATCAATCAATCAATCAATGGGGAGATAAAGATAGGCACGACGGGTTACAACGGGGACAAAGGTCTGCGTTACCTACCCTTCACTATTTGCAAAGACTAGACAGAATATTTCTATTCTACGTTATTTGCAAACAGAGAATATCTCAAAGAGCACTATTCTTCAAAACAATCAATGTTCGGACAATCAATCAGTGGGGAGATAAAGATAGGCACGACGGGTTACAACGGGGACAAAAGTCTGCGTTACCTACCCTTCACTATCTGCAAAGGGAGAGAGAGAGAGAGAGTATTTCTACTCCTCCCCGTTTGTAGACAGCGAATATCTCAAAGAGAACAATCAATGAGCAATACTAGTATTTCAAACAATCAATCAATTATTTCGCAATTTGTCGTGTTTCACGACCTTACCCGGACCGCGTGGACAGTTTCTCGTCTTCCGCCTCCAGCGCCCGATCGTCCTCTACTCTCCGTATTTGCCGCGGCACTCCTGATGGTTCCCAGTCAGGACCGTAGATCACTCGAGAGAGGTCTGCTCGGAACCAGTGAAGTTCGGATGATCGGCTGCCAGACGAGGGTCTATCGGGCAGGAGCTCTCCCGATCGTTGCAGTTGTTCACTCTGTCGTCAGGACCTCTCCCACTGGATCCACGTGTCGCTGATGGGCCCCACGCTTGGGACGCCAATTGTTAAATGGTAGCGGCAGTTTCAGTCGATAACCTTTCAAGTATTGCCCGGCGGTAATCGCCTCTCATACCATTCGATAATTTACCAATGAAAGAGGCAGGCGCCGGAGACTGGAAGGCAGGAAACAAAGTTTTTATTCCGTCGGAGCAGAACACATCAGATCAGACAGCAAGGTATCGTCACGAGGTGCTCTCTCTGCATCTCTGAGGCCTGGCCTCTTATACACAGGTTTATGACTTTATTGCAGGGTTATCGTACATGGCACATTCTTGAGATTGTCTTGGAACATGAAAGAACATCCTCGGAATCCCCACTTCGAACTCGTTCCCACACATATTTACAGTAGGAGTCCCCACCCCATCCACAGTAGGAGATGGCTATCACACAGCTGGACATTCCGCCAATTCCCGGGGGTGTGTGCGACCGGCCGGGTCTCAGGGGGTAGGGGCTTTGATCTACTGTAATCCCTTTGATGTGGGGTGTTTCCCTTACAGTAGGGTCAATAAACTGCATCCGCAGGGCTAGGTGATGGCCTGGGATCGGTTCGGAAAATGGGGCGCAGAGGAGGGGGGTTATCAAAGAGATGCATGACCATGTACGGGATGTCGGTCAGGCGCGGGGTGTGATTCCATGGCAGGGTCGCGCAGAAGGAGAGGGTTTATGGCCCGTGTATGAGAGAGCGGGGGTGGTCGGCGCGCGGGGGATGCTTGCAGCGCCAGGGGAACGCGCTGGCGATCGACAATGAGCGGGGGAGAGAGTGGGGTGCCTAAAATGGTGGCCGTGCGTTCGCTGTGCGTGGCGCTGGGGAGAGGCAAGATGGCGCAGATAATGTTCAGTTACAAGCTAAATTTCCACAAGGTGAGCCTGACTGCTCTGTGCCACAGCCACCCAGGACTGTGCTATGGATTGATAAGGGAACCTGACTGTAACCTGACACAGAATAATGACACTATTACTTGGTAAGACCTCCTAGCCATCCCAACTAATAATCCACTTTCTTACTGTGTTACATCTTGAGTGTTCCAATGAGTCCCTTTTATTTATTGTACTGGTGTAGTGGTATAGCCCTGAGAGAAGTGGGGCTCTTGACCAACAGCAAGGATATGACTCAAGCCTTGCAGGTTCTAGATATCCAACCAGGTTTTCACACCCGCAGAATGCAGTTACACTAAGACATTTTCAAGAGGACAGCCTCATATGAAATGGGGGGCCATGAACATTTTTACATAAATTATATAGTTGAAGCACTGGCTTGAGAATGAAAAATATACAAGAGGTATTGATCTTGATAAAAAGGACCCTAGAACTCAATATAAGACAAGAATGCAAGGAGTGGTATGTTGATCAGTCTTGGTACATGTAGTGTCCAAACTGCTTCTGCATTCTTTTGAGTGAAAAATAGGGAAATACCTAGCCATAGTGAAAAATGAGGTAGGTCTTCGAAATTAAATTGGGGATCAATGATGTCAAAGAAGGAATGGATACGGATGTTGGTTGGGCCATGATGCTGTAGGGGTGGAAGTGAGGCAGTTGTGACACAACTGGGGGGGTGACGGGAAGATTTTGGGCTTAAAGTCCAGGCAAGTCACATGATGGACTTCCAGGAGTAGAGTGAAGCCAAGAGGCTGGAGCAAGAGACGCAAGACTATTGATGCCCAAGGACAAAGGAGCAGATAAAGGACCCCCAGCATAGAATAAGATGGAATACTTGACACCTTCAGTAAAGAAACATTTCCAGACTAGTATGTAACTCACCGATTCATACATTGAAGAGAACCTAACAGCAAAGAAATCACTGAAGTGGGAAGGATTTAGAGATCAGATCTCTGAATAGGCAGGATGTAATCATGACACCTACCCAACTTTAACTCTGACCTCCGCACCTAGTACAAACCTAGCTCTTTTTTAAGATAACCCTATTAATTGAGTGATTAATTGAGATGCTCAGCATGATGTTGAGTTTCAGCACAAACTGGCAGACGGAAGTCCAGCATGACCTCTGACCTCTTTTGTACGGACCAGGAGACCATATGTGGGACCAGGTTTCAAACACATCAGAGGAATAATTGCAGCTGCTAATACAACAAATGGTGTAAATAACTGGTGACATGGGGTCACTAGTATGTGTTGAATTGAGTGATGCAATTGAGAACGTAGTTCTCCACCTTTTTTTGATTTCTATACTAACCAGCTAACCTTTGGAAAGAAAAGTAATGACTGGTTCTGCAATAGGGATTTGACAAGACCAGACCACAAGCCAATGGTCTTTTGAAACCTCCACATCTCAAAGTACAAAATAGATAGACAGCTAATCAGGAGGTGAAATAGGGAAAAATGTACTCTACGTACTCTGCAAGGATGTGCAAAATCACATTTTAAATCGAGAACTTTTTGCAAAATTACGCTTTTAGAACGAAATGTGGTTTGCAAGTATCTTGTGTGATTTTTTCATGTAAGTTGTGAAGACATTCTTAGAACTCTTGTGTAGGGAATCCAGACAATTGAAATTGGCATTCGCACAGGAATTGGTAATGCTACATAAATTATAAATATATTTCTGTGGGTGAGGATCCTGATCACTTTTTTAATATTTCACATCTTTTTGGGTTGGGGTTGGAAGGGCAGTATCATGGGTGACAGTTGTCACCTAAAAAATGTAATGGTGGATGGCTTCTTGGCAGCTTGTCCTGGGTTACTGGGAATGGTGAATATGTTTAGGAACCACTTGCAGTCTAGAAACATCATGGGATGGGGACATTATTGGGTGCAAAAATAAGTGAGATAAACTAGAATTGATGTTATAATAAGAGGAGCTGGAAAATTATTGCAATGATCCAGGTCTGTTTGGACATAAGAATTTTGAATCTAGGATCTTAACACCAAGGCTGAAGGAACTATGTTGGCTTGGTGGAGAAAGTCTTCAGTGCTAATTTCATGCTTAAATAGCTGCAGGGATAGGAGGGGTATATAACATTTCCTAGAATTAATTTTGAAAGTTTGGGACTTGGGTTAAATCTAAAACAAATGGTATTGTGCATGTGGATGACATCTTGAAATAAATAGATTATCAGGTATGGAAACAGCTCCTATCAGTTCAACGACAAGGGCATCCAAGTTATCATTTTACAGGAAACTGGTGCTGGGTTAAGACATGTGCATGGTGATGATGGCGTGGAGATGATGAATGGCTAGTGAAGAAGAGAGTTAGAGCCAAGACCATAGATCATTGCTTATATTGATGGTAATATTGAATTTAGTGGGGCAGCCGCAGAGGGCCCAAGGATGGATATGAGAGCTCACTGTTTAGTGTTGTCTTGGATGTGACACTTAAATGACTTCCATGTAAGTGAGAACCTCTGGAATGTATTGGGCAATGGTTTGTAAAATGGATGTGTAATTCTGGTGAACAAGGGTAAGCAGAGATTCCAAAGACAATCTGGAACTGCAGTTCAGGAAAAGGGGGCATGCAGGGGCGGATCAGTAAGAAGATGAGGCAGGCTGGACGGGCTCCAGTGTTTATTCTATAACTTGTTGACTAATGAAGATGACTAAAACTTCAGCCACTGACCTCTGTATGTGAAGGCAGACCGCAGATATTCTGGGTAAAACAGGAGCTCATCTTCCAGACTGGGAGCAGATGTGATGTAGCATCTTATCTTCTCATATAGGATTTACTAGAATACTAGAGGGACAGCAATATGTCCAGCATACTGGTTACTAAACATTTATTTTTTTATTTTTTTATTTTATTAAATCAGCATCGATGATAACAGACTTACAATCAAGGGAAGAAAAGAAACAATTGTTGTTCAATAAAGAGTGAGCAGAGACAGGAAAAAAAAAAAAAACAGTCAAACCCAATTCATTACTGGGTCCCATAATGCAAACCCAAATTCTTTTCTTCATATACCTTTATGATTATATAGAGCAATTTCCAAATTGTACAGGGATAGCAGTTTGGCTTTCCATATAGAAAAAGACGGTGCATCCGAACTGATCCATTGAGATGTAATACACAAGCGGATAATGGCCATACATAGAAACAAAAAACCTTTCTCAGGGGTTGAACGCTTTCTGCTATTAGCCCCAAAATCATACCCAAATAGCACTAATTGAGGTGTAATATCGACAAAGACTCCTAGACCTGAGTTCAGAAAACATTGTATTTCTTTAAGAAAGGGGGCTAATACAGGACATTCAAATATCATGTGCACCAAGTCAGCAGCCCTCTGAGTACATCTGGGACATAAATCCCCCCGATTTGTTCCCCATTTAGCTATCTTCGCTGGGGAATAATATAAATCAAAGATAGCCATATAACATTGGCTTTTAAAGCTACCTGAGAATATAACAACATCAATAAGGTTTAGAACTAATTGTAAATCAACACCTACTATCCCCAGCCGCCTGTCCCAGCATTGCTCAAAATGAGCAAGATCGTCCTGTTGGGTTGCAATTATAATTTTAGACAGTTGAGAAATCTTACATCTCCCTTTTATACATTCCAAGATTGGATTCTTTTCCAAACTGCTCTGCCCTCTTGAGACTAATTTATCTAAAAAACTTCGGATTTGGAGATGTTTAAAAAAGTCAGTACGCTGCAGCCCGTACTTCTCTTGAAGTTCAGAAAAGGACATCAATTGATTGTTTAGAAAAAGGTCCCCAATAACTCTAATCCCCTGAGTGTTCCATCTCCGCATGGTTGTATCACAAAAAATTGTAGGAAGTTTCCCTATTGTTCCTAGGGGCATGTATCGATTATATTCCTTTGAGGTAAAAAGTTTAAACACTTTTGACCAAACTGCAGCCACAGCCCCCAAAGTCTTAAAACGAGTTCTTTTGTAGTAGCTGGGCTCAAAAAATTTAGAAAATAAATATTTGGCTTCTGGCCCTATAATAAGCTCATAAATGGATGGTGAAGAAGCAGGGTCAAGATATGCCTGAGTACCAAAAAATAAAATCCCCATGTGTTGGAGCATCGCCGCCCAATAATAATACTGAAACTGAGGGATGCTCAGTCCCCCCCTTGCCCTAGGCAAAGTAAGTTTCTTAAAAGCTTTCCTTGACCTCTTATACCCCCATATAAAGCGAGAACACATTCTTTCTATTTTTATAAAATATAAGTTGGGTACAAGAAGAGGAATTGAGCGAAGTAAATAAAGAAATCTTGGAAAAACCACCATCTTAATGTCATTGCACCTGCCATAAATAGATAGGTGTAAATAATCCAAATTTTCCAACATTCTATTGGATGAAATTAGAATTGGATCCAAATTAAGGCTAACAATGGTTTGTACCTTCGAAGCAATTTTAACACCCAAGTATACAGCCTCTGAGACAGTGTTAACACCAGGAAGAGGACCAGTACCAGTAAAGAGAACTTGCGTCTTATGTAGATTCAATTTGTAGCCGGATACAGATCCAAATTCCGTAGTCAGAATTTCAATACGGATGCCCCTGTTCACCTCTTCGTTTTGCTCTCTACATTGAACCCCTATTGGCTAAAATTGAGCAGGATTTTGACATTATACCAGCTAAACCTATGTCTCAACCTATTAAAGTGTTAGCCTACGCTGACGATGTGGCGGTTATTACAACGGATGTCGCCAAATCAATGAGACGTATTGAAATTCTGACTATGGAATTTGGATCTGTATCCGGCTACAAACTGAATACTAAACATTTTTCTGCTCTGACTTATTACAGCATTGCTGTAAGTTACCAGAAAGTGTGGCGGTAGTTGTAACATACTGATGTTATATGCACTAGTACCCTCGTGGTTCTGGGGTAGACGTTGAACAGGAGCTACGTCATCTGCGAGGAGGTGTTAGGGCGTGGTTAATGTTGAGTATGAGATAATGCACAGTGTGTGAGTGTATGCTGAGGAATAAAGAAGTTTTTGACTGCAGCTCCTGTGTGGCGTATCTAATTCGCAGGATCCACAGCTGGGGAAGATGCTACAGCAACAATGTAATATCTACCAGTAATTAAGACAATATATACAGCTGCATTTAGCAGCCAGAGTGGAAATTTAAAAATGGTAGGTGTTAACACTGTTTCAGTGCCTGTTACCCCTGAGCTTAGCAAGGTGTCTTTAATTACGGAGGCAATGGCTACCAGTAATGCGATTACCTAAACTGCCATGCATGCTCAAATTACTGGGGGAGGGGGGGGGGTTAAAATCAGGGCATGCTCCATCAGAAGAAACAAATGCTAATCCTGAGTTCATGATCTCACAATCCATTTTAGTGGTATAAAACATGGCTCTCTGAAGTCAGCCCTGGAAGGCCAGATCCATGCCGGATTTTTAGCATATCCCCACTAAGATACAGTACTAACAGCTAAATAAACAGAGATGTTTAGGAAGAATGGGTCTATTTAGGGTGGCAGCATACTACTGTCTTCCAAGTTCAGTTTTAATGAGGAAGAAATGCAGTTAATATGAGTAAGTCACCTGACAGCTTTAATCACACGTTAAATATTCTCAAATAGGGAGGTGTGGCATGGGTACTTACTGCATTATGGTTTGCAAAAGCTGGCAGATAGGTTGGAGACGCTAATTCTAAAGGGATTAAGTTCTACTTTCCATAAATTAGCATTCAAAATGCACCTGTGCATGTTCTCATCTATTATTTTCTGCGAATATAGACACTTTTTCCCAAATCTGAGATGATACTCTGGTGAATGGTTATGTTTACTTAGGGTACCTTAGAAAGAGGCACTTTGTAGATGTTTTACACCTTTAGTGGTAGTTTGTTACATGCTGAGCTGGAGTAGTGCAACTTGAAATTCACAAGAGTTCTTAGGTATAATAGGACGAAATCAAGACCCTATTTTGGGTTTAAACCTGAACATGAAATAATTGCACAAAAACATGTTTCCTGCGTAGAAATGTAAGTTGGGACCAAAACCTCTTGGAAGTAGCAAGTAGTGTCAGCTGCGGTACATGCAGATAAGAGCGGTGGGGCAGTGGGGCCGGGTTGGGGGGATTCGGCAGACGACCACGAGGGAAAAATAAATAAATAAATAATTTTCCCTCGTTGTCGTCTGTCGAAATCCTCCCCACTTGGCCCCATAGCTCTTACCTGCACGGGGCCGCGGCTGAGTAGTGTTTCTCCTGTGTGAGAGAGGCTGAACCTGAATGTGAGTCATTCCACAGTATCAGCACATACATTGCATTGTTGTGTTGCTGTGTCAGATTACAAATATTGGGCTATTTTAAGAAGGGGTGCACATCAATCATTTTGTATGAATTGTACCTATAAAAATCTCAAAGTAAAATAGTTAGATAATATTACGATCTAGGTCGCCCCACTACAGTAAATTTGACATAAATTCATGGCTCATGCCGTCACATATGACATCATGCACTATTTTGTCGATGGCATCACTGATAAAATTATATCTAGCTTTATCAATGACACCATTGATAAATGACATCAGTGATTTAACCACATCTGCAATTACAAATTATATATTGGGAGTCATATGTGATAATGCCACACATGGCATCAGCAATGGCATAAAATAAATCACTGACGCTCAGGACTGTAATGTTGAGGAGCTGTTGCATCTCTGAGTGTGCCCTTCTTACAGGTTTCCCAAATGCACATCCTGGTCGTAGGGGCGGCTCCTCTGTAGTGGCGGGGAAGCATCGCCCCACTGGTCATAGTCAGTCACACATAAATAAAAGGATAAAAAAAAAATAATATAATTTTATTTTTCTGTGACTGACTGAGCCAATGCCTGTGTTGGGTGGGGCCAGGCCATGGCGGGGGTAGGAGTGATGGGTACTGTAAAGTGCACATGTCAGTTTGGCCGGCGCTTAGGCCATTCAAACCAACATGCGCACTTCTGTTTCTCGAACCCAGCTGTGTTGCACAGCCGGATAGGAGAAACAGCACAGACTCCCATGCACTGTCTGAGTGGCAGATCAGGCCACTCAGACCAATCCTGATGCTGCTCACATGCTTGGTACAGCATGAGAGCAGCATCATGATTGAGCGGGGAGCCTGTGCTTTCGCAGTGACCACCGGGAGCAGAGATCCACAGAGGCGTACATCGGAGTCAGGTATGTTTTTTTATTATTATTCCCCCCTTGAGCCCTCCCCCCCTACTTTACTTTTGCGGCGGCCGTCATTGCCTGTTTGAATGCTTCCTGGACCCATATGACACAAGCCAATATGGTGTTTGCCACTCCAGCATGTGTAGTTTTCCCTTGGAGCTCGGAATTGTGTAGATAGCATGTGGGCCCGCAGAGTAGGGAAAATACACAGATGACTTATTGGCCCTTCAGAGACTGCAAAAAAACCAACCAAAGATGCCACGAAATTGATTTGTTTAAGTGGGAGCCCTCACTTGGTTGTAAAAGGTCTAGAAGAAAAACAACAATCTAGTTACAAATATAGTATTAAAAAAATGACAAACAATTCTAGAAATACCTAAAGCATTAGCACAGGCTAATATTAGGAATGCAATCAAGAAAAATATTTCCAACATTTTATTAAAGGCCAGAAGAATCCGAAGAAAAACCGTAGCAACACCTATATGTATGGACATCTGCAGGAACATGGAAAACCTCAATGCTAGGACACTAGGAATGGAAACAAATATAGAAAATCAAGGACTCTTTTTTGAAATGACTCACAAAATCAATAAGAAATTCCAACTGCAAATTGGTATGATGGAAGACGACAATGGGCAGAACGCAGCTGATATTAAAAAGAGCAAACAAAAGTGACAATAATCAAGTGTATACCTTTATAGAACTGTCAACACATGAAAAAAACCTAGAGGACATTAGCTTCCAACAAGAACCTATAATAATGGAAGTAGACATCAGATCAACACTAAGATCCACGTCTCCAAAAAAAGACACATGATTGATGGCATTGCAAAAGAATGATTACAAGTCACGGATGACAATTCAAGGTGTTTACCATACTGCACAATCAGATTAGAAAAATGACCCAATGGACAACAGATGGGATGAGACCAGTCTGCATTCCAATGTCAAAGAAATGAGACCTCACAGGAAATAGGACCTAACGGACTGCAAACTACAGTACAATGTTGATAATTTCACATGCCGGATAGTTAATGGTCTTGATAATATAACACAGATTTCTTTATATATCTTTTTATTAATTTTATTACATTGTTATACCAACAAATAACAAATGAGCAGGAGTCTCTTACCCAGGTCACTTCTTATTACATTTGCACTTATGAATGGTAGCCTCACATGGATAAGAACTTTAACATCCATTAACAGTCAGACTGGTGAAATACCCACTGGTCCCATATTTTCTGGTGTTTGGCCTTTCATCCTTCTGCATTTATGCACCAACCATTCTGCTCCAGAAGAGTAGCCTATGCCCCAGAACCATTCCTTTGTCATGGGGGCGCTATCACGTCGCCATTGTCGTGTTGGGCCTTAAGCCCACATTCCAGTAATCAGGGACACAGACACCAGAAGATGAATAGTAGTGAACTGGCCACGAGCACGTGCACTCGGGCTCTTTTATTGACGGGGCCACGTCACTCGTGACGCCCGTGATGGATGGGTGTGGGGTGCAGTGTGACCAGCCCTGAAGGGAGTGGCTGGAGGTGCAACTTCCTGCGGGACACTAGAACGTGTCTCGCAGGACACTACATTCCTCCCCAACTTTATTGAAGGACAAACAAAGTGTCAGTCCAACCTGTGGGGAAGAAAACAAACGGTTACCTAAGTACCACCGGGTCCATCAGTCTCTCGAGTCAGGTGGCAGGACGACCTCAGACATGGGCTGGTGAACTTGGCTAGCGGCAGGACCTTCTTTAGCAGACACCCGTACTTTAACCTGAAGGGCTCAGGCCACGACTGCTGGCTTGGAGACGTCCGCTGCATACCGACAGTTCGCTGGCAAAGACATGTCTTGTATGGCTTCCCTTTTGCTGATGTCGGTGATGGTCTGTGGTGAGTTCTAACAGTTCTTTTGCAGCGCTGCTGTTCTGGCTGGCCGTCCACTTGTGATGGTGGGGGTTTGGGTTGCAGAGTCTTTGGGGGTAGTGCTTGAGCCTGAGAATTTCCAGGCTTCCTTGGAGCGCTCAGGGCTGAGCAGAAGTCTTTTCTCTCCGACGGTCTGAGAGGCCTGTTGGGGTGTCGCGCAATGCACCCCACCTTTGGGCGCTTCGCTCGGGGTTTGCCGTCTTGATGGGTTCCGCTGTCCTTTCGCTTCTTGGCACGTTATTCTGCTGGGTGGTCCTGGGCTACGGGCTTCTCTTTGTTAGTTGTGGGTTTGGAGCTCCTCTTCTGTGAGTTGTGGGGGGCGTCCTTAGGCTGATCTCTGCAGTGGCACTGGGAGCAGTGCTCAGGCTCTTCAGCATGCCTTGCCTGTGACTGGGCGTGCCTGGGTAGGGTTTCTGGAGGCGCTCTTGAACGGTTGTGCGGTGGCACTGTCGCCACCTGTAGTGTGAGTCCAAAGACAGTCTTACGGTTGCTGAAGTTTCCTTGCTCATGGCGGTATGCCTTCTTGCTGGGTGTTGCTGTGTTTTGCTTCTTGGCACGTTCCTGTGCTGGGTTCGTCCTGGGCCCCTGATTGCATCTCTGGCACACGCTGGCTGCAGGTGCCGGCATATCTCAGCAAAGGTCTTGTTACTTCCTCATTGACATGCCGAGAGTGGCTGAGGTGTATTGAGGCTTGATACTCTTGTGAAGGGGCAGCTTTGTTGTGTCCACAGTAGTGCTACTGCCGCAGTGGGTGTCGCCCTGGGGTGTCTTGGACCTCTGGGGTCTTTGCTTTGGCATGGAAGTATTCGCGCTGCTGCTGATTACTTCCACTGGCTGTGTAGGGGATTCCGCTGATCCTTGGTGGGTTTCCTCTTGCTGCGAGTGTTGCGCATGCTGTGTTGAGGTACTGTGTCATGCACCACCCCTAGGTGCACTGTGGCTACTGTTCAGGTGCTGGGTCGGCTTGCTGCCACTGCGAAGCCATGCTGGGGTGATGATGCAGTTGTGAGGCAGTGCACAGTGTTGGTGGGTCCCCGTCCTCACAGGATGCTTTCTATTGTCTGGCTCTTCCCTTCGGTAATAGATCCTGCCTCTTGGACGCCAGTTTTCCTCCCATCCTCGTCGCCATTGTCGTGTTGGGCCTTAAGCCCACATTCCAGTAATCAGGGACACAGACACCAGAAGATGAATAGTAGTGAACTGGCCACGAGCACGTGCACTCGGGCTCTTTTATTGACGGGGCCACGTCACTCGTGACACCCGTGATGGATGGGTGTGGGGTGCAGTGTGACCAGCCCTCAAGGGAGTGGCTGGAGGTGCAACTTCCTGCGGGACACTAGAACGTGTCTCGCAGGACACTACAGCCATCAGCACACTGTGTACCTTTTGGCAACCAGGCCGCCCATTGTAGCCAGGGTTCTCTGTGCTCTTGTATTTGTCCAACACTCCAAAATCCCCGGTATTGACACCTAGAGCTCAGGTTTGGATGGGATGACAATACATTCCACATTTGAATCATTTATCCTCTGCCAATTTCTCTAGATGACCGGACAGTCCCATAAAACATGGTACAATGTGCCTATCACCTCTTCACATCACACACATAAAGAGCTGTGCGCATGGCCCAGCTTTCAAATCCTTTCGGGACTAAAACAAGTTCTGTGGAAGTAGTTGAATTGCCCAACTGGGATATGAATTCCACTTGAGCAATAAGGAAGTCCTGCCGGGCCATAATCCTGAGACTGATGCTAGCCTTAGCTCACTGGCCACAATTATAATTGTCAACAATCGCTTATGTATTGCTAGGATATGGATCGATTCCATACCACCCAAAGTTGCTGAATTCTGGGCAATGTTGCATCAAATTTATGAATGCGAAGTCGCAGCTCCTAAGGCCAAGGGGTTTCGATCAACTAAAAGAGTTGAGAGGATTTGGTCTTATCTGCACTGGGCCTAGTCACGCTTTGACATCGTCATGATTTGAAATTTCAGAGACTGATTTTTGTCTTTAGTCTTTTTTGTTCCAGACGCCCTCTTTGCTGGTCGGTTTCCCCTAATCCTTCCGCTCTATTCGGCTTCATTTCTCCTTTCCCGTCTATCATTGCTTTCTTTTTCTCGTATATGCTTCAGTATTTTATTGTGATATCGTAGGAAATTCATGATATTATAACAATCTAATATGTCAATTGTTCTGACTCTTGGAAAAGTCAAATCAAAATTATAAAAATAAAAATAAAAAGGAAGTAGTTGAATTGGATCATTCTTATGTAAGAAGGGACTGCTAGCACCTTGGGTGCCATTTTAGCCTCTTGACAATCGTCATCTTCAAGCTCTCCCACAGTTATCTCCCAAGCAGCACATGTTGCTACTTGCACGCCCGGGGTATTCGGTATCGAGGATCTATATAGTCTTGAAATGCCCTTTCTGCCCATAGGATCGAGCAGCAATTTGGCTTCTATGGGGTTGAAGTCTGGGACATCATCTGTTTCCGCCTTTTATATAGATAATGCATGTCTACTTTGAAAAATTGTGATTTGTGCAGCCTATACTTTAAGCTGCTCAAAGGATTTAATGTGGTTGTGCTTCCAGATATCCCTAGTCAAGAAATTCATATGGGGTCCCAAGACCTAAACCTAGACAAATGTGCCACATGTCAGAGTCTAGCTCCAGCCCAAAGGGGAGTCTAGTTAGTCAGCTTATTCAGCCACTTTATGTGCCTCAGGACCTCTCACAAACAGAGGACTGAAATTTTAGCAATATGTGACAGGGAAGCCGGGGCAGTCCAATATACAGAAGATGCTGAATTCCAAATTCCTCCAGAATTTCCAATTGCAGGTCGAAAAAGAGTTCAGCCTATCTCTGTAGAGCCAGTCTTTTATTGGGATCAATTAGGCAGCCTGATAGTACAGTCTGAGGTTAGGCACCCCTAATCCCATCTCATGCACCAACTGGGAACACTTACAAAATGAGACCCTGGAAAGCCTTCCTGCCCACAGGAATTTTGTGACCAGAGTATGAAGTTGTGTGAAGAAGGCGGGTGGAAGTGTAAAAGCATAATTGGATATCCCTCTATGCAGACAGCGCTCTTCCTTTTCAGCAGAACCTGCTAGCTTCCTTCTAGTGTCTTGTCACAATCTTTCAGATTTATTGGGTGGCATTTGATATAATTGTGGTTTGGAAAAAATCCACTTATTTTCTGCTCCTTTGACCACCACTGCAGCTGCCCAACTATTTCCCAGTCAATTCATTGACATATCACTTTAAGTACTTGGGAACCATGAACACTCATGATAGACAGTTAGTCCGGGATCTGAATAAACATAAACATAACCTGCCCAGTTGAGGAACACCCAGGAAGAACTAGAGGGATGGTCCCTGCTGACAATCTAACTGATGGGCAGGGTGGCACTGATTAAAATGGTCACCCTGCCCCGTTTTCTGTAGGTGTTACAGAATCTTCCCTCCTGCTACGCCAATGAAAACCGTCCACCTGATCATTCCTTTGAATCCAGCAAACCAAAGACTCAACAGCCAATGTGAAGAGGAGTGGAAAGACGGGTCAGCCCTGTTTGGCTCTCTGCTCCATGTCAAAGGACAAAGACAAAGCCCCATTTACTGTCATTTGTTCAGTTGGGGAGCTATGCAATGTGCAAAAGTAGCTCAGGAAACAAAGTCCAAAATTTCTTCTCTGGAGCACCTGGAGCAGAAAGAGCCAGTGCACCCTGTCAAAGGCCTTTTCATAATACCTAATATGATGGTCACCGAGGACTACAACTCGGATATCATGTTAAGTGTCACACGGACTTGGAAGACAACAATGACTAGTGCCTCTGCCACAGATGAACCCATTTTGGTCCCCATGCACCAGCCTCTGATTCACCCTGGCCAACGTCATAGCTAAGATTTTGGAAAACAGTTTAGTTTAAACATTAAGAAGTGAGATGGTTCAATAAAATTCACACCCCCTCCGTTGTTTTTTGAGTTTTAGGATAGTGATGATCATCACTGCACAGAGATCGCTT
The DNA here is from genome assembly GCF_964204655.1 of Triturus cristatus. Lineage (NCBI taxonomy): Eukaryota > Metazoa > Chordata > Amphibia > Caudata > Salamandridae > Triturus > Triturus cristatus. The sequence continues at coordinate 191,408,846 of NC_140588.1, forward strand.
GGCAAGGAGGAAGTCCGGCCTGCCTCCTCAAACTGGCTTTAAGTACGGTGAGAGCAGGGAGGATTCTTTTATGAAAATCTCAATTGGCAACCCATTTGGGAGGGGGGTTTTACCTGTGACAGTATCCATTAGCGTCTTTTGGACCTCATCTCGCGAGAGTGGTTGGTCTAGCCGCTCACGTTCATCCCCTGTAAGGGTCTTAACACTTAGCTCATTTGCGATGGGGTGCATCGCCTCTAATTGCCGGAATGTGAGTTTCTGATATAGCTCTGTATAATAATCAGTGAACGCGTTTGCAATCCCTACTGAATCTGTTCTTCTGTTCTATGTGCATTGCAGAGCACCAGAATAATGTAAACCCTCAATCCCACTGGGATAATTAAAATGTCAGTTTACCTGTATTTTTCCCCAGTTCGTATATTCTGTATTTAGATAATTTCCAGGCCATTGTAACTGAATGCATAAACGTTTGTTTGAGGAGCTGGCTTAGCTACTCCAGGTCCCTATTCTCTGCATCTGTAAGCCCTGTAACCGCCCCTTTCTTGAGCAGTTAAATCTGTGTTTCTCAGTCTGCACTCTCTTGCTCTGTCTCTCTCTTGCACTTTACAAAATGCCTCTCCTCAGAATACTGTTTTATACACCCCCATAGGGTAAAGGGGGAAAACCCTGATGGTTTGTTATAATCAAAATAATCCTCAATTTTATCTTTTAATCTGTCTCCCTGGGCCTCACCTTTTAGCTAGCATTAAAGAGTCAAATGCTCCACAGGGCATGATCAGACAATGCTTGGAGTAAAATACAGGAGCCATCCATGACATTGAGCTCAGCTTTTGGCACAAGCAGGTAATCAAGGAAAAAATAGCATCTATTGGGGAGCTGAGTAGTGCGTATATGATGCATGTGTTGCTAGAAATGTCTCAATCTCATAGAGACCATCCATTTTTATATAGCTAGAGATCTAGCACCAGGCACTGGTGTCTACATCTAGGGCCATAATCATTATTCCATTAAAATCTTCCCTTAGAACTAGCATGCTCCTCCACCCACTCCCACACACGGGCAGGGTGATCAAAGACCAATGTTTTGTCTTGGTAGATACTTCTTAGCTGGTCTGCGTAGCCCACTATGTATTTTATGTTCACAGCACAGAATGTTTGCTTTACTGGATCATATGATTTGCGCTGTTTCAGGACCAGTCAAGCGTAGCCCGGGAATATAAGGGTTTTCTGGGAGTCAAAGGACACATTTCCCATCTCTCTCACTGTTCTACGGACAAGGTTTCAGTCCCTAAAATTCAGCAACCTGACAATCATGGGTCTGAGTGACACACATGGGGGGCCTGTCTCAATGCTCAGTGGACCTATTCAGGAAGCAAGGGAGAGTGAGTCTGCTGGAAGGAAGTATCACAGGCAGGCCGACTGGAAATTGTTCTGGGTGAGCCCTTTCTATGTCATCCAAAAACCCATGGAAGCTAAGGGTTATACAATCTAGACCCAGCCTCTGCCTGGATGAACTCACCTTGCCCATTTTGGGTGGTTGTAACCCCTCTGGCTCTGCCAGAGTGATCTCCTTATAAGGCTGATGAAGTCGTTTTGCAAATTTGTCAATCTTGCCCTCCTTCAGTGTTATTTTGTCTTTGGCCATTGTTAATGGTGAAGTTCAGTTCCAAGCTTTCAAGGGAGGTGTGTTGTTGCACTTATGTAGTCTTATATATAACCAAAACCACTAAACCCCACCTTGCGGGTGGTTGTGCAGGGCAATTGCAGGGTGACTAGAATAGTGACATTAATTATTCCGTATCTGAGTAGCTGTCTTTAGAATAGGGGCCAGTGTTGTACAAACATTTCATCTCTGTGCCTCAGGAAAAATCCATCAATCCTCATTGTGTCGCCAATTATTAGGTTTCACATGCACAGCGCTTGCGCTGTGCTTGTGAAATCTATTGTTTTTAATATATCTTAAAAGGGACTTACATGCCACCTTCAATTCTTATTGGTCCATGTGCTTGTCAGTTTGTTTTGCTCAGTTTCTATTGGTTGTAGCCTGTTCTCCCTTATCAGTTTCCTGAGGCCTAACTACTCATTTCCATCCGCGTTGGTGGTTCAAACGTTTTTTCTTTTGGTTAACCTCTCCCTGGCTGCATGCATTTAGAGCTTGCTTTTTGTTTTGTTGTTTGTCTCGTACTGTATGCCATTTTTTCCTGCTTTCTCCAATGTCTTTTATTTCAACTTTTTTATCCCGCAATTCAAGCATGCTTGTGAACTGATGCCCAAACTTGAACCCGGCTACCCAGCTCCAAGGTCGAAAATTCTGGCTGTTATGCCACTTCCTCTGTCCTGCCCCTGCTCTCTATTTTTTCCAAACAAGCACATGTTTTTGCAGACTGCTTCCCCTCATACCCCGTCATTGCTTGCACCCGCCATCCCCAGCCCTGGTCATTACTTTCCACCACCACCCCCGCCCCATCATTACTTGTATTTTATTTTGCAGTGTTTCCTGAAGTTGCATCAAGTATCCTAGGATGAGAAAAAACAGGGAAAAAGAGTGGGAGGGCTGGAGTCTTGAGCAGACCTCGTTGATAAAACTGCAAAATTTGGTGATTTGTCCTTGCAGTCCCTCTCCTTCATCCCCGACCTTCTTCTGCTCTCCCATTGCCTTGTCTTTCATTCTCATCCCTTATTTTCCTCTCTCTCTTCCCATTTTCCACCCCTTCTCTTCATCCTGTGCCCTCCATCTGTATTCCTTGCTGCCTTTTACTCCCCTGCTGGTCACTCCAGCCTTTCACTCCTACTTTTCTCCCTTGATTTCCCCTTCATTTTTTCCTGTATGTGTGAAAACAGGCACCTTAATTAGACATGAGTACGGAGACAGATGGTGGAAGGGACTGTTGCGTTAACTCTTGTGTTTTATTAGAGACCTGCAAGGTGGAGCAGGGCAAACAAACTATGAAATCAATTTAAAAAAATTTGCGATAATTGTTTTGTAAGGGAAGAGAAAACTGCTGATGCTCCTTGCTAGCAGAAGAGAAAGAGTGAGGCTGTGAAGTTCATTAGCAATAATGTTATTTATGTAATGATGTGTGTATTGCATTGAGTGGCGTGCGAGTGCTTCTGTACAAGTGCTGTAGGCATTGCCAGTATCTGAGCATCTGTTTTTGTTTATAGGTGCATGTGCTGCCTGTTTGTATTCTGTTGCAGAGTGTACTGGTTTTGTTCTTTTACATCTGAAAGTCTGGAGCTTGGTGTTCCTGTGCTTGCAGGGCATGTGGCAAACATCCAGAGAATGTGTGCTATCCATATTTTTTTTTAATGACATGAAGATGACATTAAGAGAGATACTGCTCGCTCACAGATACCATCCCAACTCAAAGAGCATTTCCGCAAAAAAACTTCCTTTTCTTTAAAAAAAAGTTTGGTATTGTTATTTTTATTACAAGTGCATCTCATTTCCAATTTACATGTGTAAATGGGACTGCAAAGCCCCCCCCCTCCCCCTTTCACTTCCACTGCGCCTTTCTGGTTGCAGCAGCAGGCAGATCGGTAAAGCTTAAGTTGTCCTCCAGCTAGGACAACGGTAAAACTTTGCTACTCTCATGCCTCACTTTAAAACACACCCCGTTTAATGAAAGAAACCTCCATCCCAGGCCTTTCAGCTAAAACTATTTCAACTACTGCCCTTTTTGTGCTAAAACTATTCAAAGTTTTGGTTGTTTCACAGAGATTCTGGCACCAGTGCTTCTTGATTTGAATGAGCAAACTCATATTTTGTTTGCCTTCGACAAAAAACGATTTACAGTTCGGAGTGCCATTTTGTTGTGAGTGTTTGGCGATGATTTTCACACAGCAACAATCAATCGTGTTTGGGTGGAAATAACACAGTATGGGACTCATTTATGAAAACTGCTGTATCGCGGCATGAAAACAGAGATAAAACAGTTTTCACTGCGCCCCCTTTCGACACGGTGGATGCGCCGTATTTAATGTATGGCGCTTCATGTCGTAAGGTGTTACAGATATGTCAGTATCTCTGACGTATCTGTAGGCACAAAAGTAACACATTGCTGGGGTGTGTCTGAAAACAGAGGCCACTCCAGCAATGTGTTCTTTCATGTGAAAGGGCCTGCGTCAGTCTTTTTTTTTTTATATATCTTTATTGATCTTTTGTACAGACAAACACCATAAATAGCGACATGTGCCATATCAATGTGCATACAATGCTAATTATTCACACTCCAAATATAATCGGCTGCAGCCCAAGTACAGCAGCATCAAGCTTTATCCGAGTTCGGACATCTCCCCCCCAGTATCTTATATATGATGCCTTGATCATGAACAATCTCGCGGATCCCTGCTATGGCCCATGCCCCCCAGGCTTCTGTACTACAGATGGGCCTGCGTCAGTCTTACGCCTGCTGTGAGACAGGCGTAAGATTTTGACGCAGTGGCGTCTTAGAAGTGGTGCAGTGAAATCTGATAGATTTCACTGCGCCACATTTACCAGATTTTCTTGCAGGGGAACGCCCACCCTGCAAACATTATACATGACGCAGGTATAATGTAGCGCAGGGGTTAAAAAGTGACGCAGTGACAGTTCAAAAGTGGTGCAAGGGGCTCATATATAAGCCCCTATGCTTTTTTACGATTTTAATATAGCGTGATCTGGAATCAAATGTATTATTGAGCTTTACATGAGCAAGAGTTATATTACACAAGCTCACATTCATAGTTGTTAGGTACATGGAGATTAATTGATGCGCCCAGGATTGCAAGATGTTAAACTGGTGCTGGGACTCAAGCCTGATTCCCCAGCCCCCACCCCTTCCCCATGAAGTCCCTCACTACCATTCTCAGCCCACCTCATTTCTCCATAAGCCGACCTGACTTGCATTTTTTTTTCGTGATATGCTTTTATTTTTTTAAAGGTTCTTTTTTATTAAACTTTTCAGTAGAGTTCTGTGGTACACGTTCTTTGCAGCAGGCACATTAACCATCTGCGCTACTTTAGGAAGAGTCAAAACTGCCACTAGACAAAATTCTGATCTCTCACCATTAGGAACATAAATCACCAGATTTATCTTGACTTTTTTATTGTTGCCTGAAAACTGCTGGCTCACACGGAAGTTCACATGCTTTTAAACCAATAATTATTTTTAAATTTAAACAAGGTGCCCCGCACTAAAGTAAGTGCCAGATGTGGCTGCACCGGAGTTTCAGTAACCTATATTGTACAACTGCCACCAAACTACAACTTACAACAAAAAACTGCTTACTGTTTATCACATAGGCGAAACCTAATGCATTTACCGAAGCCTAATTCATTTCACCGTAGGAATTTTTCGGATTAGGTTTCACCTATGTGATTAATAATATATATATATTTTTGGTAAGTTTTAAGTTGGTGAGCAGTTGTGCCATATACATTTAAGAAACTCCATGAAAGTGTTATGACTTGTTTTTTGAGAAAGGCAATATATTGTGCAATGTCTGGTGGTTACATAAAGCGGTCCTGTACCTTAGGGGGTGATGTGTAAACCAGAGTGTCAAGCTTTGTGGTGAAAAATGGCTCTACACATTGCTAACACACACATTGCCCAGTTCCCGAAACAGGACAAAATCAAATACTTACATAATAATCCCAAGCATCGTGTACACAGTGACACCAACTTTTATTGCTGAACATGAAAGAAAAGGCATTAAATGGACTTGGGCAATGTGTGCGCTAGCAATGTGTGGAGCCATTTTTCACCACAAATATAGGTTCTTCATCTGTACAAACCTTGTTGCCAGCCTCAGGATGAAGCAGGAAATTGGATGCCCGGTGCGAGAGTGCTATAGAATGGCAGGCGCCATCTTGCACATCAAAACATGCCCTACTCAACACAACACAAGAGAATTACTGGATGTGCAAGTTAGATTTCGGAAAGATCAAGGGTGAAGTGACATCACTGCTGATGTCGGCCGGTTAATTGATAAAAACAAAAGAAAATTGACATATGCTTTATTGACTAAGGCAATATATCTTTGATTGTGTCAACCATGTGAAATTGTGGTACTCCTTTGGGTATCCCAGAGCCTGTCACTGCTCACATTTATACATCGGACAGGAACACTCACTCACTTCAGAAAATGGTGCAACAGACTGATTCCAGGCTGGCAAAGGCCAGGGTTACATTCTTTGACCCTTTCTATTCAACTTATATGCAGGGAACATAATGAGTGAAGCCAGAGCAGGGGTAGGAGCCTCGCTAGTTGCACGCCCACCCATAGATTTGATGCGCCAGTTCTTGATTTCCTGCATACTCACCTGTCCTTAGCCGTGAGGGGAACGGCCAGCAAGGGGGTCCGCTAGCCTACCTCCCGCATCTCGCATCCTGCCGTGAGGGGAACGGCAAGCAAAGACTACACTTCCCAGCAGCCCTACGGCGCGTGCCTTTGATGTCAGCAGGCAGCGCCGGGGGTGCTTAAAGACGCTCACTCTGCCCCGCAGCACGGGACAAGCCAGTTCTTGATTTCTTTTCCTGCATACTCACCTGTCCTTAGCTGTGAGGGGAACGGCCAGCAAGGGGGTCCGCTAGCCTACCTCCCGCATCTCGCATCCCGCCGTGAGGGGAACGGCAAGCAAAGACTACACTGCTTAAAGACGCTCACTGTGCCCCGCAGCGCGGGATGCGCGCGGGCGGCGCCCGGGCCAAGCCCGGGCCAAGGGCGGGCCCGTCCTTGCCCGTCAGGGACCGTGGAGGCCGGGCTGGGCCACCCCCCTAACATTTGAACGTTTAGTAAGTCCCTTTGTGACAATGACTCTATGCTAATTATTTGTAGTTTAGTATTTCTTGCCTATTACATTGGTGTGTATTTTACTATATGGCAGGGAAAGGGAAGCATACAGGGTGGGGTGGCATAGTATCTGGTACCTTAGATCAGTTCATAACTAGGGCTGTTTCGGTCCTAGAACATGAAATTGCCATAACTGAGCGGCGCCTTTCTACCGAGCCAATGCATGCCAGACGTTCATCTATAGGACCACTAGCGCTAGTAAAATCCCATATTAGGTCAGTGGGGTGTGGTACTGGTGATTTGCCACAGCACGGGAATGTTGAGGTTAGCCCCATTATTTTACAGGATAGTACGAAGAATATGGAGGACTTTGGTGAGGCTGCCTTTGTACCAGAGGGTACCTCGAGATCTGAAGCAGCCTATCCGCAGACAAGGGCTAGTAAAAAAGTAAAAAGCTCTAGTAACTTGAAGAGGAAAAGAGGCGGGGACATACAAGGTGGGAGGCAGCCAAAAATTCTTAAAGCTCTGAAAAATACGATTAAAGTGCCTGGTGTTGTACTAGTTGATGATCGTTCGGATGATCGTTCGGTTCTGGTCGAGGCAGACAAATGTTCTTTTGATCAGCCACAACCAGGAGAAATGATCCCCCAGATTGAACAGGTGGTGCGATCATTAATACTCCCCCTTCTAGAAAGGGTAAAACTGGTTAACGAAAGAATTGAACACCTAGAACAAACGATCCTTGATAATTTTATGTTCACAGCACAGAATGTTTGCTTTACTGGATCATATGATTTGCGCTGTTTCAGGACCAGTCAAGCGTAGCCCGGGAATATAAGGGTTTTCTGGGAGTCAAAGGACACATTTCCCATCTCTCTCACTGTTCTACGGACAAGGTTTCAGTCCCTAAAATTCAGCAACCTGACAATCATGGGTCTGAGTGACACACATGGGGGGCCTGTCTCAATGCTCAGTGGACCTATTCAGGAAGCAAGGGAGAGTGAGTCTGCTGGAAGGAAGTATCACAGGCAGGCCGACTGGAAATTGTTCTGGGTGAGCCCTTTCTATGTCATCCAAAAACCCATGGAAGCTAAGGGTTATACAATCTAGACCCAGCCTCTGCCTGGATGAACTCACCTTGCCCATTTTGGGTGGTTGTAACCCCTCTGGCTCTGCCAGAGTGATCTCCTTATAAGGCTGATGAAGTCGTTTTGCAAATTTGTCAATCTTGCCCTCCTTCAGTGTTATTTTGTCTTTGGCCATTGTTAATGGTGAAGTTCAGTTCCAAGCTTTCAAGGGAGGTGTGTTGTTGCACTTATGTAGTCTTATATATAACCAAAACCACTAAACCCCACCTTGCGGGTGGTTGTGCAGGGCAATTGCAGGGTGACTAGAATAGTGACATTAATTATTCCGTATCTGAGTAGCTGTCTTTAGAATAGGGGCCAGTGTTGTACAAACATTTCATCTCTGTGCCTCAGGAAAAATCCATCAATCCTCATTGTGTCGCCAATTATTAGGTTTCACATGCACAGCGCTTGCGCTGTGCTTGTGAAATCTATTGTTTTTAATATATCTTAAAAGGGACTTACATGCCACCTTCAATTCTTATTGGTCCATGTGCTTGTCAGTTTGTTTTGCTCAGTTTCTATTGGTTGTAGCCTGTTCTCCCTTATCAGTTTCCTGAGGCCTAACTACTCATTTCCATCCGCGTTGGTGGTTCAAACGTTTTTTCTTTTGGTTAACCTCTCCCTGGCTGCATGCATTTAGAGCTTGCTTTTTGTTTTGTTGTTTGTCTCGTACTGTATGCCATTTTTTCCTGCTTTCTCCAATGTCTTTTATTTCAACTTTTTTATCCCGCAATTCAAGCATGCTTGTGAACTGATGCCCAAACTTGAACCCGGCTACCCAGCTCCAAGGTCGAAAATTCTGGCTGTTATGCCACTTCCTCTGTCCTGCCCCTGCTCTCTATTTTTTCCAAACAAGCACATGTTTTTGCAGACTGCTTCCCCTCATACCCCGTCATTGCTTGCACCCGCCATCCCCAGCCCTGGTCATTACTTTCCACCACCACCCCCGCCCCATCATTACTTGTATTTTATTTTGCAGTGTTTCCTGAAGTTGCATCAAGTATCCTAGGATGAGAAAAAACAGGGAAAAAGAGTGGGAGGGCTGGAGTCTTGAGCAGACCTCGTTGATAAAACTGCAAAATTTGGTGATTTGTCCTTGCAGTCCCTCTCCTTCATCCCCGACCTTCTTCTGCTCTCCCATTGCCTTGTCTTTCATTCTCATCCCTTATTTTCCTCTCTCTCTTCCCATTTTCCACCCCTTCTCTTCATCCTGTGCCCTCCATCTGTATTCCTTGCTGCCTTTTACTCCCCTGCTGGTCACTCCAGCCTTTCACTCCTACTTTTCTCCCTTGATTTCCCCTTCATTTTTTCCTGTATGTGTGAAAACAGGCACCTTAATTAGACATGAGTACGGAGACAGATGGTGGAAGGGACTGTTGCGTTAACTCTTGTGTTTTATTAGAGACCTGCAAGGTGGAGCAGGGCAAACAAACTATGAAATCAATTTAAAAAAATTTGCGATAATTGTTTTGTAAGGGAAGAGAAAACTGCTGATGCTCCTTGCTAGCAGAAGAGAAAGAGTGAGGCTGTGAAGTTCATTAGCAATAATGTTATTTATGTAATGATGTGTGTATTGCATTGAGTGGCGTGCGAGTGCTTCTGTACAAGTGCTGTAGGCATTGCCAGTATCTGAGCATCTGTTTTTGTTTATAGGTGCATGTGCTGCCTGTTTGTATTCTGTTGCAGAGTGTACTGGTTTTGTTCTTTTACATCTGAAAGTCTGGAGCTTGGTGTTCCTGTGCTTGCAGGGCATGTGGCAAACATCCAGAGAATGTGTGCTATCCATATTTTTTTTTAATGACATGAAGATGACATTAAGAGAGATACTGCTCGCTCACAGATACCATCCCAACTCAAAGAGCATTTCCGCAAAAAAACTTCCTTTTCTTTAAAAAAAAGTTTGGTATTGTTATTTTTATTACAAGTGCATCTCATTTCCAATTTACATGTGTAAATGGGACTGCAAAGCCCCCCCCCTCCCCCTTTCACTTCCACTGCGCCTTTCTGGTTGCAGCAGCAGGCAGATCGGTAAAGCTTAAGTTGTCCTCCAGCTAGGACAACGGTAAAACTTTGCTACTCTCATGCCTCACTTTAAAACACACCCCGTTTAATGAAAGAAACCTCCATCCCAGGCCTTTCAGCTAAAACTATTTCAACTACTGCCCTTTTTGTGCTAAAACTATTCAAAGTTTTGGTTGTTTCACAGAGATTCTGGCACCAGTGCTTCTTGATTTGAATGAGCAAACTCATATTTTGTTTGCCTTCGACAAAAAACGATTTACAGTTCGGAGTGCCATTTTGTTGTGAGTGTTTGGCGATGATTTTCACACAGCAACAATCAATCGTGTTTGGGTGGAAATAAGACAGTATGGGACTCATTTATGAAAACTGCTGTATCGCGGCATGAAAACAGAGATAAAACAGTTTTCACTGCGCCCCCTTTCGACACGGTGGATGCGCCGTATTTAATGTATGGCGCTTCATGTCGTAAGGTGTTACAGATACGTCAGTATCTCTGACGTATCTGTAGGCACAAAAGTAACACATTGCTGGGGTGTGTCTGAAAACAGAGGCCACTCCAGCAATGTGTTCTTTCATGTGAAAGGGCCTGCGTCAGTCTTTTTTTTTTTATATATCTTTATTGATCTTTTGTACAGACAAACACCATAAATAGCGACATGTGCCATATCAATGTGCATACAATGCTAATTATTCACACTCCAAATATAATCGGCTGCAGCCCAAGTACAGCAGCATCAAGCTTTATCCGAGTTCGGACATCTCCCCCCCAGTATCTTATATATGATGCCTTGATCATGAACAATCTCGCGGATCCCTGCTATGGCCCATGCCCCCCAGGCTTCTGTACTACAGATGGGCCTGCGTCAGTCTTACGCCTGCTGTGAGACAGGCGTAAGATTTTGACGCAGTGGCGTCTTAGAAGTGGTGCAGTGAAATCTGATAGATTTCACTGCGCCACATTTACCAGATTTTCTTGCAGGGGAACGCCCACCCTGCAAACATTATACATGACGCAGGTATAATGTAGCGCAGGGGTTAAAAAGTGACGCAGTGACAGTTCAAAAGTGGTGCAAGGGGCTCATATATAAGCCCCTATGCTTTTTTACGATTTTAATATAGCGTGATCTGGAATCAAATGTATTATTGAGCTTTACATGAGCAAGAGTTATATTACACAAGCTCACATTCATAGTTGTTAGGTACATGGAGATTAATTGATGCGCCCAGGATTGCAAGATGTTAAACTGGTGCTGGGACTCAAGCCTGATTCCCCAGCCCCCACCCCTTCCCCATGAAGTCCCTCACTACCATTCTCAGCCCACCTCATTTCTCCATAAGCCGACCTGACTTGCATTTTTTTTTCGTGATATGCTTTTATTTTTTTAAAGGTTCTTTTTTATTAAACTTTTCAGTAGAGTTCTGTGGTACACGTTCTTTGCAGCAGGCACATTAACCATCTGCGCTACTTTAGGAAGAGTCAAAACTGCCACTAGACAAAATTCTGATCTCTCACCATTAGGAACATAAATCACCAGATTTATCTTGACTTTTTTATTGTTGCCTGAAAACTGCTGGCTCACACGGAAGTTCACATGCTTTTAAACCAATAATTATTTTTAAATTTAAACAAGGTGCCCCGCACTAAAGTAAGTGCCAGATGTGGCTGCACCGGAGTTTCAGTAACCTATATTGTACAACTGCCACCAAACTACAACTTACAACAAAAAACTGCTTACTGTTTATCACATAGGCGAAACCTAATGCATTTACCGAAGCCTAATTCATTTCACCGTAGGAATTTTTCGGATTAGGTTTCACCTATGTGATTAATAATATATATATATTTTTGGTAAGTTTTAAGTTGGTGAGCAGTTGTGCCATATACATTTAAGAAACTCCATGAAAGTGTTATGACTTGTTTTTTGAGAAAGGCAATATATTGTGCAATGTCTGGTGGTTACATAAAGCGGTCCTGTACCTTAGGGGGTGATGTGTAAACCAGAGTGTCAAGCTTTGTGGTGAAAAATGGCTCTACACATTGCTAGCACACACATTGCCCAGTTCCCGAAACAGGACAAAATCAAATACTTACATAATAATCCCAAGCATCGTGTGCACAGTGACACCAACTTTTATTGCTGAACATGAAAGAAAAGGCATTAAATGGACTTGGGCAATGTGTGCGCTAGCAATGTGTGGAGCCATTTTTCACCACAAATATAGGTTCTTCATCTGTACAAACCTTGTTGCCAGCCTCAGGATGAAGCAGGAAATTGGATGCCCGGTGCGAGAGTGCTATAGAATGGCAGGCGCCATCTTGCACATCAAAACATGCCCTACTCAACACAACACAAGAGAATTACTGGATGTGCAAGTTAGATTTCGGAAAGATCAAGGGTGAAGTGACATCACTGCTGATGTCGGCCGGTTAATTGATAAAAACAAAAGAAAATTGACATATGCTTTATTGACTAAGGCAATATATCTTTGATTGTGTCAACCATGTGAAATTGTGGTACTCCTTTGGGTATCCCAGAGCCTGTCACTGCTCACATTTATACATCGGACAGGAACACTCACTCACTTCAGAAAATGGTGCAACAGACTGATTCCAGGCTGGCAAAGGCCAGGGTTACATTCTTTGACCCTTTCTATTCAACTTATATGCAGGGAACATAATGAGTGAAGCCAGAGCAGGGGTAGGAGCCTCGCTAGTTGCACGCCCACCCATAGATTTGATGCGCCAGTTCTTGATTTCCTGCATACTCACCTGTCCTTAGCCGTGAGGGGAACGGCCAGCAAGGGGGTCCGCTAGCCTACCTCCCGCATCTCGCATCCTGCCGTGAGGGGAACGGCAAGCAAAGACTACACTTCCCAGCAGCCCTACGGCGCGTGCCTTTGATGTCAGCAGGCAGCGCCGGGGGTGCTTAAAGACGCTCACTCTGCCCCGCAGCACGGGACAAGCCAGTTCTTGATTTCTTTTCCTGCATACTCACCTGTCCTTAGCTGTGAGGGGAACGGCCAGCAAGGGGGTCCGCTAGCCTACCTCCCGCATCTCGCATCCCGCCGTGAGGGGAACGGCAAGCAAAGACTACACTGCTTAAAGACGCTCACTGTGCCCCGCAGCGCGGGATGCGCGCGGGCGGCGCCCGGGCCAAGCCCGGGCTAAGGGCGGGCCCGTCCTTGCCCGTCAGGGACCGTGGAGGCCGGGCTGGGCCACCCCCCTAACATTTGAACGTTTAGTAAGTCCCTTTGTGACAATGACTCTATGCTAATTATTTGTAGTTTAGTATTTCTTGCCTATTACATTGGTGTGTATTTTACTATATGGCAGGGAAAGGGAAGCATACAGGGTGGGGTGGCATAGTATCTGGTACCTTAGATCAGTTCATAACTAGGGCTGTTTCGGTCCTAGAACATGAAATTGCCATAACTGAGCGGCGCCTTTCTACCGAGCCAATGCATGCCAGACGTTCATCTATAGGACCACTAGCGCTAGTAAAATCCCATATTAGGTCAGTGGGGTGTGGTACTGGTGATTTGCCACAGCACGGGAATGTTGAGGTTAGCCCCATTATTTTACAGGATAGTACGAAGAATATGGAGGACTTTGGTGAGGCTGCCTTTGTACCAGAGGGTACCTCGAGATCTGAAGCAGCCTATCCGCAGACAAGGGCTAGTAAAAAAGTAAAAAGCTCTAGTAACTTGAAGAGGAAAAGAGGCGGGGACATACAAGGTGGGAGGCAGCCAAAAATTCTTAAAGCTCTGAAAAATACGATTAAAGTGCCTGGTGTTGTACTAGTTGATGATCGTTCGGATGATCGTTCGGTTCTGGTCGAGGCAGACAAATGTTCTTTTGATCAGCCACAACCAGGAGAAATGATCCCCCAGATTGAACAGGTGGTGCGATCATTAATACTCCCCCTTCTAGAAAGGGTAAAACTGGTTAACGAAAGAATTGAACACCTAGAACAAACGATCCTTGATAATTTCTGTTCACTAAAAAATGTAGTAAAACTAGCAACTAAGGGTAGAGCCAAGTTTAATTCCATGCCTTCTGAAGCATCAATGATTCCTGCACTTATTCCCACAGCTGATCCTGTTGTGATAACCAAGGCCTCCCCAGGAATTGACCCTCATAAGGCTTCTGCTAATGTCAAACAATCTAATCTAGGGGCTGGTCCAAAAAGCAATGGTCCTGGGGGTAACATTAATAAGGAAAACAAGGGAGAGAGAGAAGATGTACATAGAGAGACCAATGACAAATCCATTAAATCCTCCGTGGCCCACATTCATCTTCCTCCTGATTCCCTTCCTTATGTTGCTGTATTAACTGGTGTCCCCGAAACAAAAGGCGGCAAACCAGAATCTTATCAAGAACTTAAAAACAAAGTGACATTCTGGTTAAATAAGAATAGACCAATTCCCAACAACAGGAATGGGAAGATCCTATTTGTCAGAAGGTTTAGCTGGGTGGGATCCAGACCAAAAGATGTTCTGGGTGACTCCATTTTTGTTAATTTTAAAGATAGGCGCATTGCGCGTTTTATCTGTAACTGTGAGTTTCCTGGGGATTGGTCGGGGATTGGGGTGCACGATCTAAATTATTTTTATCACTCAGCCCCTAATCCAGATCGAAGATCTGGACAGGACTGGGTAGGTAGAGGAATAAAATCTGGGCTTATTATTCCCCCCTTGATCATTACAATGGCTTGTGTAATCGAGATGACCTGGACTGACCGGTGATAGAGGGGCCGATTCTATTAGTTTCCAGGGATGCCACTGCAGTTGAAGATGTACTTATGGGTGGAGTAGATGCACCCCATACTGTATTGTCCAGTACGATTAACACAAAAAGGGTCACAACTTTATATGAGAACATGGAGAACCAGAGACAAATCGAAGCAAGTTCCTATATTACCCACCATGTTATTAAGTTTGGACCAGGGCGGGTACAATGATTTCTTGGAACATTGCTGGTCTGAAGGTAAAAATTGATTCTCCTGAATGGGTCGGATTCGTCGGTAACTACGATGTCTGCCTTTTTCAAGAAACCTGGTCCTGTGAACCACAGTTTTTGCTGGGATATTAGAATTTTCACGTTCCAGCAACAAAGGGACCTAAAGGGCGTCCTATGGGTAGTCTAACTATTTGGGCTCGCCAAGATTTATTTTCAACGGCCAGAGAGATATCTACAGGGTCTCCAGATATTCAACTAGTCAGGTTATCTTTGGGTCTCCTGGGCGATTTGGATATTTATAATTTGTATCTCAGAGGGACCAAGGGGACAAGGTCACGGGTCCTGGCTAACTTGGATTCCCTCATAGACCAGCACTCGAGTGAGAGGGGAGTGCTTGTCGCGGGGGATTTGAATGTTACTTTTGAGCCCCTTCTGGATTTAGATTCTGATTGGGGTCTTGATCCTGAGGAAGATCAGCTTTGGGGTATACCTGGACTTGACCTCGAACCTATTAAAAGGTGGTCTGAGGTTGTAGTCCAGGTCAATGCTCTCTGTTACGAGAGAAGTCTCAGAGCATTGAATGGCAGGACGCCGGGTGACAAGATAGGGGCCAACACATTTGATAATGGTCGCTATAAAAGTAGAATCGATTATGTCCTCTGTAGAATGTAGTTATGGCAATCTGTAAAAGATATGGTGGTCGAACCAAGAGTTGAGAGCGACCATAATCCTATATGTGTAGGGCATAGCTGGTGGAAGAGTGGTCAAATGGAAGTAGGGGTGACGGAATTCAAGCCACCTGAAGTTGTCCCTTCTAATGATATGCGTAGGCTTAAGTGGCGTGAGGTCAAGACTAATGATAAAGCCATTGCTAACATTGATAACGAGTTAGCTAAAGTTATATTGGAACTCGTGCGCGCTATGGCAACCGAGGCAGGTAGTGCTCTAGTTATAGAATCCCATGAATTTTTTTGGGAGGGAATATGCTGGCATTTTCTGAAACCAGCAAGGAAAGCAAAAAAGGTGCCATCTAAACGGTCACGATGGTACGATGGCGATTGTAGGAGAGCCAGAGCTGATTTGGCAGCAGCCCTTTCTAGTGGAAATAACGACAGTGTCCGTAAGGCCAGACAAGTATATAAAAAATGTATAGGGCAGGCTAAAAAGAAATGGGATGAGCTCCACTGGTTAGACTTAAAAGGAGCAAGCTATTCCAGGGATTCAAGATTGTTTTGGAATATTATTAAGTGGGATAGAGGTGGTCTGCCTGATAGACCCTCAAACCACGTTACACAAGAGGAATGGTTAAAATATTTCAAACCGCAATATGCATGCAATCCCGATTTTAATTCCACTTGGGAGACAACTTATGTTTTTTATTCCTAAGGTCCTTTTAGTAACAATGATGCCTTAATGGCTTTGGGATCTGTTGTAAGTGGGCGAGCTCCGGGACCAGACGGGGTCCCACCTGATGTTTTTCTCCACAATAAAGATTGTTGGAGCAAGTACATCACATTATTGGCAAATGCTGTGGCCAAAGGTGCGCCAGTCCCCAAATCATGGGGGGGGGTGCAGTTATAATCCCAGTGTTCAAGAAGGGAGACAAGGCACTGCCAGGTAACTACAGGCCAATTAGCCTGATTGATTCAATTCAGAAGGTCATAGGGAGGATGGTTTTGAACCAGATACTAGAGTGGATCGAAGACAACAAGATCATGTCCCCTTTCCAAGCTGGCTTCCGCAAGCTAACTAGTACAGTGGATCAGGTTTTTCGTTTTGTCCAATTACATTGGAAGGTAGTTATCCTGGGTAAAGGCAGTCTCTATGCCGCTTTTGTGGACTTAAGAGCTGCCTTTGATCTTGTGCCCCGTCTACGGTTGTGGGCAGTGTTAGAAAAGTTAGAACTCCCCGTAGAAATTTTGACCCTGGTAATGAGGTTACATGAGACCAACTTTGCCAAAATACAGTGGGGAGGCCCTGGTGATGTCACTCCTGAGTTCCCGGTAGAGCGTGGTGTGCGCCAAGGTTGCACCATGGCCCCCACGCTCTTCTCACTATATATTAACGGGATAGTAGAATGTATGCTTGGCGTCAACACAGATGCCCCAAAGTTGGCCGGAGTGATCACCCCGATATTGATGTTTGCGGACGATACACTTATAGTATCAAAAACACAGAGTGGTCTGCAAAGAGCCTTGCTAGTGTTTGAGGATTTTTGTCTTGGTCATGGTTCAGAGGTAAACGTGGCCAAGACGAAACTTATGGCTTTTAACCCACATTCAAGCTACAGGGGGAAAAAGCTTTTTATGAATGGGCAACCGTTAGAATTGGTGAATAACTTCATTTATCTGGGTATGCACATAGCAAAAGATAATACATGGAGCAAGCATATAGAAATGGCTGCCCTGAAATTCAGGCAAACACGGGGGCCTTAATCAGGGAGCACAAAAAATCTTTTACCAAACCAATAAAACCAGTGCTCCAAGTTTATGAGGCCAAGGCACTAAGTTCTGCGTTATATGGGGCAGAGCTATGGGGGTTTGACCAGTTAACCTCCTTAACTGTAGCTGAAAATAGATTCTTCTGTAGCATAACTGGTCTTCCCCAGAGTACCCCTTTGGTACCTTTAAGATATGAATTGGGTAGGAAGGCCATTTTGGACATAGCTAGACTTCGCCCGATTTTGTATTGGCGGAGGCTCTGGACCACTCCGGAGCTCTCCCTTTATGCCAAAGGTCTCATGGATGTTATAAAACTAGATGTGTTCCACAAGATCGGATGGCTGAGGAACCTTCATGAGACCTTGACAGACCTGGGTATGGAGGGGCTGTGGAGTGACCCAGCGGCTGCTCTGTTCCCCTCAAAGAGATCTTTGAAAATGATATATTGGGAACGAGTTGAACACCATGTATGGATTAGAGCAAATTCCTCTGGGATGACCGGTTGTTACCTGGAGGCAAAAATTACACCTGCTCTAGAACCATACTGGGACTTGGTTACAAAACCTGGCGATAGGAAACTTTATTTTCAGTTCAGAGCTGGTTCTTTACCACTTAGGTCTCTCACAGAAGGATGGTCTAGTGCTAGTGTGGAATTATGCCCCGCCTGTGGGTTACAAGCAGAATCAACTGCCCATTTTCTATTTGTTTGCCCTGTATTTGCTACCCCAAGACGAGTATGAAGACGAGTATGGTTGACTCCAATGTGCAAGACCTTAGGTACTAGGAGTAGTGCTGCTGCATTAAGAATTCTACGCACAAACACTTTATCAATCATCTCTATAGCATTAGCCAGATTTTTGGGGTAGGCATGGTTTTTAAGGAAAAAAGCCTCCAAGAAAATACTTGAAATACCCCTATTAGCACATATAAATTAAGGGATGTGGGTTTCTCCTCTTGTATTATATTATGAACTTTATTAATTGATATCCTTTCATCTTGTAGTAAAAGTTGTTGTTTTTAACTATCCAAATTCGTGACTGGGGAGCCCGCACTGAATGGAGTCACTTAGGTACGCTTGGGGAGGTCTCGGCGTTTGCACAATGTATGGGTAACTGTTGAATAGTCGTGGTGGCTGGAGGGGGTCTGGATGGATGGCGGGGAGGGGGGGGTTCCAGTTTCTTGAGAATAGTGGCCATGCCCTTGGGGTTACCTTGGGCTCGGACTTCTCGGACCCCGGTCCCTCCCAGCGGAAGAGAAGAAGGGGTTGATGCGGGCACACTGACAGGGGGGGCTGGGGGTAGAGAGGGTGGAGGGTTGGGGGTTTAGGGGGGAAGCGAGGGAAGAACGGATTTCTCCTGATGTGTACACTGAGGATTGGATCCTTTTGGTTTTCTCTGTAGTTGGCTTCATTGCGTTGTTTGGAAAACTTTAATAAAAATATTTCGAAAAACAAAAAACTATCCAAATTCGTTATTTTAGTCTTTCTGACTTGTTTAATGCTTTTTAAAAAAAATTTAAGTATTTATTGATGGATTTTAATAATTCTATCGGGCACCAGATGTTATGCCTTGTTATATGTTTGTGTCTTTTATGATCTTTTAAAATCGAATAAAGACTTATGATGATGATAATGAAGAACAAGTTCCAGGACGTGCTTAGGAACGCACGGGTGCCATGTTAATCTATTGGGAGATTAGGTTTGACTCACACTGCTTCCACAACGTTACCAGCCTGTAGACTTTCGTACACATGTATTAAGGAGCTTCTGTATCGGGACTGCTTTGTTTGACAGAGAGCAGGTGATTCAGGGATTTGTGTTTATCGTGTTTCAGACGCACCAGAAGAGGCTGCAGCCTGTGGAATCACCCAAAGCGAAAACGCATCAAGAGAGGGAAAGTACCGATGACAAATACCTGATGCTCTGAAATACGGGTTTTTCGTTTCATTCACAACATTTCATCAAATTAGGATGAGATTTTATACAGAATAAGAGGGGCCCGTACTCGACGCACGCCGTGAGGGGAACGGCAGTTCATTTGTATTTTACCGGAGCGCCGTGAGGGGAATGGCTGTACTACATTGACCAGCAGCCCCAGCAGTCACAGGGGCCGGCGCACAGTATTGACGCCATCAACGCGCCTGGAGGCGCCTTAAGAACTCGGAGCGCCGAGTGCTCCTGGGGGCCCGTACTCGACGCACGCCGTGAGGGGAACGGCAGTTCATTTGTATTTTACCGGAGCGCCGTGAGGGGAACGGCTGTACTACATTGACCAGCAGCCCCAGCAGTCCCAGGGGCCGGCGCACAGTATATACGCCATCAACGCGCCTGGAGGCGCCTTAAGAACTCGGCACGCCTCCCGCATCGCGGGACGCGTGCGGGCGGCGCCGGGCTAAGCCCGGGCAGAGGGCGGGCCGTCTGTGGCCGTCCGGGGCCAGAGGAGGCCGGGTCGGGCCTCTCCCCTTGATTGCATCTGACTAGAGGACTGGAAGCGGGGGTGCCTAGCCAGGTGATATAATTGCGGTTGGTGTTACGTGTTTACAACTTGGAAGTGGAAATTATCCCTGCCTGTAATTGGCTTTGCAATGGCGAAACAGCTGGCTACTTTGGATAATTACCTCGTTAAAGTGGTAAATCAAATCAACAATGAGCGGAGGAAATCTTTGGGGCGTGGGAGTTCACCTTTACCTGCGCCGTTTCCTTCTCCCCCTGTTGTTGATGGTGCATTGGTTTCTGGTGCTGCCAGTGCTCCAGAGGCAGTGTCTGTGGGTACACCGGTCCCTACTATGGAGTTGCCGGAGGTAATTAAGGAGATCCCAGAACAGTCTGTGGAACTATCACCGGTTGCCTTGATTAATACTCCTGAGCGGTCTATTAAGGCGAAGAGAGAAGTTAGGGCGTGCAGGAAAGCACAGCTCAAGTACGGGGGGTCCAACGTCAAGAAAAAAACTGTTCCTATATCTAAGACTATTGTCCGCAATATGGGGACTGTAACGGAGGCCTGTGTCACAAACTTGAACTCTGAGCAACTTGATAGTCTGATCAGTATTATTGAGGCCAAGTTTGTTTCACTTGTTAAACCTCTGGTGGATAAATTAGACTTTATGACAGCCGAGGTTTCTAGGCTGGGTAATCCTTTGTCTGTTCATTGTGGTAATACTGTATGTTCCAGGCCAAACGAAAGCCCTGTACCAGTTAGTAACAACGGGTTAGGGCGCCAAGAAGGTATAGATGGTATTGTGGGCAAGGCAGCTGCATTTACCCCCTCGGCAGATCAGCATAAAAAGGTAGCGGCAGCCCCGTCATTGACGACTCAGAGGACTCAAAGGAATAAGGTAACACCAGTCCATGTATCAGCTGACAACAGCAGGAAGGCCACAACGACACAAGTCAGTAAAAAGGAGGTGCCAGTTTTTAGGGGTAGTTATATGAATCTTCCCCCCGACTGTGCACCCTATGTGGTGGTTCTTACTAATGTTCCGCCTATAGTCCCCAGTCTGTCTACGCCACATCTTGAAAATGATGATTCTCTTAAAAACAAAACTATTTCTTGGTTACACAGACAATGTGGGTTTCCTCTGAATTACTCTGATCAAATACTAAGTACCAGAAGAGTAAATTGGATTGGCAACTCAAGGAAAATCTATAGGGGAGATTGTGTCATTGTGAATTTTAGATATCCACAACATGTTGCTACTGTTTTACTTAGAGCTGCCTCCCTAACCCCTGATGAAGACAAGGTGCATGTACACCCATTGGGTTATTTTTATAATCATTTGAACAAAGTACCTCAGGTTACTAATAGAGGTAGACACCTTTTCCCCATCCCTTCTCCAACCTTTGAGGTTCCAATATATAATAGATTTCAAGCCTTTAGCTCTCTGGACCTGAATGATTGACAGCCAATGGTTGGTGGGTCTAACACAAATGTATATGAAGCCATGATTAATTTGACCCCACAACGGGATAACATTAATATAATGCCTGCTTCTAACAGGGCTACGAATGATCCAGCCAGCATCTGGCCGATGGTTGTGCCTGACGTTGAGAGGGATGCAGCCAATTTGACAGAACTTAGGACCGGGTATACCGGTGCAGGTCCAGTCGATAATCAGATCTGTATCTCTGATAGCTGCTTTAAGAAGGGGATAACCATGGTTAGTTGGAATATAGCAGGGTGGGCCTCAAAGGAAAACAATCATGGTTGGATAGACCTGGTTGGGACATACGATATCCTTTGTCTGCAGGAAACGTGGTGTACTAGTAAACCTAGTGTTGATGGCTTTGTCTGCTATAGCTTGGAAGCCATAGAATCTAGACATGGTAGAGCAAAGGGTGGTTTGCTTTTTCTGTTGTCTGTGGATCTGTCACTCACAGTTGTTAAACATATAACTGTGGGAACACACTCACAAATTCTGTGGGTTAGAGAAAAGGATGGTCATGAGGTGGTTTTGATAAATTTTTATAATAACATTTTTAACAATACCCGACATCTAGTTGTTGAAGAACTAGAAAGGGCACTCATGAAGCTTGTTACCGAAGCAAAAAGTTATTTTAACTTCATCTGGTTAGGTGATTTTAATCTCACCATTTGTCCTTTGTCACTCTCTAGGGCTTGTGGAGTGCTGGATAATAGTGATAATTATATTTCACATTTCCCCCATAATGCATATGGTGGCGCAATTAACAATCTCATGGTATCATATGATTTAGAGTTATTGCAACCTGGTAAGGATGCAGATGGACAACCTATTCTCACTTATACGGGTAGGAGTTTTAATTCCCTCATTGATCATGTTATGGTGTCATCTTTTATTGTGTCCAACTTTCAGACATCAGTAATACAGGATCCTACTCTTAGTGATCATAATCGTATTGTAATGGTAACTGAGATATGGAAGTGTAACAAATTACAGGTGACCAGAAGTCTGTGTAACATTGAGCCGCATAGGTGCAATGGAACACGGTTAAGATGGAAGGGGGAAAAATCGGCAGTTGTTATGGGTAAGATCGTATCCAAATCCATGGCTGAAATTGAAGGCATTCTGAATATGGATAGTACATCTACTGTTATTATGAATAACTTTATTGTAATTAATAAAACTATTGAGGGTGTCTTCACCACTAGTAGGATTGTTAAGTCCTATCAGGGAAAGGGTTGGTTCGATCATACATGTACCTCTATCTTAACCCAATTGAAACAGGCCCTAGGAGTTAAGCCCAGGGACAAAGCCTTGGTTGCCTATCTAAGATCTGAATATAAATTGGCATTGAGTAGGAGGAAGAAGGAATTACAACTAGAAGCGTGGGATAACCTATCGCAGGCGGCTGAAACTTCAGATAACTGCCTGTTTTGGTCCACGGTTAATTCTCCTTTTCTTAGGGATGAGAAAGTACCACACCTTGTAGCTAATGTTGGTAGTGAGGCCTGGATCTCCCTTTTTTCGGCCATTTTTCAAGGAACAGGCCCTATCGATGTTGCACCAAGAATTTGGCCTATAGTTCCTTTAGACATTACTCTGTCAGAAGTTGAGAACAGTATTAAGTCCAGTAGGGGGGGAAGGCGCAGGGTCCAGATGGAGTACCCATGGATGTGTATAAGATAGTACCACTGATGTGGGGACCCATACTTACCCTTGTACTGAATGCTGCTGTAACAACCCTGATTCCACCTACGTGGGGAGATTCGATCATTGTCCCCATCTATAAGAAAGGGGACAAGGCGGTAGCTAGTAATTACCGCCCGATCAGTCTGCTTGACTCCTCAGCAAAAATTATGAGTAGAGTATTGTTATTTAGGCTCGAAGAGTGTGCGGAAGCAAATGAGATCCTGGCAAGCTCGCAATATGGGTTTAGAAAGGGACGTGGAACACTAGATCAATGCCTGAACTTGGATTTAATTATCGGAAAGTATACTAGGGCTAAGCCAGGTACACTATTTCTTTGCTTTGCCGATCTAAGCAGTGCATTTGATCTAGTGTACCATTCTATCTTATGGCCAGTCCTGTTGGAACTTGGCGCACCAGAGGCTATCATTTTTTTCTTAGCAAGATTGTATGATAGAATGCAAACATGTGTGCGTTTCGGGGCTGGAGGGGAGTGTACCCCAAATTTTGATGTAAAACGTGGGATAAGACAGGGTTGTGTCTTAGCCCCTTTTCTGTTTACTTTATTTATTAATGCGGTCGACTCGGTCCTGAAAACAGTTAAAGCAGATGCTCCCCAGATTGGTGGTTCAAGCATACCAGTTCTGCTTTATGCGGACGACGCTGTGCTCCTGTCCCGGACCCCGATAGGTTTGCAGCGACTAATGGACCAGTTTTCAGACTTTATTAGTAAACGAAGGCTAGTCATCAATAAGGGTAAAACTCACACCATGGTTTGTGGTACTAGAGGTAAAAAAAATCATGCCTTTTTTATCGATGGTGTGAAAGTTCAGGATGTAGACAAATTTTGTTATCTGGGTGTTACCTTTTCTCATGACGGTAGTTGGTCCCATGATTTAATGAATGTTAGGTCCAAAATGAAGAAAAGTGCCTATGGTATTTTTAAATTTGCCACTAAGATCGGCGATAGAAGAATCAGTGACATGATCCAAATATATAATGCTAGAAGTGTTTCCATCGCATTATATGGGGTTGGGTTGTGGGGCCATACTAATGTTGACTCCTTGCAAAGGGAAGAAAACTGTTTTGTTAAAAAATTGCTTTGTGCCCCCACCTCAGCCTCCACTGATTTAATCCATAGAGAAGTTGGCGTTGTCCACTTAAGAGACCTGATTTTGTTAAAACCTTTAATGGTATGGCGTGCAATCTGGACTAAGGAAGAGAGAGTTTTTAATCAGTCTGTCATTGAGGACTGCCTTAAACTGGACTATTTTTTGAATATACCTTGGCTCAAGTATATTGTGAATAGCTTTGTTACCATTTTTGGACTCGATATAGTGGCAGATCCAGGTTCTGCTGGTAATTTTTCTAAGTCAGATATGAAGAACACCTTTATGACGTATCGAGCCCAAAAACGTGCAGTTTTAAGTGGACGCCTTTCTTCAGTTATTTTGTACAATAAATATATGTATAATGATGGCTTCCAACTGTACCTGAGCCTGGTGACTAAACCAGCTCATAGGTTCGTTCTGACTAGACTTAGACTTGGGATGGCCCATGGGTTGGTGGCTTTTCCACAACTAAAGAAACAGCCAGTTGGTCCGTGCCCATGTGATGGTCACTCTAAACAGAGTACCCTGCACTTTATGCTAATGTGCACTCTTTTTCTGAACTTGAGGATTGTTTATTTAAAACCAATTTTTAAAAAATATGCTATTGTCATTGTGGAGGATGCTATGAAATTGATTTATGAATTGAATTCCCCGGACAAATGTTTTTTTATTGCCACGTTTTTATGTAAGTCTATTCAGCTTAGGAAAAGCATGATTTTTTTATCTTTTATGTGTTTCTCTTTGTATTGCTTCTTGCTTGTGTGCTTTTATGGTCATTGTTTCTTTGAATGTACCGAATAAAGCTTCATGAAATGAATGAGTGAAGCTGATCTGGAAGAAAATTGTGGAATCAAAATTAGTGGAAGCTACATCAACAACATTTTGTATGGTGATGAAACAACTCGATTAGCAAAAAGTCAAGACTATTTGAGAACCCTCTTAGTAAAAGTCATAATAAAAGACAATGAGCAGAATAAAACAATCATTGGCAAAGCCAATAAGTCTCACCTTTGCTAGAGCTGTGGCTGCTGTTCAGCATGGCTAAAAGTTAGTGGCGTGGAGTGGGGTGGGGCAGATTGGAGCTGGGCAGATTGAGGAAGAGTGGAATGGAGTAGATTGGGGTGGAGTGGGAGTAGAGGGGGTAGAATGGAGTGGGATGGATTGGGGTAGATTAGAGTGAGGTAAAATGACATGGTGAGTTGGGTAGATTAGCGTGGTAGATTGGAGTGGGGTAGGTTGAATTGGGGTACATTGGGGAGGAGTGGGTGTAGACCGGCGGTGGGTAGACTTGAGTGGGGTAGAAGGGTAGATCAGGGTAGATTTGGGTTGAGTGAAGTGAGATATATTGGGGTAGGTTGGAGTGGAGTGGAGCAGATTGGGGTAGAGTGGAATGGGGTGGATTGGGGTATATGGGAGTGGAGTGGGGTGGACTGAAATGGAGTGGGGTAGATTGCTGTGGGTGGGATAGATTGGAGTGGGGCAGATTGGCTGGATTATAGTATGGTATAATGGAATGGAGTGGGGTAGATTGGGGTAGTTTGGAGCGGGGTTGGTTGGAGAGGAGTGGGGTAGACTGTGGGAGTGGGTTAGAGTGGAGTGGTGTGGGGAAGTTTGGAGTGTGGTGGAGTATGGTACATTGGAGTTTGGGAATGGGGTAGAATGAATTGGGGTAGCTTAGGGTGAAGTGGAGTAGATTGGGGTGGAGTGGGGTAGATTGGAGTGAAGTCGGGTAGATTGGAGTAGTGTGAGGTAGATCGGAGTGGGGTATATTGGAGAGGGTAGATAAAAGTTGGGTAGATTGGGGTAGATTGTAGTGAAATGTGGTAGACTGAGGAAGAGAGGAGTGCAATGGATTGAGTAGATTAGAGGGGGATAGATTGGATCGGGGTAGATTGAAGTGGAGTGTGGTAGATTAAAATAGAGGGAGGTAGTTTGGATTGGAGGGGAGTAGATTGGTGTGGATTGGGGTAGATTAGGGTAGGGTAGAGTGGGGTAGACTGGTGTGGGATAGACTAGGTGGATTGCGGTAGCGTAGATTGCAGTCGAGTGGGGTAGATTGGACTGAGATAGATAGGAGTGGGATAGTTTGGAGTGGGTTAGATTGGGTAGATTGGAGTGGAGTTGGATAGATTGGTGTGGGGTAGATTGGGGTAGGGTGGGGTAGATTGGAGTGGAGTAGATTGGAGGAGAGTGGATTGGGGTAGATTGGAGTGTGGTGGATTGCATGGGGTAGATTTGGAGTAGGGTAGTTTGGGGTGGAATTGGGTAGGTTAGATTATAATTGGGTGGGGTGGATTGGGGTGGAGTGGGTTAGATTGGACTGGAATGGGGTAGATGTGGATGGCATGTGGTAGACTGGAGTGAAGTGGAGTAGAATGGAGTGGAGTTGGATAAAGTGTATGTGGGATAGATTAGAATGGGGTGGGTAGATTGGGTTAGGGTGGTTTAGATTGGAGTGGAGTAGATTGGAGGGGAGTAGTTTGGGGTAGATTGGAGCGAGGTAGATTGGAGTGTGAAAGATTGGATGGGGTAGATTGGAGTAGGGTAGATGAAAGTTGGATAGATTTGGGTAGTGTGGAGTGGAATATATTGGGGTAGATTGCAGTGAAGTGTGGTAGATTGAGGAAGAGTGGACTGCAATGGATTGAGAAGATTAGAGGGGGTTGATTGGAGTGGGGTAGATTGAAGTGGAGTGTGGTAGATTGGAGCAGAGGGAGGTAGATTGGAGTAGAGAGGAGTAGATCGGTGTGGAGTGGGGTAGATTAGGGTGGAGTGGGTTAGATTGAGGTAAATTGGAGTGGGGCAAGATAGAGTGGTGTGGGGTAGATTGAGATGGGGTGGAGTATATTGGAGTGGAGTAGATTGGAGGGTAGTAGATTGGGGAGGATTGGAGTAGGGTAGACTGGAGAGTGGCAGATTAGATGGGGTAGATTTGGAGTAGGGTAGTTTGGGGTGGAGTTGGGTTGGGTACATTGGAATTGGATGGAGTGGGGTGGGTGGGGTGGATTGGGGTACAGTGGGATGGATTGGGGTGGAGGGGGTTAGATTGGACTCGAGTGGGGTAGATGTGGGTGGCATGTGGTAAATTGGAGTGAAGTGGAGTAGAATGGAGTGGAGTTGGATAAAGTGGTGTGGGTGAATTGGGATTGGGTGGGGTAGATTGGGTTAGGGTGGGGTAGATTGGAGTGGATTTGATTGGAGGGGAGTTGATTGGGGTAAATTGGAGTGGGGTAGATTGGAGTGTGGCAGACTGGATGGGGTAGATTAGAGTAGGGTATTTTAGGGTGGATTTGGGTAGGGTAGTTTGGAATTGGATGGAGGGAGATGGATTGGGGTGGAGTGGGTTAGATTGGACTGGAGTGGGGTAGATGTGGGTGGCATGTGGTAGATTGGAGTGAAGTGGGGTGTCGTAGATTGGGAAGAGTGGAATAAAGTGTGGCAGATTGGGGTAGAGTGGAGTGGAGTAGATTGGGGTAGAGTGGAGTGGAGTAGATTGGGTGGATTGGAGTCAGATAGGTTGGAGTGGATGGGGTGGAGGGAAGTTGGATAGATTGTCGTGGAGTCGAGATTGTGTGGAGAGAGGTAGATTGGGGGAAAAGTGGACTGGAGTGGGGTAGATTGGAGTCGAGTGGAGTGGGGTAGATAAGGGTGGAGTTAGTGGGTGATATTGGGTGGATTAGAATAAGGTAAATTGGAATGGAGTGGGAAGACTGGAGTGGGGTAGATTGGAGTGGAGTGGGGCAGACTGGAGTGGAGTGGGGTAGATTGGAGTGGTGTAGAATGGCGTGGGGTAGTGTGGTGTGGGGTAGATTGCAGCACAGTGGGGTGGAATGGGGGTGAGGAAGGGTAGATTGGGCAGACTGGAGTGGAGTGAATTGGAGTTGGGTGTTGTGGATTGAAGTGCAGTGTGTTGGATTCGAGTTGGGTAGATTAGGGAGGGGTAGGTTCGAGTATGGTGGGGTAGACTGGAGTGGGGTGGATTGGGGTAGAGTGGGTTAGATTGAAGTGGAGTGGGGTAGGTTTGAGTGGAGTGGTAGATTGGAGTTGGGTAGGTTGGAGTGAAGTTGAGTGGGGCAGATTTGGGTAGAGTGGTGTGTGGTAGAATCAAGTGGGGTAGATTAGTGTGGAGTGGGGTAGATTGGAGTGGGATAGATTGTGGCAGACTGGAGTGGGGTAGATTGTGGTAGAATGGAGTTGGGTAGATTGAAGTGGGGCAGATTGTGGTGGAGTAGGATAGATTGGAGTGGGGTGGGGTAGACTGGGGTGGAGAGTAGTTGGATAGATTGCAGTGGTGTTTGGAGTGAAGTGGGGTAATTTGGAATGGAGGAGAGTAAATTAGATTGTGGTAGATTGGAGTGGAGTGCAGTTGAGTTGAGTGGGGTAGATTGAGTAGAGAGGAGTCAGCTAGACTGGAGTGCAGTGGGTGGGGTGGACTGGAGGGGGGTAGATTGGGGTGGATTAGAGTGGAGTGGGGTAGGTTTGGGTAGATAGGAGCCGAGTGTGCTAGATTTGAGTGAAGTGCAGTGGATTAGGGAGGAGTGGGATAGATTGGAGTGGGTGGGGTTAATTGGGTTAGAATGAAGTAGAGTGGGGTAATTTGGAGTGGAGTGGAGTGGTTGGAGTGGAAGTAGAGTGGGTTAGATTGGAGTGGAGTGTGGTAGATTGGGGTAAAGTGGAGTAGAATGGGGTGGGGTAGATTGGGATAAAGTGGAGTGGAGCAGGGTAAATTGTAGTGGAGTGCAGTAGATTGGATCATAGTGGAGTTGATTGGGGTAGATTGCAGTGGAGTGGGGTAGATTGAGTTAAGATTGAAGTGGGGTAGATTGGAGGGTGTGGGGTAGATTTCGGTAGGGTGGAGTGGGATGGGCAAATTAGAGTGAGGGAGACTGGAGTGGTGTGTGGTAGATTGGGTGGAGTGGGTTAGATTCGATCGGGGTAGATTGTAGCAAAGTGGATTGGGGTGCGCTAGATTTGGGGTACTTGGAGTGGAGTGGGGGAGATTGGAGTGGGTACAGTGGATTGGGGTAAGTGGAGTGGAGGGGCGTGGAGTGGTGTGTTGTGGAGTGAGTGGCACATATTGGAGTGTCTTGGAGTCACGTGGCATGTCGCACAGTGTCTTGGAGTTGAGGGGCGTAAAGTGGACTGGCATGTCGTGTAGTGGCATAGAGTGGAGTGGCGTAGTGTGGAGTATGCATGGTGTGGTAGTGCACTGCCATTACAGGCAACATATTTGCAATTGAAATGACCATTACATTTGCACTGAACGACGGTTTTACTGCACACAAACAATGTGTGCAAATGTCATCACCTAGTGTACTGATGTGTTTTGATCGTATTCAAATATTTGTTTCCACCACACTACAGAATTACAAAACATTTGCTTTATTTGTACCAATTCTAATCTGAAACATCAGCACAGATCCTTTTTTGTGTGCTAAAAGCAAAAAACATCCTAAACCCTCTCCTCTTATATGAATACTAAGCGGATTGTCATAAATTCTCTCACTTTGAAGTCAGAGTAAGAACAATAAACACCAAGCTCTCTCAGGAGAGAGACCTTGACATTTGGCCTCTGTCTTTGAATGCACAGCAAATGTGACTGTATAACAGCAAGATTTAAAATCCTGTGTACAGAAAGCGAGTTTGTGGACGAATACAGTGAACAAGGTTTGGGCAATGGGAGGGATGAACTCAAGCCAGACAGCCTATAGCAAATAAAGACAGAAAACAAGAAAATGTGAGTTACAATACACAAAGCCAATGGTAAGCAACGGGCGGAATGTATTTATAGGTCAGCTTTCTGAATGTCCCCAAGATGTCTTTAGCAAACCAGATATCTGCGCTATATGTAAAAAAAGATTAAAGTGATGGGTACAGTTTCAGCTGTCAAACCATACTCTGCAGATTAGCACTTGGTAGAGTTGTGACAAAAAACTTGGAAAGGATTTTCAAATGCCTTGATGTAGCTACAAGAGTAAAGGTCAGGATTGTGCACACCATGGTGTTCCGCAGGACACTGTGTGGATGGAAAATTGGACAGTGAAGAAACAGGAAAAGTATAGATGCATTTGAACTGTGTTGTTGGAGGCAATTTCTAAGAATACCATGGAGAGTTAGGAAAACAAACAGATGCATCTTGACAAAATGCACAAAACAACAAGCAATGGCAAAGCCAATAGATCTACTTTTGTAGTAGTAAAAGTGCTTGATAATTGATGAACACGTTTGCTTGTTTCTGGATGGGGCTGTATGGATGGGTGAATCATTGAATGAGAGGGTTATGTGATTGGGTGAATTCAGGTAAATTTGGATGAATGAATGGGTAAGTTACCGAGCTTGTGGATTGATGAAATGGTGAGTGTGTACATGGATCAGCAGCAGGAGTGGAGAAAAGCCGTTGATTACCTTCAGTAATAAGTGTGAGTGTGTGGGGAAAAGGTAACATAGACCCCACTCATGCTTAGGAAAATAACAGCAACACTCCACACTTACATATGCCACACATAGTGATGGAACGTCCTATGTAGCTGGAACATTGATACAGCTAAACTGGCATCTTTTAAACATAAACATATCATCTAATCCCCCAAAGAAGAAGATCTTTGAGATGGATTCTTGTTTCCATCTCGAAGTGTCAGTGTAAGACAAAGTGATTGAGATTCCTCAGATTCATAATAATGAAAGATTTCACGTTTTTTTTCCTGACCAGAAAAATGTTGCTTGCAAATCCTGTTGGATCCAGGAGACAAGGCTCTATGGTGCCCTCCAAAAGCAAATCCTTCCCATCTAGAGAAACTGAAGGGCTTATTTTGACTTCCAAGAACGTAATTACTCTGTCATGGT
Source organism: Triturus cristatus (assembly GCF_964204655.1). NCBI lineage: Eukaryota > Metazoa > Chordata > Amphibia > Caudata > Salamandridae > Triturus > Triturus cristatus. Next base: position 191,439,731 of record NC_140588.1, read on the forward strand.
GACAGAGTAAAATACTCTGTCTTCCTCGCAGAGTAACTGCGCTCCGAATTTAGAGATGTCTGCCAGCCCAGTGGACACCTCTTAACATTGGCAGGAATCACCAGGCCCTGGCCAGTCCCCTTCTGGGGTATTTCTCTCCCCCTACTTAGGACAGTGACAATTTTGGGGTCAAAAATAGGCGATGCAGCTGCCTTGCTATATGAACATACGCTTTGACGTACACAGTAGTGGACCATTCGGAAGAGCTGGGGTGCTAAAGGAGGTCATTTTGAGGGGGTGGGGGAGATTTTATGTAGCGCGAATTAGACCCAAAGGTATCAGAGCACTCTACATGAGTGCCAGTTGCTTTACAGAGGGACATATTCATTTTTTTGTTAGGCACGTGGAGATTAAGTGATTTGCCTAGAATTACAGGCTGTTGAGTGCCCTTGCCGAGATTCGAACCCGGTTCCCCAGCTTTGAGTTTGACTGATCTAGCCATTATGCCACATCCTCTCCACTCTGGGTTTTGGACACACATTGGGATACCCCCAGCATGTACGATAATAGAATAACAATTCCCTGCAGCTTTAATCGCTTAGGAAGATCACCACCGCCGCCATCATCATATAACGTGTTGTCTGTACACATGTATTCCAAATGTTGGTTATTCATGACATCTAAACATCTTTTCGTGGAACCAGCGCTCACCTCAAGGATAGAGGCTCTGGATTGTGGACAATTGTCATCATCAGAATGAGGATTTGAACTGTCACAATCAAAAGCACTCTTATATTGGGAGAGTCGTGAGTGGAAGCCGAATGCTTAGTTTTCCAGGCCTTTTACCAAACTGGCTTTGCACCCTTACACTGATTGTGAAACCTAGAGATGCCAGCAGACCCTAGCGTTCGGGCGACATACTGCTACCACCAGCAGGCTGGAGCATTGTGTTTAATATTGCTTTCATAACCAAAGAGCCAATGTAAGTAGCTACATGTTTAAAAGAAAATGAAAACACTTTTTGCACGAAGTTATCCGCAAAAATATCTACAATTCTATAAAATCGCAATTCTTAAAAGTCTCATCCACCTCTACGTTCAGCACCCTTTGACTTAGCAGAGCAGACACGTCATGTGGAATAATTTACCACAATAATGAATTCATATCGTTACTACAAATAAAGACATTCTTTTTCTGTATGTTGCTGGTACGGGAAATGAACCCTTGAAACTTAAAGGAGTGGCAGGCGCTCAATGAAAGAAGCTGCCAGAATAAACAAATATTCTTGAAATAATACAAGGCTTTCCTCCATCATCAAGCTCCTGGGGGCTGTCAAAAGCAAACGAATGAGCCACAGGACTGCAGGTTCGACTGGCCTATAGGGCAACCTACCGGTGCCTGAAGGGCTGGCCTTACAGATCAGTGTATTAGCTAGTTTTGACTGTCGATGTTATAGTCTGCTGTCCATAAAATGCAAAACACCTCTACAACTTGTTTTTATAAGTTTAAAACTACCCTGATTCGCAAATGTCGGCCACTTTTTCACCGATCTGATTTGCTCTTGGGGGCACGTTAAATTTGGTGCCTGGGCATATGTTCTGTCAGTGTCTGACCCCGAGGCTCAACAAACGAACACATTTATGCAACAGTCAATATCAGATGCCCACAGGCAAATTAAAAAGCTAATAAACGAAGGAGCGCCGCACACTCACAACTTAAAATAACAAGGGCATGCGTGACATAAATAGAGAGGCATGTAACACGGAAATGAGGTAACGGGTTAGGGAAGGATAAACACACCTATGAAAGAAGCGTACCTTCCCAAGCAGCAACAGAAGAGAGCTCTGCACATGAAGATAGGCCTGTCCTATTTTTTATGTGTGGAGGTCTGCCCGACTACAGAGTCTCTGAAGTCATAAACTTAGGGCCTCATTTATGAAAAGTGTTGCATCGCTGCAGTAAAACAGCGATGCAACACTTTTCACTGCACTCTACTTGCGACACCATGGATGCTACGTATTTACTGTCCGGCGCTCCATGTCGCACGGAATGTCAGATACGTCAGGAATCTGCTGGCGCAAAAAACTCACACATTGTTGGAGTTGTGTCATAAGCATGACACAACTCCAGCAATAATTGGGGGAGGCCTATACACACTGCACGGTGTCACCCTTACATCTGCTAAGAGGCAGGCGTAAGGTTTTGATGCAGTAGTTTCCTAGAAGTGGCACCGTGAAATCTGATAGATTTCACTGCGCCACTTCAACGAGGCTTTCTTGCGGGGGAACGCCCACCCTGCATACATTATACCTAATGCAAGTATAATGTGGCACAGGGGTTTACCAAGTGATGCATCTGCCTAGATGGTTCACTTTGTAAATGTGGCAGAAGGTGGTGCATTGTTAAGGCCGCCACTGCATCACGAAAAGTGACGCAACGGCGGCACAAAAGTGGTGCAAGGGGCTCATAAATAAGCCCCTCACTATTTAATCGTTTGTTTGTGAATACTGAAAAAGAGTAAAGTTGTAAGTTTACCTTTGGGAATTGGGCCCTGGGTTTTTAAGAGGTGTGTTCCAAATGAAACTGACTGTTTTTATCAAATATTATGAAATGTGTACTTAAGTGCTGGAGAATGAACATGTATGTAATTAGGAGGTAGAATGAAAACGTAATTGATTATGTCATAAACAAAATGCTTCTTTACATTGATAAAACGATTCTGTCTAGGAGAAGCCTCTCCTGCATTAGAGCACAATATTTTAAAAACAGCCGTCAATCAATGACTGGATAAATGAGACCACTACAAACACACTGTAGTAAATGGTTAATTGTAGCTTAAACAATACTGACCAAAACACAACAGAAACAACATCAAAAGTAGGAGTTGAAGATACAGTAACAGCAAAACATCTCTAAATATATGCACCCTAGCATGTAAAAGAGAGTCTCGCTTTCATATCCATTACCTCTTCGTCCCCTTCCCTGTTCCTCTCATAACGAAATATAGCCTTAGAGCCGCTGTTGTGGACTTTACCAGCTATTAAAGGCCCACTCCAGTGTTAAAGACCCGAGCCGAAGGCGAGGGCCTTTAACAAGCGGGCCTTTAAAGGCTATAAGAACATTTCGCTCCTAGAGGGCCGAATGTTCTAATTTGTAAAACAAAGGCCTCACAGAGCCCAAGGGGGCTGAAATCCCCTTAGGCTCCGTAAGCCTTTCTTAAACATTGGAATCCTAATGCTCCAGGCTTCTACTGGCCATAAGAAGCCCAGAGCTCTGCATTGTTTTCAATGGAGCTACCAACATTCCAATGTTCTAATAAGGTATTTATGCCTCCACAGACACCTCTTTTAACCCCTTCTGCGCTCATGACGGAACCACTCCGTCATGAGCCACGGGTGCCGTGTGCTCATGACGGAGTGGTTCCGTCATGCTGCGGCCGTTGGCCGCCGCTCCGCCCACGCTGCGCAGATTCCCCGCCTGTGCGGGCGATTAGCGCAGTGGGCGGAGTCATGACGGAACCACTCCGTCATGAGCACAGCTCAACCGTGGCTCATGACGGAGTGGCTCCGTCATGAGCACAGCGCCACCGCGCTGCCCCCAAACCCCCCCCCAGCGCTGCGGCGGAATTCCCGCCGCAGCCAAGGGGTTAAGGTTTAACCTCCTAAGAATACTACACCATACCACATGCTCTTTCTCTGTCTAACAACATATCTAGCTTTGGCTTACCTCCAAACACCCAGTACTATAACAAGTGTACTTAAGGAACTTCAACATAATCATTGGAATAAATTGATGAGGGAGGAAAGATGTAATAATTGGAACAGGGAAATCTAGACTCAGAGTAATGAAATTACAGGTAAGCAACATATGCATTTCTTCTTCGTCCCCTTTGTAGTAAGGAGGTCCAGGCAGGAAGGATGAAATACAAGAGGCTTTATTGAAGATAGTTACACATAGATAGTTCCAGTACAGCAAGTAGAAGAGCAGCCCTACCAGAAGCAGCCTGCATGCTGCTCAGCCCATTCTCAACTGTCACTTTCAACCACTCAGGCACCCAACATTCCAATCGCATCATCACTCCAACATTCCGTGCAGCACACTCACGAACACACTGGCTAAGCAGGGGATGTAAAGGGCATAACAAGAACTAGAACATGAGTAGGATACTACACCCTTCCCTGTTCCTCTCATTGTGAAATGAGGCATGCCAAAGATATCTGTCAAATAATTACGATGAACATGAGTTCACAACAAAAACAGAAAGCACCTCCAACACTTTATTGTCAGATCTCTCATTATTACTTTATTGCAGATAATACTTTAATATAGCCTTAGAGTCCGCTGTAGCAGGCTATACTGGGGATTAAAGGCCTGCTCCAGCGTACCTTTAATAAGGGAGCGGGCCTTTAATAGCCGGTAGAGCCAAGCTGTGACAGGCTATAAGTCTATTCAAGCATTACGCCTCATCACGGCAGAGTGTTCTAATAAGTGAAACAAAGGCCTTGTTGGGCCTGAGGGGGTTGAAATCCCCTCTCCACTGAAGCCTTTATTCACAGCTGTTGATGTGAAGGTTCTACAGTTATCAGCTCACGTCAGGCCACAGCTGTTTAAAATTCTTAGGAAGAGGCTGAAGTCATCCTCTGGTTTTTCCCGACCTGGTTGAACTGCTTTTTGTAGTTCAGCCAAGCCAGGGAGACCCAGGAGCTGAGCAGCATGCGCCCCTCCCTCTTTCTGAAGGCCTAGTGAAACTGAGCCAGAAGAGGTGGGAAGGGTGAAGGCTGAGTGTGTCCTCTGGCACAGACTCTGCCTTTCGTTTTCCTCTCCAGAATGAATATATTTTCGAGAGGCAGGGGACAGAGAAAGGCAGAGGCTTTGTATTAGGACACTGAAACGTGGGAAGCAGCGGCCTCTACTAGTTCATATAGGTCGCTTGTGCTCCATTGTCTTCAATGGAGCTCTCAACATTCCAATTTTCTAATGCCAAAAACATCTTAGCAATTAGAAACATTGTCAATCCTGTAATGTCTCTCAAAAGGGTAGGGATTAGCTCATGTTGAACATCTACTTGAAGGCTGTGCTGTTGAGTCAAGCTCCAGCTCCAACACATTCCTCTCCGCCAAGGACTGAGTGCACTGCATTGGTCAATCAGTCTGCTTCTCTCCTTATTTATCTGTGTGTGATATCACTAGCCCTAATTTACATAACGAGATGGGAGGAGACTATATATTGTTATTGTCACCGGTCAAGTATCACAGTCAAGCCATATGTGAGCAACCTTCTTCTGGTCTTTGGGTTCAGCTGACCATTGAGAGCATGGGCAGGCTCTCATGGGGCTTAGGAAGTGGGGATTTTGTGGGCAGCAAAACTATCAATGTGTAATTGAAGAATGGGACAGCTTCTTAAGAGCTGCCCCCTTTCATTAAGCCCTACATCTAGTTCAATTGTGACAATAAACATACAATTCCCCTGCATTTCTCGCACAGAAACTCGTGATATCCGGAGGAGCCAGAAACTCCCATTCTGCTAGAGACCTTTTGCTCCAACCAGCACGCTTCCGAAAAAAAAAACTACAATCGGGCCTTCTCTGGGGCTGCTAAAAGAATATGGAACTCTCTCCCGCCCACCATCAGAAGACCTTCCTCTTTGGCACGCTTTAAAAAGGAGACCAAAACTTTCATAATGGGCAAATTCCTCGCCTAACTATTACATTACAATCACCTCATCAACTTTGTTCCACCCATCATTACGACCTTATCCATAGTTCTTCCGGATGATTCCTTTTAGGCTCATCTGGGCTTCCCACCCGGGAGTTAAAACTGCTTGTTCTCTTGTATAATGTATCTACTTGCTTTTATCCCAAATGTATCCGGGTTTTGAGACTGCTTGTTTTTCTTGTATAATGTATCTACATGTTTTCTTGTATACCACACGTCAATCCTGTAAATCGCTCTGATTCCCTCACGGGCCTGGTATGCGCTCTATAAAACTTTAAAATAAAAATAATAAATAAATAAAAATCTTTGATGCATTCTGTGAGATTTAATAGTTCCAGGCAAACCCAGGAAAACTTTGAGAGAAGGGGCTTTGACCAAGACGCACAAAAAACATTCAGCGAGTCCCCAATGTCATCTCATAAAGGTAGATAGCTTTTCCAACAAAAAGTAACAGAGGCCACATAAGATAAAACACTCTTCCTTGAAGTATAACGTCGGTAACTATGTAAATGTACTTTAATCATTAAAAAAAAACCTTGTTAATGCAACAAACTCCCTGGAGGCGTAAGCCTCTTGGGGCTTACCAGTGTCAGTGTGGCAGTTCAAGAAGGTGCTAAAAAGTAGGTGAAAATTATTTCTGTACATCAGACTTGGGCTTTCTCAATCGTAAAATGCATTTACCTTACATGGCCGCTTCCTATGTAGGAAATGTAACTCTAGGCAATTTGGGGCCTTATTTATGAGCCCCTTACGCCACCGTTGCGCCACTTTTTGTGACTCTGCGGCGGCGTTAAATATGTGCCACACTGTGCTACATTATACTTGCGTCAGGTATAATGTATGCAGGGTGGATGTTCCCCCGCAAAAAAGATTCGTAGTAGTGGTGCAGGGGTAACAGACACAGACACATGAGGGGTACACACACCCAATTCCCACAATTGGGGCCCAGTAACCTCTGACTGCCCTGTGGCTTCCGAACTGATTCAACAGATGCGTGGTAAAAAAAAAGCCTTTTCACCTCAAGCATGCAAGATCAAAGCTCCACAATTGTCACAGTCGTTTCTATAGATCCAGCTGCTGTGATCACATGGTCTGGTGAAGACTGGCTTTCCATCAACATCCCATATGTGATCGCACCCTTTGCTCTGCGAGTGGATATACAGGTATGGCAGAGAGTTTGATGGACAAACGTAGTTCCTCATCATTCAAGGAATGGCACTGTTCTGGGAAGGTCAGCACTTTCATGAGACTAAGGGGCTGATTTAGATCTCGGCGGATGGCTAACTCCTCCACCACAGTGACGAATATCCTGTTTGCCGAAATATAAATCCCATTATATCCTATGGGATTTATATTTTGGCGGACAATATATCTGTCGCAGTTGAGATGGTGTAATCTGCCCGCTAAGATCTAAATCAGGCCCTAAGTTTGGAAGCGGCCTTCGTGGTGCTGCCCAGCTCCTGAAGAAAGACACCATCTGTTAAAATACTAGTTTGCCAAGAGCACTGAAAATTCTCACACCATCACTGCTTTCTGACCACTACTTAGAATGAATTTCCTGGCTTCCCCTGACACTGCCTTCAATATAGACATCAAGAGTACCAGAAGGTTTAATATTCTGTTCTATCTTTTATAGACACAGGTGATCAGTTGTGTAATAGCTCAAGCTGAGGAGCTCCAGGCCTGCCACCACAGTCGTAATAACTGAAGTCAGACATTTATTACATAATCTATACCAGGCTAAGACAGCCAATCAAGAGGCAGGATATGATAAATTGCAGGGAAGAGTATGAACCACTGGAGGAATGTCTTGCGGTGGCAAATCTTGAAAGGAAAATACATTTTACTCAGTTTTGCAAACAGGGCATTACTTTTGTTTCCACTATCATGCATATTCCATATCTCAACTGGGCGGATGCATATTAATCCTAGGCAGTGGCTTTCTTGCCATGACTAAACATCCATTCTAGGGCTTGAAAGCCATTCTTGGGAATGATACAAAAGGAACTGCTGGAGGTTCAATGTGAAATTAAATTCCAAAATGTACATTTAGAGCTATCCATGATTTATTTTATGTTAGCTGTTACTTAGTTTTACTGTAAAGACTACAATCTGATCTGTTTTAACTGTGCAGTGTAATAAAGAATATATTTCTAGATACAAACACAAACCTTGCATCTTTGCTTTTTTTCTCAACTGCATGGGGACAAGCTTACAACAAAGAATTACCTGTCAGGTTTTTCCTGATGAATTTTAACTGTGACAGAAGTGATTGCCACAGGCAAGGGTGATACCCCAATGTTTTTATTTAGGCTGGCCTTCTCACAGTCATACAGGGTTTGGGATCAAGTGTTTGCCCCCGATGGTTGCCCACGCCTGTTCTGTAGAAATTGGAGGTGACTGTGGTCCTAGGTATGATAGGTTTCACTTCTAAATATGCCTGGATTTGAGTGCTTCAGATTTATAAAATAAATATATAAACAGCATCTGAAAGCACAGGCAGATGCAGGCACATGAAATAGACTTTTAATAGTGCAAAGCATGCTCTGTGGTTTTGTATGTCCTTATTTGTGGTCTGTTGTTTGCATGCTTATGGTTATAGAGGGATTCATAGCAACAGAGGATAACAAGGGGGTGTATAGTAAGACACATCAGCATTGAGATTGAGTGCCACAGACCTTCTGCCCATTGAAAGAGTGCTGCATTTCCGGTGGAGGTACACGTGCTCCCAGGCCCTCATAACTAATGGTATGTGGGAGCAATCAGTGGCCTTTAGCTTATTAGGCAATATGGCTGCAGGTGAAAAATGTACCTTTACAGCATTGACTGCATGAGTGTCTTTAGTAAATCGGATATGGGGGCCAACTACATTAACATAACATGCATGTTAGAAATGGGGATCTCTAGTTGGTAGGTTGATACCCTGTCCAAGTAGGGACCCTTCTTCCTAGTCAGGATAAGGGAGTTACATTTCTAAAATAATACCTGCTCATCTCGGTTCCAGAGGTCATTGCAGGAGTTGTCTAGCTCTTAGAAGCCTCACGTGTGCAGGTCGAACTCTGTGAAGTCAGGAGCGCCAGCGTTGGCGGGCAGTGCCCTCAGGTCACGCTGCAGGCAGTGGCTCAGTGGCGGTCCTACAGCAGCCATGGTGAGATCATGGTGACAGTGCGAAGTGGGGCGGTGCTCGTCGAGGTGCTGGCAGGTCACGGTGCAAGCAACGGCGTCATCGTTTATGAAGCACTTTTGTTGGTAGACCAAAGGCTGCAGTATGAGATGGGGCAATGCAGTTTGTGGGGCCCACAGGTCACGGTGCAAGCAGTGGCATCGGTTGACGATCTGGAGTCGATGGTGCTGGTGTCAGTGGGCCAAGACTGTGGTGTGGGACGGGACGGGGCGGGTTGTCATGTAACTTATGAACTGCTCACCCAAACCACGGTGCAGGCAGAGGCATCAATGTCAGCTTGCAGTGGTGTCGTCGGTGAGACCAAGGCGGTTGTGTCAAGTGAGGCGGTGAGGAGTGTGGTGCTCACAGGTCACGGTGCAAGCAGGGGTTCCGTGGCGGTGGTGGATAGTGTTGTTGGTGAGACCAGGGTTGCGGTGCAAAGTTCGTCAGTGCCCTCTGTGGTGCCTTCAGGTCATGGAGCCGGCAGTAGCGTCGTTGACAGTATCAGGTTGCTTTTTTCCTCTGTGGCAGCTGAAACATACAGTTCCAGGTGCAGGTACCCAGAGGAAGGTGAAGTCTTTGCTGTTCCTGAGGCTTATTGAACAGGGGACATGCTCTACCTCATGCCCTTGGAGATACTCAGAAAAATAAGTTGTAGGAAGTTCTTTCACTGCCCAAGACAGAGGCAGCCACTGCAGGCCAACACATCTAAGAACCAGCAAAGTGGTAGTTCCTCCTCACAGCTACTTCAGCTCTTCTTGTTGGCAGGTTCCTTGAGCCAAAAGAGTTCTAAAGTCCTGGGGTCAGGGCCCCAGTATTTATACCACATTTCCCTTTGAAGTTGGCACAACAAAGTTCCCATGGCATACATAAACCAGCTATGCCTGGCTCAGGCTTGGTGCAGTCCAATGTGCGGAAGACAGCTTTGTGAGAGGCAGCCACAGTCCATTCAGGTGCAAGCGACAACTCCCCCCACTACTCTAAATGCAGCCAGGTCTAATCAGCCTAGCTATGGGTCACCCAGGAAAGGCAGGACACATGTCTCCACCTCCCCCTTGTGTCTGTCTAGTGTGAATGAACATCCCCAGTTCCTGTCACTCTCAACCCAGATGGCAAATACACAAACATGCAGAGGCACACGGGATGGTTAAGCAAGGAAATGACCACTTTCTAAAAGTGCCATTGTCAAACACACAACATAAATAGCATCTTCACTAAAAGATGTATTTTTAAATTCTGAGTTCAGGAAGCCTAAACTCTATTTCTCTATCTTGTCCCAATGAAAATATACACTTGTAAGATGTTACAGGGCAGATCCCATGGCCTCAATGTCCTTTGCACTGATCTAGGTTTAGGTTGCATTCCTAACAGTATTCAAGTGTTTATTATGGTAGTTATTGTGACGCTTAGTCATTGATGGTGCTTTTAAAAATATATATTTTTGAGCATTTTGTATGCTTGCATTGCATTAATGTGTGTTCTCATGTGTTTCTTGTGGAGGTTCCACCTTTTAAACTGTTACTTAAGTGAAAATTCATTGATTAGCTTCATTTACTACCTGCTTTTAGATGATTTTAGATTAAAGAGGTTTTCTGGGGTAATTCCACCAGTTGTCACATGCAATTTTATCATATGTTATGTTATGTGGATTTGTAGAGCACTGCTAATCACATGTGATGGTATCCAGGTTGTGATTAGGGCAGGTCTGAGGAGGAAGGAGAAGATCCTGCATGTTTCGTCTGGAAGAGCCATCTCTTGAGGTTCCTCTGGAAGTCCATAAAGTAGGGGGAGGTTCTGAGGTGTTGCAGGAGGTTGTTCCAGGGCTAGGCTGCAAGCTATGATAAGGAGCATCCTCTGCTTCTGGTCTTTTTATTGCAAGGGAGGTGTGCTCTTACCTGGGGCGCATATCGAAGGTGTCTGGTGGATTTGTAGGAGTTGAGGTAGTGGTTGAGTTAAGCTGGACCGGTGTTGTGGCAAACTTTGTAGGCGTGGGTGAGTAGCTTGAACGTACATCTTTCCTGGCCTAGGAGCCAGTGGAGATTGTTGAGGTGAGGAGAAATTTGATTTTTTTGTGTAATGTTCAGGATGAGTCTGGTGGTGGCGTTCTGGGTGGTTTGGAGTCCGTTGTGGACAAAGGCTGGGATTCCAATGTGGAGGGAGTTTCCTTACTCAAGTCTGCTTGTGGTAAAAGCCTGGGTGACTTTTCATTTGGAGTTAAGTGGGATCCACTTGTAAATCTTGCAGAACATTCACAGGATGTGGATGCATGATGAGGCGGCATCGGAGAGGCTGGTGTCCAGAATGATCCTGCGGTTCTTGCCATGGTCTGCAGGGGTGGGTGGGGGCTAAGTTTGGAGGGCCACTGTGAGGGGTCCCAGTGGGACTGGTTGTTGTCAAAGATGAGGACTTTGGTTTTGTCTGTGTTAAGCTGGAGGCAGTTGTTTTTCATCCAAGCAGACCATGATGATACATGCACTAAAGCTGCATGTATTTTTATTGCATTCTGGAAAACCTTCTGCTAACTTGAAATGGGGTCACACGATTTTGCTATTGATAGGCACTGAAAAGAATTAGTAACATTAAAACCATGGGACTCCACATGAGTGTTAAGGAGGTGTTTATCAAGACGTACTGTGGCATACAGGACAGACTTGGATCACCCAAGTTTATGTCTTGTTGCACCACAACTCCCTCTGATAACAGACAACAGTCAGGAAAACTGAGCGGAGCAAAGGGGCATGGAAGAGAAAGATATAATCAGAGCCCTTGTCTTAATGTGTGCTCAAACAGCACTGCTCTTGGTGAAACAGATATCAAACATGCAGTGAGACTAAGGATATGTAAAGCATATGCTGAAAATTGCTTTTCCCCATTCCAGGCTATTTGTGGGATCAGGTGTGCCTTATCCTAAACGGAACTGCACTGTTCAAAGTCATTGCTTCATGACTGAATGTTTTCTTTTCAGAGTTCAAGTACTGGCATACATGCCCTTCATGTATTTGGTTTTCACACATTCTCCTATTGTGATTTTGTCACAGCACTATGCACAGTATGCTTTTCTGTGTGCATTAAAGTTTTTGGTTTTGAATCTTGACGTATTGTCTTTCATTTTTGCAGCTGACACATAAATGGGACGATTGTTTGTGCAGTTGGATTTCTGTACAGGTGGGTTTATTGCCTAATTGTTCATATTAATGCAGCCACGTTCTGTGGCGTAATTGTAATATGCACTTATCTGCACTCTATTTCTTTGCAGGCACTAGTTAGGAGCTCAGATGCAGTACTGGTTGTAGGATGAGATGCTAGGAATGCCACTGAGATGAGATGTCCTTTTCCATTTCAGAATTTGGAGCTTTGAGAGACATGATCCTCATTGGTGTTAGGACGAGGAAGAGAAGAGCTTGTGGACCATTAGGGCGGGCTTCAGTACTTGAGCCATTCCCAAGAAGCAAGCCCATGGGACAAGAGGTGCCTTCATTACACTTGGCCTTCACAAAGCAAAACTGTGGGGACATTGAACGAAGGACCAAAAGTCATCTCTCATGCATCATTACATTGAGACGACACGAGCAAAAGGGACTCCAATAGGATTTGGGGCTATGTGGGATGGTGTATCCGGAATAGTGGGCTTGGGGCAAGAAGGAAACAATTGCGGCAGACTGTGTGTGTGAGGGGTGTGAGGATCATGACAGGATTAGGCTTCTATGCTATTATTTTACAAATGCAATTCCTTTTCTAAATATATGAATGCTCTCTAGCTGTCTTTGATGCCTTTGGTTTGAAATGCATGCAACCCAAACAACTTGCTTTTGTTTTGATCTCGGGCATCCTTACACCAGCAAAATCTCTTGATGAGTGACACTCAGCTACCAACTTCACTACTATTTCATTTTCTGAGATTATTCCCCATGTTTTTGCTGCTAGTTTTTGCCTCAAATACTTTCAGCAGGTGCATTTTTACTATTTTAACAATTTTCTTACATGTTCAGGCGCCCCTGTGCTATCAGCTGGATCAAGTACAAAACATTTGTAACTGACATCAGCAGTGTCGATAAGTGTAGATACTTGCTGAGTGGAAGGAGGCCTTCCGGTCGTCCCTAAATAGAATGTGATTTTATTTATAAAGCCCACAGACCCCCTAAATGACCTATAACCAATAATGCAATGAACACGTAGCTTGGAGCTGTCGCTTATCCTAAGATCTGCTGCATCTTCAGCTTTCTACATAAAGCTAAGTGGTCTCACTTCACACACAGGTTTAAGGGCAAGTAGTACTAGAATGTTCTGCCTCCAGTAGGCTACTTGTGTGAGTGGCACAACCAGCCACACTAGTAGCATATGATTTACAGGCCCTTGGCACACACAGTGCACTATACTAGGGACTTACCAGTAAATCAAATAGGCCAATCATAGAGAACCAAACATAACACAATTTACAGTAGGAGCACATGAACTTTAACAAGCAGTGAGAAAATGTGCAAGGACACTAAACCAGCAAAAACGAAATCCAGCAGGCCATCAAAAACATCTTCTACTGGAAATTAAGAAGTCGTCGGAGAGGCAATAGGGCGGCTCCAGAGCTGCTTCGGTTTAAATGGCCCCTTGAACCCTCTGCACCTCCTGATGACATCACCTCACAGGCCGACTCTCCGACGTCTTCATTTCCAGTAGAAGATGGGGCTCCTGCCAATGGCGAGACTAATGGCACCCCGTCCTGGAATTGCTAGGGGCGCCTGGCCATTAGCTCCAAAAATGCTATCACATATGTTATCACCAAAGGCAAATTTCAGTACCTTTGATCTTTTACCATCGCATTCCTTCAAATCCAGCCATGTATGTGATCGCCTGCTGGAGGAAGAACATTCTAGTACTCCTTGCCCTTAAACCTTTGTGTATAGTCAGACCTCATAGCTTAATGTAGAAAGCTGAAGATGCAGCAGCGCTTGGGATAAACGACACCTCCAAGCTACTTGTTCATTGCATTATTGGTTTTAGGTATTAGGGTGGCTTTGTGTGGCCTTGTAAATATGGCTCCACATTGTGGTTCACCGGAGCATCAAAAAAGTGATGCACCGGTGGCTCAGGGGCTTTGTAAATATGCCCCTAAGTGTTTTAAAAAGCCTGGCAAACCAAAAGAGCAGCCTGCCACTAAAAGTCATTAACCTCCTTCAGTCTTTTGCCAAGCTACCCTCGCCCAATCGTCTTCATGTGCTTGCTCACCTCCTCAGCAAATACAAAATCAAGGAGGAAGGAGGAAGGAGCAGGGAAACGCCGAAACTGCTACGGCCCCCGTACCCTACGTCCAGCTTAATCTTGGCTTTGTTACCGGGCTCCAGCACCAGGCTCCCTTATCGGGAGGGTAAACGGGGGGCAAACGGACCGCAGTTCGGCTCAGATTGGGCCGTAATTGAGCCTCAAACAACCGCAACAGGAGCTGCAGGAGCGGCAGGCGGAGGTCTGTTGAGTGCGTTCAGACCCCCGGTTCTCACCTGAACTCCTCGTTGGCCGGGTACTTTTAGCAAAGGCAAGGGCTACGGCATCTGTGGCAGTCAGGAGCCAGTGTTACAGAGGACAATTGAAGTGACTGCGCATACCTGCAATTGCCTTGCCTTCACAGGGACTACATTACTTCCTACGTTGTCCCACTTATTTTAATGCTGGGGAGTTTCTTTGCCTGTTTGGTGGTGTTCTTTTGCTGCTCGCCTTCACCACGATCATCCTGCTAAGCACCCCTGGTGGGACAAGGGTCCCAGGGGCAACGCCATCACCGCCGCATCATCCACGCTGGTTTGTACATTCTCGGGTGGACTGCAACCCCCAGAGTGCACCGCTGTCCCTGCCGTTCCCCGCAGCTGCCGCGAGTAAGGCGGAGGCGTGGCCAACGCGCTCATACCACAGCCTCTCCCACCGCGATGCAGGACGCGCGCGGACGAAGCCTGGAACAAGGGCGGGCCCGTCTGTGCCCGTCCGGGGCTGTCAGATTCCGGGCTGGGCCACCCCTCTGACATCTCCTATCAGCTGTGCCTTGCAGTGCTTGGCTCCGCTACCACCGGTGATACCCTCTACAGCCGGGCTTTGCTCTGCTGTATGGTACGCCCGGACTACATCCCCCAGCATTCATGCTGCTTCGGCCGACGCGGATCACGCAATTCCCAGGCGCCAGGGGGCGCATAAAGGACTGTGTGGGGCCGAGGCCCTTGTGCTGTATAATTTGGGTGACCCCTTCTGGACACGTTTGCTTTCGTTACCCCTGGTGACTTTCTTTTTCAGCCGGGCTTGGCTCCGCTACCACCGGTGACACCCTCTACAGCCGGGCTTTGCTCCGCTGTATGGTATGCCCGGACTACATCCCCCAGCATTTACGCTGCTTCGGACGACGTGGATCACGCAATTCCCAGGCGCCAGGGGGCGCATAAAGGACTGTGTGGAACCTCGTCCCGCAGGACGCGCGCGGGACAAGCCCGGGACAAGGGCGGGCCGTCCTAGGCCGTCAGACGCCGAAGGAGGCTGGGCCAGTCTCTTTCGGCTGTGTGAGCGAGAATATTCCTATGAGATCTAATGTCATGCTTGAGGTTTATTTAAATCATAATTAGGGTGTACTCATTTTACCTCTCATTTTGGTGTTGCCAATTGTTTCGAATAATTTGGTATAACAACTGAGGGATGTTATATTGTTTTACTGGTTCTTGCTTTCGGAGTGTAGTACCGGGCTACATCGAGAACTAATAGGCTTGAGATAATGGGTAAAACTAAAGTAGTGACTAGTCGCCCTTGTACCAGACAAAATGTGCCTCTTATTACCCCTCTTCCAAGCCTTACGGCAATTGATAAAATGTTGCAAAAAACTATAGGGGTGGTGGCAAATGCAATTGAAAATACTGAGCGATGCTTGTCTCTGACCCCAAGTTTAATTTCTTCTTCAATTCTTGGGAGTGTTTCTATTCCAATAGACAACAATTTGGTCTCGTCTCTTGCATCCTCTTTTGCCGAGCTTCCCTGTGCCCAAACTCTCTTCGTGGATAGCCCTGTGGGTACTCTATCGAGCACCACACCACTACCTCAGGTTTTCCAAGTAACACCTAGGACCCAAAAACCCCGGGGGAAAAAAAAAAAGGTCAAGCTATGTACTAAACCTCCTACGAATAACCCTGCACCCAGAACATCTTTTAATGCGGGTCCAAAACAACCGTCTGCCCCTCTAGCACCCCCGATATGGGCTACCCATCTTGTAATAGATTTACAAACCCAACTGGAATCACTCATTACTTCTCAATTTAAAATTCTGATGAGTAAGATTGATCGAGTGGTATCTCTAATTAATAGTAAACCATTTGGGCATTTGGCTGCCCCTTCTGGGAGTGGGATTTCCCACAAGCCCACTGTAACTTCCTTGCCTAGTAATCAAGGTACCAGTTCTACAGCTCGCCCTTCTGGTGTGAGCGATAGTGGGGCACGGGCATTACCTAGTACGACTATACCCCCTTCCACTCTAGGTCCAAGTGCCCCTGACCCCCTCTTATTTTCTAGGCTGTCTTTACCTGTTCCTAATTTGCCACCACCCTCTTCTACCTTTTTTAATTCAACATCGGGCAATAGGAGAGAGGATAGTGTTTCTATACCCCAATTTAAAGATGGGAATGTTCATAGTACTGGGCAACCTCCACCATCACTTTCTCCACACTTACCTCCGGAGGCCTCGCCATATGTGGTGGTTCTTACTGGTGTTCCCCCCCTGTCTGGCGCATGCCAGGAATCCTATCACGAACTGAAGAACAAGGTTACACATTAATTAAATACTTATAGATCTTTACCAAGAGGAAGTACTGGGGAAATTTTGTTTGTCCGAAGGGTGGGTTGGCTGGAAGTGAATCAAAAAGATAAAGGAGGGGATTGTGTTATTATTAATTTCAGGGATCCCAGAGTGGCCAATTTTATTCTTGAATGGCATGATCGGTCTTCCCAGAGTTTAATTTTACCTATGCCTCTGAGTTATTTTTACCAACGGCCAGTTGGCCTGGCAAGGTCCGATCTAAGGAACCCCCACTCTGGCCCACACTCTGTTACCTATAGTATTCCCGTTGCCAACTCTTTTGGTTGTTTGGACAACGAGGGCTTGACTAGTTCCCTTTGTGGCGGCAACTGGTCCACCTTATGGTCGGCCTAATATCCCTAAGTTGGAGGGGGAGAGTGCAGAGGGAGGTTTTTCTATGGTTTGCGCCGCCAAAGCACCTGTGACTCCCCCTGGCTCCATTATTGGTATTTTCGATGATGATGTAGGTTTGTCTCCAACACCTCACCGTGGTCCTTTTGTGAGCTCAGAGATTGTATCTCTTAGCTCCTCCGACGATGCACACTCTGGCTCCTTAATAGGGTCATGGAATGTAACGGGGCTGGGTACCAAACTCTCCAACCCTGACTGGGAGACACTGATAGATAATTACGATCTCTGTGTCTTCCAAGAGACTTGGATGACGACCTCTCTGGTCAAGGTTGGTTTTGCTTCTTATAATTTCCCGGCTGTGCAGGGTCCTAGGGGGCGTCCCTCGGGGGGACTATGTACTTGGGTGGCTACCCATTTGGGGTGTACAGTTAGTGTTATTGATTCCCAATCCTCGGATATTCGTTGTATAATTCTGAAGTTCGGGGATGGTACTTCGATACTAGTAATTAATATCTACTTACGCCCCACTCCTTCACATCTAGGTTTCCCCATTCTTAATGACCTCAATGACCTTCTGATTTTGTTTTCTGCACTCCCATATAAGATCATTGGTGGTGATTTCAACTGCCACTTTGAACCCCTGGTTGGCATACCCTCTGTTACTACTGAGGTAGATTTATCCTGGAACATTCAGGACTCTCATGTACCCTGCTCCACGTCTTACACCTCTGGCTATTGAGATTAACAAGCTCGTAGTATCTTATTCATTGCGAGCTTGTAATGGTAGACTTGCCCCAGACACCCCCGGGAAGCACACTTATAATCGACTGGGCAAAAGTTCAACCATTGATTACATCTTGGTTTCTGTGGAGTTTTGGTCCCATCTTAAATCTCTTACCATAGTGGACAGGGCTGATAGTGACCAATATCTCCTCAGTTTGGAATTCTTATACCATCTGGATCCAGCTCGAGCCCTAGGGACTGTAGCTCAATCTGCAGTACCCAATCTATTAGCGGTGGCTGGTGGTCGTCGCATCAGGTGGGCTAAGTTTCTGTCTACCCCAAACAATATTGCGGCTTTTTATTCACAGGTGGTCACTCACTTAGCCGAAGTTTCTATTCTTATGGAGGCCGGACAGGGTCCATTAAATTTTGAAGCCTTAGAGACTATCCATTCCAAACTTTTTTCAATGGCCGCTAGCTTTTTTTATATTTTGGTCAAATCTAAGCCAAATGGGGTAAGGAAACAAGCCAATTGGTATAACTCTAGCTGTAAGGATGCTAAACGGGCCCTTCTATGGGAAGTGAAACATGTATAAAATCGTTACATCTATAGCTAAAAAAGACTGGGAGGTAGACAGGTGGGCTAATATAAAGGACGCCCTGGATAGTCATGATTCCAGGACCTTCTGGAACTTAGTCAGGTGTGGTAGAAGTGAAGGATCCCCAGCCATAACACCTGGTCTTAGTGAGGAGGTTTGGTTCAGGCATATTAAGCCCCTTTTTAGTGTCCCGATAAATGACACTGTGGTTGAACCTTCACCTTTTTTAATTAACATATTTCCCCAAGCCCCGATTGAAGTTGGGGATTCTGATTTACTTCTCTGCACCTCTTCAGAAATCCAGGTTGCCCTACTGAGTCTTTCTCCTGGTAAAGCCCCTGGTCTAGATAGGATCCCTGGGGATCTATTCAAAAGTGAACCAACGGTTTGGGTCCCATACCTGAAGATATATTTTAATGCAATTCTTTCGGGTATGGCTATCCCTTATACTTGGAAGGGTGCAGAAATTATCCCTATTTATAAAAAGGCCTCCCCTCTAGATCCAGTAAACTATCGGCCTATCAGTCTTATTGATGTCCTCCAGAAGGTGTTCGCCCGAATCTTATTAACTAGGCTAGAAAGCTGGATGGGAGAATTCCACATTCTATCGTCCTTCCAAGCAGGCTTTCGCCCTAGAGTTTCCACAATTGATCAACTGTTTAGGTTGCAGTTGATATACTGGAAAACTGTGTTCTTGGAGAAGGGTTCTCTTTACCTGATCTTTGTGAATCTTAGATCCGCTTTTGATCTGGTACAGAGGGATAAGCTTTGGTCAATCCTACTCGAGATGGGTGCCCCTTCTTACCTCTGTGACCTCTTCAAGCGACTTCATTCTGGAACGTTTGCAAGGGTTCGCTATGGTAGGAATGGTGAGCTCTCTGCGCCCTTCCCTGTGGACAGCAGGTGTTAGGCAGGGGTGTGTGTTGGCCCCTACCTTGTTCACTCTATTCATCAATGGTTTGATTACTCACCTTTTGGAGGCAAAGGATCTTCATTCCCCGATTCTAGCAGCACGTAGAATACCGGCCCTAATGTTCGCTGATGACACCCTCCTACTTTCAAAATCTCCAATGGGAACCCAGCGAACATTGGAGGCCTTTTGTTCTTTCTGCTCCTCGAGAAATTTGGAAATAAACCTTTCTAAAACTAAATATATGGTTTTTAATTCCAAACTATCAACCTATACCCGTCCACATCTGGAGGGATGTTCTCTTGAGAAAGTCTCCACATTTGATTATCTGGGAGCTACCCTGAACGATAGGATGGAGTGGGATTCCCATATGGTTAAGGCTAATCTTAAGTTAATACAATTATCAGGTGGAATTCTAAAGGTTTTTAATGAATGTTCTTATAAACCCGTGGGGCCCCCAGTGGAAATTTATAGGGCCCAGGCCAGGGGAGCAGCATTATACGGTGTAGAGCTCTGGGGCCACGTTAATGCCAGCTCTATGTTCGTTACCGAAAATAATTTTATTAGACGTCTTTTAAACCTCCCTAAGAGCACCCCTTTGATCCCCTTAAGATTGGATTTGGGATTGTGTCCTATACAGCAGACTATTCTTCATCGACCTCTGTTTTACTGGAGGAGACTTTGGTCTACTCCAGAGTTATTAAGCTATAAGGAGGAGTTAGTTGATCTTTTGTCTATAAGGGGATCGGGCAAAATTGAGTGGCTTAAACATGTCAAACAACTCTGCTACGCTATACATAGGGAAGATTTGTGGACCTCACCAGAAACTTCTTGCTCTCTGACTAGCAAGAGGGCATTGGGGGGCATTCTTAAACACCATCACCTGAATCTCCGTGATCTGGACTCTAGCATGGGCAGGCTGTCTCTTAAATTCTTGGAGGTCAAGGATTATTATGCTTTTGAAAAGTTTTTGGATGACATCCAGCCCTCGCTAGCTAAAAAACTTTATCTTCAGTTCAAACACGGATCTTTACTTCTGAGGGCTTTGACAAACAAATGGATGCCCTCGTCATCCAGGTGGTGCCCTTGCCCTGACTGCGAGCATGTAGAGGAGACAGATGTGCATGTTTTGCTTTTCTGTCCCTCCTATAACAGGGCCCGATCTAAATGGATTATTTCCCTTTGTAAATTAAGAGGTCTTAGGGACTACAGGGAAGTTTTTAGACTATTAAAATATGATACGACCCTGTGTTTGCCTTTGCCACTTCGAGATTTCTTCTCTCTATGTGGTTCGCAAGAAATGTAATGATTAAGGCAAACCATGAGTAGCATTATGTTGTTTTATTTATAGATTTTCTGTCCCTCTTCCTGGTCAATAACTGTTTTCATTGTTGATACTGTTTTTTAAGCACATTTTAATTATTTTATCTATTGTATTATGGCTGAGTATGTAATATGAATTTTTATCATTGTATCTTTGTATTATATGTCTGTGCCTTTATGGTTTTTAACCGAAATAAAGCTGTGAATGATGATGATGAAAATCAAGCATGATGCTCATATGCTGTACTGTGGTTTCAGGGGCGGTGTATGCTTCCCCTCCATCGCTGCTCCAACCCCAGTCCCGCCCAAGAATCAAATGTCAGTGTTAGGGCAACCAGGGGTCACTAGGGAGAAGATTCTGAAGGAGGAGGGTTGCAGGCCTATTTGATACCCCTCCATCCAGAGCCCAGGTTTGCTGCCCTCTTGGTCTGGTCCCTAAGAAACAGCCAGTAAAATTCTGCTTGATCCACAATTTATCCTTTCTGCCAGGGTCATCTGTCAATGACAGTCTGGATCAGGGTTTGTGCACTGTGCGGTACACTACCTTTGATGAAGTAATCTCTAAACTGCAAAAGTTGGGGTGTTGATGGCCAAATCAGACATTCAATTAGCTTTTCTTCTCCTACCGGTACATCTAGAGGACACGCGCCTGCTGGATTTTACCTTTGAAGGGCAGTTCTTCATTGACCCATGCATGCCCATGGGATGCTCCCTTGCATCCTCTTTGTTTGAGAGCTTCAAAAGGTTATTGGAATGAGCAGTCAGGAACTTATTGGCCTCCAATGATGTGGTGCATTCATTCGTTGATTTTTTGTTAATGGGGCCCTGGGGCTCTCTGGCATGTGGGAAGGCCCAGCTGGGATTCTGCAGGCTATCACAAGTGCTGGGGGTAGGGTTAGATAAGGACAAGACCGAGGGCCCCAAGACTCATATCTCCTTTCTGGGTATTGAGCTAGATTAGATAGCAGGGATATGTAGATTACCCCAGGACAAGGTGTCCGCATTCAAGTCCTCCACCAAATCTTGCCTGGCAGTCAAGAAGGTTACGTTGTATCAAATGCATGTGTTGGTGGGTCAGCTAAATTTTGGGGAGGGTCTTTTCTCAGAATATCATCAGGGCTATGGCCGATCTTCTGGCCAAAAACCCCCACACCAGGCACACACCTGAAGTCATAGAAGACCTGCACATATGGAGGGACTTCCTGGAAAATGTTAATGGTATGCTCTTATGGCACCAGCCAGCGCAGTCCAATGTGGAGTTGGCCATCAACACGGACGCTGCGGGCAGTGTGGGGTTCTCTGGGCAGTTTTCTCAATAAATGGTGCATGCAGCATTGGTTGGAAGATTGGGTGTCCTCTGGGCTCACACGCAACATTACCTTTCAGGAACTGTTTCCTATTATAGTGGCCTTGCACATTTGGGTGCCTCTCTAGCCAATAGCAGAATTAGCAGTTGTGGTGATCAAAAACCAGAGTGCTAGATGCTCTTTTGTCGTAAGGTTGCTCAACACCCTGATCCATGGCTGACTCATGCATAATGTGTATTTCTCTGCCAAACATGTCCCTTGGGTAGATAATGTGTTAGATGATGCTTTGTACCGTTCTAATTTGGCAGAGTTCAGAGTGTTTTGTGCTGTAGGTGGACAAGGTGACATCGGACTTTCCCAAGGAACTGTGGAGGCTTGGTGCCTCATTGACTCAGATTTAATTGCAGTATCTTTGGCTATGAGGACAAAAAACATAAGGATGAGACCGCTTGGCATGTGTATGAGGATTCCTTTAGCTCAACTGACGTGTCTGAGCGGTTTGCCCTGGAGGGTGTGTTGCATTTCTTGGCTAGTCGGAGAGCTGGGGGTATGTCGATCTCCTTATTTAGGAGGCAGATGTCAGTAATCACCTTCTTCGCAGGGCTGATGAGTGTTAGAGATCCAACTAAAGATTTCAGGGTTCAGAAGACCATCCAGTGTTGGGAGCACCTGGGTCCCGCTGCAGAGGACAGCTGGAGGCCTATCAATGTTTCCAGGCTGTCGCATATTGTTGGCGTCTTACACCAGGTCTGTTTGTCCCAGTACGAAGTGAAGTTGTTTAGTCTCGCCTAATTGCTCTCCTTCTTTGGGGGCCTTTAGAATTTCTGACTTAGTAACCTCTTCCAAAACAGGTTTGGTTTCCGGGGTGGACATCATGGATTTAATTGTGTCTGGGGGCTCCCTATGCGTGAAGATCAAAAGTTCAAAGACAGATCCACTAGAGAAAGGGGCATGGGTTCACCTCCATTCATCTCCGGGCCCCTCATATTGCCCAGTGGCTTTAACACAGGAATTCCTGCAGGCTAGTCCCATGAGCGTATGTACCAAGCTTGCGGTGCATTCAGATGGGACCCTACTTACACGCTTTCAGTTTACACGGTTATGCAAGCTCTCTTTGGCCCTGCTGGGTGAACAGGCGACTCAGTTCAGCTCCCATTCCTTTCGCATCGGCGCAGCTACCACTGCAGCAGCCCTGGGTCTATCCACAGAGGTCTTTGAAGGGATGGGTAGATGGAAGTCTGCATGCTTCAAGTGCTATGTTCGGCCTCACCAGTCCTATGTGGCAGGCAGTTGTGTGTCGAGGGCCCGTTATCTCCAAGTAACACCTTTCTCTGTCTATTTCCACAGCCAGTCAATCAATCAATCAATCATAACATTTGTAAAGCGCACTACTTAACCGTGAGGGTCTCAAGGCACTGGGGGATGCTGCTACTGCTCGAATAGCCAGGTCTTGAGAAGTCTTCTGAAGGTTAGCAGGTCCTGGGTCTGCTGTAGGAGTATGGGGAGTGAGTTCCAGGTCTTGGCGGCGAGGTGGGAGAATGATCTGCCGCCGAACGTCGCTCTTCGGATGTGGGGGACGGTGGTGAGGGCGAGGTCGGCAGAGCAGAGCCTGCGGTTGGGGGTGTGGAAGGTGAGTCATCTGTTGAGGTATGCTGGTCCGGTGTTGTGGAGTGCCTTGTGTGCGTGGGTGAGGAGCTTGAAGGTGATCCTCTTGTTGACGGGGAGCGAGTGCAAGTCTCTCAGGTGGGGTGTGATGTGGCTGCGGCCAGGGATATCGAGGATCAGGCATGCAGAGGTGTTTTGAAAGCGTTGAATTCGTTACAGGAGTTTGGCCGAGGCTCCTGCATAGAGGGCATTTCCGTAGTCCAACCTGCTGCTGACGAGGGCCTGGGTGACCGTTCTTCTTGTTTCGGTGGGGATCCACCTGTAGATCTTGTGGAGCATGCAGAGGGTGTTGAAGCAGGAGGATGAGACGGCGTTGACCTGTTTTGTCATGGAGAGGGTAGAGTCGAGGATGAACCCCTGGTTGCGTGAGTGGTCGGTGGGTGTAATTGCTGTTCCGAGTGCGGTCGGCCACCAGGAGTCGCCCCAGGCCAAGGGGGTGGAGCTGAGGATGAGGACTTCCGTCTTGTCCGAATTTAGCTTCAGTCGGCTGTTCTTCATCCACTCGACGACGGCTTTCATTCCTTCGTGGAGGTTGGCTTTGGCAGTGCGGGGGTCCTTGGTGAGGGAGAGGATCAGCTGTGTGTCGTCGGAATAAGAGATGATGTTGAGGTCGTGCATTCGGGCTACGTGGGCGAGCAGTGCCATGTATATGTTGAACAATGTCGGGCTGAAGGATGAGCCCTGGGGTACTCCGCAGATGATCTCGGTGGCTTCGGAGCAGAAAGGGGGGAGGCAGATGCTCTGGGTTCTGCCGGAGAGGGAGGAGGTGGTCCAGTCCAGTGCCTTGTCACGGATCCCAGCGTCGTGGAGGCGTGTGCATAGAGAGTGGTGAAAGACGGTGTCGAAGGCGGCTGACAGGTCCAGGAGGATGAGGGCCGCGGTTTCTCCGTTGTCCAGCAGGGCCCTGATGTCATCGGTGGCGGCGATGAGGGCAGTTTCGGTGCTGTGAGTGCTCACCCACCAAGTGGATGAGGGCTGGTGCATGTGTGCTGGTGTGGCCACTCTTTTATTCGCAGAGCAGTAACCCGCGTTCATGGATCCAGTCTTGAGAGAGCCATACTGGATGAAGGATTCAAGCATCACTGGGTGGGTATTGGTGGGCCTAGGATGGAGAACCTTGTTGAAAACCTCTTGAGGAGGGGGGCTTGCCCACCCAGGATATTTTTATCTTCCATGCGGGGGCAATGATATGGTCCTGCTGGGGATGTGGGGGCATAAGGGAAGCATTATTCTCACCTTGTCAAAAGTTAGAAAATGCTTACCGTTCACGTCAATCTTGTGGTTCGAGGTGATTCCACAGTCAGTCTGGCCTAGGGGGGTGCCCGTCAGCACTATGAAAGAGTCAGTGAAGAAGCTTAACTATTCTGTGCGGAGAATCTTGCCAGGCTCCTCGATGGGTACGGTAAGGCATAGTTTACTCCAGTTGGCAAGGGTGGAGTTGTCCCACAGTAACAGGGTTCAGCTGTCTGTCAGGGGTTAGGAGCTTTTCATCCAGACCACCTTAGGGGCCACTGCCCATCTCTGCCATTGTTGGGGAGGAGGAGTCTGCCAGTAATCTCCTCGCCATGTCGCGATGTCCGTGACAGCAGAATAATGGGGGATACCCAAGAATTGGGTTCTATGACTCGACTGACCCATGAGTGGGGTGTTGTTTTGTGTCGATACCCGGCTAGCAGGAGGAGGAACTGACCAGCTGGTTGTTCAGCACCCTCCTGCCCTACCCCGCGATATCTGGTTCGAGCTTCTTGAGGGCTGCACCTGTGTTCATGTACTTCCAGAAGGCTGGTGCGCCAAGCGGTGCCCTGGGAATTAGTTGGCTTTCTACCTCTCTGGAAAGGAGGGGATGTGGAGAAGTTTGCACCAAAGTTTGCCTACCAAATGTCTTCTTTGTAATTGTTCATGGATGCCCCAAGGTGAGACCGTGGCAGATATGTGACGCTGGGGCCCTCTAGCACAACGAACACAGCAGATTCATGTCAATATGTTAGAAGTGGCTCCAAATGTGTAATATGTCATTTTCTCTGGAGTATCCTTCTTTGTTATTGCATCCGCGACATGCCTATCTTTTCTCGACTGTCTTTACCAATGAAGTTTGAAGGTATTGATGTGAATAAAAGGCTATGCCGTGGGCAAACCACAAACTGTTCTATTTCCATTCTTAAGCACCTGCAATGGGGAGCCTAAAAGTAGGGTGTACACCGATTTGCACGTTGTGCGGCGCACTATGAAGTCCATTTTAATAGTCTTACCTGTTGAAAATCCGGCTTCATAGCCAAGCTGTGATGATATTCGGACGGGAAAGGTAATATTCATCAAATCATTTTTATTTAAAAGGTTCTAATCCACATCACACAAAGATCCATTTTTTTCAAGAGGCAATATCTGTCCAGAGACCCTTGGATTAACTCACATTGCTCTGAGGAACATGTGGTAGCGAAATTTTACAACATGCACTTGCGCCTGTAGCAGACTGGGAACATCAAGAGGTCTCAAAGCAGCTCTATCCAATAATATACAGAGAAAAAAATATTGAAATAACAGAGCACAACATTGAATGCCACTGAAACGTGCTTGCCGCTGCAATTTATTATCAGACTATTATCATCTCCGTTAGAAGCAATTTGTCTGACATTCTGTGAGTTTGAGCTTTGCCCTTTCAACTACCACACAAGTATCTCTTCCATACTTGAACTAGCCAGCAAAGATCACTTGAGCAGAATGGTGAAAACGACCCGCATTAACTCGATAAAAACAACGAGCTCTACTCACTTTAAAGATGTCTGGTTTAACCAAGCCTGTGTGGCACCTCGCGCCCTCTGCTTGAAAAGCGTCGGCAATCTGGCTAGCTTGTATTCATTAAACGTTCTTGAGGGTACAGGACGTGTTGTGTCACTGGCGCCAACGCCTCCGGATGGGAGGCGAGATTTGTTTCTGTCCTTTCTTGATGACTATACTACAGTGCCGGGTTTTGCTTCTCAAAGCTCTTCGCAAATATCCGCTCGGCTCCAGCCCTCAGCCCTCCGGCCACCCCTGAAACAGGCTTTTCTTGTTTAATGTCTTTTGCCAGAGCTTTGCACAGTAAGAGCACAAGAAACGACAGGGCGCTCCAATGTGTTAATCCGATGAGCTGGAAAAATACATGCTCAATGGCAGCCACACAGCACAGCAGTTACTGCACAGCGACTTAATAAATAACCTGCTTGGAGAAAAACATGATTTATGTAATACTTTAACATGGCCATAGCCTACAGGTTAGCAAATTCCAACAACTATGTATTATGCAGATATATATCTAAGACCCATAAGTGGGGATGTGGCAAAAACGGGTTTGGTGGAGTTTTTGACTTTTGAAACAGGGAAAACTTAGGGCCATATTATCAAGAACGGCGCAAACATTATCGCCGCTTTAGCGGCGATAAGGGGCTTGATAATATGCGCTGTAGAATTCCAATAGAAGCCCAGGTTCTGGTGTCAAGGACCTCAAACATGGGCTTCTATTGGAATTCTCTAGGGCATATTATCAAGCCCCTTATCGCCGCTTTAGCGGCAGTTTCCTGTCGGTAAAGCGGTGATAATGTTTGTGCCGTTCTTGATTTATGGCCCTTAGCCTTTTGCTGTGGGATTCGGACTCGCAAGAGGAGCTGAATCTGCACTGATTGCTAGCAAGCGCAACCTCAAAATACTGTTGAACCTCCTTGACCACTCCGTAGCCTTTGACATTATTACCAACAACAACTACTCCATAGACTGGGCAACACAGAAGATCGGGCTATGCTGATAAACGTTATTTATTTATTTATTTATTTTATGCAATTTTTAAAGCGCGCAAATACCCGTACGGGTGTCTCGGCGCTATCGATTACAGAACTCACTTCTTGCGATGAGGGGGAATTAGGCAGAGAACAGCCATGTTTTAAGGCTCTTTCTGAACTTGAGCAGCGTAGGGGCCGTTTTGATGTGGAGTGGTAGTGTATTCCACAGCTTGGCAGTAGCGATAGTAAAACATTTATCTCCCCAGCTGGCCTTTCTTGTCCGTGGGACTTTCAACAAGTAGGCTGAGGACGATCGTAAGGTCCTAGGTTGTTCCACTGGGCAGAGGGCTTTTTTTAGGAACTGTGGTCCGGAGTTGTTCAGAGTTTTGTAGGCTATACACAGAGCCTTAAATTTGATTCGGCTCCTAATAGGGAGCCAATGTAGCTCTTTGATGTAAGGAGACGTGGAGGTGAATTTGGGGATGTGTAGTAGGGTTCTGGCCGCGGCGTTTTGCACCGTCTGGAGTTTATTGAGTACCCTTTCCTGAGCGTTCAGAAGAAGGGAGTTACAATAATCGGTTCTTGAGAACACTAAGGTGCTGATAAGTGTTTTGCCCGCGGACTGTGGTAAGTAAGGAAGTAGTTTTTTTATTTTTTTTAGGGTGTAGAAGGCAGATGACACCACAGCGTTGGCGTGATGGAGGAAAGTCAACTTATTGTCAAAAGTGACTCCCAAATTGCGGACCTTGACTACCGGTTGGGGGGGGGGGACCCAACTGAGATGGCCACCACTGTGGGGACCATGCCGGCTGCAAGCTCCCGAATGTCATCACCTCCGTTTTATCAGAGTTTAGTTTGAGGCAATTTGATGACATCCAGGAGCTTATCGCCTTCATTCCCTCTTGGAAGTTGGCTGCGACAGATGTTCCATTATTGTGCACCGATAATACTAGTTGAGTATCGTCGGCGTACGTTGTAAGGGCAATTCCATGCGATTTTATCACCCTCGCTAAGTCCGATACATAGATATTAAAAAGCGTCGGACTTAGCGAGGAGCCTTGTGGGACTCCGCATGGGAGGGAGAAGGCCTGGGAGGTGAAATTACCCATCTTGACTGTCTGAGGGCGATTGGCCAAGAATGAAGCAATAAGATCTTTGGCCTTGCCTCTTATTCCTAAAGCCGAGACACGGTCGATCAGAGTGACATGATCGACCGTGTCAAATGCAGCGGAAAGGTCCAGAAGTATTAGGACCGCCGCTCCACCCTTGTCCATCGTTGCTCTGATTTCATCTGCAGCTTTAAGCAGTGCTGTCTCCGTTCCGTGTCCCTGTCTGAAGCCAAACTGGGTGTCATCAAGTAGATCGTTGTCATTAATGAATTTCGAAAGCTGGATGTTCATTGTTTTTTCGAAAATCTTGGCTGGGAAGGGGAGACAGGCAATAGGTCTATAACTGGCGGGGAGAAGAGGGTCCAGAGTTGGCTTTTTTAGAAGAGGCTTAATAATAGCCTCCTTCCAAACCGATGGATAGATGCCTGTTGAAAACATGGCATTGCAGATAGTAGACAACACGGGAGAAATCGCTTCTGGGATGAGATTCAGGATAGCAGGGGGACATGGGTCGAGGGGGGATCCAGATTTGGTGCTGGCTACCAGATGTTGAATGTGTTCCTGATTGATGGTGTCGAAAGATGAAAAGATGGGAGGAGTATTGATGGGAAGTGCCACAGGGGAGGGGGAAGGGGAGGAATGAGAGAAGGTGAGGAAAATGGAACTAACCTTCTCCTCAAAGAAGCTGGCCAGAGCGTCCGATAGAGACTGAGAGCCTTCTAGGCGCGCGGCGGGGGGATTGGACAAGGTTGTAACCACCTGAAATAGTTCTCCTACCGAGTTTTTCGCCTGGTTGATTTGTGACGTATAGTAGCGACTTTTTTCAGAAACTATAAGTCTTTTGTAGATGGAAAGGGCGTTTTTATAGGTCATTTTGTCTGCAGGGCTATAGTGGCGGCGCCACTGCCTTTCAAGGTTCCTGCAATACTGTCTCTGAATCCTAAGGGGCTCTGTAAACCACTGAGCTGATGGTATTTTCCTGTTGCGGTGGGAAATTTTGATCGGGGCTAGTTTGTTACAGGCCGTGTTTAGGTTTGTCAAGTAATTAGAAGACGCTATAGTGGGGTCCTGTTCGTTGGGGATATGACCTTCCTGCATCATCTCTGTTAAATGAGCTAGATTGATGTTTTTCCAATCTCTGTAAGAAAATTGAGAGGAGGTTGTAGTAGGAGGTTTGGTAGGATTAATTTCAACAGAGAAACAGATCGCTGCATGGTCTGTCCAGATCAGGGGGATTACTTGGGTAACGGTTATAAAGGGACTGTTGGTGAATAGACCATCTAGTGTGTGGCCTGCTTGGTGCGTGGGAGATTTTATCAATTGCAGCAGGCCGGCAGCTGCTAAGTCTGTAGTTAGCTGCGTGGTATCGTGGTCGTTGAAGGCTTCTAAGTGAAAGTTAAAGTCACCTAGTATGGTGAAGTGAGGGGAGCCTGCAGCTGCTTCAATCATATTGCCTATGTTGGCTAGAAACTTGGATCTTGACCCAGGAGGGCGATAGATTAGCATGCCCTTAGACGATGACTTGGCCGAGAGGCCTAGTGTGAAAAAGAAAGCCTCGTATTCAGGACAATTAGATTGCGTCGTTGTGAGCTTAAACTCGTTTTTATAGATTATTGCTATGCCTCCACCTTTTTTATTTTTAGTCCTGTCTAGTCTGCATACATTGTAGTTGATAGGGGTGGCAGCTCTGAAGTCTGGGCCGGAGGCTTCATCCCCCCATGTCTCTGTAATGAATAAGAGATCCAGTTTATGCGTGTCAATCAAGTCGGCAATTTCTAGCTTGTGTTTGGGGAGGGATCTGGCATTTATTAGCGCTGCTTGAACCAGTAGTGGGACAGTTGTTGCGGGTTTAAGGGTTTCCTTTCTGCAAATAGGACATTGGTATGGGCCTAGGATGGGATTGGTATACCCTAGATGTGGTAGAGCATGAGGAAAATCAGCTACGTGCCTGAGGTCAAGTAGTTCGGCAGAGGTGTAGATGAGTCTCACCGAATTGGTAGCTGATCGTGGGACTGGAGCAGCAGAGGGGGTAGCCCTTGGCCCGTCCTCGGCGCGGACGAGCGCAGACGAGCTTGCCTTATGCGCGCCTTCGGCGCGCAATCGTCGCGCCCGCTGCGCTCGTCCGCTGCGCTTCCGGTGGGGACACATGCTTTATGGCAGAGAGGAGGGTCCAGGGGAGGCGTGAGGGGGCGTGGCTACAGAGGTGGGCGTGTCCTAGCAACCGGCCAATCCCGCCGCTTCTGCAGGGAAGTTGAACCTACGTCAGCAAACACTCTGCTGAGTAGGAGGGGATTCAAATACGGCGCAAATTAAAACAATTCAGTACAGTTTTTAACTCAAGTAGCTTAAAAAATGAGCTCTCAGTGCCCTGCTCCCGGCTGTGCCTCAAGAGCTGTGCATAGTGCAATCAAACGCGGCGCTCGTGATCAGCGCGGGTTATGTCCGAGGGGGCGTGGCTACGGAGGTGGGCGTGTCCTAGCAACCGGCCAATCCCGCCGCTTCTGCAGGGAAGTTGAACCTACGTCAGCAAACACTCTGCTGAGTAGGAGGGGATTCAAATACGGCGCAAATTAAAACAATTCAGTACAGTTTTTAACTCAAGTAGCTTAAAAAATGAGCTCTCAGTGCCCTGCTCCCGGCTGTGCCTCAAGAGCTGTGCATAGTGCAATCAAACGCGGCGCTCGTGATCAGCGCGGGTTATGTCCGAGGGGGCGTGGCTACGGAGGTGGGCGTGTCCTAGCAACCGGCCAATCCCGCCGCTTCTGCAGGGAAGTTGAACCTACGTCAGCAAACACTCTGCTGAGTAGGAGGGGATTCAAATACGGCGCAAATTAAAACAATTCAGTACAGTTTTTAACTCAAGTAGCTTAAAAAATGAGCTCTCAGTGCCCTGCTCCCGGCTGTGCCTCAAGAGCTGTGCATAGTGCAATCAAACGCGGCGCTCGTGATCAGCGCGGGTTATGTCCGAGGGGGCGTGGCTACGGAGGTGGGCGTGTCCTAGCAACCGGCCAATCCCGCCGCTTCTGCAGGGAAGTTGAACCTACGTCAGCAAACACTCTGCTGAGTAGGAGGGGATTCAAATACGGCGCAAATTAAAACAATTCAGTACAGTTTTTAACTCAAGTAGCTTAAAAAATGAGCTCTCAGTGCCCTGCTCCCGGCTGTGCCTCAAGAGCTGTGCATAGTGCAATCAAAAAAAAGTTATCAGCTCCTATTCCACCAATAGAGCCCACATTGTTGCCCTTCCTCCAGTCTGCTCTGAACATTTCACCTCTCAGGTAGGTATCCCTTGATGTTTGACCACGCTGCTGATCATAATAAAATGATGACTCTACCGCTACATGGTATTAGGAAATTGGACTGTTACTCGCCACCTCAGAGGAATTGATGAACTTGTGTATGACTATGGACTCTACCATCTCAATTCAAACACATTAACCAAGTGAGGGAAGGTGCATTTCACACCATGAGAATACTATACCATACCTTTCCACGTAATGGAGTCCACACAGAGTGCAGACGACCATCTCACTGGTTTGTATCACATCTTGACTATTCTAGCCGGCCTTCTTCTCTAAACTGATGATTCCATGGATCCGGAACAGCAAAGCAAAACTAGTTTTAAACATGAACAGCTCTCAAGCCTCCATGTTCTGGAATGGCTAGGAAAAATTGCCTTCAAGGAACTCTACATCGTTCACTGTATTGTCCATGGGTAAC
Organism: Triturus cristatus; assembly: GCF_964204655.1. Taxonomy (NCBI): domain Eukaryota; kingdom Metazoa; phylum Chordata; class Amphibia; order Caudata; family Salamandridae; genus Triturus; species Triturus cristatus. The sequence goes on from NC_140588.1 coordinate 191,471,856, forward strand.
AACCAATATTCCATCAATTCAAACTCAGAATCTATGGTCAAAGTAGGAACCTAAGATCTAGAATGTTCCAAGTCTTGATCATACCCCCATTCCAAAAACGAGTCCTGGCTCTTTATCTGTTTTCTGCAGTTCAGAATATCATGTAAGGTCTATTGAGCAGTTACAATATTGTGAAGAAAAATATTGAAAACCAAAATTTTAAGATAAGTGAACAGATATACGTACAGATTTACTTGACTCCACATCTACGTACCTTGTAAATAAGTATATATATATATATATATATATATATATACTCTATCAAAAAAAGAAAAACATAAAAAAATTAAAATACATCATTGTTACAATTATATTAATAAATCATTCTTGTTAACATCTCCTTGGTTTGTTCAATTTCTATATTACAGACCAACCACACTAAGAAATGCTCAAGTTGAGTCAGTGCTACCATAATGCTTGTAGATGGCTCTCAATTTGAACCCAGATCTTGTTTGTGTGGGAAACAAGATTATAACAAGAGCGCAGTAAAACGCTATGCGAAGTGTATCCAAATGATACTGCCCCCCGTCATAGTCTTCCGCCTCGGAGCCTTTTCTGAATACCTTACATGTGACCGAGAAACTTAGAGACAGCACAGGCATACAGTGGTCTTGTGTCTAATTTAAAGATTTGCATGGCCTCCCGATAGTTGCGTGTTCCCATTTGTTTTCAACTCGATTTCAGCCAATTTGATCTAGACCATGAGTAAACTGGGCAAGCAAACATAACACGGGCCATGGATTCAGTGGGAGTCTTGCATTTCGGACAGTTTGCTAATGTTGGTGCATTGCTGTGCCATCTACGTTGGAAGTCATTCAGAGGGAGGAGCCGAATCTAAACTGAATATACATCTTTCTGTCATGCGGTATTTGTATCAAGTCAGGGTAAGGCTCAAACAAGCTAATCTGTTTGTTGAGTCTAAATTCTATTGTTAACTTCCCCCAAGAAGATCTCTGGCAATCTACATGTGTAACCCAGTCCCAGAAGTGCCTCTTTACTAGGCTTTTTTTTAGCATAGATGGATTGGAATTGTCCCAGCCACCATGCAACCCTATGTCTATTAGAAGCCTCCATATATTGCCCAGCCAACTGATATTTTAACCAGTATCCCGGTGGATTACATCCGCCATAGCATCAGCATATGAGGAGAGTTCCAGGGTCGACCTAATTCGAGCCCAAAATAGCAATGGGCGAACCTTGGCTATGTCGGTAAAAGATCGTCTTCCCATATCTAACATAAGGGGATGAAGCGGGGTGCTCTGGGGCAACATCACTAAACTTCTTAGGAATTTATGTGCTGTTCTCTTGAGCTCCTCTAATTTGTCGAAATCCCATAATTCTGACCCATACAAAGCAGAACTAACTGCTTTTAGATCATAAACTGGCTTACTTGACAATGAGTGGTGTTCTTTTCCCAAAGCCCCTGTTATTTGCTTGTACTTCAGGTCTGTCTTTGGTACCTGGGGTTTCCAGCTAATTTTCTCGGATAATTTTACGCCTAAATAATCAAATTTGCTTACTCTTTCCAATGATGCCCCTCCCAAAACTGGCCTTCCCCTGTAGGATTTATGGGGATTTAGGGTCATAAATGTTGTTTTGGTGGTGTTAATCTCTAGACCCCACATATCCCAGAAGTGTTTGAATTGATTTAAAAGTAACTGTAACCCCCGCCCGGGGTTTTGGATACCAACAGTGTGTCAGCTGTGAATAAAAGGGTCACAATCTTGGCCCTTCCTATTTTTGGAACATTGGCAGGATTTTGGGAGATGAATCATACCTCATCATTCATATATAGGGAAAAGAGTGTGGGCGCCAATACACATCCTTGCCAAACTCCCCTGCTAACGGAAATAGGGTCTGGGAGTTGTCCTTGCGAACCTCACCTCACACGGGCAAAATTGTCTCCGTGAAGGCTTATAACTAGATCGAGGAGTTCAGTTGGGATTCCCATTTCTTTAAGGACTTGCCATAGCTTCTGTCTGGGTACTAAGTCAAAAGCAAACTTTAAGACAATGAAGGCAATATACAAACTGCTCCTACCAATGACCACGACTTTCCAGTATAGAAGGAGAAGGCGGAATACCTGATCTATTATTCCTGTATTTTCTCTGAAACCCGCTTGATACAGTGATAAAATAGCTTTTTCATCAGCCCAAGCCTGTATCTTTTGTAGAAGGGCTCGACAAAATAATTTTGTATCACATCTATTAGGCTGATAGGCCTGTAGTTGCTGGGTTGTTCTCTGTCCCCTTTTTTATATGAGGGTACCACCTCAGCCCCTCTCCAGGACCCTGGGATCCGGGCACCTCTTGCCATGGCATTCAAAAGTAGTAAGATGTGACAAGACCAAATAAGGTTGTCATATAGAAAAAGCCCCCCCGGTATACCATCAGGACCTGGGGCTTTTAACTGAACTATTCAGCCAATAGTGGCCTTAATATTTCCCAGAGAGAAGAGGTCGCTAACAGAGGTCTCAGATGGTTCCTTGACAACTCCCACCAGTGACAATGTGTCAGAGTCTAGGTAAAGTTTTTGAAAATTGTTGTACCATGATGAAGTCAAGATGTGGTTTGGGGGAGGTGGAGCCCCTGCTTCATTGTCGCATGCAATCAGTGACCAACACTTTTTTGAGTCTCTGGCAGCACAAGCTTCATTTATTGACTGCCAGCAGGATTCATCCCTCTCTCTTTGTGTAAGGTTGACGTGTAACTCCTCCTTGTCATTCTAATTTGCACACTGTCTTTTGATTTTATTGCCTTGGCTAAATTGGATGCAAGAGGTTCTGCACTCTTTGTTGAACCATGTTTATGACTCCCTTTTTGTGTTCTTGAGTTTTGCTTGCTGCCCAACGGAATAACAGAATAGCACAGTTTCATTGAAAAATTACCCTCATTACAGCTTTAACATGTTAGCATATGTGTGTAGCACTCCAGTATGATTTGCAGTAATGGTGGACTCACAGGCCAGTAAATGGTCACTAGGGCTGGTTTATCACTTCGCCACAAGTGGTACAACATTTCAAGTCATGAGCTTTCTTTTAACATATAAGTGCTGTCTGGCCTTGTATTCTTTGTTGGTAATTACTTGCAAAATTCAAACCCATTGATTGAAAACATGGCTTCCTGTCTACGTGGAGCAATCTTACAGCCATAATGATATCTGTCCTTTGTCCCTTGTCCATGTCTCCTTTGTGCAGCCATCACTGGGGTCTAGAGTCAGTCAATGATGCATTTGAGAGTTTGGTCTACAATAGCATACATTGCTGGGATGAGACACCTAATGGCACGTATATTTTTACTGTCAAAGTGTGGGGGCGGTACACAGCGGCAAGAACTTCTCCCCTTCAAATAAATTGCTGGATGGAAGATTTTGTGTATTGCAAGGAGCAACTTGAGGGATGCAGGGATCTAATGATCAATAATTATCAATCTAGGAATATATATCTGCTTCACAATTTACTTGACTCTGAGTGCGAAGAAAGAGTCCCTGGGGAGAGGAGTACCATACTACCTTCACCTGAGTAGCCAAGTATGTTTCATCAGACACTTGATTGCATTGGTATCTACAAACTACCAGAAGACTTAAATATGCATTCAATCAGTGTCGGACTGTGATAGGAAATAGGCCCGGGCACAAAATTTAAAGCGGTCCCCATTAACAAATCATATGGCTAAAAAAGTGGCCCACATTTGCAAATCGGGTTAGATTTGAACTTGTAAAGATATGGCAATTTTGCCCGGTATGGGAGATTGCATACATTTGTATTTACTGCAGGCAATGCTTATTGAGATATTTAAGAAATTACCAGTAAAAACCAGCCCACCTGGCCAGAAAACAGGCCCATAAATGGCTAAAAAACAGGATCACCCATTGTCTGTCAGACCAGTCCATTGGGAACTGCCTGACTGCCCTGGTGGCCAGTCCGGCCCTGAGTTAAAGTAGCTCTGTGCTATTGTGTGTTCTCTATTGTTCTATAGTGTGACTACAGCCTGCTGATATTTAATCTGAAGAATTGTGATTGTACTGCTCACTGATCTGCTTGTAATGGCTGCTTACGGTATTGACCCATGCTGTACTGTGTTAAGGCCAATGGTGTCCCACTATCACTTCATGTTCAACGCTATTTTTTTGTCCTGTATCTCATAGTTGCGAAAGCATGCAGAAGTGTGATTTACAATCTCTCAGCTGATGGATCTTTTTAAATTGACTGAGATGAAATGGGAGTTATGAATGATAAAACAATTCAACTTTTGTGAAGCCCATTTGGCCCATAATAAGTACCAGGAATCAATAATCAAAGTTAAGTGTTTTATTTCCAAATAATAGTCAAACCAATCTATGTGCATGTCAGAAGAATATTAAAAAGTTACAGGATTACAACTGGCAAGCTGAAATATCGCAATCGGTTCAGTCTCAGTAGGATAAGATACAACTTAATCACAGCCACAGTAATACAGAAACTGAGAACTAGAAATATGTGTTCCTTAAAGAAACCCTGATTCTCTCTCTCAAAGATGATTACGTTTTAAAGTAATCTAAACAGGGCTCTAAGTTAGCATATGGATGGTTCCTAGAATATGGTCTCAAGGAAATGTGGAAATGAGAAAGGGTGTCAGCATAATGAAGACTCCAGTAGAAGTCTCCCAGCATTGGAATATGTTTTTAGCAGAAAGCTTCACACTTGCGAGAACAAAGGAAGCAGATAGGTCTATATCCCCTCAAAGTCTAAGACAATCTGCTCTAAACTCTAATGGTGAACACTAATTAAAACAGACGGAAAATTCAGCAACAATTATATCTCTTTCCACCCCTCCAGAGACTAATCATCTCCATCCTCATGTTGTGCATTTGCAATATTACTAGACTTTCCCATCACACAGAACTTGGACAGTTGCTGCAACCTTGAACATCCCTCCATTCTTGATACACAATGAATAGGAGGTCATTAGGTCTTCGCGCTTCTTGCCAAGATTTCTCTTCTTGGGCCTTACTTTCAAGAAACTAGTACAGACAACAACCTTGTCCCACCGGACACGGACACTTGGTCCAAAGTAGGATCACAACTACTTCAACACAAACTGATTCCAACCCAGACCAGATGTTTTTTCAGCTCATCTCATATTTTGGACCCCGGCAAAGCTGTTTTGGTTAAAGCTGAAGGATTCTGATACATATTGGACAAGTGACTTGTCCCCCAGCAACAAAGAACATATGTTCTTCTCTTGCCCGCACCTACAACCCTACTGGCGGTATGTGTCCTCACAGTTACAAAAGTTTTTTGGAACAACTATTCCACTATTCCTCCTGATATTCCTCCTATGTCCTCAGCTGGCAGATCCCTCATTGCTCTCCCTGCAATTGGACCTTTCCCTCTTTGATCTTTGCTCACCATCGCTATTAAGGTAATACTGCTTGACTGGAAATCTACTAATAACGTATCCTATCATACCTGGTGGGCCTGGGTAACCTATCTACAGAGCACGCACATATCCCAATCGCATAACAGAGGTTACATAGCAACCTCCTAATGTATTTGGGGTACACTTGACCTTTTTATCCGCAACACATCCTTTGAAAGTGAAATCCCTCAATCTCCTCCTGGCCACTAATTCAATATCTTACTAGCAACATTGAATTCCATGATACCTCCCATGCTCAGTATCACATGATTCCTCTTCTCTCCCCTGTCCTCTCTATCCCCCTTTATTCTTCGACACCACATCAGGAACACTTGTTGAGATGTGTACACTTTGCAATTACATATGTTTCATCTCATCCAGTCCTGTACTCTGCCATGGCTCAACGTCACATGCTTTTGTTACATCCTGAGAGTTGGGTTTACGTCTATTGTTATTTTATGTATTTTAACGTCAACAATTGTATGTACCACAATTATGTACACATCATGCAATGGTCAGATGTTTTATGTGATTTTTCTTTTCCCTCCTCATTTCCTCTGTATTGTTTCTCATTTTTAAAAAACTAATAATAATAATGTCTTGAACATAAAAAGAAACTAGTACAGAAAACAATATTTCTTTTCTCGAACTAATGAATCCTTGAGAATGCACTTGTAAAAGAGAGAACACTCTAACCAAGCAAATCATATTTCAAATTCACAAGGCCTTTCCTTTCTTTAGTCTGGCTAACTTTAACTAAACATTTAAACGCGCACTTCCAATACATAGTTATACTTGTGCACCTACAGATCAAAAGTAAATGCAAACATAAATAAGAGCATACATGATTACACTTTCATATGTGACTTTCATACTATATGTGTAAATGTAACTTAAACTCTCAATGCAACGTGAATACAGAATACATTTTCATCTTAAACTGAGCATTAGTGAACACGTTTATAAGCTTCAGTTTTCAAGGGTTACATTTCATTAATGCTCGCTCACATTAATGCTTCATTATATGTTCACACACGCTAATCTTATTAAGGCACAGTGGATATAATGCCAATTATAAATTCAAATGGTGCATTGATGACGTGTAAGGGATGGAGTCTTAAAGGCGCTCCTCCAGTTGCATGATGGCTAGACTGCCATAGCACTTGCCGTTTGCCGCAGTGTGCAATCCGTGTTCGGTCTTTGTCGTACATAGTAAAGCCGATGCATGGCTAGGCCAAAAGCCTCTCAATGACGATCACCAGCCAGGCCACACACAGACCTGCCAATTTGAACTAAGCAATACATCCTGGCACTCAGTTGTACTTGCTGTAACTGTCTTGCACAATTAATCATGCACACTGGTTCACACTCAGTCAGTCACACACTTATTCATCCATGCTCATTTAGTGTGACTTCCCTAATCTCAAGCACTCTCAAGCCTCATGCTAGTACACACACATGCACACTTGAAACCACCTATGTACACGCGCAGGTATAAATACTAGGGGTGGGCGGAATTTGCGGAATTAACCTTCGCAAATTATCGCAAAAATGTTTAAAATTATCGCAAACAAGCAGAAATATCGCGAAGATGCGGAAGTTTTTTTCCGGCATGTTCGCGAGATTTTCTGCATGGTTGCGGGTCGCCAACTTACCCATGTGGTTGCTTGCGGGCGCGGCCATCTTGTTTTGAGTTGTTCTCGCGGTGCATGATCGCGAGAAGAAAGACGTGATCGCGCGACGCATGACGTCACTGCGGGCGCGAACTGTCGCGAGACAGCGCAAATGGCTAAAAACAATACAACATCTCATGGAGAACACGATCGGATCAAGAAAACTTGTCGGCGAACGCAGGGATTCAGGTAAGGCGATCGCGCGCGCGCGAGAATGTATTATTTTACAGCGCGAGCAAGAAACAAATTATCGCCAAGCTGCGGAAACCGGAATTTTTGACATTTTCGCGCTCTCCGCGGAACGCGAAAATGTCAAATTATCGCAATTTCCGCTAACGGAATGAAATTTTCGCCCAGGCCTAATAAATACCCACTTTTAGTCACTCACAAACTTTCACAAATATAAATATATCATAAACAGACACTCCTCTTATGATGCACCAGTGCTGTTTGTTCAAAAGCACACACAATCCCACAGTTCCTCAGTAGAACAAATACAGCACATACACACACCCACATGTATACACAAACTCATACCCAAATCTACATGCAGAGTTCAAAAGCACACACACACCATCGAGAAGGGACTAACGTATGTACAAACACATACTACTAACTTGTTTCATATGTCATGTGTAGGAAGCTGGTTCTCTACATAGGGTACACAAATGCAGTATACTGTGCACAGAATAGAGGCAACCCGTATTGGTTTACAGAGGCACAAATAACAAACCCAAATGCTTTCTTTTGGGGTAGTGTGGGCAAGCAGTTTAGGCTTATCAGAGAGTAGTGCTATTTGTTGCACTCACAGAGCAATAAAGGAGGCACACTCTAGAATAAATCCAAGAACATTTTAGAAAAATAACATGTTTTTATTACATTTTCAACACAAAGAACTTCGTTATCAAGTAAGTACTATTCGAGACATTGATTTTCACAGGTAAATAAGCACACTCAAATTCGTCTTTATGTTGTACTGCTTTCTTATGGGAGAAAAAGCCTATACTGCATACAGTTACTTGCAAGAGGTTTCCGTGGGTCCCCTCCAGGACTTCAGGTACTAGGGGGCCAAAGTCCAAAGAACCACCAACAGTTAGACTTTACCTGCCCTGAAGCGTCCGGGTGCAAAGGTGCAGGTTGTGTTGGTAGCTCTGCTTGCTACACCAAAGGAGAGAGGGGGCCAACTAGAATTAGTCTGCAGAGGGGGAGTTGGGGACAAGTCCGGGAGCTCCCAATGAGGGGCTGGAAACAAAGAAACACAGTCGGTTCTCGGGAACCCGGGCTAGGGTGATCGGGTGCAGAGTGGTTAGGTCCGTTCGGCTTGTGCATCAGAGGCACTCACGGTTGTTGGTCTCACAAGTTGAGGGGACAAAATCAGGACAGCTGGGCCACTCTAGAAGTGGCTCTCTGTGGTGCTAATGTCCCTCAATGGCTGTTCAGTCTTGGAGTCATTGGGGGTCCAGATTGGATTCAAACAGGCTTTGATTGCTGCAAGTGTTTTCCGGTACCCAGGTATTGATGCTGTATGGCTCCAGTTGGTCCTGGCATCTTCTCACTTGGTATAGAGATGGATCTGACCTCCTTGAGCATGGTGACCTCTTCCTGGGTGGCTGTTGTGTCAGTGAGACTGGGGAGAGGCAGAACGGTGGACCGGAATTTGCTGTTTGGTGCCTGCAAGCTGCAGGGGAGAAGCTTCTCTACTCTGAGGGAGATTTTCTGGCACTTTGTGAAGGGCTGGCAGTCCACCAGGGGTATTGGCAGATGCACAGCAGCAGGACAAGTCGGTTTGTTGCGTTTGTTGGGGCAGGCAAGCAGGCAAGGTTTAGAGCCAAAAGTCCGCAGCTGGTCCTCAGTTTTCGCTTCTTTCACTCGTCTTTGTCCACTTCTTCTTGGGTCCATCGGATCTGAGTTCCTGGTGTCAGGGGTGCCACCTAAATGCTCAATTTAGAGGTGTTAAAAGGGAATGTAAGGTAGTAGCCAATGGGCTACCTATCTTTGGGGTGCCTAACACTCCCTGTATGACCTCGTCCATAGGGGAGTTTGCATAACCTTGACCCAGTGTATCTAATTTCACCAAAAACCAATATGGTGGAATTCTCCTTTTCATGTTCACTTCAGGTAGTCCACCTTAGGGGTGTAACTAGTCTGATGGTGAACATGCCTCCTGACTAGCTAATTTTCCCACCTGTCCTGGTTCCAAAAGGGCCCTGGACATGGGGTGCATTTCCCCTGTCGGGGAAAGTCGCAGTCACATATCAAAGCCGGCAGAGGCCTTTGAAGCATCCAGCCTTGATGTGCTGATTACTAGTCATCCTGCTTGGAAGAGGTGACAACACCTCCGCCCGGAGCAGGCATTGTTTCTGCCCTCAGACAACATGGGCTCTCACCTGCGGGGGGGTCAGAAACCTATCTGTGGTGGCAGACTGGTCTATACCAGTCAGTCAGTACACTAGAGATCGGTACGTTTTCAGGGGGCACCTTTAAGGTGCCTTCTGGGTGCAGGTATTAATAAATCCATCACTGGAATCCGTGTGGGCTTTTTTATACGAGATGTTTGACACCAAACATCTTTAGTTTCAGGAAACCCATCACATAACTGAGTAACTTGCAATCACCAGTGCCCAGCACATATACTCAAGATGGCTTCCCTGTTCACTGCCAATGTCCAAGAACTGACATGGACATCACAGGAGCATATCTGCTCATGCAGATATTTCCTCGCATGTAGTATAATGCACCCTGCCTTATGGCTGCAAGGCCGTATGTAGTGGTGACTTACTTATATTACATGCAGTGTCTGCAGGCGTGGCACACAGGAGGTGTCCCAACTTGTGTTTTCACTTTTCTCGGCACCATGTCACTCATCCTGCAATGGCAGTTTGCATGAGTGTGGTGAGGGGTCCCTTAGGGTGTCACAATACCCAACCCCTTGATAAATATGTCCCATAGGGACTTATTTATGAGTGGCTGGTGCCACCGGAGCATCACTTTTTTTGATGCTCCAGCAGCGCAAACCTCTCAATCATATCTGTGAGACGATGCAAAGCCACTCTGTGGCTTTGCAGGGCCTCATAGATATGGAGTAAGAGGAAGCAGTGCAAATCTCTGCCTTGCCTCACTCTGCATCAAGAAGGCGATCCATTGGGGTTTTGGTGGGTTTTCCAACGCAGCACCCATGGATTGTGATGCTGCCCCAGATTTACTTAATCACATAAACCTGGGGCAGCGACAAAACCATACCCCTCCCCAGAGCAGGCGTAACATGGAAAAATGTGTTCATTTCTCCTCGTTTTTTCCTCTTTCTTTAGTTTTCCTTCTGCAGCACTCATGGCAAGAGGGAAAAGCCTCTCTGAAATGTTTATGTGCAGCAAGGTGCCCTTTCCTGCACAAAAACAATCTTGCCTGCAACGGAGGGTCCCTTAAAGCATGGTGCAAGGGTGCCTACGTTTGTGTTAGGGAACAAATTATGTGCCAGCGTAGGAGTAAAGGACAGGAATGCACTGTATTTCATAAATACGGTGCATTCCTGCCCTTTCACATTGACGTAGGGCAGCGCAGCGAGAAGACTTGCTGCGCTGCCCTATGCCAATTCCTCATAAATGTGGCCCTTAATGACGGTACTCCAACATACACAAATAGAGCCTGACCAGGCTGATTCAGCAGTGGTCCCAATGCACACCACTAACCTTTTTCCTAAGGCCTGCTATGTTTACTGATGTGAAAAGGGAGGACAAAGGTGCAAGGCATAAAGCTGATTGCTAGCACCTGCTGACAGGGCGCTCTCAACTGGGTCCTGGCTGATCACTTCAGTTCTCGGTAATGTGTTGTGACCTGGACTATTATGGGCAGGGCAACACTCCAATTATTGAAGTAAAGGTGAGCTGACTCCCACACTGCATTTCAATAACAACACAAGGGGGCAGCACCCCAAAGCACCCACCTCAAGCATCCTAAGCACTGCAAGATAGGGGAAGTTCAGCATTAAAAATGTTGCTCCTGAATTATAGAGGAAAATGGCAGTATACCCTACATACACACACACAAGTGTTAATGTTGAAGTGTGCCTCACTGACTGTAATGCTAAGTGGGAAAATGGTAGCTTACAAATACTGAGGTTCACTGGTGTTCAGAATAATGAAATTCATTCATTCATTCATTCAATAACTTTATTTCAGTGTCAAGAACCATAAAAGTGCATTGTCATAAAAACACAAGAGATATGTACAGTTAAATACAGACTAATACATAACCTTACAGTTAGTTCATCTATCAATATTAACACAAGACTGTACATTTAAAAACCTTTGACCAAAATAAAGTGCATTATTTATTCTGCTCGGACCAGGTCCTGATCCGAAAGTGGGATACAGTACATTCATCCAACACGAACATAGTCCAAAATACATGGCAACATGGAATAAAACTTGGGACAATAAAACCAAGATAAGATGATAAAACTAAAGTTAAAAACAAGCATTTGCAATGCAAAAGGTCTAGCATTTACGCAAGTTTAAGCTATTGGCATTGTAAATGACAATGCGTTTTAACCCCTTGCATGCTCATGACGGAGTGGTTCCGTCATGCTGCGGCCGTTGGCTGCCGCTCCGCCCACGCTGCACTGATTCCCCGCCTGTGCGGGCGATCAATGCAAGTTGGCGGAGTCGTGATGGAACCACGCCGTCATGAGCACAGCTCGCCCGTGACTCATGACGGCGTGGTTCCGTCATGAGCATGGCGGCGCCGCGCTCACCCCAAACGCCCCCAGCGCTGCGGCGGAATTCACGCCGCAGCGAAGGGGTTAATGAGGTTTCAAAAACCAAAACATAAAGAAAAGGCATTGTCATTAACAATGCCAATAGCTCACACTCGCGTAAATGTGAGACCTGTTGCATTGCAAATGCTTGTTGTTTGTTCCTGTCATTCCCATATTACCCTCTGGGCCAATCTGAGAAGTTTGTCTTTGACATTTGATGAAGGTACCAGTTCATCATTTGTCATAATGGCGGTTCATATAAGTATTCATTTGTCATCAACTTTCCAATATGGTCTCATTTCTCAAAGAATTTACTTTTAAAAACTGAAGAACCACTGAAATTTCCCACTTATAGTTTAGCGAGCTAACTATAACGTGTGACCCCATAATGCACTGCTTATTACTGCCCCTAACTTTAATGCCACTTCTGTAGCCTTTGTTTTAGAGTGGTCATTGCCTAAAGCCGTCGGTAAACCAGATCTAAAAACCAATGCTCTTATTTACTGCACGGGGTACCCAGGCCCCAGAGACCTCACCTGTTAATGGTGCCGCAACAACAGCAATAGGAGAAAGGTCAGAGTATCAGAACAACCTCAAAGCCCAGGAGACCGGAAACGGAAATGCAACCTCAGAGAAGGTGATACAGAGCGGGTGCTGGGAGCAAAGCATGGCCCTCACCTCAGGCCCCGGCTCGGTGGTGAGGCTTCTGTCCGCCTTCATGCAGGCAGGCAACAGCCCGAGGTGTAGGTGTTAGGAAGGAGGGCTGAGGTGTGACTGTCTCACCTGTGCCTCGGCGGAAACATCTCTGCCAGCGGTGCCCAGGTGTCAGGGGTGCCCAGCGGCCCCCGCACAGGTCACACTTCTAATGGAAAGAGTTACCAGTGTCAGGAGTGTTGATGCAGGCCCCAGGGAGGGGCCAGGACAGGCATGCCTCTGTGGCCCCTGGTGGGCGGGGGGGGGGCAGGTGTGCAGAGCGGCAATGAGAGCCATAGTAGGGCACGGTCTGAGCACCTCCGGAAGAGAGACGTCGAGGAGAGACATTAAAAAGAGACCGCCGGGAGCACAGGGAGCGAACAGAGGAGGGGAGGGGGTGTGCGGTGAGAGGAGGGGAGCTCAGATAACTCGGGAGAAAGGGGATAGGCAGAGGTAAGCGACAGAGAGAAGAAGAGAACGGAAAACGGAGGAAAGAAAGGGGAGAAAGAGAGCAGTGAGACGGAAAAGAGCGAGGAGGAGAAAGGGAAGAGTGAGAAGAGATGGTAAGGCAGACAAAGGGGGAGAGAAAGAGGTGAAATAGGGAGAAGATGGAGAGACAGATAGAAGACAGACTGCAGCAAAAAGGACGTTAAAGAAGAGAGGAGAGGGGTGGAGCTTTGGAGGATGTGGCACACCTGGAGGGATATAAGGGCCGAGTGAAGCAAGGAAGAGAAGAACGTGAGAGGTGGGGGAACAAAGGGACAGCGGAAAAGAGAGGCAGAGGGAACAGGAAAACTAGAAAGCAGAGGCGGGGTATTTACAGAAGATAGAAGTAAATCGATTGGAGGGACAGTAGTCCCAGACGGTAGAGAGACGCAACCTAGAAAAAAGTGGAGCAAGTCAGCAACGAGGTGTGCGCGCGCCTGTGTCTGTGTCTCTGCGCGTCCACAGACCCCGATCGCTGCGTGTGCCCTGGTCTATCTCCCTTGGGAGCAAACACGGCGACAATAAGTCTTGTTGGCGGCAGCGCTTCGCGCTGCAACGCCAGCGAGACCTAATGATGCAGTCATAGATATTATCTTAGAAAAGTCCGCCGTACGTGCCACATTGAAGTTAAAAAACGCGATACAGCAAAGACAATGGGGGGATGGGTGACATGCTTTAAAGCTCTCAATGCCTCCGCGCAATGCACAAAACCTAAGTTCCTGCATAGTTGAATAAGCCAGCGCTGCCGAGGTATTATATAAGCGGGGCAGAAGAAGAGAACATGTAGTTCTGTCTCTTCCTTACAGTTGCAAGCAGGGCGAATAATGAAATACTCGAGTATTGATGTGTGTGGTAATACCACAGTGGACGATTAAGGTATGGTGTGCTGGGGGTGATGTGAAATGAGATTCTGTGGTGATGGGTGTAAGAAATGGTGTAGGGTTCAGGTAAAGGTGGGGCCTCGCTATCATTGTTGCATCGGGTGTAGTGGTACTGGGGCCAAGAAAGTGGGAGGGACCAATGTCAGCCTATCACGAATGCCTTTTTACTACTCAACCAAGGGGCATGTGAAACCTTTCACACTGGTTGAGACTTCCACTTTTCCTAGTCACTGAGGTAAAAAGGAGTAGCAGCACTGCAATATTAAGCTACAGTCACGTGAGCCAGGTTCACCAGCATTTTCATGGGCTGCCATTCCTTAATACCTACAATAAAGACAGATGGGGCACCCTCATCCTAGTTTGTTTTCAATTGAAAAACCCTGCAGTAACAAAATGACCTCAGTCCCCTAACCCACATAAACAAAAAAGTAATCCATTTCATAAAGGGCCAATCAGCCAGCGACAGACACCTAAGCCACCTAACCTTCATTATTGAAATTGTGGAGCAAGCCCTAAAAATAGGTGGGGGACTAAGCAACATTGACTGTAATTGATTTGTCATAGGAGTGGGAACCCATACGACCATTCAATATTTTTTCAGTTGAAGCTCAGTAAAGTCCGATATATTCAATATTTTCCAGTCAAAAATGAGGTGTACACTTAAAAAAATATGTGTGTGTGTGTGTGTGTGTGGGATGTGTGTGTGCGTGTATATGTGTGTGTGCTTGTTTGTGTATATATTAAAAATAAAAGGACAAATCATTCCTACGTTAAAAAAGATTTAAAAAAGTGTTAGTACAATTATATTTCCCAAGATGAGGTAAACCAGTAGCATGTAGAGAAGCAGATTAAGGGCAAGTCGAATAAATACCTCGATGGCTGAATCTTAGATGTTGGAATATTTTGAATGGGAATATCATAACTGGAGAAATCCCTCTTGGCCTTACTGGGTGACCTTGATTGACCCCTTAGTACACTCAAGTAAGAAGCTATGGGAATGTAGAAAGTCAGATTTTGTACATACCTCCCATGCTCCGTCATAGAAAGAAGGAAGCATTTAAAACACACGGGGGGAGTTCTCTATTTTCTTACAACTGTATGCTGTATCTCTCCTAATTGTATTCTGCTGTATTCTTGTTTTATATTCTTATTTATGAATTTATGCTGGATACTCCTATATTGTGATGTTTTTTGCTTGAAACTTTGTATTGTTTTTTGCCACCTCTTTTACTTTGTCTTTAATAAAAAAAATTGGTACTATAAAACACACGGGGTAGTGAAAAGAGAACCTCAAGATAGATTTCTAGGATTTATCCAAGGAACAGATATTTAATCTTACCAGTTATGTGGCAAAAGGTAAGCCACATTACTTCTTTTGGGCATAATTGGTGACTTAATTCCCAAGCTATCTAGGAATTCAACACCATTCCAATGGCATAATGTGAATGGTAGGCCCCCTGCAGAATGAGTTGAGACTCCCACACCTCACAGAAATGCATATAACTTAGGCTGAAAGGAGGCCTCTAGTGGGTCCTCAAAACCTCATCATTAGTCATAGTAAGAGCAGGGGCTACATTTAGTAATGTATGTTAAGTTAATGTACGCATGGGTGTGCAAAGTTATTACCAGAACATATTTCTTTCATAGAGTAACTTAATGTTTCACAGTATTTTTCTCACGAGGAATTTCGCCCTGATGCTGCAAAGACTTTGCTTCAAGATCAGCATTAGTTCCTATCACTGCACCCTCAGTTTTTCTACTGTCCAGGAATCATGGAATTCCATAGTAAATCGGGGATACAACAAAAGTAGTACTGGAATTCAGTGGTAAGTCGAGAGGGGTACAAACCAGTAAGTCACTCACTTCTACTCAAAGCAACATCATTTGAAATCAGGCCCGGCCTTTTCTTCTTATAGGTAAAGGCGGTGAGGCTTGTTTACGAGCCCCTTGCGCCGCCGGTGCGTCACTTTTTTAAATGGGGAAAAAGTGACGCAGCTGCGGCGCAAGAAGCTTGTAAATAAGCCCCGTTATGTTTTTTACCTGAAGTCTGAATAAAGACTACTACAATAAAGGACCCCAGCACTCACAGCACGAGCCTGGCTGCCTGTTAAATGTACTTGAAGGTACGAAAAATAGATTAAATGATGGTTATTTGTGAAAAGGAATCTTACCTGGCTCGGCAGGTTCTTCCGACTTGCTCTCCTAAAGGTCAGCACATGCCTACAATGAAACTTGAACTCTTTTTAAACATAATGTTACTCATATAGCCGAGTTTATCTTTCCTAATGACTTGCTATAGTTGTAAAATGGAAGTCAGTGAAGGTAAAAATTAACTCTTAAACCGAGATTGAGTTTAACAGAAGTCCTGCAGCAGGCAGTTTTTGCACAAACATGCTTGAGGTTAGTGATTACCCGGAAGGACAGCACCGCCTTCGCAGTCAGTTGCATTTTTTAAGTCTTTTAGTAAGAGATACTAGCTTAAAAGGTAGATGTGTATATCGAAATACCAACAGAACAAATTCAGGCAATTTTGCGTTGTGTAAATTATGCAACACATCAGAGACAACGTCAGTGTGAAATTCCGCACAATTTTCACTTGGTATACCGATTATTAATTTTGTGCAATTTACTAGTAATTTTGCGCTCTTTCCCTGATATTTCTCATACTTCAGGGGGTGGAGGGCATCATTGCACGGTTTTGCACACGCTTGCATAGGACTCAATTCACAGAGTATCATGTGTATCTGTGAACAAACAAAAGCAGTTTCTGAAAGTTCAATCCGAACCCTGATTCACAAAATGTGCGATTGGTAGAATTTGCAAAAGTGCACTTATGACTGCTACAATTCCACACATGCGGTGGTACTTACGTTTAGGATTTTTGGCAGGAATGTGGGCGTTTCATGGCGTGCCACCCTGCACAAGCAGTGTACATGTTTCGGCATTCACATAAACCTTGCAGCTGGTAAACGCATGCAACTTTGCTCCTGCCCAGGGAAAACATGTTTTCTCACGGACATAGAGTTAAAGAGGGCATTAAACATTTACCGCAGATTTACACATGCAAACTTCCACGTTGTGGGAAATTAGCATGTTTAAATGTTTCACATTCGACTACTCCAGCAAATTCATGGCAGTCACATATTTCCTGTAGTACTTTGTAATTTATAAAGAAGCTCTAAATTTTCTCCAAACGTTAAATAGCACCATGGGAGCAAATTTCCAACATTTAACCCATGGGTTTTATGTGTTGGGGCCTTACTTATGCCATCCATTTTAGTGGGTCTCACTGGACAACTGCCGTGGAGGTACAATAGGAGTAAGGCTAACAGATATCTGTGTGTTTACAACTAATAATTGGTACACTTTGCTGACCTTTGTTCTATAAGCCACATTTACTACTCATTATGCTGTAATAAACCATCATAAAGTGTCTAATCAAGATGACTGCAAGAAAAAAAAACTCCATGTTTGCACCCTCTTCTCCTTGACTGAAATATTTCTGAAATGCTATTGGAAATGCCGTTTTCCTTTCAATGAAGCATTTGCATTTTAACATGAAAATAGATTCAGGTAGGTGTCACATGTGTATAAGGGCCTGTGCTCAGACACTCTTATTAGATTAAGAAAAATGTTGACCTTGCCACAGTTCTGCAATATAGTAAGTAGATTTGTAAACCTTAATGGGTTAGATGAAAAGGGCAGCATGTGAAATAAGCACTGGGAAACCCAACAGACCTGACTATTCTACAAATGAAAGTGACTCCTCACTGATTGAAATGCTTGGGTGTGTGGTTTTGGGCATGAGTGAGTGGCCAAATGTGATCATGACTACACAGTTATATGAATGAATGAGTGCAAGGTTTGATAAATGTGTAGGTGCTGTAAAAGTATAAAATGAGTGATTTCATGGAGAATGGATGTTGAATGAGTGAATGTACTGAATGATGTCAAGATGAATTATTTGCGAGTGCGTGAATGAATTGATGAATGTGCGTTTGGATGGATGTAGCGAAGTTGCACCAATCTTACAGGCAGAGGCTCTAACATTAGTCATTGTGTTATAAAAATGTACCAACATTATACCTGTGCAAAAATTTGAACAGGACTGGGCACAATAGTGTTAAGAATGCCCGTTGTAAAAGAATTGCCAACATTGTGCCAGTGCACATATTAGACAAGGAGTGGGAAACATTGTTCTAATGGGATGTACAGTTTGTCAAGAGTTATCGCCATTCTGCTAGTACAAGCATTACACAGGAGTGGACATCATCATACCAATAATATTCACCATATGTGAATAACTGCTATTACCGCCGAAAAGAATGTCAGATTTGCTTCATCTCTCAGAGTGATCCTTGGTGCATGTACGGATTTACGCAATCATCCATTAATCCCAACTGAGTGTTTACACTTGTATTGCATTCAGTAAAAATTATCACATGTTGAAATGTACTCAGTAATCCTTAGTAGAGACTCAGATTTACACCATCACTCATTAATTTTAAATGTTTGTTTTGTTGTTGAATGAATTATATGCCAGCATACACACAGGTCAAAATAGAAAGGTTGATTTACAGCTATGCAGATCTATTTGACCCAAATTAGTGGAAATCTAGTGACAGTATCTGAAGTGGACATTACTTTGCAGAAGGTTCAAGAAGCCATCCTATCCCTTCTTAAAGGCAAAGCCATAGGATCACATGCTCTTCCTTGTGAATTACACAAAGAGTTGACTTAGCAGTACAATGTTCTGTTTTCTTTTGTAGATAACATGATGCCAAGTTCACAATTTGCATTGTGTACTATATAAAGTCGTACTACAGTAATGCTACTCACTTAGTGCAAAACGCAATGTACAAACCTACAAGTGTGATTTCCCATCTCTCCTTTTGTTTCTGTGAGGAGTGCCTCACAGATGTAATTTTACTGCTTAGGGGTTGATTGCAATGCCGTTCGGAAAGCATTCCTGCCGAATCGGTCTTGGAATGTTTTCCATTATATCAAACGACAATGTCTCAATGTGGGTTTCATTTTAAGGAACAAATATAGTAAGCAAAAATAGTGTCTGTTAAGGAGTAAATCAACGTGGGGAGAGACACAGGGAGACAAAAATAAGTTGAAAATTTTGTATTTGAATTACTTAAAGCATGTTGGACATATTAAACATCATATGTGCAAAACACATGGACAGAAAGCACTGCGTTACATTACTGGAAATGTAACCGATAGAATACTGTGCACAAGTGCTCGTGAAAGTTGTGACGGCGCAAGTGACACGTGAAGTGGTATATACAGCGGTGATATAGGGCGCAACAAGGAATAAAATGATACAAGAAATTTTGCAAAAATTAGGACATCCAAACAATCAATGTTGAAAGAATATGAAGAACAATGAATTGGATGCCCATAGCAAGAGGGCGCCAAAAGTAACGCTGTTGGAGTCGACGGCGTTTCGGCCTGTAGAGATCTAGGCCATCATCAGGACTACATACAATTTTAAGGCAGTGCTAAGAATAAGAGAGAAACGTATCTCAAGATACTGTGGACCATGAAGGAATAAAACAGAAAAAAGATAGATAGGAAGACGCTTGTAGCTGCGGTCGCTAATGGTGGTTAAAAACGGAAGGCAGTGAATGAGATGGAACGATCAGTGGCAAGATCCCCGAGTATTTGTGGGTAATCTGCGAAAGAAGACAGTGACAGGCAAGAGTGGGGCGAAAACGGGAGTGAAACAGACAAATTGGTTAGGGAACAGTGTGGTGTAGTGACACCGTGCGTATGGGTGGAATCAAGCCGAGTACGGGAAACATAGGCCAAGGAAGTAGTGCAAACGGGGAGAGAATGGTGAAATTTGGAAAAACTAGTAGGTGGCTTGATTGGGAGCAGAAATGCCGAAGGAAGAGTGAACACCAAGAGCGGGTAGGGCGGTGTGACATGTGGAAGTGAGAAGGGAGGCGAGAGGCTGCCGGAGAGTGCTAACGGAGTCAGGTGGGAGGGGAGGCGAAGCGGGGGCATGAAGGGCTGACATAAGGAGAGCAGAACTTACTACGGTATAGCACTGTGGATGACTAATAACCAAATGGACACGGCATCACGGGTATGGCGAGGTCCGTGTATTCAATCGGGCGGCAGGAAGGCAAAAAGGGAGGGGAAGTGAGGGAGGGATGGGAGTGATCGGAAGCCTAAATATAGGAGAAGGAACTTACTGTAGGAAAATGCGGCTCGGAACCCAGTGAATGGATACTCTGAAAAAGGGGGAAAAACGGAATTAGGATCATTGTCCTGGGCCGGGGAAAAGGCGGCTAGTGTACAAGGCTGGGTACACACGGAGGGGGTACTTACAGTTGAGAGACGAATGAATCGTGCACCGGAGGAATCGTGGCGTGCAGCGAGCCGGCGTTAGTTCGGCAGGATCGTTCGCTGAAAGGCAAGCTGGCGAGGACATAGAAAACCAAGGGGGTCACGTGGGAGGTGGGGCTAAGCAACTAGAGCGCGCCGAGAGCGATGCCGGAAGTGTGGTAAATTAGGGAAAGAAAAGGAAAGAGAGAAAAAGGACTGTATCGATCTTACAAGTTACATAGACAATGTACAATTGAGAAGGACGACAGGGTTCGAGATAATCTGGATACATACATGGCCAAAACAATTGGTCTGATGAGACGAGAGAATATATATGAAAACATTGGTATACATCCAGCTAATGGAGAAACAAAATACATTAAAACATCATAAGATGCAAGGGGAAGCCAGGAAATCAGCAGAGGGAAACAAAAGGAAGCAAAAAGGAGGGGAAGGGGGCGAGGTATGTTGGGGGGGAAAGAGGGGGGGTGTAGAAGGAAAAAAGGGGGAGAAGGAGAGGGCGGGAAAGGGGAAAGAGAAGGAAAAACAATTATACACTAACGGACTAATATCTACAATTTAGTTAATATATTAACGAGAATGAATATGTGAGCAACAGTTACACAATTGCGGTTAGGGGAAAAAAGCAATTTATGAACGAATATACATTCAGGTCTGGTCAGAAAGAAAAGTATATCAACAATTAAAAATTCAAAGAACGAAAGAGCTATGGGAAGAAGGGGGAGGGGGGATGGGGGGTGGGGGGGAGGAAGGAGGACAAGGGGGGGTGGGGGGTGGGGAAAGAAAGGAAGGAAGAAAGACAGACTGAATGAGGGCACTTAATTGTTACATGTAGGTGGCATCCAGGATAAAAAAGCAACAAGACTGAATACAGTTTAAGACAGACAGGGTAGGCAGCAATTGTTAGCATAGATATTATGACAGTGTGGAATTCCATTCATCGAGAGAATTCAGACCCTGTTCAATGGTATTAAAGTGGGCTATCCAACGACATTAACATCTGTTCAAAAGTCTTTGGATATTGCCACCTCTTAAGGGTTTCGATGGTTGGTCAATCACCATCCAAGTAAAATCAGATTCATTGTGATTTTTTTCTTTAAAATGGGAGACCAAGGGTGCTGTCAAGACCCCACACCTGATGCGACTTCGATGTTGTAGGATGCGATCCTTGACCATTTGAGTGGTTTGTCCTATGTAAAGCTTATTACAAGGACACTTTATCGAGTAAATAACATTCTGGGACCTACAATTGGTGAAAGAATGTAGATCAAATTTAAGTCCATTATGTTCAAAGGTTTTGGTATTTGTAGTGGAAGAACATGCCAAACATCTCTGGCATTTGTAATGACCCAACAGAGGTGGTAACTTCCAAGAGCTTCGGACTGATTCAAGCGTAGCGGTGGTTTTGGGCCAAGTGATGGCGTGTACCAAGTGGTCAGCTATGTTTTTTCCTCTGCGATAAGAAAATAAAGGAGGTTCATTGAAGATAGCAAGAGGAGCCAGGATATTCCAATGTGATTTGATAATCCTGGATACTTTGTTACTGGAGGGAGAGAAAGTGGAGACAAAAGGGATCCGAGTGTTAGATCTTCTTTCTTTCTTGGAATGTTTTCCAACTGAATCGGATCAGGGGAGTCCGCATGACCAATTACGATGCACCTGGATGCTTCTGGAAATGATTAGTTCAGGCTCACATTGACTTCAATGGGAGCCTGTGTTCCAACCGAATACACAGGCTCCCATTGAAGAAAGTGGTGGCTGGGAAAAATCGTACACCCTGTGGCGGGCACACACTGTGCATGGCCTGAAAGGTGGGTCCCCTGGGTACCCCCACGGGACTGATTCGGAAGGCCCAGGGTGAAGGGAAGCCTGCTATGAGCCACCAAAGTAAGATTCTGACAGCCAATCCGAGTCGGGACAACTGATTCCGAAAGGCTGTCTAAATCTGACATCAGTATCGCTCGCTTGTAAACGTGGCCAGTAGACACACACGATTCGGCTCGAGTGACTCGGACTTTCCGAATGCCGTCCGGTTCTGATTTGGAAAGTCCGACCATCGTAATTGGTCATTCAGAAAGGTTTCAGATTCGGTCGGAAACAAGGCTTCCGAATCGGATTCGGCAGACCTGAATCCGATTCGAAGACTTTCCGAATTGCATCGTAATCGACCACTAAGTAGTAAATATGGAAGCGACCATGGTAGCGGCTGGAACAAAAGGCCATCCTTAATACTAAACCAGAGGAATTTAGTGAGGAATAACAAGGTGTTTCAGGAGGTTACGGGAGGGGGTAATGGAAGGACATGAACCGGCATACACAAGTGTAATCTCGTTGCTATTCACAAACAATAGTTCTAAAGTTACTGCAGCCAAAAAGGACCCATAATAGTAGTAGTAAAAGTACTCCAACTTAGAGCTGAAGTAAGACCAGCACCAGACATGTTCAACCTCTGGTACTGCAACACCAACCAAATTAAAATATTGGAGCTAGGGACTTAAAACTGTATAGGAAATAATGATAAATTAAATGAAATTGTTTTAAACAATTAAAAATAGAAGTACATTTAATTTATTGTTAAAATTGATGTATAAATAGCAACATTGATCACTTTATTTTAAAATATTTTAATACCCTTTTTGGATTAAAGAATAGAGGTAACTTTAACTCTTATTAAGATAAAATTAAATTATTTTGAATTCATTCGATGCATTACTTTTAATATTTTGTTATATATATATTATCTACTGGCGGTCGCCAGTAGATAGTTATAGTTAGGACTGTGTTTCCATAGGAAATCTCAAAATTCTATTT
The DNA here is from genome assembly GCF_964204655.1 of Triturus cristatus. Classification (NCBI taxonomy): domain Eukaryota; kingdom Metazoa; phylum Chordata; class Amphibia; order Caudata; family Salamandridae; genus Triturus; species Triturus cristatus. The sequence continues at coordinate 191,494,954 of NC_140588.1, forward strand.
TGAATAATTTTGGCGCCGGTTGATGAATCCTCGCGAAATTTTCAAAACTAATGGGGCGCTCCGCTCAGCTCTTACCCTGAAAGTCTCGTGGGGATTCGTCAAGCGGGGGCCGAGAAAAAAGGGGGGTCCCAAAACACGTTTTCCCCATGCATTTTCCCATAGGACCTTTAGTCGAAGGTACAGCCCGAACGGCTGAACAGAATTACTTGAAATTTGGCAGAGAGGTAGTCCTCAGGTCAGGCATGTGCCTTTTGCATATATGTTGTCAATCTGTTCAGTAGTTCCTGAGAAAATTGCAATTAAAAGCACATACATATCTATATGCGCGCACCGTGCGCGCACGGTACATGCACGGTACGTGTACGGTGCGCGCACCCTAACGTGCATGAGCATAATTCTGATTGGTGGATTTATGTCAGTCAACATTCGAATCGGTCGAAATCAGGAAGTGTCGGCCGCCATTTTGTTTGTTTTCAGTGCGAGAGTGGAAAAGGAAGGTGGCGAACGTGAAAAGGGGGCAGGGTAGAGATTTCCTGACCCCCTAGCCTTTGTCAGGGGGTCCCTGAAGGACCCCGAAGGGTGAAAAAAACATTTTTTTTTTTTTCAAAAAATCGGGGGTGCGCGCACGGTGCTCGCACCCCCGTCCGCCATTTTGAGTTTTAGAGCCCCTGTCCGCCATTTTGAGTTTTAGAGGTAGAAGAGAGTTAAAAACAAAAGAGGAAAATGTGAAAAGGGGGCAGGGTAGAGAGTCCCTGACCCTCTAGGCCTTGTACGGGGGACCAAGAAAGACCTCTTAGGTGTCCAAAAAAAAAAAAATGTAAAACAAATATCACGGGATGCGCGCACGGTGCGCGCACGGTGGCAAAAAAAACATAAAAAATCAAGTATAAGTGTTTAGATGTTGGTTGGCTCTAAAAAGAGCCGTTGTGTTTATTGAGTGTTTTTTGTACCTACAAGTAAGTACCGATGCAGAGTCTAAAGTTCAAGAGAAAGACTCTGTTACCTTCATCAGTGAAATGAACACCGTCTCCTCTATAAATGCCTTGCATGTTGTAACGCAAGTTGTTGTGGTATATAGAACCCATACCATAGTCTCTGAGGAAAGCAGAAACAGACTTATTGACGTGCTTTCTTGCTTTGTCAATCTGTGGACAATATTGGTTGGACCAGTTCCACTTTTGCCTTTGGCATATATTAGAATATACAAAGGTAGTTTGTGGAAAAAGTGACATCAATTGCACAAAGGTGTCCTTAACAAGCATTTCCAGACCTACCTCAGTTAAAGTGCCTAGGTCATTTCCACCACAGTGCACAATTAAAAGGTCAGGCTGTGGGAGATGTAGAAAGGATTTCACCAAGGGCATTAATTGGTGCCACTTTAACCCTCTCTGACCAATCCATTTAATGTCTGCATTTGGCAAAGCAAGATCTTTGAAAATACCTCTTTTTTTTGCATACTTTTCACTCCAGAAGACATAGCTATGACCTACAATCCACACTGTGAACATCTTTCAAGGAGATCTGGATGCACTCAGAAAGTGTCTTTCAGTAGAATGGCAGTATGAAAAGAAAGATAGTTGTAAAATGGAGGCTTACATACTTTTTTTTAAATAAAAAGAGCTCATTGGCTATTTCAGATCATTCTACACAAAAAAACTAGGCTGTAAGTTTAAATTTTTAAAAGCATGTTTTGTATTGGTTCAGAAAAATGTGTACCCACAGAACATTACTTTAGATTTGCTGTTAGGTTTGAAAAGTCAAGCACTCTTGCTCTTTGGATTAGAAACATTGTGTGCTGAACTTCTGACCTCTCTGCTCACACCAGTGTTCCATGACCTGTTGCTATGGTAGCAGGAAGAAGTCAGGTTGGGGGTAGGAATCATTTGGAAAAGGGTTGAAATTTGCAACCAATAGAAATGTGTGTTCCCATTTGAAAAAATGTGGGAAGCACTATGATTTGAAGTTAACATGTAAATGTGTGAAAAAAGAGAGGGAAACATTGCCATTTACTGGTTCTGCTGAGAGGTGTACAGTTCAGAGATTCAGGCTCTGATAATCTGCTGTGTGTGTGCCACATTTCTTTCTCAACTAACTACTTTTAAAGGTGAGTTATGAATTTGAAAGAGGATGTATGTGGTGCATTTTGATAAAAAAAAATGTAAATGAGATTCTTGTTTAAAAGTTGTGTTTTACATTTTATGGTTTGGAAGAAATTTAACTGCCATGAACTTGTCAGATAATATGGAGTATGTCTTCAAAATAAGTCAAGGTGTACTGGTATCACCCAGGAATTCTGTTTTCTGTCTAGAATCACACCATGAGTCTGTGTGCACACAGGAATTTGTTGACAGAGATTTAATTTGTGGTGGTCTGGTTCTGTAAGACTTGCATTCGTAGGAAAGGGGCAGCTTGTTTTCTTGAACTGTGATGGTTTGCACTGTGTGGTATTTCAGATAGCAGTGTGTAACGCTAACACATTTAATGTCTCTAAGGCTCATTTCCTTTGCTATAGTCTAATCACTCACCCAGGTTCCATATGCTCATGCTCTCAAGTAGCTGTTAGGACATGTGCTCTTTTCTACCTCTCTAAACTATAAGGAAAATGAGTCAGGCTCTTACAGTAATTATTACTTGTAAAACCACAGCGGTAAATGTGCTTTGAAATTGCCAATAAAAATCGTTTTCTGCCTAGAATCACACCATGAGTCTGTGTGCACACAGGAATTTGTTGTCAGAGATTTAATTTGTGTTGCTCTTGTACTGTAAGACATGCATCCGTAGGAAAGGGGCAGCTTGTTTTCTTGAACTGTGATGGTTTGCATTCAGCAGAAATCACTATCTCACAAATGAGAGGCAAATGCTAACACATTTTAAAAAAACAGGGTAGATTTTCATTCCACACCTGCCATGGGTGAGGTAGATCCTACATGTTCCAAACTGAAATTAACCCTTACCCCACATGTACTCTTACATACATCTGTGCAGTCTTCATGCAGTTCTGCAAGCGTCCATGCAGATCTCTCTTTCACCTGACAATATACAGTCTCCAGAAGCACGCTCTTAGAACACAGACAGTTGCTTCTCTTGCACTCCCATGCTAAGTATTCAGCACTGTGTGGTATTTTAGATAGTAGTGTGTAACTCTAACACATTCAATGTCACCAAGGCACATTTCCTTTGCTCTAGTCTAATCACTCACCCAGGTTCCATATGCTCATGCTCTCAAGTAGCTGTAAGGACATGTGCTCTTTTCTGCCTCTCTAAACTATAAGGAAAATGTGTCAGGCTCTTACAGTAATTATCACTTGTAAAACCACAGCGGTAAATGTGCTTTGAAATTGCCAATGAATAATCGTTTTCTGCCTAGAATCACACCATGAGTCTGTGTGCACACAGGAATTTGTTGTCAGAGATTTAATTCGTGTTGCTCTTGTACTGTAAGACATGCATCCGTAGGAAAGGGGCAGCTTGTTTTCTTGAACTGTGATGGTTTGCATTCAGCAGAAATCACTTTCTCACAAATGAGAGGCAAATGCTAACACATTTGAAAACAACAGGGTAGATTTTCATTCCACACCTGCCATGGGTGAGGTAAATCCTACATGTTCCAAACTGCAATTAACCCTTACCCCACATGTACTCTTACATACATCTGTGCAGTCTTCATGCAGTTCTGCAAGCGTCCATGCAGATCTCTCTTGCACCTGAAAATACACAGTCTCCAGAAGCACGGTCTTATCACACAGGCAGTAGCTTCTCCTGCACTCCCATGCTAAGTATTCAGCACTGTGTGGTATTTCAGATAGCAGTGTGTAACGTTAACACATTCAACATCACCAAGGCACATTTCCTATGCTCTAGTCTAATCACTCACCCAGGTTCCACATGCTCATGCTCTCAAGTAGCTGTTAGGATATGTGCTCTTTTCTGCCTTTCTAAACTATAAGGAACATGTGTCAGACCCTTATAGTAATTATCACACGCAAAACCACAGCAGAAAATGTGCTTTGAAATTGCCAATGAAAAATCGATTTCTGCCTAGAATCACACCATGAGTCTGTGTGCACACAGGAATTTGTTGTCAGAGATTTAATTTGTGTTGCTCTTGTACTGTAAGACATGCATTCGTAGGAAAGGGGCAACATGTTTTCTTTAACTGTGATGGTTTGCATTCTGCAGAAATCACTATCTCACAAATAAGAGGCAAATGCTAACACATTTGAAAACAACAGGGTAGATTTTCCTTCCACACCTGTCATGGGTGAGGTAGATCCTACATGTTCCAAACTGCAATTAACCCTTACCCCTCATGTTCTCTTACATACATCTGTGCAGTCTTCATGCAGTTCTGCAAGCGTCCATGCAGATCTCTCTTGCAAATGAAAATACACAGTCTCCAGAAGCACGCTCTTATCACACAGGCAGTAGCTTCTCCTGCACTCCCATGCTAAGTATTCAGCACTGTGTGGTATTTCAGATAGCAGTGTGTAACACTACCACATTCAACATCACCAAGGCTCATTTCCTATGCTCTAGTCTAATCAATCACCCAGGTTCCATATGCTCATGCTCTCAAGTAGCTGTTTGGACATGTGCTCTTTTCTGCCTCTCTAAACTATATGGAAAATGAGTCAGGCTCTTACAGTAATTATTACTTGTAAAACCACAGCGGTAAATGTGCTTTGAAATTGCCAATGAAAAATTGTTTTCTGCCTAGAATCACACCATGAGTCTGTGTGCACACAGGAATTTGTTGTCAGAGATTTAATTTGTGTTGCTCTTGTACTGTAAGACATGCATCCGTAGGAAAGGGGCAGCTTGTTTTCTTGAACTGTGATGGTTTGCATTCAGCAGAAATCACTATCTCACAAATGAGAGGCAAATGCTATCACATTTTTAAAAAACAGGGTAGATTTTCCTTCCACACCTGCCATGGGTGATGTAGATCCTACATGTTCCAAACTGCAATTAACCCTTACCCCACATGTACTCTTACATACATCTGTGCAGTCTTCATGCAGTTCTGCAAGCGTCCATGCAGATCTCTCTTTCACCTGACAGTACACAGTATCCAGAAGCACGCTCTTAGAACACAGGCAGTAGCTTCTCCTGCACTCCCATGCTAAGTATTCAGCACTGTGTGGTATTTCAGATAGCAGTGTGTAATGCTAACACATTCAACATCACCAAGGCTCATTTCCTATGCTCTAGTCTAATCACTCACCCAGGTTCCACATGCTCATGCTCTCAAGTAGCTGTTAGGACATGTGCTCTTTTCTGCCTCTCTAAACTATAAGGAAAATGTGTCAGGCTCTTACAGTAATTATCACTTGCAAAACCACAGCTGAAAATGTGCTTTTAAATTGCCAATGAAAAATCGTTTTCTGCCTAGAATCACACCATGAGTCTGTGTGCACACAGGAATTTGTTATCAGAGATTTAATTTGTGTAGCTTTTATTGTGTAAGACTTGCAGTCGTAGGGAAGTGATAGCTCATATGATATGTTTTGAAAAGCTCTTAAAAAATATAGTAATATATATAAATTACATAAAGGTATTTTTTTTTTAGTTTTTTTCAGGTATTGCTGAACAACACTGAAATAAATTAAAGATGCCTATAAAATCAAGAATGAGAAAAGAACAGCAACAACATCTATATTTGAAGACAACTGGACAAAAAAAAATAGTTGAAGAGCCTCATGTTGGAAAAAAGACAAAGCCTTCTGGTAAGCAGACTAAGGATTTTTTTAAAAATATCTTCAAGCAAAGAAAAAATGTAAGAAATATATCCACTGGAAATAGTGTTTCAAGTAGAAAACAACCAGACAATCGACAGAATATACTAAATGCTAATGTACAATCAGAAGTAAGAAAGAATGATTTAAAAAGAAAAATAGATTTTAAAAACATTCGTAGAAAAATGTTTGAGAGAAGAGTGATGTTCAATTTGCTGAAGGATGTGAAAAAATATAGGAAGAAAGCCAAATTTTATAAGAAAAGGAAACATATTGAATCAATTGTTGCCAAGGCTTTGGAATTAAAAAGAAAACTATTCATTTTAATTTTGAACAGGATCCGTACATTAGATAAATTAGTGAATGTAATGAAGTCCAAAAGAAAAAGAGAAGTGAAAAAAAAAACTTTTGTAAAGTGTTCTTAGGAGAATGGAAGCATAGTTCAAGTACTGAACCATTTTTTAATGAAGAGAGTTATCTTCAAAGTAATAGTTTGCTGTATGCAGTTGACACCAGTGGTCGAGCTTATGAAGTTAAGGATGGTTGTGTAATGGAAAAGGAGAAAATGGTTCCAAGGAATGAGGAAGAAGTGTTAGCTGATGAGGTTATGGGGAGACGTCCTAAAGCCCCAGTGTACACTTGGAATTGTAGTAGTATTTGTACTGTACGACAGGAATCAATTGATAAATTTCGTGATTTTCTAAGAGAATATAGTAAAAAAAAGTGTAAAACAGAAGATTAAGGTGCTTCAAAGACTAGATCCATGCAGAGTGAGAGAGAATACTGGTTTGCAAGGACATTCTCTGGCTTGTCTTTCTAGGAAAGTTTGCCAAAGTGTTTTTCACCATTTTAGGATGCTGGCTGTTCATCATACTGAAATGAGAAAGTTTGTGAGAAGATTGTATTTTGCTAAAAGTCCAGCTTTAACGTTAAATGAGTTGAATAATGCTCTGTTCTGTGGATCTGTAACAGATGTGAAGAAGGTTTGTGAGGATATTGAGTTTTGTTACTTTGGTACAGAGCAAGAAAGTGCAGGAAATGACACAGTTATTGAAGAAAATGTGGAAGAGAATGTAGAACCCACTGTTAGTAAAACATTTGAAGATCAAATGACAAAATTTACTATCATCTCTAATGAAAGACCAAATATTACTTGTATTTGTTGCCGGAGAAGCCATTATAAAAATCAAACAAGGTATGTTGATCTCTATAAAAAAAGTGAAAAAGAAAATAATACTAAGTGGATGGATTTTGCTACATATTTGTTTCTGGAAAATTGTTTTGATTTGGGTGCATATCACCGTATTTGTAAATACTGTTATAACAAATTAGAAGAAAATAAAATGCCAGCAAGAGATGTACATAGTAACTTAGAATTGGTTGAAATTCCTGCAGAACTTAGTGATTTAAATACGTATGAGTCTATACTCTTTCAATGTGTCCATCCTTTTCAGACTATAGTTCGTATGGAGCCCAAAACAGGCAAATTACCTCCTTCAGATTTACAAAGAGGTTTAAAAGGAAGAGTTGTCTATTTGCCATTAGATTTGAAAAAAAATATTGAAACAATTGATGCAGATAGTTTGGAAAGTGAACCATTAGTTATTCTGGTTAATGGTGTACCTACAAAGAACAAGAAAATTTGGCAGGAGCTGGTGGATGTACAAAAAGTACAAAGAGCAAATTTATATTTGAAAAGAAATAATAAATGGTATGAATCAATTTATATGGAAGAAGATGAAGAAGTTTTACTAGCAGACTCAGGAATACCAGCTGGGCAAATTGAAAAAGTGGATGAGTCAAAAGAAGAAGAAATTTATGAACATTTCAGTATACATCCTCTTCATTCTAAAGAAGTTATGGGAAACACTATTGATCTCTTTCAGATGAAAAAAGCTAAAGGAACTCCCGTGAGTGTATGGGAGGAGAGCTTGGAAGCTCGTTGTTTTCCCCAGCTGTTTCCTACAGGAAAAGGTGGACAATATGATGAACGTCCAGTACAGATTCCTGCTTCTGAGTATCGGACTACAAGGTTATATGCAGAAGATCCAAGATTTCGTCAAAGTATTCCTTATTTGTTCCATCTTTTATTTGAAAGTGACTTATCAGCACTATCTTATGCAGTAAATCACATTTTGAAAACTGGAGTATATCTACATAATGTGTCTGCAAAGGATTTTCTGAACAAATTGCAACAGCGAGATGATCATTTGGAATCACAATTAATAAATCTGATGGCTTGTCAGCGTAGGACTAATGAATATTGGTACCGATGCCATGGAGAATTGAAATGTATGTTACGGAATTTAGGAACTCCTACATGGTTCCTTACCCTAAGCTGTGCAGAGTACGCTTGGGATGATTTACAGGATTTTCTTCGAGAGGCAAATTCAAATATTGAAAACATCCAATACAAGACAGCAGGAGAATTGTGCTCATTGGATCCGGTTAATGTTTGCAGATATTTTAATCACAGATTTGAGGCTATGATGTCCTTCATCTGCAATAAAAAAAATCCACCTCTTGGAGAAGTTGTGGATTTCTTTTGGAGAAAAGAGTACGAAGCAAGAGGTGCTCCTCATAGTCATATGCTGTTGTGGATCAAGGATGCTCCAAAATTTGGAACAGATTCTGATGATGCAGTTTTATCTTTCATTGAAGGATATGCAACATGTGCTATACCTAAGAGCACAGAAGAAAAACACTTAAAAGAGCAAGTATTACGTTTCCAAAGTCATCGGTGTGGAAAATACTGTCGACGAAAGTACAAGAGTAAAGATAAATTCTACACAAAATGTCGATTTGGATTTCCACGACCTGTTCTTTCAAAAGGAAGAGTAAACAGTTTTATGTCAGCTGTGCGACATACTATTACAAGAAAATCGCCTAAGATTACCTACAACCTAAGAAGAAAAGAACAGTCAAAATATATAAATGACTACAACCCAGTCATTTTATCCATGTGGAATGCTAACATGGATATACAGTATGTAGCTGACAATTCTATTGCTGTTGCTCGGTATGTCACATCTTACATCACTAAATCTGAGAAAACGGAATTGAAAGAAATGTGGGAAGAGATTTCTCACGAGAAGACTGTCAGTAAAAAGCTATACAGTTTCAGTTTAAAGATGTTATCGCATCGAGAAATTGGATCCTACGAATGCTCAGATAGGTTATCATCTGGAAGTCTGTACTCCAAATCCAGAAGAATAATTTGGGTAAGTTTACGCCTTGCAGGAATGAGAAATCGGGTACTGAAATCTATTCGAGAAATTGAATATTTAGCAGAGTACGAACCTGAAAGTACAGACATTTTAAGAACAAACATGGTGGACACATATTACCCAAAGAGAAGTCATCATCTTGAGAACATGTGTCTTTATGAAGTGCTGCAGAACTACATTTATAAACGGAATGTCACAGAAGACATCAAAAATGGAAAATATAAAGTCATTGGTGAGGAAGGATGTTTGGTAAAACAAACAAAAGGAAGTTTGATTAATCACAGAAAGCTGAGTTGCGACACTACTGACAAGAAGGAATTTTACCACTTAGCACTTTTACAGTTGTTTAAACCATGGCGCTCAGAGGATGAATTACTTGGACATTTTCAAAGCTATGAAGATTCCTTTAATGCATGCAAAGATACCATCGAATGCAGTACTTTCACAACTTATGTAGAAATGTTAAATGAAGAAATTGAACAAGAAGCAACAATTGCAGCTGAAGTAGCTAGAGACAGTTCTCAAGACAGTCAAAGTTCTGGGACGCTCAGTCAAGATCCCCTAGGACAACCAATCGTAGAAAATGAAGCTGCAATAGCCATGACTGAAGTGGAAACAGCTATGAATCAAGCTCAGGAAGATTTAATAAACTTACCAAGTTTGGAACAGCAACTGAATGATGAACAAAAACAAATTTATGAGGAAGTCATAAAACAAATTGATCATGGATTACTACATGAAAATAAAGAGTGCTCATGCACATCGTTTGAACCAATCAGAATGTATGTGAGTGGACAAGCCGGAACTGGAAAAAGTTTCCTGATTAAAGTAATTAGAAGCTACCTACAGCAAAAAACAGATTCAACTTTGTCTTGTGTTGTTACTGCTCCAACTGGGTTAGCAGCATATAACATAAAAGGAATTACCCTCCATCGTTTGCTAATGTTACCAGTAGAGCACGAGAACAAAATACAATACCACAAGCTAACAGGAGAAGCATATTTTGAAGTTGCAAGAGTATTGAAAAAAATTAAAGTTCTCATCATTGATGAGGTAAGCATGGTATCAAACTTAATGCTTGCCTTTGTGCATTTAAGAATGCAGCAAATTCTAAAGACAAACTATGACGTGCTATTTGGAGGAAAACATGTTATAGTTTTTGGGGATCTTCTGCAGCTCACTCCAGTTAAAGGACAACCAGTATTTCAAACCCTTACACATGAAGACACGAAAAAGTCATTAGGAAGTATAGGTAATGTGAATATTTGGACATACTTTGAGTGTAAAGAACTCATTACCAATATGCGGCAGGCAAATGATGATGATTATGCAAGTATTCTCAAAGATATCAGAATTGGACTACTCACAGAACATGGCAGAAAAGCTTTACAGAGTCGATTGCTATGTAATTTGTTCCCAACAGAACAAATTGTTCCAGAGAAAATATACAAGGAAATTGCTGGAAAAAATACTGTAATCTGCTTAATGCCAACACTACATGAATGCTCTATATTCAATCAAGAACTTTTGAAATTGGAAAATGAAGAGATTGTCAAACTGGAAGCTGTGGATAAAATACAACATGAAGGAATAACTATTATATTGACAAGCAAATTGACAAGTAAATTGGATTCTCTAGAGAAAAACATCTCGAAAACAGCCGGTTTAGAAAAGAATCTTTATGTATGTATGAACTGTCGAGTAATTTTAAGACGTAATTTGGATGTAGAGAAAGGTTTAGTGAATGGAGCTATGGGTAGAGTTGTCGGTTTTGTTAATTACCAGAAAAAAGTTGGAATTGAATTTTTAAAAATAACCTTTGATCAGATTGAAGAGGTTAAAGACATTTGTCGTTGTTCAGTTCGTTTCTTGCTTGTGAAAGACTTATATGTACGTAGGAAGCAGTTTCCATTTTCTCTAGCATATGCTGTAACTATTCACAAATCTCAAGGATTAACTGTAGATAGTGCTTTTGTAAACATTGGATCTACTGTGTTTAAAGAACATATGGCATATGTTGCTTTGTCACGAGTGAAAAAATTATCTGGTTTATTCATGATAGACTTTGATGACTCAAAAGTTAGTGCTGATGCAAACTGTGTAAAGGAATATAATAGATTAAGAAGAAGCTATGCTCCTCATTTAGGTCAGTATCCTGTGTTTGAAAAACGTGTTGTTTGTCCGAAAAGGAGAATTGAGAATATCTGTAATGAGGATGTACAGAAGAGAAAACAAAAGGAGAGTGATGTGATTCCAAGCAAAAAGAAAAAGGACAATGTTGAAGAGGTTGTTGGTTGTCATTTTGAAAATAGCTCTGGTGTCAACTGCTACGCTAATGTAGTGCTGAATGTCGTATTTTATCTTGAAAGTTTGCAAGAGCGGATAATACTAAATCATGTAAAAAGATTCTGTTCTCTGCTGAGTTTTCTTTTTGAGAAGCTGAGTAATGATAAAACTAAAATAGAAAGTGCTTCTGATGTTAGAAAACTTTTAGATGTATGTTCAGGATGTACACAGTTTACTCAAAATGTCCAGCAAGATGCACAGGAATTCTTGATGTATATGCTTATGGTACTGGAAGATGAAGGGGTAGAAATAGAAAATATGTTTGGTCTCTCTTATAAATGGGAACATAGTTGTGAAAACTGTTTCAACACATGCAGCTCTAATGTTGATTCTGAAAGGTTCATATATTTAACATTACCAGAGAATAAATCAGGGACTTTTAGTAAATTAGTTAAAGATGCCAATCACAACATGGAATGTTCTCAATGTAAATCAGACATGTTTTCAACGTTATTTTTAAATAAATATGGACAGTATGTAATTTTAATGATGCAGCGTTGTAGAGCTGATGGTACAAAATTGGACACTTTAATAAAGAAGTTTACAGGACATCAATTATCAATATCTGGAAAAACTTTTGTTGCAGTTGCAATAATTTTCCATGATGGACCTTCTATAACTTCTGGTCTTTACACAGTTTATCTAAAATGTGAAAAAGGCTGGACACTGTGTAATGATTCTCAATTGAATTTCAAGCAACGTTTGCCTGCAGAATTACCAAATTCCTACTTAATTTTTCTGAAAACAAAATTTTAGATACAAATTGCAGCATCTGAACAAACCATTATTGCGATTTTATTGGATTACCATTGGATATTTCATCAAAAAAGAATTTGAAAATTACCATTTGGCCTCATGGAAAGGTAAAAATTTCTCTTGTGGACTTCTTTGACAGATATTATTTTGGTGTATGTGCTTAAGCAACAAGATTTACAGACGATATTTATTGCAAAAAGTTATTGTTCTTAGATGATATTTTTATTAAATATGTTACATTTCTATAAAGGTATGTTTTACTGAGAAGAGATTCTGGGCTTTTTTTAAACAATCATTCAGATTGTTAATTTTTTTGCCCGCTGTTAAGTGATGAATGCAATTGGTTTCACAATTTGCAGTGAAATTCAATATATTCTGAAAACAGCAAAAAAAGGGCAAAAAATTATTTTGTTAAATATGAAAATATGTGTACTGTATTCTAAAATGTATTATTAAATATTAATACTTTTTTTCTTTTTTTTCAGATTGAGAAAGAAAATTTAGGAAAATTAATCCTTTTTTCTAGCAACTAAAAAAAACCATTTATTTATAATTAAGTTATTTTGTTGGTCAGGTAAGTTTGAAATATCTGTATTTCTCACCCCTTTACTTTCATGCTCCCTTTTTTTCACTTTTCCTCACTGCTTTTCTCATTCCCCTTGTGGTCCCTCAAGGACCATGAAGGGTGAAAAAAACATTTTATTTTTAAAAAAAACACAAGGGGTGCGCGCACCGTCCGCGCACGGCGGGAAAAAAAATAAAAAAAAATGATAAAAAAAATAAAAAAAATTTAAGAGGTAAGGTGGCTCTAAAAAGAGCCGTTGTGTTAATACAGGGACAGAGGAAGGAAAGAATGGCAATATTATATGGTGCCGCACTTGTGCTGCTGTATCTTAATATCTATTAGGGGAATACTGGACTCCCCAAAAGCAATAAGAGCATAGCAAGTATTGCACCGGATATGCACCCTCTGAAACCGAGGGTAAATGTCCAGAGGAGCAGAAGAGGGTGACGCTCCCACCGCAGAGGAAGTGCTCGGCTGAGCTGCCGATGATGGACTCGGCTGAGCTTCTGCGGATGTGCTCGGCTGAGCTGCTGGAGGGGTTGTTCTAGTAGCTCTAGTAAAAGTCTTAGGATGTACATCCCTAATGTGCCTGAACATAGTGAAGATACTAAAAGAGTACTTCTTCTTAGGATCTCCTCTAGATAAGACACGCCCACAAAGTTTGCAGGTGACTTTTGGAGCATTGACTTTCTTCTGCCCCTCTGGAAATGTAAAATATTGCCAGACAAAAGAATCTTTCTGTTTCCTCTGTCTCTGTCTGATAAGGCTCTCCTGCTCACTCCCAGAAGATGACTGCTGCTCTGCCATTGTATCACAAAAACAGTTCAGCTCCTTCTCCCAGGGAATCAGAAGAAATAATGAGGGGAATAGGTGTGGTGTTGGAAGTTTCTGGAAATGAAAGAACTTTAAACCAATGAAAAGTGTTGTTTCTTGATCACATGACTTACCGTGCGCGCACCGTACGCTTACGGTGCGCGCACGGTACAAGTACGCATGCGCGTACGTAAGACGCGCGCATGCGCGTAAGGAGCACGCGCGTACGACGATCTGTTATGTCATCAGTGATGTCATTTGAGATGTCATCAGTGATGTCATGAGTGATGTCACTGACCATGTCATGAGTGATGTAATATGTGATGTCATCAGCAGTGGATTGCGGGCGCGTGAGTTATAGTTAGGTGAACTAACTATAACGGGGGAATTTCATTGGTTTTTTACGAGCGAAATGTCCAGCTAACTATAACATGTGTGAAACCTATAGTTTTTTCAGTGAATATTACCTACTGGCGGTCGCCAGTAGGTAGTTATAGTTAGGACCACGTTTCCATAGGAAAACCTCAACATTCTATTTTGAATAACTTTGGCGCCGGTTGACGAATCCTCGCGAATATCTCAAAATAGGTGGGGCGCTACGCTCCGCTCCTACCCTGAAAGTCTCGGGGGGATCCGTCAAGCGGGGGCAGAGATAAAAGGGGGGTCCCAAAACGCGTTTTTCCCATGCATTTTTCCATAGGACCTTTAGAACGAGCTACAGCCCGAACGGCTGAACAGAATTACTCAAAATTTGGCAGAGAGGTAGTCCCTAGGTCAAGGAAGTGCCTTTTGTAGGTTTGGTGTAAATCTGTTCAGTAGATTCTGAGAAAATAGCCTTTAAATCAATATATATATCTGAGCCCGCTTACGGTACGCTTACCGTACGCTTACGGTAAGCGTACGGTGGCGTGCGCGAGCGCGATTCTGATTGGCTCTTAGATCTTAGTAAACATTCGAATCGGTCGAAACCAGGAAGCGGCGGCCGCCATTTTGTGTATTTCACTCTGAAAAAAAAGAGAGAAAACAAGGAAAGGGGGCAATGAGGAGAGTTACAGACCCCCTAACATTTGTAAGGGGGTCAAAGAAGGACAGAAAAGTACAAAAAAAACATTTATTGATTTTAAAAAAAATCACGGGGTACGCGTACGGTAAGCTTACGGTAAGCGTACGGTAAAAAAAAATAAAAAAAAATAAATGAAAAGCAGATTTAAGAGTTTAGATATAAGGGAGCTCTAAAAAGAGCTGTTGTGTTTATGAAGTCATTTTTTTAGTGGTACCTACAAGTAAGTACCGATGCAGAGTCTAACGTTCAAGAGGAAGACTCTGTTCCCTTCATCATTGAAGTGCACACCATCTCCTCTATAAATGTCTTGCATGTCATAACGCAAGTTGTTGTGGTAAATGGCACCCATACCATAGTCACGGAGGAAAGCAGAAACAGATTTGTTGACGTGCTTTCTTGCTTTGTCAATCTGTGGACAGAAATGATTGGACCAGTTCCATTTTTGCCTTTGGCATATGTTGGAAAACACAAAGGCAGTTTTAGGGAAAAGTGTAAACAGTTGTGCAAAGGTGTCCTTCATAAGCATTTCCAGACCTACCCCAGTCAAAGTGCCTAGGTCATTGCCACCACAGTGCACTATTATGAGGTCAGGGTGTTGGATTTGCATGAAGGATTTCACCAATGGCATCAATTGGTGCCACTTTAACCCTCTCTGACCAATCCATTTAATGTCTACATTTGGCAAAGCAAGGTCTCTCACCATATCTGTTTTCTCTGCAAACTTTTCACTCCAGAAGACATAGCTGTGCCCTACAATCCACACTGTGAACATCTTCAAAGGAGAACTGGATGCACTCAGGAGGTGTCTTTCAGTAGAATGGCAATATGAAATGAAAGACAGTTTGGAAATGGAGGCATACATATTTTTTTCAAAACAAAAAGAACTGATTGGCTGTTTCATACCATTCTAGAATAAAAACTAGGCTGTATGTGTAAATTAATAGAAGCATGTTTTGTATTGGTACAAAAAAATGTGTAACCAAAGAACAGTACTATGGATTTGCTGTTAGGTTTGAAAAGTCAAGCACTCTTGCTCTGTGGAATTGAAACATTGTTTGGCGAACTTCTGACCTAACTCAACACAGCAGTGTTCCATGAGCTGTTGCTATGGTAGCAGGCAGAAGTCAAGTTGGGGGAAGGGTACTAGGCAGAAGTCAAGTTGGGGGAAGGGTACTTTTGGAAAAGGGTTGGTTTTCAACCAATAGAAATGTGTGATTACATTTGAAAAAAAGGGGGAAGCACTGAGATTTGAAACTTACATGTATATGTGTGGAAAAATAGAGGGAAAGTTTGCCATTATCTGGTTCTGCTGAGAGGAGAGAGGTGAACACAACAGAGATCCTGGCTCTGATAATCTGCTGTTTGAGTGTCACATTTCTTTCACAACTAACTAATTTTAAAGGTGAGTTTACAGTTTGAGAGGGGATGTATGTGGTAACTTAAGAAATGAATAATAGAAATGGAAATTGTTTTTGTTGTAGTTACACATGGTGGTTTCATAATGTGTCAGTCTGTAAAAGTGATTTTCACTTGCCCCGAAAAAAAAAGAGCAGTAAGTGTGCTTTCAAATTGGCAAAGAAATTTCGTTTTGGGACTAATGTGAAAACATGACTCTGTGTGCAGAGAGGAATTATAGGCAGAGATTTATTGCGTATTGCTCTGGTGATTTCACAGTTGCATTAGATGGAAAGGGGGAGCGAATTTTTGGGGGAAGAAGCAGAGTCTTAGCACACACCCATGTGCTTGCCATGTATAGTCATGCACAGTATTTACAAGCGAGTGGGGTTTTCAGGTTTCAGTCTGTAATGCAAATACATTCAGCATCACTAAGGCTGGTTGCCCTTGCTGGAGTGTAGGCAGTCACCGAGAATACACATGGTGGTGGTCTGAGAAAACAGTTTGGACATGTGCATTTAAATAAATCAAAAAAAGTGGTTTCATAATGTGCCCGCTGTAAAATGATGAATTCAGTTGCTTTCACAATTTATAGTGAAATGCAATATATTCTGAAAACAGCAAAAATAAGGCAAAAATATTTTTGGGAAAAAAATGTAAATATGTGTACTGTATTATAAAATGTTTTAAAAATATTAATACTTTTTTCTTTTTTTCCAGATAGATATAGAAAAATTTCGAAAAGTACAAACATTTTTAAAACTATTTTTTTAAAAAACAAATGAATAAATATTTTTTCAGTGAGTATGGTAAGTCAATAATAATAATTGTAGTCTCTCAAGGACAATGTAATGTGATAAATGATTTTTAGTGTTTTTTAAAAAAAAAAAAAAAAAAGTACGCGCACCGTACGCGTACGGTAAAAAAAAAATAAAAAAAAGTTTTTAAAAACATATGTAAAAAAAAGATGAAAGATAAGGTTGGCTCTTAAAAGAACCGTTGTGTTCATGCAGGGACAGAGGAAAGGAAGCATGGGAAAATTATTCAAAGCGACAAATGTGCTGATCTATTTTGTTGTTCACTAGGGAAACACTGGTCTCCCTATGGCAAATTAGATCTTTACAAAATGTGCAATGAATATCAACCTTCCGAAATCGAGGGTTTATTTCCAGAGGGCCAGCAAAAGGAGATTCTCCCCCCACAGATGAAGGGCTCACCTGACCTGCAGAAGAAGGAGTCAGCCCTGCAGATGATGGTCCAGGCTGAGCTGCTGTGGATGTACTGGCTCGTCTTTCTGAAGAGTTACCTCCAAAAAGATGACCATGTGTCCTTCTGTGTACATCCTGGAGGTGTCTCTTCATGGTGTGATTCCCAAAGGAATACTTCCTGTCAGGATTACCTCTAGAAAGTACACGCTGACACAGCCTGCAAGTAACTAAGGGTGCATTCACCTTTTGCTGGCCTTCAGGAAAAGTAAAATAATCCCATACATAAGAGGGCTTTACTTTCCTCGCTCTCTGCCTCAAGACAGTGCTGCTGGTGCTAGCCTCACTCTCAGAAGGGCTCTGCTGTTCTGCCATCGTATCCCAAAGACAAACCAGCTCCTTCTCCCAAGGGATCACAAGCAGAAATGAGGGGAATGGGTGTGGTGTAGGAGAGTTCTAGAACTGAAAGTAGTTTCAACCAATCAAAAGTTGTGTTTCAAGATCACATGACCTACCGTACGCTTACGGTACGCTTACGGTACGCTTACGGCAAAAAGTACGCATGCGCGTAAAAAAGACACGCGCTTGCGCGCATGCGCATAACAGTCACTACCCGGCACTTCCGCGTAACGTGCGCGTGTGGCGTAAGCGCGCACGCGTCCCACGCGCAGTACGCGCGGCTACGCAAAGTGCGTAACTATACGCAAGCAGCGTAGATAGATTACGGACGTTGCGTAAACCGTACGCTTACCGTAAGCTTACGGTACGCGTACTAAAAAAAAAAAAAAAAAAAAAAAGTACTGCAAATAAATTTTACATGTTTATTTTAAAAAATATATTAAAAAAAACATATTAAAGAATTTTAAAAATTTAATCATAGTCTTTATAAAAGGTACGATAATTAAATAAAAAATATGTTAGAAAAAATAGAAGGAAAAAAAAAAATAACATTTAAAAAACCTTGCAAATTCACTGAAAAAACCATGGGTTTCACACACGTTATAGTTAGGAATTAGCATTTAAAAAACCTTAGAAATTCACTGAAAAAACCATAGGTTTCACACACGTTATAGTTAGGAATTAGCATTTAAAAAACCTTAGAAATTCAGTGAAAAAACTATAGGTTTCACACATGTTATAGTTAGCTGGACATTTTACTCGTAAAAAACCAATGAAATTGCCCCGTTATAGTTAGTTCAGCTAACTATAACTCGCGCGCCCGCAATGCACTGCTGATGACGTCACATATTACATCACTCATGACATGGTCAGTGACATCACTCATGACATCACTGATGACATCTCAAATGACATCACTGATGACATCACTGATGACATCATCCTTGTGATAGAGTGGCAGACCTCCTCTCACCCTAATATAACCTTTGACACACACATTCAAAAATAGAGACTAAAATTTTCAAAAACAATGGACATACCAATAACAGTTACAACAACCTCTTCAGTAATTCTAAGATCCACATACACATCCACTCATTCACCAACAGTCCAATACAGTCACTCATACATGTACTCACTCATCATATGTACTCATACACCTATACATCCTGTTACACAATGCCACTCATCCATAGAGTTACTCACACACATAGTCACTCATGCTAATAAAGAATCAAACATACATTTACTTGCATATACAGTTATACACACACCACCATACTTACTTCTACGGAAACTTACACATACTTAGTCTTTTAAACAATCACTTATAGAAACACATACTTATTCATACAGGAACTCTTTTAATCTCTCACCCTTGCATATACTCACATATATACACCAATAGTCACATATACTAGTTTTAAACATATGTAGTTACTCATAAAAACACTATTGAGACAGTCATTCACTCACTAACACACCCATACACACACTCATCCACCCATGCAGTCCTGCACACATGCTCTGTTCAACACATACAAACAGTGAGTCACTCATTCATGCACCTATGCACTACGTAATACCCCCCACCGAACCATGCAGACACTCAGACTGATACTCAAAAAAACAACTAATAACCTATATAGACACCCATGTAGCTACTCACCAACCCATGCAGCCACTTATACACAAAGTGAGAGACTGATACAGATATATACATATTTAAACATTACTCACTAAAACATGTATTCACTATGATACACTTAATCAGTCAGTTAAACAATCAATTTTTCAAAAACAAATCATCCATTTAGACACTTATATACCCATTTATTCTTCCATCGACCTTGAGATATACATATATAAAACATATTTAATTTTCAGAAAAACCCACATTCACTGGATGATGTCATCAGTGATGTCATCAGTGATGTCATTTGAGATGTCATCAGTGATGTCATGAGTGATGTCACTGACCATGTCATGAGTGATGTAATATGTGACGTCATCAGCAGTGCATTGCGGGCGCGCGAGTTATAGTTAGCTGAACTAACTATAACGGGGCAATTTCATTGGTTTTTTACGAGTAAAATGTCCAGCTAACTATAACATGTGTGAAACCTATGGTTTTTTCACTGAATTTCTAAGGTTTTTTAAATGCTAATTCCTAACTATAACGTGTGTGAAACCTATGGTTTTTTCAGTGAATATATATATATATATATATATATATATGTATATATATATATATATATATATATATATATATATATATATATATATACTTACGTTAGGTGGGATATTTTAAAATGTAATCTTCAGGAAAATAATTAGAGTTTAATATAATAAATTCATAATAACAGCATTTTAAAATAATCAGGACAGAAATCTACCAATGGTAAATGTAGGGAAAAGTAGATAAGTTTCCTAAACATGGAAAGAAATTGTTAAGTTTAACTAGTTTTATTTATTTATTTAAAATGTAGATCAACATTTAAAACATTTCTAGTTCATTAGTAACTTAATTTCGAATTAAATATTTAGTTAACTGAAAGTTATTAAATGAAATTATTTTTTCATGTTTTAATACAAAATATTTTCACATAAAGTAAAATAGTATGCATAGAATTAATTTAAAATATTTTAACTATTTAAAACTACATTTATTTTCATTTTTAAAGTTATTGAAATATTTTATCATAAAATAATAAAATCAAAATAATTGTTTTCAATATGTCTAAATGTATTAATTAAATTACATATCTATCTACAAAAGCGTAAAAAACAGTACAGTGCACTTACGGTGTTGGCAGTGCAGAGTTTATTGGAATGCAGGGATGCGCTACACCTCCGTATTTCAGTTACATGCTTTGCTGACCTGTGATACTGCACAATGGCTGTTTGAAAAAAGTCTAACATATTGTTCCATCCAGTTCCACCAGTTTCCCTTGTAGTACAATTCACTGGAAAAAACATAACTAGAAAAAATATCACCCTAGTGTAGTGGTCTTAAAACAGTGGAGAAGACCCACTTATTAAGAAGGAATATCAAGGGGGTGGCGAGGCTCTGACTAATAGTAGTAAGTGTGCCTCTTAGGAATACAGACCAATCTCACGCTGAGCGACACTATTGTGCTTTAGTAAAACACATTAGAGTGGCTGTGAGCCAATATGTATTGGGCCATCAATAATGGTGTTAACTAGTCACATCAAGGCTGGCTATAGATGTCAAATGGGGATTTCAAATAATGTAATGCCACACTCCCTTCATTCTGATGCAAGCAATTTTTAGGATGACACATCAGCATGTAGAATGTTGGCAATCTACCATATATCAAAGAGTGGCATAGTGAACATAGCTGTAATGCTTGAAATATTACATTTTGGCCCCATGTCCTGCTCAACAATTTCAATCAGTCTCGGTGCTTTAGCCAACAGAATATTGCACTTTGGGAATTTTTGTTGTGTTTGGTCCTTAGAGAACTTTTGGATCACTTTTTCCTGTTGATAGCTGAATCCAGGTGTTGTGCACATTTGTGCTGAGCAAATTAAGGAGTAGATTTATCAAAATGACATGCACCGCAGTGCAGCAAGACACTGTGCTGCGCTGCTGACTGCGTGTGACAGGGAGAGGACAGGAATATGCCATATTTAACATTATATAGTGAATTCCTATCCTTTCTTTCTGCTGGCGCACTATGTGCTGCCTAGCGCCAACGCAGGCACCATTGCAAGGGTGCCTGCATTGTGGACAGGATTGTTTTTGTGCAGGAAGGGACACCTTCATCCATAACAACAATCCTCTGCAGTGCTTTCCTCTTTCTACCTGTGCTGCAGAATGCATGCACACATAGAAAGAGGTACAAATAAGGAGAATTAAATATATTTCTGCTCGTTACGTCGCCCTTGGGTGTGGGTAGAATTTTGACTCATTGCCAGGTATACCACTCATGGCAAACCTAGGAATTTGCCAAAATCCTTGGTGGATGCATGGCAACATCTGTGTTCCACCCATGGAGCGCCATCGTGGGTCAGGGTAACATAAGGCAGCAACTTGAACTGTCTTGCGATACTACAGATTTACCAAGCCATGCAGGGCCACGAAAGGTGTTCTTGCTTGGCTTGGTAAAGCTCATTTTAGGTTTTACCCTGCAACCCCTTGCATGGCAATTGGGTGACTGTTAGAAATGGAGGTCTCTAGTTGGCAGAGGTAGGTACCTTTGTCCAAGTATGGACTCTTCTTCCTAGTCAGGGTAAGGGGGATACACTTCTAAAATAACCCCTGCCCACCCCTTGGTAGCTTGGCATGAGCAGACAGGCTTATCTCAGAGGCAGTGTGTAAAGCATTTGTGAACACATACATTAACACAGTGAAAGCACTGCAAATGGACACCACACCAGTTTAGAAAAATAAGTACACTTTATCTAAACCAACAAGACCAAAAACTACAAAACTACAACATACAATACTCTTAAAAATAGTTACTGTGCAAAATAACCTTCAAATTGCAGGAAAAACGTGAAAATACAGTTCCTCCGACTCAGTAGTTCCGTCCGGGGCTACCGCGATACTGAATACGAAAGAGTCTAACAATTCCGGCCAACTACGTCGATACGGCTTAGCAAAAGCGTCGACAGACTCGGAGACAGTTGTTGCGGCCGACGCAATGGTACGAGCCAGTCCGGGGCAACCATTGCAGTTGTGATGTGAGATGGAAGCGTTGCAGCGTGTGATGTCCTCACGGCTCGGTGCAGGCAGCGGCTTGTTGGCGGAGTCGGTGGGACCAAGGCTTGCATTGCAGGGTGAGACGGTGCTCGATGTGGTGCTGGTAGGTCACCATGCAGCGACGTGGCCGGTCGATGTTCGAGTCGGGCAGCGACGAGGTCGAAGACGTCAGTGCAGTGTGTAGTGAAGCGTTACGGAGTGAGATGGCCACAGGACACCAGGGTTGCGTTGCGAAATGAGGCCGTGCTCTCTACGGTGCCTTCAGGACAAGGAAACCTGTGACGGACTTGGTGACAGAGTCGGTTACCCTTTTCTTCTCCAGGCAACTGAAACCAGTGATTCCAGAGATGGTGTCTGGAGGCTAGAGGCACCCCTCCTTTGAGACATATTTGGTTGGAGACATTGGGGGTGTGATGTGGAAGTGGCTGGCTGGACCAGCGTGGCACCCTGGAAGAGAGTGCCAGAGGCCCCAGGTACAACAAGTTGGTCCACAGCAAAGAAAGCAGCCTGGGACATGACACAGGAGGAGCCCTGGTGGATGGCCAAGTCAAGGTGGGAGTTAATATGGACCTGTAGGTCTACACTACCACGATCCTAGTGGGCATTCAGGATACCAAAGACACCTTGGTGAAAAACATAGAAGCAGATGTGGTGAATGTGGGCCTCTTGAGATTGACCCAAAGAAATTGGCAGACAGAACGGTACACCCCAGACCAATAGTGGCATACTTGCTGAACTTTATGGACAGGGATAACATTCTGCAGCTCGCA
Source organism: Triturus cristatus (assembly GCF_964204655.1). NCBI lineage: Eukaryota > Metazoa > Chordata > Amphibia > Caudata > Salamandridae > Triturus > Triturus cristatus. The sequence goes on from NC_140588.1 coordinate 191,517,957, forward strand.
CTCTCTCAAAGATCCTGGTGAATGGAAGGTTGGCCAGTCAATATCTACCTGGACTACACCTCTGAGGTGCAGTGCCAGTGATAAATGTTTTTGAAAGTGAAAAGGCATTTGCGACAACTAAACATCAAATAGGTCTTCCTGTACCTGGCACGCCTCCGCACCACCGTTGGCTCAGCGACCCATTTCTTTGCTACGGCAGCGGAGATGTGGGACTGGTTGGAAAGACAAGGCCACCCAATGCCTGTGGCATGGGACAAGGAACACTCATCATTTGGCAGACACAGAAGCCAAGGTGTTGTCCTCACCAAAACTCCAGGGAAACCCCTACCAAGGAGGAGGTGCAAACGGAAAGGGATAAAGTTGTTGTGGAACTCAAGCGGGGTTGCCTGGCACTTTTGAAAGAACCAATGGCAGGCTCCGGACAGAATGAAGGCATAGTTGCCGCTGGAGAAGACGTTGAGGAACTCACCCTCACAGCATTCACTTCTATGACAGCGGACGAGGTCGTGTGACGACCAGGCCATGAGAATTGGACCAACAGGTCGGACGTGGACAGAGCAGTACAGCCTGTGAATGGCCCTGAGGAGCAGCCGGAGACTGTGCCAGCAGTGCTTGGCCCCTGATGGGTCATATTGTTGAATAGTTAATGTATGCTATACACTGGGGTGGGAGACAGGCATCTCGGGTATGGGGGTGGGAGGTTCTGAACTCCCTGTGCAAGGTAATAGGAAGGGCAGGGTGGGATGGAGGACATGGGAGGCTGCAGTGGAGCGGACTGCCTATTGGTCAATGTGGGAAAGTGCCCTTTTTGTGTGGTAACCCCCCACTTTTTTCTCCAATGCTACTAGGTCCCACACCCCTACACTCCCCTAAATCCAGGATTTAAGGGACCCCCTAACACCAAAACTTCAGATCTGACTGACTTGCTTTGAAGAGGACAAAGAAGAGCTCCACATCTACAATGGCCCGAAGCAAAAGATGGATACCCTGTCCCTGAGGCAATTTCCGTGGAACTGCTGCATCAAGACTCATCCTGGGCCATCTTTTAACTCCCCGAGTCAGAGGGACCACTTTGAGACCCTGAAGCACCATCAGAGTCTCCTGGATTAGTGGCACTAGTCCCCTGCTAACTGCAGGCAAAACAATGCTCTGGATCCAAACCTTTGCTGGCCATCAGTCCCTGCAAGAGATTGCCCAGATCCATATGGTTTAGTGCATTGTGGGAACTGTAGTCCTGCCTTCCTCAAAGTTTCAGCAGCTACTCTGTTCCCCAGGACCACCGGACATCGACAAAACCGTCTGCTCCTTTTACCGTTGCCAAGGCTTGTTGATCACCAATCGACCCCCTATGCTGCATCAAGAGGGCATACCACAACACCTGCGACTGACATCAGCAACAACCCTGCTCTTGTGTTTTTGCATCTCTTTTCCCTCTGCACTGTTTAAGTGACAAAAGCAGCTTCCACACGGCTCCCGTTCAGCGCCACGGATAAGCAGCACAATTCTGCACCTGGGCTCCACGTGCCAGGTAAAATTGAACTGACTGTTGTGGCTTGATCCAGGGACCTGCACCACCCTTATCCTGCAAGGGTATAATGCAACTCGACCTCTAAGAGACCGCTTGCCACTAGCACTTTTCTCTATTGACTGCAATGCAAAATATTCACTATATTTTACTGCACTGGTTTTCTATTGCTTCATAGATCTATAACTTTGGTTAATAGTGCGCTATTTCGTTCATTTTGGTGTCTAAATTAAGATAAAAATACATTTATTGTTATAGCTTGGTGTCAGGTTTCTCTTGGGTCGTGTCAATTATTTATTGTCCATGTTTGTACTCTGAAAAGCTTAACACATGTTACTCTAGTAAAGCCTGACTGCTCTTTGCCATTCTACCAGGACTGAGCTAAGGATTTATTAGTGCGAATCCAATGACCATCTTTGGGGTATTGTGATTTACATGGTCAGACTACCCAGCTTCACCACATAATATTCCACTTCCCTACAGTCAATAAGGAGCAAAGTATCTGATGGAGGGCACTAAGATAAGCCCTAGAGATTTCACAGACTGAGTCTCTTACTCTAAGGGAAGGCACCTCCCTTAAGATTCTCTCATTGAATGTTAACAGTCTTGGCGACAAACTGAAAAAAGGGGTGGTGATGAAGTATTTGACACAGAATTCCCCAGATCTAATCTTGATTCAAGAAACACACCTATCTGGCAATAACTGTGGGTATCTGGGTAGAGGCTGATACAAGACCTTGGTTCACACGGACTACTCACAAAGTCCAGGAGGACAGGGATCCTGTCTCTGCCGTTCCTGGTGAATAAAATGTGGGTAGGTCCCTCAAGGTGCTAGGTGGCAGTAGATGCTACAACGGAGAATGTCTGATTGTGGCGTCCTGGTGCCTGCCTCCGGGCTTTCATGGGGCAGGCCTGAGGAAGACCAGGAATTGGATGGACCGGATTCCTGATGCACTGCTGGTGGTGGTAGGAAAAAATAACCTGACCCTATAGGGGGGCGTGTGTAGGATACTTCTGCCAAGATTGTTACCTAGGGATGACAGACGCCTCCGTATGTTGATGGAATCGCTGGGATTGGTAAACCTATGGCCAGCCACATGCTTGAGGGCTACACAATATTCACACCCATCCAGATGGCAAGACTAGATTACTTTTTAGTGCCAATGTATTGGGAGAATGGTCTCCTTTGTAGGGAGCGTAAGGTACCTGAACCTGGTGCAAACCATGTGTCGGTGGTTCCCCAGTGCTACTGGGCCTTCCTATTGGTGCTGGCTAATAATGTTCTCCTGGGAAGTCATCTAGGGCATGACAAGACCTTTGAAATGTGGCAACACACAAATGTTGACAAAAGCCGTTATTAACCGAGTGTTCAATCGTTTTGTCAATAAAGTTATTCATCAAAAAACATCAAATCCCATAATACTTTGCATGTATGAGGCCATACGTGACAACATACAAATTTTGACAAAAGCCATTAAAAACCGAGCGCTAGTCTTTTTGCTAATAAAGTTTTTTATACAAAAGGCTAATGTGTAACGGAAATCGTCCTATACGGGCAACAGTATTGAAGCACTCAAGACCACACCCCTGCCGGTGATGCAGCCAATACTATTCATTGTTATAAATGTGTGGCACATAAAGGTATTCGAGAAACAGAACAATTAACTTCAGATGGATACTTTTGGCAAAGGATTCCAAAAGAAGGTACGTTGTTAGGCTAAGTCTTGGTATTTATGAAAACGTACTGCAAGTTGGCGTTGCCTCGTGAAGCATGGAGGTTATGAAGAAAATAAAATACTCGCAGATCATGATAAGAGGCAGTTTAAAATGTTACAAGCATCAGGTTACAAAAAAATATACTCGCAGATCAGAAAAGGAGGAAGTTTAAGGTTTACGAGCTTCATAGTTTCAGTAAACTTTCTTTTGAATTTTGTGCATTCTTGGTAGATGGGAATTTGATAATAAGCTTTTATTGATACAGATGTTTTCCTTTAGGTCTAGAATTTGGGTTGATTCCTCTCTGAAGCCGAATCATCCTTGGACGGAAAGATCCCGTTGGAAGAAAGCGAGTTGTCCCTGGTCACAGAACTGAGTGTTGATGATAGTTGGGCTTTGTCTACTGCTCCTAGACAGCCACACACAATAGAGACCGTATGTGTGCCCGGATGGGTAATCACTAGCAGGATGGAAGGGTATAGCTGGACACAGCTCTACTCACACTTGAATAGGCTGTGTCCTGCCTCCACACAAAGGGCTGCATACACCATAGAGTTAATCTGGAGCCAGGGGAGGTAGGAAACCTGTGCACTTCGAAGGGAAACCTTGAGAAGCTACTCTCACTTCGAATGAGGCACGTGGTATAAATATTGGTCCTTAGAAATAAACTCTTCAATACACTTCTGTGGAGACTTTGTCAGGAGTCTCAACTCTTCAACTCATCAACTCTTCAGTACACTCCCGTGGAGGCTCTGCCAGGAAGAAGGACTGCTGTGTTGATGAAAGGACTGCCACTCTGCTGGACTTTCACCCTGCTGGACAACTACCTTGCTGGACTGCTGCCTTGATGAATTGCTGTCCTACTACCCCACTGCCCTCCTGCCTGAGTCAGAGGGATTGGACCTGCACGTGAATCCAGGATTCCCAGATTGACTCAGAGGGCAAGTCTGCTGGCCTCCTGTTCAGAGTTATAGGGACATAACAGCCTCCCAACCACCTGACCCAGCACCCAGATCCAGCTGGTGTAAGCCCCTGAACCCAAAGTGGTGCCCCTCAGGTCCTGGACCCTTGGTGTGGCTTCAGTGTAGCTGAATTGATGTTTTGGGCCCTTCACGACCGCAAATGGGTCCCTTGGTGCCAAATACTTGTCTCTCACACTGCCCGCCAACGCAAAGGTCTGACAAGCTGACCCTTCACGCTACAACATTGACAGCTTGCGTGGAACGATATTGCAAAGTTCGAGCACGACTGCCAGCGACAACAGTATCTTTGCGCTACAGCAATGAATGTCTGTTCCACCTTGCCTGCTCCTCACGCTATAACGACGACCAATCTGCGATGCTTCTCTGCTCCTCTCAGCCCCCTTCACAGCGAATCAATCAATCAATCAATCAGTGACACTTGTAGAGCGCGCTACATACCCGTAGGGTCTCAAGGCGCTGGGGGGGGGGGGGAGGGGGGGGTGCCGCTACTGCTCGAACAGCCAGGTCTTCAGCTTCTTCCTGAAGGAGAGGTGGTCTTGGGTCAGGCGCAGGTCGGTAGGGAGGGAGTTCCAGGTCTTGGCGGCCAGGTAGGAGAAGGACCTTCCTCCTGTAGTCGCTCTTCGGATGCGGGGGACGGCGGCGAGGGCGTGGTTGGCTGATCGGAGGTGGCGTTTGGGAGCGTGGAAGTTGACTCGGCTGTTGAGGTAGCTCGGGCCTTGGTCGTGTAGGGCTTTGTGTGCGTGGGTGAGGAGGCGGAAGGTGATTCTTTTGTTGACGGGGAGCCAGTGAAGGTCTCTCAGGTGTCCGGAGATGTGGCTGGTTCGTGGGATGTCGAGGATGAGTCTGGCTGAGGCGTTCTGGATCCGCTGGAGTCTCTTCTGGAGCTTGGCGGTGGTACCGGCGTAGAGGGCGTTGCCGTAGTCCAGTCGGCTGGTGACGAGGGCCTGGGTGACGGTCTTCCTAGTCTCGGTGGGGATCCACCAGAAGATCTTCCGTAGCATGCGTAGGATGTTGAAGCACGCCGAGGAGACGTTGTTGACTTGCCTGGTCATGGAGAGGGAGGAGTCCAGGAGGAAGCCCAGGTTGCGTGCATGGTCTGTCGGTTTGGGTGCGGTGCCCAGGGCGGGAGGCCACCAGGAGTCGTCCCAGGCGGAGGGTGAGGAGCCCAGGATGAGGACCTCCGTCTTGTCCGAGTTCAGTTTCAGGCGGCTGGTCGTCATCCACTCGGCTACCTCTTTCATCCCTTCGTGCAGGTTGGATCTGGCGGCGGCGGGGTCGTTGGTCAGGGAGAGGATCAGTTGGGTGTCGTCGGCGTAGGAGATTATGCTGAGGTTGGGTTTGCGTACGATGGCCGCGAGGGGGCTCATGTAGACGTTAAAGAGGGTGGGGCTCAGAGATGATCCTTGAGGGACGCCGCAGGTGACTTCGGAGGCCTCTGACTTGTACGGTGGTATGCGGACTCTCTGTGTTCTTCCGTCGAGGAAGGAGATGATCCAGTCCAGCGCCTTGTCCTGGATTCCGATGTTGCTGAGGCGCCGTACTAGGGTGCGGTGGCAGACCGTGTCGAATGCCGCAGAGAGGTCTAGGAGGATGAGGGCCGCTGTTTCTCCATTGTCCATCAGGGCTCGGATGTCATCGGTGGCGGCGATGAGGGCGGTCTCGGTGCTGTGATTGGCTCGGAAGCCGGACTGTGAGGGGTCGAGGGATCCGTTTGTCTCGAGGAAGGCGGCCATCTGCTTGTTGACGGTCTTCTCGATGACTTTGGCTGGAAACGGGAGGAGCGAGATGGGGCGGTAATTCTTGAGGTCGGTGGGGTCCGCTGTAGGTTTCTTTAGTAGGGCGCTGAGTTCGGCGTGCTTCCAGCTCTCAGGGAAGATGGTGGTGTCGAAGGAAGTGTTGATGATGTCTCGCAGGTGGGGTGCGATGACAGCGTCGGCCTTGTTGAAGACGTGGTGAGGGCAGGGGTCGGTCGGTGATCCGGAGTGGATGGAGTTCATCGTGCGGATGGTGTCTTCGGTGCTGATCGGGGTCCAGGCGTGGAGGGTGGTGGTGGGGGATGGTTGTTCGGTCATGGTGTGCGTTGGTTGGTTGTTGAAGCTGTTATGTATGTCCGCGATCTTGTTGTGGAAGTATGAAGCGAGGGAGTTGCAGAGGTCTTGCGATGGGGTGATGTCGTTGTTTCCTGTGCTGGGGTTGGAAAGCTCTTTCACGATGTTGAAGAGTTCCTTGCAGTTGTGTGCGTTGTTGTCCAACCGGTCTTTGAATGCTGTTTTCTTGGCGGCGCGGATCAGCTGGTGGTGTTTCCGGGTGGCAAGTTTGAAGGAGGTCCTGTTGTCTGGTGTCGGTTCCCTTCTCCAGACTTTCTCGAGGGCTCGGCAGTTCTTCTTGGAGCTCTTGAGTTCGTCGGTGAACCATGGGGCCTTCTTGCTGCCGGGTCTGCTAGGCGGGGTCCTCAGTGGGGCGAGTTCGTCCGCGCAGTTGCTGATCCACTTCGTGAGGTTGTCGGCGGCTTGGCTGGGGTTCGCTGAGCTGGCAGGAGGGTGCTGGTTCAGGGAGGTGGCGAGCTGGTCTGCTGTGATCTTGTTCCAGCTTCTGCGGGCTGCCTGTTGCTGGTGTTGGTGGGTCGTCGTTCTCTTGAAGGTGAAGTGGACGCAGCTGTGGTCCGTCCATTGAAGCTCTGTGGCGTGGCTGAAGTCTATGTCTGTGCTGGATGAGAAGACTGCGTCGAGTGTGTGTCCGGCGAGGTGGGTGGGGGTGGACACCAGTTGCTTGAGTCCCAGGTTGGCGAGGTTGTCGAGCAGGGTGCTGGTGTTGCGGTCGTTGTTGTTCTCCAGATGGAAGTTGAGGTCTCCCAGGAGGATGTAGTCGGCGGAGGGGAGGGCATGCGGGCTGACGAAGTCGGCGATGTCCTCGCTGAATTGTGTGCGTGGTCCAGGGGGTCGGTAGATCAGGGTGCCTCTGAGGGTGGTGTTCGGGTTGGTGTGGATCTGGAAATGCAGGTGTTCGGCGCTGGTCAGGGTGTTGTCGGTGCTGGTCGTGAGACGGATGGTGTTCCTGTGGATGATGGCGATGCCTCCTCCCATCTGGTTGGCGTTTCGGTCCCTCCGGACGACCTTGTAGCCCTCTGGGATAGCGATGGCGATGTCGGGAGCTGAAGAGGCGTTCATCCAGGTCTCCGTGAGGAAGGCGACGTCAGGGGCTGTGGCGTCTAGAAGGTTCCAGAGTTCGATGGCGTGTCTGTGGACGGAGCGGGTGTTGAGCAGGATGCACTTGAGGTGGGTGCTGCTGGTATTCGACTTGGTGGGTGCTGGTGCGAGGCTGGTCCGGATGCAGGTGAACTTGCAGGCGTGGCAGCTGAAAGGTCCGTGGGTACGTCGTGGAGTGGCTTGATGGCATTCTGGGAGTCGGCCGGTGTTGAGTGCGGTGAGGGTGGCGGCGGAGTACGTCAGGCGGGTCGGTCTGGATCTTCGTTGGCCAGGGGTCCTGGCACTGGGCGCGGTCCGGTCGCGGACGGGCTTACCTTTGGCGCGCCTTCGGCGCACAATCGGCGCGCCCGCTGCGCGTGACCGCTGCGCGTTCGCACGGTCGCCATATAAGGCGAAGTGCGCGGGTGGGTCGGGCAGCTGGGAGGCGGGAGCGGGGAGGGAACAGAAAGGAAAAAGGGGCGTGGTCAGCGGTGGTGGCGGGAAGCGGGGAGCGGGGAGGGAAGGCGGAGGGCGGCGAGGTAGGCGGGCAGACAGGCAGGAGAGCGCAAAGGGCTGAAACTGACTAGAAAAAAATACAGGCACAAAAGTCAGACAAAAGCTGCTAACACGGGAGGAAAATGCAGTTCAAACAAGCACAAATGCGAGACAAAACAAGCACAAAAGTCAGACAAAAGCTGGTAACACGGGAGGAAAATGAAGAAACTGACTAGAAAAAATACAGGCACAAAAGTCAGACAAAAGCTGCTAACACGGGAGGAAAATGCAGTTCAAACAAGCACAAATGCGAGACAAAACAAGCACAAAAGTCAGACAAAAGCTGGTAACACGGGAGGAAAATGAAGAAACTGACTAGAAAAAATACAGGCACAAAAGTCAGACAAAAGCTGCTAACACGGGAGGAAAATGCAGTTCAAACAAGCACAAATGCTAGACAAAACAAGCAAAAACAGACGCCGTCAGCCGGCAGCGAGGCAGGCAGCGAGGCAGAGGGCAAGGCAAGGCGAGGGGGCACACACAGCAGCTGGTGGCCGTGCGGCGCGGGGGTGTCCCACAAGTGGCAGAAGGTAACTTTTCAGTCAGACTAACCTGCATCGCGGTCTGCCTGGACTTGTCACTTTCTCACGGCCTCGCATGACCAGATAACCAATAGTGGCACTTTGGGCTTTTTGGAGCTATTCTTGCTTAAATCTTTCAAATTGCAAATTTCCGGTTCTACTGATTGGATTCTTGTCACTTTGATCTTGATTTATTTTTTTTATTTTGCTCTATTTTTCTAAATTGGTGTGGGATTTTTCTTGTATTGGGTTTCCACTTTACTCCTGTTTGAATGGCGCATAAATACTTTACACATTGCCACCAAGTGAAGCCTAACAGCTATGTGTCAAGCTACCAGAAGGTTAAGTACAGGATAATTTGGGGTTTTCTTGTGCCTCACCCTGACAAGAATTGTAATTGCTCCTTCACCTACCCTCACCAATAACCCATTTCTCACATTTCAAATATAACCCTAATGCTAATACCATAACACTCACCGGTCAGCAGCTGATATTATCTTAAACCTGTTATGTTCACATAAAACGTATCCTCTACAAGGGATGTCCATCATCAGTAATGTGCAGCCAAAACACTATCCATCACCAAATGAACAGGAATGGAATAACTGAAGAGATCTGTCACACATAGCTGGTCAATCGAAGGACCATTGCAGGGCCCAAATATCTTACACTATGGCCGATTCTTTACATCTCACAGTGACACTCAGATATGGGATTATAATAACAAAGCCCATTTCAGCAGATGTCTCAGCTTCTCTCTTTCTCTAACCATGCCAGCTCAGTCCCCCATCAATGCACAAAATGTCTGATTGGATAACCCAGTGCATTAACCAGCTAGGCAGACTATAATCATAAGCAACACCATAAAGAGACTTGCAAACCTGTTCAAAGCTGCAAGCGAGCTAAACCACATGCTGCTTGTCTGTCCCTCATACCTCATCATCCACCATACTATCATGTGCTTTGTCCCATAATACGAATACCACTCCTCAGTGGTCATTATGCACAACATGGAAACACTTCCCACAAAGGATCACAAAACAAGACAGTGTTACCCAAACAAACATGCTATATTGCGAAGTTTGCTTCCAATGCAGGTAAGCATTTCAGTACCAAACATAGGGATAGTAAGAGCTAGCCAAATGCTGCAGTACAAATACACTACAATATTTATTATTTGTGAATCAACAAGCTATGTTTGATCCCAATAAAATCTTAGTCTCCAAAACACTTCAGAATTGCAAAACATAATGTGCTTCATTTGTGCTTACGTAATGCTGCCATAGTTTGAAATATTTGTACAGTTCATCTACAGGTTTTTATATTTGTTTGTGTATTAGAAAAACATTGACACCCGTCAGTCTTTCTGTTCACTCTCCCTGTACCCCAGCCAGATTGTCACATAGTTTGTTTTACAAAATTAACTCACCTTGCAGTCAGAGAGAGAAAAGAAAGCAACATCTCCATGTAAAAAGAATAAGCAGAGATTTGTCAGAAGGCCTGACATTTGACCTCTGTCTTTGAACACACCTCAAATATGACGAGGTAAAATCCCAAATTTAAAGACATTTTAACAGCATTTTTATTGTTCATTCAAATTCTAAACTTTAGCATGGTTATTTTGTGGGTGCTCCACACCTCTACTTCAGGCGAAATTAGATTGTATGCATTGAAATATAAATTCAATTTGTTTAGATTAACCTATTTATCAATAAATGTTATGCTAGCCGCCTGGGTCATTTGAGGTGGGCAACGATCAATATGGGCTGGCCCGACCCTCAAATGCTCCCCCTCCCCCCCATGGGTACAGCCCACTCTCTAAGGCTGAAGGTCTGCTAAATGGGCACAATAGAGGTCCCTGCCGCCCCTGTGGTGCGGGTGGGTGGCAAACATTCAAATGACCCCAACCCTTCAAAGGACCCCCATTCAGCCCCAGGCTTTGGGAGACCCTTCATCATATTCCGCAGGTGGGCTTCACTGTTTCGTGTTACGCCACTGCTGCTATACACTACTTTCTGTCACAGGCATGAACAGGGAATTACACAAATAGGGTGGAAAGCACATTATCAGTGTATGACACTTTAAAGTTTGGATTACCTATTGCATATTGCAGCCTATTAGCATTGTAGCAGAACAAAATCTCAAAATGTCAACCAGATTTACGAGGACTGGGACGTATTGCTAATGTTTCATCAAATGTATGTGTTAAAGAGCACCTACAAAATACATGCAAATTAAAACCAAGTTATTGCATTATAATACCCTGAGATAAATCCGTAATATTATTTAATCCAGGGAGTATACACTAATAATCCTGGGCCTACCACATTCCCATTTACTGGAAACCCATATTTCGTAACTTTCGCTTTTTGACCCGGATTTAAAATTAATTGATGCAGGCCAATGCAGCAAGACAACTTGCTGTGCTGCAAGGTGTCAAAGGCAGAGGGCAGGAATGCACCATATTTACCAAGATATCATGCATTTCTGCTCTCTCTCTGTGCTGTCGCACTATGAGCAGGCCAACGCAGGCCCCCTTGTACCATGGAGCAAGGGTGCCTGTGTTGCAGGCAGGATTGTTTTTGGGAGGGAAGGTACAATTTCCTGCACTGAAACAATCCTTAGAGATGCTTTTCTTCTTTCAAAGTGTGCTGCAGAATGCAGTGTGGAGTAACGTAAGACAGCGACTTGCGCTGCCTTGTGTTACTCCACCTTTACCGAGCCATGCTGGGGAATGTAAGGTGGCTTTGTATGGTTTGGTAAATCTGACTTAAGGATTGCTTTGGCCTGAACACCAATTGAGGAGAGAACCAAACCCACTTGGTTCCTTGAATCTACAGAAATCAAATCTCTTTAGGCTGTACTGAGCCAAAATATGTTGTCCTTCCCCTCCGGGGTTAGATTTCCCTTTTTCCTCAGAGCATGTAGCTAGTTTGTGGATCCTCATAGCATGACAATGCAGGCACTGATTATGCTGGATCTCTCTGCGGCCTTCGATACAGTACATCATGATCCTCTAATGGACCGTTTGTCGGCCTGCGGGATTCAGGGCAAAGCCTGAAAGCTACTGAAATCCTTTCTAAAGGAAAAAACTCAAATTGTGGTGCTTGCCAAATTCTCCTCGAAAACCTTACCTTGTGGAGTGCAGCAGGGGTCATCCCTTAGTCCCACTCATTTTAACGTTTACGTGTTCCCCTTGGCGATCTTGATCGGATCCTTTGGCTTTCATCTCACTTCTTAAGCGGATGAAACGCAAATTGTAGTGTCTCTGCTGCCAGGTCAGGAATCAGATAAGAGTAAGAAATTCCGTGACTGCATGAAATCAGTCAAGATGTGGATGACACAGAACTGCTTGAAGATAAACTCGAGCAAAACTGAGGTCATCATCTTTGGGAATAATGCCAGCTTCTGGACTCCCGATTGGTGGTCGGAAGAATCAGGCACCCTTAAAAAACCTCATCAACAAGGAGAGGGGGGGACCGGGAGCGTAATTAGAAAATAGGTCCAGTACCCATGCTCCCTGAGAGTCACGTTTTAAATTTGAGAGGGTAGCTGTTCCTAAGGAAAGGGGATAGAGAGAGATGCTGTGTGTGCTAAGAACTTGGTTAGGCCGGGCTGAGTGTGGGGAATTTCTCCTTTAGATTATAGTGCCCTCACACACCCTTTCAGGTGTCCTGCTTCATCATAGGGCGTTGCTCCTCGTGGGGGTGGCGCTGCAGTCCCCCACGGGCCCCGCGAGAGGGCTCTTTGTCGGAGTTCTTTTTTCGGAGACGCCGCAGTTGTGCATGTGGGTGTGTGGGTATGTCTATAAGGGATGTGAGTGGTGCGTTAAAATAGCTGGGTAGAAACCAAGACCTTTATTCGCGGCTCTATCCAGCATGAATTAAAAATGATCCTGGAGGTCCTCAAGAACAAATATAATGAGGGCAGATATAAAAATTATTCCGCAACTCTCAGGATACGTGAGTGAGTGGGGGTGTGAAAACTAGAAAAATAGGGTCAACATGTTTCGCGCATATGAATAGGTCCTTAAGGGATCCGATTGCGCTTCGTCAGGACCAAAATAGATAAGTGGGTCTAAAAAGTAAATGAAAAAAGGAGGTTCCAGAGAGAGTGGGGTACCGGTCTACCATTCCGGCGTGTTACGGAGGAGGGGTAGGTTACCACCCTACAGGCGACTGAACACTTTTTCACTGCTCGCCTCATCCGAACCGCTGACGGAGCCCTTCCCTTTCAACTCGGGGGTTGGGTATAGGTTTCCCTATAAGAAGGAGCACCTACCAGCGCTACGACGCAATTCCCCTTACTGTAAAGGTAAAATTGGTTCACAGTACCCCACTCTCTCTGGAACCTCCTTTTTTCATTTACTTTTTAGACCCACTTATCTATTTTGGTCCTGACGAAGCGCAATCGGATCCCTTAAGGACCTATTCATATGCGCGAAACATGTTGACCCTATTTTTCTAGTTTTCACACCCCCACTTACTCACGTATCCTGAGAGTTGCGGAATAATTTTTATATCTGCCCTCATTATATTTGTTCTTGAGGACCTCCAGGATCATTTTTAATTCATGCTGGATAGAGCCGCGAATAAAGGTCTTGGTTTCTACCCAGCTATTTTAACGCACCACTCACATCCCTTATAGGCATACCCACACACCCACATGCACAACTGCGGCGTCTCCGAAAAAAGAACTCCGACAAAGAGCCCTCTCGCGGGGCCCGTGGGGGACTGCAGCGCCACCCCCACGAGGAGCAACGCCCTATGATGAAGCAGGACACCTGAAAGGGTGTGTGAGGGCACTATAATCTAAAGGAGAAATTCCCCACACTCAGCCCGGCCTAACCAAGTTCTTAGCACACACAGCATCTCTCTCTATCCCCTTTCCTTAGGAACAGCTACCCTCTCAAATTTAAAACCCTTAAAAAACCTACCAGGAAAGCAAACAATCTGGGAGTTATAATTGACGATAAACTTACTTTTGGGGGCCAGATAAATGCCATCACATCAGCGACCTTTCACTCTCTAAGAATGATTAAGAAAATAATGCTTTTTCTGCCGGCGGACAGTCATCGCATAGTCGTCACAACTCTCATCCTATCGAGGTTGTATTGTTGTAATGGCCTCTGCCTGTACATTCAAGAGTGTCATCTAAACAAACTCCAACTTTTGCAAAACGAGGCAGCTAGGCTCTTTACCGACACATCAAAATTTGTATCAGTCACCAAGGAAATTAAAAGGCTTCATTGGCTACCAGTTAGACAACCGGTGCATTTTAAATCCATTTGCACTGTCTTTAAAGCCCTTCATGGAACAGGACCAGAATATCTTAAATGTAAATTTCAATGGTGTGTCCCTAAAAGAACACACCACTCCTCAGGAGCCTAGATGGTGATAGTACCTCCCATCAAAAAAGTCAACTGGGGAGGGAGAAGCTTTGTCACCGGCGCCGCAAAGGCCTGGAATGAACTTCCTTTCCACATCAGAACCGCCACTTAAGTAATGGCGTTTAGAAAAGGACTAAACACCTGGCTTTTCAGGAAGTAGGGTTTCCATGACAACCTGTGTTCAGATGGTAGTAACCAGTGCCAGGACACCCTAAGGTAACTGTCGCGCTTTCGAAATATAAATAACATAACATAACATGTAAAACAGTTTTCACCAACTGCCCTGTGAGTACAATAGTATGAAGACTACGTCAGACCTGCCAGAGACTGTGCAGTGTAAAGTTAGATAAGTGGGTTCGTCCTTTTGATCTGAGAAGCCAAAGACAACAGCAGTTATATTCAGATCTTTATTTGACGCAATCTGAGACCATAAAAAAAGAACGTCGATTACAGTAAAAAATAAGTAAAGCATTAGCAAAGGTGAATATTAGAAATGTGAACAGATAGTAAATACCTAACATTTGATTATATGTTAAAAGGAGCCTGCTAAAAAAGAGAAAAACCTATTTTCTACCTATTTATTAGAAATCAAAACTGCAAATCTCCTCAGACCTAGGGTTTCTTGTTATATATGACAGAACTCAGAACCAGACCTTGAAGGTAAACCTACTAGTCAGATGGAGTGGTGAAGTCCCTTGTGCTGATCACTGTCCAATTCTGGGACACACAATTAGTTATGATCAACAGGATAGTTTGTGAATTTCCTAGACCCATCGTCTTACTTGGCACATGCATATACAACATATAGGGCCGATTACGATCCTGGAAAAACCCGGTACAAACCGTGGGTCGGAGCTTTTTCTCCGTCCGACTCGTACCGGGTTGTAAAACTTTACAAACATGCAATTACGATTCGTACGGAAACACCATTCCCGTACGATTCGGAAAAAAGACCAACCGACAGAAAAATATATACAAATGTGATCCGGGACACCGCGGACGTGACGTCCGGACGGAGTTAGGCATGTTTTTACGTACCAGCAATTACGATTCGCACCGACTGCAGTCCGGATGGGAACATTTTTACGGCACCTAAAAAGTGCCGGAAAAGCTAAGTACGCAGCGATGCGAGCTGATTAGGGGGGCCGGTACGCGCCGTACCCCCCCCCACCCCCCGTATGTACGGAGCGTACCCCCATACCCCCCAGCCCCCCGTATGTACGGAGCGTACCCCCCAGCCCCCCGTATGTACGGAGCGTACCCCCGTACCCCCCAGCCCCCCGTATGTACGGAGCGTACCCCAACCCCCGTATGTACGGAGCGTACCCCCGTACCCCCCAGCCCCCCGTATGTACGGAGCGTACCCCCCAGCCCCCCGTATGTACGGAGCGTACCCCCGTACCCCCCAGCCCCCCGTATGTACGGAGCATACCCCCACCCCCGTATGTACGGTGCGGACCCCCAGGGGTACGCTCCGTACATACGGGGGGCTGGGGGTACGCTCCGTACATACGGGGGGCTGGGGGGTATGCTCCGTACATACGGGGGGCTGGGCGGTACGCTCCGTACATACGGGGGGCTGTGGGTACGGCGCGCCCATCTGCGGGGGGGCTGGGGGTACGGCGCAAACATACGGGGGGTGGGGGGGGTACGGCTCGTGCCAGGCACTTGTTTGGACATCTCCATGGTTGCTATGGGAGTTCGCTCCGGACGGTCTTTTTTCCATACAGTTGTACAATCGGACGGATGGGACGGATCGTAATTGCGCATTGGGACTTCAGTTTTCCCATTTGTACGTAAAAATGTCCGGGGACGTGTCGGAGACTTTTCCCGACCCGAGGACATGTGGGGGAATTTTCCCAATGCGATTTGTATGGACTTTTTCCCATACGAATCGTACTTGGCAGTTTGTACGGCGCTTTTACCATTTGTACGGAAAAAAGTCCAGATTCAATTCGGTTGGGGAAATTTTTTCCAGGATCCTAATCGGCACCAAAATGCCTGATTAGATTTCAGTGGAGGGATTACTCTATCACAAGGGTGACAGCTATCCCATCCGCCAAAATATAAATCCTATAGGATACAATGGGATTTTTCGGAGGGCAGGGATATTCGTCACCATTGTGATGGAGTAACCCGTCCGCCCATAGTTCTTAAACAATTGGTTTTCATTAAAGCCTAACTTATTTAAATACATATTTAGCACAATTATAGAAAGAATCACAGTTATATTGGCAGTACTGAACAAGACAAAAATATATAAAATAAAAATGCAAGCATGATATATATGTTTCCTATTTATCCTTAGGGCCGGACTGGCTGTAGCAGGCACCGGGCTATTTCCTGGTGGGCCGGAAGCGTAGGGGCTGGTTTTGGACAGGTGGGGGCCGTTTTTGTAACTAGGAGCCGGTTTTGCAGCAGTGCTGCAAAATCACCCCATGTAACAAATGCGCAAGAACAGTATTTTCCACCAGCCCCCACCTCCCCCCCACCCCGGTTTGACATAATTGCCAGGGCACATTTGCGGCACCAGTCCAGCCCTGTTTATCCTAGACCTAATTAGCTGAGGTAGTGGCTAAGTTTTGCCATGAGGGGTGAGAAAGATAATCACAAACCTGAACCAGGCTGAATTCAACCTTTTCCCTGCACAGCTCACAGAAGAGGGCTCTGTCTGGGCAATATGTCAGGCGACTTTGAAGGCACTGCTCTCTGGATGCTTTCACTTCTCGCTCTCCTCAAATGATGGATGGAGGACTGAATCTTATGTATAATTTTTCCCTTGATGCGTTAGACGGTGCCTTTTGTAATACCGTTGTTTTTACCAGAACAGTAGCCTGAGAATTTTGGGGTGCGACTTTACTCACATGATGTGACTATTAGCCTGATAAATTTGTTGTTTATAATTTGTATGTATAAATGCAGAATTGCACATTACTAATAACAGTACATATATATTGAATATATAAAATAAAGGTACCCTATTATAAAGAACAGGATCAACCAATAATAAAAACAAGTCTAGAAATGTAACACTATACAAGGTTTATACACTGCTCCACATTCAGGAACAGAGGTCATATGTTTGGTATAGGTTGGTTTATAAATCACACTTTAGAGGTCATATTGGCCTCACACATTAGAAATAAAGGTGCATATGTGACACCTGTTCTAGGTGTCACATGTCCATGTCACCCTATGTGTATTAGAATTTATGGATACGGTGATCAGCTGGCTTGCACAATGTCCCTAGAATTGAAAAAGTCCTCAACTGACCAACCAAAACTAGTGGTATCTGATAAAGGCTCCTAGCCACAGATTCCTTACCTTAAAATATTCCACAGGTGTCAGATTTTATCTGGATATTTTCTAGCAGTACCTCTGCACGCCGGTAGGTGGTGTCATTCGGCTCTGTGTTGGCATTGTTGGAAGCGACGTGCCTTGTGTCTATAAAGGTACCACCCCATCATGCTGACATCAGTTCTTTTATTTCTGCACCATCAGCACAGATTCCGAGAGAGCTACCTATCCCACTTTTTGGACAACTTTTTCCACTTTTTATTAAGTTTTTTGGAGTGTTGTCTCACAGGCTCCTTTGGGGTTTAAACGGTCTCATTTCGGTCACAGACAGTCAGCCATGACCCTGAGGCCATTGAAGACTGTCGCAACATGAATCCCAAGGCGCTGCAGGAGCAGTCTCTGAAGCGCCTGGTCACCCGATGCCAGTTGAATCCACGAGGCTCTAGGTCCCAGTTGCATGGAAGGTCCCAGGCCCATTTTTGGTGCTCATCATCGTGCTCGAAGTTGATGGGTAAATCTCACAAAAACTTTTTCAAAAATCTAAGAAGTTGAAGCGCTCTTTGCCGTTGCTGTGCCTGTCCAAGACATCAGACAAGGTGTGGGAACGACGTCACCACTCTAGGCTGTATTTTCACATGGCAGCAGCATGGCCTGTGTCAGGGTCCACTCTGCACCTGCCTGAGTTTCCTAGAGCTGGAGCAACCCCGCCTAGCTAAGGAATGTTTATGAGGCCTTGTACCTCTTATTTTGGGGGGCCGGCCAATCAGGAGCGCCTTCAGGGCTCCTGGGTTCAGCGTGTGCACCCACTAGATTACTACCGTGGATATGCTGTCGCCACCAGTTAGGTCTAGCACCAGTTGGTGCTGGATCTAGACTGGCTCCGGTCACAAAACCACAACCTTCCTCGGATCCCGTTCCAGTGATGTTGCTCCTGGTGCCACCGACGTCCCATGGCGGTGCCAACACCATCATCATACCCATCTCTGATTCGAAACCTGTCAAGCATCACCCAATGTTGACTCTGGCACCAACCGGAACTTGATTTTCCGAGTAGGAGCCAGACCCTTCTATTTTTTGACCGTCCCTATTAGAGTATAATTTTGTAGGATCTGAGGTTACACAGCGTTCGCACCCAATGCTGCCCGATTGTCGAGTCATTCTGGACGTGCCATTCACCATTAGGACTGCCTACCACTATCATCACTAGGGGTAAGTTCAGTTTCCGGATTACCCATCGATTTGTGGTTATATGTATCACATGATTACAGGTCTAATTAGCCTTTTTCCCTCATCACACAGTGCCCGGCTGGGTCGCCCTGTGAGTATCTTTCCTTCACTAAACACACGGTGACATTTTTTCCGCACTAGGCAGTGCCTAGCATCCTTCAGGTATTTTCACATTACATGCTCCTCCTACCATTCGAGCATTGATGTCCCGTATTAGCCCAGTACTGATGTTATCAATTCATTCTTCTAGGTGTCTCTACTACTGTAGGTCCTGAAGAGACCTTATATCGCACACAGGGTCGAAACGCCGTCGACTGTTAGGAAAAGCGAACCAACACACAGCACTTCTTGTTGTACGAAGTGTTGATTACAAAATGTATACTTTATAATAGTCGCTTTTGTGTTTTAAAGGAAACCATGTACATATGTCACGAAATATGTCACCTTCTTTATAGGTTCCTTAAAATTTCACTGGGACACCTTTCACTAATGTGTTAGATTATAGTTGAATGTAAGAAACACTATATTTGTAATGTCGTGTTCTTCATCTCATTATATAAACAATATTGTTCACCCAAATTGACTTCTTTTATGTGTTTGGCTACTCTCTTTTAGACATCCTGGAATCACACCCGGAAGAATCCTGCTATTCAGCAACTTCCCTGCAACATACTGGCGAATGAGCCGTTAGAGTACGCGAAGGCGACTCCCCCCGTATTCGAGCTGAAATTCATCATATCTGGAGCCGCCATTATAGCAGCCCTTGTCTCCTCGCCCTAGTTCCCCCAGTCTAGAATAACGGCTAATGAGGCTCTATTTAACAGGCATGTTATTTAAGTCCTGATGATGATCCGCTTATCCCTCAAACGGATCGAAACGCCGTCGACACCCTAATACACCTTATACGCAAAAAACCTTTCGTTCATTCCGCTGTAAAGGTGTTTTGTAGTGATTTGTTCTTGTAACACTGCATATCCTCCTTGTGTAACAAACCGGAAAAGCTTTGCCTAAGCCCCCTGTTGTTCATTTTTTTCCCTTGTTTATGTACTCTACTGGCTAAGTAGGACACAGGATTGTGTCCCATTTTATGTATTGTTTTGTATGATTATAACCTAAACCTACAAGTAAATATCAGACATCTGTCCGGCTGGACAAGTCCACTAAATATAGCTACGATTGAGTCTATATTCATTACTTTGGTTTCCTTTTCACTTTCTGGGGACCACTGTTGTTGAAAACAACTCTCTTTTAGACATCAGTCTTAACCCTTATTATTGCCATTGTGCAGTCCCTATTATTAAAAATAAGTTTGTTTTAGTCCGCAGGAGCCACTGTTCTTTGGTTAAATACTTTACATACCCTAGGCTCCTTGTGAGTAGGGTTCCCTTGTTCCTTGTTCATGGTGGTGAGGAAGGCAGCTGAGGTCCAGAACTTTAGGCTGCCCCAGGGGCAGTCAAGACGAGTGTCTTGACAGAGGTGCTTCAGCGGGGAGTCCCCCCACCAGAACATATCCTCCCTTTTAAAGAAGTCCTCACAGATGTCCTGCTCGGGAATGGGCCAAGCACAGGAAAATTGCTCCTCATCACCACCCCACTCCTAGAAACCCAGCTTTCCACCTCCAGGTCCCCGTCCCAAAGAGTCTGATTGTCCAGGCCTCCACCTCCAAAGACAACTTAGAGCATCGCCTACCACACCACCGGATAGGGAATCCAAAAGGCTTGAAACCTTTGACAAGAGGATGTTCTCTTCTGACAGCCTTGCACTTTGGTAATTGAGCACTGCGTGCCTCTTGAGCTGATATATCTACAAAATTTGGGATTCAGTTGTCTAAGTGCTGCCCATGGTCTTAGAGGAGGCCTGAGCCATCCTGACCCAGGTTATTACCGATGGCAGGAAAGCAGGAAAGTTTAACTGCGGGTGACTGACTCATTAAGGAGAGCAATTGCATCGTCAGTGGCACTCAGATGCCATACCTAGCTGAGATCTATTCCCTTTTCAGGGGATGTCCGGGCATCCCTTATGTACATGCCTTTCGACAGCACCCGCCTATTCGATGATAAGGCACTTTCTGAGCTGGAGGGCTTTATGGACAGCAGGGCCACTGTGAGGTCACTAGGTCTCCCCATGGCACAACACTAAACCCATTCTACCTTTTGCCCCAACCGTGGCTATGGTAGCAGCTACCAGCCACGTCCATTCCTGCCCAGCCATCAAGACCAACAGGCTCCCCAGTCTTTTCATGGTCAAAGCACCCACAAGCCTGTCGGACACAGCCAGAGGTCTACGCTGTCTGCCATCCCTCCCCCCGGCAGCTGCAGCCCCTAAACACCTTTAGTTTGCCCTCTCACCACCACGAGCAACCAGCTGGTAGCAGTATCTGACACCTTCCATCCCACCGGCAGTCCATAACATTGGACAAGTGGGTATTTCAAATTGTAAACCCCGCCGCCTATGCCACCTTCCTAACACTGGCTGATAGAGGACCACCTCTCACTGCCCGTCAGTAAGTTCAGGCTCTTTTGGCTATAGGATCCAACGAGAGGTTGTCGGCATCAGAAATAGGTTGTAGTTGCTATTCTCACTAATGTCTGGTGCCCAAGAAGGACGGAGGCCACTGCCCTATTTTAGCCATGCACCCTCTCAACTTCTTGCTGAAGAAGGAGCAATTTATGATGCTCTCGTTGGCTCAGGTCGTGACTGCCCTGGAGACTCCAGGGTAGCGCTGAACTTGCAGGACACTCACTTTCATGTACCCATTCTGTCTGCCCACAGGTGTTGCCTCAAGCACTTTTAGTTCAATGTGTTCCTTTTTGGCTTCACCACCCCAGCATCTCTGGGGTGTTCACAAAGGTCATGGCGGTGGTTGCAGCACATCTGCGGAGATCAGGGGTTCCAGTCTCCAAACTATCTCAACAACTGGCTGTTTAAGGGGAGTACACCCCAGGCAGTCACTTTCCACCTCCAGACTACAACGGACCTCATGCATTTGCTGGGGTTTACTATCAACTTGCCAAATTCACACCTGAGTTTCTCTCAGATGTTCTCTTTCATCAATGCCGTTCTTGACAATGTACAGTTTCAGCCCTATCATCTGGAGTGACAAGTCCAAGAAATTTAGGTTATGATTCTGATGTGTCAGCCTCCAACCTGGATTGAAGTAGGATTGACTCTGAAGCTTCTGGGCCTCATGTCCTCCTGCATCCCACTGTTAACACATGCCTGCTGATATATGCAGCTTCTGCAGTGGCACCTGCAGTTCCAGTGGGTGAAGCATCAGCGGAATCGCTTTGACCTGGCCAAGATATCGGAGAGACCTGCAAAAGACCTGCATTGGCGACTGACAAACCGCGTTTGGGTCAGCGGCAGGCTCCTCTCCTTTCCCCACACAGAACTAACTGTGGTGACAGATGTGTCACTCCTGGGTTGGGGAAGCCATCTGGGGGAGGTGAAGATCAGAGGGCTCTGGTCTCAGAGCAGTCACGCCACATCAACCTCTTGTAGTTGAGAGTGATTCACCCGGCATTGAAAGCCTTTCTTTCTTCCATCAAGAGAAGGCTGGTTTAGTCATTCATGGACAACACCACTGCCATGTGGTATTGAACAAACATGGTGCGACGAGGTAGTGGACCCTGTGTCAAGAGGTCCTGAATCTCTGGACATGGCTGTACTGTTAGGACATATTTTTGGTGGCTCTCAGAACGCCTGAGCGGACAAACTCAGCTGTCAATGCCTAGTAGACCATGAATGGTGTCTCTATTCAGAGGTGGTGCAAGGTCTCTTCAGAGATTGGGAAGAACATTGGTTAGATCTATTTGCAACCAGAGAGAACACACAATGTCAGCACGTCTGTGTACTAGAGTTTCCAAGGCAACTCTCATTTTGAGATATCTTAACATTGGAGGTTGTTTTTAGTTCACATTATTGTACTCTGGAGATCATTGCTGCAGGAGGTGTAGGAGCATTGCCTAACCCGAATAACCCAAAGGAACATCGTCATATCGTCACACTTACTCCAAGGGATCGACATTGTCGGAAGTACCGTGATGTTCCCTTCATCTATATAGGATAGTAGGATGAACTAAAAACAACCTCCAATGTTGAGGTATCATTGAGTGAACCAGAGACTTTAGGTCCTGACGAAGGTCTCTATCGTTTGAGGCACATTTGATGATGACCGAATCATGTTAACCATTAAAATAGGATTGTAGGGTAATTAATGTCTCCTGGCATCATCCTTTTTTGTTTTTAATTCTATCTGGAAATCCAATAATAAAATAAGGTTAGGATAGTCCTAGGTAGTTTTAATTGTTCATGTTTTCTATCTCTGGTTGATGTGGAGTTACAACTCTACGAATATAAATAAAAACAAAGCCTTGCTCTCAAATACTGTGGTCCAGCCCACCTTGGACTCGTTTTGGTCCAGATTGTGGGAAGCCTGATGATTAAGCATGCCACATTTCAATGTGCACAAGGCCTTGCATTTCCTAGCATAACTCTGCTTATGGAAAAGAAAACACAACTATAATTAGCCAGATATTTTTGATGTGTGATTGGTAATTTTGGGAGGAGTTGGGTCTGTGTAAACGACCTCTCACCCATTTCTTGTGTAAGAGGTCCCCTTCCTGCACCTTTGTCAGAAGTTTTGTTATTTGCTCTTTCATTAGCCCGGCACAGCTTTGCTCCAGACACAGTTAAAGGGGAGCTTTCGGCCACATAAGCTTTCTTGCAGTTGCTGGATCAACCTTCCCTGTTCAGGTCACCTAATGTGACACGCCTTCTCAAAGGTCTCCACCGCATGTTCCCCCAAACCCTCCATCATGCCCCAATGAGATCTGAATTTGGCTTAGACTTTGTTGATGTGCTCACCATTTGAGCCTATGCATAGCTTCTCTCTATGTCTCGTGACCATCAAAACAGCCTTTCTAGTGGCCACTACATCGGCCAAGAAGATTAGCAAACTTCAGGCACTCTCTGTGTACCCTCCTTACACTACTTTCTCTCCCAGATACACTGATTCTGAGAACTCATGTTTCTTTCCTACCGAAAGTGGTGACAGCTGTTCATGTAGGCCAGACCATCTCACTACCAACCTTCTTTTCTCCGCCTCACTCTTTCAAAGAGGAAGAGATACTCCACGGCTTGCACCCAAAAAGAGCGCTATCATTCTGCATTGACTGTACCAAAGAGTTCTGAGTGGAAGATCAACTCTTCATTGGGTTCATTGGTGCAAAGAAAGGAAAGATCCAGCAAAAAAATGACTATCTCAAGATTGATTGTGCTCTACATTAAAATCTGCTATGCACTGGCTAAGAAACAAACCCCTGAAGACTTGAGTGCTCATTCTACCAGAGCCATGGCTGCAACTACTGCATTAGCTCACGGAGTTCCTGTCCTGGACATGTGTCAAGCTGCAACATGAGCCTCTGCACACGATTACCAAGCACTACTCCTGAACAGTCAGTCCTGTCATGATGGGAACTGTGACTGTTCGGTCCTCCAGGACTTCCTAGACTAAATCGGTACGCAGACCTACCTCAGGAAAGGTATTGATTGGGTATCTAGTCTAAGGTAAGGAATCTGAAGCTAGAAGTCCATTAGATTAACAAGTTACTTACCTTTGGTAACGCCAAATCTGGTAGTGACTCTATCTATGTCGTAATCAAGTGGGGGAAAGAGAAGCTATAGGTCCATCCGGCTTCCGAAAATTAGTTACAAATCACAAGGGGGGAGAATGGATCACTTGTCCTGTGGTACCATGGTCTTGTCGGTTGTATCCATTATAAAGAGACCCTCATACATCTACACAGGTCGAAGGCGGTATATTTTCATTCTCCGCCATTTGTGTACTGTTTTAGCAACATCATTGGGTCACTTTGTTGTGAAAATGCTGACCTCCACCTGGAGGAAGACCTACTGGTACTGACAGTAGTGGTCAGAAATAAACGTGAATTAGTGCTCGTGGTGAGGTGAAGAATACTAGATTAAAATCCCTATGTCACTTATAACCTCAATAATTTATTTGGGAGGCAGTGTATGGGAATTTAAAAGAAAGGTATTGTGCGTATTGAATGAGTTACTAATCATTCGCACTTCTTAATGGTCAACATGTTTCAGCCCTCTGTACATTCTCGGGGCTTTCGTCAGGACCGAATTTCAATGTGTAGGGCCAATGAGGTTCTACATAGAGCGGTTAACTTACCACTAAAGGATAAATGGTCAGATCAGTTGTATCTGTACTTTATGTGCGCTTAATTGTCACGCTTCATGGAGTCACCGGCGGGCTTTGAAAGGTTGATTCAGCTGTAATCACCGTGTTGCACTTGTGCTGCCTCGTAGCAAGAGGCAGCACAAGTGCCAGAGTGTGGGAAGCCTGATGATTAAGCATGCCACATTTCAATGTGCACAAGGCCTTGCATTTCCTAGCATAACTCTGCTTATGGAAAAGAAAACACAACTATAATTAGCCAGATATTTTTGATGTGTGATTGGTAATTTTGGGAGGAGTTGGGTCTGTGTAAACGACCTCTCACCCATTTCTTGTGTAAGAGGTCCCCTTCCTGCACCTTTGTCAGAAGTTTTGTTATTTGCTCTTTCATTAGCCCGGCACAGCTTTGCTCCAGACACAGTTAAAGGGGAGCTTTCGGCCACATAAGCTTTCTTGCAGTTGCTGGATCAACCTTCCCTGTTCAGGTCACCTAATGTGACACGCCTTCTCAAAGGTCTCCACCGCATGTTCCCCCAAACCCTCCATCATGCCCCAATGAGATCTGAATTTGGCTTAGACTTTGTTGATGTGCTCACCATTTGAGCCTATGCATAGCTTCTCTCTATGTCTCGTGACCATCAAAACAGCCTTTCTAGTGGCCACTACATCGGCCAAGAAGATTAGCAAACTTCAGGCACTCTCTGTGTACCCTCCTTACACTACTTTCTCTCCCAGATACACTGATTCTGAGAACTCATGTTTCTTTCCTACCGAAAGTGGTGACAGCTGTTCATGTAGGCCAGACCATCTCACTACCAACCTTCTTTTCTCCGCCTCACTCTTTCAAAGAGGAAGAGATACTCCACGGCTTGCACCCAAAAAGAGCGCTATCATTCTGCATTGACTGTACCAAAGAGTTCTGAGTGGAAGATCAACTCTTCATTGGGTTCATTGGTGCAAAGAAAGGAAAGATCCAGCAAAAAAATGACTATCTCAAGATTGATTGTGCTCTACATTAAAATCTGCTATGCACTGGCTAAGAAACAAACCACTGAAGACTTGAGTGCTCATTCTACCAGAGCCATGGCTGCAACTACTGCATTAGCTCACGGAGTTCCTGTCCTGGACATGTGTCAAGCTGCAACATGAGCCTCTGCACACGATTACCAAGCACTACTCCTGAACAGTCAGTCCTGTCATGATGGGAACTGTGACTGTTCGGTCCTCCAGGACTTCCTAGACTAAATCGGTACGCAGACCTACCTCAGGAAAGGTATTGATTGGGTATCTAGTCTAAGGTAAGGAATCTGAAGCTAGAAGTCCATTAGATTAACAAGTTACTTACCTTTGGTAACGCCAAATCTGGTAGTGACTCTATCTATGTCGTAATCAAGTGGGGGAAAGAGAAGCTATAGGTCCATCCGGCTTCCGAAAATTAGTTACAAATCACAAGGGGGGAGAATGGATCACTTGTCCTGTGGTACCATGGTCTTGTCGGTTGTATCCATTATAAAAAGACCCTCATACATCTACACAGGTCGAAGGCGGTATATTTTCATTCTCCGCCATTTGTGTACTGTTTTAGCAACATCATTGGGTCACTTTGTTGTGAAAATGCTGACCTCCACCTGGAGGAAGACCTACTGGTACTGACAGTAGTGGTCAGAAATAAACGTGAATTAGTGCTCGTGGTGAGGTGAAGAATACTAGATTAAAATCCCTATGTCACTTATAACCTCAATAATTTATTTGGGAGGCAGTGTATGGGAATTTAAAAGAAAGGTATTGTGCGTATTGAATGAGTTACTAATCATTCGCACTTCTTAATGGTCAACATGTTTCAGCCCTCTGTACATTCTCGGGGCTTTCGTCAGGACCGAATTTCAATGTGTAGGGCCAATGAGGTTCTACATAGAGCGGTTAACTTACCACTAAAGGATAAATGGTCAGATCAGTTGTATCTGTACTTTATGTGCGCTTAATTGTCACGCTTCATGGAGTCACCGGCGGGCTTTGAAAGGTTGATTCAGCTGTAATCACCGTGTTGCACTTGTGCTGCCTCGAGCAGCACAAGTGCAACACGGTGATTACAGCTGAATCAACCTTTCAAAGCCCGCCGGTGACTCCATGAAGCGTGACAATTAAGCGCACATAAAGTACAGATACAACTGATCTGACCATTTATCCTTTAGTGGTAAGTTAACCGCTCTATGTAGAACCTCATTGGCCCTACACATTGAAATTCGGTCCTGACGAAAGCCCCGAGAATGTACAGAGGGCTGAAACATGTTGACCATTAAGAAGTGCGAATGATTAGTAACTCATTCAATACGCACAATACCTTTCTTTTAAATTCCCATACACTGCCTCCCAAATAAATTATTGAGGTTATAAGTGACATAGGGATTTTAATCTAGTATTCTTCACCTCACCACGAGCACTAATTCACGTTTATTTCTGACCACTACTGTCAGTACCAGTAGGTCTTCCTCCAGGTGGAGGTCAGCATTTTCACAACAAAGTGACCCAATGATGTTGCTAAAACAGTACACAAATGGCGGAGAATGAAAATATACCGCCTTCGACCTGTGTAGATGTATGAGGGTCTTTTTATAATGGATACAACCGACAAGACCATGGTACCACAGGACAAGTGATCCATTCTCCCCCCTTGTGATTTGTAAGTGACTCTATCTAGCCATGGATGCCTTAAAGACCCTCCCATCCTGCCTGCTCTGCGAATGAATTCTCTACATAGGGTGACCCATGTAAGTCCTTAATATCTGCATACAGGTCCATCAGAATTCTGGTGTAGCTGTGTGCTTCTAACATGGATATGTCACAAAAAGAAACTAATGTCAGCACGTTAGGGTGGTGCCTTTATAGTTACTGTGCACATCATTTCCGGTGCAGATGACGCCAACAAAGAGCCGAACGATGTCATCTACCAGTGTGCAAAGGTACTGCTCAAAACATTCCAAATCCAGTGTAACGCCTGTAGAATATTCTAAGCTGAGGAATCTGATACTAGATAGAGTCTCTATTAGATAAAGCGTTACCAAAGGTAAGCAACTTTTATACGCTTCTTGTCTACTTTCTCACGGGACATTAAGTCAGAGCGTGAGAAGATCTACTTGCATGAATTATTGAGCAAAACGATATGCAGGCTGGACAAGTGCCAAGATGTAGTTACAGGAGTTTACATAATACCGCTAATTATGAGCAATGGCAAATATTAATAAGGCTAAATTATATGTACATATTGGGGCTGGGACTGGATCATCAAGTTTTCAGTTACCAGCAGAAACTCTAACTTGGCTTTTCTCCTGCTTCCTAGGACACGGATATAATAAGCTGTGCCATATCACATGCACAAAATAAAATGTGAATGCAAACTGACATCTGAAAATGCTGAGTTATCATTGTCTGTCTGCATTGGTACATGCTTTCGAATTCCCTCCTTCCCTCCTTTTTTTAGTGTAGAGTGTGGTCAGTGGAGCTTGCTGGTCCCACTGCACCTGGTCTGGAGAAGGTGGGTTAACTGCACCTGAGTGACATGCAGTCTGCTAAAGCCTGGGCTGGAAAGTAAAAAGTCTGAGATTATTTTCCATCGCCACCCTAGCTGGAGAAGAAGACATGGAAAGAAAATCACCTGCTCTCTATCGGAATGCAAGATTTGGTAACAGGCAAGACCAGCCAACCTTTGAGTGCAACACAGGTACAGTGGGCCTTTTGTTGGGTTATTTTTTGTATTTAACAATACAAACAATAAGAGTAGTACAACATTCTCAGTTATAACTAAAAAGAAAAGCATTTGCAATGCAACAGGTCACGCATTTACATGAGTTTCAGCTATCAGCATTGTAAATTACAATGCCTTTTATTTATGTTTTGGTTTTTGAAACAAATAAAGCGCATTGTCATTTACAATGCCAATAGCTTAAACTGGAGTAAATGCGAGACCTATTGCATTGGAAATGCTTGTTTAACTTGACCTAAGTCACAGTACCTTCTGCAACCATTGTCACCCTCTCAACCAACTGCAAGCACAGCACTTCAGGCAGTCTGAAGGCCTGAGAAAAGAACCAATTCCTGGCTAACCTGTAGCAACGCCGAGTGTCAAGGCCTAGCTTAGAGCAGTCAGTCATCAGCAAGGCACAGCTTTCCTGGCAGTAAGCGGAAGTTCAAGCTCTCAGCCAAGCCAGTCAGCAACAGAACCCTTTTTACTAAGCATAGCCAAGCACAGCTATTCAGGCTGCATTGGAAATTGTGGCGTGCACACTACACTGTACAACTAAATTATTGGAACGTACTTGCAGCGGAGGTTCAAGCACCCGAGCTTTGGTGCAGAGTTGGCAACCCTAGCCTCAATTTCAGGTGAAATGCTGGCCCATCTACGTTAATGGAGGTGAGAATATTCTTATATATGAGGTGACCCTGAGCCTTCTGTCACAGCTGAAAGATAACAGGTTAGCCCTTAGATCAAGTAAAACTTGTCAAGAATTTACCAACAAAATTTGCACTACGTTTT
This sequence comes from Triturus cristatus, assembly GCF_964204655.1. Lineage (NCBI taxonomy): Eukaryota > Metazoa > Chordata > Amphibia > Caudata > Salamandridae > Triturus > Triturus cristatus. Next base: position 191,547,091 of record NC_140588.1, read on the forward strand.
ACCTGCTGGAAACATTTAGGGAAGAAGCATGGGACAGACAATTTGCACATGAGCAAATAGCATGTGTGATTCATGGACGGGCAAAAGATGCCCCACAGAGATCGTGTCTCGGCTGCATTTGACATTGGGACCTAATCCTACAACTTTCGGAGTAGCACCGAGTATCTGAAAGTGCTTCGGACAGTACAAATAGCAAATTATGCTATACAGATTATATGAATGATCGACAATTCTACTTCTCGGTAGGGTAGGGCCTCGGGTGCCCCATGCCCCAGGGATCCTCTAGACAGGTGGTGTGGGCTATAGGGACTACATAGGGAGGGGACGTGTTCTCCTGCCATGGTAGAAACATCATGGAAACAGTGGTTCTGCCACCTAATAACTTAATTGTTTATGTCCCCCTTTCCAGATGGGATTCACAACATATATATAAGTAGCACACAACTGAAAAATTGACAATTTAAATTGTCCTGAAGAAGACCCCATTGTGATGTTTTTGAAACACCCACGTTAGTAGGGGTCGAAACACTGACGTTTCAGAACTAGTATGTTTTTGCCCAACAAGATCCATACAATTGAAGAGGTATTGCTAGGGTGTTTTGTTATTGCTAGTGATATAATGAAAAAATAGATGTTTCATGTTGTTGTTTTGTTTCCTTGTAAATAATTGTGGAGTATTGTGGTGTGTATTGTCACAATCTGTCACCATTTCATGTCACTATTGTAAATATTCACATGTACTTTGTTGTGTATGTTGCATGCTGTCATTTGGTTTTTGTGTCTGACCTACGAATTTTTCAAATTCAAAAAGATTTGTTGAATTTAAATTGTCAATTTTTCAGTTGTGTGCTACTTATATGTTGTGAATCCTATCTGGAAAGGGGGACATAAAAGTTTAAGTTATTAGGTAGCAGAACCATTGTTCCTATATTGTACCTATACCCAGGTTCTGCATGTTACTGGGTTACCCCATTGAGATTATCAATGATAGAAATATCTAAAATTTTACTGTACCTATCCAGGGCACTTGGGTGAAGCAATCGGGGCTCTGGGATAGTTGAGGGGCTTGGTTGGAAACATCAGAGGCTTAGACATCTTTAGTACAACAGATCCAGTAGCACAGGGGCTTCTGAGGGAAATGCTCAATTTCTGATTTCATAGAGGTTCAGAGATTGCAACATAGTGTGGAAAGATGAGCGGGGAAGGTTGGCGAGCAGTCACAAAAGCCTGGGCGGATAAAGGGGTGTAAGCTGAAAGGGCAAATGGTTACAGGAGAGAGAGAGAAAAAAAGACTGCGACCTAGACAAGAAAGCTGAATACTGTAAAAAACATAAAGTGAGAGAGCAGCCAGTTTGACCATGGCTCGTGCTTAGTAGGAGTGATGATGATTTGAGCGTTACTAATTTTGAGTTCTAGGAGTCTTTCCCACTTTTTGCTTCCTGGTCCAAAAATGAACAAGGACCTTAAAGTTCCAATGCCTCATAATACAGTGCACAAGTTGCAAATCATTTATCATTGTGGAGCTCATGATTGATGACAAGGGAAGCAGTGATCTGAAATGATGTGGGTGCATTTGAGTTCTCCCCAGTATGCTAATGGCCAGCAGAAAAAAGAGGGGATAAATGTAACTTCCTCCCGTTCTGGACAGTTTTGCTCCATTTACATCATCAGGGAGATAAATCTTCTCACCGTCCTGATCCCTCACGGGTAGCAACGTCTTCCTTCGTTCTCTGAAATGCCTCCAAGAGATTGTGAACTCTTAATGGGCTGCTAGGAGTTCAGTGGGTGAGTATGAACTGCCTGAATGGTGTGCCATAATGCTAATTATGCTCTTCTAAAGCTTTCTTCTCTCTCCAAGGTTTTCAGGCACACTCCCTCGTAGTGGTGCCTGCTACACCCATAGTATACTAAAGATTTTGGAAAGCTGAACAAATCTAGGAACCTGTACGAACATATAAGAGGTACAAACTGTAGTTCTTTATGTGCATTCAAACAAGTAGTAGCAAATGTAAGGGGAGGAAGAATAGTCAATTACCACATACTTAATAAGGAATTGAATTACACAAAAGCCCATGGACTGCCCTAACAATATCTTGGGGTAATGTACATGCACAATTTTTACAATTATTATTTCTACTGCGGAGTACTTGACAGTCATTGTTCTCCTCACTGACTTTATTACACTGTTCTTGCACACCTACCACTCACTTGAGCTCTGTTCCACTTCATCGTGTACATATATATTTGTTTTGTATTGTTTTTATCTATTCTGAAATTCAATACATAATTCTGTTTTGCACCATACTTTGTAATGTTGTGTCTATTACACTTACCTACCTTTTGTCAAATAACTGTGTAATCCACTTATAGGTTGAGTATGTGGGTAATGGCTTTTTTCTATCCCCAGGTACATACAGCTTTTTGTACAAATTCCACCCAATGAACCACTGTTTTGTCACTCCCAGAGGTCACGATAAGGTCACTGACATGGAATCTTACTGATGCATAGAGAGTTTCGGCAAAGACTGGAAAGTTAAAGCAAGCATGGCAGTCAGAGCTGCAACTGCACCATGATTGGTATTGGTGTCTGTGTCCAATATACCACACCAGAGTTCTCAAAAATCGTCCATGGAGAGCCAGATCCAGGCAAGGTTTTTAAGATAACTACATTTATTTAAATGGGGATATGCAAAAACTCTGGCATAGATGCGGCCCTCCGGGACCAATGTTGGAGAACCCTTTTCTACACTATATGTACAACACTCCGCTTGAGCACTGCGACAAGAGGCGTTGACAGCTAATGAAACGTAGCACTCAAAATAGACAGTTGGTGACAGGTATCAAGAGAAGAGTGTTTAGAAAGTATGGAGGGGCTGAGGAGTGAGAAAATGTAGATTGGCGTGGGTAGTGATGTGTGAATGTAGGGGTATGAGAAGTGAGAGTAGTGTAAGAAAGTGACTAGTGTAAGAACACGTGCATGTGCGGGTGAACACGTGAGAATTGTGCAAGAGGGTGAGCACGAGGAGTACGAGTGTGTGTATGTCTGAGTGGCTGGCCATAGCATTCTACACCTTCCTAATGTTAGTAAACATATTTACTCAATAAGTTGTATATTTACAGAAGAATCAAACTACTTGGTCATTACATTTACTGCAGTGATTCCTAGTTGTTCTGTTCCACACCACCTGTCAAGGGCAAGCCTTGACTGATTGCTTCAATAATCTTAAACTAAGTGCCTACATAAACAAACAATGGAAAAGCCAATAAGCCTCGCCTTTGGAACCCATTAGGTTTGCCAACAGTTTCAGCCACGGTGCAAAGCATCAATAAAGCTGTACAGCACAGCTAATAAACAGGGGTAAATGCTAAGCAGTTGGCTGTGTTATTCTTCTGGCATGTGCAAGCCTACAATATGACAAACATTTTATTTTTTGTTACCGATCCCCATTGGAGTAACACATGTGTGGGAGCGAGGGAAATCACACATATGGCTGAATTACCAAGGGTTCGGAATCAACATGAGTTATTGGAAGCAACACAGAAAACTTATTAAAGGTGTAGTTTAAGGCTTTAAATAGATGATGCTATAAAAGGTAAGAAATTAAATATGCACGCAAATATAGGAAGTGCCCTAAATGTAATCGTTTAAAACAAACACGTTTGGAAGGATAAAAGGGGTCAATCAGAAACATGGTAAGTATGCAGTGCTTCTTGGGAAGGGTGGGGAAGACTAGCTGGACAGACTAAAACATATAAAACCACTGAAGAGAAAGCAACAAAAATCAATGGGCAGAGTTGCTTTCCAGATCAGCTGTCCCCAATAAGCTTTTTGCAACCAGACAGCTGCACTATAAATGAAAGAACTTGGCAAGACAGTGAGCTTGGAGCAGTACGTTGTTCCTGATTCTTCAGGGACAGCAGCTCTACTTGCTATAAGCATTGCTTAACTACATTTTAGTAACACATGGCCTCGAAAACTAGCCTGACCTGGGTGGCAATCATCGAGATTCCAAGATACTAGATCTCGGAGACCACTGCATAAAAAGCAAAAATGTTCAGGTCACTTATTACTAAGTGTTTGGTAAAGATGGCTGCGACCTAACAAATGTTCACAAACAGCACGGTATACAGTCATTCTACTCACTCACCCACTGAAATTTGTTACGCATAGATGTAGAACATCAACTCTAACAGAGCAAAGGACTATCGACCATACCCAATAGAGGAAAAACCTCTGTACTTATCCAGTGACGCATAAAAGCAAAAACTCCACAATGATCTCCTAAGATCAAACACAATTTACCTTCAAAGTAATCTACACAATCACTTCTAATCGGATAGATTGAACATACTTTCTACTAATCTACTTTTCTTAAGATCAATACTGATAAAACAGAGGTAGTGGAGTTCGGCAAGGGCCAATCCCTGTGGAATCAAATCTGGTGGCCGATTGAGGCTGGTGAATGTCCTCGTCCAACAGCTAAGGCCAAGAACCTAGGAGTGATCTTTGATGATCATCTTAATTTCGCAGCTCAGATCAATCGTCTAACCTGCTCCTGCTTCTTCTTACTGAAGACTTTACAGAAGAGTTCCACACGTATTCCTCGGGAAGTCAGGAAGTAGGTGGTAGTAGCTCTTAATCTTTTGAAAATAGGCTACTGCAATGCACTCTTTATGGGCATTGACAAGGCACAGAGGACGAAACTACAATCGTTACAAAATGCAGCGGCCCGATTGCTATTAAACATTCCCAAAGGCCATCCCACCTCGGCTGTCATAAGATCTCTACATTGGCTCACTATCCAGCAATGAGTAGAATTTAAGGCCCTATGTTTGGTGCACAAGGCACTATATGGAGGTGGTTCGGTTGATATCCAGAAACTGTTCTCATGTTACACTCCCACCAGAAATCGTATTCATCTCTCCAAAATTCGTAGAGCAAGATGGGGAGGTAGGAGTTTATCACATTGTGCAGCTAAACTGTGGAATCAGATGCCTATCGCGATGAGACTGCAATCCAACAGGCAGCTTTTTAGGAAACTGCTAAAATCCTGGTTGTTCCCCACTAACTAAGTCGCCGCTGTCAACGATACAGTCCCTCTTCACACTTTCAGCACCAAGATGCCGCGGCATTCGAGCGCTTTATAAAATGTATCTTATCTTATCTCACACAAACATAAGATACAACTAACTGAGTGTTGGTTTTTTCAGTTCCCCAACAACAGGAGTCCAAATACCACGGTAATCGTATTGGCGCTACACACACGAAAACATAACATAAATTGGTGGGAAAAGTAAATATTTTGATCTAAAGTGGTAAAGCAAAAGAAAAAAAACCTAAGCAAAAATTTCTATAGAAGTTTACAAAGCCTGCAACCAAAATAAACTTTGCACACCATTAGTTTATACTTTTCGTTCATCCTCATCTAGTTGACCTTTCTCTTGCCTTTTGCTACCGGGTTCTATACCCTCCATGCCAGAGTTGCGCCACTTCATTTTGCAACACCACCATTCAAACATTACCCATCTGCTCCCTCTACTTAATTCCACGAATGGGTGTGACACCAACTGTCCCAAAACAAGCATTTCTTGGTGTGATTCTGTACAGATTTGCTACATAAAGCGAGAATTTTACCAACTGGTTAATGGAATATTTTGCTCCCTGAGCTTCTCTTTCCTCTTCTTACAACTGTTTACACACTCTATGGCCTTTTGATTAGTGATCTCGTATGTAGCCATTGTCGTCCCTGGTACTCACCAGGGTCCTGCACATCAAGCGACCAGAAAGCACAAAGGTAGATCCCAGCTAGTGCGGCTAAAACATTTGCCGGCGAAGCCGGGTGTCCACCATGGTAGGGGGTAGGAGCTGGGTGCTCAGAAATACAAACTCTTCGTCCACAGGACAGCGAATGCGCCACCCTTGGAGTCGGCAGCAGGGTAGACAGGGGGGTTAGAGCAGTCTATGGAATGCGAGCACGCTCTAGGGGCATGGCCATCGCCTCTGATCATCAACCCTGAGAAGAGAGAAGGAGGACTCAAGCAACAAGCCTTTACAATGCGAAAGTTGTCACATTTACGCGAGTCCTATTGCATTGTAAATGGTAGGCATCACGACAACGGGAGGGCAGGGGGGTTTGAGAAGGCATGGACAACGGGGGGAGAAGGCACGGATAACAGGAGGAACAGGGGGTGAGAAGGCACGTACAACGGGGGCAAGAAGGTACGGACAACAGCAGGGCGGGTGGGGGAGAAGGCACAGACAATGGAAGGGCAGGCGGGGGAAGAATGCACGGGCAACAGGAGAGAGGGCGTGGGTTAAAGAAGGCACCAAAGCACGTCATGCCTGAGGAGGAGACCCTCGATAAAGAAAATAGTGCTCACAGTGTAAAATATCGTGTACCGTGTAACAACCCAATTAAAGGGACCAGTAGCTATGGGAGGATACAAATGATTACATTGCCGTATTAAGGAGGAACTAACAAGCCTATGAAGGAATCAAAGGACAATGACACATGCCAATGAAAAATATGGGCAAGGCAGTAGGCTGAGCTTCACTCCCATACTGAACTACCACAGATCATCCCCAGAGCAGCGCTTGCACGCTGGCTCAGGCTCGACCTAATAAAAGGAAGAACAAAAGAGGAATGTAATAGAAATATCAGGGGGGGGACCAAGTTCAGACATAGGGGGTCACTACCACATATACATGATCCAGTGCAAGCAATTAGCGATGGCAATTGCAAATATAATAAATTACAGTAAAGTGCTACCAACATCTGGGCCTTTTGAATGTGCCCCACTGCATGACCCTCAATAAGAATGAGAGTCCGACAGTAAGCCATCAACTTACAGTTCCTGAAAGTATACAAATGAACAGCCTGTGTAATTAAAACTACCCAAACTCCCAATCAATGGCCCAGACTAATAGCAAAAGCAGACCACCAAACCCAACAAGTGGTAAAAGAGGATTCTGTTTGGGGTCAGTTTTGTTTCAAGAGTAACATTCATCCATTGTTAAATAAGAGGACTGTGGACCAAACTCAAAAGGTAAAGTTAGACCAAAAGTTTAACTTCAAATCTGAAGTCTATGGGCATGATTCGCAAATGTAAACTTAGACCAAAAGTCTAAGTTTAGACCTAAACTCTAACTTTACTAGAAGTAAAATAAGACTTTTAGTCTAAGTTAAGATCAAAAGTCTAAACTAAGACAACAAATGTAACTTTACGTGTAGTAAAGTTAGACTTTTGGTCTAAGTTTAGACTTTTGGTCTAAGTTTAGAACTTTAGTCTAAACTTAGTCCAAAAGTCTAGCTTTACTACAAGTAAAGTTAGACTTTTGGTCTACGTTTAGACTTTGGATATACGTTTAGACCTTTAGTCTAAACTTAGACCATAAGTATAAGTTTACTAAAAGTAAAGTTAGACTTTAGGTCTAACCTTATACTTTTGGTCTAAGTTTACCTTTGTGAATCAGGCCATTGGGCTTCAGGTCTTAACTTAGACTTTTTGTCTAAGTTCACCTTCGTGAATTGGGCCCTTAGACTTCAGGTCTAAAGTTAGACCTATAGTCTAACTTTACCTTTGTGAATTGGGCCCTTCGTATCTTCAGCCATAGCTTCAATGAAAACATTAGGGGAACTGGTCTATCTCATCAATTCAAAAAGCAAAGCAAGCTAAATACAAACAGCGCATTCACGCCTCCCAGAGTACTGATCACAAACAGCTAGAAGCACTTTCTTGCCCTTCATAGACAACTACAGACACCCCTCACAGAGAAGTAAAGTCTGGCACTACTGAAAGCACTCTTACACCATACATCAGTAACATCCTCACAGACTAGAAATCACACACTACCAACAGCACTTTTGCAACCATCAAAGAGCAGCAGTCTCAAACTACCTACTGCATCAACAGTACACTGACACACCATAACCGCCTGCAGTCAGACAGCACTGGAAGCACTCTCACGACCCTGACAAACCAAGAACAAAGCCAATAGGTCTGACCGATAACTGAAAGTGTCTCTTTAACCATTCTTGACTCTCTGCGTGATTGGAATTATGTATAGGTGAACGCAAAAATAAGTAATTGGGGGGAAGAATAGAATTAATTAGTCAAAGGATGAGTGACTTAGTGATTGGGTGATGAGTTGTCGAGTGCATGGATGGATGTGTGAGTGCAAGGGTGAAGCAGCCAAGCACTTTCAGATACAAGCAAGACCTATTGGCTTTGCTAGTTCTGTTTAGCATTGATAACCCAGGGCTGTTCATGCTTTTACATTCCAAATGGATGCACATGTACACCCTTCGTACTCCTGACCTTGGAATGGGAGCCCAGGTGAGCACTGAAAGCTTACTGTAGCAGGTGGTACTAGATTTAAACTCAGATAAAGTGTGTGGCAGTAAAATCAAATATGGCCAGTCCTATATGTTATAATTTGGAATAGGTTTTCATTTACATGTAGGTTAAATAGGATACTTGAAATAAGACACAACCCAGAAAAACAGAAGTTCATAGCACCTCGTGTGGCCAAGATGTGAACACAAATGTAATTTTAGTCTATGGAAGCATGAGTGCTGGCTTTTGCAGAAGAAGCAGTATTCCACTATACACTGATGGCGACACTATGAATGGCAATGAACCTCAGTCAGTGGATGGAAGTAAAGTGTCTAAAGGGACTTCTTTTTGTCCTAGTTCTCCTCAGCTCATGTAGGCCACCAATTAAGCTCTTTTACTTTCTATCAACCAAACACCCTTAACAAAAAACAATAGGCAGAAGAGGCGTCTGCCAGGCTTCCACTTGCACTGTTCTCCTATTTGTTCCAGATTGGTGACATTAGCAGTGATGTGTCACATGAAGATTAAAGGTGCATGTTTCATTTGTGCAAGTTCTCAGCCTCAAAAGAATGCACCGATTACAATTTCAATAATAACCATGGTTTGAGATGACATTTTAGGTCAGATTGAATATGCTCCCATCAGGAGGAATAATTATCTCTTTACTCCTCAAAAACTATTTATTCCCTCACTTTGAAAAGTGGGCAATGAAATATCCCCACTTTAAAACCGTATCTGGAACCGTGAGAAAAGGGTTAAATACACCTGTGTCAGTAGGCCTCAGCCAATGCTGTTGCGTTGCTGCCCAAAGCCATTAAACCAAGCACCCAAAAACATCTTAAGGATTTTGGGGCCCTGGGCCAAATGTATTTTGGGGTTCCCTGTTCAGAGCAGCTTTGAATTTATGATCCAATTTCAGCTCTTTCATGCCTCTTTGGCTATGTCACTGACAGTGCAAAGGCACACGTTCAGATTCGAAGTGTGTTTACATCTATTATTCAGGGACAGTGGTATGTGTTTCAATAGTGTAACATACCAGCAGCTTATTACTGCAAATAATCTCCGTGACATCCTCTCATTTCTCATATGTGAGGTCCTGTTTTGATCTAAAAAAAACGTTTTAATGGATGTTGCATGAAAACATAAACAGAACGTTTTTCTGCCAAATGTCTATAATAGTCTCTCACACATCACCCACATTAAAAATAAATTAAAGGAAAATGGTATTTAAAACAATCTGTTTAAGAATTAATTAAGGCCATCAGGGCAAGACTCTGCAGAACTGAGCTGGCTCTTACAGGGGGGCCCCTGAAAGGTTGGGGCCCTGGGCCAGAGCCCACTTTGCCTGTACCTTAAAACGTCTCTGCGAGCACCCAAAATAGGACTTGAACTGAAGCCACCAACAGGGGCTCTACTGGTTAACACAGGGAACCTGCACAAATGCCAAGTTACTTGGTGTCAGGTGATTCAAGGCATCCATGCTCTACTAATGTACAGGCATCTGGTAAACCATGTATCCGTGGGACAGGTTGGCGGACAGTAGAGACTCACCCGCCAGTGATTGCACTCAGAGCATCCTGTGATCCATGACCTTTTTGTGAGGTAGGCGCTGAAGATAGGCTTCTGGTTGCTGGTCCGCGGCACACCAGGAGGTACAGCGCCTCTGTTTCCAAATAGGCTACAGCAGCAGGGTGTTCTCTTCTGCAGGAAGGATCTCCCAAACATTGAGGAGAGAGTGGTAACTCCAGATACTGGCTTGCTTCCTCTTCCCAACTGATGCTGCAGTTCCTCAGATGACCCTCAGTTCCACTATACTTTTATCTTTTCTTGAATTGGACCAGTCTCCCCGAGCAACATGTGATTTCATCTAGAGGCTGTGCCTTTTTAGGATATATCAACTGAATGACTCTGGCTGTGTGGTTTACCCTTTACTCCTCTAATGGACCTATGTTGCAGAAATGCTCAAACAAAAACACTGCTAATCTTCACTAAAGAGTTGGAACTATGCTCAGAAGGGCACTTCAAAGAATACCATCCATGATGAGACCTGTAACTACTGCCCCTGCTCCTATGTGCTGCTCCTCTCATCTACAAAAGCTACAGCACTTCTGCTGTCCTCTTAAAAGTAGAGTAGTCCTTATAGGGGTGAGGCTATCAATAGCGCAGCAGGCTCAATGGTTCTGAGCCCATGATTGTTAAGAAGAACATGCAGCCCAATATGGTTGAGCTTTACTGCCCAATGAGGGGTGGGAGCCCACTTTCGTATCTTGCATTACAGCTCTTGGCCCTGTTGCTATGTCACCAGCGAAAAAGCTGCCAATGCACTTATGGAAACAAGCACTGGCAAAGCAAACAGGCTTAAGTGTAAAGGACTAATGCATGCAGTGTAAGCAAGAAATTAAAGGCAGACTGTAGTGAAGGCTCCCACCCTTCAACACAGTCCCATTTTTGTTTCAATGTGAAATAAAGGGCCATGACTAATGAGTGGGGCACGATGCCCCTCCCCTTCCTCACTAATGGTAATAAACAGCAGATTACACTCTGGAGATCAGCATAAAAGGTTTATGCCAGGGCATTTTGTCACCGGTATTTGTTTTAACAAAAGGTATTTAAACAAAAGCAGGATGCCAAGGGTTAAATGTAAGCAGTAAGGTAAAATCACCAAGTGGCTTTCTAACTTCAAGGATAGTTGTTTCCCTCTGTAAAGTAGTTGTTACCTTCAATCTGAGAGGCGGTAAACAGCATTTTTCTCGTGGTAGTTTTGGTGCGCTGTGGTAATAAAATGGAATTTACCCTTTGGATTGTAGTAATACATGTGTGAATGAGTATCTATGACAATAGGTGCCCCAAATAATGCGAAATTGAGCCACATCTATTTTCACTGCCATAACATTATGCAGATAATCATGGTGTAATATGTGTATTTATCATTGTTGTTGGGTGTGGGTGGGTGGGGCATGTTTCATAAGAATTGGAGCTTCGAGTGGATGTGAAGACGGCTCTCCCTTCTGACAGCAACAGTGATTTATATCACATTACTCTTGGTGGGTTCACATATGTCTTATTCTGGGCTGTTTTTGCTCACGAGTAGAAGTTATAAACAAACGTATTTAACAAGAACCAGACCAGAATATCTTAAGTGATAGTGGTAGTAGCAATAACAGATCTCACTAGGAGCACTGTGCTAATAACATTCAACTTGGCCTTGCACTTTAGTAGTAAATGTTTGAGTCTGTGTTTATTAGAACACTAATCTAAATAACTTGTTTTTATCATTCTGCATTTATTTTTAAGGGCGTGACAAAATGCTTTAATGCACAGGATAAAGTTAGCTCTTTAGCGCTACAAGAAAAATGGAATAATGCATTGTCTAAGCTCAACAAGCAATATCATACACACTCAGCACTTCACAGATGGGCTTAGATTAGTTTGGCGCCTTAAAGATCCTTTAGTCGTCCTTAGTTCCATCCTAACTCAGTATCAGGATTTATTTCTCACTGTCAATTAGAAGCTTGTGGGTGTGTTATGTTTGATCATTATGATACATTAGGCCAGACTATTAAACACTTCAAGGCAGATTTACAAGCCCCTTGCAACACTTTTGTGCTGCAGTTGCGTCCCTTATGTGATGCAGCGGCGGCTTAAAAAATGCGGCCAATTTACGTGACGCATCTAGGGAGATGCGTCACGTTGTAAAGCCCTGCATCACATTACACCTGCGTCACGTACAATGTATGCAAGGTGGGCGTTCCCACGAAGGAAAGCCCCATAAAAGTGACACAGTGAAATCTACAAGATTTCACTGCACCACTTCTAGGACGCCACTGCATCAAAACCTTATGCCTGCTAGAAGCAGGCATAAGGAGTGACGCAGTGTAGTGAGAATAGGCCTCAACATGCATTGCTGGAGTCTCTCCTGCTCAGTAAAACCAGTTCTGTACTCCCTGGTCCAGTCACACTACAGGGGGTGGAGACAGCATTGTAAAAGGCAGCCACAGTCTCGTCAAGTGTTAATGACAACTCCTTCCACCACTCTAGCCCACGAAGACTCATCAGCATATGCAGGAAACACCTCAGCTCCCTTTTTGTGAGTGTCTGGAGTGAATACACAAACAAGCCCCAGTCAGTCTAAACCAGATGTTGATTCCATAGGCAGGCAGAGGCACAGGATGGTTAAACAAGAAAATGCCAATTTCATAAAAGTGGTATTTCCAAACACACAATTTAAAAACCACCTTTCCTAAAAGATGTGTTAATACATTCTGACCTCAGGGAGCCCAAACTCCAAATCTCTAGCTGTTCCCAATTGAAAGTTACACTTATAAACTGTTACAAGGCAGCTCCAACGATAGCCTATGGGAGAGCTAGTCTTGCAATAGCAAAAAATGAAATTGGCAGTATTTCACTATCAAGGCATGTAAAACACACCAGTACATGTCCTACCTTCCTCACACACTGCACCCTGCCTATGGGGGTATCCTGGGCCTACCTCAGGGGTGCCTTACATGTAAGAAAAGGGAAGGTTAGGGCTTGGTAAGGGGGTGCCCTTTCCAGATCGACATGGCAGTGAAAACCCACACATGCAGATACTGCAGTGGCAGGTCTGAGACACATTTGAAAGGTTACTGGTGTGGGTGGCACAATCAGTGCTGCAGGCCCACTAGTAACCTTTGATTTACAGGCCCCGGGCAAACACAGTTCACTTTACTAGGTACTTACAAGTAAATCAAATATGGAAATCATGGATAACCAGTTAGAATCACAATTTACACAGTGAGCACTTGCGCTTTGGCACTGATCAGCAGTGGCAGAGTCTCCAGAGTACATAAACCAGCAAAAATAAAATCCAGCACACAGTCAAAAAAAACACAAGATGGAGGCAAAAAGACAGGGGAAACCACACCAACAATGCCAGGTCTAACAATGTTCTTTGATAATTAATTTAATTACTTGTGAAGACTTTTTCTTAAACCCCTCTTAAAAACATTAGGGCATCGTAGATGTGTACAGGCCTTGTGGAACTTGCTATTATTGAATTCGCCAATTATTTGTTTTAGAGTGAGTGCTTTTCTCAAAGCCACAATTTGAATTAGGAAAGAAATGGAAGGATAATAATATCAGTCTTATTTATATAATCACACCCTAGTTTAAGAAAAATAGAGGCCGATTTTGATGTTGGGGGAATTGCTTCTGCCCGACACCGACTCACAAACGGGACCGACCGACCCCCGGTTGGCGGTCTCGACCGCCTGATTTGGATGCGACTGAACACTGTTCACATTTCAACATTTCCCTATGGGAGCATGTATTATGGCCGTAAACTGGCCATAGAACATGCTCCCATAGGGAAATGGGAGATGGTGTTAATCCCTGCACCCCGTGGCAGGCATCTCAAGGTGCCTGCAACAGGGTGCAGGGATTAACAGTGCCCCCACACAAGGGAGCTCTGCTGGGGGCGCCAAACACGCTTTCGGACATGGTTTCCATGTCGGACAGGCCAGCATGGAAACCATGCCGTAAACAGTGCATCCCAAGGGCGGAAAGACCAGCCCTTTGGGATTACGAGCTGGTTCCGACTGCCCGTCGGAAGCCAGCCCAAATGACTGGCCGGTTTCAATTGCGACTGGCTGATTTATAATCAGCTGGTCAGAATTGAAACCGACGATCGTGGCTTACCGACCGCCATCGTAATAGGCCCCTGTTAGAAATGGGGGTCTCTAGTTGGCCATGGCTGGCGCCAATGTCCAAATAGGGACCCTTCTTCCTCAGTAAGGGCAAGTGGGCTACCCCCTTTGATAACCGCTGCTCAACCCTGTGTTAAATAAGCAGTTAGGCCTATCTCAGAGGCAGTGTGTGAAGCGTTTATGGCCACGTACAATAAGGCAGTAACGACACCACAAAAGGACACAACTCAGGTAGATATAGAAAAATAATATCTTCATCCAACAGATTAACTCAAAGACTCTCAAAGCGTTTCAACAACTACAATTCATGTCAACCCGTAGGGACTAAAATAGACAACAACGCATTCACCCAAAGCGGGACACGGGCTGAGTTCAGGGCTGGAGCCTACGCGACCCGTTGCGCACCAGGTACCTGTAGTTGAAAGGGACTACAGCATGCAGCTTCTGTTAGAAGCGGAGACGGTAACAGGCGGACTCCCAGTGACCACATGTCTTGGAGGCTGAGGTCCGCAGCATGCACTCACAGTGGTTCGGGCACTCAGGGGCAGGCGGGCGCTCAGTGGCAGCAGCACGCGGCTGCGGCGGCCCGGGCTGGTGGTGGCGATGACTCTCGTCGTGCAGCTCCATGGTGGGCTCACAGCGGCAGCAGCTCTCTCTTAGCTGCGGCGGCCCACAGAGCAAATCCCAAGGATGCAAAGTTCTCAATGGGGCAGGCGCTCAGCGGCCACAGCTCTCTCTTAGCTGCGGCGGCCCGCGGGGCAATGGATGCAAAGTTGTCAATGGCACGGGCGCTCAGTGGCCACAGCTCTCTCTTAGCTGCGGTGGCCCGCGGGGCAAATTACGAGGATGAAAAATAGCACCAGGGGTGGGCACTTAGTGGCTACAGCTCTCTCTTGGCTGTGGCGGCCCACTGGACAAATCATGATGATGTACAGTAGCAAAATGGTGCAGGCACTCAGCGGCAGCAGCTCTCTCTTGGCTGCAGCGGCCAACGGGACGAATCACGATGGTGCACAGTAGCAAAAGGTGTGGGCACTCAGCGGCGGCAGCTCTCTCTTGGCTGCGGAGGCCCACAGGACGAATCACGATGGTGCACAGTAGCAAAGGGTGCGGGCACTCAGCAGCAGCAGCTCTCTCTTGTCTGCGGTGGCCCATGAAATGAATCACGATGGTGCACAGTAGCAAAGGGTGCAGGCACTCAGCAGCAGCAGCTCTCTCTTGGCTGCGGAGGCCCACGGGACGAATCACGATGGTGCACAGCAGCAAAGGGTGCGGGCACTCAGGGCCAGCAGCTCTCTCTTGTCTACGGTGGCCCACAGGATGAATCACGATGGTGCGCAGTAGCAAAGGGTGCAGGCACTCAGCGGCAGCTGCTCTCTCCTGGCTGCGGCGGCCCACGGGACAATTTAGGGTCTCGACCAGCGGCCAAAGCGCTCTCTCGACTGCAGCGGTCCATGCAGATTCAGCGGAAGGTCCGAAGGTGCCGATTCAGGCGGGCTCTCAGCGGCGGCAGCTCTCTCTTAGCTGCAGCGGCCCACACCGATCCAGTGAAAGGTCTGAAGATACAGATTTCGGCTGGCTCTCAGCGGCGGCAGCTCTCTTAGCTGCAAGCGGCCCACACAGGTTTAGCAAGAAGGTTCCAAGGTTCAGAGTCAGGCGGGCACTCAGCGGTGGCAGCTCTCTCTTAGCTGCAGCAACCCGCACAGGTTCAGCGAAAGTTGAGAAAGTCTCAATTCCGATTCAGGTGGGCTCTCAGTGGCGGCAGCTCTCTCTTAGCTGCAGCGGCACGCACAGGTTTAGCAAAAGTTCATAAGCGCCCAGTCCGCGGTCCTCACAGTAGAACTAGAGGCTCCGGATTACTCGACGGAGGCCTCACCTGCAAGCAGATACTCCTCGCACAGGAATTCCGATGGCGGACGGGTGAGGTCTAATGTCCCTGAGACTTCTGCAGGAGGCATTCTTGATTTAGGCCATCGGGTAGTTTCTTCGGCAAGCTTGATGAAAGTTGCAAAGTCCTTTCCGCTGTTCACTCGGACAGAGTTTCGTCTTGACATCCAGAAGGAACACACCTGGCCAAAGTTCTAGCATAGCATTTTATACCTAAAAAGTCTTTGTTCTCTAAGTTTGCAAACCACTGACTCCAGTCAGAACCAGTTCGGTGGGGTCGGGGCGCACTTGGTTACGAAGGTGACATCCTGCCCTTTCAGAATGAGGTGGTCTGCTATCAGACACCCAGTGGGAGGTGGAGCCATCATTCACCTTGCCAGGCACGGCCCTGCTCGGATCAAAGAGTCACCCCTCCCCATGCTCTGAATACCGATCTCTCTCTCCAGCCAGGTCAGACCCAGCTGGCCCTGCTGCTCCAAAACCAGACGGCCAATACACATACGCACAACAGCCTACAGTAAAGCTTAGGCAAGAAACTACCACGTTTTCAGAAAAGGTATTTCAACACATGCAATATATAAATGGTTGTTACTAAAAAGTGCCCCTCAATGTCCTGAGCATATACGTATCAAACTCGAGGGTCCTATCAGGTTCCTAGGGCCCGATAGGATGATAGAAAGCAATCTTTAACCGTCCCATCCTGGCCTATGAGAATGGATTGTTTCACAGTAGCGACAGTGAAATGGAAGGTAACTCACTATTGAAACAGGCTACAGCAATGTAGGTATTATAGTTATCCTTATTCATACAGTCATTTATATACAGGGAGCATTTGCGCTGTGGCACTGTGTAGCAGTGGCACGGCGCCCAGAACATCTAAATCCAGCCAATATAAAAGATAAGGAGAGTAGAGAGAAAGGGAGACCCATGCCAATGATGCCAGGTCTAACAGCCCCTTACTGTTTTTGGTTACGTCGTATCCATATTCTATATGTACCTTGCACTTTACATGTATGCTGCTAATAGTTTGATTCATAAGCTGCTGCTAACATACTGCCGAGTGTTTTGCTTGTTCGAAACAAGGGTTAGTGTGTTTTTTAATATCATGTAATAATACAGTGGACGATTATGGTGTTTTTTTAACTCTTGCTTTATGATTATTTTCGATTGTATTGCATTGACCTATGTCTTTTATGGCCACGAGTGGCCGAATAAAGTTTCTTTGAATTGAATACTATACATCTACTTTATGGCCGATAACATAACCCTGTATGTAGGCTCATGTTCCTGCTGCATAACACCATTTACGCCCTACAAGTGGACACAGATTTTCATCCTTCCAGGAATGATAAACTAAATTGATTAATGTTGAATTTGGAAACAATAACGCCTATTTGTGATTTGCAAAAAGAGAATTAAGTTTATGGCATGAGCTATATAAATGGTAAATAATATTACTGTTAACTGAAGACCCGGTGCAGTATGTGTATTGTAATTGCATTTATATAGCGCTTACTACCCCAGACGAGGTGTTGAAGCGCTTTTTCAGCAAGTAGCACGCTACTCCAGAACCCATAAAGGATTAGTGTTGAACTAGTATAGTGAAATATGAAAGTAATTTGAGTGGTGGATAGGTTAGTCAGTTATTTGGATTCAGGAGGATAGCCGAAGCATAGAAGAGGGAAAAAAGGTTTGCATTTATATAGCACTTGTTACCCCTGAAGCGCTTTTTGGGCGAGTAGCACGCTACTCTGGAACCCATAAATGATTAGTGGTGAATAAGTATAGTGAAATATGAAAATAATTTGAGTGGTGGATTTTAGTCAGTTATTTGGATTGAGAAAGATAGCGATAGGATAGGAGAGGGGAAAAGGTGTGCATTTATATAGCGCTTTTTAACTCTGATGGGGTGTTGAAGCGCTTTTTTGGCGAGTAGCACGATACTCCGGAATCCATAAAGGATTAGTAAACCTCGCACACAACAATTGTGTCATTACGTGCAGGTCCAAGATTGTCCATCTTACCCTCTAACTCATATGGAATGCTTCAGTTACAAAAGCAAAATATTCTTAGCAGCCTTATTATCATAGCACCTCATCCAGCTCTGGGCTTTAAATTAACATAATATAGCCTTAATTGACGTTTACTAAAAATGAAATCAGTAATCTAAACCCTACTTCGCTGACTTCTTTGTACATTTCAGTTAGCATGAATTTCCATCAAACAGACCCATCATAACATCTATGAAATCAAAATGAAGGCATACATGCAAAAACAAATTCTGCACGTCAATACTAAATCGACTTTTCGGTTTGGTAGAGAGCAATAAAGCAAACACAACGCCTTCGTAAACTAGGAAGGTTCGCACTTTAAGGTTAACAATTGTAAAGCTTTCTTACCATCCTGAAGTTGGGGAGGGTTTTGTTTCGGCTCCTTCCCTGCCTTGTTAGCCTCCTGCTTTGGGTTGAATGCAGTTACATTCCTTGTCTGGGTCTTCCGCGTCCAGCGTCCCCGCCTCTCAGCCCCTCGTTGGCTTGTTTGTGCATGCCTGTTGCAAAGGCAGAGAGAACAGTAAATGCTTCTCACATAACAAAGAGTCGAGCCAAGATTTCTGCTTGTTGTTTGTCAGAACAATATCTGCAGACACCAAGTGACTGCGAGACCGCACGACTAACCCATGACCTCCGTGACTGTACCAAAACTGTACACATGCCTTCTTATTGGACACAACGTGCCCGTAGAGGCATACAAATGTTACAGGCGTGTGTGTACACGTCACGTGCAAGCACCACAGCAAAAAAAGTACACGGGTCAAGTTTTTATTTTCTAGTAAATGTGAAACAATTAGTTAACAAACATTTGCAATGCAATAGGTCTCGCATTTAAGCTATTGGCATTGTAAATAACAATGCCTTTTATGTACGTTTTAAAAAACAAAAATAACAGCACCACGCATAGCATGTTTAGCTGACGGCAATTTGTAACTTATTTTACCGCTGTTAATTGTAACGCTACAATGTGAGTTGCAGCAGTAAATCACCAGCCGCAATTCATCTGCGCCTTGGGCAGAGGAGAGTATGCCAAAGTGCAGCGGACAATTCTTAGTGCCAATATAGGCAACTGTTGTCACATAACACATAGTAAATACATAAATAAACCACACGACACTTTTTTAAGTGGAGAAATATTGCTGCAGGTTTATTAGCATAACCAATATGCAAACATGGTGGGTTATCTTACGGGCGATCCGATCCCAGGGCAGGCCAACCCCTAGCAGCCTGCCCGTCTGATAAGCCTAAATTACACCATGGCAGTCGCCGATTGGTGCATACCAAATCTTGGGAGGGGCCACCCCTCCCATCCGTGGACCACCAGTCCACGTGCTTACTCACGCCCCCCCCCCGAAAGAGGTGGGCGGAGCGTATGCTGGCAGCACCCGGTTGCTCAGACCTCCAACCGCCCATAGGACTAACGGGGCGCCGTAGTTCTTCCAGGGGACAACTCTAGACATCCCTGGTTATCCTGGCTTAGCACCACGCTGTGCTGCTGCATGAAGTACCCCTTGGTATCTGCAGACTCTGGATCGCCCTGTAACTCCTCCTGCAACACAAAATAACAAGTTAGAAAGCCTAACCCCCCTCCTTGTACCTCCGTCTGCTGGGTAAGCGGAGGGGCGGGCAAGGCGAGACGAGAGGGACAAGAGGGCGAGGGAGGGGCGGGGATAGCCTAAATACCCCTGCCCCCTCCCCCTCCGCCGGAAGTATCCATTCGCCGGACGTCTTCCCTGGCTGAGCCCAGGGACTAGACCGGCTGCCCCCAGTGCCTTCATGCGGCACTAAGGCGGCCGTCCTGTTAGGGGGGCTGCTGCGCAACCCCCCGGGGCAGCCTTGCATAGTGCCAATATCGGCAACTGTTGTCACATAACACATAGTAAATACATAAATAAACCACACAACAGTTTTTGTAAGTGGAGAAATATTGCTGCAGGTTTATTAGCATAACCAATATGCAAACATGGTGGGCTATCTTACGGGCGATCTGATCCCAGGGCAGGCCAACCCCTAGCAGCCTGCCCGTCTGATAAGCCTAAATTACACCATGGCAGTCGCCGATTGGTGCATACCAAATCTTGGGAGGGGCCACCCCTCCCATCCGTGGACCACCAGTCCACGTGCTTACTCACGCCCCCCCCGAAAGAGGTGGGTGGAGCGTATGCTGGCAGCCCCCGGTTGCTCAGACCCACAACCGCCCGTAGGACTAACGGGCGCCGTAGTTCTTCCAGGGGACAACTCTAGACATCCCTGGGTATCCTGGCTTAGCACCACGCTGTGCTGCTGCATGAAGTACCCCTTGGTATCTGCAGACTCTGGATCGCCCTGTAACTCCTCCACAGCCTTGGGAGTGGCCACCGTCACTACCAGGGCCCCCCACCAAGGTAGCCTTATTTCCTTACAACCTGCTGCAGCCAAAGCTTCCCCTAGGTCCAGTAGGAAATGATCCATACCTAAACTAGAGAGGTGCACCCCATCTCCCTCCAGGCACCCTGTGGACTCGGCATGTATAGGACCATGCCTGATGAAGCCAAAACCTCTTATTGCCGGGCTTCTCCCAGGTCCAGCCAAAACAAGTCTTTTCCAATACAGGACCGGAGGCCAGCATGCCCCATCAGGACAGGTGCCCCCATCCATTCTAAACTCCCCATGGATTTATGACTGAATTAACCTGCCTAAAAATAGGCGATGGTCCAATGATACCTTTGCCTGGCTGAAGAACAAAACCTATTCCAAGCCACTCTTGCCAGGAAGTGCCCATGTGAGTGTAGTTACGAGTTGACAAGCCCACTCTTCCTCCTCTTTCCTCAGTTATCTGAGTCTAGCACTAGTCGGAGTATGACCATCACCTTCCGACAGTCACCACCCTATGTGAGGCCTTGCCCTCCCAAACCTCTGCTAGCATACCAGGGAGCAGACAGGACAGCGTGACCCAGGGGGGGGGGGACCAAAGCATAAATACCTCTCTATGTTGAATACTGGGAATGCCCATAGTTCTCCTGCTACTTTGTAGCCCAAATATGTTTCCCAGGAGTTCCCCCCAATCATACGGACCAAATCGCCCCTGTTGGAAGGCCACTTCCACAACCTGCATAGCTGCCAGCCAGTGCTGGAGGGCAGGAGAAGTTGCCCGTTACCGTTACTCACATCAATGGTACCTGTTTCGTCGAACTCAAGGACGGGCTACTAAGTGAGCTTACCAGGCTCCGCCCTTGAACCAGAGGTCAGACCCAAGCCCCTCTAAGTTCTGCTGCTTCACCTGCCCGTTAACACGAATAACTAGAGCAACTGAACCACTTATCGCCGTGCTACATGTCCTCTTGGACAGGTGCACGGGCACCTGTCCAAGCATCCAAATGCAACCAGAAAGTCGAACCGTACCCAGAACGGTAACCCCCAACTGGCCTGGAAGCGAGACAGACAATGCTACTGCCTCAACAAGGTATGTCCTTTGCCTATTCCGTGTCTGGCTGTAAGAGTTAGACATTGCCAGTCCCACTCCCGGGTGAAAATAAGAGCTTTACAGCTGCTGGTGCTAATGATGGAACACGTGGCCTGATGAAGCAGACTGTAATTCCCTTGCTACTGTTGTGCACGAACCCACAACCATTGGCTCTCCATGGTACAATACCTTCATGCTAATCATGGTTTCCTAGGAGGATGTTGACAAGTCTATGTTCAAGAAGTCTAACCGTATCCTGAACAGTAACCTCCAACTGGCCCTGATGCGAGACAAACCATGCCAAGGCACATAGGTGATTTTAATAACTAATAGCAGGTCTAACAGCGTCAACAGGCATCCTAAGCTTACAATAGGAGTGTTGGAGTAAGGGTATCCAGTGAGAATAAAGACGACAGCCTCCCATCTGACCAACCGTGGTGGGAACCACTCCTGTATATTCTAGTACAAATGGTCCCTGTTGACCTGTCACTGCCTGATGTACGTGACCTAGGTACATGGTCCATTTGCATGGCGGCATGCCATTGAGACAAACATCCAATCCCCGATAAGTACCACTACCTGCCTACGCTACAATCTTGCCTGGCATTCCTCCATGCCCAGATATACCATGCGATGATTGCTCTACTCCGTCACTTGACCCGACCATACTTCGAAGAACAAACACAGCGTGAAGAAGCGGCCTGTGGCCTGCCCCAAAACTCAACGGAATCATCCTATGAGCCGAATGATGTGCGAGCTCGCCGCCAACCTCTGTCAAAGCCTGCCAACCCCACCAGTATTTGGACCCCTATTGCTCCAAAATTGGAGGGGGGAGAGGGGGCAGTCCTGTCTGGAGATGTGTGTAATGGAGGACATGTGTCCTAGAGTACCTATTGTTTGGGTGCAAATATCAGTACCACAAGTACCTGGTGTGTTCAATACTAATAACAGTACTAACAACTCAATCATCGCCTTAACCTCTTCAGTGCCCCGCCCTTTCCACGCCCTGTGCCGGGCGTTTCATTAGCGGGCGGGGTTCATGACGAGATAGTCTCGTCATGGGCACAGCGCAACCGCGCTCCATGACGAGACTATCTCGTCATGGGCACTGAAGGGGTTAAAACCGTGTGTGACAAACAAGGAGATTAAAGGCAGGCTAACCCCAGTGTGACACAGAAAGACCCACCACGCGGCTGTGCCCCAAAACCACCATCCCGCATCAAACAGACCCGATGGAAAGACAACAAGAGCCTAACGCTCTACACCCGCGGATAACCCAGGAAATAACCAATAACACTCGAGTAAATAGCAACGGACATCCTTTCAGCGTCTGAAGGCCTAGCCCTTTCAGAAGTGACCTGGGGACCCAGGGCCAGGCATCAGTGCAGGCCTCGGCACCTGTGGTGTGTGTGATCGTTGCCCACTTCAATGTGAGCCAGGGCCCGCGATGCATACTGTCTTCATGATCGCTAAAGCACACGTAAACCACCCTAGCTGTTCCTTGGCGCTAGGTCATCCTACCCTAAGGAGCCCCAATGAATGACCCGGGAACATTAAAACTCCTTCAACACTAAGCTTAACTCTTTGATTAGCATAGGTGCTGAAGGCGGTGAGTACTCCTTCCCCCTGATCCCGAACACAGCGGTGAAGAGACCCCGGAGAACCCGGCCAGTCTAAAAGACACCCAGAGCCGAGGGAGCCCTGCGCAAGCTTCAAGTGTTGTTTAAGAGTTAAAACTAATCTGCAGTGCTCCCCAGCTAGCTCAGGCAATGACTATGGCATGCAGACCGGCCACTGGCCCACCGCACATTTACTAGGTGTCCCGCTCACTGAAAACCTGACTGATCACCATTCATGGCGTTAATCTATGCACATTGAGAAATACATTTCATTATAAGAGTATGTGAACGCAAAAGGTGTTGAAACGTTAAACATGAGCTTCAGTTACATGACATACTGAGCACGTCATCGCATCCCTATATTTACTACACACGGGGCACTACCTACAACAAGCCCCTCTATTGGCTAATCAGTGCTGCTAATTGCATATAGTGAAATAATTCCCCATTATAGCTCGGTTACATGGCCCCGAGAGCTATTCTACCTCAGATTAAACTGCCTGCGAATACGAAAGCTGGGCTGGCCTTCCCACACCTGCAAACAGCCAATTCTGCACAACACCCGGGGGAGCCCTTAATAAAAGGCGAGGATGGAGGAATTGCACAAGATACACAGCGGCCTCCTCAGAAGGAAGGCCCCCCCAGCTCTTCCCTTTCCGTTATAGGCGAACTACCAGCACCGCCGAATCCTCACTCTCAACACCAATAACGATGTGATTCCAAATCATCGTAACCTGTTGCGCTTTTACCATATCATCCTACTCTTAACAACATAATGCCTATGTGTGGCATATTGCGGCCTCTGTCACTGCCTCAAGCTACGTACTACAAAAGGACACTATACCTACAAGCCAAACTTGTTGGGAGGTAGTTGCCTCATTGCCTAGGCAACCTGTAGCTCCGATGTACATGTAATGGTTCTGGAATGAAGAGGCTGTGTAAGTCCTAATCAGTCACTTTGAAGTTACATCCCCCTTACAACTGTCTACCCAACTACACTTTATCACCGCATTGCTTCAATGCGCACCCAAACGTGAGCCACCGTCGACACACCTAGCTGACAGCCCGAATGTGACAAAGCACACAAATTTAAAGGCATCACAGCACACCTTAAACATTCCAATGCAGCCCTATCTTACAAAGGGGACCCCAACCTTAAGGAAGGGTACCACTCATCTGGTGGTGCGGCACCTGGGGGAGGTAATGAAAGCATGAGAAATGAGTAGCTAGGGGAGGTAAGGAGCGCGCGAAAAATGGGCGGCAGGTCTACTGAAGGTAACTGGAGGATGTACGAATATTGTATGTCTCCCACTACGTCGTGCCTTCCCAACTGGCAATAAGTTCAAGATCTGCATCAACCAGGAGCTCTGCCCATGTGACTGCGCCCATACTTCGAGACCCGGGCAGGAAGGACTGTGACCGCCCCAATCTCCTTGCCCTAACACCGGCCCAGCTGTGTCCAAAAGACCTCACAATTTAGCACGTAAAGTGCTTACTCGTATAACTCTGTCAGGACTGACACTAGGTGGCCCCCTATAATGCGCCATACATACTCCTACCGTGATGCCAAACCTGCACACCCTACCTACTAACCCTTACACTTGCGCAACTAAGTGCCCGGACTGGCGACAAGCGGCCACTTCAGTTTGCCCCACACATGGCTCCCGCTGCACTGCCACTCCCAGTAACATCACAACTCCTAACCCTGACACCAGACCAAGTGTGACAGTAAAGACTATTCCATACTCCCACCGCTAATAGAATGGCCTGGGCAGCAGGCAATAGCAATCTTAATGAGATTGAATTACTCAATGCATGCTGTAGTGGTACTCTCTAAAATTAGACCGACAGTGCTAACTGGTAGCCTGTCACAAGCGCCGGAGCTGAACAATAAGAGGCGGTGCCACGCACCAAGAACCACCCGCTCACACTTAGCTCCGGAAAACCTGATCCAGCGAATCACATTGGTAGGCCAATGCAGCCCCTGGAAGTCCAGGTTAACTATATCACCTTGCGGATCATGACGAACAAGGCTGTAACTTAATGCAAGGTTCAAATCTGCAATGGTTTATCCCTGTGCTTGTAATGGCAGGGGTGAGAGTGTATTAGTCCCTCACCCCCTGCCGTTTTAATAAAAACAAATGTATAACACCTAAACTGATCTGAAATACATGAATGAAAAGTCATCATTGTACCACACCATGTCAAACCATGTCAGAGGGAGATGACAGAGGCTGCGCATTAAACATTTATATTCCTCTGCATTCCCCAGCCAGGAGCCGTCAGGGGGTTGTGCCGCTTTGTATAATGCAACCCGCCCAGCAAGTATAGGAGCGCTTTACATGAGGCCATATACATCGCACCCGGACCCGGTCAAGGCTATTAGTTCATTGGACACGGGGAAAAGGTGGGAATCGCCCAACTCACAAGATTAATGTGTCCGCGTGCTGGAGCACGCCAGGTCTGAAACACGAGCGGTTGCCACAATGGTGCTGCTGCCCTGCCCTACTGGTTAACCATGCCGCAAGGAGCCTGAAAGCTGCATTTCCGTATGTTGAGAGTGCTCGCCTGGAGCCAGAGGAACTCGGCCCGGAGTCGTGCGGCACTGCTCACCGCACAGGGGGTAGCCACACGCTTGCCGCACTACACCCCCACCCTCCACCCAGCAACCAAAAACGCGGTTAGGGGAGGAATCGGGGGAGGGAGCCTCTCACGGGCTCATACTACGCTGGCCGCCCTCGCAACTTACTTTGCTAATGGAGGTGCGCCGCACGTGACATCCTCTCCCCACTGGAGGAGGCTCCGTGTGTGAGACCGACCGCCGAGACTTGTGGCAGGCAGATAGCCCGCACTGGAATTGCTGTTATACCCTGCCTTGTCCCCAAGCCATAACCTAACATAACGAGCGCACGTGCACCGGTAGGTAGCCTGGCGCAAGATACGCACTAAGACTGTGACGGCATAGAGAGGAAAGCTAAGGTACGTGTGCGAAGGGCAGGGAGATGGAGCGATACCGAGAGCACACTGAAGCAGTGCAAGGCCTGCTGCCAGATTGCTCAGTGAGCTGAACTGACGAATGGTCCCAGGCAAAGGGGGGGCGGGGGGGTGCCTCTGCAGTTACACAACAAAATTCGAGTAAACGAGATGAACGGCGAAAAGGCAGCGAAGCGTCGCACGACCGAAAGGCGAGACTGGCACCACCTACAAATCCTGACAGGCGTTTTAACGCTTTATGTACCACAAAGAGCGCCAACCCACCTCATCATAGTACAGTTCTCACTCACTGCAGGAATCTCCCTCATTGCTCCTCGAAACACTGACAATGCATGCCCTCTCTCATTGCACGCGGCCTTCATCCACTGCTCAGAGACTGCTAATCACCGCGCCGTCCCCGAGGGAGGTATAACTGAGCTGATGCGACACTCGATCAAAACAGTAGGAATGATATTAGCAACCCGAATGTCCTGGCCACCCTGAAACAAAGTCCGCACACACTTACACTCAGCGTGCGATTAGGACTTAGCAGCTTGAACACCTCGTGAATAGTAATACCCCAACAAGGTAGCATCCGACACTGACCTATAAACACTTTGGCTCCAACACATTCTCACGTAGAACCCCTGCAGATGGACCGCAAAGTCAGGTTCCTTATTATGAAACTGTATAAACAGCCACCCGGTGGCCTACACAATTTACGGAGGCTACCTCACGGCGTTCGTACCGGCCGAAAGACCCGTGCCAACCGCTTGCGGTGTGACGTCAGACATACCTGATGATGCTGGGAGATCACAATTCTCTCTTCCGGTCCGCATGCATAACCCAAAGCAGCTACGTATGACAATATGGTTCTTGACTAGTTAGTTGACCTCTTCGCAAAAGTGTCTACTTACCCAATTTATCCTACGTGCCCAGAATATACTCATCCTGTAAAGTATTGTCACTATTTGTAATAAAAGTTACCTCTAAGTGTTCAAAGGATATAAAAAGCCCTATTCGTAAATCTTTCGTGCTTAATCTGAGATTAACAATCCATAGCAAACCAAGGCCCGTGAACGCCCAAAACCCCGCACTCTCACGAAGCATGTGGGGGCCCAACAGACAATCCTCCTACACTTGAAACGGCTCCAGTCCCCCACTGCGACACAAAAGACAATGATCAACATCTCTACAATGCAAACTTCGCTCTCCCAGGCCCCTGCCAGGGGAGGCCAGTGTCGCGTCTGGGCCACCCATGAAACTCCCCAAACCAGAATAGAAATCGGCACGGAAATCTCTCTCGTCTACAAACCACCTCACAAGAAGAAAACTTCAATCAATGTACACCCCTCAGAACAAAGGAAAGAAGTCCGTCCTCAAACTGGGGCACCGCCTACAAGCAGGCCGACACACCCACAACACGACGGCGGCCGTGGACCCACGGCAGTGCAACTAGAATGTTCCCGCAACCGCATATAACATTTCTCTGAGGCCATGCCTGTTCTCTGCCGTTTGTGGGTCCAACTTCCAAGATGTTTAGAGGCCTGCACAGAACCTGCAATATACCAGACGTACGTCCCCCCACGTGCCGCTCCCCTGTTCCCCCGATTTCGAACCACCGAAACACCGCCTGCCCCTACCCGGACAACCACGCCGGGCATGGCCAAAGGAGGAGAACCAAGAGGGAGGAAGACAGAACTCTGCTATGGCCCCTCCTGGCCCGCACTCACCGCAAACAAAGCCGGACCCGACGACAACACCGGCGAGACTGGACAAGGCGAGACGAGAGGGACAAGAGGGCGAGGGAGGGGCGGGGACAGCCTAAATACCCTTGCCCCCTCCCCCTCCCCCTCCGCCGGAAGTATCCATTCGCCGGACGTCTTCCCTGGCTGAGCCCAGGGACTAGACCAGCTGCCCCCAGTGCCTTCATGCAGCACTAAGGCGGCCGCTCTGTTAGGGGGGCTGCTGCGCAACCCTCCGTGGCAGCCTTGCATTGCGCCGTTGGTCAACACACTGGAATGTAGCTACAGCTGAACAGCCAATAAATACCCCATGCTCTTAAACAAAATGCTAAGCTATTTTCACCTAGTTTTCCCTTGGGCATTGAGACAGTTCAAATTTTGTTCTGCAGCCTATTGTGCCAAGAGAAAAAACGTAAGTTCTAAAACGTATACATGTGTGTTTTCTCTTCATACAATATAAACATTTTTGCAGACCTGCACTGTAATGTAAGGCTATAATTTACTTGAGTGGTTTTATCGATTGCCTTTGGATTTGGCTTTAGTGTTTTTCACAGCCCTACAGTGAAATAAACCTTTTAAAACATGGCATAGCAGCTTCTTTGTTATACATTATATATTGCACAGAGAAGGCACGGGAGTCGCCTTCCATGCAACTCACGACCGCAGAGCACAGACACAAGGAATTATAAAGATTGCCAAAATGATATTATTTTGATCGCCAAATTCTCGAGGCTTGGGGGATGCAGCAATGCAACAGCTGTATTAATTTGAAATAATTTTACACGAATGCTTACGGAGGTAACAAGGGGTCAACAGTAGTCTGTTGCGTAGAGAAACAGGATGCAAAGAGCACAGGCCAGTGGGTCAAGTGCCTACTGTGGATATATTTGTGTATCTATCAAGGTATGAATCCCTAGTTGCAGCTTTTTATCAGCCAATGGGTGAAACATAAGTATTGTGATTGATGCAATGCTGGAAGCCATTGATTAACAAGGGAGAGTACAAAAGGAGTGGTGCGCGTGCAGCCGTCGCGCGGCGAAAGTGAAAGTGATCGCGATCAAGCGCGGCGAGCGATGCGCTTAATGAGCATGAGGAATGCCATATGTCAGTCACAAAGTCTTTGTTACGATTATTCATCTTAAAAGACATGTATACAATAAAACAATAAAGGATACAGTGGCCCTAATAGGAATCACGAGATACATAATTTATACACAACAATGATTCATTTAAAAATATAAATAACCATAAAACCAAAAAACTCCGTCTAAAAGAATAAAATTTACACATTTACTGTATCCCACCATTTCTTTCACGGATAGCCCAAGACCAGCTTAAGAATTTAGCAGCCCCTATTATAATGGTTTCATTGTCTCCAATTTTCAAGAGACGTTTAGCAATCATAGCAGAGGTTGTACAGAATGATCTGCACAGGGGTTTGAGCCACATGCCCCTAGCTGAATGGTAGGCTGGACAAACATAGAGAAAGTGGTTTATGTCTTCAATACAGTCAGGGCAGAATGGACACCTGTCTCCCGTACCATTTTTCCATTTACTGGTGAATTTCCTAAGTGGGAGCGTTTCTACCCTAAACTGATGGTACAGCCTACGATCTCGAGGTTTAGTGATCAAATCCCAATATATTTCAAGGGTTGGTTCATCCTTAAAATCCCAAAAGGCTCTAGTCAGCGGGGAGCCCACCAGAGTAGAATATCTCCTACTTTTTACTAGACTCCAATAGGCTGCTCTTAAATCGGTCTTAGATGGGCGGGTAACGATGTCCGGGGTTACCCAGAACTCCCTCATTCCCATATCTATAAGGAGGTTTTTGACATTTTTTAGCCATGGAATCTTGTTTAAGTGGTCCAACCCCCTTACTTCAAGTAATGCCTTAGCGAAGTGATGTAGTTCTGGGGTAGACCACAACCTTCTCCAAAAGAGGACCATTCTAATCTGTACAATATCCTCGATGGGATTACACCCTAGATCAAACAATAGAGGGATTCGTGGAGTCGACTGTGGGAGGCCTACGATTGATCTTAAATATTTATTTTGAGCTAGAACTAGATCGGACAGATTGCAACACCCCCAAATCTCAGCGCCGTAGAAGATGGCAGGAACAATTTTCAAAGAATACAGCTTCATAACGGGGGCCACTGGCTTGGATAATGAGAGCCTATGCTCCCTTAAGAGGGCTCTTGCGAGCTGAGAGTGTTTCAGAGCTAGGAGCTTCATCTGTGGGGTCCAACTCAACTTTTCACCCAGGGTAATGCCTAGGTAAGTAAAAACTTTGGTCTGTTCTAGATGCTTCCCACCCATTGAGACTTTAGCCGAGACATCTCCTGCCCCATGGAGAACCATAAATTTTGTTTTCTCTACGTTTACCTCAAGCTCACGTTCGCTACAAAAGGCCTCAAAGCGGGATAAAGCCCGCTGCAGACCCTGCCGTGTTTTAGATAAAATCAGGGTGTCATCAGCGAACATGAGCAAGGGCACCCTTTGGCCATCCAGCTTTCGAGCATCAGTGGGGTAGTCTTCAAAAAACTGGACGACCCCATTTATAAACAATGAGAACAATGTTGGGGCAAGAACACACCCCTGGCGTACTCCTTTCTCTACCTTGAATTGTTCTGTGACCTCTCCCGGGTTCCACCAACGAACCTGGGCATAATTAGAGCTATGAAGCTTAATCACGAAATCAAGTAGTTCCTTAGGCATCCCTAACCTTAACAGCACGTCCCAAAGTTTTGATCTTGGGACAAGATCAAATGCGGATTTTAAGTCCACGAATGCTGCAAAGATGAGCCCCTTGCCCAAGAAGACCTCCTTCCAGTACAGTAAAACAAACTTAAAAACCTGGTCCAATGTTCCCATGCGGGCCCGAAACCCTACTTGGAGATTAGATAGTATGTCTCCTTCAACCATCCAGGTATGGATTCTCCCAAGAATGACACGAGCAATGATTTTTTGCAACGCATCGATGAGACTGATTGGCCTATAGTTGCCCGGTGCAGAACGATCTCCCTTTTTAAAAATTGGGATTATTTCTGCACCGGACCAAGAATTGGGGAATGGGGTTCCCCCTGCCAATGAGTTCATCAGATTTGTTATATATGGGGCCCAAAGATCGTGATCCTGCCTAAACAGGTCCGCTGGGATGCAGTCGGGGCCATATGGCACCTCTGCTCAAGCGCGCACCCGCGCACATGCACTGCAAGCTGTAGCCGGTGGTAGCATTTTTTGAAGTCCTTACAAAAAGTCTCGCCAGACCAGCGTGTGCGCCGGGTCAGGCGAGACCTAAAAATTCCAAGGCCGCTGTCATTCGCTAATTTCTTTGCTACTTATGCCATGCGAGTTTTGGCTTCACACCAGGGGCGCACCTAGCCCGAATTTTGGGGGTGGGGGTTCACACTCCCAACCAGGGCTAGCCAGTGGTGGCTGGTGACATTTGAAAGTGGCGAGGGCATAAAATTATTGTCGTATTGCACTCTGGCGAGCCTGAACAACCTATGAGAGTTTGGGGGTTGTCCCCCCGAAAATCTTTACAAAAAAGAGTGGACAAATGGTGCAATTTCAAGCAAATTTGAGGAAGCAGGAAGGTTATTAAAGCAATACGATTGGTTTATTTATCATTTAAGGAATTGTCCATTTTTATGAGCTATAGAGGACAATCTTAGCATATACTGATGTTATCCTTTGAGATATAGGGGTGGTGAGGCACACTATTAAATTTCAAAAAGATTCTCAAAGTTCCTTTGTTGTCAATCAGCTTTGGTGCAATTCGGGTAGCGCAGTCTAACTTCAGGACGTAGACTGAATGACACTTGAAAAAAGCGTTGGGTGAACCTCACCCAGCGTCCCCTCTTTGCACTCTTGGGGGTTGAACAAAACCCTTCTTCAAAGTTCAATAAAATATTCCATTATTCGATTTTTTTTTCTTTTTGCTTTCTGTGTAATTATTGACTTCTCATTAGCTCACAATGTTATCCTTCACATGTAGCTATTAACGTTCATCTTCAAAACAACTTGTCATTAAGAGCAGTTAACCATTACATTGCCTTGTTCCCAATGCATTTCAGAATTAACCCTTCATCAGGGGAATTATTGTTTTGGAAAGAAAAAACTCAATATCAAGACTGAACGCCTCCGGTTTCATACAAACATGGTAAGTGCCACGGTATCAAAAGGATGCAAAAGAATAATGCCGTGGTGCCTGAAAATCAGGAAAGCCGAAAAAGTGAAAAAAACGCCCGTTAGGGAAATCACCTACATTCATTAGAGTGCATGTTGAAACTTAGACCGATATTGTCAGAAGTGTATGTGATAGAAACAATGAAAAGAATGCCATATGTCACCAAACTGTGCATACAATCGCATTATAGTCTGTGCACGGATATAAAGCCGAATGTGAATAAACAGCTCACGTGTTCCCTGTCATCACAGAAGTGTAATTTAAAAGAGTGAACACGGATCAAATGAAAGTTTGGCGTTGAGTGTGTCAAACCCAAACAATGTCAAACTTTATACGGAAGTGCTTGTTTGAAAAAACGAAGGACATACCTAATCAATGCCATGTAATGGTCAAATTTGACGGCAAGTAACAACAAATAGTACTTTCGATGCGTTGCAGTGCTACGAACGAAAAGAAAAATGTGTTTTAAACTTCATGTATGTGAAAAAATAACCATGATGCTGTATCGTCACCTACAATAGAAACAACAGAAGATTGACTGTGGAATTACTAGGGAAACCTAGACAATAAAACAGCACAGGAAAAACAAAAATTATTTTTTAAAAGAACCCTCACTCACCAACCTGGTTGGTGACATGCTTCATCATAGGGTTCCCACCAGAGAGGCCGAGTGCCTCTCTGGTGTGCTACAACGCCTGAATTACAGCGGAGCAGGTTTTTTGGGGGAAGTGAGTGTGATAAGTGGTGCAAGTATTAAAGGTGGCTGGTTTTAACCAAAAATCTATTTATTACAGGCAAACCAACGACCGTTAAGTGAAACGGACGCAGACTGGCTGGTTAGGATAACCAGAGTTGTCGGATTTAATAAAATGAGGGAGAGAAATGGTTGACATGTTTCAGCTTATCATTAAGGATTCGCTAAGCATTCATCAGGACCGAAAGAGATTTCACGGCGGTATGTGCACGCTAAGGCGCACCCTAACCTGTGGAACCGATGTGGTGATAAAACTTACAGTTCTGCCAATGTGGCATCCTGGGATTTTCTAGGCCACTGGACTGGTCATCAGCGAACATGAGCAAGGGCACCCTTTGGCCATCCAGCTTTCGAGCATCAGTGGGGTAGTCTTCAAAAAACTGGACGACCCCATTTATAAACAATGAGAACAATGTTGGGGCAAGAACACACCCCTGGCGTACTCCTTTCTCTACCTTGAATTGTTCTGTGACCTCTCCCGGGTTCCACCAACGAACCTGGGCATAATTAGAGCTATGAAGCTTAATCACGAAATCAAGTAGTTCCTTAGGCATCCCTAACCTTAACAGCACGTCCCAAAGTTTTGATCTTGGGACAAGATCAAATGCGGATTTTAAGTCCACGAATGCTGCAAAGATGAGCCCCTTGCCCAAGAAGACCTCCTTCCAGTACAGTAAAACAAACTTAAAAACCTGGTCCAATGTTCCCATGCGGGCCCGAAACCCTACTTGGAGATTAGATAGTATGTCTCCTTCAACCATCCAGGTATGGATTCTCCCAAGAATGACACGAGCAATGATTTTTTGCAACGCATCGATGAGACTGATTGGCCTATAGTTGCCCGGTGCAGAACGATCTCCCTTTTTAAAAATTGGGATTATTTCTGCACCGGACCAAGAATTGGGGAATGGGGTTCCCCCTGCCAATGAGTTCATCAGATTTGTTATATATGGGGCCCAAAGATCGTGATCCTGCCTAAACAGGTCCGCTGGGATGCAGTCGGGGCCATATGGCACCTCTGCTCAAGCGCGCACCCGCGCACATGCACTGCAAGCTGTAGCCGGTGGTAGCATTTTTTGAAGTCCTTACAAAAAGTCTCGCCAGACCAGCGTGTGCGCCGGGTCAGGCGAGACCTAAAAATTCCAAGGCCGCTGTCATTCGCTAATTTCTTTGCTACTTATGCCATGCGAGTTTTGGCTTCACACCAGGGGCGCACCTAGCCCGAATTTTGGGGGTGGGGGTTCACACTCCCAACCAGGGCTAGCCAGTGGTGGCTGGTGACATTTGAAAGTGGCGAGGGCATAAAATTATTGTCGTATTGCACTCTGGCGAGCCTGAACAACCTATGAGAGTTTGGGGGTTGTCCCCCCGAAAATCTTTACAAAAAAGAGTGGACAAATGGTGCAATTTCAAGCAAATTTGAGGAAGCAGGAAGGTTATTAAAGCAATACGATTGGTTTATTTATCATTTAAGGAATTGTCCATTTTTATGAGCTATAGAGGACAATCTTAGCATATACTGATGTTATCCTTTGAGATATAGGGGTGGTGAGGCACACTATTAAATTTCAAAAAGATTCTCAAAGTTCCTTTGTTGTCAATCAGCTTTGGTGCAATTCGGGTAGCGCAGTCTAACTTCAGGACGTAGACTGAATGACACTTGAAAAAAGCGTTGGGTGAACCTCACCCAGCGTCCCCTCTTTGCACTCTTGGGGGTTGAACAAAACCCTTCTTCAAAGTTCAATAAAATATTCCATTATTCGATTTTTTTTTCTTTTTGCTTTCTGTGTAATTATTGACTTCTCATTAGCTCACAATGTTATCCTTCACATGTAGCTATTAACGTTCATCTTCAAAACAACTTGTCATTAAGAGCAGTTAACCATTACATTGCCTTGTTCCCAATGCATTTCAGAATTAACCCTTCATCAGGGGAATTATTGTTTTGGAAAGAAAAAACTCAATATCAAGACTGAACGCCTCCGGTTTCATACAAACATGGTAAGTGCCACGGTATCAAAAGGATGCAAAAGAATAATGCCGTGGTGCCTGAAAATCAGGAAAGCCGAAAAAGTGAAAAAAACGCCCGTTAGGGAAATCACCTACATTCATTAGAGTGCATGTTGAAACTTAGACCGATATTGTCAGAAGTGTATGTGATAGAAACAATGAAAAGAATGCCATATGTCACCAAACTGTGCATACAATCGCATTATAGTCTGTGCACGGATATAAAGCCGAATGTGAATAAACAGCTCACGTGTTCCCTGTCATCACAGAAGTGTAATTTAAAAGAGTGAACACGGATCAAATGAAAGTTTGGCGTTGAGTGTGTCAAACCCAAACAATGTCAAACTTTATACGGAAGTGCTTGTTTGAAAAAACGAAGGACATACCTAATCAATGCCATGTAATGGTCAAATTTGACGGCAAGTAACAACAAATAGTACTTTCGATGCGTTGCAGTGCTACGAACGAAAAGAAAAATGTGTTTTAAACTTCATGTATGTGAAAAAATAACCATGATGCTGTATCGTCACCTACAATAGAAACAACAGAAGATTGACTGTGGAATTACTAGGGAAACCTAGACAATAAAACAGCACAGGAAAAACAAAAATTATTTTTTAAAAGAACCCTCACTCACCAACCTGGTTGGTGACATGCTTCATCATAGGGTTCCCACCAGAGAGGCCGAGTGCCTCTCTGGTGTGCTACAACGCCTGAATTACAGCGGAGCAGGTTTTTTGGGGGAAGTGAGTGTGATAAGTGGTGCAAGTATTAAAGGTGGCTGGTTTTAACCAAAAATCTATTTATTACAGGCAAACCAACGACCGTTAAGTGAAACGGACGCAGACTGGCTGGTTAGGATAACCAGAGTTGTCGGATTTAATAAAATGAGGGAGAGAAATGGTTGACATGTTTCAGCTTATCATTAAGGATTCGCTAAGCATTCATCAGGACCGAAAGAGATTTCACGGCGGTATGTGCACGCTAAGGCGCACCCTAACCTGTGGAACCGATGTGGTGATAAAACTTACAGTTCTGCCAATGTGGCATCCTGGGATTTTCTAGGCCACTGGACTCTGCAAAAGAAATGAACAGGACACACATAAAATTGTAAATACAAGTCAGTGCTCAACTGTTTTTCAAGCATTCGGTGGGTGCAGAATACTTTGATAATCCCGTGCTGTGGTTGGGAAGAATTATAATTCAAATAGTACCGCTAGTGCCCCTATCTCAGGCACCACTGTTTGTTGTTTTACAGCCACTCCAAATATAATAGTATCGTGGAGGGGTCCAGCTACAGGACAAAGCCTGTAGTTTGTATTGCCCTTTGATTGTAGGCAGTGACAAGCAATTGCTTATTTTGAGCTCTATGGTACCTTCGACATTAAAAGTGCTTGTTGAAGCGTACTCGTGAATAAATGCACTTTCATACAACCGGAGAGCTAGGAATGTATAGCTCGGGCACATACATGTGCATGCATAAAAGACACAGTAGCATGGAAGAACTTATAGGCTTACGAGAAAACGGGATACGTTTTACTTCATGGGTCCGGGAGGGGGGATCGATGTGCTGATAGTATCTGAAACAAGGGATGTGATATTGTTGGACCCGGCCTCGTGGCGTGGTACCGAACCCTCCTACCAGACTAAACAGGGGCTACCCGAACCCTTCGGGGTCCCCCTGGATTGTACCCCGCTACCCTCCAGCCGTCGCGACGCGACCCGCCCCCGGCCTCGGTCCCCGCGAAGCCCTGACCTCAAGGCGCCAAGACCTGACCGGAGGGGGTCGAGTGGCCACTCCACAGATTCCGGAGGAGGAGAGTTTCGATGGGGCCTCCAGCCGTCCCCCGACGCCTGGTTGCGATCGCCCTCCGGCCTCCCTGGGCACTGGCTCCACCCCCCGCTGGGTGTCTGGACGCTCTTCTCCCGGCCCCTCCGACCTCCCCAGGCGCGAGGGTCCAGACATCAAAGGGCTCCAGACCTATATCTGGGGCAGCCCAAAACCAGGACGGCAGTTGTATCCTGAAGTCGAGAGCCCTGCTGATCGGATCGCGGCTGACCCTACGGAGAGAGACTCATTGCCTGGAACTTGGAACTCGAGCCCTGCTGACTACGTCGCGGCTCCCCCTTGCTGAGAAGAAGACCCTCACGGAACATCGGAGCCCTGCTGACCCCGTCGCGGCTCGACCTCGCTGAGCTAACCATCGGAGCCCTGCTGACCTCGTTGCGGCTCGACCTCGCAGAAGTAACCATCGGAGCCCTGCTGACCTCGTCGCGGCTCGACCTCGCAGAAGTAACCTTCGGAGCCCTGCTGACCTCGTCGCGGCTCGACTTCATCGAGGCAACCCTCCGAGCCCTGCGGACAACGCCCCGGCTCCCGGAAACCCCCCAGCTCGAGGATTGAGAGCTGGGCGCAGGGTGTTCCCGTACCAGGCTGGTACTGAGACTGTCCCGCTACCCCGTCCCTGAACGACCCTGAGACTCTTTGGGATCCCTCGATCCACCTGTAAATATTGCCACAGAAACCTGCCTTTTAAATACCGATAAAGACTTGTGAGAATTGATACCCTTGTTGTGTCCCTTTGTGGTGGTGGGGTTGCTTGGCTGGTACGATCATAGGAGAAGGACCTCGCCCAGGAGGCTTCTCAGCGGCGCTCGGCTACTTTCCTACGGAACGGTGGCTCTCGGGGTGGTCAGTCCGACACCCTCTGACTCCCCAGAGAGCGCCCTTCTAACATTGGTGGCCAGCGGTGCGATCCGAGCCCGACGCAAATCGTACAGCGAGTAACTCACCCACTACCTACCCAGACACAGAGTAACCATGAGCAACCAAGAGACCACCCCAACCGCGGAAATCCAACAAGAACGGTTGGAGGAATATACCCATGAGGAGCTAAAACAGTTTTGTAAAGACAAAGGCATCGCGACCACCGGATTAAACACAAAAGAGGACCTGCAAAAAGCCCTAAAGGCCTGGGTAGAGTCCGAAGCGGCCTCCCCCCAAACCGAAGAAAACACGGTGCCAAACGTGCACCGGCAACCAACCGCAGCCCCGGCAGATGGGAGAAGAACCAGCATGGAGACCGGCCTCTCCCCGGAAGAGATACGAGAACGGGAGAGGGTCAGGACCCACGAGTTGGAGCTCGCCCGACTCCGCCTGGACGGCGAACTCCTACTAGCCGAAAAGAAATTGGCCCTAGAGCAACTGCGGCTGCAAGAAGAAATAGAGGAGAAAAAGCGGCACCGAGAACTGGAAGAGAGGAGGCTAACCCTCGAGCATGAGCGGGGCCTTAAAGAACTTGAAATTAAGTCCAAGAATGGGGAGACCGGCACCCCCGGAAACAGGGACACCCCCCGCCGGCCGAGGTGAAAGTACATATCCCCAAGGATGTCGTCAAAGAGTACTACAAGAACGACGACATCCAACAATGGTTCAAGGCCTACGAGGTCACCATGACCGCCCCTCGGGTACCCCGAAAAGATTGGGGTGCCGGCCTATGGGGACGGTTCCTCAGCGAAGGCAGAGACACCCTGCTACAGCTCCCAGACGCGGTGATGACCTCTTATGACCATATGAAGGAGGCCCTGCTCACCCGCTATGGTCTCACCTCAGAGATGTACCGCCAGCGCTTCCGGGACTGCAAGAAGCTCCCCGGTACCACCTGGGTGAAATACGTAGACTTTTTCAGCAGAGCCCTGGAAGGTTGGATCAAGGGCAGCAAGGTCACCTCCTACGAACAGCTGTTCGACCTCATTGTATGGGAACACCTCTCCAACAACTGCTTCATCGAGCTGAGACAACACCTCCTCGACAGCAAACTGACCGAGCCGCGAAAGCTCGCCGCCGAGGCCGATCGATGGGTGAACACCCGGGTCCCTCGGAACTCGATGGGGGAGTACCAACGGAACACAACGGTGCCCCCCCGCCTGCGTGGCGGAGTAGGAGGATCGAACAGAAACAGAGACTTCCCAGCAGGGCCGCCCTGGAGTCCTCCCCGGGGACCGCCCCCGAACCGCACGTCCCCGACCCTCGCCCGAAGAGGGGCCCCCCTAGCCCAACCAGGACCTCGACCGACGGTAACGTGCTACAACTGCCAACAGCCAGGGCACTCTGCCAGTGACCCAACCTGCCCCGTGAACCAACGAGCTGGGACCACCGGGCCACCCCCCCGCCAGTTGGCGGCCACTGCCCTGGGGGGAAGGGGGAGAAGAGGAAGAGAACTACGACGCCGGGCCAACCGAGTGGGAACCCGCTGCCATGACCTTGGTATGCCTGGGCAGCCGGGAAATGGTGCCCCGGGCTCCCATCCCGAGCAACACCCAGAAGTACCAACAGTGGGTAACCATTAATGGACGCCGGGCCGAAGCCCTCCGCGACACCGGAGCCAGCGTGACAGCCGTCCGCTGCCACTTGGTGACCCCCGAACAGATCATGCTTAATGTACTGTGCCCCGTCCGGTCGGCAGACAACACCGAGAGCTTGTGCCAGATGGCCCGGATCCCCTTCGAGTGGGGGGGAGTGTCGGGCATGCTGAAGGTGACCGTCCGTGACGACGCCCCCGTAGACTGCCTCCTTGGGAACGACCTGGAAAGTTCCCCCTGGGCCCACGTCGAGCGCCGCGAGCATCTGGGGATGCTGGGACTGCCCGAGTGGGCCTGCGCAACCACCCGGTCCACGACCGCCCGGGCCATCCGACTGAGCGTAGCTGCTCCCCCCGAAGAGCCGGAGTGGCCCGAGCCACCACCTCCCTCCGTCGAAGAAGAAGCCGACGCCGAGTCCGGGCCGCCAGAACTCGCCCCGGATGAGGTCGCCGCGCTCGGCGACCTCTCCGAACTCGCCCAATGGCGCCAAGAAGGTGGCCCCACAAGGGAGCAGTTCCGCCAAGAACAGAAGACCTGCCCCTCCCTCGAAGGGACCCGACAGCAAGCAGCCGCCCAGGCCGCCGGAGATCAGACGGGGACCCACTGGGTCTATTGGGACAATGACCTCCTCTACAGCGAGCAGAAGACTGCAGAATTGGGGGCCAGCCGAGTGCTGGTGGTCCCCCTCCGATTCCGGGACTTCCTCCTCAATCTGGCGCATGATGTGCCCCTCGCCGGGCACCTGGGGCAAGACAAAACATACAGCCACCTGGTGACTCACATCTACTGGCCCCGAATGCGGAAGGACGTGGACAATCATTGCCGAACCTGCCCGACCTGCCAAGCCAGCGGGAAGAGTGGGGGAAGGGTCAAAGCCCCTCTCCAGCCCTTTCCAATAGTAAACACCCCGTTCGAGCGAGTGGGGATCGACATCGTGGGGCCCCTGGAGCCCCGAACCTCCCAAGGACATCGCTTCATCCTCGTCCTGGTCGTTCATGCCACCCGATACCCCGAGGCCATCCCTCTCCGAACAGTGACGGTCCCCGTGGTGGGCCGGGCCTTGATGGGAATCTTCTCCAGAGTAGGTTTCCCCCGGGAGGTTGTGAGCGACCGAGGCACAAACTTTATCTCCAAGTATATGCGGTCCCTGTGGCAACAATGCGGGGTCACCTACAAGTTCACCACCCCGTACCACCCCCAGGGGAACGGACTAGTCGAACGATTTAACCGGACGTTGAAGGGAATGATCAAAGGCCTGGAGGAGCCCCTGAGACGCAAATGGGACGTCCTGCTGCCCTGCTTCCTGTTTGCCTATCGGGAGGTCCCGCAAAAGTCTCTGGGGTTCAGCCCCTTCGAACTCTTGTACGGACACCCTGTCCGAGGCCCCCTCAGCCTGGTCAAAGAAGGCTGGGAGACCACCGTCCAAGATGCTCCCCCCGACGTCTACCGGTACCTCCTGACCCTGCGAAACCAAACCCGGAAATTCAGGGAACTGGCCGAAGCCAACCTCGAGGCCAGCCAGGAGGAAATGAAACACTGGTATGACCAGAACGCCTCCTCCATCGAGTTCAACCCAGGCCAGCAGGTCTGGGTTATGTCGCCCGTCGACCCCTGTGCCCTCCAAGACAAGTGGACCGGGCCCTTCAAGGTGGTCGAGAAGAAGAGCCCCGTCACCTACCTGGTCGACCTGGAGTCCCCCAGGAACCCCCTCCGGGTCCTCCACGCCAACAGGCTCAAACCCCACTTTGCCCTAACGGAACTTAGCCTGCTGATGGCTACAGACGATGGGGCCGAAGACGACTCCGAGCCCCTGCCCGACCTCCTGAAAACCTCGGAAAAGGACGGCTCCGTAGAGGGAGTCATCCTCTCCCCCACCCTGACTCCAGAGCAGCGCCAAGATTGTCAAGGACTGCTGCATCACTTCGCTGCTCTCTTCTCCCTCACTCCCGGAGTCACCCGATGGTGCGTCCACGACGTCGACACCGGGGACAGCCCCCCATGCGACACCGAGCCTACCGGGTCCCCGAACGGGTGCGGGCCTGCATCCACGCCGAGGTCGCCAAGATGTTGGCCCTGGGGGTCATCGAACCCTCCAACAGTCCCTGGGCCAGCCCTGTGGTCCTGGTGCCGAAAGCTGCCGCCCCCGGCACCACCCCGGAGCTCCGATTTTGCGTGGACTATCGGGGATTGAATGCCGTCACCAAAACCGATGCCCATCCCATTCCTCGGGCAGATGAACTGATCGACCGCCTAGGAGCAGCCTGCTACCTTAGCACCTTTGACCTCACCGCCGGATACTGGCATATTGGGCTCACCCCAGGCGCCCAAGAGCGTTCCGCTTTCTCCACCCTCGATGGCCATTACCACTTCCGAGTGATGCCCTTCGGCATGAAAAAGGCCCCGGCGACCTTCCAAAGACTGGTGAATAAGGTACTGGCCGGCCTAGAAGCGTTCAGCGCCGCCTACCTGGACGATATTGCGGTGTTCAGCAGCCACTGGGCCGAGCACCTAAGGCACCTCGGGGAGGTCCTGACCGCCCTCCAAAGGGCCGGACTCACCGTAAAAGCCAGCAAGTGTCAGATAGGCCAAGGATCCGTAACCTATCTGGGACATCAAGTGGGGAGCGGCCATGTGGCTCCCCTCCAGCCAAAGATTGACGCCATCGTGGCGTGGGAGCCCCCAACCACCCAAACCGCTGTGAGGGCCTTCCTGGGACTTACGGGCTATTACAGGCGGTTCATTCAGAACTATGGAAGCATTGTGGGCCCCCTCACGGAGCTCACATCAAAGAAGCAACCAAAGAAGGTGCACTGGACGCCCCTCTGTCAGGCGGCCTTCGAGACCCTCAAGACAGCGATGTGTACCGCCCCGTGCTACAAGCCCCCGACTACAGCAAAGAGTTCGTGATACAGACGGATGCCTCGGAGTACGGAGTCGGGGCTGTCTTGTCCCAAGTGAACTCTGAGGGGATTGACCAGCCGGTGGCCTTCATCAGCTGGCGCCTGCTGCCCCGGGAGCAGAGATGGAGCACCATTGAACGGGAGGCCTTTGCCGTGGTGTGGGCCCTCAAGAAACTCCGGCCCTACCTCTTCGGCACCCACTTTCGGGTCCAAACCGACCACCGACCCTTGCGGTGGTTAATGCAGATGAGAGGCGAGAACCCGAAGTTGTTGCGATGGTCCATCTCTCTGCAGGGGATGGACTTCACTGTAGACCATCGGCCCGGCAACGACCACGCCAACGCCGACGGCCTGTCCCGCTTCTTCTGCCTCGGCGAGGAGAACCCCCAAGACGATGGGCGACTCTCCCTGCCTTCAGCTGGGGGGGACGCCTGTTGGACCCGGCCTCGTGGCGTGGTCCCGAACCCTCCTACCAGACTAAATGGGGGCTACCCGAACCCTTTGGGGTCCCCCTGGATTGTACCTCGCTATCCTCCAGCTGTCGCGACGCGACCCGCCCCCGGCCTCGGTCCCCGCGAAGCCCTGACCTCAAGGCGCCAAGACCTGACCGGAGGGGGTCGAGTGGCCACTCCACAGATTCCGGAGGAGGAGAGTTTCGATGGGGCCTCCAGCCATCCCCCGACGCCTGGTTGCGATCGCCCTCCGGCCTCCCTGGGCGCTGGCTCCACCCCCCGCTGGGTGTCTGGACGCTCTTCTCCCGGCCCCTCCGACCTCCCCAGGCGCGAGGGTCCGGACATCAAAGGGCTCCAGACCTGTATCTGGGGCAGTTGTATCCTGGAGTCGA
This sequence comes from Triturus cristatus, assembly GCF_964204655.1. Lineage (NCBI taxonomy): Eukaryota > Metazoa > Chordata > Amphibia > Caudata > Salamandridae > Triturus > Triturus cristatus. The sequence continues at coordinate 191,589,891 of NC_140588.1, forward strand.
GAGCCCTGCTGATCGGATCGCGGCTGACCCTACGGAGAGAGACTCATTGCCTGGAACTTGGAACTCGAGCCCTGCTGACTACGTCGCGGCTCCCCCTTGCTGAGAAGAAGACCCTCACGGAACATCGGAGCCCTGCTGACCCCGTTGCGGCTCGACCTCGCTGAGATAACCATCGGAGCCCTGCTGACCTCGTCGCGGCTCGACCTCGCAGAAGTAACCATCGGAGCCCTGCTGACCTCGTCGCGGCTCGACCTCGCAGAAGTAACCATCGGAGCCCTGCTGACCTCGTCGTGGCTCGACCTCATCGAGGCAACCCTCCGAGCCCTGCGGACGATGCCCCGGCTCCCGGACACCCCCCAGCTCGAGGATTGAGAGCTGGGCGCAGGGTGTTCCCGTACCAGGCTGGTACTGAGACTGTCCCGCAACCACGTCCCTGAACGACCCTGAAACTCTTTGGGATCCCTCGATCCGCCTGTAAATATTGCCACAGAAACCTGCCTTTTAAATACCGATAAAGACTTGTGAGAATTGATACCCTTGTTGTGTCCCTTTGTGGTGGTGGGGTTGCTTGGCTGGTACGATCATAGGAGAAGGACCTCGCCCAGGAGGCTTCTCAGCGGCGCTCGGCTACTTTCCTACGGAACGGTGGCTCTCGGGGTGGTCAGTCCGACACCCTCTGACTCCCCAGAGAGCGCCCTTCTAACAGATATGATCAATAGATAGGAAGTCAAACCCATGGTGGGCCGCTAGTAGATCACTAGACCCCATGTACACTTACTGCTATGCACGCACACTCCCGCGGGGAACCTCACGCTGTCCTCCTCAGCCCGAATGTTGCCGTGTATCGGCAAGATCGGGTAGAAGAGCCGGTTAGCGATCACGTGACTCCAGAGCGGAGCGTATGACGCGCTACGTTTAAGTCACGTTGTGCCAAACGACTAGAATGCGCCGCATTGAGGGCTGTTGAAAAACTTTATTGATCAACTAGGACAAACGTGGTTGGGGGTAAATCAAGTGCAGGGAGGCTAAAAGTTATTTGCCTAAATGTGTTGAATCAACTCAAAACAAGGCCACAGGAATTTATATTGTTTGTATATAGTCGACCTCTGTCCTTTCAAGCAAAAACAGGGGGCGAGGGGAAGGGGGGGTGGTTGTTTATTTGCTCTGGATGTTGGTCATCAATTTCAGTTTTTAAGTTCCTATTGTGGTGCGTTTAATTGATATAAACCTGCCAAACCCTCCATTTTGATTATATGAAAGTATCTAAGGGGGTGCATTTCATTCTCACAGAGGCTGGATGACTATCGCACAAAGGAATGTATTTGATGTTCAGAAGGGAGGTAACTATATTAACGTTTAAGGACTGAGCCCCAAGGAATATTATCATTGAGTCCTGTACGATGCGTGGACAAACGATAAATCCACCGCTGCTCCTTCTCAAAGAGTGTCTGCTGCGTGTTCGGGCCTGCTCTGAGTTGCTCGATGATGGTCCACCTCAGATCGTTTGTGGTGTGATTCAAGAGCAGGAAGTGGTCCGTAAATTTTGTGCTGTTCTTGCGGCAACGAATCGTACTTCGGTGTTTGCATATTCGTTGCTTGATTTTCCATGCCGTCATGCCCACATACCTAAGCCCGCACGGGCAGGTGATCAGGTATACCACATCAGTGGAATTACAGTTCGTGTGGGATCTCTGTGACCATTGTTTTCCAGGTTCCAATGAGAGTTGTTTAGTGGTAGAGGTTAGGTGGCAAACAGTGCATGACCCACATGGAAAATGACATGTCACTGGAGGTAAGCCCCATGCATTGAGAACCGTCTGGTCCGCTTCTTTGTCCTGTGCTCTGGGGCATGTATGTACAAGAGTGTCCTTAATACTTCTTGCTCTCTTGTAGGAGAACAGAGGTTTCTCCCATTTATGATTGTTGCTCTCCAGAATTTTCCAGTGTTTATTTATGGATTTATTGACCGCATTGGAGGTTGCATTGTAAGTTGTCACGCAGGTGAGAGGTGTAGTCTCCGTGGAACTTGTCACATTTTCTTCCAGGAGTGCTTCCCTATTCTGATTATGGGCCCTCTTGCAGCTCTTTTTCAGAATCCTTTCTGGATATCCTTGATCCTTCAATTTGAAAGTGAGTTCTTGTGCCTGGGTTTTAAAAACCGAGACCTCACTACAGTTCCGTCGTAGCCGCAAATTTTGCCCAAATTGAAGGTTTTCTTGCAACGGGCGGGGTTGGTAACTGGAAAAATGCAGCAGGTTATTTTTGGCCGTTGGATTATGGTGCATCCTGGTCTGCAGTTGATTGCCAACTTTTGTGATGGCCACGTCAAGGAAGACCATTTCGTCTTCTTTATAGGAGTGGGTAAACTTAAGGTTAGGATCACACATGTTGGTCCACCCGAAGAACTCCAGTAGGGTATTTTCAGTGCCTTTCCAGATTATAAGCACATCATCTATGTACCTTTTCCAAAAGGATAAAGGGGCATATATGGATTTTGTGCTGATAGGATGTGTTTGCACTCAAAATCATACACATACAGTCCAGGCCACACTTGGAGCGAATGTACTGCCCATAGAAGTGCCCGTTGACTGTAAGTAGAGCTCTCACTTGTATTCGAAAAAGTTTTTCTTAAGTGCTAGGGTTGCACGAGCCACCATGAATTCTCTGGGTGTAACATAATCCCAAGTGCTAGTCTCCAGTGTTGCCTCGATGACTCGGATGGTGTCATCCTGTGGTATGCAGGTATAGAGGTTTTCTATAGCCAGAGTGACCAGGAATGATGGTTCTTCTGAGATTTCAATGTCCTGTAGTAGTGCAAGTAGGCTCTTCGTGTCCTTAAGGTAAGTACTTGTTGCCTGGATCAATGGTTTTAGAAAGAAATCACAGTAGCGTGATAAGGGTTCTAGTAAGGACCCGATGCCCAACACAATTGGTCGGCCTGGCGGTGGTGTTCTGTTTTTATGGGTTTTGGGCAAAGTGTAGAAATATGGTATGATGCCCTTACTGGTAGTGAGGAAAGCAGCTTAATGTTTAGTAATATAGCCCTGTGTTTCAGCCTCATTCACTAGATCAAAGATCGTAGCCCGGAGTTCTGGCGTTGGATCCGTGGTCAGGCGGGTATAACTGACCTGATCATGAAGGAGGCATCTACATTCCGTATCGTAAGCCTCGGCGTCCTGTATCACGACTCCCCCGCCTTTATCGGCTGATTTTATCACAATGCTAGAATAGACTGTAATGATTGCAATGCCTGGAACTCACTAGCCTTCATGTTCTTAAAAGCAGCTGGCTCTTTAAAAGATTCAGCGTCATTAAAGACAGCCTGTTCAAAAGCTGTGATCTCTGGTGGAACAGTATGAGGGGGTGGTGTAAAGGTAGATTTTAGCCTTAAACCTGTGCCGCCCTGACTGCTTTGGGTCTGATCTGTTACCTGCTTCTCAAAGAAAGTTTTGAGTTTCAATTTACGAAAAAACTCAGTGAGTTCACAGTGAAGTTTAAAGCGGTCCAGGCGAGCTGTGGGTATGAAACCTAACCCTTTCTCTAAGACTGCGTTTTCATCATCCGTCAGGATTACTGAAGAGAGATTAGTAATCAGACTCTTTGGTTACTGGGTCCTGCTCGCTGTTCCCGTGCTTTGCTCCGTGTGTTGTCGCCTACTGCTTTGTCTTGTTCCCAGTGAACCTGGTTGGTACCTCTTCTTTTGCCGCGTCCTCTCCGACGCCTCTCTAAAAAAGGAGGGCGATAAATGTTCTGTTGGAATTGGGGTTTTGGCATGAATGCAGGGTTCCAACCCATCATTTGGTGGAAATGTGGTGGTTGGAAAGGATTGTGATAGCCACCTTCTCCAGTTTGTGGAAAGGGTTGCCATGTCTGTTGATGTTGTTGCCTTCTGTTCCTGCCTCTCCCTCGCTGGCGTGACTTGTAACTATCCCCACTAGACCCACTTGTAGTGGAGCCATCATCAAAGCCGTCAGTTCTGTAATCGTTCCTGATTGGAGGGACGTAGTCCGGGCTGGCATATGGATAGGTTTTGGTATATGACCACCTTGCCAAGTCCTTTTGAAATTTTTGTGCTTTGGACTGTATTAGAGAGTCTAAATTATTGACCTCTTTTTTTAGTTCATCCAGTCTCTTTTTATAGCCAGTCAATGTAGTTCTAAAATGTGTCTCTGTATGTTGGATCTCTACCATTATTGCCTCCGATAGTCTGAGGGCTGTTTTGATTATTAGCACCACCCAGTCGCGGGTACAGTGCCACGCGATCTGGGCCCATTCCTTTCTGAACTGCACATCCTCTAAAAAGATGCGAGGAGCATTAGTCACCAAAAGACCTTTTGGTGCCACATTGTTCCTTAAGTACTCTGTAAGTATTGCCATGTAGGATAGTCCGAATACGACCTCTTTTTTGTTCTGTGAGTTTGTCCCACTCTGTTGTCTGTGATATTGTTTGGGCATTAGAGGGGTCTGAAAAAAGTGAGGGGTCTGACAAAAGGGCATCCACCTCCTCCTTAGAGTATGAAAGGCCAAAGTTTTCCATGCTACTGGTAAGCGAGTCGCTGTATTGAGCAACACAAGGGAAGTTAATTCTCTCACAGCTGTGCGCTGCTGAATATATAGAAACAACAAGAGAGAGAGGGATGGGGTCACCCATGTTCCCCCTGAAAAGTATAATAGAAACAACAGAAGAGTGACTGTGGAATTACTAAGGAAACCTAGACAATAAAACAGCACAGGAAAAACAAAAATTATTTTTTAAAAGAACCCTCACTCACCAACCTGGTTGGTGACATGCTTCATCATAGGGTTCCCACCAGAGAGACCGAGTGCATCTCTGTTGATGGAGAGGGTCCCAGCAATTCTGCGTGCTCTAGGCACTGTGTCTGGTCAAGTCATGGTTCTTATACTAATTTCTTAATATATGGTTTGGTCCGCCCCTAGGGCCCATTGTATATTGCGCTATTTACTGTCGTTTTAGAACTGTATTATTGTGTGCCTTGCTCTCTAACTTCATAAAGAGGTTAGTAGAGAGTGTTTAGAAATAAATACATATATTTTATATATATACCTTGTGTGGTTCTCCTTTCATTTAGTAATTGAAGAGGTTATAATCTGGTAAACAATGCTGCTTTACACTCCGTCAAGACTTAGCCTGAAGGCTGCTATCCATAGCTATCACTAGGATAGCTTTCAATAAAGGTTGTCTTTAAACCAGGGGTCTCCAACCTTTTCTGTGGTGAGAGCTACTTCTGCTCAAGGAAAGTCTTCTCGAGCTACTAGCACAATTTATAACTGTAAAATAGTGACTACGCTATGACCACCCAAAGCAAGATTTGCGGTTACCAGCAGAAATTAAATGCCTCCACTTGACTTATGAAGTAACGTTCAAATCTTCACATGCCCAGTGGCACAAAGAACATAAGCACAGCAGTACGTCTTCCCAGCTCAGCTTGAATTATCAGTCACCAGTTTCTGAAAATGCACATTTTCCTATCTAATACCTCTTTCCACTGTGGGCAAACAAACTCAGTTTTCCAGAAGAAACCCCATTTTTGAAAACTAAAACTGCCTTTAAAATATCAGTTTTCTGTTCTTGAGAAATGCACAGTCCCAAAACATCAGCTTGTCATTTTCATCATGTACTCCCATGTACAAATGTCTAATATGGACAGACTACTTTGAATTCCCAGGTATTACAGTCATATGCAATGGATGATCACCATAGCACCACGGATGCTTGGATTATGCCAGTAATGCCCACCATTATACTAGGGCCACAGTTGTGCCAAGGCTGAAAACCATAAGGATCAGGGATAAGACCATATATTAGTCATGACCATTAATATGCCAGGAATTGGTGAATATTGGTCAGTCATGAACTTAGTAGGTCTATGATGGCTGCCGGTATACCACAACTAGACCAAAAATACAAAAATAGTCAAGGATGACCATTATTATGCCATTGGCACTATTATGCCAGGAATGGAGACAATTATGCCAAAGATAATACTCTTATGATGGGGGCTAGCATATATATATGGCAGTTCTTGGCACCAGGCATAGTTTCAGGAAGCAATAGTGTTAATGTTGGGCACACAGCTCAGATTACAGCTCAGAATACTGCTGCCATACATTTTTGATGGTGTACTGTTCACACACATGTTGTGACTGATAAAGGAGGGACTGCAACATGGTCAATCTCCTTGTGGCTTAATTATATTGAGATTGAATACAGACTGTCATGTAGCAGGCCCTATAAGCCGACAGTGTGTGTTTGTGTGTTAGTATGAGTTACTGTCATAAGTTTGGCTGGCTGTCACTCTAAGGGTCTTGAGATGATCAGTGCTACCTTCTTTCATAGTCACCTACTCTCTGAATTTGATATTGGGCTTGACTTCACCTCAGAGAGCTACTTTGAAGGTACTGGCGAGCTACCAGTAGCTCCCGCGCTACTCATTGGAGACCCCTGCTTTAAACCTATCATCAATAAGGGTTGTTTGGACTGGTGTAAGGTGCCCACTATAACTAGTGGACAGCATATGCCAGGCCAACTCTTAAGGATATCTGGAACAACCTCAATGGTCTGGTGGACTGTCCTTGATCGAATCAACATTGTTTGCATGTCAGATCATGTGAATTAATAGGCAGTATGACAGATCCCTTTCCACAGAGCAGGAAACCACTCACACATTGTTCAACAGTACAAGCTAATATTAGTGTATACATTTTGCTTCAGCTGAGCCCAATAGATCACTGTTACACAGTGAACATTACATACACCTTCATGTATCAAAGTAGTAAATTTGTTTCAAATATAAAGTAATTAAATCTATGCCTATCTAACCTATGCTAAAGACCTATCCTAACCTATACTACCCTACCTTATCCTATCTACACTTAACACTACCTTAACGTAGCTTATCTTAACCTACACACTTAACACAGCCTTTTAAACATCAACCCCTCACCTTCCCCCCTTTAAGGCACTTCTTAAGACAGGACAAATCTAACAATACCTAAACATAAACTACCTAAACATTTAACCTAAATAAATATGTATCTTTTTTATTTTGACATTTTATTGGTATTTTTCACATGAAACACACATGAAATACACATCAACCCCATCTTCTGAACCACCCAAAAGTAATCCCATATCACAACTATAAAACCCGCTGTTATAAAAAAAAAACTATTTACACTATCTTAACACTATACAAAATCTACGCTAACCTAACCTATCCTACCCACTACATCAACAACAACGGTGCCTCTCAAACAGGCTGTAACAGGTGGATGGGACATGGTGTGTCCTAATGTCTGCCCTGCCCCACTGCCTGCTTGATGTCCTGTAGCAGGGACAGGGCCTGGTCCACCCTGTTGTCCACCACTGCCATCCGTAGTTTAATGTCTGAGACTTCCTTCCTTCCGCATATCCACCTCAAAATTTGACTGCCCTCCTGCAGGGTGTTTTGTGGGTGCCATTGTGTGTGACGGTTCAATCCGAGAGGTGTTAGGAGTCAGGTCCTGCTGTTGTTTGTAAATGGCTGGCAACACTTCCTGTGCTTGTTATTGGTGGGCCCCTGGGAAACACAGACCAGTGTCCCTGGGCCTTTTCCGTCTGGTACCAATGCTTCATGGCCCTGTATTAATGGCCTTGTACGATTTTAAAACCCGTTTGATATGCTGGTAGCACACCTTTCTCTTCTGGAAATTTCTCTGTTCCTCTAGGGTCATGTTGTCTGTGGAAAAAATGTACATCAAATATCAGTCACAGGCTGACTAGGTACACATAACAACATAAGGAACTCTCAAATTTTTGATTATAGCTAAGTCAGTTGTCCCAACAGCTAAGATACACCTTGCTGCTTTGATTGACTACACACATCCCTACATTCAGCATAACTGATGTACATAGACTGTGCTATACCAAAACCATTAGCAGAAGTGATAATTACCCTCTCCAAACAGGGTATGTTTGGAAACATACTTGTTTCTGTACCCATGGATTGGTACACAATTTCTATAGTTGTGTTGTCTTGAACCAGTACAACGTTCTCACTTTGCACTACTCAAGGTTTATAATAGTGTAATTTCTTCAATCAATTACTACTCCTACAGTCATCAATACTTTGAAATGAAAATCTTCATTTATTTAGTTTGGAGTATTCATATTTATCATGTTAAATCATGACACTTTCCCCTGACAAAGGGCTTGTTCTGAAATGCATTGGGATTCCTGATAAATGCATGGATAATTTACTATCATCATGTGATGATTTAACAGGGTCGAATAGCAGGGGCAGTGAGGTCTGCAATACAGGGTCCTGCATCAAGGATGTGTTGAATGTGAGAAGTTGGCCTGGCATATGCTGTTCCTAGTTATAGGGACACCTTGCACCAGTCCAATTCGACTCCTATTGATGATAGGTTTAAGACAACCTTTAAAGAAAGCTATCCTAGTGGTAGCTGTGGAGAGCAGCCTTCAGGCTAAGTCTTGAAGGAGTGTTAAGCTTATTGTTTTACCATAATAACCTCTTGAATAACCAAATGAAAGAGTAGCCCACACAGGTATATATATAAAATATATGTATTTATTCTAGACAGAATCTGTGGTAAATAAAATAAATATTACCGGACTGAATTTCATGCGGAATCTTAAATTAAAGTAAATAGCTCAAAATAACAAGAGGCAGAATCCGTGGTATAAGAGGTTTTCTAATGGGCTTTATTCCATTCAAAATGGCCGACTCGAGTCGCGGCCCTCAGGTTCCGTCACCACGAAGGTTCAGGAAGTGAAGTACAATAATTTATTAACAGACATGTATTTTTATAATAAGTACATTACAATGAAACGAATGTAGAAGGCGTAACATTTGATAAGAAAAATGACGTGACAGTGACATAATCGAAACTAGGCGTAATAAGGAATAAAAGAAACATGATTGGTTAGAATTATCAGACATAGGTGGATCTATAAGATAATACTTGGCATAGATGCGCGCGCGGCAGCATGACGTGTAATTGACGTGCAACTAGGGGGTGAAGGGGACTTGACATTTAGCTCTACATGTGGAGACGAGAAGTCTGGGGTCAAGTCAACCTAATCCCAAATCATATCTAACATCCTATGTTTAAAGAACTGTGTTATCCACAAGGGAAGAGACTCTCGGACAGAATCTATTCTATACTGACTGTGTACGTGTACAAGCGTCTAAGTGTCTATATGAGATGCGAGGGGCAGAAAACTTTCCATGGCAACAGGGCTATGAATCACTTGCAGGAGGACGGAAAGGCTAAGTCCCTTGCTTGTGAGCTAAAGGAAATGTTTACCTAAATCACTGGACAGGAATGCATCGGCTGAAGAGCAAAATAGATAATTCGAAGGTGAAATACAACTTCTTGGCAGACAGGCGAAAACTGGCCGAGGCAGGCACCGTTAGCTGCACAGGGAGTAGGACAAAGTTCATGGATACAGATGCGAGCTCAAGCTGAAGCTGTCAGAGACAGAGAGCAGGGAAAGGCTTTGAGGACAGAATCGGGCCTACTCGCCTGAACTGTAAAAATGAAGTAACTTAGCCATATAAAGTCGGTGGCCTTTCATACTTAGGAATCGAATATCCAGCCCATTGATGGCGGATCTGACAGAGAACATGTTTGACGGTAGACACACATATGTTTGCGTCTTAGAAACTGGAACTGGAGGGAACATACATGTACTTGTAACATGCATATAGAACCGTTGGGGTCCAAGATAGGGGACATAACTGATCAGGAAAATCCATATTTCCACATTCCCTCCTTGTCCCCTTCTTGCCCTTCACGAGACATCAATCTTCATCATTCCATTGATTTGCTCATGGAGCATCATTTCTTCTTCCTTCTTCTTCCGGTATTTTGAACGAGAATTGTGATATGGAATGCATGATGTGGCACACAGACCACAAATCGCTGGTCCACATTGCAGGCATAGACAACAACTGAAGAGCATAAGAAGGCCAATACCTAGGAAGGATAAAACTCTCCATCCCCAGGCTGATATCACACTCCAAAACCACCCGGACCACGTCCAAGTGCCTGGATTCTCGTGTATCTGGCTTACAATCTTATGAAGGCGTGTTATAGCTTTATATACAGATGGCGAATTCTCTGGTATGAATATACAGCAGCTGGATCCGATGACCCTACAAGCTCCGCCCCTATCGGCCAGGATGACGTCAAGGACAAGACGATTCTGGAGAACAACAATTCTCATCACTGATTGTTCCTCTGTCAGATTGCCTAGGGCGGCTATAGTCTCGTTTACTACAGCTTCAAGAGTCTTGGTGAGTCTGCGTATCAGCTTACTATTTGATATTGTACCTATATAGGGAAAGATACCTTTATTGAAATCTACATACTTGTCCCATGCTGTCTCAGTATAATCGACAACTGGGAGATCTCTTTGCTCTCTATTGTGTACTAAATGAACATCTCGATAATAATCAGGAGGAGCTAGGAAAACAGGTGGCAAAAGGAATGCTATGTAACAGGTACCATCCCAATCTAGAGGCAGACGCATATATGCCGTCTGACCACATATGAAGTAAGAATGGCGAGAAGCTCTAAATGAAGATTTGCCTTGATCACTATATTCTACTGTAGTAACGCATTGGCTATGGCCCATATGTATGGAACCAACTTTTCTTACACATAATTCACCCTTAACTGGAAATACTGACATAGTGGGCAGAATTAGTTCAACTTCGGATTTGACATTCAGAATCATAAGATTAGGCGTAAAATTACCTAATTTATACACTTCATTTTCTAAATCAGTTCCTGTTCTACTGGGGTGACCCTCCTTATTAGGGTGACAGACTTTGAATAAAACTAGATTCAGATTTCCCCATATCCAATGTTGTTGATAAACTGCTGTGTCTGGGTCTATGGAATTTAATAAACTAAACCATGCTCCACAGGAGCCATTGTGTGTGAATGGATGTGGAAAGAAAGGCAGAACTCCTTTGTTATTCTGATAGGGAGGAAGTCGGCCACACACCCAACAATTGGTCGCATTACTAGTCTGATGGGAATGATGTAACATACTAATGAATGTGTTATTGCGCAGCGCAAGTCTATAAGATAATTCATGTGGCGGTAGGTCACTAAAAGAATGTTCATCAGTTATATTGAAAACACGTTTAGAAACAGGATAATACATATGCAACAATATACTTGCAGTAACTATTAAAAAACTCAAGGAAGACAAAATTAATAAAGTCACAATACAGTGGTTACGCAGTAATTTACAATAAGCATGTCGTTTCATTATGATTCTGGACTCTACATGATTCAGACCTAAGGGGTACATGTCGGGACAGATTCAACCGCTTCACCTTGGAGAGGACTTAAACAATCAAATCGTCCGACAGTTTAGATCTGGACCTGAGTTTCTGTTTATAGCACTGAGAGTCATTCTGTTCAACAAAAGGAAGTTTTGAATCAGTCTGTGAGGGAGTGCAGGGCACAGTGTCTATATCTGAAGGTAGTCCATGAAATTTTTTGACGTGACTGGAATGAATCCACCCTTTTCGTCCCTCGATCTTCACGGCTGTTCTTGTGGTCAACAGGACCAACTTGGGTGCTTTCCACCTGGGCTCCAATTGACTTTTCCTGTCGAAGTTTCTCACAAAGACAAGATTACCCGGAACAACGTCATGGGGTTTCGCCTCAGTGTTGTCGGGAAAGGCTGCAGCTACCTGTGAACGAGAAGATTGTAGTGCAGACATCAAGGAAGCCAGGTAATCTGTCAGCATATTACAGTCAACATCAGTTATTTTACGTGGTATAGGCGTCCCCCACATATTCGGTGGTCTACCAAAGATCACCTCATACGGGGATAGCCCTGTTCTAGAGTGTGCTACCATTCTCATGTAAAAGAGTGCAACTGGTAATGCTACTATCCAGTCGACACCTTTCTCTCTACATATTTTGGACAATCTGATTTTCAGTGTCTGGTTATGTCTTTCTACGAGACCTGCTGCCTCAGGGTGTCGGACACAGTGGAATTTCCACTGATATCCCAACAAGAGTGAGACATGTTTCATTAATTCGGATGAGAAAGGCTGACCGTTATCTGAATATACAACACGTGGTAAACCGTACCGTGGGAAGAATTCTCGAACTAGCTGTTTGGCAGTAGTCGGGGCAGTGTAATCTGATACGGGATACGCCTCTGTCCAACGGGAGAGAGCGCAGACAACTACGAGGACATATTTGAATCCTCGACAACGTTCCATCTGAATATAATCCATCTGGAGGACTTCAAAAGGATGGTCAGGAGGCTGAAATCCACCCTGCTCTACGGGAACACTCTTTCCTGGATTAAACTGACAACATATCATACAGGTACGAACTTTTTGTTTAGCTGCTGCTCGTAAATGTTTGTTGAACCAAATGTGCTGAATGCTGTCTAGCATAGCCTTCTCTCTTAAATGCGCTGGACTGTGAACTGTAGCTATAATGGCTTGAACCATGGAATCAGGGAGAAACCATACAGATTTCTCCTTCGTCATCCATCCTTGATCTGTCTGGATCCCTCCTAGTTCAGTCCACTTCTTTATTTCTTCTGCTGTGGCATGTGTCTGTATGTCAATTACGTCAAGTGTGGGATCCTTAATTGTCATACACTGTGTTGGTGTCTGAACTATTGGCTTTGTCATGTCTAATGTGCGATTCTGAGCAGTCTGTTTAGCTGTTCTGTCAGCTAAATCATTGCCTTGAGAAATGGTATCAGTAACCTTCGTGTGTGCTTTACATTTCATAATTGATATAGCAGTGGGTAGATGTATTGCGTCTAACAAGGCATGAATGAGGGGTCCGTGCTGAATGTGGGCACCATGGGACGTTAGATAACCTCTCTCTCGCCACAGCACGCCGAAGTCGTGTACAACTCCGAATGCATAACGTGAGTCAGTGTATACATTAACTTTTTTATTTGTGGCTTGAATACAGGCTTGCGTTAGAGCAATAAGTTCTGCTGCTTGGGCTGACAGAGTATCTATACAATGTGTCTCAATAACTTCAGTGTCTGTTGTGACTGCATACGCGGCCACTAAATCTCCTGTACTTGCTCTCATGCATGATCCGTCTACATACAACGTCAGGTCTGGATCTAACAATGGAACGTCTGTCAAGTCTTGTCTAGGTTTCGTCTTTATTTCAATGATTTCAACACAATCATGAGCTAGTGGGTCTGTTCCAATTACAGGTAATAGTGTAGCAGGATTCAATGTATTACACCGTCGGATCTCTATGTGTGGTTGAAACAATGTCAGTTCATAACCGGTAAGTCTTGCTATGGTCAAGTGTTGTGTTTGTGTTCGGTTCACAAGAACCTCTACTGCATGTGGTACTTGTACTGTCAATGGGTGTCCTAATACTATGGCATCGCTTTGTCTGATTGCTAAAGCTGTCGCTGCCACTGATTTCAGGCATGCAGGCAAAGCCTGAGCTACGGGATCTAATGTACTGGAAAAATAAGCACATGGCTTGCGTGATCCTGCTTGATCCTGAGTGAGTACTGACAAGGCAGTACCTTCGCGTTCTGTAACAAAGAGTGTAAAAGATTTGCTATAACATGGTGTTGCTAAAACAGGTGCTTGACATAAAGCTTCCTTTAGGCTTTCAAAAGCTTGTGTATGTTCCTGAGTCCAAGGGAGAACAGTCGATGTGGCTGCCTCCTGTGTGGTTAACTGAATGAGTGGTTTTGCTAGAAATGCGTACTGAGGGATCCACTGCCTACAATATGAAGTGAGGCCTATGAAAGCCCGCACCTCCTTTTGTGTCTGGGGTATTGACATGTTAGCAATTAACTGGATGCGATCTGGTGTAAGCTGCCTTCCCTCCTTGGACAGCGAGTGACCAAGATAAATAACTCGCTGAACACAGAATTGCAGCTTAGAAGGGGACACCTTGTGCCCCTTGTCGGCTAGGAAATGTAAAACTGTCAGAGAAGCTTTTTCACATTCTGGCTCGCTTCTCGCGGTGATCAGCAGATCATCGACATATTGAAGCAGTGCAGTATTGACTGGCATGTGTATACTGTCAAGTTCTCGTTTCAGTGCTTGGCTGTAGATGCTGGGGCTTTCTGTAAATCCTTGGGGAGCGCGTGAGAATTTAAAACTGCGCCCATTTAAACTGAATCCGAACAAGTATTGGCTTTCCGGATCTATTGGGACGCTGAAAAAGGCATTCTTGAGATCAATTACAGTAAAAAATGTTGCTTCGGAATCAATTGCTGTCAACAATGATGATATATCAGGGACCACAGGGAATTGTGGTACAATACACTTGTTTAGTTCACGCAAATCAATAACCAATCGGTACACTGGTGGAGCAGTAGGATCAGTTCGTTTAAGAATCGGAATTATCGGTGAATTACATACATTGGAGTCTGTTTCTACAACTACTCCCTGGGCAATTAGCTCATCAATGATTTTCAACAAAGCCACTACAGCATCATGCGGTAACTTGTATTGTCGCATTCGTGGTAGTACCACTCCTGCTTTCAATGTAACTCGATAGGGTGTAATGTTCATGCAGCCAACATCCGTAGGGCCTTGTGCCCATAGATGTACTGGTAAAATCTGTAGTCGGGGATCCATGTCTCTAGACACATAGTGACCTTTAAAATCACGCAAAAACAACCTTACTCCTTCCGGAGAACAACATATTATGGCTCCTAGTGCTTTCAGAGTCTTAATTCCTAACAAATTTTCTGGGCATGATTTAGTAAGCAATAAATCTGTAGTTCGTGTCAAAGGTCCTATCGTAAGTGGTAGAGGCTGTGATACTTCATTAACAATAGGTTTTCCTGAAAAACCAAGGGAAACATTTTGAGAGCCTGAGAGGGGTGCCCCTGGAACTTCACTACGTTTTATGGTTGTTCGACTTGCCCCTGTATCGAGTAAGAATTTTCTATCTTGACCTAATAATTCACTATGTACATAAGGTCCTTCTTGATCTACCGGAATCTCGATAAGCGGTAAGTCAACTTCCCTCTCTAGGCTGGTTCATGCGTAACGCTGATACTCAGGGTATTCATACTGTGCAGTCTGATACATTTGTTGTGTTGTAGTTTGTGTGGCAGTAGCAGGCAACGGTGGTGCAGCTGGCACAAACTGTATGGGTTGCTGTGAGGCTGGCATAGACTGTTGCTGAACTGGCACGGACTGTCCATGCTGCATAGCTCCTTTTTCATTCTGATCTTGTCTAACTAATCGTGGTCTCTCTTTTGCAATACCTGTAGCTATATTTCGTTTCAGGACTTGACAATCATGTACATAATGGCCTAGTTGTTTACAGTAATTGCAGGTTCCTTTTACAGGAACTGCAGAATCACCAGAATGTGTCACACCCTTTTTGTGACCATCTGCTGGTACTGTCTGAGAAACTAGCATTTTCATTTTTGTATCCTTCATGCGTCTATGCTCGTGTTCTTGTTCATCCCTAATTCTATTGTGATGATACTGTAACATTTGTAGCATTTGCGACGGAGTGTTACTTTGCCAGGTACTCTCGAATTTCAATATTCTATTCTTCACTGGAGGCAATGCATTTTCCACTAATTTTGTCACAAATAAATGTGGATATGAGTCACTACTTGCTTTTATACCACTATTTATACCAAAACATTTTTCAAATCGAGCATAATAATCGCTTGTGTCTTCATCTTGCTTTTGTTTACAGGCTGTGATTGCACCCCAATCTTCCTTTTTTGTAGTTAATAAACGTGGCAGTACCTGTACTAGTAAACCTGGTAATAGTTTAACTTTATCCCCGAGCCCTGAACCTGCAGCTCGGCCCCTTTCTTCCTCTGCTAATGCTGTCCAGTCTATCTTTTGGTCTCCCACTTCCCACTCTTTTTCTTTCAGTTTTTCATATATGCCAGCAGGCAAAAGCACCTTTAATATCGTCATAATATCAGGAAAGGTGTACTCTCCCATCAGTAACATGTCTTTAATTTCTCGGTGGAAACCCGCTGGGTCTTTGTCATGACTAGGTACTACTTTTTTCATTTCTAACAATTCCATTTTTGATATGGGTGTGTAAACAAATACACGGTGAAACTCATTGTCTTCGCCTTTTATTGGGTGCACTTCCCGTAAAGGATTTTGTCTATCCATGTAGTACGGTGCTCTTTCTCTGGGGGGCAGGGAGAGCGAATCTGGATTTACAAAAAGGACGTACTGTTTACGTGACACTAATATCTCTTTAATTAGCTTGTTGCTAGAACCTCTCCATCTGTTCGTGAGTAGTTCCGTTAATATATCAGGTAAAGGACCAGGGTCAGCATGTTGGCTCTTATATAATATGAGGAGTTGCTGAATCATATAGATTCCAGCTAAACGTTGTTCATCTGTACTGAGGTTGAGAAACGTGTGTGCTACGGTCTCATCACCGTATTTTTCAGGACTAACAATCCAGTGAACGGCTGATCTGGCTAATTCTTGCTCATCCATGGAATCGAGGAGGTGGTAACCTCTTCGTTCTCGTAGTATTTTATCTGCGGCTTGAAACGAATGTTCAGGAGATTTCAGATTTATTACAGGCGTCGGATACGTTCTGCTATTATTTGGACATACAGAGTGTATTGGATCAGAAAAACATCTAGTATTTTCACAAGATCTTCCTCTGCCTACATAGGCTATTGTCTCTGACTGTCTTGCGGAATTCCCTGATTCGGACACTTCATCTTGCTCAAACTCATCTGTTCCCTATCTCTCTTCATGAATACGCTCTATTTCTTTACGTATTTTTCGGCACATGGCTATTATACAATTTTGCTTATCGTGTCTCCCTTCTGATATATTCTGACTCCATCTTGTAAGAATAAGCATTGCATTCCGGTCTACCCCCGGACGATCTTGATTTCTGATCACACAGTTTATGAGGAAACGTAACAGTTCCCCCTGTATTTCTACTTTCTGGAATTCCATAGCTCTGTTAATACATCCTGGATCTCGTTCTGTTTGAACAAAATGATATATGTTATCCAGATGCGTAGTCATCCCTGGTAACCTTGCTAAATACTCTGCGGCTCGTCTGATACGTAATGATGCCAGGACCATTTCGTCCTCTTTACCGACCACGGGGTCATATCTACAATTTACAAGGAGTTCCTTAAGCGTACGTTCATTTACGAACTTAGGTGTACGTGAATGTGCTGACTCTTGAAAAACAAGTTTATTTATTCTAGGTGGTGTGAAAGTACTGCTAGCACCTCCCGTGGCCCCATCTGGGGCGTCGGGTGTGAATGGGTTCGTCGAACGTGACACAGCAACTATGGGTGTCGATACCCCTGTAGAGTCGACTGCGGAGACAGATGCGGAAACAGATGTGCTTGCCGATGCTTGTATCGGGACTTGCTGTTGCACGGGGACAGATACCTGATCCTGACGTTGAACCCCTCCGCCAGACGGTCTATGTGGTGCAGCGTTAGCATACTCGGGAGCTGCGTCATCTAGATATGAGGAAAGAAAAACATCTTCTGCGGTTCTGGGATGCCCCTTTGGATGTACCTTAATTGGAAATAACGGGGGTGGCAAGTCTTTTGGTATCTCTGGAGCAGCCTTAGGTAGTCCTTCGGCTAGAAGGGGATACATACCATTCATAAGAGCATTTCTTTGTCTATTCACTTGTTCTGATTTCACTCGGATACCTTCCTCAATTAATAGATTTTCTTGAACTTTATTTGAACTTTCTTTACTCCTCTCTTCTTGTCTACGTGCTTTTTCTGTTCGTCTATGAGATTCTTTACGCCATAACTCAACAGCGTCTTTCTGTGACTGTCTGACCTTTCTTTTCCATAACTCTTCCTCCACTTTCATGATGCACTCTGCATCCCAGGTTCCCGCTATGGGCCACCTTTGACTTTCCGGTAATCCTTTGGTATAATCTACCCATAGATCAAGAAACAATATGGCGTCTAAGCCATGTTTATGATACATGAAATGTCCTGGAGTGTCTCTAGGAGGAATAGGGACTGCTTCTTCAAGCACCCCTTTTCTGGTAGTAATCTGTCTTAACTTCGAGAAGAGCGGCATATTGACAACTGATCTGATACTTACTCTTGAACTTGCTTAATACGAGAAACACAATAATGAACAGTGAACAATGAACAGTCATTCATACCACAATATGCAAGACATTTCTGAATACTTTAAACATTAAACATTAAACATTATAACAATGATCGACAATGATGACAGTCTGCCTAACTAATCACCACGCTGAATTCTTGACAATAACTGAATACTTCGGAATACTTGATATACTGCTAAACAGTACATATACACTGCTAAACAGTGCAGACCGGATTTGTGTACCCAAATCCGTCTTGACCGGCACAACCTATGTGCGCGTCAACACGCCTCCCCGGCGATGGTACTCACCGAGTAGCTCCTTGAAACGGAAGGCCTCAGAGAATGGACAGGACTCGATAACTGCGGACATCGGACCCTCTGGACGTCGGAATTTCGGAAAACCTGGTGGGCCTCTGTATACCTCGGATCTTGCTCTCTCAGCTAGGCTCTGGTCGGGATACTTCGCACTTCTCACCGCCTCGTCTGGGTTGATCGCAGCCTCAGTCGCCCCCGCTTGACCGGAGGGAGCTTACAGGAAATCCTGCTGGTACGCGTTTATGGTCCGTCCAGCTGTGGCAGGAGACCGGGCCTGCAACGCACCGCCGGCGCGTGAGATGAGAAAGTGTCCCTGTTCGGGCGCCATTATGTGGTAAATAAAATAAATATTACCGGACTGAATTTCATGCGGAATCTTAAATTAAAGTAAATAGCTCAAAATAACAAGAGGCAGAATCCGTGGTATAAGAGGTTTTCTAATGGGCTTTATTCCATTCAAAATGGCCGACTCGAGTCGCGGCCCTCAGGTTCCGTCACCACGAAGGTTCAGGAAGTGAAGTACAATAATTTATTAACAGACATGTATTTTTATAATAAGTACATTACAATGAAACGAATGTAGAAGGCGTAACATTTGATAAGAAAAATGACGTGACAGTGACATAATCGAAACTAGGCGTAATAAGGAATAAAAGAAACATGATTGGTTAGAATTATCAGACATAGGTGGATCTATAAGATAATACTTGGCATAGATGCGCGCGCGGCAGCATGACGTGTAATTGACGTGCAACTAGGGGGTGAAGGGGACTTGACATTTAGCTCTACATGTGGAGACGAGAAGTCTGGGGTCAAGTCAACCTAATCCCAAATCATATCTAACATCCTATGTTTAAAGAACTGTGTTATCCACAAGGGAAGAGACTCTCGGACAGAATCTATTCTATACTGACTGTGTACGTGTACAAGCGTCTAAGTGTCTATATGAGATGCGAGGGGCAGAAAACTTTCCATGGCAACAGGGCTATGAATCACTTGCAGGAGGACGGAAAGGCTAAGTCCCTTGCTTGTGAGCTAAAGGAAATGTTTACCTAAATCACTGGACAGGAATGCATCGGCTGAAGAGCAAAATAGATAATTCGAAGGTGAAATACAACTTCTTGGCAGACAGGCGAAAACTGGCCGAGGCAGGCACCGTTAGCTGCACAGGGAGTAGGACAAAGTTCATGGATACAGATGCGAGCTCAAGCTGAAGCTGTCAGAGACAGAGAGCAGGGAAAGGCTTTGAGGACAGAATCGGGCCTACTCGCCTGAACTGTAAAAATGAAGTAACTTAGCCATATAAAGTCGGTGGCCTTTCATACTTAGGAATCGAATATCCAGCCCATTGATGGCGGATCTGACAGAGAACATGTTTGACGGTAGACACACATATGTTTGCGTCTTAGAAACTGGAACTGGAGGGAACATACATGTACTTGTAACATGCATATAGAACCGTTGGGGTCCAAGATAGGGGACATAACTGATCAGGAAAATCCATATTTCCACAAATCCCACAGTCACTTTATGTGGCTAGTGGCAAAGTTACAATTCAAACAAGCATTTATAAACACAATAAATAGCACAGAAATCAATGGGCCCCAGGGGGGGACCAAACCATATACTAAAATAGTGGTATAAGAACCACGACAATTCTACAGACAATGCCTAGGGCATTCAGGATTGCTTGCCCCTTCAGAATCCACCCACAGTTAAGAGGAAGGGGACCCACGGGAGACGCGTGCAGTGCAAAGAGCTGCTATCGGGATCGCAATGTTAGCCTATGGAGAATGTCGCGGTTGAATATTTAAAGTTTAAGGACACTTCTAGCAACAGTACAAAGTTAAAGCTTGAGACTTAAGGCTTTGGAGAGCCCACCACCACTGGAGTACCGAAGTACCACTGTTACCTGCCCCAGGGAAGCCGGGTGCATAGGTCGATTCTGGTGTCGGGCCGCGGGCTGATTTTCTATGGAAAAGTAGTCCAAACTGCTGCTAGCTGAAAGCGTCGTTGAAGTCGTGAAGATTAAAGTTGAAGAGAAGATAAAGATGAACCTGAAAGCAGAGGGGACAGAGTCTGGGTCACAGCAAAGTGACCAGGGAGCTCACAGCAAGGAGCTCGTGGAAGTCGGGTGCTTCAGGCGTAGAAGGTACAGCTGGGCTCTGCAGTCACGGGCTCCGGGAGGCTTCAAGGAAGGCCAGCTTCTGGAGGGCGACTGTCCCACGTCGGCTGAGGGTCGCTGCGGTGTTAGTGTCCCGATTGGATCCACTAAGCATTGGCAACCGCAACCCAAGCAAGATGAACAAAGTAGCTGCTGGTGCAGACCCACGAAGTCTGAGGGTGCTCTCCTTTGCAGGGAGCGTAGAGCAGGCCTGGAGCAACCAGGGAAACTCTTGGAAAGGAAGATTGTCCTCCGTCAGGGCCCACAAGTCGAGAGACAAGGGACCGCGGAAGGCAGCAAAATGGAGTGCGTAAAAGGGCTCCCACGGGCCACCGGAGCAGGCCAGGGAGCTGAGAGTTGGCACAATTGCTGCTGGATGGTTGGCTCAGAAATGGGCCAAAGCACAACTTCCCCACTGGTCGGGGTCATGTGCTGGACAAGAGGTGGCCGGTGTCTCGGAGTATGCGGGGATCTCGACACCCACGTGGTCCAGGGTGCTCAGACTTGCTGGGCACACTCACAGGACACTGGGATGCACTGGAGACCCACCTCGAGGTTGCTGGAAGGCGTCGAAGGTCGTGAGAGCCACGAAGTTCCAACCGGGTATCTTGTAGTCTTTTAGGTGCCTGCCAAGCAGGGGGATAACTCCTTTATCCCAAGGGAGATTTCTTCAGTCAGCTGGGCAGCAGCTTGTCGAAGGTCAGTTCTGTGAAGTTCTGGACGAATCTAAGGCTCTAGGGCAAAGTTATTCCCATATATCCCCAAGATTAGGGGATGGTCCAAAATAGAGCCTACCAATCAGAGTAGAGGCGGGAAAGGGTGGCTACACCCACTCCCCTTTGTGTGTTTCCCGCCTGGGCGAGGGGCAGGATGCCCCTGAACCGGTTCCAGGCGGTGTATGCAGAATTGGGGCTCTGCAGCTGCCTACGTGCAACTCTGAAAGGACATTTGGTGCACCCACCCTGTTCCAATCCACATTATCCTGTCTGGGGAGATGCTGGCACCTCCCTGCCACAGGAGCCCTATTGTCCAGCTGGCGAGGCTGGGGTTTTCCCCAGCAACAGCCAGCCAGAGTCGTGTAGGTGGCGGACAGTAGCCATTTTGTGGTACATGTGCACTTTTAAATTGGTGTCTAAATTCTACCGCTTTTCCCATATCACCCTCCTAGCAAGGGGGAATCGTGCCCCCATGCCCATGGCTGGACTGGGGGTATGATTCCTTCATGTTTGACACCAAACACGATATGGTTCTGTGTAGCCATTCTCAAGTTATCGCGATGACACGATTCACTTATAATGCGGTTTAGAGTATATGGTATGGCTACACTACAAACAACCCAGTAACGGTTTTACGAAGGTTGCAGAGAGGTCCTACTCACGTAGGGGTCCCCCCCCACACATACCTCAGCACCCAGCCCTGTAGGATTACCAGGGCCTGCCATAGGGGTGACCTATGAGAGTATATGTGTTGTAATGGTATGGGACATAGGGTACCTACATCCCTGTAAGGGGTGCTAGCATCACCTTACCCAGGCTACAGTAGTGGCCTGGTGGTGTCAGTTTGGGTGGCTGTCCCAGGGTGGCACAATAAGTGCTGCAGCCCTGGTAGGCCTACTGGGGGACCCATGCCCTGGGTACCTCGGGTACCATCTACAAGGGACTGGTAGGGCATGCCCAGCATCCAATTAGGTTTGTACCTAGAGTACTTTACATCAGTTTTAGGGAGAAAGCAGATAGGCTGGGGTCCTGGATAGCAGGATCCCAGCCAGACTAGTCAAAAACCACTTAAATACCAGGCAAAAAGTTGGCGGCAACCATTAGTCAGATTCCACTCTCCTACAGTTGTGCTGTGGCGGTTTCAAGGAACTGTGACACAAAGTCCTGCATTGAGAATTTGTTGTGCAGGGGCTATGAGATCCTGCTTTGAGGACGCATCACACAGTAGCCGTTCTGATGCAGAGCTACGAGGTGATGTGCCGCGCTGCCTTGGTTCTGCTAGGACCACAGCTTGGCTGGCCGGGCACCTTTTAGCAGTCCAGAACCAGGGTGGCACCACTCGTGGGGAAGGACTTCCAGCAGGCAAAGTCCAGGTGCAGGATTCAAGGTAGTTGGGGCCTTTTCTATCCCTGAGGCTCTGATCGGGAGGTAGGCCAACTAGGCCTAGGAGTCACTTTGGAGGTCCTGGGTACACGGTGCAGATCCAGTCCTTCTCACTCAGGCATAGTTCAGGGCAGCAGAGTAGCAGGGCAACAACGTAGCATTCTTTCTTGCAGCAGAGCAACACAGCAGTACTTCTGACTCTCCACAGGTGAAGAGGTGTACTGAACAGCTGGGTCTGAGGGTCCAATATTTATATGTGGTGCCAGCGGTGAAGTAGGCAAAGCTTCTAGAGTCCCCCCAGTACTGAGCTGTCTAGAATTTTCTTCCTCCCTGCCCTGGCCCCAGCTTCTCTGGGGGAACAAAAGACTAGTGTGAAACTCTTTGTGAGTATGCTGAGGCAGAGTCTTTGTGATGTGCAAGTGTGATAGGTGAGAGCTATCCCTCCATATCAACTCAGAGATGGCCCATCCTACTAACACTTATTCCACATTTGTCTCAGTGTCTGGGGTAATACACAAAGACCAACTGCCAGCTGCACCTAGTCATGTCACCCAGGATATAGACTGCAGGCATCAAGTAGTGGGGATAAGAAAATGACAACTTTCTAAAAGGGGCATTTTCAGAATTGTTACCTAAAATCCAGCTTTACCAATAAAGGGGATTTTACATTTCAGTTCTTTTGAGACCAAACATGACATTTCTACCTGTCTCCAAACAAACGTTAGCACTTAATAAATGTTATAAGGTAACCCAATTTTTCCAATGAGAGAGATAGACCTTGCAGTCGTGAAAAAACTATTTTTGAGTTTTTCCACTACCAGAACCTGTAAAACTTAAAAGTACACATCCAACTTTTTAAATACACCTCAATCTGCCCTATGGGCTGTTTAGGGTCTACCTTCAGGGTGATATATATGTACTAAAAAGGAGGGTTTAGGCTTACCAAAAGGTTTATTTTTCTAAGTTGAGGTGGCACTTTAAAACTGCACACAGGTTGCAATAGAAGACCTGGGACATGTTTTAAAGGGTGACTTAAGTGGGTGGCACAATAAATCCTAACGACCCACTAGTAGCATTGAATCTACAGGCCCTGGGTACATGTAGAACCACTTTACTAGGGACTTATCAGTAAAAATAAATGTGCTGATAGGTGTAAGCAAATTTTACCATGTTTAAAAGAGTGGGCACAAGCACTTTAGCACTGGTTAGCAGTGGTAAAGTGCTGAGAGTCCCAAGGTCACCAAAAATGAATTCCAGCACACAAGAGGGGAGAAGGAAAAAAGTTTGAGGAAGGACCACACCAAAGGTGTCAGGTCTAGCAAGAGGGACAAGCCATTTTGTGTTCACTACGAAAAGTAACAGCTCCTGTTGATAAAGATGAATATAATGAGTCTCAAGAAGCCATGCTAGGGTTGGAGCTCTAGTTGAAACCCACTACTGGTAAACCTTACAAACATACCACTTTATACAAGGAGACAACAACAAAATCTGAGCTTTCACGAGTTCCTCACTGCACTGAGAAGTCTATTTAATACATGCAGTTGTTGTCCCAACACAGATGAAAGTATCATAGATTAAGAGATTAATTCATGATAAACTTCAATTTAAAATGGATACAGAATTATTTACGGATTCTTCTCTGGAAAAAGTAATAAAATCAATTGAGGCAATCGAACAATCCATGTCTTGGATAAAGGAAGACAATGAGGTGAAAGACTCTACAAAATAAGTTGAAGTGTATTATGTTTGGAAACAACTTTCAAGAACTACAACAATAATCTCTAGAAGTGTGAGTCTAAATTTGAGTGTTACTAATGTGTAGCAACTCTGATTTTGCCAATTTTAAGGAATGTCCAGCATTGAATAGAGAATGCACTATACGTCACTGCCATGGTCATTTCGCAAAAGTGTGTTCTGAAAGCAGGTGCAAAAGCAACCTCAAAGTGGCTCAAATAACAGAAGAGATTGCCCAAAATAAAGATTTTACTGCGAAGCATGTAGAGGGGAATGCAAACATTGCCCTAATGGTCCAAATTGAATAAGAATATGATAATAAAAAGAAGATGAATCCTTCCAAGTTCAATCTCAAAATATTGGAGGAGTTGTCGTTCTCAGCTGATTCTGAATCTCCATTCACCATTGTGTCTATGGCTATTTTTGGACCTTTATTTCCAATTAATGGAATACACTTATCTCCACTTGACATCAAGGCAGTGTCTTTGATGCAACCGGATACATCTGTTGGGATATTTCAGTACAATTGTACATTTCAAAGATAGATCTGCAAAATTGAAAATTACCAAAACTTGAGTTTGGGTTGACGGGACCAAAAACTATTGTTAAAATGATCCTCAATCCATGGGCAGCAGAACCTGTGTTGAAAATCAAAGAACACATTGGAACAAAATTAATAAAATATCTTCGTGAAGTATTTTGTGACAACATAGATACATTAAAGGGATATACCCATTACATCATGTTGAAAAGTAATGTCAGTCCAGTACGGCAAAAGATGAGAAATGTTCCTCTCAGGGTGAGAAAAGATCTACATGTTGTTGGAAAAAAGTCGGAAATAAGACATTATAGAAGAAATGTAATCATCTGACTGCATCTCTCCAGTCATTCTATCTAAGAAACCAATGGCAATCTTAGGCTGTGCATGGATATGAGAGCACAAAAGTTTTGTATAAGTCTGGATTTTCATCCTCTACCCAGGATGTATGGTCCATGTTTGATGGGATAACAGTATTCACCACCCTTGATATACGCAGTGCATACCACCGAATTGAACTCTTCCAATAGCTGAAGACATCTGACAGCATTTACTATGCCATTTGGGGTGTTCCATTACAAGAGAAGATCTGGAGGCCAACATAAGGGCCCACATGCATCAAAGCAAAAACTGGTCGCAAACGGGCAGATTCTCAGAATCTGCCCCTTTGCGACCAGTATTTTTGCATTTGGGATGCATCATCCCAAATGCAAAAATCGCTATTTAAGTAATCTCTAAATTGCAATTACTTTAATTGCAATTGCATTTAAGGAATCTCAAATTGAGATTCCTTAAATGCAATGCATTAAAGTAAAAAAATTTGCGATATCGCTAATAGTGGGAGCAAATTACCATGAAGTTGAACTTCATGGTAATTTGCAAAAACTTTGAAAAATGCACTAAAGTGCATTTTTCAAAGTTCCATTTTACACAGACACATGCCCTTGGGGCATGTGTGTGTGCAAGATGTACTCATATGCAGATTTCAGGGGTGCAACAGGGTGTCCTTTTGACACCCTGGCGCCCTTGAAATTGCATTCTCAGTTTGCGATTCTCTAAATGAGAATCGCAAATTGAGAATGTCTTCCGATTAATTCCTATGGGCCTCTAGGCCCATATGAATGAATGGGGAGGTATCCCTTAATTGCAACTCATAATTTGCGAGTTGCAATTAAGGAATGTTTAGAAATCGCTATTTTTAAGCGATTTCTACATGCATGGCCTTTTGCTATTCCTTATTAGCGAATCCTTATTTTTCGCTAACAAGGAATCGCAAATC
Organism: Triturus cristatus; assembly: GCF_964204655.1. Classification (NCBI taxonomy): domain Eukaryota; kingdom Metazoa; phylum Chordata; class Amphibia; order Caudata; family Salamandridae; genus Triturus; species Triturus cristatus. Next base: position 191,616,145 of record NC_140588.1, read on the forward strand.
GCATTGTTGATGCATGTGCCAAAATGTTTCTTCAAGATGACTGTTGGTATTTACCAAAAACAAGCAATAAAAAATTAAGGTATTGAGTAAAGTTTGCATGAGGCTAAGCAGGGCTGGGTTAATACTCAGTACCAATAAGTGCAAATTGCTTCTATCTAAAGTTGAATAATTGGGCCACAACATTTCAGCTAAAGGAGTAACCAATAATGAATTTTTAGCTGATGTAATCCATCAAGCACCACTGCCTGATGACACAGGCAAGCTCAAATACTTTGCAAGTCTTTGTGATTATTATAGCAAATTTGTTAAAGACTTTGCTACATACATGGAACCTCTCCATAAACTGTTAGGGAAAGGTGGTGAATATATATGGGAAAAAGTATAGCAGATAGCTTTTGAGAATATTAAAAAGCTAATAATTTTATTAGGCACCAGTATTTAAGGATTGGAAAAAGTGTTGTCACAAAAATCTGAAAACAGTGAATGGACAGTAGCTTAAGCTTTAGGCGCGCCAAAGGCAAGCCCGTCTGCGCCCGTCCGTGTCAGACCGGGCGCAAGGGCCAGGACCCCTGATTCTACAATACAACAGAGTAGGATTACTTATACTAGAAAAGAGCTACTTATACTATCAAAACCTTTGAACACAGCATGTGAGCCTAAGTTAAGTGTAGACAGTAAAATTCTGGAATGCGGGCATTGCCAAACTAACTTAAGGTCCGAGACACAGATCACCAAGGATTCAATTTTGCTTCTAGCACTGCTCAACTGCAGATCACTGGCAAAACACAAGTATGAGATCAAGGACCTGTTCGTTGAGAGCACATTGGATGCCCTATTTCTGACAGAAACATGGCTTAATGATAGCTCTATCCCAGATGTTCTGGATACCATCAGCGATGAGTACAGGCTGGTGAGGCAGGATCGAGTGGGTCAAGCTGGAGGCGGTATCGCTATAATCCACAAAGCCACTATGAAATGCGATATTAAACAAGCTGACATAGATAACTGTGAAGCTTTACTATTTACCCTATCAACAATAGAAGGTACCACCTTAGCTGGTTTTTAAATCTATAGACCACCAGGCCCAGCAACTCAATTTATAACAAGTCTGGAAGAAAAAATAGTGCAACCAGCACTCAGACATAACAACTTTTTGGTGCTCGGGGATCTAAACATTCATTTTGATTACAAGCAGAACCATGAAATATGTACACTATGTAATGACCTACTGACACTAAATTTGGTTCAAAAAGTAGGAATCCAAACACATCAAAAAGGACATATACTAGATCCAATCTTCACTAACTGCGAAGAGTTAGTTGTAGGAGCGCCATGGCCAATCCCCTGGTCAGACCACTACCTAGTCCCCTTTACAATACCCTCACACATAAAAAAATTCCAACAACCTAGGAGGGAAATTACTGCAAGGAAGTGGAACAACTTTAACTCCGCTTCTTTTACGCAGGCACTAATAGGGAGGGAACTCAGATTGGACAAAGACATTAATCGAGCGAATGACCAACTGGATTCATGGATCTCCGAGTCACTAAACGAGATAGCGCTGTGGAGTACGAGAACTCCTAAGAGGCATAGTGCAACCGCGCTATGGTTTAACAAGGAATTGGCAGAGGCCAAAAAAAAGTGTAAAAAGCTTGAGCGAACATGGAGAAAGGACTATTGCAATAGGGCCAAAGAAAAGTACAAACAAGAGCTTAAGCGATACCACTAACAAATAAAGAAAGTTAGAGGTACATTCTATACAGAAAGAATTGAAAGAGACAGAAATGCCCCCAAGGAATTGTTCACCATACTGAAAACGCTAAGAACACAGAAAGAGATTAACGACCAATCAGCCTCTAGGGAGAGCTGCAATAAGATAGCAGAGTTTTTCGCCGTGAAGGTAAAGAATATCTACGACACCTTCCCGATAGATGCTAGCCTAGGGACCAGCACTAATAATGCTAACCAAGAACCTTACGTAGGAGGGACGCTAGATGAATTTACAATCCACGATCTAGCTGTACTTATAGACATAGCTAAAGGAATCAAATCTGGCTCCCCCGTAGATGCTGCAAGACCAGAGATAATGATGGAGGGAGCTAACCCCATTATGCCATACATCTTAGAGATTATATCTCGCTCCTTCCAGGAAGGTGTGGTCCCCGCTAAATGGAAGCAGGCTATTGTGAAACCTCTGAAAAAGAAGCCACAAATCAAGGACACAGTATTAGAAAACCTACGCCCGATTTCTCTACTGCCTTTTGTAGCAAAAATTGCTGACAAAATAACCAATAAACAACTAGTTGATCGCATAAACAAGAATGACCCACTGCACCATTCGCAGTCAGGTTTCAGAAGCGCACACTCAACGGAGTCGGCACTACTCCTTGCCACTGAAGCACTGAGAAAACATGCCGATGAAGGTGATATGCCGCACTGATCCTACTTGATCTTAGCGCGGCATTCAACACCATATCACATGAGCTACTCCTCCAAAGACTTGAAGCATGTGGCATTAGGAGTAAGGCCCTGAGTTGGGATGTTGTCGTTCCTCTCTGGTCGAAGCTTTAAAGTGGCTCAACAAACCTACCTATCCGAGAGTATGCCTCTGACACAGGGGGTCCCACAGGGCTCAATACTGAGTCCTACTCTTTTTAATTTATACGTAGGTCCTTTAGCAGATCGTGTGGAACAACATAATGTATTGCTTGTTTCATACGCTGATGATACGCAGCTAATTGTTCTGCTGTCACAAAACGAGGAGCAAGCAGCTACCCGCTTTTCCAAATGCTTATCAGAGGTTGCGAACTGGATGTCCAACCACTGCCTCAAACTGAACGGAAATAAAACAGAGGAAATGGTGGTGGGCAGGTCACCAACCATATGGTCATCTGCTTGGTGGCCAGAGTCTTTAGGCCAACTGCCCACCCCAAAAACTGAAGTTAAAAATTTGGGAGTATGTTTTGACTCTGAGCTGAACTTCGACAACCAGATTCAGAAGGTTGCGAGCAAATGCTATGGAGCAATGAAGATCCTGCGAAAGACCCTCAATCTTCTACCTTCTAATGCCAGGAATACAATTGTCCATGCGGTCATAACCTCACAACTAGACTATGGTAATGTCCTGTATCTCTGAGCCACAAAGAGAGGACTAGCCAAATTACAGCGGGTGCAGAACGCTGCAGCTCGACTGGTGCTTGGTTTACCCAGAAGAGCAAACACGGAGAAGGCCCTGAAAGAATTGCACTGGTTGCCAGTGGAAAAGAGGGTCACCTTTAAGGCAATGTGCTATGGCCATCGCATCCTCAAGAAATGCGGCCCTAAATATCTTCATCCATTACTAACCGAATACACCCCTGGTCGGAGTCTACGGTCCTCAGTGAAAGCCCTGGTGAAGGTACCAAGGATATACAAAGTCAGACTGGGAGCTCGTTCTTTCAGGTAACTGGCAGCTAAAACGTGGAACACTCTGCCAATAGCCCTAAGAACAGAGACATGTGAGAACAATTTCCGCAAACAACTAAAAACTTGGCTGTTCAGCAGTGCGGAAAATTCATAGATGTCTAGCTATTACCTTTTCTAGATTGTAGCAGCTTTTCCCTCTCCTATGTCTCAGCGCTGGGACACACCGTCCGGTGTAACCAAGCGCTCTACAAATGGAATAAACTAAACTAAACTAAACATTATGCATCTAAAATGTTAAATAAAACTGAAAAATGCTATTCTGTCACTGAAAAAGTACTGCTTGCATGTGTGTGGGCATAACACAGTTTCTAACATTTTATATGGGCAAACAAGTTTGTGATGCATACACACAATAAATCTTTGGTTCAAATACTTTCTTCTGGTTGAGGGGGCTGGGGGGTCTACTAGACATATCAACAGATTGTGCTTGAAACTTCAAAAATACAATTTTAAGATAGTTCATGTTCCAGGCAGAACTTATCAACCTTGCAGACTTCTTGTTCAGGCTTCTGTGTGAAGAACCATCAGGGCCAAGCGTCATTGATGAAGAACTTGATGTGGTAGCATATATTAGTGATGCATGTGAGCAGTATGGTGAAGATGTTAGTGACAGCAAATGGATTTCAGAAGATGCCAAGGAAGAAGAACTAAAGTTAGTACGAGAATACATATGTAAGGGTTGGCCTTTTTCTAACACTTTAAAGAGATCGCTCGTATCTTTTCCCCAAATTTCTTCTGAATTCAGCATAGCCAATGGTGTAGTGTTCGGTAATGACAAATGCATTCCAATGAGAGGGATGCATGAGAGTTTTATGAAAGAAGGTCATCATGGCCATATGGGATTATCCTCTTAAAACATGTTGAGCAGTATCTGATGAAAAGTGTAAAACCAGGGTACCTTCCATGAAATGTGTGCCATGGCCAATTACAGACTCGCAAACACTTTGATTGGACATTTTTGAGACATCAACTGTTTGCCTCAAAATGTACAATATGCATTGGTACTCATTGATTACCATTCTAAATGGCCTGAAGTTATTTTCACCGATGAGGTTACTACAACTGTAGGTACAGTACTTCTCATGTAAGCATTCAGTAGAGAGGGATTCCCTGATACTCTTGTCACTGACAATGGTGTTCAGCTTTGTTCCAATGAGATTAATTAATTTCTATAACATCACAACACAAAACACAGTAGAATAGCATTATATGACCCTCAATGTTAGGCAGGTGGAACGGTGGAACAAGTTTCTTAACAAAAGTATACAAAATGCTCTTGTGAGCAAAATTACATTTATTCTGTCTATCCGGAAAATATTATGGGCATACAGAATACCACTTAATTCAGTCACTGATGTATCTTGATTCTGGTTGTTAATGGGAAGACGGCTTTCTTCCTAACATTGCTCATGGTGGCTTAAATGTATATTTCCTAAGAAAGATGATTCTTGCTCTACTAATAATTTCTTCTCCACAAAAGTACATTGCCTAGTATCTAGATAAATCCAAATCTAATTATGATATCATACACGAGCCAGGCAAGGTGAGCTTTAAGGTAAGAGATCTTGTCAGAGTTTGCATTCCCAAAAGGGTGGAGATGGGTAGAAGCAGATTCTTCAAATCTATAAGAGTAGTGAAAGTAAATGAAAGAAGTGTGATTACACAAATGGTAAATTCTAGTATGTCAAAAAAGTATCAGAATGTCAGCTACTTCCAGTCCCCACATAATGCCAGAGTATTTGAAAACAAAAATTAGTCTATCCAAATTCCACATTCTAGCAGTGACAGAGCATTGACGCAGACCCCAGATTCTGGAGGTCTGGATGAGGCACATGACTAGAATAGTTCAGTAGCTGGGAGACTAAAAACCTCAAATCAGATTTCCCTCCTGGAAAGTTCTTCAAAATGTCTGATGTATTTGTTTTTTTCATTCATTAATGAAGGGAGATGTGTTGTATTTCATGCATGGCAGTGCTCTTAGTCTATGTTACAAATGTATTATCCCATCCCTTCCCCTCCCCTTATGTTTCCAGTTCAGTACAGTGCTTGATTTGTAAAAAACATAAGTGCCAGGGCTCTCATCAGGAGGCCACTCCAGCATGCACCACCTATTGCCCCTGTCATTGCTACCAATGACAGTAGCAACAGAGTTACTAACCAACAAACTGCTGCATATGTGAAAGGTTTGACTATTCCAGCCAGCCAAAGCTACAAGAATGGCTTAGGAAACATATATTAGTAATTTTTCATATATATTGCATTAATAAATAACTGCTGTTGTGCTCATCTCTAAATTAGACCACCAGCATCACCAAGTGGCATACTATCTTTAGTGGTGGTGCTGACAATTGAGTGGCGGTGCTGAACACCGGACCCCACTGGCCCAAATTAAGCACTGGTTCAGTGGTTCCTCCTAGAATGCTGAGTTCTGTGAACTCTGGGCAGAACGGTTGCAGGCACTTTCCAGATGCAGACCTGTAGTGTTCAGTCATAATAAATGTTATCTCTCAATTTACTTTACTGAGTTGCCTACATTATCTACATGAGAACGACACACCCATGGACCACGCCCGCAACCTCAGCATCATACTCGACTCCTCCCTCACCATTAATGGACAGATCAATGCCGTTTCCTCCACATACTTCGACATCCTCTGCATACTTTGCAAGACCTTCAAATGGATCCCCCCTTGAGTCCAGAAAGACCTTCACCCACGCACTCATAACCAGCAGACTGGACTACAGGAAAGCCCTCTACGCCGGAATCAACAGATTTCTACTCCACAAACTCCAGACCATCCAGAACGCCGCAGCCAGACGTGTCCTCAGCACATCCCACAACAAGACCACATAACCCAGCACCTATGAGACCTTCACTGGCTCCCCATCAAAAAAAGAGTGACCTTCAAGCTGCTTACACACACTTACAAAGGCCTCCACAACACCGGACCCCAATACCTCAACAAAAGAATCTCCTTCTACGCCAGCAAGAGAAACCTCCACTCCGCCGACCTTGCCCTGGACCAAAACCCTCCACATCCGCAGAGCCACAATAGGAGGAAGATCCTCCTACATCACGGCCAAGACCTGGAACAAACTCCCCCTCAGCATCAGATGTACCCACACACTGCAAGCATTCAGGAAGAGCCTCAAGATCTGGCTCTTTGGATGAGCCAGAGCTGCCCGAAATCCACCCTCCACCCAGCACGTTGAGACCCTCATGGGTGAGTAGTGTGCTTTACATTTGATTGATTGAACGTCCCTTCTAAATACTGATTTGGATGTTGGTAGCAAACTCAAATTTTGATTCTTTAACATCATGTTATTGAATCACAATTTGGGGTTTGTACATACAGAAAAGCCTTTTTGTGGTTGTAAAAAGCCAGATTTTCCAAATCAGACCCTTTGCAACCACAAAAAGGCTGCGTACAGCTATCCCCTAGATTTTCTCAGGGGCACAGGGCCAGATGTACGACCAGAAAAATTGCGCCTTGCAATGCGACTCATATGCGAGGTGCAATTTGCCATGTACAACAGTGTGTTTAACACTGTTTGCAATTCCCAATGGGGTAGCAAATTGCGAGGCTCATTAATATTAATGAGCCTCTCGCAGTTTGCAAGCCCATTGGAATGACAGGCCCTCCCAGGTATGGTGGCCTGCTGGGCTCAGCAGACCAGCATGTCTGGGACTGCTTTTAAATAAAGCATTTTTTTTTTAAAATGCAGCCGTTTTCCTTAATAGAAAACGGGATGCATTTTTTTTCTTATAATGAAACGTTTTCGTTTAATTTTTTAAGGGCAGGTAGTGGTCCCTGGGACGACTACCTGCCCTTAAAAGGGAACGCCCCTTCCTAAATAGCGAGTGGCAAATAAATTGTGACTCGCTATTTAGGAATTCTACATGGTCCTGGGCCATTTTGAATGCGCAAACAGTTCTCAAACCTGTTTGCGCATGCGCATGCAATTTAGGGTCATACATCTGACCCACAAATCTTTCACTAGTTCCTCAAAGATATCATAAAATGTAAAACTCCCACTCACATCTCATAATCATCAAGGGCGTTTTTTCTCTAAATTTTTTCCATCAAAGCACCATTGCAATTCTACCTTTTGTGCTGTTCTGATTGATTGTACTACAGCAATAGCATGTTCATACCCCCTACTTACTTCAAATAGTGCAACTTGTAGAGGGCAAGCTAGTTCTCGATACTAGAAACTTATATCAAGCCATTAGGTATGTCACACAACACAAGATGACAAGCAAAGCAGCATCAAAATTCCTGCAAACTAAACTCAGACACCAACTAACCTGCTCACTATAATCTATCTATCTATCTATCTATCTATCTATCTATCTATCTATCTATCTATCTATCTATCTATCTATCTATCTATCTATCTATCTATCTATCTATCTATCTATCTATCTATCTATCTATCTATCTATCTATCTATCTATCTATCTATCTATCTATCTATCTATCTATCTATCTATCTATCTATCTATCTATCTATCTACCTACCTACCTACCTACCTACCTACCTACCTACCTACCTACCTACCTATCTATCTATCTATCTATCTATCTATCTATCTATCTATCTATCTATCTATCTATCTATCTATCTATCTATCTATCTATCTATCTATCTATCTATCTATCTATCTATCTATCTATCAACAGATACATAGGGCACATCTGTTACCCTGGAGGCTGTCCTAACACTAGCAAATACTGACCAAAAGGACCTCAATGCAAAGCAGAAAACACGAATTAGTAGGTTAACAAGAGCAGGCAGGTTTACAGAGGCTTCTGGAACAACAATTGCCTATTAAGGAGTCCACAGGAAGTAGGTTCCTGTACTGCTCTTCCGAATAGGAACAAGCATTGGCATAGCCAATAGGTCTCGCCTTTGGGACCTTATAAGTATTTAGTTATGCAGCACAATATCCTGAGTGCAACAACATCAAGTGTTGCATGGCTAAACACTGATAATGCTTCCTTTTCCTTAAGGTAGTATACACCTTTCAGTGGCTAATGTTCAGCCTATGAACATGTGTCCAAGATTATGCTGCCTTATGAACACGGATCAGTGTTTTGGCGGACACCAGATGTTGTTTAGACCTATAGTATATCCTCTAGAGACCATCTTGCTATCTCAGATACCTGTATTCAGTGATTTGACTGCTTCATCTGTGTCAGCCTTTCATGTTAACCCACATTGCCATCAAATATAACTTTGTGGTTATTAAGCAGCAGACACAGCTTGGCCATCTATGATCTAGCAGAAAGCAAGTTCTCCTTAGTGTTCCTGACAGCAAGTAGCTTTATCAAAGCAGCTCATCTTCTCATCACAGGGGGTGCTTTCAAGTTAGTTCTGCTGAACCATCCTTCATAGCTTTATGATGGATCCTTGCATGTTTTATTTATTGGAATTATAATATTTATAGATTTCTATCAATGTTTGTTTTTAAGTAGGCATTAGCATTTTGCTTTAAATAATTAAACATTTTTAATGTACTAAAGAAAAAATCATTTTGCCATTAATTAAACCTTAGGCTTCTGGTTAATATGAAGAATATTGATGTTGGCAGCCTGTTACAAATAGCCTTTATGTAGGTCTTAAATTGTTAATATGAAAAAATAAATATTTTCTCTGGGCATGCTCTGATTAGTTTTATGTCCTCCAGGCTCAGTCATCCTGTTATCCTTGTAAATGTATCAGTAGCATTTTGATGCAGGTGACCACTCTACTCTACTCTGCTAACCTATCTGATGGAGCTTGGAATGGAGTACTTCGCTCAGCACTGACGTTTTTTTTTTTTTACAAAATGTGAACCAAGTTGGAACACAGTCATTTAGTTTGGCAGAAAACCTATTCAGTTTGGAAATCCTCTTATTGAGTTTGTCTGATGAGGTCTGCTCGGTGCTTGTGATGTATTGTGACATAACTCACCAGATAGCCTCTTCAAAGAATGCCAAAGGAACATTATGGAATGCCTGTTGGCGATCCATTGTTATATTCACAGTGGATGACAAAGTATTTATATGTCTCGGATGGGACTTGTATCCTGTGATAAGACCCAACCTAGCAGCAACCACCACTGTTGGTACTGTTAAATGCTATACACTAGCCTTGCTACTTTAAACCATAGCTACCGAGCGTTGGGCTTAAGGCTTTACAAACGAGCCTCCCTGGACCCAAGACAGTTTTTGAGAGTTTATTACAGCTGCACAGCCATACCATATAATACACCCAAATCCTCACACTTTGGGTAGAGTCAGAAATGTGTCATAATCTGAGCCTTGCTAGAATTCAAACCCTAGCATAATGAGTGAGGATATTATAAGAGAATGCTGGTACAATTTGTCACCTAGTTGTAAGTAGATTTTTGAAATCAATCAATCAATCAATCAATCAATCAGTGACACTTGTAGAGCGCGCTACATACCCGTAGGGTCTCAAGGCGCTGGGGGGGAGGGGAGGGGGGGGGGGGTGCCGCTACTGCTCGAACAGCCAGGTCTTCAGCTTCTTCCTGAAGGAGAGGTGGTCTTGGGTCAGGCGCAGGTCGGTAGGGAGGGAGTTCCAGGTCTTGGCGGCCAGGTAGGAGAAGGACCTTCCTCCTGTAGTCGCTCTTCGGATGCGGGGGACGGCGGCGAGGGCGTGGTTGGCTGATCGGAGGTGGCGTTTGGGAGCGTGGAAGTTGACTCGGCTGTTGAGGTAGCTCGGGCCTTGGTCGTGTAGGGCTTTGTGTGCGTGGGTGAGGAGGCGGAAGGTGATTCTTTTGTTGACGGGGAGCCAGTGAAGGTCTCTCAGGTGTCCGGAGATGTGGCTGGTTCGTGGGATGTCGAGGATGAGTCTGGCTGAGGCGTTCTGGATCCGCTGGAGTCTCTTCTGGAGCTTGGCGGTGGTACCGGCGTAGAGGGCGTTGCCGTAGTCCAGTCGGCTGGTGACGAGGGCCTGGGTGACGGTCTTCCTAGTCTCGGTGGGGATCCACCAGAAGATCTTCCGTAGCATGCGTAGGATGTTGAAGCACGCCGAGGAGACGTTGTTGACTTGCCTGGTCATGGAGAGGGAGGAGTCCAGGAGGAAGCCCAGGTTGCGTGCATGGTCTGTCGGTTTAAGTGCGGTGCCCAGGGCGGGAGGCCACCAGGAGTCGTCCCAGGCGGAGGGTGAGGAGCCCAGGATGAGGACCTCCGTCTTGTCCGAGTTCAGTTTCAGGCGGCTGGTCGTCATCCACTCGGCTACCTCTTTCATCCCTTCGTGCAGGTTGGATCTGGCGGCGGCGGGGTCGTTGGTCAGGGAGAGGATCAGTTGGGTGTCGTCGGCGTAGGAGATTATGCTGAGGTTGTGTTTGCGTACGATGGCCGCGAGGGGGCTCATGTAGACGTTGAAGAGGGTGGGGCTCAGAGATGATCCTTGAGGGACGCCGCAGGTGACTTCGGAGGCCTCTGACTTGTACGGTGGTATGCGGACTCTCTGTGTTCTTCCGTCGAGGAAGGAGATGATCCAGTCCAGCGCCTTGTCCTGGATTCCGATGTTGCTGAGGCGCCGTACTAGGGTGCGGTGGCAGACCGTGTCGAATGCCGCAGAGAGGTCTAGGAGGATGAGGGCCGCTGTTTCTCCATTGTCCATCAGGGCTCGGATGTCATCGGTGGCGGCGATGAGGGCGGTCTCGGTGCTGTGATTGGCTCGGAAGCCGGACTGTGAGGGGTCGAGGGATCCGTTTGTCTCGAGGAAGGCGGCCATCTGCTTGTTGACGGTCTTCTCGATGACTTTGGCTGGAAACGGGAGGAGCGAGATGGGGCGGTAATTCTTGAGGTCGGTGGGGTCCGCTGTAGGTTTCTTTAGTAGGGCGCTGAGTTCGGCGTGCTTCCAGCTCTCAGGGAAGATGGTGGTGTCGAAGGAAGTGTTGATGATGTCTCGCAGGTGGGGTGCGATGACAGCGTCGGCCTTGTTGAAGACGTGGTGAGGGCAGGGGTCGGTCGGTGATCCGGAGTGGATGGAGTTCATCGTGCGGATGGTGTCTTCGGTGCTGAACATTCTATCCCTTTGTCAAGTAGATATGTTATAACCTTCCACACCCTGACACCATCTTCAGGGACTCCCAAAAGCCATCTGTACAGCAGACTAATTTCAGCAAGACCCTAACTCTAGTATTTACTTGAGTGCAGAGGTCACAAACTGTTCATACTGTCTCATAAGGAAAAACAGGAAAGTGGTTAAGATCGTGTGCAACTCTTTCACAAAAAAAATGTATCCAGCTGTCATGCATTTTACTGTCACACATTCTGTGGTCTTCAAAGGAATCTTGTGCTAGGATGTTTATGCTGTCCCCAGGTTATTTTCTAGTAGCTGAAACCTTCCACAGATCCACTGCCTCATAGTTTTCAATGGTTAAAATGTGATTGAAAAGCTGTTTGCCCAAGGGAGAACTCAGTTTCACCACTTGCAAAACCATACGTTTTCTAGATCAATGCATGATGTTCTGATGCCATCATGTGGCCACTTTTAATATTGCAAGCATCGGTATAAACACACAGGCATGTTAATGCTTGCACTTGTGCTTGTGCTGGCATTCACGACAGCGAGCAGCGGCGCGCACGCGATATGTTTTCAATTAGCATGAGCGCTGCTGCTCGCTTCCGCAAGGTGGATGCCAGCACAAGTACGAGTGTGCTTGAAAAGGAGCAGACCGATTTCTAAAGATCAGCTCCTAGGGCAGCGCATGCGCGCTGCCTCGGCGAGACCTAAAAAGCACACCTTCCTATCTCCGCCCTCCCCCCCAATCTGTTGCAGCATGCAAGCCCTCAGTTCAACAGCTAAACAATCGAATTCCTTTTCAAACCATATTCGCACCTCCCAGGATAACAGGATATGTTTTAGAAAGTTGCCAATAAACTTGCTTTTCCCTAACATACACCTCTAAAGGCAGAGCTGAAATGGCTATCAAAAAGATCAAATGTCCATTCCCAACGGATCCCACCAAATGATTTTCGATGGCTTGCTAATCAGTGCATTGTCACTGTCAAACACAGAACCACATGTAAACCATCCCCAAGGTGTTCAATAACCGTTGCCAATATGATACAACAAGAAGTAGAGGACGTAACTGAGAAAATAAAGAATGATAAGCCTGACATTGAACATGTGACTGCAGAGATAAGTATAAAAATTAACACCGAGTAGAGAAAACAGCAATGAAAGTGCACACAAACAGTGCACCACAACAATCAAACGAAGATAATCTTGCCATTTTACTAACGTTTTAGTTAAAAAAAATTCCATTAAGTCGATTCAAGAGTAAATCATGTACATGAAGTAACCAGTAACACCTGATACATACAGTCCTAGAGCAAACAGTAATGCATTTTTTTCTGCATGTATCTAAACAAACAAGTACGTGAACCACAACAAAGTCTAAATCAACATAACATGTGTATTTGTGAAGCACACGTTCACCCGGAGGTATCTTGGTGCTGAATAACAGATGTTTCTTGTTACCCAACTCATTGGAACTCATTTTATTGACCTCAGATGGATGAAAGGCTGAGTGGACCCGCCAGGACTCGAACCTGTGACCATGAGGTCGAACACAGGCCCTTGTAGTGGAGGCATTAGTCAACTGAGCCACCAGACTAGGTCTAAATCAGGGCTTAAAGTAAGTTCCAGGAGTATTACTTTTTGGACCCTCACCAACCTATGGTGGCATGCTTCAGCCTTGGGTCTGCGCCTCATTCGGGACATGTTATCACCCTGAATGGGTATTATTATTCCTACATCTCAAAGGTCAACATGTTTGGCCATCTATTAAGCCCAGATGGGTCAGTGGCCTTTGTCAGGACCAGGGATCCCTGTCTTTGTTCCTGCTCTGAATGATGTGTGTTATTCACTGACATGAATATTATAAATGAGCATCGCATGCTCACATTTCTGCTAACAGTGGTAAGGAAGAATATGAGTGTGTTTGCTTAGTAATAAAGAAACAAGGGGGATGTTCTTGCAGTCTAAGATTACCTGGTAATGTAGGATACCTAGGGGACATAATCAAAAGTGCTTAGAATCAGTAAAATAATGATGCCAGTATTGTATGAAATTGTACAATAACACAAACAATACCACACCCATGTGAGACACTCCAAACCACACTAGGTGAAAATACATCTAAGGCTTGGAAAAGCAAACCAATGTGTTCCCCTTTTAACCTAAAAGTAGGGGATACTTTTTCCATGAAGGGCAAGAGGGTTTATGGGGCATATTATCAAGACAGGCGATAATGGGCTTGATAATATGCTCTATGGAATTCCAATTGAAGCTCAGGTTAGATGTCCTTCACATCTAACATGGGCTTCAATTGGAATTCCATAGAGCATATTATCAAGCCCATTATTGCCGTTTTAGCGGCAGTTTTCTGCCGCTAAAGCGGCGATAATTTTATCGCCTGTCTTGATAATATGCACCTATATTCTTGCTGTCATAATCCATTTTAAAAAGAGGAGATAAATTGTGTCGGAGCAGTTAGATTTTGTAGTTAAAAAGAAATTGTTAATCACTTTTTGTGATGTTCTGGCGGCGATAAGCCCCTTGCCTTATTTACAAGGCAGCGTTAAACCACTTAGCGTGGCTTAATGCCGCCTTGTGAATAAGGCCCCCTTTCACGCTACAATTAGCGTGAAAAGGGTGGGCAATAGGTGTTGCAGTGGGCGCTCCGCTACAGCACCCATTGCTTTTTGACGCTGCCCCCTATTTACAAGGGTGGCATAAACAGGAGGCAGCACCAAAAATGAGACCATTCTGCAGCACACATAGAAACAGCAGATCTCCACTAGTGATTGCTCATGAGCAGGAAGGTGTCCTTTCCTGCACACAAACAATCATAAAAAAATGGCGAGTTGCAACTTCTAAGCCTGCTGCATAAAGCAGCACACATGGAAGTTGCAAATCGCCTTTACTGATTGTTTAAGTGCAGGAAGGGAAACCTTCCTGCACATGAACAATCATTCCCGGCAACGATGGTGCAAGGGTGCCTGCATTGGCGTTCGGCAGCTAAATTTTGCACCAGAGTTAGGGTAAATGCAGGGGTGTGCCTCATTCTTGTAAATACGGTGCATCCCTGCATTTTCTGAATGGCGCAGTGCGATGTTAGAAATTTTGGTTTAACCAGTGGGGGCCGGCACAGGTAAGAGTGCTGTGGCGGTGGGGCGGGGTGGGGTGATGGGGATAGTCAACAGCAAGGTAAGTGGTTTTATTTTTTTTTTAAATTTAATCTTACCTCTGCCATTGACTGTCGACTCCCCCCCACCCCACCCTGCCACTCTTACCTGTGACGTCCGCCACTGGGCTTAACGCCGTGCTCCGCCATTCTCTTGTAAATATGCCCCCATGTATGTTACGGTGCTGACATGATATTTGAAAGGGGTGAATTGCAAGCCTGGCATTACTGTCATGGTGCCACTTCTCACCTTTCCCCTTTGCAACAACATTTTGACAACAGTAATGGGCCATTTACTTACCACTAATCTTCTCTGCACCAGCATCATGAGACACAAACGAACCTGGCTCAGCAAGCAGCAAAAATCAGTTTGTTTTTTTTGTCTTTCATTCACCCCAAAAGAGGTGCCTATCAAACCCTTCACGTCCCAACCGCTTCCTGCCTTCAGTACCCGATGAGTATTTGCCTATACGGTATACTCCTACGAACTGGATTACCCTTTCTGTAGAATTTATTGTTTAAAAAAATCAGCACAAATGTGTATTTAGCTGTGTTGTCGTTTTTAGAAGAACCCATTATTCTTTCATTAGAAAGTATAAATGTTATCCCAGAGTGGATATTCAAAACAAACCTGTGACGTACCGATAATATTAACAAGATAAAAAAATAGTGCAAAGCGCATACTATTTATTAAGACATCCATCATTCCTAGCCACTATTTCTTCGCCGCTTTTATCGTGAACTGTCGCTAGGTGGCAGAATTCGCTCAAAATTGAATATCGTCCTAACTACGTTTTGAAATCTGAGCCCGAGAAGCAAATTTCAATCATGCTAGATTTAATATTACATTTTGTAATAATAATTAGGAACGAGTGAAATTTAACTAACAATGGAGTTACGAAGGACCATGCGTCAAACATTTGCACTGAGTGGATATCCTCAAATACCTATCGCAATACTATAAAAATAAGGTGATACGTGTGATATTTTTATGACAAAGGAGGGAAATAATGCAAATGAATTTGCTTTTGTGCTATTAAGGGCAAAAAATTAATTGAAAAAACTTTGGGGCAGATTTATATCAGACTTGCGCCACTTTTACGCCGCCGTTGCGTCACTTTTGTGACGCAGCGGCGGCGTAAACCCTGCGCCATGTTGCGCCCCATTTACATCGTGACGCATCTATGGAGATGCGTCACGGTGTAAAGCCCTGCGCCACATGAAACCTGCGTCAGGTTTCATGTGGGCGTTTCTACTCTGGGGGAGGGGGGCGTTCCGTCGCAGGAACGCCCCTGAAAAGTGACTCAGTGAAATCTATAAGATTTCACTGAGTCACTTTCCCAACGCTGATTCGTCAAAACCCTGCGCCTACTTGAAGCAGGCCTAAGGCTTGACGCACCATGTTAGGGATAGGGTAGGTTGGAACAGTGCTGGAGTTGCGTCGCGCTTGCGACGCAACTTCAGCACTGCGCCAACCTTACGCCGGCAGATGCGTCACGTATCTGCTTTTCCTTGCGCCACGATGCACAGCATTGTAAATGCGGCGCATCTGCGGTGGCGCAAGGGCAAACTTGCGTGACGCATCTTCCCTGGCGCATCCATGCTGATTTGCAGGGATGCGCCAGGGAACATAAATCTGCCCCTTTGGGTGTACTTATAAACCGTCCCATTTTTGTAGGGAAAAGGCCAGTTGTCTGACTCAGCCGTGAACCTTGTGAAATTCTTTAAGAAATCAAGCTGCTTTAAGTAAATGTATTTAACAATGAAGGGTCAGATTTACAAACCCTTGCGTCACTTTTGCACCGTCGTTGCATCACCTTCGTGACGCAGCGGCAGCGTAAAAGTTGCGGCCCATTTACAACGTGACGCATCTAGCGAGATGCGTCACGTTGTGAAGCCCTGCGCCACATTAAACCTGCGTCAGGTTTAATGTATGCAGGGTGGGCGTTCCGTCGCAGGAAGCCCCATAAAAGCGACGCAGTGAAATCTACAAGATTTCACTGAGTCACTTTTACGTCCATGCTGCGTCAAAACCCTGCGCCTGCTTGAAGCAGGCATAAGGAGTGACGCAGCATGTTAGGCATAGGACGCCCCTGAGCATTGCTGGAGTTGCGTCGTGCTTGCGACACGACTCCAGCAATGCGTGACTTTTCCGTCAACAGATGCGTCAGAATTTCTGACGCATCTGTCAATCCTTGCGCCATGGTGCGCCGTATTGTAAATACGGCGCATCCACGATGACGCAAGGATTTGGCATGTTGGCGCAGGGAAAGTGACGCATCTCTGCAGAGGCGTCACTTTCTTGTAAATCTGCCCCGAATAGTCCTGTGAGTAAAGGTGTGCAACTATCTCATTCATAATTCGATATTCAAAAAGTGACTTATAAAACCATGACTTTGACGTTAGCTTCGACTGCTCCGATCCACATAATTGTGCGGGTAACTGCTCTTTTCGTTCTACATAATTTCCTCTTCATTTGTCTTTAATTTCATCAATTTCGTCTTCATTTGTGTCTGCATTTTACAACAATGTTTTACAACTGTTCTTCATTATTGAGATGTGTACATGCTAGGAGAGTTCATTTCAGTAAGTTTATTAACTGTGTTTAAATTCATGCTCAAGCTTCAGTAAGTTTCACGTATACAAAACTCCACCAATTGTGAAGAAGGTGAGCTCAATCGTTCATCTAATCAGTTCCTTAAATGACTCACATTATCAGAACACTGTGCAGCACACATTTAATCTGTCAGGTAGCCTGCCCACGCACTCATGTAAGCTCCACTCACACAACAAATACCTAGATATTGCAAAACTTCCTCTACACAACAAATATGTTTCACACATCCAAAGAAAGATCCACTCAATTCAACAAACATTCTCTCAATTTTAAGACACACTGGGGCAGATTTACAAGCCCCTTGCGCCACTTTTGCGTCACTTTTAACATGGCAAAAGTGACGCAAAAGTGGCGCAAGGGGCTTGTAAATCTGCCCCCTAGGGGTGTTTGAAACTCCCGTAATTTGCTGTTGCATAATCACCGCAAAATTACGCGAAATGCATCTCACACTCAAAATATTATCCCAACAGTCCGTTTGGTATAAATTCAACTCGAAAATGTAATTTCAATTTGATATCCGGTTGCTTGCATTCAAAGCACAGCTGCTCACATTCAGATTGGTAGTTTGGTGCTCAAAAATTACCCAAACGGTATGCACGGATAAAATTCTATCTGAAATGTTTGTTGACCACACATATTAAAGGAACTGCAGCTTGTGTTCAAAACACTGCCATTCCTGTTCGTATTTGAAGAATCAAGTACAAAAATTACCCGAACGGTCAGCTTGAGCAAAAGAAACCTATCTGAAATGGTAGTTGACGGCCCGTATTAAAGAAACTGCTGCTAACATTCAAAACACTACTGATCACTCTAAAAAAATACCAGAATGGTACATCTTGAGTTACAATTTCTCCCTGAACTGGAGTCTCTGAAACCTGGCTGTGAGGAGGACCCTGGGAGTGACGGTTCTAACATTGATCTACCCAACTGGATACCTTACCATCCTTATGACGAGGGCGATGATACAAGCAACGCAGACTGTCCGATAATGAAGGATCTTTTCCCCGCCCCACAGTATGCCAGGTTTGACCCGGAAGTCGTTCCTCACGGAAGTGGCGGGACCAGCCAGACTAACCAATGGGAAACCACCCGAACAGGTCAGCAGCAGCAGAAAAAGCTGGAAGCCCCCACAGTCGGCGCGCCAGCTGAACGGAAGTCGACAGAGACTAAGACCGAGACTGACGCCGAAGGATCAGAGGAAGCCGTTGGACACGGAGATATCGCCGAAGAGAATCCAGACAAAGACACTGAAGTCCCCGATACTTGGACCAAGGCGTGGTGGATCCCGGAGGACACGCACGAGCCGCCACAACTCAGGAGAGTTGTGGCAGACAGCGGTACGTGAAGGGAACTGGGGGAACAACTGGGGAGCGGGGTGGGTCACTTTGAGGGAGGTACTGAACCCTCTCGACTCTTAACACAAATTCTTCCCTACGGTGCCCTCCACCTACCCACCTTGATAGGACCTATATCCTGCATTTTTGAGTAATCCTCTTTAAAGATCCGTGCATGATGGATCTTAAGTACTCTTCTTATTTGTTTCCCGCTGCACCTTGATAAATCCTTCCCTTGTGTTTCCCCTCAAGAACTCACTCCTGGTAACAGAACCTCTCATGTGGTGTGGTGACAGGTTAGGCTATATAGATACAGGACGTGGACAGTGACCGCTGTTTCTTTTTTCTTTATTTTTGAGCAATTGCTAGCACTCCGGGGATCCAGACCAAAGAGAAGCGCAAGAGGTGCTTGGACCATCCGATAGCCCAACCAAGAAGAACCCTTGGAGTACAATCTATAGAATGTTCTGTGCTTTGCCAACAGAAATACTTTGTTAAAACTTCTTTTCCGTCCTGACATTTAAACCGCACCCTGACCTTTACTGTATGCTGTTACATACCATTATTAAAACCCTACAGCATTGATCCTATACGCCCTCCTCGCTTCTGTTTCCGACTGTCCCTCCGACACTGACAAAATGCCTTAACCTTGGTAGATTTGCATATATTTTATTACACAAAATTACCAAAATTATCAATCAATCAATAAATATGAACTTTATTCGGATAAACACAACATATCCATAAAAGTACAGATAAAATATCATTCAAGAATTAATAAAAATGCAGAAATGTTATACATTTTAAAAATAATTCAATTAACCTGGGTGCATAGAGTTACGCAAACGCACCACCGTTTTTAAAAATGATCCAACTCGCAAACATAGCTCATCATCAATTATAGCTAGCACCATCTCATAAGCCACCTTATAATCAATAATATGTAGAATTTTAAAATATGGGATCAGGAATTTTTTGGTGGGGGCTGAATAGTAGGTACAAAAGAATAAGACATGTAACATTGATTGCTTTTGAGTGTTGTTACAAGGACACAATGGGAGGTCAAAATTGGGAGTAAAACCAATGGGAAATGACAACAAATATTTCATTGTGTCTGTCCTTAGCCTGAAAAGTAAACCCCTTTCCCAACAACTAATTGGTTTTAAAAGATATCTTGGCATAGCAGGGGGCACATTCTCTATCTGCATATATCTAGCATATGAGGTTTTGTTGCACTCAGTTGCTAGTCTTACTTTTTTATATGAAGCATAGAGAGTCTTTTCCAGTGTTTTAATGCTGACAGAGCTATGATCTAAGGGGTTTAGGAAAAGATATTCCATATTCAGGCTACTTAGACTTTTATGGACCCCTGCCAACCACGGTATGTCCATCCCTTTATCACATTTTAAGCAATCTAAAATTATCTCCCTTGTCAAGTGTGCGGCAGGATTTTTCCAAATTCTTAACCAAAACAGAGTTGGGCGGGCCTTAATAAAATCCTCTATGTAGGGTAGGTGGAGTTCTCTATGGCCAGCATACGTAGAGGATAAAAATGGTGCGCCCAAAATTTTGCGGCAGAATCTGTTCTCTTCACGCTGGATGGGCGTGCTGGCCGTGTTCCCCCAAACCTCCGCCCCACATGTTGCAGTTGGTGTACATTGCAATCTATAGATTTTAATAATGGAAGACACTATCTCTATATTCCTTGGCTTGGGTAGCCCTAGTATAGTATTAATAGAGTTAATGAATTTTCGTTTACAGTGGGCTACATGGTCATTCCATAATCCATTCGATGCAAATATCAGGCCAAGATACGGGAAAGTGCAAGTGCTTAATAGTTGATTAGAGTTTATGGTGATTGTGAGATTAGAATATTTCTTGGACCCACACGACATTAAAAATGATTTTTTTAAATTAGTGCATAAATCCAAAGTTGCCTTAAACTTTACAAAGTCCTGGACCAAGGCACGTAAAGCTTTGGGAGTACGCCCCATTAGAACTGCATCGTCAGCATATAGCAATGCAGGAATTTTATTTCCACCAATAGTTGGGACGTCTTTAGTTGAGATCAGCAAGGATTTAGTTAAGTCGTTGATATATAAAATAAATAGGAGGGGGGCCAGTACACAGCCCTGTCTGACCCCCCTACCTACTTCGATGGCTTTGGAGATCTCACCATTCATGCTAATGCGCACCCTAGCTTTTAGGTCTTTGTGTAGGTATGCCAAAAAAGAGACTAACGAATCATCTAACCCGAGATTCAACAGGGTTAGCCACAGCCGTGATCTATTTACAAAGTCAAAGGCTGATGTGAGATCCATGAATGCCAGGTACACAGGAGCTTTCTTGGATACATTATATTTACTAATAATCAAATTAAGGTTAAGGCACTGTTCCACAGTGCCAACCTTACTCCTGAATCCCAACCGACATGGGTGTAAAACCTGGCATTCCTCTGCCCATGACTTAATCCTATTGAACAGCACCCTTCCCAAAATTTTCAGAGTGTTGTCAATCAACGATATTGGCCTGTAACAGCTCGGATTTGACCGGTCACCCTTCTTGAAAATTGGAACTATGGTGCTACAAAACCAAGTTTCAGGGATAGATGAGTTCGTCAGATTATTAAAAACATTTGTAAGTAATGGTGCCCAGAACTCGGGATAACTCTTAATAAGGTCAATCGGAAGACCGTCTGGACCGGGAGCTTTACCTCCCAGACTTTGAGTAATAGCTTCTTCAACTTCAGATAATTCAATCTGAATCTCGGCGGTGCATATAAACTCCTTATTGGGTTCACAAATGTCTGGGGTGGCATAGATTTTACTAAAATGAGCCTCCCAGGACTCACTAGAGATATTACAGCTAATTGGTGTGGATGTATTTCCCACAAGTTTCACGTCTTTAACAGCCCTCCAAAAGTTCTTACCGTTTTTTAATGCGTTTGCACGCACAAGATTAGTCCAGTGATCATTAATGATCTTCTCTTTCCTATGTACGATAGCATTCTTGTAGTTTCTCCTCAGTAACGACACGAGGGAACTATCTCTGGGTTTACTTACAAGTGCCTTTCTCAGTGCTCTGTTAGCCGCAGAACAATCAGCGTTAAACCAGCCTGGATCCAAATTAATGTTTCTTATTGGCTTGGACAGTATGTTTTTAATACCAAAACAGAGTTCTGAGAAGGCATCGACTACCACTGTGTTATATTCAGTATGTGACAAACAGGTATTGACCAAGTTCAGATGAAGTTTAATCATTGTTTGAAATAATACATTATTATCAATACCGGGCCACACAAGTTTGAGATTATCAGTTGTTGTCATTAGGTCACTTGCCCCATACGTACAATCGTACGTTGGACGGCGTGAAAAGCCTAAGATAGTGCTAATAGGGTTGTGGTCACCTTGTATTGTTGGAATTACCTCAGCCTTTACCACGTGGCTTACAAGGGGAGCAGTTATAAAGACCTGGGGCCCGATTCACAGAATTAACTTAAGACTAAATCCTAAACTTACTACTTTGTGGTATTCACAGAATGCACTTACTACTTTTGGTATTCACAGAATGCACTTACTACTTATGGTATTCACAGAATGGATTTACGACTACTAACTTTACGTCCGCACTCGGGCCGGAAATTCCGGCCCGGAGGCGGAGCTTCCGGGCCAGAGGCGGGGCTTCTGGCCCGGAGGTAGAGCTTCCGGGCCGGAGGCGGACCTTCCAGGCCGGAGGTGGAGATTTCAGCAATGGCTAAATCTCCGCCACCGGCCGGAATCCCCACCTCCGGGCCGGAAGCTCTGCCTCCGGCCCGGAAGCCCCGCCTCCGGGCCGGAAGCTCCGCCTCCGGGCCGGAATTTCCGGCCCGAGTGCGGACGTAAAGTTAGTAGTCGTAAATCCATTCTGTGAATACCATAAGTAGTAAGTGCATTCTGTGAATACCAAAAGTAGTAAGTGCATTCTGTGAATACCACAAAGTAGTACGTTTAGGATTTAGTCTTAAGTTAATTCTGTGAATCGGGCCCCTCATCAATAGTGGAGGTTGAACCTTGGCTTCTAAAAGTTGGTACTATACATCCATCAGTGAGGGTGGGAGCTGCAATCTCCATAACATCTAAGAAATTATGCGAATTTAGGAGATTCACTAGCTGCTCTCCTCTCTTACTTAGTGGGCCAATAGTGGTAGGCCAAATAGCCGAGTTAATATCTCTTGGAATTTTGACATTAAAATCACCACCTAAACATATACCTTTGGTTAGGGCACCACAATCTTTTTCTAATTTTGAAATAAAATCGAACAACTTGGAAAAGTTCATATTGGGAAAAGTTTTAAAATCATTGTTATAGAAGTTAATCAGGTACAGTGAAGCCCCCCATGTATAAAGGGATACTTGAAATGTATCGCTGTTTGTGTGTACAATTCTAGTGCGACCGCCTGCCTTGATATTTATCCAAGTAGAAAGGTCGCCAGCGGGCCTTCCTAATATAGGGATGGGGGACAGAATATTAAAGCATTCAAAACCCTCCATAGACAGCTCCTGGGTCGCCCAGGTCTCCTGGAACATTACAATGTCCTGGCTACTTATTAGCTCCTTCCAATCTGGTAAATTTAACTTAGATGCCAGACCGGCAACATTCCAACTCAAGATTTTAAGTGTCAGGTCTTCATTCATTGTGGTTGATGTGTCCAATTTACTAGGCTGAACACATTTATCAGTCGGTGCCAATACTGATGCATCACTCAATACTTCACTCATTAACAGAGTGGGCAGTCAATCTTGACAATCCAAACCTGATAAAGATGTAAATCTGTTGGAAGTTAAAGTGAAATTATGCGGGTTGGGGCAGGATGCTTCAAATGTGGGTTTATAAAAATAGCCTAAGGGTAATGCCCATATACTAGTACTATGGTTAGTCTGCTCCATCTGTGGTGATAATATGGTTTTCGCCACTGATTGCCTGCGGAAGTTGATGATTATACAGTCCCCTTTAATAGATTTAGGAGATGTTCCCAGCCAACCCACACGCCGTACCATAATGATGCTCTCAATTAAGGATGGCCTGAATCTCTTGTGTTTAGAGAGCCAGTCGACGCATTTGCTCCCAGGATTCAATCTGATCTTTCCTTAAGGGGGGGACGCCGGCTAAAACCACAACATATGGGCAGGCCTCCGGGGTAGGTTTAACACCACATTATTACCCTCGGTGAGAGTCTTAGGGATTGGATCAGTGTCAACATCTTCTTGTATATTAACCATACTATCACCACAGTGTAAGGGAATAGGTGCATTAGTGAGGGTTGTCATGTTATTTGTCGAATTAACGTTATAAGGTCTGGTCATGTATTCCAATGAGCTTTTTGCCCCCATGGTGCCCTTCTTATCAAGGCATAAACGGATTTTATTGCATGTCACACAATCAGTAACTCTCAAATTTGGATTAGATGGGGCAAGGGTATTTTGGTGAGTAGTAGGAATATTAATAGTAGGTACATTTTGAGCCGACTGTCTAACACTGATTGAATCAGGTACCTTAGGGTCAGCTCGAAAGACAGCATTCATAGTCTGAGGTGCAGACTGTGCATTTTGTGCGGACTGAACATCAGAAATACAATCTTTCAACGTAGAGAGGAAATTGTTGAGTAAAGGCTTAACACAGTCGGTAATAATGTTAATCAAATTATTAATATCAATTGCCCTGGTGTGATTATCATTATCCATAAAAGGAAACAGAAAATCAGTCTCAGTCTGAGTTCCAATTGATTGAGGGCATGGTTCGATCGGTGGGGCATGCACAAGGGCCTCGACAGATGTTTGGTTGGAGGATGAGCGAAACCATGAGTTTAAAGTTGTACGGGTGGAACAAGGGCGAGTTGGTTGTTTTCTTTTCCTGTCAAATTGACTTTCCTGGTTTTCTCTTACGTTTTGCCCCTAAAAGTGGGTCATTAGGTGTTGCAAAATTTGGTTCAGGTTGGTCTAAAGTGATTACATCACAAATCTCTTCACAAGCCAAAACAGGAGCATCCGGAGCGCTTGTGATTAAGTCAGTCATTTCAACAATTGGTCCTTAAGATTGCATAGATTGCCCTAAACCAAGGGATAGACGCCTCTAGGTGAGCTCGATCTCATTGCTCACGATGCTGACGGCTCTTTCCAGCATATTCGCAATACTCGTTGTAGCCGATTTAGTAACTGGTGGAATAGTGCGCCTCCCCATGATTACTATGATGATAAAAAAGCTACACAGAAAATGTAAAGGGAGGGCAATAGCTTTCGCTCACCTGTACAATAGCCTCTGGAATAATCAAAACGAAAGAGTAGTGGCCCAGTCCAGTCTCCTCCGGGCGCTGACGGGCAAGGACGGGCCCGCCCTTGGCTCGGGCTTGGCCCGGGCGTCGCCCGCGCGCGTCCCGCGCTACGGTGTTTTTGGGCGCTTTTATAGCGCGAGTGCAGCTAAAGCTCCTCCCTCCAGATGGCAGTGGCTTCTGGGACAGGTAGTCCCCTCGTGGCAGCAACAGCGTTCAGGCAGTCAGAGCGTCCCGCGCTGCGGTGTTTTTGGGCGCTTTTATAGCGCGAGTGCAGCTAAAGCTCCTCCATTCAGATGGCAGTGGCTTCTGGGACAGGTAGTCCCCTCGTGGCAGCAACAGCGTTCAGGCAGTCAGGGCGTCCCACGCTGCGGTGTTTTTGGGCGCTTTTATAGCGCGAGTGCAGCTAAAGCTCCTCCCTCCAGATGGCAGTCGCTTCTGGGACAGGTAGTCCCCTCGTGGCAGCAACAGCGTTCAGGCAGTCAGAGCGTCCCACGCTGCGGTGTTTTTGGGCGCTTTTATAGCGCGAGTGCAGCTAAAGCACCTCCCTCCAGATGGCAGTGGCTTCTGGGACAGGTAGTCCCCTCGTGGCAGCAACAGATTTCAGGCAGTCAGAGCGTCCCACGCTGCGGTGTTTTTGGGCGCTTTTATAGCGCGAGTGCAGCTAAAGCTCCTCCCTTCAGATGGCAGTGGCTTCTGGGACAGGTAGTCCCCTCGTGGCAGCAACAGAGTTCAGGCAGTCAGAGCGTCCCGCGCTGCGGTGTTTTTGGGCGCTTTTATAGCGCGAGTGCAGCTAAAGCTCCTCCCTCCAGATGGCAGTGGCTTCTGGGATAGGTAGTCCCCTCGTGGCAGCAACAGCGTTCAGGCAGTCAGAGCGTCCCCAAAATTATGCCATGGTAATATCAGTAAATGCTCACTCCTCTCAGATCACATCACTCATAAAAGACAACAAAAATGGCGTGACTTGCACCAATAAATCATGGTTGACCTACATCACAGTTGCTACTATTGACTCACTGGTACCAGCAGGACAGGACATCATGAGAGCAGACAGATCTACTAATACTGGTTGCTTTCTATGAATCATTTGTAGAAACTTGATAATCTACGAACAAATGCTAACTGGTAATCAACTTTTGAATGCCTAAAAGCATCAATCACAATATTACCACCCAGTACAACCTACCTACACCAGATTTATCGGCCACCAAAACTCAAGGCCTACTTCATTGAGTAATTAATTGAATACATTACCCTAACTAAATGTTATCACACATTAATGTTTATATCGGTGATTTTAACACGGAATAGCGAAATTAATTATTGAAATTATTTAGGGACTTAGAGGTGCTGTACAAACTACACAACTTGAAACAATTAACATCTAAACCAAACCCTACAAAAAAAGGGGTATCCCAGACTTATGGTTATATTTACAATGGAAGTGACGGAGCGAGGCTTAATCCTTCTTAGCTTAACACCCTGCTCCGCCACTTTTGAAATCAGGGCTGCACTATATTTACAACAATATAGTGCAGCCCTGCGTTTTCCCCCACGCTAGTGCTAAATTTAGCTGCCTCGTGCCAACGCAGGCACCTTTGCACCATAGTGCACGGGTGTCTGCGTTGCAGGGGAAGATTGTTTATGTGCAGGAAGGTGTCTCTTCCTGCACATAAACAATCTTTAAATGGCATTTTGTAACTTCTATGTGTACTGCTTATTGCAACACACATAGAAGATGCAAAACTTCATTTTTTAAATGATTTTTTATGTGCAGGAAGGGATACCTTCCTGTACATAAACAATTAATAGCGTTTTGTACCTCCATATGTGCTGCACAATGCAGCACATATGGAAACAGCAAAAACGAGGAGAAATTAAACATTTCTTATTGGTTCTCCATGTTAAGACCAGGTTTTCCCTGGTCTTAATTCTGGCACTTCCCCATAGTTATGCCACCCTTGTAAATATGGGGCAGCGTTAAAATCAATAGGTGTTGCGGTGGAACACACACCACAACACCCATTGTCCGCCCCTTTAAAGCTAAGTATAGCGTGAAATTAGGTTTTATTTACAAGGCAGTGTTAAATCAATTTAAGTGGCTTAACGCTGCCTTGAAAATAAAGTGAAGCTCCTGTTGCCACAACAACATCCAAAAAAGTGACGTTGTGGTGGCGAAAGGGGCTTCTAAATATGCCCTTTAGTTTCTGAAAAATATTAGCTGCCATTCACCAACTGAGACAGATTGGCCTGACCACTTTTCCATACCCTTTTCAATCGGCACAAAGAAATCACCTCATCAACAAAGTATTCAAAATTAGAAAACTTGGATACGTCTGAAGAAGAACATACATCGATTCTCAATAAAGATTCACCTCTCTCCAAAAACAAACACTTTGGGCCCGAAGATGACATTGAGCAGCTAGTTACTGATTACCAAATTCAAATAGAAGAGTATGTCAAGACGATTTCATGAGGGCACTGAAATACATAAACCTGATACTCAGCCAATATTGGTTAGAAAAAGAACTCCCCATGCTATGGCGAAAAGTCAGAATCATAAAAAAACTTGTTTGTGGATAAAGCAAATACTACCATGTCAAAGCTAAAGAAAACAGAAACAATTTCACCTGACTAACTATTTCAGAGACCCAGCCCTTGCAAATACATAAAAGCAAACACCCACTGGTTTGTTCCATGCTGGCAGGACTTTATCAATACCTCCTTAAAACAAGGCACATTTTTAAGTTAAATGAGCATATAACACTGATTTTAAAGAAGTCAAATGCCAACTCAGAAGTCCTAGCTGTAGGGTCCTCCCCAGCCTGGGTACCTGCACAGTACTACACAACACACAGAGCTCAGTTATACATGTCTTTATTCGTCTGCTTGTAACTGCAAACTCAACATTCTGAACCAGTCTCTAGTGCATTCCGCTCTAACACTTACGTCACAGTTCTTCAGAGTCCAGCTGGAGCCTAAAGGGTTCCATCATTTCTAATTCACAAGACACTACATCTCCCCTTCTGTTAAATAAAAAAATCACAATTTGTTTGCAAAATATTTATATTGATAGACATATACATTCAAATCTCTTCAATCAATATTCTTGGTGCTTTAATTGTTTTACCTGATTTCATTCTGGGAAACTTGGAGTTGTCATCATTGGTATTCAGTATCTGCGTCAACAGTGTAGGAGCTACAGTGGTTGCTGATGTTTCAGAACCAGTCTCTCTTTCAACTATTAGATCTAATGAACGATTGATTAAGTGCCTGAAAGGATAATAGTCTCGGGCAATAGACTTCCCAGGGCCCTAGGCATACACTATATGCTCCTTAGTAGACACCACTTGGAAAGGTTTTGCATCAAAAGGAATATCATATTTTCTTTTCTGCATTTGTCGCACAAGTACTGGATCTCCTCTCTTAAAGATGATGTTTTTCGCATTTTTTCTTTTGTCAGCATATGCTGTCATCTTTTGTTTGTTAAACAGTCCTCCTCATGAGTTGCCGTCTCATCTTTCTTTCTCTGATTGGTCCATTGAGGTAACTTGGTGTTTATTGCTCTTCTGAACATCAAAGTCGCAGGACTTTCACCTGTGGTCGAGTGGGATGTTG
Source organism: Triturus cristatus (assembly GCF_964204655.1). NCBI lineage: Eukaryota > Metazoa > Chordata > Amphibia > Caudata > Salamandridae > Triturus > Triturus cristatus. Next base: position 191,644,698 of record NC_140588.1, read on the forward strand.
AACGATAAGCTCTTAAGATAGAATTCAATACAGCTTTCACATTGAGCTTCTCAAGAGTGGCACGCCGCACTGCTTTCTTTAGCATACTCATAAAACTTTCAACAACTCTGCTGACTTGTGGCCACAGAGGTGTGCTGTTTTGATACTTTATCTTAAAATGCTCCAAGAAATCTCTGAACTGTTGACTACTGAAAGAAGGGCCATTGTCAGACTTCACTATGGCTGGAACATCCCATATTCCAAAGATGCCATCTAGTCTTTCAATGACTCGTTCTTGAGTTATAGATGAAAGACCTTCAATTAGTGAAATTGTGAGTATATATCCATAATCACCAATAGATGATGTCCTTTATCAAGTGGACTGAAAAAGTCAATGGCTATTCTATCCCATGCATGCGTCAGGAGTTTTGACATATTGACATAGTCAAGGTGTGGTGAATAGTTTTTGTAGAAAGGCAGTAGCAGAAAGTGACAGCCATTTAGTTCCTTCTCAACCCTGTCATCAAGGTAAGGAAACCAGACTAGGTTTTGGAGAGCTCATTTTGTGGCATCAGTTCTACTATGTACTTCACAGGCTACCTCAATTATTTTCTGTCTTAGATTTTCCGGAATAAGGATTCTTGACCCTTGTAATATAAGTCCCTCTTGAGTTATGGACACTTCATTCTTGACATTTTTGTATTCCTGATATTAACCATCACTGGTGATTTGTCAACTGTGTTGGATCCATGGCTGATGTGTAATTATATCCTTCAACTTCAACATGTCACTATCATGGCAGTGATCATCTGGGCTAATGAAATGGCAGCTGGTGTGCTTGAGTTTACAATGAAGTTGATATAGGCCTTAGTCAACTTGGATGGAGTACCGTGAAATTGTATAGGCACTCTAGAAAAGTAGTCAGCAGGGTTTTGATCCTTGCCTGGATGATGCACAATGGTAAGCTGTTTGAAGATGATTTAGAGGACGATCAACTTCATTCAGTGTCGATTTGTAGAGACGATGTCATCACTTGGCCTTTTGGGTGTGTGCTGAGCGTTGATTCTGGAATGCTATAGTTGCCATTTTGTCCTCGAATGGTGACTCCCTTACTTTTTCCTTCCCTTTGCACATCGTCAAGGGTTCTCCTTCCCACAGCCTTTAGATATCTGTCCAAGAGCAGGACATTTACCTGCGTGTGGAAAAGAATATCCACATTTAAAACACAACTTCTTTTTACGTATACACATCACTTTGTGTCCTTCAGTCTTTTGTTTTGGCTTACCTTTCACACTCATGACGGATTCGTTCTAGGAACCTTTGGCCTCCATGTCAGCAGCTTGTCTATCAGCATGCTTTTCAGCTCTAGCAGCCATTAACCCTTGCTCCAGAATAAGAGTTTCTCTCAACATTTGTCATCTGAATTAATTGGACAAGCATCCATTGATAACTCTCAGACGCATAGCTTCTTTATCATTAAATTAATTGAACTTAAAATGTTTGATGAGTGTGTTGAGTCTCTACACAAATTAATCAGTGGTTTCATCAACTTTCTTGTGTTCCTGGTTGAAGATGTAATATTTGCAATCAACATTTGGCATTGGAATAAACTTGAGATTCAATACTTCCTTAAGATGATGATATGTGACTTCTTCATCAATATCGGGGCATTCTATTTCTGACTTCTTTTACACCATCACCAGCAAGATTTTTGAGATACTTGACAATCTATTTGTTATTAGTCTCTTCCAGTGCACGATGAAATCATCAAGTTTCTCGATCCTAGCAAGTTTCTCCTTCCTGCACAAAAACAATCTCCCCACGACACAGGCATCCTTGCACCATGGTGCAAGGGTGCCTGCGCCGGTGCATGGCTGCAGTTTGTGCGCCAGCTTAGGGGAGAGCACAGGAATGCGACATATTATTGTAAATATGTCGCATTTCTGTGCTTCGGAAGTGCCGCAGCGTGGCACAGCCAAAGGGCTTGCTGTGCCACGCTGCGGCACTTCCTTGTGTATCTGGACCCTTTTCTTGCTCCATTACCCATGCACATTTGCTATTCAGCATGAGTAATCTAGTGGGTGGTTCTGCATTAGCCACAAAGCTGCTCACAAACCTGTTACACAATTCACATAAAAATCATTGAATGTCATCCCTTCCTCCATGTTGGTGGGTTCACGGGGCCCCATTCATCCCTTTCAGCAAAGCACCATGAGGATTTATACCATCTTTTGAACTACTTGACCTAAATATTACACCTGTGACACACCCAACTCACACCACTCCTGACACAATCTGAGCCTATTCTCTCTTAATTTTAGGAACCCCTCTGGATTCTTCCAGCAACATTTTGTGAAATGTTTGATAATTATGTGAAATGCAAGTCTGCCATTTCACACTGTATTTTAGCCTGCTATGTGGCCTTGTGGCACTTTTTGACACAAGTATGCATTTCACGCACAAAACAGCGCAAAAAACAAAAGCACCGCGGACGGTGCAGTCTCTATAAAGTTTTACTCCGATTGGTACTTAATTACACAAAGTAGAGAAATAGAGGAATTCAGGGAGTTTTGCCTTAACCAGCCTAATGCAACATTTCTTTTTTTTTTTTTGTTTGAAAATGCTTTATTTAGAAAAAAAAAAATTAGAAAGAAAAACGAGATACAGATCATTCAAATAACATTGTCCATGTCGAATTCAAAAAGGAAAAACAATAGATCGATACTCGCTAACAAAAGGAACATAAAAAGCATTTTGTAAAAAGTTTTTAGACAAAGAAAAAAGAGGGGAAAGAGAGAAGAGAGAAGGAAAGAGGAAAGGAGGGAAGGGAAAAAGAATAGGTAGAAGGCGTTATAAAAAGAGTAGGAAGAAGATCAGGCAAGAGAATACGTAATAGAAGAAAGAGCAAAAAGGCCTAGGATAGGGAATATGTAAAGGCAGGAGAAATAGAAGTAAACGGAAAAAATAGAAGAAAGATAGAAGAAGAAGGACAGAGAAAGAAGCGCTCATGGAGGTTTAAAATTCTCAGAGGATAGAGGAGAGATACGTTTCAGAGCCATGCGGTCAAGATACATTGTGAGAGGCAACCAAAATAAATCTCTATTGAGGGTAGGGGTGGAGGCAGCAGCAAAGCGCACATCAAGCCTATGGTAATGACAGAGCGAGTTCCACCAACATTGTATAGAGAGTTTGTTAAGATCCTTCCAGTTAAAAGATATGTGCTGAAAAGCCAGAGCAAGCATAAGATCTAATAGACCAGAGGAGTGTGGAGGAATATCTAAAGTGTCAGAGAGACTACCTAAAAAGAGAAGAGGGATAGAGTAGGGAGTAGAGATGGAAAATAGACGGGAGACATAAGACCACACCTGACCCCAGAGTATAACAACAGGAGGGCAAAGAAAGAGTAGGTGAAAAAGATCAGCATTAGGGGAGGCACAGGTCCAACAATTAGAATCTTTATCAAGAGAAAAGCGAGAAATAGAAACTGGAGAAAGATACAATCTACGGTATAGTAAAAACATAGATTGAGTCAGGGAGGCAGAGCGAGCGATCTTTAAAGACCTGGACCAAACTTTATCCCAAAGAGCTGTAGACCAATCACAGCCCAGATCCGACTCCCAGGCACATTCCAATTTAGATTTCGGACGGTTCGGATTGGGAGAGGAGAAAAACTTATAAATAAGGGAGGCTTTGGGAAGAGTAGACAAAATCTGAAGAAGGGGGGAGCGAGGTATGGGAGCTGACGAGGAAGGAAGGGAGTAATAAACATCAAGTATAAGGGTCATGAGGACAGTGAATCTGTGGAAAAAAGATTGCGGGCAGTGAAACAAAAGTCGGAATCGAGGAAACGAGCATGGGAGAAAACCATCAAAGAGTTGGTTAACCCATACCAGACCCTTTGATCTCCACGCATTCCAGCAAATAGGGCGATTGTTTAGGAGAATGAGCGAGTTATACCAGATAGGGGAGGTTAAAAAGGATTCACGAGTGATAGAATCAGGACGGACCAAAGCATATAGCAGGGAGGAAGTGTGCTTAAACAAGGGGAGAGGAGTGGTTAAGTTCTTAGCAGAAAAGTGAACAACTTCAGATAAAGAGAACGGAGAAAGCAATGAACGCTCAATAGAGAGCCAAAGAGGAGCAAGAGGAGAAGATGTCAGAGAAAGCCAATTAGAGGCTTGACGGAGAGAAAATGACTCATGATAGAGACGGAAATCCGGAAAATTGACACCACCATTCGATTTTGGTTTACGAAGAGCAACTAGAGCAACCCTCGATTTTTTATTATTCCAAAGAAACTTAGAAAGACAGGAGTCAATGCGTTTGAAATAAATATCAGGAATATGTATGGGAAGCATGGAAAGAATGTATATAAGAATGGGGGATATCATCATTTTAATGGAGTCCAACCGACCCCACCATGAGAGAAAGAGAGGATTCCAAGAAGATAACAATTTATCAATACAGGATAGTACAATAGACATATTCAATCGAATGGATGAAGAAATGGAGTTAGAAAACCATACTCCGAGATATTTGATTTTAGAAGAATTCCATGCAAAGCCAGTGGCAGAGAACTGATGAGGGAGACAAAATTTGGTGAGAGGGAGAATCTCAGTTTTGTCAGAATTGATCTTGTAACCAGAGACTTGCAAAAAGGAATTAAACTCGAGTAATAAGGCAGGAATGGATTTTTCAGGATCAGAAATAAATAAGAGAATGTCGTCTGCATATGCAGAGAGCTTCAAATGGGACTTGCCATAAGGAAAACCAGAAATAGATGTGTTATTCCTAATAGACGTAAGAAATGGTTCTAAGACCAGAACAAAAAGTAGTGGGGACAAAGGGCAGCCTTGACGAACACCACGTTGGAGGGGAAAATAAGGGGATAAACGACCATTAACTAAAACAGACGCCTTGGGAGCAGAATAAAGTAGAGAAATAAGAGAAATAAAATTAGGGCCAAAGCCGTGCCACCGCAAGGCGGCAAACAAAAAGGACCAGTCCACTCTGTCAAACGCTTTCTCAGCATCGACCGAGATGGCAGCTAAAGGGACGGAGAGAGAAGGTACTTTATTTAGGACATTGAGAAAAAGGCGGGAATTATCCGAGGTAAGTCTGCCCCTAACAAAACCACACTGTTCCTTGCCAATAAGATGGGGGAGAAGAGGATCTAAACGTAAGGCAAAAAGTTTAGCGAATAGTTTGTAGTCCACATTAACTAAGGATATTGGTCGGTAGTTTTTACAGAATTGGGGGTCGCGACCATCCTTGGGTATAAGGCAGATCGTGGCCTCGTGAAAAGTACCAGCAGCTGTGCCGGAGATAAAGAAGGACTGGAAAAGTGAGAGAAGTTTAGGGAGCAGAAGGTCTGAGAAATGCAAAAAGAATTCCACAGAAAAGCCATCAGGACCCGGGGATTTACCTTTAGTTAGAGTCTTTAAAGCGCTTTCAAGTTCGGAAATAGAGAGATCATGCTCAAGACTAGGGAAGTTGAGATGAGAAGTGGAGGGGGCGGGAATGCTATCGAGATAAGACTGAATAAGAGAAATAGGGGGAGGCGATTCCGGAGTATAAAGAGACTGATAGAAAAGTTGGAATTGGGCAAGTATATCCTGTTCTTTGTGTAAGAGGAGATTATCAGTAGAGTAAATCGAATCTATAGAATTACGTTCCCTACGGGACTTAAGATAGTTAGCTAAAAGTTTACACGATTTGTTGCGACCTCCATAGTAACAAGCACTGCTCCGTAGTAAGAATGAAGAGGCATTATCGGTAGTGGTTTTGTTGAAAACAAGTTTGGCACGTATGAGATCCGGTAAAACAGTTTTGTTAGGGGAAGTGTAGAATTTATGCTCTAGGGATTTAATATGAGCCAACAAATCCTTCTGTTTATTAAGGAAGCGTTTCTTTTTCCTCGAGACAAAGTCTATTACAAAACCACGAGCGGTTGCCTTGAAAGATTCCCAGATAACGTAAGGGGCTAAAGAGGGATCGGAGTTGAGCAAAAAGAATTCTGTAGCAAAGGAGAGAAAGGAGGAGGAAAAAAGAGGATCCAATAGAAGAGAATTATTGAAACGCCAACGAGAAGATTTGGGATGTGGAGGGAGAAGATCAAAAACTGTGACAATGGGAGCATGGTCTGAGATAACTATTGGTTCTATAGATGAAGATAGAAGATTTTGAGAAAGAGACTGAGAGAGGAAGATGTAGTCAATCCGAGAGAAAGAGGCATGAGGAGGTGAAAAGAAGGAGTAATCCAGAGTGTCAGGATGGGAAAGTCTCCATGAGTCAATGAGGTGTGCTTTAGAAATAGTGTCTAGAAATTGTGTATGTGATTTGTGAGGAGTAAAGCGGGCAGAGGATTTGCGATCAAGGAACGGATCAACAATTTGATTACAATCCCCTCCCAAGATAAACATGGAATCACTGTATTGAAAACATTTCGAAGTGATTAAAGGCCAAAAATTGCAAACCGGGTGAGTAGGGCCATAAACATTAAATATAGTCAAAGAAACAGAATTGATTAACAACTTAACTAAAACCCATCGGCCTTCAGCATCATTATCCTGAGAGAGAACTTTACATTTGAGCTTCTTATGACACAAAATAGCCACACCATTCTTCTTATTAGATGTAGAAGAGAATAAGACCATTCCCACCCAGCCCCTCTTCAGCTTAAGAGACTCAGCCTCAGAGAGATGAGTCTCTTGTAGAAGAACTAAATCAGGGTTATAAGAAGCTAGATGGGAAAGTACTCTCTGTCTTTAAATAGGGTTAACAAAACCTTTCACATTCCATGAAATAACTTTGAATTAAAGACAGTAAAGTTTTGAGAAACAAAGAAAAGCCATAAATACAAAAAGGACATAAAAAGTGCAAAGCGATAAGTGAGAGAAGAGAACAAGACAAAAAGAGAATCGAGAGATACAATAAGAGAGAGGGAAGGAAGGGAGGGGAAAGGACAAGAGAGAAGAAATACAAGAAGAGGCAGTACAAATCCAAAAGAAAAAATAGGAGACAAAATTGAATAAAAATGAGAAGTGAAGCAAAATGAAAAGGAGAGAAGGGGAAGGACAAGAGGAAAAAAGTACAAGAAGAGACAGTACATATCCAAAAAGGACGACTGAGAGAAACATACCTGAGGGGGACATAAAGAGAGATGACGGGGTTGTTGATGGATTCAACAAGATTGACCACCCGAAAACAGGAGAACAAGCCAAGTCAGGACGAAGGATGAATGGGACGAACTTTACGGGATGAAGAGGGATACACCCATCCATCTAAATAGGGGAGGGAAATGGTACAAACAGTTATACTGAAGGAGATAATGATAAAGAACAAGAAGACAGTTCCAATATGTAAACAGGAAGTGCCACAAAACAAACTTAAAGAACCATAAGAAACATGCCAAAATTACAACAGTCAGAAGCCATTACGACAATAATGTCTGAGGAACCTGTAAGAGAAAACCTGCAAGAGAAAAAATAAGGTTAAGTAAAGTTAAGCACTCAGCCAGTAGCAGAAGTGGAGGTATCCATGCCAGCAGAGGTTTGGATATGAATAAAGTTCTTGAGTTCAGCAGGATCATGGAAAGTCCAGGTGTTGTTTTGGTGGGTGACTTTGAAGAGGCATGGATGAAATAAACCATATCTGGCACCAAGAGAGCGCAGAGGAGCCCGGAGATTCAAAAACTCCTTCCTTCTCGCAGCAGTAGCAGCAGAAACATCTTGAGAAAAATACACTCTTTGACCCAGCCAGGAAATTTGACGTTTAGCTCTAGCCGCCGAAAGAACCAGAAGGAGATCTGTAAATTTCAGAAAAAGAATAATGACTCCTCGTGGCTTGGTTGAAGATGACGAGCGAGGACCAAGTCTGTGAGCTCTCTGGATAGTCAAGGAAGTGGTAGGAGAGATGTCTAAAAGTTTCAACAGAAAGGAGGAGAAAAATGAGACAGGATCATCTCCCTTCAAAGATTCCGGCAGGCCATAAATACGTAAGTTGTTCCTCCTATTTCTGTTTTCCAAATCCTCAGTGTGTTGTTGGAGGGATAGGACAGATTTCTCTAAAGAGGCGATGCGCTGAGAGTTGACCTGGACCTCCGCGACCTGCTGTTCCATAGAAGTTACTCGTTCGTCCATAGTTGACCATTTTGCCTCAAAAAGCTGCATTTTAGTATTGGTTTCCTCCACAAACGGACGCAATGCGCGTATTTCCTCCAGCAGAAGTTCCATGGAAATAGGAGAAGACGGCTTATCAGGAGGGGGAGAATTTTGTTTCAAGCGTTTCGATGAGACGGTGGAAGGGGAAGATTTGTGAGAACTTGGCTGCTGCAAAGAGGAACAGTCAGGAGCTGCTGCCGCCATTTGGTCCAAGACAGAAGAAGAGTCAGCTAATGAAGAAGAGGAGGACGGAGCCTCGGAGGGACTCTTCGAGGGTACAAAAACAAATTTGGGAGTACGTAATTTCCCCATAGATGTCGAGGAATTCAAAAAATTGTAACAAACAGTCCCGATAATACAGTTCCAAACACAGACTTGCAATTCTCACAGGAGGGCTGAAAGAGATACCACAAATGCTGCCAAAAAATGACAGCCAAGTAAAATCTTGAGGCAAATCAAGATTGGGGTAGACGTAAGAGACGCCAAAGCATGAGCAACACTCACAGGAAATGGGAGGAAAAAGTCAATAAGCGCTACAAAAAGATGACGGCTAGAGCCAACAAAATAAAGTACAGAAGTCAAATGGGCGTATCAACCAGCAGCTGCACTTCTTTTCCCCTGACGTATAGATGAAGGAGATAGAAATTCTTGACAACCCTCCTAAGGCTTCAGCTTTAACTGAACGAAGAAAATGTGAGGCATAATTGATTTTCAACAGGGCTCCCGCAGACCAGAGCATACATGTTCAACAGGCAGAATTTACATCCTCAGGAAGAAGCAAGACGGAGAAAACACGTTGAAAAAACATCTGGGATGCATAGCATGGGTAAGCCATCACTGCCATAGGCGCAGAAACAAAAGTTGCAGCATTGATAAGCAAGAGGAAATGCAGCACAAACCATTCGTCACAGAAGCTCTTCATCGCGCACAAGATGGCGGCCGCGCTGAGGCGCTGAGTTAATAAGGACGAAACGAAGCATTTTCGTACAGTTCAAAAGTCACCTTGAGGTTTAACAGGGGCACGGCACATTCCGCAGCTGGAACACGCGGAAAATACGGTGCCGAAAGGTCTCAAAATCGCCGCATAAGCAGAAGGGCAGTCCCGTCACGGCGGAGCTCCGGTATCGGGCGGCCATCTTAGACGCCGTCCAAGCCACGCCCCCCCTAATGCAACATTTCTGAAATTACACAACTAAACCAATGTAATTTACATTTCTACCAGGTCTAGTCAAAACCTTTTTATTCTCCTAACTCCTTTTTAAAAACTTCTTTATGCTTCTCTACTATTTCATCAAGTGTAGGCACCATGAATGACATAGTGCTCTTTAGAGGCACCCCACTCAACATCTCCTTCTCACAGGTGTTCTAGCCATTCTCACGTTCAACTGATGCCTGTCTCAGCCAACTCTCAAAACTATATCTAATAGACCTTATTGATGCCATCACAATATGTCTTGCCCTTTTACAGAGACATATATTTTGCGAAAGATAGCTCTGCTCATGAACTCAAGCCAAGCTTTAAAATAACCTACAAGATCAATTTTAACCGCTATAAGCAGACAGCGTAATATCTGGTGTCAACAATTCTCTTGTGCAGCACAATCTTTCATATGCTCTCATTGATAATATCATTATCTTCAACACGAGTCTTGGTCTAATTCAGTACCATCAAAAAGAAACTTTGCAAAAGAAACCCAACAAGATCTAAAGAGATCCACTGTTTTAGGCTAATAAAAGCCAATAGAATGTGCCAAATCGTTTACACTCTTCACCATGTTTTATTGGTCGGTATCTGTAACTCTCCCCCGTGGGATGATGGACCTAGTTTACCTTCCTTTTTCTCACCTATTATACTTATCCTGCTGCTCCCTGAAAAAAAACACTTGCGTCTGCTATATACTTAACACTTTTGAGCAGAAAATGCGTTTCCAATCTCTTTATGACTTTGTTATATTTATCGCCCTTCAATGGAATTTCTATGACAGGACAGTTATATGATAGTTATATGACAGATCTAAAAATGTCTATCCACCCTAAAGCTAAACAATTCTAGAATGCACCAGTTACTTCCTGGGTGTAGTGCTTAATTTGAACCGGTGTTTAGTACTGGCACATAATTCTCAAAATCAGCACTTATGAAAGTCCACCACATGGTGGCACCATTTGTCTATTTCTGGTAAGCACGTCTGAGTGCTTACCATTTCAAAACATATTTAAAATGAACAATACCAGCGGTTTCTGGTTCTTCTTCCAGCTTTGCATAGCATGTGACAGTCCAAAGTGTTACACTTGTAGGTATGTGATGATAGAAGTTGTGTTAGTAGTGGCATTTTGCAGCGCAGGGGCAATGGGTGGGTGGTGAAAGCTGCAGTGGTCCACTGAAAAATGCCTTCAGCCCTGGCACCACTTAGAGGCATATTTACAAGCTCCTATCACCACAGGAACGTCACTTGTATCAACGTTCATGTGGCGAAAGGGGCTTCACCTTATTCACAAGGAGGCGCTATGCCACTTAGAGGTATATTAACAAGAATTGCCACTAAGCAGTTTTCATGCTGCTTAGTGGCAATTGTTTTACCGCTGCAGATCGCCAAAACCTAATGCTATGTTTGCCACATTTTTACAAGATGTCGCTATATGGCGTTAGGTTCAGCTAGCGGTCACAACCATTGATGCTAACTCTAGCGTTAAGGCGATAAAAAAATACACGTTAGCTTGACAAAAGTGACAGCCAACCAAATAGCGGTAAAAAAGTTCACACTAGTCAGCCCAACGTCACTTTTCAGCCTCTAGTGGAAAAAAAGCTTACAATACACCGCAAATAATAAATAAAACTTCCTGAATGAGAAGCCAGGAACAAGTTCAGCACAGGACAACAGCCCCCCCCCCCCCCCCAAGACCCCCAACAGCCAGGATGATCAGCCAGCGTCCCAGGGGAAAAGGAAGAGCAAATGTAGACACAGTCTGCAGTAGAATGAAATCCTGGTTGCGGAGATGGCGGAGCATCAGCACATGCCCTTCGTCACCTACAAAGTGTCATTGGGGACCAAAAACGCTATATAGCAGTCCATTATCAACATGGTGGACTCCATCGCAGAAATCAAGAGGACAGTGACAAACTACAAGAAGCGCTGGCATGATGCCAAGTGCAAACCGAAGCGGAAACTGGTGATCTATCGACAGGCAGCATTGTAAACCAGAGGTGGCAGTCCAGTGAAGTCTGTTTGAATTGTTGTGCTGCAAATGGTTAAGAGTTGAGTTTCCATTGACAGCTCATTTACTTTGTGAGTTTTTTTATTTTGGCTATGAAAACTTCACACTAATGTGTAATGCGGTTAATAAAATAACACAAATTAATATTTGACCTGTATTTGTACCATATTTTTTAGCTGTTGCATGCCTGGCAACAGTCTATGGCTATGGCACGTGACATATGTTGTGCATGTGACTTTCATTGGTCAGATGTCTTTGGTTCAAAATGTGTCTGGGCTCTAAACATGCAAACCTTCGCAGATGCATGCTGCGCCATACTTCACAATGTTTGATTGGCAATGCATGCAATGCTACAAGTTACACTGTTTTCCATATGTTGTATGTGTAACCTTGATTGACGCTACCTTGTTCATATTTGCCTTAACACAGCAGTCTGCTACAGCAAAGGGGTAGGCAATTGGTGTTGGGTTGGACGTTCCATCACAACATCCATACCTTTTGATGTTGCTCCAGATTCACATATCTCGGCTGTGTCAACTTTGGAAGCTCTGAATATGCGATGTTAGGCAGGCAAGACTAGGAGGCATGTATTTAGTTCTTGTGCGTTTCAGCTCATTCCATGTGTGTTGCATGCTGCAGTACACATGGATGAGGCAAATCCCCTTTCTAGATTACTTTTGTGTTGTAAGGTGTCCCTTCTTGCACAGAATAAATAACCATACAGCACAATCACCCTTGCTACAAGGCACAAGTGTGCCGGCACTGGCACTACCCAGATTTGTTGGCACCACTGCAAGGGCTCGCACAGGGATGCACCATAAATATGGTACATATGCCTCATCCCTGTGTGTTGAGACAAGACAAAGTGCTGTGCTATCTAATTTTTGCACAACACCAGTCTCAGACCTTTCATCATAGATTACTCCTAACATTTCTGATTGGGAATGTGCTGTTTCAATGTGTGAGGCATGGACATGAAGTGGGTGTATGTGACCCTGTGAGAGGTTTTACGACACTTGGTGGTGCACAGTGTCCCCTGTAGGGACACTATAGAAGTTAGCAGATGTGTTGTGAGATTGCACAGAACCATTGAACAAGTATCCTGCATACTCTGCAAAGCAAGACACCTTGGGGCCAGTGTAAGCCAAGCTTTGACGGAATTTGGTATCCATTCATTTTGTGTCTGTTCACTTTGCCACTGGATTCAAGTAAGCCTGGCTGCTGAGGGCTGTTAGCCCGAAACGGGTCACAGGATGCTTGTTTCCGGTCCAGGGAAGACCTGGCTTGACAGTTCGGGCTGGACTGTTCCCGTGAGGCACAGGGTCAAGACTGATTTGCATATGGCTGTGTCTGAACTGGGGTGGCAAAGTGAGCTAAAGAACGATTATGGATTCAACCCAGATCTGTGACTGGGGGTGAGTGTCTGAAAGGTTTCAGCGCTCCGTCCATCATCTCCTTCTGTTTGCTTTGTTCAATCCTACGCCATGCTGAAGGCGGTGCGTGGTGTGGGGTTGGCTGCCTGTGAGGGGTTGGAGGCAGGGAATGGCCATGCACGGCATGGGGTTGACATTACCTATGGTAATAAAATATTACTTTAGGTTAAGAAAAAACTAGAAATTGACAGAAAAAAGGTTAAAGTAAAGTTATAGCTAGGTGAAAAGTTAATTAACAACGTAAAGCTTTAAACCTAACAACCACTGAAATTCACCTGTTATAGTTATCGCAAGTAACTATAACTTGTGTCCTAAAGAAACAAAAACTTGCACCCTCACCATGCACTGCTAATTACTCCAAATATTACTTCAATCATGACATGTTCTATAACATCATTGATAACATCACTGCAACATTTGAAATTACATCACTGATGACAAACTGTGCATGGTGGGGGTGCAAGTTATACTTACCTTACTTAGGGCACGAGTTATAGTTACTTCACTGAAATTTTCACCTAACTATAATTACATTAACCTTTGTTTTTTCAGTAAATATGTGTGTGCGTGTGTGTGTGTGCGTGTGTGTGTGTGTTTAGCATGGGAGAGAGAGAGAAAGAGAGAGAGAGAGAAAGAAAGTGAGCATATGGTAGCACTTTTCAAATTAACATGACCCAGCTTTGAAAAAACACATAATATCAGAGAGACATTTTAACTAGCTTGACATATAGGTACAGGGATGTCATTTCAAGCCATATACATCAAAAATGTCCTATCATGCCACCAACATTAACGTACAGTTGTGTTTTATCTTGCCAGATAAAACTAGCATGACAGACACCTAATACTTAGCTAAGCACATCATACACAAATACCTTCATAGCTAGGTAGACATTGCAGATGTTTTGTCCTATGCAAGGAACATGTTATACCCCAATACATTTATAAAGGCAAGTTTTACACGTTGCTACCTACATGCCTATGCTACTGAAGATGTTCTCCTAGATATCCGGAAATGTACAGTTGGCAAGAGTCCAGATAGCCAGATGTGTATCTTACTTTGCTAGATCTGCTTCACACATGATCTGAGATGTGTCATGGTTACAGGCATGCACATTCTGCTAAACTTTCTGGAGACACTTTAACAATAAGGATATTTTATACAGAAAGACATCTTACCTTCCAAGGACACAACATACTCCACATTGGGGATCATCCCAGATAAGTTACTAAACCCCTTCCAGATCTACCACTGCTATAAACCTGTCATGCCACATAAATAACGTGCAATGTGGCAGGTGTCAAAGAGGGATGCCTCACATGTTCCTAAATATATTTTCATAATGTATTGAGTCCTGAGAGCGGCTTGTAGTATTCTGCCATTGTATGCATCCTAATCAGAGAAACAATGCAGAAAGCCTTACTGCTGCCAGAGAGTTCTCATACCGAAGGTTTCCAAAACATGTGTCGAAGCTCCAAAGAAGTTAAAGGAATTGGCAAGAAAACTGTCTCTCATAATTTCTAAGGCTCCACGTGCACTACCAGAAACTTCATAGGTGTAGAGTTTGGCTGTACCCACAATGAATTTGACAATTACCAGCTGTAACTATGTGACTGATTGCTAAAAGAGATAGGTGTTTCTGGATAAGGAACCTCAACCACTCATTTGTGGCATGCTTCATTATTGGTAACCTTATCCGATCCTGGTAAGATAATACTGCCACGAATGACTCTTTTTGAGGGCGAGCCTTATAAGAGGATACTGGATATGTCAAAGGGATCCAGGTTGCTAAGTTCGTTTAAGGTAACCAAAATAATGCCTTTTTATTAACGGTACATTGGATAAGATTACAAATGTTTAAGAATGGATGTGTAATGAGGGCTTATGATTCATATATCCAAAGATGTACTGTAATGTTTCAGCCTGATGAAATGCCCAAGTGGGTCAAAGGCCTTCATCCGGGCTAACGTAGATGGCTATCTGAATACTCCATGTACTTATTCATATGTATTACTTCTGAACGAAAGGAGGTTTTATACCTAATTTGGTTGAATTCAAAGACCTGAATGTAAACCTAAAATATGTTAGGGTATCATACTTACATATGCAGCATCTTTGAAACAGTTAGGACCTTATTACGATGTCAGGCCATCGGTGGTGGACCTACTGACATTTATAGAAGCTACCCAACCGCTGGATTATGATCCGGCGGTCAGAGGCATCAGTTACAGGGACCAACCGCTGCTTTTCCGACGGTCTCAAGGAGCCCGTCGGGGCAGCGGTGGGACCGTAATCCCTACAATAGGGGCGGTGCCTGCTCAGGCACCGCTGTAGGGATTACAATGGCCCTCTTTCCTCTGCCTTTACATGGCATTCTAACTGCCATGTAAAGGAAGACAGAATTGGACCTTGGGGGCCCCTAGTAGGGCCGCCGTCCCCTGTGGGCCTCTGCTATGGGCCCAGGCACATGTGGGACCCCCCAAACATCCATGCACCGTGTGCCAGGCACCACATGGTGCCTGGCGCATGGATGTTTGAAAACTGCTCTTTTGTATTGTGGCTTGTGCTGCTGCCCTTTTCTAGGGCCGCAGTACAAGCCCCAATGCAAAAGAGCAGTGTTCCAACTGCCTGCATGGTGGTCGCTTTGTAATTGGGCAGGTGTAGCCACCGACATGTAGTCGGTCGGACACCCCGATACGATGGCAGTCGAACGTTCATCTAATCCCCATCGTAATGAGGCCCTTAGTGTGAATGTAGGAAATTCAAATATTGGTGGCAACTGGAAGTGAATGAAGGAAAGAGTAGACATGGGGCTAGTAGTGTAAAAGCAAGTCCCTTGTGAGGATTGAATCAGGGACACTGCAGAGTGATAGGGTTCTACCAATAGAACAGAGGAGCATTTCGAGTTTAAGGTATTGGAACACCAAATATTGTGCATTGGTTGCTGATCTCCATTGACTACCAGCTCCACAAGCTGGTTTAATACAAGTGGGTTAACCAGGCAATCATTCACTCATCATCCATCGGACGACAAAGAACGTTTAGCAGCTAATCTGTACAATGTGTGGTCTGACACTGCCTCAAAATGATGAAATGATGTAGTAGGTCAGAGAGCTGACACAGGTTTGGCAGAGGGCCTTAACACCAACACCTCACTGGGTTGTCGACGGTACAACGCATGCAATTACTTTGCATGCCTTTCACATGCATTTTTTAGCTGGCATGTTTTTACTGCGAATATGCTTTTAAAATGCATGCCAATACCACGCATTGTTTTTAGATTTAAAAACAATATATTTGTGGGGGAGACCCTCGACACCCCCAACTTACCTTAAATCCGTGGGGGCAGATTTATGTTCCCTAGCGCATCCCTGCAAATCAGCATGGATGCGCCAGGGAAGATGCGTCACAAAAGTTTACCCTTGCGCCACAATAGATGCGCCGCATTTACAATGCAGCGCATCGTGGCGCAAGGATAAACAGATGCGTGACGCATCTGATGGCGGAAGGGCGGCGCATTGCTGGAGTTGCGTCGCAAGCGTGACGCAGCTCCAGCAAGGCTCGGGGGTGCCCTATCGGTACAATGCTGCGTCAATCCTTACACCTGCTTCAAGCAGGCGCAGGGATTTGACGCAGCATGGCCGGAAAAGTGACTGAGTGAAATCTTGTAGATTACACTCAGCCACTTGTCGGAGGCGTTCCTGCGCCGGAATGCCCCCGCCTGTGAAGGTACGCCCACATGCGGCGCAAACTTTACAACGTGACGCATCTCCCTAGATGCATCACGTTGTAAATCTGCCGCAGCATGGAGCTGGCTTTGCGCCGCCGCTGCGTCACTAAAGTGACGCAACGGCGGCGCAAAAGTGACGCACAGGGCTTATAAATCTGCCCCGTGGTATTGGCATGCGTTGTAAATGCATATTCATGGTAAAAATATGCGTTCTAAAAAATGCATGGGAACTCCCATGTGTCACCCATGGAACGCCACAGTGTCGGAATGTAGCGCGTATTCCTACTTTATATTACATTAGGCAACTTTCCAACACAAATAGGTGCTTTCCACTGCAAAGTAAATCCCAACAGAACGCTTTGCACCAGGTTTAAGTCACTTTCAGAACGAAGTGTTAGTAAATTTCCTGTTTAGTGGAGTCCAAGTAACTGTAATTCTTCAGCTATATAAAAATGCATATGAACAAAACTTCCTGGTGCACAAATATCTCATGCATCCAAACTTTTATGCCTCTGTGTTTAAAAAACGTAAACGATTTAATACATTCGTGTTATAGCTGCACTTTCTAGTTAATCTGTCAGAATTTGTGTGACTGGGTGTTTTATTTAATGATGGCTACGTGAACATCCTAAAATACAGAATACAATTAATCTACTGGTCTTGTATACCTTTATTTGTTTTCATTTTAAAATTGTGAAACCCTTGCTCTGAAGTTTCTACAATGAAGCGACTTACATCACATCCACGCAATGTCCTCCTGGCGAGGACGTTCTGCTTTGGCTCACTTTTTACGTCAACTTCCGGGAGCCGCGCGAAGCCAGATTTCTGTATACCTTACATGGGGCCTGTCTTGTTTGGAAAAGCCTCGTGGCACATTCCGCGCATCGTTTGCTGCTATGTCATTGTCCCGCATTCCTTACATTGCTCAGTCATTACTTTTACTGGCAGGAATTACCTAATTGTTTCTTTCTGCTCTCTTCTCGGTCGTTTCGTCAGACATTGTGGAGTCTCCAAACCTCTGGCGCATTGCTGCGTTAGGAGGAATTTCTCCATGTTTACCGTCAGCAATTATAACCGCATATTTCCCGACAAAGAGGGTTTATTTATTTGCTAAAATACACATCTCCAACATCTCCAGTCATGGCATGGACAGACAATTGAGACTACGGGGCATATTATCAAGACAGGCGATAAAATTATCGCCGCTTTAGCGGCAGAAAACTGCCGCTAAAACGGCGATAATGGGCTTGATAATATGCTCTATGGAATTCCATTTGAAGCCCATGTTTGATGTGAAGGACGTCTAACATGGGCTTCAATTGGAATTCCATAGAGCATATTATCAAGCCCATTATCGCCGTTTTAGTGGCAGTTTTCTGCCGCTAAAGCGGCGATAATTTTATCGCCTGTCTTGATAATATGCCCCCAAGACCCTTATTTATGGGATTTTGGCGTAGGGCAGTGCAGCAAGGCACCGTGCTGCACTACAGTATGCCAAAGTGAAAGGGCAAGAATACATCGTATTTCCTAAATACTTTGCATTACTGCCATTTCTCCCTGCGCTGGCGTCATTTTGGCAACCTTGCGCCAGTTTATGCATGTAGAAAGGGTGTCTCCATTGCATGCAGGATTGTTGTTGTGCAGGAAGGTACACCTTCCTGCACAAAAATAAAGTAATTCTCCTCATTACGCCTCACCTCGGAAGGCGTTAGGTTTTGGCACTTCCCCAGGTTCACATGCTCTCATATACTTGGGAAAGTGTCAAAATCCATGGGAGTTGTGTGGGAAAACCCACCGCAGCACCCCTGGAACGCCTCCCGAGCACAAGTAAAGCAACACAGCAATTTGCGCTGCCTTGCCTTACTCCATAACTATGAGGCCATTCAAAACATGCATATTGGCTTTATGTCACCTCATTGATATGATTTTGTGATTTGCGCCACCAGAGTGCCACAAAGGGTGACGCGCCGATGGTGCAAGGGGCTCGTAAATGTGCCTATACATTTTTTGTTGGATTTACTGTTTTGTGCTGCGTAGGTGCCTAGAAGTAATGCAACGCAGAAACAACCTCCCAAAGTGGGAGTTTATTTCTGAAAACCAAAAGTGTTATCAAAGTTATCAATAAGTGTGTAAAATAAGCCTGATAAATACTAGCAATAGCCACCAACATCTGTGTGTTAATCCCCATTCAAAGGGAAAACACTTAAAGGGAGATCATTATTGTAGCCGATAAATGATGTTCTTTGTGGTATCATTATTTATAAGGAGTGATAAATATTGAACCTAATACTGTATTGGCCAACTCGTTGTGAAGGCGTGTGTCTAATGTAGGACTGTGTTCTGTGTGTTCTGTGTTATATATGTTTGACATTGTAACAGATACTAACTTGCAACTGTTACCATTCAGGCGTACCTGCCAAGCTCTCGACTAGCAACAGACTATTAGGACCTCCCTGGACCTGGACAGTCTTAATCACGGGTATGCGTGATCAAGACGCTGTTGGCATTGGTGTTCCGTACCACTCTGCTTCAGAAGAGAAGTTGGGTCTTCAATTATTCCAGTGCGGCACACACTTCCTTTTCTTGAATACATCCTGCCTTAAACCCCCCATCCCTCCTCCACAGTGGTGTTCCGCCCACCCCGCATCCTAAGTCACTGTACCTTCAGCTGTGTGGCCAGTACGCTCAGTCATCCATCTTTCCACGAATGACAAGAGCTAGAAAGAGTCCCCAGGCCAGACCAGCTACAACATGCTCCTTCGACCAGCACATTTTCTGTGCTGCGGCCACTTCATGAAGTCACTTTGTAAAAGAGGATGCCCCCTCAAGCCCGGTGTGCAGGTTTGAAAGATGAACATCCAAGATGGCTCCTTGAGGCTTCTCCTTCCACCACTGCTATATCTCCCATGTTGTGCAAAACAGGGGGCAGGAGTCCATAAACAAGTGCAGCTACTATAAAGACGTAAATAGAGTGAGGTGGCACTTATTGAAGTGACACAAGTGCTTTCATGTGGCAACAGGCCACAAGTGACCCGCTAAAAGTCATGTGGTGAGAGGTTCTCCAAGAGTGGATAGTGTGTTCCAATAGAGTAGTACAATATTTTTTTAAGCTCATATTAATATCACAAAATACACAAACATCATAAACGGATGGCCAGGGTCACAGTTGCGACTACTGGGTTGCCCCTTGCTGCTCCTGGCTCTGCACTTGCGGCCCCTGGAATCAGGTTGCAATGTTTAGGGCATTTTTGAGTGGAAATAAAAATAGCTTTGGCTCATTTTAACAGCCTCAGGATGTGCTTGCTGGGGGCAGAACACAGTTAAAACTTGGAACAGTTTCATTTGATCCCATCAGCTAAGGAGGTGCCTAAGAGCACACCTTTCAAGGCCACCTAGACCCCAGACTCCACCAGGCAGGGACACAGTTCATCTGTTGCTTTGGGTTTTCGTATGTGCCTGGGCTGGACACCACTGAGAATCTGTTGCACAACTAGTGCTGCTGGCCCCGCTGTTCTTTTAGACATGTAACCTGTGATGCTAATGGCCTTAGCGAGAGTCATGGCAAGTATTTTTCAGGTGTTTTTTCATTTACATACTGGCCAGCATTCCTCATTCCTTTAAACAAAAAGAGGCAGGATTGTTTGGTGTTTAGCACTGGAATGTAAATGGCATATCAAGACGTTCACCACTTCGCGTCACTTCGCATGATTTTGTGGTCGGGCAAAGTCTTAATAAATCTGTCTTGGAATGTTGTGTCTCTGATTGGTAAGTACTGTATGGTGTGCTCTATATATAGAGGCAACTGTGACTGGTGTGAGATATCCAAACATACTAACCTGTTCTGTGCTATGGAAGATGGGCCAAAGTCATGAAAAGTGGCCACCCCGGGTGGCACTGTTTTTTGGGGGCGGCGGAGGTGAGCAAGTAGGGTCTAATGACTACCACCAGCTCCCTTCCACACAAGAATAAGTTGTATGTCGACTGCCAACCCCCTCCCCCGAGAACAAGTCATCCGTCAGCCACCACCCCCGCTCTTATCTGCACCAGGCACCAAAATAAGGGGCCGCCCCGGGTGGCAGTAGGTCTAGCTATGCCACTGTGCAACCACCCATGCTTTTGTATGCAAAATCATATATACTACCCTTCAAGTACGAAACCTATGCTAGATATCAATCACACACCCATGCACTATGGTGCAAAGATATGTGCATGGCCCTTTTCCAACCTATTTTAGGGACAAAAACACTTGAGTCACTCCTCTTCAAGTCTTGTGTTCAGACAAACATAATCCACTTATGATTCCACGCTCGGGTCTTAAGTGGAATTGTTCTCTCTACTAGCAAAGTGACCCTAGAACTCTGCCACAGGAAGTTAGAGCAAACCCTACTTTTCTTAGCCTTAGTGAAGAAATACAAATCTTTTTGTTTCAGGACCGTTTTATATTCACACACAGTAGCATTTAGGGTCCAGCCAACCATCCCCTCAAAATGTGGAACCCTTAAAACTGTGGAGGAACCCAATTGAGTTCAAGTGCTTCTTTTTTCTGGTTCAGTTTGGTCCCTAGGTAATAAACATTCCCTAATGTTGTAAATGCCTCTGGGTCCATGGAGGTGATATCTCAGAACACCACCAGGAACTGCATTTTTCTCTCAGGCAGTCCTCCAAGTAAAGGTCTGTTTCTGTTCCTCAGCTTTCTTTTTCAAACGCTGGCCATGGAGTAGGGTTGGGGAATCAGCACATCCATTTGTTCTAGGGTGGCCATGACCTTGACAGAATCTTTGTTAACTGTTTTTTTCTGATTCCAACCAAACTAACATTGGGGAAATTGTTTATTTTATCAGGTACAGATTTGCTGTACTAAATCAATTGAAGTGTTGAATTTTTAAGAATGTATATTAACTATTTAAACCTAACCACACATCCATTGTGAAATACAGTTAACTAAAATAAAGCATTTGATTATTCCTTGAAATATCTCATTTTAATGATTGCCTTATGAATGTATTAATGTATCATTTGCACTTAAATAATATTAGTGGTTATAGAAATAAATATGTAACATTTTAATTGTTAATATTCTACATCATCTAAATGTTTTACAAAAAATATTAACACGAATTTCAATAAAAAACACAGCACTCTTGATATTAAATATTTAATATGCTAGGACTTAATTACATAAGAAATGGTTATATTTATAAACTAAATAAATGAATACAAACTTAATATTAAATATTTAGGGGACGATTACGATGCAGCCCATAAAGGCTCTGATCGATGGTTGGAGCCGCATGGGCCGCATTATAATCGGCCCCCTGGTTTACTTTCTGACCGCCGCATTACAATACTGGCAGTCGGAAACTAAGCTGGCCGGTCATTCTGGCTGGCTTCTGATTGGCTCAAGGGGCCCATCAGCCAGTTGGAACCGGCTCGTAATCCCAAGGGGCGGGCCTTTCTGCCCTTGGGATTACAATGCACGGTTTCCGGCATGGTTTCCATGCTGGCCTGTCCGACATGGAAACCATGTCGGAGAGCGTGTTTGGGGTCCCCCAGCAGGGCTCCCTTGGGTGCGCGGCCTCCGGTTAGGGTCCGAGGGGGCTCCTATGGTGCCCCCCTGTTGATCCCTGCACCCCATGTCAGGCACCTCGGGGTGCAGGGATGAACTGCACCTGCCATTTTGCTATGGGAGCATGTATTACAGCCGGTTTACAGCTGTAATGCATGCTCTCATACGAAAATGTAGAAAAGCAACCGAACAGTGTTCGGTTGCATCCTAATTAGGCAGTCTGGACTGCCGACCAGAGGTCCATCAGTCCCAGGACCAAATGGTGTATGGTGGACTTAAGTCTGCTCCGCATCGTGATAAGGCCCTTAATATCAACCTACAACACTACGCCCCAATAAATTAAAACAGATTTTATTTACTGTCTGAAATATTTATAAAATGCATCTCTATATTTAGTTAAAGTAATACTATATAGAATAATAAAACATTTTTTATCAAATAATATACAATGATATACTAAAAAACTAGCCTTATATAAGTATTAGAAATAAAAAAATGAATATTTTATTCGCACATTAATTAATAAAATTTACTGAAACTGCATGTATATCTTTACAAAATGTACTAACAAATACATTAAAATAAAACACATCTCACTCTATTTCTCTACATGCCCAAAAATAAATAACTAAAACTAATAAATTAATAAATGTATCAAATTAAGGAACCAATTAGTTAATTATTAAACAATGAATACAATATAAATACCAATATTAATGTATTTAAAAAAAACATCAACTCTGTCAACCAACAAATCCTACAACCCATATGTCAAAACAATAAAAAAATATATATATGATTTACATAATCAAAGACAAATGATTTAATAATTATTATTTATTAAATAATTCAAATCATTGCTTAATATTTTAAACTACGTACCACTCTATTCCTTGCAAACGTAAAAAAGTCAAATGCTACAAAATATTGAGACATAGTTCATTTAATTACAAAATTGTAAAATATATTAAATAATCACAAAAACATGAATATAATGAATATTGAATATATTAATAGAACACATACATGCAAAGAAACATAAAGTAAAGCTTCCAATAATAAATCAGTAAGACAAGACTTATGCCTCATGATGTTCTAGACACTGCAATATCTTAGCACTCATGTTATTGACCATCAATTAGTCGATATTAATGTGAAAGAATATTCTTTTTCTGTTGCATAGCAGAGTTTGTTGATCCAAAGCACTGAATAGCGATGACTGAGGGCCTGATTACGAGTTCAGCGGTCCATCAGTCTGCCAAACCCGTGGTGGAGGTGCAGTGGCTGTCGACGATCGCTGCACCAATGGTCTGACCGCTGTATTATGAGTAAGGCAGTCTGCCATGAGTGGACTGATGCAGCTGCCAGGTATCCATGATCCCTGGCGCAGCGTTCTTGAGGTACTAATATGATTGGCGGTGTTGCTGTGGCACTGCCAAGCATATTACATGTTTCCTCACTGTGACCTTAACCACAGGGATAAGACCGCATTTGTTAGGGTGGCAGTAAGGAATGAAAGGGGGCCCTACAGGGCCTACAGGTGCCTCAAGGCACATGGGATGCATGCAGGGGGGGCACATGGTGTGCCCCCCCATGTGCATGCACGCCCTTTACCGCACAGCATGGACTTCACAGTCCATGGCGTGAAGGAACGGGCTTTGACGTTCCTATTGAGGTGCCTTTTTGAAAGGCACCGCTGTAGGGACACCAAAGGTCACAGTGAGGAAACATGTAATATGCTTGGCAGTGCCACAGCAACACCGCCAATCATATTAGTACCTCAAGAACGCTGCGCCAGGGATCATGGATACCTGGCAGCTGCATCAGTCCACTCATGGCAGACTGCCTTACTCATAATACAGCGGTCAGACCATTGGTGCAGCGATCGTCGGCAGCCACTGCACCTCCACCACGGGTTTGGCAGACTGATGGACCGCTGAACTCGTAATCAGGCCCTCAGTCATCGCTATTCAGTGCTTCAGACCAGGAGAAAACTCGTAATCTGGGGGTCAAGTTTGGAGGTGTGGGAGCAGGGCGGTGGCATGCCGCCACGCTCCTGCACCACCAAACTCATAATCAGGCCCTGAGTTTCATTCATCCATAGCAGTCAATTTCTAGATGCAGCTTCTTTTGCACTTGCTGCAGTGCAAACTTCGTCAAGCATTTCTTCTGAATGGTGGGCTACTCAGAGGTACTCCTGACCAGCACGCAGGGCTTCAGCTATTCGCTGTCTTTAAATTTATTGGCACCTATTAAGTACTTTCACTATTTTTAGTGATATTGCTTGAGTCACTTTTTAAAAACTATGGGCCTCATTACGATGTCAGTCGGAAAGCATTCCGGCCGAACACCTTTCGGTTGGACCCCCATTGACTTTAATGGGAGCCTGTGTTCCGACCGACAACACAGGCACCCATTGCAAAACGGAGTGGTTGTGGAAAATCCTGCATCCTGTGGCGGGCACCCCATGGTGCCTGCCACACTGTGCATGGTTGTAAAGAGGTACTCCCACGGGCCCCAACCAGAGGCCTCCGGGTGAAAGGGGGGCCTGCTACGAGCCCACAAAGTCAATTACCGACAGCCCATCCATGTCCAACAAACCAAGTCGGAAACGCTGTCGTAATCCAACATTGTTATGCGTTTGTTGGAAACGCGGTCAATAGAGCCGTACGAGTCGGCTCCGACTGACTCGGTTCCTCCGAATGCCGGTTGGAACCGATTTGGAAGGACCGAAAGATTACCTATTATCGTAATCGGTTGGTCGGAAATGTTTTCGAGTCGGTCAGAAACATGGGTTCCGACAGTATTCAAACAAACTGAATGCTGTTCGGAGCCTTTCCGACCGACATCATAATCAGCCCCTAAATATATTTATATTCCAGGCAATCTGTTTAAATGATTTGAGCAAACTGAAACAGACCGAAGCGCTACAACTGACTTTTTCATGCCATTGTCCATATTATGCTCATGTAATATTTTTCTCAAACTGATGGTTCCTTTTCTGCATTCACTAAGATGATGGTGCTTCACTGTATATGTAAGTCGCCATTCATTCTCTCCTGTTTTCATTACACATATTCTTCATTACCTGATCATTAAATACATAATTTGGTTTACAAATATTTGCCCATTTTGCCCAGTGCCGTAGCTAGGCCTCTTGCAGCCTGTGGTGGTCCATGCGTTAGGCCGCCCACGGCCTCCAAATGTAAATGAGGGGTGGTGCTTGTGATTCCTGCTCCTGCCACCCCCGCGAGTGACAACCACAGGTAGGGGTGGGGTGACCACCCCAAAACTCCTTCCACCCGGGGCACACCACCACCACTCCCTTGCTACACCACTGATTTTACCATTATCTGCCGACTCTGACTATAATTTCAGAATTCCACTATTTGGGGGATTGGATAACCATTTTAAATTGATGGGAAAAATGAGTTTTTATGCATTTGAAGTTTTGTGTCAACCATTTCACAATTATGATAAAGAGATCTCCTGCAGAGGTCTTGGTAACAATTGGGAGCGAAGTGGGATGGAGTCAGAGCCACTAGAATCATGCAACAGGAGAGAGTCAAATCATGCAGCAGTGTTGACTAACTTATGCAGCAAGTAAAGGAGTATTATGCAGCATAATGCGGCACATTTTGGGACAGTGTCGCTGCATTATATTGTCCTTTTAAAACTTGTTAACACTGTCTGGAAAAAGGATCTAGCTCATTAGTAACAGCTTAACACTCACATAGATAATGCAATTGAAAGGTGACCAGTTGAGTTTTAAAAATGGCTTATTACAGCATTTTTAGTACCTTTTGATCCACTTGAGCTAGAAACAACATTTTTGGTGGTAGAATCTGTAGATTGTGTAGCAGATGATGGATTTTGCAGCAAATGCAGCAATTCTGTAACTATTCAGAAAGCGCAGCGGTCACAGAATCGCATAATTGCAGTGACCACAGATATAGTCATAAACAATATCCTTTCTCTAAAGGGTTGCACATTTCAAAATATCATCAGGCACATGCACTGGGACCACCCGGCAGAATCAAAAGTCTCAACTGAGGGTTAAATAAGGTACCTGGTAAACTACATCCCCCCCCCCCCTGCGTATTGGCCACTTACCCCTGATAAGCATTGTAGCCCCTCCTAGAAGTGGATCATGTGTTCCTCCCTCGCGGACAAAGTATAATGTAGGAGCTGTCACACTGTAAAGTCAACTTGCATATTTTACTGAAGCTTTCAATGTTCTGCTTCAAGAAACAGCTCACACTTTACTCACAATAAGAAGTGGGGTTACACAAAATGTGGGCCACTTTAAAATATTGTTATGATTGGTTTTCAAGAACAAAAGATGCAAGGAATCTCAAGGCTCCTGGCTGAAAATGTGCCCCTGCTCCAGTCTTGTTGCAGTGGACTGATGCTGTGTTGTTGCCGTGTATGAGCGTACAGAGGCAGTCATGCTGCACTGTATGGAGGCAGTCTTGTTGCATTGCATGAAGGAAGTGCATACAAGGGGTCCTGTTTCAGAGTACGGAGGCAGTCTAGTTACATTGTGTCACATTGTGTCAGCGTATGAAGGCAGTCTTGTTGCAGCGCATGGAGGCAGTCGTGTTGCACTAGAGGCAGTATTTGGAAGCTGTCCTGTTTCAGAGTATGGAGGCAGTCTAGGTACATTGCGGCAGGGTATGGAGGCAGTCTAGTTACATTGCGTCAGGGTATGGAGGCAGTCTAGTTACATTGCGTCAGGGTATGGAGGCAGTCTAGTTACTTTGCGTCAGGGTATGGAGGCGGTCTAGTTACATTGCGTCAGGGTATGGAGGCAGCCTAGTTCATTGTGTCAGGGTATGAGGCAGTCTAGTTACATTGCGTCAGGGTATGGAGGCAGTCTAGTTGCATTGTGTCAGGGTATGGATGCAGTCATGTTGCAGTGCATGAAGGCCATCGTGTTGACCTGGGACACCAGTGGTAAAAAGCATTCCCTACAATCCAAATTTGTAATATGCAATACATTTTACTGATGTTCTTTCTCTGTCTTACAAACTAGAGTTGCATGCTGGACAATCATTTAATAACTAAAGGGGTGAATCTGGGAACTTCCAATTTACATAAACTGATGAGATAGTGCAGTTCTTTAAAAGCAGATTGTGGCCCAGACTTACTGTTGAAGAGGTTGAATAGCATGGACGCTCTCACAATCCTAAGCGATGCTTTGCCACGTAAACCTGTGAACAGAGTTACGTTAGCCAAAGCTATTTTTCACCAAACGTGGACTCGAGCGCTTCACCAAAAAAATGCTTTCTCTGCAGAGTGGCAACACCCTGGTTATATATGCAAAGTGGGTGCACCATGGCAGGAACAGTGCAAATACCCCTGGGAGTCCTGTAATGGCAGAAAAGAAACAACTGTTAACTAAGGCTTTGAACCAAAGAGGAATTCAAACAAGAAGACAGGCAATTTTAGCCTGTTTTGACCCAGGGGACCCTTAGTTAAATTGCCGTTTTGTCAAATTCCTGCTAAAAGTGGAGCAGAGATTAAGGAACATGTATATTGTTCAGTACAGCTGATACAAGAAACAATTGCAACAATCATATCATTCTCTAGGAACAGCATAGAGTCCCCCAAAGCATTATTAGGGCCTACCCATTGACTTTTACTGAATCCCTGTAAGGATGATTAATACATTGAAATACTTCCTGTGAAAAGTGGGCCTGGTATATGCTGTCCACTAGTTATAGTGGGCTCCTTGTACCAGCCCAAACAACCCTTAAAGATGATTAGGTTAAAGACAACCTTTATTGAAAGCTATCCTAGTGGAAGCTACGGAGACCAGCCTTCAGGCTAAGTCTCGACGGAATGTAAAGCAGCTTGGTTTACCAGATTATAACCTCCTGAATGACCAAATGAAAGGAGAACCACACAAGGTATGTATATAAAATATATGTATTTATTATTAAACACCCTCTACTAAACTCTTTATGAGATTAGAGAGCAAGACACACAATATTACAGTTCTAAAACGACAGTAAATAGCACAATATACAATGGGCCCCAGGGGGAGACCAAACCATATATTGAGAAAGTGGTATAAGAACCACGACTTGACTAGACACGGTGCCTAGAGCACGCAGAATCGCTGGGACCCCAAGGAACCACCCAAGGTAGTGACACAGGGGACCCACGGGGGACGCGTGCAGTGTGAGAACACAGCCGCGCGCTCTGTACAATCCTATGGGAAAGTCGAGGTTGGAATTTTAAAGATTAAGGACTTGGAGCAAACCCTTTTAGACTTAGAAGGTTCTAAGGCCAGCACCCATGAGAGCACCGGAGTACTCGTGTTACCTAACCCAGGGAAGCCGGGTGCATAGGTGTCAAATGGTGTCGGGAATCTTCGCTGTTTTCAATGGCGATTTGCTGCAAAGTGCTGCTGCCGTGGAAAGGAAAAGTGTCCGGTGGGATCCAACCCTGGTTCGAAGATGAGATGACCCTGAAAGCAGAGGGGACAGAGTCTGGGTGACTTGCCAGTGACACAGGGGCACGATAGATGAATGCCCACTGGTGTTGGGTGTTTCAGGTGCAATGAGGTGAAGCTTGACTCCACTGCCACGGGGACCAGGAGACATCGACGACGACCAAAGTCCACAGGTGAGCTGTCCCACAAAGGATGTCGAGTGCTTGGGGGTCGGTGTCCAGATTGGAGACCAACAAGCCTTGGCAACGGCAACCAACGTGGTGAGAGTAAAAAGGCTTTGGTGTGGACCAGCAAGGTCCTGTGGACTCCCCAAGCGATAGAGAGTCAGGGCACATCTGGAGCAATCAGGTAAGCCCACTGAAAGGTAAAGTGCCCTTCTCAGGGACCCACAAGTCAACAGACAAGGGATCGCGAAGGGACCTAGAGAGGAATCACTCAATACCAGCCCACGGGACACTCGTGGAGTGTAGGCCAGTAATCTTCGGTGGAATCACTGCTTGGGGTCTGGACTACAAGTAGCCCAAAGCACAGCCTCAGGGATTGCCAAAAGGCATATGCTGTGGCAAATGTGCACGGTGTCCAGGGTTTCGGGTTGCATGGTCCCCAAGAGGGCTTTGGATCTCAGGTTTGCTGAGAGCATGGATCGGCCTCCGGGAAGCTTGAAACCCACCTTCTGTGTTGCAAAATCGTCTGAGTCCTTCAGGCTTCAGGAGCTGCGTAGTTGCAAACCAGACAGGTACGTCTTTGGTGCCTCCCTTGCAGGGGAGTAACTCCTTTACTCCAAGGGAGATTCTTCTGTCATCCAACGTCGTGTAGATAGGTGAAGTTCTGGGATTCTCTAGCAGAGTTTCGTCCAGGTAAATCTAAAATCCTGTAGCCAGGGGTTCCTACTTTATACCCAAGGAAGGGGTGGGACAAACTCTGGGGACCCACCTATGGGAGGGTCAGGACAGAGGGGTGGCTACACCCATACCCTTTGTCCAGTTTCGCGCCAGAGCAGGGGCTGGTAGCCCCTGCAACCGGTTTGAGCTGGACTATGCACAAGGACACCAAACGTGCCCCCAGTGCAGACTTCAAAGCACTCTCAGAGTGCAACTACCCAGCCCCAATACACTAAAGCCTGTCTGGGAGGTGGTCACACCTCCCTGTGACAGGAAACCTATTGTCCAGCCGTCCCTTGCCGGAGTTTCGGCCAGCAGCAGGAGGGCAGACTCGTGTCTGTGGCTGGCAGCATCCATTTTGTGATGCCAGGGCTTGCAAAGCTGGTACCGGGTGTATTGGTGCTGTCATATTTCTCCCTCTAGTAGGGTGGAATCAAACCTCCCGCACCAGTTACTGGTGTGGAGGTATGATTCCATGGTGTTTGACACCAAACACAACATGTTTCCATGCAGCTGTTTTAAAGTTAGCATTTACCGCGAGGTTATAATGCACTTAAGTATATATGGTATGGCTGCATCACAAACAACCCCGGAATAGAGGTTCCGAAGGCTGCAGAAGGGCTCTGCTCATGCATCGGCACCCTCTCACATAAAACCTAGCACCCTGCCTTCAGTATTGATAAGGCCTGCCATAGGGGTGACTGATAGGTTTATATGTGCAGTGATATGGATAGATATAGTGAACCTATATCTAAGTAAGGGGTGCATGCACCACCTTACATAGGCAGTTGTAGCAGACCTGTGGTGTCATTTTGAATGGTCTCCCAGGGGTGGCATAATACATGCTGCAGCCCCTGAGAGGCCTCTGGGGTACCTATGCCCTGGGTATATAGTATACCATATACTGGGGACTTATAAGGGTACCCCAGAATCCAATCTGGAGTGTACCTAAGGTACTGGTAATCAATTTAGGGAGACAGCAGATAGACTGGGGTCCTGATTAGCAGGATCCCAGTCAGACTAAGTCGAAAAACAGTGAAACGTCAGCAAAAAGTGGGGGTAACTATAAGAAGCAGATCCTACTCTTCTACACTTCCCTTGAGTGTTCTTCCAGCATTAAAATTGTGACCTCCACTTGCTTCTTACTACTAGAAATATTTTATTTTGACACTAAAGATTTTACCATTTGAATGTAATTGTGTTTTATCGTGAGTTTATGTCTTATCATGTAAATGCATTAGTTGTCATCCAATGGTTATATTATCTTTAAGGCTGTCGGGCGGATTGGCAGTTTGTTGGCAGATATACGAATTGAAAAGTTCTTGTGCAATAGCATCCCCGACTTTAAAGCTGCAACTAGCTGACTCCTTTTTATCTGTTATGTTAAAAAAAAAAATGAAGATTTTATCAATTATCTTTTTTTTACTTACTATGTAAACATGTATCATCTTGTATATTTATTGCAATGGTTTTAAGTAACCACGCAATTGTCTAAATGAACTTAAACTTAAACCCTGGGAGTCCAAGCAAAGCTTGGCTTTCCATGAAACACTTGTGGAATAAATCCAGACTCAACAAAGAGACAAGCGAAATATCCTATGATATTCCCATGCATAACGTGCAACTTCTGCAAATTTTTGCATTTTACGTGGCTTACCTTTGAATGAATGCCATTGTGTTGAAATTGGTATGGAGGGTATGCTCTGAGCACAAAACTCAAGTAAGATAGTGCCACATCGCCTTTGCACTTTGGTGCAATTTTTATCGCTGCGCTAACATAGCATTTTTTGCACAAGTGCGACCAACAACATCATCATTGCATGACTGTTTATAAATATGCGAGTAGCAATTTTTAAAAACTCGGGCAACGCAATCCTGCAGATTTACATGCAAAACTTCCCTGTCGATGCAACCTGTGCCCGAGTTTCTCAAAAATACCATCTACAGTGAAAAGAGGCCACAAACATCAGTTAAAAAAAATTATAGGGGCATATTATCAAGGACGACGATAAAATTATCGCCGGTTTAGCGGCAGAAAACTGCCGCTAAAGCGGCGATAATGGGCTTGATAATATGCCCTTGAGAATTCCCATAGAAGCCCATGTTCACACCAGAACATGGGCTTCTATGGGAATTCTCAAGGGCATATTATCAAGCCCATTATCGCCGCTTTAGCGGCAGTTTTCTGCTGCTAAAGCGGTGATAATTTTAACGCCGTGTCTTGATAATATGCCCCCTGATTCTTTTTCTAAACTGTGGTTTTCTATATAGCAGATCAAACTTTAGAAGTATAGAAGTTAATTTTATGAGGTAAAAACTCCAATTATGGGAAGTAGAAATGCATATGCAAACTATGGAACTCTTTACCCCTGAACATAAGATCCATGGATAGCCAACTTATCTTCAGAAGACTACTCAAGGGTTGGCTCTTTCCCATATAACCACCATACTCAAACATAAATATACAGAATATCCCTCTGTATATAAGCATTTATTTGGACTATAGATGTGCACCTTCTTATGTGTATTGCTTTATATAAACGTATATAATAATTATGGGCTATATTTACAATGAAATTGACTCTGTGCGTGCCGCAAGCCATTTAGCTGTGTCGCACTGAGTCACTTTCAAAGCACATGGATGCGACATTTTTACAACAATATGTTGCATCTCTGCGCCGAAAAAGTGCTTCAATGCCTTGTCAGGGGCAGTAATCACTATATAACTGCAATTACAATACAATTTGAAAAATGCCTTAGCTTTCTGTCAACTGAGTATTCCTTAAAATGCTACCTGCAAAGGTGATTAAGCAATGGCATAGCCAATGGGTTTCGCCTTCGGGGCATATTGGCTGTGCTAAAGCCTTTTGGCAATGCTGTGCAGCATGACCAATAGAAAAAGAAAACCCCAATTGCAGTTGTGTCATTTTGTAGGCACACACATGCATCATTATGCTTGCGCACCTAAAAAATGACACAAGCTGTATTTCTTTTTATTTACCAATGTGAGATTGATTGGTAAATTAAAAAAAAAAAAAAAGACAAGTGCGAACCTGCTTTTTTTTTAAGGCAAAGAGGCATAAAGCAATTTGCTGCTGTGGCCACACCCCTAAAATAAATAACATTTAGAATTATTTCTAAAAACAGATGTGGGAGGCAGTGAAGGAGAAGATGTGGGACAGCAATGGGAATTATTGTTGGAAATGGCCCTTTCTGTAGGGTCACGCCCAAACCTTCCTGCCCTTTTTGCTGAATTTGCTTTTGTTGGTTTTAGAGCTCTGGGCACTTTACCACTGCTAACCAGTGCTACAGTGCATATGTGCTCCACTTTAAACATGGTAACACTTGGTTGTACACAATTGGCATATTTATTTTACTTATGAGTCCCTAGTAAAGCGCACTGCATGTGCCCAGGACCCGTAAATTAAATGCCACTAGTGAGGCTGCAGCACTGATTCTGCCACCCGCTCAAGTGTCTCAGGCCTGCCATTGCAGAGCCAGTGTGTCCAGTTTTAAACTGCCATGTCAACCTGGCAAGAGGGTTAACTTGCCCAAACCTTCCTTTAATAATTCATACACGTCACCCATAAGGTAGGTCCTAGACAGTCCTAAGGGCAGGGTGCAGTGTATTTAAAAGGTTGTGCATGTACTTTTTAGTTTTACATGTCCAGCTAGTGAAAAACTCATTAAATTTGTTTTTCACTACTGCAAGACCTAGCTCTCCCGTAGGTTAACATTGAGATTGCCTTATTACATTCCACAAGTGCAATTTCCAATTGGGAAATATGTATCTTTCAAGTTTGGTGTTTCTGGACTTACAATTTAAAATCACAACTTATGGTAAAGTGTAATTTTAAGTTGCAAGTCTGAAAATGCCACTTTTAGAAAGTTCATTAAAGATAATGGGGTAAACAAACAGACCTACATTATTCTATATAGTATATATGTGTATTTACTTTGTATGCTTTGGTTATTCTCCATTGTATGCAAGCACTTTATATCACATTGTTGACCAAAGTCATGT
Organism: Triturus cristatus; assembly: GCF_964204655.1. Lineage (NCBI taxonomy): Eukaryota > Metazoa > Chordata > Amphibia > Caudata > Salamandridae > Triturus > Triturus cristatus. Next base: position 191,678,147 of record NC_140588.1, read on the forward strand.
TATTTATGTTGTTTGTTTTGCCATTTGTGTATGTGACAGCCTTATAAAAAATGTACTAATATAAATATTTTTCCCAAATCGATTTTATCCACACTCAGTGTGGGAGGGTATGCTCAGGCGTGAGTCCCTTGCTCATTGCACCATCAGGATTCAGGCAAGCCGGGCCGACGAAGGCTGTGATGCCAGAAACCGGTCCCCGGAAGCTTGTTTCCTTCTCAGTATAAGAATTGGCTTGGTAGTTTGGTTTGCCCTGTTCCCATCATGCACTGGGACAGGTACAGACTAATTTGCATGTAGCCTGGTTCTGAGCTGGGATGGTGCAGTGAGCTAAAAAACGGTGATGGATTAAAACCATGATCTCTTGACTTGGTAAGAGTATTCTGCATCATTCAGAAACTCTGTCCATCACCACCCCCTTTTTCCCAAATCTAATATAAATATTATCCATATTTTTTTTAACTGACTTTCCATTTGTGGAGTGTTATGACATTCATCTTTGTCTAAAACAATTACTAGACATGTATTGCCATTGAGTGTCATTCAGGATAGATACTGCTAATTTATTAAATTCTTTTATTTGCGTTTACTAAGCAATTGTTTCACCCAACAGAACTCACTGTAGATTATATAACTTTAGAAGGTTGGCATTGTCTTACTTTTACCATTTTGTGCGCCTACCTGTCTATGAATAAACTCCCGGGGAGTGTGACAGCAGTGAATTGTGCATTCCCTCTAGACAGCCACACATAAAGAGAGATTAGGTGTGCTTGATGGGCCATTCACATCTTGATGGGCCATCACTAGGCTGATGGGCCATCCTGGGCTGCATGGGAAGGAGGAGCTGACACTCACACGTAAATAGGGCTGTTCATGTCCCTGCATCAAGAGTTGCATGCCCCCCTTTAGCGAGTCACGGCAGGAAGGGCATGGACCCTCTGCACTGCAATGGCTCTCCTTAAAGACTCCTCCACTTCAGAGGCACAACTATATCTAAGTACTGGACCCCTGACACCACCAATTCAGTACAGATCTAGACCTGTGGGTTCTCTGCCTGGAAGAAGGACTGCTGTGCTGCTTCAAGGGTTGCCACTCTGCTGGACTTCTACTTTGCTGTGCTGACCTGCTGCCTTCTGCCCCCTTGCCTAGGATTGAGAAGGAGTGGATTTGCATCTCTACAACCCAAAACCCTGAGCAGTCTCCTGTTTTCTGAGGTCTTCCCTGAACCGGAAACAAGCATCCTGGGACCGGTTTCTGGGTAGCAGCCTTCATCGGCCAGGCTAGCTTGAATCCAGTGGCAAAGTGAGCAAGGGACCCACGTCTGGGCATACCCTGCTAACTTAGGGTATACCCAGACGTGGGTCCCTTCCTCACTTTGCCACTGGATTCAAGCTAGCCTGGCTGATGAAGGGTGCTACCCCGAAACCGGTCCCAGGATGCTTGTTTCTGGTCCAGGGAAGACATGGCTTGGCAGTTTGATCTGGACTGTTCCCATGAGGCACAGGGTCAAGACTGATTTGCATATAGCTGTGTCTGAACTGGGGTGGCAAAGTGAGCTTAGGAACGATGATGGATTCAACCCAGATCTGTGACTGGGGGTGAGTGTTTGCAATGTTCAGCACTCCGTCCATCATCTCCTTCTGTTTGCTTTGTTCTCCCTAAGTTAGCAGGGTATTCCCAGACGTGGGTCCCTTGCCCACTTTGCCACTGGATTCAAGCTAGCCTGGCCGATGAAGGCTGCTACCCAGAAACCGGTCCCAGGATGCTTGTTTCCGGTTCAGGGAAGACCTGGCTTGGCAGTTCGGGCTGGACTGTTCCCATGAGGCACAGGGCCAAGCCTGATTTGCATATAGCTGGGTCTGAACTGAGGTGGCGAAGTGAGCTAAAGAATGATGATGGATTCAACCCAGATCTGTGACTGGGGGTGAGTGTCTGAAATTTTTCAGCACACCGTCCATCATCTCCTTGTGTTTGCTTTGTTCACCCTAAGTTGGCAGGGCATACCCAGACGTGGGTCCCTAGCTCACTTTGCCACTGGATTCAAGCTAGCCTGGCTGATGAAGGGTGCTACCCAGAAACCGGTTCCAGGATGCTAGTTTCTGGTCCAGGGAGGACATGGCTTGGCAGTTCGATCTGGACTGTTCCCATGAGGCACAGGGTCAAGACTGATTTGCATATAGCTGTGTCTGAACTGGGGTGGCAAAGTGAGCTAAAGATCGATGATGGATTCAACCCAGATCTGTGACTGGGGGTGAGTGTTTGCAATATTCAGCACTCTGTCCATCATCTCCTTGTGTTTGCTTTGTTCGCCCTAAGTTAGCAGGGTATGCCCAGACGTGGGTCCCTTGCTCACTTTGCCCACTTTGCCACTGGATTCAAGTTAGCCTGGCTGATGAAGGGTGCTACCCAGAAACCGGTCCCAGGATGCTTGTTTCCGGTTCAGGGAAGACCTGGCTTGGCAGTTCGGGCTCTACTGTTCCCATGAGGCACAGGGCCAAGCCTGATTTGCATATAGCTGGGTCTGAACTGAGGTGGCAAAGTGAGCTAAAGAATGATGGTGGTTCAACTCAGATCTGTGACTGGGGGTGAGTCTCTGAAAAGTGTCAGCACTCCGTCCATCATCTCCTTCTGTTTGCTTTTTTCGCCCTAAGTTGGCAAGGCATGTCCAGACGTGGATCCATTGCTCACTTTGTGACTGGATTCAAGCGAGCCTGGCTGATGAAGGGTGCTACCCAGAAACCAGTCACAGGATGCTTGTTTCCGGTTCAGGGGTGACCTGGCTTGGCAGTTCAGGCTGGACTGTTCCCATGAGGCACAGGGTCAAGCCTGATTTGCATATAGCTGGGTCTGTACTGAGGTGGTGAAGTGAGCTAAAGAATGATGATGGGTTCAACCCAGATCTGTGACTGGGGGTGAGTGTCTGAAAAGATTCAGCACTCCGTCCATCATTTCCTTGTTTTCGCTTAGTTCCTCTTTCACCCAGAAACCCTGGGGCAGATTTACAAGCCCCTTCCGCTGCCAGTACATCACTTTTTTTGACGCACTGGCAGCGCATTTCTTTGCCCCATATTTGCAAGGACAGGAATGGCCACCCTGAGTGGCTTTTCCTGTCCTTGTAAATATGGCCTCTTTACATGCAGCACTTTGTGTGAAAGGGGCGGTCCATGGGTGTTGCTGTGGGTGTTCATATGTAACACTCATGGAACTCAACAAATTTCCAGATATGCGAGAAATCGTAAACCTGGAAATGAGTCAATTTGCTTCGCCCCCCAGGGGTGGCATAGCCTGGCTCAACGAGGAGAAATGTTTTCATTTCTCCTTGTTTTTCCATCTTTCAATGCGTGCTGAATTCTACAGCTCACATTGAAAGAGGAAAATGTCTGTAGTGATTGTTTTAGTGAAGGAAAGTGCCCCTTCCTGCACAAAAACAATCTCTCCATGGGGCAGGCATCCTAGCACCATGGTGAAAGGGTTCCTGCGCAGGCGCATGACAGCTATTTGTGTGGCAAACGCAGGGGAGAGCACAGGAATGCAACATATCATTGTAGATATGTCGTATTCCTGTGCTCTGAAACTGCCATAGCATGGCGCAGCAAAAGGTCTTGCGGCGCCGCGCTGCAGCGCTTTCTTGTAGACCTGCCCCCCTGTTTCTAACATCTTTTATTTAAAAAAAAAAAACACAATTACACTGCTTGGCTAGCATGAAAGGAGATGCCCAGTGGAAACACACAAAGCCGACTGAGTTGTCTTGCCTATAAGACCTATAGACTTGAAAATATTTTTGTGCAACATAGTTGAAAAAAACAAAAAGACTCAAAGATGCAACTGCCACATCATTTTGTAGGTGCTCAACATGCATGCACACACTTACCGGTCGGGGGGGGTGAACTAGTAAATAAAAAAGTAGTGTGCTATAAAGATATTTAACTGATTTGTGGGTTGTGAGAGCAGGGATGAGGGGATGGTGTGGAGAAGCAACATGCGGGAGGGGAGAAGCAAGTGGAGGATGCGGGTGTAACAACACAAGGGAGAGAACACAGCAATATGGAGTGCAGGGGGAGAAGCACATTGGCAACAGAGAGCAACAACAATGTGGGCGGGGAAGGAGAAGCACATCTACAGGAGAGAGCAATGTGGAAAAGGTGAGAAAATCTCAATAGGGAGACAGCTGGAATACACATGACCTCTCTTGGAATGCTTAAAGAAAAATGAAAAAGGATTTCCCTAAAAGCAAGAATAGGAAGCACAAAAGCTAGCCAACCAAAGAGATGACAAAGAGGCTCTGGTCTGGGCAAACACAAGATGGATAGGCTGGACCAAGGAAAGCTATCTAACAGAAAGTAATCAAAGAAGAGTCACAGGTAAGCCAACAAGTGGTAAGCAAAGGGCAGACTGCTAGCCCCTGAATTCTCTTAGTAAGCACACAATATGTCTTTCTCAAACAGACACCATTGTCGCATGCTATTACAATTACCCAGGTCTCAACTGGGTTACGGGTTTTCTCCTGTTGCATTTACTGTTGCATTGAGCAACGGCTGGGTTGCGAGAGTGTGTCCTTTCTGGACTGTCTTTACAAACCCCTTTCATTTGGGCTGCTAATGTGTGATTATTCCACACATTATGTCTTCAAGAGAAATACCTAAATACTCAGATGGCTATATAAATCAAATTCTTACCTCACCTTCCCTTCTTTCTAATCCCATGGCCCTAGCTACCCCACACCCAAATACTTCACAGGTATCGCTTGATAGACTTGAGAAGCTCAAAAAGAAACAAATATGAGCTGAACTACATGCATGCATGCTGACGGACTACCTGAAAGCAGATGTTCTTCCATTGTGACTTCAGATACGTAAACACCCCAGCCTTTTTCACACAAGACCCAAAAGTTGCGACCTTGGCATTGACACTGCCTTAGAACACAGCTGTAAAGAACTAGGGGGCATATTATCAACGGCCAGTGATCATTATCGCTGGCCGTGCTTAGCGATAATTTTATTATCGCAAGCTATCTCTGGAATTTATCGCCCTGGTAGCGCGTTATTAACAACGCGTTTCTCCAGGGCGATAGTGAGGTTATCGCCCTTTTGCAGGGATCATCGCTGCTTTTCCAGCGATGTTCCCTGCAAAACGGCGATAACATTGCTGATACGACCCGCAGGGTCGTATCAGCATAATCCAGCCCAATGTTGGGGATAGGTAAGTCTGCATTTTAGCAGACGTTAGTTTTTGGAGAAAACAGCTGTTTTCTCCAAAACTTAACGTGTGCTAAAATGCTGGGGCAGCCTTGTAAATATCGCGATGTGAACATCAGAGATATTCGCAAGGTTGTCCATCCGGGGTACGCCCAGCGACGCCCACTTTGTGAGGCGTTGGGAAAAAGGGTGCTATCATGCGATTATGCATGTTAGCACCCTCTTGTAAATAGGGTGATAGTTTTATCTCCGCTTTTTGGGCTTTTTGAGCCAAAAAAGCGGAGATAAAGCCCTTGTAAATATGCTCCTAGAAGAGATTGCAGAGCTAAAGAAGCTCATTCATAAGGATAGTATCATTACTAATGGAAGGAACCTACTAGAGAACACTAACACTACTATAGCTACATTCAACATCTTTGAGCAAAATAAGGATATTAATAAAATCCAAAGGGATGTCAAAAATTACAGTATAGAAAGAAGTTACCCATGTTAGGGGCACATACACTGATGCTATCATAAAGGGATTTGGCACACTTACCGACACACATAAGAGATGGTGTTGACCTAATTTGTCAAGTTGAAGACAAACCTTGCAATCCTGACTGTGACCTCGTGGTGGGTTTGGACATAGTGTCTTTGTACACCAATATCCTACAATTGGAAGGCCTAGAAGTTATTGAGAATCTTTTGAACCCATGCCCTAACCCTACTAAGATCCCCACTGATTTTGTGACTAAATTACTGGAGATTGCACTTTCTAACACACATTTTCTACACAAAGATACCTTTTACTTACAAAACTAAGAAGTAGTCTCAACGGGAGCATGTTTTGCCCCAAAATTTGTTACCCTGTAGTTACACAATCTTGAGAAAAAAGAAATCCTTACACATGTGAACCCTTTTTACAACCAAATTGGGTTTTGTAAACGATATATAGATGACATTCTCTTTCTCTGGCATGGATGTAATGACTCCTTGCAGCTATTTGTAAATTGGTTAAATAACACCCAACCACACCTCATGTTTACTCCAGACAATCTACCCTTCCTTGATCTCACCCTCCAAACACAGGAGGACAAAATGGGAACATCACTCTACTAGATGCCCACAGAAACGGGCACTCTTCTGCAGTACTCAAGCAACCAACCTCGCGGTTTAAGGGATGGGCTACTATATGGACAATTCCTCCATACCTAGAGAAATTGTTTCCAACTTCTGCCCTTCCAGTTAGAGTGGCTTAATGCCACCTTGTAAATAAGGCCCCCTTTCATGTTACACTTAGCATGAAAGGGGTGGGTAATGGGTGCAACTACCATTGATTTTGGCACTACCCCTATTTAGAAGGGTGGCATAAATAGGAGGCAGCACCAACATTAAGACCAGGGAAAACCTGGTATTAAATGTCAAAATGAGGAGAAATGCTTAATTTCTCCTTGTTTTTGCTGTGTCTGTGCGCTGCATTCTGCAGCACACATAGAAACATCAAATCGCTATGTATGATGGTGTATGTGCAGGAGGTGTCCCTTCCTTGACATAAACAATCATTAACCTCTTCGACGCCGATGACGGAACGGTTCCGTCATCCACGTCGGTTGGGCTGTGCTTATGACGGAACCGTTCCGTCATGGCCCCGCCCGCGCTCAGAACTTTCAGCACCGCGCGGGAATCCGCGCAGCGCTGAAGAGGTTAAACAAATGGCAATTTGAAACTTCTATGTGTGCTGCACAATTTCAGCATATATAGGAGTTTCAAATCTGCATTCTGGATTGTTTATGTGCAGTAAGGGACACCTTCCTGCACATAAACAATTCTTCCCCCAACGCAGACACCCTTGCACTGTGGTGCAAGGGTGCCTGCATTGGGTCTAGGCAGCTACATTTAGCGCCAGCGCTAAGGAAAACACAGGGGTGCACCCCATTCTTGTGAATAGAATGGCGAAGCATGGCGTTACCAATGTTTGCTTAACACCACGCTTCGCCATTCTGTTGTAAATATGCCCCGGTGTGCCTTAGTGAAGATGGTCAGGGGGTACACGTAAATTTGCTCACGACTTCGGACTGTGAAGCATCTTCCTCCTTTTAAGCTGCAGTGTGTTGAGACACCTGAAAGAGATCTGCTTTTTGTACTGCCAGGAAGGTGCCTTGTACATGAGAATGATCGCTTGTGTGTGCCAATGATCAGAGGTGTCGTGAGAATACACAGGAACTCATTCAAAAGGCATGTGATGCGCTCAGGCGGGTGAGGGAACGTCATTCTGCAGCCTCCCTACAATGATTGATTGATTGATTGATTGAACGGTGATTTATAATGCGCTACTTTGCCCGAAGGCGTCAAGGCGCAAATGATGGAAAACAACAATCAGCCACATCTAAAGAGAAAGAATAAAGAAAAATTTAGGGGTAGGATTCAGAGAAAAGGAAGGTTTTAAGAGCTCGACGAAACAGAGAGAGGGAATCCTGATTCCTCAGATCAGGGGGAAGTTCATTCCAGAGTCTAGGGGCAAGGGCAAAAAAGGCCCTGCCTCCCCACCTTGCCTTGGCAAAACGGGGGACCGTGAGCAACTTCATACTGGAGGATCGAAGGGCTCTACCTGGGGTGTAATAGGACACCAGAGACCTAATGCCCTCTGCACCTGCATCATGAAGAGCCCGATAGATGATGGTCAGGATTTTAAATTTTATCCTGGCTTGAACAGGGAGCCAGTGAAGATGTTTCCTAATGGCAGTCCCAGAGGAGCGTCTGGGGGCGTTAACAACAAACCTTGCTGCCGCGTTCTGAACGACTTGCAGCCGATGAACCAGGTTGTTGCTCATCCCAAGATAGAGGGCATTACAATAGTCAAGGCGCGAGGAGAGAAGGGCAACCGAGACTTGTTTCCGGGCGTCGGGGGAAATGTAATGAGTGAGCTTTCTCAACACCCTCAACACCCCATAGCAAGTGGAAACCATCCTGTTCACTTGCTTGTCGAAAGTCAGCGAGGTGTCGAATAGGACTCCCAAATTTCGAGCAACAGTCGAGGATTGTGGACAAGCTCCGAAGGCCGGCGGCCACCAATCGGATGACCAGACCTCTTTGTTTCCCCCCGAAGACAAGGATTTCAGTCTTCTCCCCGTTCAGCTTTAAAAAGTTTGATGTCATCCAGCCTGCCACAGCTCCCATGCAGTTCCTAAAGTTGAGGGCAGTGGAGCCGACCGATTGTGATAGTGATACCATAATTTGGGTATCGTCGGCATAGGAAAGAACTTCCAATCCAAAGGATCTAACAAGTCTGGCAAGAGGGGCCACATAAACGTTGAAAAGAGTAGGGCTCAGGGAGGAGCCCTGAGGGACCCCGCAGTGCAATGGCTTGGCAGTGGAGAGGAAGTCGCCCAGCTTTACCTTTTGCTCCCTGTTGTTGAGAAAGGAGGTGAGGAGACTGAGCGCCAGCCCCTCCAACCCCATCTCACCTAGTCGGGAGACCAAGATGGGGGGAGACAGGGTGTCAAATGCAGCTGTAAGGTCGAGCAGGATCAGAAGCGTGGTCTGACCCCTATCGACCCTGGCACGGATGTTATTGACCATTACTGTGAGGGCTGACTCAGTGCTGTGCTCCTTTCTGAAACCATGCTGGGAAGGGTCAAGCAGGCCGGTTTTTTCAAGAAAGGAGCTGAGATGGAAATTCATGTGAGCCTCCAACATCTTGGCGGGGGCAGGGAGGAGGGAGATAGGACGAAAGTTCTTTAAAGTCCCAGGGTCCAGAGTGGCCTTTTTAAGAGAGGCTTCACGATTGCGGTTTTCCAGGAGGCAGGGAAGGTACCGCTGGAAATAGCCCTATTCATAACCACCAGTATGGGAGGAATTAAGGTGGCCCTACAGTTTTTTAGGATCTTAAGCGGACAGGGATCAAGGGGAGAGCCTGATCTAAGGGAGTCCAGCAGTTTCTCGAGGTCGGAGACCGAAAGAAGAGGAAAACTGGAAAAAGTTTCACAGGGAGGGGGCATGTTCACAGGGTCAGGAGAATAGAGGTTAGTGAGATTGTCCGCTTGTAGAGCTGAGTAAATATTGATTATTTTGGTATGAAAAAAGGAAGAGATCTGATCACAGAGGGCTTGTGAAGGGACTATGGGGTCAGGGTGATGAATAGGGGATAAGGTTTCCACAATTTTAAACAAATCATCAGGGGAGGAAAGGGAGGATGTGAGATTGGAGAAATATGATTGTTTTTCGGCTATGACCGCCGCTTTATAGTTCTTAAGGAGAATTTTATGATTGAGCCGGCCTTCAGCGTCAGGCTGAGATCTCCAGTGCCTCTCCTGCCTCCTACAGACCTGCCTCTGAATTCTCAGGGAGTCGGAGTACCAGGGTGCTGAAGGACGTTTCCTGGCACAATACACCAATTTAAGAGAGGCCAGGGTATCCACTGCCATTGCGATGGTGTTAGCAAGCTCCTTTGCTGAAAGATCAATGTCCTGTGAGGGGGGAGGCTTAAATTTGGCAATGAAAGGGCTCAAGGAAAGATCAGTCAAGCCCCGGAAATTCCTCTTCTGCACCCAACAGTCTGTAACTCCACTAAAAGCTGAGGAGGCACAGGGAGTGAATTCCATGGAGACCGCAAGGTGGTCAGACCAGGAAATAGGGAGGAGAGGCCCTAATTCTAACCTGGGATCATTCGTAAATACGCCGTCTAGCGTGTGACCGGCTATATGAGTGGGAGACAAAACCTTTTGAAGAAGGTTAAAAGGGGCCAATGACTCCACAGGGGATAACGTCTCGCTAGAGTTGTTGCTTTCCAGATGGAAATTAAAATCCCCAAGGATAGTGAGGGAAGGCCTGTTTAAAAAGGGCTCTATGACATCCAGGAGGTCAGAGCCAAACGAGGATCTAGGATGAGGATTTAGCATTGGCCTATTTTGATGCCATCATTCCTAGCAGCATAAACAAGAGGCTTGTGGTTGTGATGGGGGCTACAATATGTATTTCAATAACTTTTTCCAAATAACGAAATAAATACACTAGTTGCTCACGTGCTCATAGTTACAAATATAAAAGTGTCAATGCAAGCAGCAGTGCAAACAAAATATCCCTGCTTAGTGGCTGCTTGGGAACTTTGAAAGTGGCAGGGCACAAGACCAAATCCTGAAATTCCACCGTTAGCATGACAGGTAGTGAGTACAACATGAGTGTCCCAAGGGAGGATTTGTGGAGATTTTCCCAGTGAGAATTCCTTTAAAAATTAGACAGAAAAGTGAATTTTCCCGCAAAGTCTCCATATAAATTTACCAAAAAGCAAAAGCAGTTACATGAATTTCCAAAGGAAGACTCATAAGCTATTTCAGACCTCCACTGTGGTTCTGGTCATTAAAGTTTAGGATGTCCTCTTAAAAAACATTTGTAAAATGAGTTTATATTCTACAGAAACAAGGATCCTACTGAATATGCTGGTGTTGACTTACCTCAGTGTCATGTTCATGCTTGTCAGGCTGACAGTCTTGCACTTGGAGGATAATGTTTCCTGAAACCTCCAAGGTTGTTTGCAGGTTGAAAGCTTATGGTTGGTCAAGGTACCTAAGGTTGGTGCAAGAGTCCCTTCTACAGACTCTGTCTTTATTCTGTTCATGATAATGTTCATCTGAGACAAACATAGGCAACTGTTACACAGTACCACCACAAGGGTGCACAAGAAGGTGCCAGCTTTTAATAAAATGACTTTAAAAAGGCATTTGTTGCTCGGGGAATGCTAGTGCCTGAGCAGCAAAAATGTAATTTTGCCTGGGGCTCCCAAAAATCCTTGCTTAGAGCTTCTCAAACAGGAAAGTTATCCCGGCTGCTGGCCCAGGGAGGGTATTCTGAATAGGTGGACTTAAAAATTAAAGAGATGGTGCGGGCATCCTAACATGGTGTTTAGCCGATAAGGTGATAAAATGGGGTTTTAGACGGGGGAGAAACAGGTGGAAGGGCTATGTGCCAGGCTCTGGCCCCTGTGATTGGCTACCGGAGAAGCAGGAAGCGCTATAAAAGTGCTTGCTTGCAAGAAAAGACACAGAGTCTACTTTTTTCTAAAGAAAAACAAAACTTCCCAGAGGCAGCCCTCCTTAACATGTCCTTCTGTGCTCTTCATGATTCTTGAGTCCCTTCTTCTGTCGTCAGCAAGTACCACACCAGAGGCAGGTCCACAACCTGCTACCCAATCAAAAGCCGGAATCGGAATGAAGGTACCGAGGCAGGCCTCTTTTTAGGTCTCTCGCCTGAGCCAGCGCATATAGCGCTGCTCTGGCGAGAGTTTTAGTAAGCGGGTTTTGGAAGTGCTAACCTAGTGGCTTTTTTCAGGCCTCCAGCTTGCGTTCGCGATGTCATGCACGCGCACAGCTGCTATCCTGGTTTCTAGCATTCCTCGCATGGCCGGCTTTCCTCCCCCTCTCTCACACGCTCCTCCCCCTCCCTTACTGCACGGCAGAGTTTCAGCCTTAAACGTAAGGAAACTCTTGGAAACGTTTCTTTCACGCTATGTCAAACCCTGTGTACGCACCGCATTGCTTTTAAACATGACTGCAGTGCCAGCAGTGTGTTTTCTTTTCTTTTATGTGCTTCAAAATATCAGCATTACTAGCTAATCAAACCGCAACAGCAAGACATGCCACTGCGCAAGCGGGGTGCTTCCAAGCCATATGTTTATTTTACTGGTTTCTGTTTCTTTTTGCAGACCCTCTCTCCTTCTACATATCAGGTCTCTGTGTCCTTTCAAACAACCCCCATTATCTCTCGGCCCTTCGCTACCACCGATCCCGTCCAAACTGTCGTCTTCTGTTACTAAATGCAACGTTGTCCCCTCCCCTGAGTGCAGGCAAAAACACTTAAAGGGAAAGGCCGACTCCAGACCTGGTATCAGAATTGTAATGATGAAGGAAACGTTGATAATTAAATAAGGTTTATTATATAGAACAGGTGAGCGCCAGGCAGTACAACCTCCAGCTCAGGACTCCAGTTACAACTGACCTCCTGGCTGGAATGCCAGATGGAGACAATGTACATTCCACCCCACGCTCCACATCATAGACATAAAGATACAAACACAAATACATGCGAACACTACAAGAATGCTCGTCACTCCTCCTTTCCCATATTCACAACCCGTTCCTAGGAACATCCCAGCAGTAGCCAGTTTTTAAAAAAACGTTTTGTTCTCTCTCTCCCAAAAACAAACGCGAGAGTACCTCCAGGAAACAGTGGATAGATATTTTAACTATGCAGCCAAAATAAAATTAATCTTAGTTTGCCCCTTCACAACCTATGTGCTTGTGAACTGATTTTTTTCTGTCACGTAGTATCATGCATAGCGTAACAACCTGTCTATTTCTTTGCTATGTAACCAGCGGTCGAAGTGCGTTAAAAAAAGTATAGGGACTGCTTTTAGGGAACTTCCCAGCATTCTCCTTCTCTCCCATGTGCTCCCCCCAACCCATGTGATCTGTTTCTCATGTACTTTTCCCCTGTTCCCTCGCTGTCTGTTGTCACCCTTGTGTGCTTTACCTTCCATTCCTTATGTCACTGCAGCAAATCACAAATCTAGGTTGCAATTTCGAAATTAAAACCTGAATTGAAACAATATTAAAAATTTGGGTTTTGTTACTTTTTATTTCTAAATTAAGACCTAAAGCCCAAATGAACAAGCATTTGCAATACAATACGTCTCGCATTTAGTCGAGTTTGAGCTATTAACATTGCAAATAACAATGCCTTTTATTTTTGTTTTTGTTTTTAGAACATAAATAAAAGGCATTGTCATTTACAATGCCAATAGCTTAAACTTGCATAAATGCGAGACCTAGTGCATTGCAAATGCTTGTCTGTATTCCAACTTCTGATGGGGCAAAAGGGCAGATGATTGACAAGCCCTGAAGCTCCATTCTCTGATATGCTGCACTGCCTGAAGGTAGCACAGCATGCCAAGAATGTATTGTGACTGTGAGAGCTGGTCAGTAACAGCCCCCACCTGAAACGTCTGCAATACAGCTAGTGGAGCCATCTTCTGGTGCCAACGTGACATTGCACGTTTGAATGTAAAAACAAGCCATAAGATAATATGTTTTCATGTAAAAGTTGTAAAAAGCTGTTCAATGAGTTGCAGAGCGAGGTTGTGGGGTGGCGGTCTGGACAATCTACCACTGACCCTACTACTGAAAGTATAGGTATGAGACCTGTGACAGTTTCATAACATGTAGATGTACTGGTTGTCACATAGGCTATTTAACAGGTCTTTGACCATGTCAAGCAGGCGGTCATTTATAATGCATTGGTAGGATCCGCAGCCACGGCGGTTCCTGTCAATGCATCTTGCTGTTTGGTGCAGGGCTGCATCAGCATGTCGCAGCCCTGCATTAAACAGTTATCTATTTTTAGTTTTAAAAAGAAAGTCCAGAAACAGGATTTTCTTTTTGCAAATAAAAAAGTAATGTATCCTTGCCATGGGAGTCATATCCCATGGCAGGGGTGTATTATTCACTTTTCACTGTCCCTCACCACCAAGGATTGCCCGGCAGTAATGGACAGTGGAAAGAATGACTACATATCTGCCCATCCATTTTGGTGGGCGGACATGTAGTCATTTCTCCCACGGCCCTTCCTTCGTCCGGCCGAGAGAGAGGTTTGGCTCTGGCCTTGATGAAGAAGTCACCACCGTAGCCAAACCCTGCACGCAATTAAATTGGACGGATGGATCATTATGTCTTTCGGTGTGCATACTCTGTCGCCATTGCAATGGAGTATACACATCGTCAACTTATAAATTGAGCAGTAAATTTGGAGTAAGGGATGATGCAAGGGTCAAGGAAAAGGTTAAAGAAAGGGTTCATGGTTAATGGTCTAGAATTAATGAGTATGGGAGAGGGTTAAACTGTGGTCAACGGGCATAGGCACAGTTTTCTACCTTTTACCACTACAAATATGTAATTCTTACTTGAAATGCATGTATGTCACAAGATGTTGTCAAAACCTTCATAGGTTTACTTAATAGTATTTCCTGTATTTGATAGAGACTTTATTACATACAGACGTGAATTCAGTGTAAAAGAATCACACGTTCAGGTCTGTTGCTGTGTTAGGAGGTACATGCAGTTGCGGCCAGCTTGACTCGTGGGTGTGGAGCAGGGGGTCGCGTGGGGATGGGGTTGTACGGTGGGAGGTTTAATTTAAAATATAAAATGTAAAAAAATTAACTTACCTTCGCCACCCGTCTTTTGCTCTTCTGCCTCCGACAGGACCAGGAGGCAGGCAGCCTCCCTCCCCTCCCCTCCCCTAAGCCAATCACAATGCTGCAATAGCAGCATTGTGATTGGTCGGGAAGCCGACCAGCCAGGCGCCCATGGGAAGGCCATTTTCTCCATGTAATGGAGAAAAAGCAGAGTGCGCATGACTGGTTTGGTTGGCCTGGGGCCTACCAAACAGTCAGTGCCTTCAGCAGTGGGTAAGCCACTCTTCCCCGACCTGCCCACCCGCCCGCCCCCAACCAAACACTTCTGCTTTCTCGCAGTACAAGAAGCAGAAACATAAAATGGTAGTTTTTCCATTTTATGTTTCTGCTTCTTGCACTGCGAGAAAGCAGTGGGGTGATGCTCCTCCACCCTAGTGGAGGCACCGCCCCGGTGTACATATATGAAAATGAAAAATCTTTGATAAACCACAGAGGCCTACCTGCACTTTTGAGCTCTCAGAATGTCACTTTTTTGACGTCCTGGTGGCGCAAAGTGCCACTGCATATTTGTAAGGCCACATAAAGCCACTTTACGTGGCATTTCACGGCCTTATAAATACGTGCACCTTTCACACACAAAACTCCTTGAAAGGGGCGTTTCATGGGTGTTGCTGTGGGTGTTCCCACGCAACACTCATGGAACCGGACACATTCCCAGATTTAAGAGAAATCGTAAACCTGGGAATGCATCAGAGCCTAACGCCACCCCAGCAGTGGCCTTAGGGAGGCACAACAAGGAGAAATGTGTTAATTTCTCCTTGTGCTTTCCTTTTTCTATGTATGCTGCATTCTGCAGCACACACAGAAAAAATGGAAATCGCCTGAATTAATTGAATGTTTCCTGCACAAAATCAATCAGCCCCACAACGCAGGCACCCTTGCACCATGGTGCGAGGGTGACTATGCTGGCGCACGACAGCCCATTGTGCAGTGGCGCAGGGGAAAAGCACAGATACGGCGTATTCCTGCCCTTTTAGTTTGACGTAGGGCAGCGCAGCAAGACTCCTTGAGGCGCTGCCCTACATCAAAACCTTATAAATGAGGACCCAAATACTTTTGCCCCCTCCCTCCAGGTTTTATTGTGCACCACATTGACACACTATTTTTGAGTGACCCCAGCCTCTACCATAAAGTTATAATAGCTTTTTTTAAGTAGTTTCTTCTTGAACCCATTTGCTCTTACCCCATCATTATTTTTGCAAATTATTTAAACAACTACTTCTAAAAGCTTACTTGAAACAATAACATAGATTTAGTTATATCTTTAATTAATTATTTCTTCAAAGATTCTTATTCTATCTTATGAAACTTTTTATTTACAAAAATACAGATTGTTTTAGTAGCACCTTGCAGCAGCCCCCATAGGCAGGTGAGTCTGTGATTGCAAGTGGGTATTAATCATGGCCGATGAAGCTTTACAGGTTTTCTAATGCAATAATCTTTTGCAGCTTGGCAATTGTTTTAATGTGGTATCTTTGTCATGACTTCCCTGCTCTACTCACCGTGACTATGAGGTCATAGAAGGCTAGTTTGTCATTACGTGGTTGCGTTGGCGGATAGAGCAGGGGTGTAAGGATTAGTGTCACAACTTGTGCAGTGGCACTGGCGCCCAGAGCAGTGTGTGGGAGAGTGGGGCAGTCTGCCCTGTAGGCGCTGCAGTTAGATTACAAGTCCCCTGTTCTGATTGATCTGAGCACAGAGCCTGGCCCTGTGTTTATGCTTGCTGGAGGGGACGGGTGGAGATATTATGGAAGAAAGGATTGAGGATAAGGGAGAAAATGAGGAGAGAGACAAAGAAATGGAAGGCAAGAAAAAGAAAGAGTGAAAGACAGAAAAGAGAGGAAAAAGTGCCCGAAAAACAGAAGTAGATAAGAGTGAGCAAAAGGGGACAGGGAAGAAAAACAGGTAGGCCTTTTCTAGCAGGGAGGCCGGGGGGCAGGCCCACCCAAACATGATTTGTGGCCCATCCAATAACAGCAGAAGAGTCCATGGTGAAGACACCTGTTAGGTGCTTCCTCCTTGTCAACGTCAGAACGTTGAGATTTTTTTTCCTGTCTTTACTTTAATTAGTATTCAGGGGTCATTAAGGAACCTTTATAACACATTTTAAAGAGCATTGTTTGCATAATTAGTATTTTAAGTATGTACTGATAAGTGGAGAAAATACTAGCTTTTGTTGACTTTCCCTGTTTTTGTACTGGCTCAGACATTAACATGATGTTGGGTCATGTTGGTTTAAACGTCCAGGTGGAAACCTAGCTGGTCTCTCTCGGCAAACTGTGATTGAACTTAACAGGAAAAGCCAAGCCAGAGCCAAGCTAAGGGTATGACTTGACTCTTAGAGCCCGTGCATGGGCCGAGACCCAAAAAAGTTTGCTATGTAAATCATACAGCAAACATGACGTAAAATACGATAAGGTCACCAAAATTCAAAAAAGTGTTATTTCTTTGACACTATTATGTCACATTATAGCACTACACTGAGAAGCACTTATTAAAAGTGATAGGGGCATATCAACAACAACCGGCGATAATTATCGCTCAGCGCTCTTAGCGTGAGGATAATTATCGCCGGCTAGCGTGAATTTTTATCGCTGAGATAGCGTGCTATTAGCAACGCTTATCTCAATAGCGATAAAAATCTACACGCTAACAGGCTAACGTGAGATTATCGCTGGAAACCCAGCGATAATCACACATTACCTTGTTGATAGGGACAGGCAAACTTAGCCATGATATC
Organism: Triturus cristatus; assembly: GCF_964204655.1. NCBI lineage: Eukaryota > Metazoa > Chordata > Amphibia > Caudata > Salamandridae > Triturus > Triturus cristatus. The sequence continues at coordinate 191,695,305 of NC_140588.1, forward strand.
CTCCTTCCATAGGATATCATGGCTTAGTCTGAAAATTAGCAGACGTAAAAAAGTAGCGTTAACCACGGTTAGCCCTGCTTTTTTTGTCTCTAACAGGGTTAGCGACATTCTTGATAATAGGAGAAATGGTGCTAGTTTTATCTCTGCTTTTTTGGCTTTTAAAGCCAAAAAAGCAGAGATAAAGCCCTTGTTGATATGCCCCATAGTTTTTAAACATGCGCTTACAGCCATTCCTGCCCCAGACCTCACACTGGTTACAGTGCCATTAGTGAACTAAGGGGCATAATTACAATAGAAGTGACGGAGAGCGGCGTTAGCCTTCTCAGCTTATCGCCACGCTCCGCCACTTCTGAAACGCAGGGCTGCACCATATTTGCAACAATATGGTGCAGCCCTGCGTTTCCCCCTGTGCTGGTGCTAAATTTAGCTGCCTAGTGCCATAGTGCAAGGGTGTCTACGTTGCAGGTGAAGATTGTTTATGTGAAAGAAGCTGTACTTTCCAGCACATGAACAATCTTTAAATTGCGCTTTGTAACTTCTTTGTGTGCTGCTCAATGCAGCAAACATAGACGTTGCAAAATGTTCTTTTTTTAATGATTGCTTATGTGCAGGAAGGGTCACCTTCCTGCACATAAACAATCAATGGCGTTTCGCTGTTTCTATGTGTGTTGCATAATGCTATGCACATGGAAACAGCAAAAACAAGGAAAAATTAAACATTTCTTCTCGTTGCACAGGGTAAGACCAGGTTTTCCCTGGTCTTAATTTTGGCTTTGCCCCATATTTACGCCCCCCTTGTAAATATGAGGCAGCTGCAAAATCATAGGGTGTCAATGTGGATCGCCCACCTCAACACCCAATGCCCTCCCCTTTCACACTAAGCATAGTTTGAAAGGGTGCTTTATTTACAAGGTAGTGTTAAGCCATGTTAACCGGCTTAATGCTACCTTGTAAATAAGGCAAAGCCCCTATCGCCACCACAACGTCGTGAAAAGGGACATTGTGGTGGTGATAGGGGCTTGTAAATATGCCCCTAAGAGGCTAGAGTGTTGTCACTTGGACCCAGTTTGTGGCCCAGATTATTACAGAGCATTATTTTTATACTAAGTCAAACCCAATGCTTTTTTGTATAGGTTGTTTTCTGATTCACGTATTTGAATGTGCTTTCATCCGCAAATATGAACCAAACTGAGTTTTGGTGAAGTTGCCGATGGTTACACAATTTGAGTGGGGAATCTGCAATTTATCCTGGTTTTATGGGTTCACTTTGTGCAAATCAGCCACTAAAGAGCTATCTATTTGTCTCTTATTTTTTATGTCAATGCTTTATTTTGACCTCTTTGTGCAGTTTTCTGGAGCTTTTATATAGTGCAAACTCGAACTGGTAGTATTGAAGTGCTTTAAATGAACACCAGTTACTTTACACAAAGTCACACTCATTTCTTTTAGGAGCCGGAGATTTGCCGAGAATCACAGAATGTTGAGCCGACACTTGAACCTGGCTGATTCAGTTCAAAAGTTGGAAGCTGTGGCACTACCGCTACTTACTGGGTAGATTGACAGTGGCAGGCATAAGGCACATGAAAGCTTGGCTCGTTATGGGCTCAAAGTTTCACACAGGACTTCGGGCTGAGCTAGAGTAAGGCTTCAGACTCAAGCCCAGTTTGAGCTTTCAGTGGGTCTTCCATCTCTAGTTGGGAGAGGGGGGAGAGGTTTGCCTTCCAATGATGAAGCAGGAACAGTGACACCGGGGACCCGGCCTGTAAACGGCCTTCTGCACCTCAATCATGGTCCGTGTGGGGGTTCTGGAAGTGTTTATGTATTTTAGTTTGTGTAAGATGCGCACAGTAATATAGTGTAGGATGGGGCATGCATTATACTATTCAGACAGTGGCAGTGCATGCCTCATCGGATAGGTAGCCATGAGGTCAGGGGAATCATAAATGTCCCCCCATTTCCTAAGAATTAATGTGGAATTACAATGCCTATTAGAGCAAGGGACTGATTCACAAAGGTAAACTCACGCTTTTGTGTACTTTTTTTTAAATTTAAGAACTATGATTTCATTTTTGCTAACCGTGATTTTACGACTCCAGAGATGCCGCAGTCAGGGGTGGAGAGCTCTGCACATAAAAAAATAGGACAGGCCTATCTTTTTATGTGCGTAGTCTCTGCCACATGTGCTGACTCTTCACAGTCGTTAAATTACTATTAGTGAAATGAAACTTGCAGTTTCTGAATACCCCAAAAATATTAAACATACACAAATGTGTAAGTTTACCTTTGTGACCAGGCACTAAGTGTGTCTGTCTTCTTTTGCCAGATGCTGTGGGAAAGTAAGATATTGTGTTGGACTGAATTTGTTCTCACCAGTATGGCACAGTTACAAATATGAGCATTTCATATTCTGATATCTTGTTACGGTACACTGCACATTCCCAGGATATACTCAGAGCCACTGGAATTATCCACTTTTATGGCTGTGGTGTTTTATGCAAAGTTATGAATTTGCCACATTTGCCATATAATCTTTCAGCTGCTGCATAATCTGAAGTTATTTTTTTTTAAAGATTGTTGCTCAAAGGGATCAAAAGTTACTTAAAATGCAACACATTTTGCAGTGCAGTTGAAGACCCCTTGGAAAGGTTGACTGGTTACATTTCAGTTGCTTATTGCGATACTTGTATGTTAACCTTGTACTTATGAGGTGCAACCTAGGCCCAGCCAGTGTTAAGTGTAAAACAAATGACAAAATAATGAAGTATTACTATCACAAAATGTTGCTCCCTTACAAAACATAATTTGCCTTTTCTTGCAACTGCATAATGAGGTATTCCCCTACCGCATAAATCCTGTGGACCTTATTATATTAATACTCTTTGTCTAGCCACATCTACTTGCAATGGGACTAATCCTAATTCAGTTCAATAAAGGGCTACCACAGGTTATACAAAGTGGCATGATATACACACGGTCTCAAAAAAACAAAAGTTCCCTTCTCCTGTTGATGTGATTAGGAAGAGATTATCTCCTCCTGGGCCTCTCTTTTCTCAACGTAAGAAAAAGGGACTAAGTGTACGATAGAGTCTTATGCAGGTTACCAAATTTACAATAAAGTAATTCAATGCTTTGTGATTACACAGTCAAACGAAACAACTACACAGATGCAAAGGAATACGATATTTACCTATTTTATTAACCAGTGTATTCTTCATTATACATCCATATCAGTTAAAAACACTTTTCCATGTTATTTATTAAAAAAATATATACAATACATAATAATAAAACAAAGGTATTTTGAAAAAAGACTGTCGACGCGGCGTTTCGGTGTTCTAAAATATCGTCACCTTCTTCAGGACACCAATTTCCAATTATAAAAACATCTGAATTTGGTACTGTTTTGAAGCCTCAATCAATCGGCAAAAGATATTCTTGTAATCCTTCAGTACTTTCGGATAAAAGATAGAATGGTGCTTTTAGTTGTCTCTTATTCAGAAGTTTCTCTGTATACTCACTCAGTATTTTCACCATGTATGGCTATCTTCTAATGTTAATGGATTCTGTTTAACTTGTTGCGTAGAGTGCATTTTATATATCTCAATTTACTTCAAACTTCTTGTTTCTAACATCATTCAAGGAAGTCTGTTATCTTCGTGGAGAAGGTTCTTGCCTTTTCCTCTTTACCACCCTCTTTTTTCCTTTTTAAAATGGTGTGTCTCATCTAAGTCTTGTCAGATCATAAATTGAGAAAGGGAACAGCATTTCCTGTAGGCATCCGTCCTGCTGGCCTCTCAGTCTCCAACCCAACCAGTAGGGCCCGCAGAGATCAGCTCCGACAGGACTGGGGCTAGAAGCAGCTCCTGAGTGGCAGCAGGCACAGTGAGTAGGGCCTTCCTCGCTAACAGTTATCCGGGCTGCCCTGCAGATCTATCGCACCGGGATGCCCACACCCCGTCACACAGAGCTCGGTGACTGCGGGAGAGTGGCTGAAGGCAGTCAGGAATAAGGATATTTGGCGGATTAGAGAGATTCAGTGTGGAGCTACACTAGCTAGCGGCCTTCATGATGGCCTTCCAAGCTACGCCCCCTTTGTAAAACTTTTTTTATCAATGAAAGTGCACCGCAAAAGAATGACATGAAAATAAAGAGTTGCAAAGTTCACAGGAGCAGATTTACAAGTCCCTTGCGCTGCCAGTATGTCACATTTTGTGACGTACTAGCAGCACATTACACTGCCCCATATTTACAAGGACAGGAAAAGCCACCCTGGGTGACGTATTCTGTCTTTGTAAATACGGCCCCTTTACACGCAGCACTTTGCATGAAAGGAACGTTCCATGAATGTTGCTGTGGGTGTTCCCAGGCAACATCCATGGAACCAGACACATTTCCAGATTTACGAGGATTCGTAAACCTGGAAATGCGCCAGTATGCTATGCCACCCTAGGGGTGGTGTAGCGATCCGCAACGAGGAAAAATGTTTTCATTTCTCCTCGTTTCTTTCCTCTTTCAATGCGTGCTGCATTTTACAACATGCATTGACAGAGGAAAGCACCTGTAGTGGTTGTTTTTTTGCAGGAAGGTGCCCCTTCCTGCACAAAAACAATCTCTCCATGACGCAGGCATCCTTGCACCATGGTGCAAGGGTGCCTGCGCCGGCACATGGCAGCTGTTTGTGCACTAGCTCAAGGGAGAGCACAGGAATGTGACATATCCTTGTAAACATGTTGCATTCCTGTGCTCTGAAAGTGTTGCAGCCTGGCGCAGCCAAAGGGCTTGCGGTGCCACGCTGCGCCACCTTCTTGTAAATCTGCCCTCTAGTGTGCAAAGAAATGAGTGTTGTGCCCATAGCAAGTCTTCGTAGTGCGAAATGTCAAGGCTTAGGTGTGGTAACAGCGACCTTCTTAAGCTTAAACTACTATTACAATCTGCTTGGAATCTTTGGGGCAGATCTACGAGTTCTGGCGCATCTCTGCAAATCAGCAGGGATGCGCCAGAAAAGACACGGCATGCAATTCCCTCCTTGCGCCACCACAAATGCGTCACATTTACAATGCGGCGCACCGTGGCGCAAGGCTAGGGCGATGCGTGTCGCATCTGATGGCATAAGGGTGACGCATTGCTGGAGTCGTGTCGCAAGCGCGACGCATTTCCAGCAATACTCGGGGGCGCCCTATGCCTAACATGCTGCGTCACTCCTTACGTCTGCTTCAAGCAGGCACAGGGTTTTGACACAGCATGGACGGAAAAGTGACTCAGTGAAATCTTGTAGATTTCACTGCGTCACTTTTCCGAGGCGTTCCTGCGACAGAACGCCCACCCTGAGCAGGAACGCCCACATGAAACCTAACGCAGGTTTCATGTGGCGCAGGGCTTTACAACGTGACGCATCTCCCTAGATGCGTCACGTTGTAAATAAGGCGCAATGTGGCGCATGGTTTATGCCGCTGCTGCGTCACAGAAGTGAAACAATGGCGGCGTAAAAGTGTCGCAAGGGGCTTGTAAATCTGCCCCTTTGTGCTTATGTTGTAGCTTGGCCTGCTGGAAATCATAAGGGATTGGGCTGTTGAGAATAGACATCTGCTCTTACTCTCAAACAACTCTCTACATGCACTGTTTGCCTGTTTGAAAGAAGATATGATGTAAATCTAGGGCTTGTAGTATACCTCCAAAATTGACAAAATTGGGCCCCCATTGGCCCACCCCTAACATACCCTTTGCCCATACAGGTGAAAATTCATGGAACCAGCCTGGAAACAGGTCAGCTATAAGAATGTCAGGTAAAGACCAGGAGGAAGAAGATAGAGAAAGGAGATAGATTAAGGAGACTTTGGAGGGTGAAGAGCAGGACACTGACAGAAAAGAGATTATATGGGGCAATAGGGGAGGTGGAAGAGAGAGAAAAGAGAAGTTTTAAATGGGAGCGAGGAGAGGGAAGAAGTGTGAGTAAAGGGGAAGTCAATAAGGAGAGACAGAGCGAGGGTCAGGGGGGGAGAGATGAGGGAGGAATAGAGATACTGAAGAGAGGGGGAAAGACAGATAGATTGAGTAATCTAGAGACCAGTAGCTACTATTAGTGCAGCAGGTACAGTGACACCAGGGCTCAGGGCGAGAGAGGCCCATTGAACCCAATGTATGCTTGCCTTTTATTGTCAAGACAGTTGCAAGGGGGCTTCGCCATTTTATTAATCTGTGCATTGTTTAATACCTGTATTAACGTGGTTTCGATGGCAGTCACTTGTCTTTGTGACTTCGTACATAGTAAACCAGGTTTAACTTGCAGGAGGGAGGGCACCAACGTTATAAGTAGAACGCCAGAAGGGCCCACACACCAAAAAATACTCATTTCGAATTATTTTAACTATTTGAACTTTTTATTGTACATGTCTTATTTGTTCTTTTATGGTTTTCCTTGTAAAAGTCGAAATAAAGAAACTGAATGATAAAAACAAAAGGGCTCTTTATAAGTGTCCCGGTAAACTGTATTGCACATTCATTTCTAATTTTTCTGGGGAACTTCAGGGTGAGACCTTTAAACCCCGTGAACTTTGCATCCTCCCTCCCATAAGAGCTTTTTCTCATCCAAAAACATAAAGAAGATGAGAATATTTATAAAGACTTGTTGCAGAAATGTTCACAATGCAAAAGTGGAACGCTTCTGTATGTGGTTTTTCTTTTTTTTTTGGTCGTGCGCATTCCAGGTAGTGAAATAGCACTGATTTTGTAATATTATGAAGAGCTTTTTGGACTGTAGGGGGAGCTTTGAAGTGCTCTGCTGTGGCTACAGTATCAGACTGCCAGAAACACAAGGCGCGCACTAAAACTAAGGTTTTTTTTTAATGTGAAAGCTCAGAAAGGTGGGCATTACTCTCGATAGAAGGCAATGCATGAATTGTTTCATGCTCTGTAGTTTTCAAATTTCACACGCAGAAAGCGTTCATTCAATTATAGAAGATTGGCCTGTCTCGGCTGCATTACAGGCTGAATAAACACTTGTTCTCCACAGGGTGGCAGCATTTGTCCACCCAGATTCGTTTCTGCTTCACTTGCAGAAGCATCCTCATTATGCCTTGAATTTCTTATTATGTAAATGTTTTTCGTGTCATGTTTTAATTTATTTGCCTGGATTTGCTTGCAATGACATTAATTATGGGATTTTTGACTGTTAATATTCTTGTCATTTCGATAGCACCTTCCGCCATCTTTTCCACAGTGCACTCCCACAGCTTGCCTCAGGCTGCCAGCTGGAGGTTCAGGAAGCTGCCAAAATCTGAGTAATAAACATGACATTGTACAGAGCTTCTGCTACTTTCATTTTTTGTTTTCAGTTTAGCACTTAGATCAACTGATCTTTTAAGTAATATATATATATTTTTAAAAATTGTTTTATCTCTAAACGTGACATTCCCAGACGATTTGGTATCATGTCTACTGTCCTTGCAGAACAGAACGCTGCCTGCTTCCCGCTGGCACGTCTCGCACGCTTGAAATGATGCCCAATAAACCACCTTAGAACAAGACAGCTGAAAATGCAACTTACTCCGCTGTATGAAGAGCATAATAATGGGGAAACCAGATCTGGGCTGGGGACAGGCCTCCTAAAGAAGATGTCTTAGTGCTCTACCACAATAGGCCACAAGAGGGCACCAGTTAGTAACCAAAGCAGGCTTCTCCAATGAGTAGCTTAGCTCGTGAGCTACTGGTAGCTCTCCAGGTGCCTGTAAGTAGCTCGCCTGTGTGCAGCCTAGTATTGTGTTGTATTGTATTGTAATTGCATTTAAATAGCGCTTACTACTCCTGACAAGGCATCAAAGCGCTTTTTCAGCGAGTAGCACGCTACTCCGGAACCCAAGAAGGATTAGTGTTGAATTAGTATAGTGAAACATGAAAGTAATTTGAGTGGTAGATAGGTTAGTCAGTTATTTGGATTCAGAAGGATAGCGGAGGAATAGAAAAGGTTTGCATTTATTCATCGATTGTTACCCTTGATAGGGTGTTGAAGCACTTAGTCAACTAAATTGGAAGCTTGTGCTTGCTTGAATTAATTTATGCTTACCAATATTGAAAAGCATGTATTTGAGACGGAAATGTGTGCATTTTCAGTATTCATAACCTGAAATTTGAATGAGAAAAATCAAATGGTGTTGGGGAGATTTTTTTTAAACTTATATCATTAACTTGGTGGCAGGGCATTGCACCTATGGCTGTTATGTATTACCATTGTAGAGGCGTTCCACACTGACAAAGCATTTTCACATTACTGCTAGCAACGGGTTCTGATGCACTGAGGTGATCGCTGCTGGTAACCTTGCATAAGATGGCCACTTATGTAATGTTGCCTGACGAGGTCTATCATGCCATAAGGAGCTTTTATTACAGAACAGGTTGGAGACCCCTCAACCAAAGGCTTTAAAATGGCTTTGTTTCCAAGGGATGGAGGTCGCCCGAATGGCACAGTATTGCTTTGCTTGGGGCTCTGCTAATCCCTGAATTGAAGGTAGGCCGACTCAAGCTCTCTGTGCCGCAAACTATCAGTGTGATGTCGCTAAACAATCACTTTGCTCCAATTGTAGCAGAATCAGTGGTCCTCTGATCAAAGGACATTCAGCAATTCTGTTCTAATGAAGTGTTCCGTTTTTATCTCCAAACCAGTGTCAAAGCCTTAGGGTTGGGCTCTGCTCTACTGTTCCTTCATCTGGAAACGGAGCCCTGGGAGCTCCTGAGACATGGACTATGACGAAGGGGAAACCATCTTATCATTTGGAAATGTTGTATGGAGGGCAAATAACTTTATAATCACCCGAGATGCCAAATTTAAACTGGTGCGTCAAAATATAAGTGCATTAGATATGGCTGAAATGCAATATCAAGTGCTATGAAAAACGAGTTATATTATTAATATTATTATGATTATCATTATTATATTACTGCTGTTTTCATATTGTTTGTATTATTAATATTAATATCAATATTATTATTATTATTACATTGTAATCTGTCACAGCGGTCAATAGCAATCAATCAGTCAATCAAGTGGTATTCCTAAAGCGCTGATTCTCACCCAAGAGGGTATCCAGGTGCTGTGCTGCATTTTCAGTCAAAGAGCCAGGTTTTGAGTCCCTTCCTAAAGTGTGCCAGCGAGGGTGAAGTAGAGAGGTGGAGGGGAAGGGTGTTCCACATCTTGGCAGCGAAGTGGGAGAAGGAGCCTCCTCTGGTGCAGCAGTGCTGGATGCGTGGTATGTGTGTGAGGGCGAAATGAGTGGGACAGAGGTTCCTGGGAGGTACGTGAAAGTTCAGGTGGTGGTTCATGTAGGCAGGACCCTGGTCGTGGACGGCTCTGTAGGTGCAGGTCAGGAGCTTGAATTGACATCTCTTCTGGATGAGGAGCCAGTGGATGTCTTTTAGTTGCTAGGAGATGTGGGTTCTCTTTGGCAGGTTGAGGATGAGTCTGGCTGCTGCGTTCTGGATCCCCTGAAATCTTCTCATGATTTTGGTGGCAGTGCCTGCATAGAGTGCATTGCTGTAGTCCAGGATGCTGGTGATGAATGACTGCGTCACAGTTCTTGTGGTGTTGATTGGGAGCTACTTGAAGACTTTGCAGAGCATGCGGAGACTATGGAAGCAGGCTGGAGAGACAGAGTTGACCTGATGATTCATGGAGAGCTTGTTGTCAAGGATGATGCAGAGGTTGCGGATGTGGTCTTTTGGGGTGGGGTGGGTCCTAGTTCCGATGGCCACCAGGAATCGTTTCAGAGGGAGGTGTGTCTGTAGTAGATCAGCACTTCAGTTTTGTTTGTGTTGCGCTTCAGGCAGTTGTTCTTCATCCAGGCTGAGACTTTCTTCATACAGTTGTGGAAGTTGGTCTTCGTGGTGGTGGGGTCCGCTGAGAGGGAGAGGATACGCTGGGTGTCATCGGCGTAGGAGACTATGTTGATGTTGTGGTTTCTAACAATTTCTGCGAGGGGTGTCAAGTCATGCTGCATTCTCATTGGCTGCTCCTCAGTCCTCCTCAGTCAAAAACTGTTTGTGTAGCCTCTTTGTACAAGCCTGTGACATGTTTCCAAGCATCAGGAACTTAGGAGGATGCACTTTTTTCCTGGATGCCAGCCTTGTTGGTGGCCAGTGCATAATCTAGAAAAGCATAAGTGTTGGGGCCCAAAGTTTTGCTCAGAAGCCCGCAACCGGTGCAATTGACTGTCACGGGTGCCAAACACCAAGGCTGCGTAATCTTCATTTCACCTCATGCCGCACTCATCCACCATCTGAATCTCTCTACCCCTTTATCTCACTCCTTCAGGTTCTTTTTCATCCCGGCTTTATTTCTCTGTCACTTGTTTCCAATCTTTCTTTTCCTCCATCTTTCCTCCTTTCTTGTTGTACTTTCTCTTGCTCTGGGTCAATGTCTGATGAGGGAAAATAAGTGGTGGTCCCCAAAAAGGAGTGCCAGTGTGCCCCACTACAACTCAAATTAAGCACTTTGGTAGGTGGTTGCAGGAAGATATTCCTCCGTAACCACAGGTATTTGCTTAGAAATATCTGGGGGAGGTACATCGTTCTATATGCATTTGACTGATGATTGCCCCAGCACCTAAAAGGGGAAATAGCTGTTATGTCGGTGCTCAGAGGTATTTCATCCCATCTGGTTGCACTCCTCTGTTAAGAGGCTTTGTCATCTACCCAAAAAATGTTTAGGTCAGTCACGGTATATTTAGAAAACCTTAACATGAAATTGTGAAGTTTTCGAAGGAGAGGAAAACTGGTGAGAGTCTATAACCCATTTTTGCTGTGTGATGCGAATAGAAATTACAGGTGCTAGCACTCAAAGAAACCTGTCAGACGATCTCTTTCGCCTGTATATGGTATCGCAGAGCCCCACTCAAACCCCAGACATAGCATGCACAAAAATAAAAATGTTATTACATATTAAATGTTATTACATGTTCTTCTTGCACAAGTCAAGTCCACAAGAATCACCATCATTATTATAAAAATCTCAGCAACTACAAAAGAAATAACTAAAGACCCCACAGATGTTTTTCATATTCATTTTTCTGATTAACCCAGTAATTCCCTATTTATCAGTAGAACCTCAGGGTTCCACTCAGAAGAACCGCTAAGGCACAAACCCCATAGTAGGCAGGAACCCTTATTACATCAACCTGGGGTGAGGACTTATGGGGTGCAGGTCAAGGCACTTGTAATGAGAGTAAGTAAGTAAGTAAGTAAGTACATTTTTTATTTGCATAGTTAATTAAAACCGTTACAATACAGAAAAATATATATATTCAGTAAAAAATCTGTCATGTACATGCATAAAACGTGTTCCTTCATAATGCATATGTCTTAAAACCATGCTGATAAAGCTTGCTAGTTTTGAACAACTATAGCAGCATAATAACTTATCAAATTTACCTCCTTAATTTAAAGGTTAAAAAAAATGTCTTCAGAGCTGCCTTGCACATTATCTTTTACTTTTTCTGGCTAAGTTCTTGATATTTCCATTTCTGGCATTTTGCTTCCGCACAGTCTCAGAAACTTTACTGCTCTACAGTTCAATTGTGGATCGCTAGGTGCAAAGCATGCCAACAGGGCTTGCCTCCTTGTTCGAATCCCTCGTAGATTAAACAATTGTTTCAATATTTTCTTTCATTCTTTGAGGAGTTCTTTACAGGAGCATAGTAAGTGCAGCAGGTCTTCCTGTGCTGTTCCACATAGTCGGCACACAGAGCCTGCTTTATTATGTAGCCAATGTGGAAGATGCCGGGTGCAGAGGAGCAGGCCAAATCTATATGTCATAAATGCAATTTTTATATTTTTGTCATATCCCAGGTTAAAATAAGCTTGGACACACGGCTTCGTATATGTGTTCAAAGTCATCCATCCATGGGCTCTCTTTGAAAGGGCGGCCTTGTCCTCCAGCCATGTAATGAGACCCTTAGAGAGGACCTTAATCTGAAAGGGTTGATTGGTTTCCAATGTTATGCCTTTTATTATTTAATTGAATTGGTTTCAACTTTGTGTTCTAGGCCAGTCTGGTTGCTTCAATAATGAAATAACCATTCTTTGTTGTGGAAGAAGATTTATTTCTTCCCCTTCGCCTTTTGATCTGGTGACATCATGTTACAGGGAGGCGATGTTATTCATCTGTCACCTGACCAATTGTAATCAGTGTTGATGGCACTTTGTGATTTACAGGTGTTTTGGTTCGTTCCAGCTTAAATTGCCTAACATTATTTCTAAGATGATGGATTGTGATACATTTTTATGTGATGAATTGTAAATAGTAATTTTTATTTATCATACTACACTAATAATATACACAAGCCATTAAGCCGAATCTATTTAATCAGTGCTTCTCAAACCTTATAGAACCATGTCCCAATTTTCACAACGCCAAAATTTCGCGACCCACCTAGCTTTTATGGACATGAGGTGGGCGATTTTTTAATGTAACTAAAGCATCATGTGGTAGCTTACTGACATTTACAGACAGCACATTTTCCCATTGAAATGGACACTAAGGAGCATATTTACGAGCGCCTCTCGCCACCATAATGTCACTTTTCGATAGTGGATTCGCCTTATTTACAAGGCAGCGTTAAGCCACTTAATGTGGCTTAACGCTGACTTGTAAATAAGGCACCCTTTCACGCTGTACTTAGTATGAAAGGGGAGGGCAATGGGTGTTGCTGTGGGCATTCCACCGCAACACCCATTGATTTTGACACTGCCCCCTATTCAAGGTTGGCGTAAATATGGGGCAGCGGCAAATTTAAGACCAGGGAAAACCTGGTCTTACCCTAGAGCAAAGAGGAGAAATGTTTCATTTCTCCTCGTTTTTGCTGTTTTCGTGGGGCATATTTACTAGAGAAGTTGCGGAGAATGGCTCCGCCACTTCTGAAACAATATAGTGCACCCCTGCATTTCCACCTGCGCTAGCGCTACATTTAGTAGCCTAGTGCCAGTGCAGGCACCCTTGCACCATATTGCAAGAGTGTCTGCCTTGAGGGGAAGATTGTTTATGTGCAGAAAAGTGCTCCTTCCAGCACATAAACAATATTTAAATGATGTTTTGAAACTTAATGCAGCACACATAGAAGTTACAAAACTTCATTTTTTATTATTGATTGTTTATGTGCAGGAAGGGATACCTTCCTGCACATAAACAGTCAAAGGCCTTCTGCTGTTTCCATGTGTACTACGTTGTCTCCACAACGCAGCACACACGGAAACAGCAAAAATGAGGAGAAATTAAAAATTTCTCCTTGTTGCGCCTGTTTAAGACCAGGTTTTATTTGGTCTTAATTTTGGCACTGCTCCATATTTACGCCATCCTTGTAAATATGGGGCAGTGTCAAAGGTAAACATCGTTTACAACAATGTTTACACTTCGCATGCCATTACAACACGGTAATTACAGCGACTGCGTTGTTACATCGCATGCCATTATAACGCAAGCCATTACAATGACTTGCCGTAGGGGGCCAAAGGTGTTGAATTTTAAGTCCAACACCTTCCCTACTGTTGCACAGACTGGAGTCAGAATATGAAATTGTACTATTCCAATATCCAGTGTCCCCCCTACAGAAAGTTGTTGTAGGAGTAGGATCTGCACTTATGTTGCCCCCACTTTTTTTCATGATATTTACACTGGTTTCTGGCCTAGTCTGGCTGGGTCCCTGCTAATCAGGGCCCCAGTCTCTGTTCTCTCTAAACGACTTGGTGTGCATATTAGATGCACTAGTGATTGGATACTGTGGTACCATATGAGCCCCTACTATATGGTACCTTAGGTACCTAGGGCATAGGTACTTCACAGGCCTACCAGGGGCTGCCGCATGTATTATGCCACCCCTGGGAAGCATTCTCAATCTGACACCACATGCCTGCTACTGCAGACTGTGTGAGGTAGTGTTAGCACTCCTCACAGAGATATAGGTTCCTATGTCTCACCATACACACACATATAAACCTATCAGCCATCCCTATGGCCGGCCCTATCAATCCTCAGGGCAGGGTGCTTGGTTTACAATGTGAGGGGGTGCCTCTGCCTGAGCAGGGCCCCTCTGCAGCTGGCAGGGTCTATTCCTTGTGGCTGTTTGTGGATGCAGTTAAACCATATACTCTTAAGTGCATTATAACCTCCCGGTAAATGCTAACTTTGGAATGACTGCATCAAAACATGTCATGTTTGGTGTCAAACAACTTGGAATCATACCCCCACACCAGTAACTGGTGTGGGAGTATGATCCCACCCTTCTAGAGGGGACGACATGTACCTACTGTGGTAACACAGTAGAAATCTGAAAGAGCCCTGGCATCACAAAATGGATGCCACCAGCACAGACACTGGGCTGCCCTCCTGCAGCTGACTGAAACTCGCAGTGGAGGAAGCCCAACAATAGGTATCCTGTCACAGGGAGGTGTCACCACCTTCCAGATAGGATTTAGTGTAATGGGGCTGGGTGGGTGCACTTCTAGAGTGCTTTGAAGTCCTGCACTGGGGGAGCAGTAGGCTCCTCTGTGCATATGCCAGCTCAAACCGGTTCAGGGGCTACCTGTCCCTGCTCTGGCACGAAACTGGACAAAGGGAGGTGGGTGTAACCACCCCCTACCCTGACCCTCCTAGAGGAGTGGTCATAGAGCTAGTCCCTCCCCTATCTTCACTATAAGATAGCAAGCTTTGCCACTGCAAATCAGATAACCCTGGATGACGCTCTACAAAGAAGAATCCTGGCCCTTCAACGTTCCACTACCTTTGGAAGACAGAAGAATCTCCCTTGGAGTCAAGGAGTGACTCCCCTGCTTGGCAGGCACCAAAACTCTTAATCAATGGTTGCAAACTTTCCCGCTCCCACCGGAGTTCGAAGTCCCTGCTGCCCCAGAAGTGGATTTTCTGACTTCTTGACAGCCATTGTGAGTCCTCAGCAGAGCTGTGGTGAGTGGACCCCACGAGTGATGAGGAACAGCAATACCCAGGGACCGTGCACTATTGTCGAGTGTAATCCCTTCACGACGGTCTATGACCTTGTGCATTGGACCATTTGTGGCCCAAGCCTCCAGCAGGTCTTGCAGCAAAAATCAGCAGCCTACCCCATCTGGAGTGACCGTGGGCTCCTGTGAAGCATTTCCTGAAGAGGCGTCTTTGTGATCCCTTGCTCATTGGTTAGCGGGTCCCCCGAAGACTTTCTTAACAACTCAAAGGGCTCCTCTGGTTACTCCAGGCCTGCCCTCACTTACCCTCACTGGGTAAGTCCCTCAGACCTTGCTGGTCTGCACCATCGACTTTCTTCAGTCTACACAAGACTTGCAGTTGCCAAGGCTTGTTGGCTCCAATCCGGTTGCCGACACCTCCATCAGCTGCAGACGTCATGGGACACTCCGAATCCAGCTGCTGGTCATCGTTAATCCCTCCTGGACCTCGTGAGCAAAGAGTCAAAACACCATCGACAACCTGAATCGACGTGACATCCCTGGTCAGCCATCTTCCTGGCCACCGGTCACTGGCAAGTTTGAACACTGTCCCTTCAATTTTCAGGTCTTCATCTTCTTGAATCCACCCTTGGATTCGACCGGACACTTCTCCAGCTGACGCAAGCAGCAAGTCTTCTTTTGTCTCCATAGAAAACAGCAACGCAACCCGACACCCGACACCAAAAGACACCTATGCACCCAGCTTCCCTTGTAAGTGGCTTGCTTGTAGACTTCCTCGAAGTGCCCTAAAACTTAAAAAATCAAACCTCGACTTGCACCATTATAATCAATAGGGAACCCGCGGCTGTGTTCACACACTGCAGGCGTCTCCCGTGGGCTTGTTACTTACCTGCTAACACTGCAGTAGTGAAGCCCCAGCGATTCTCCAGGCCCTAGGCCTTGTCATTTTGCAAGTCGACTTTCCTAACCCTCTTTTTTAGTATATGATCTGGTACGCCCCTAGGGCCCCAGCCATATTTGTGCTTAATTTATTGTGAAACATTGACATTTGAATGTGTACCTGCCTTCTAATCTCATAAAGAGATTAGTAGAGTGTGTCTAGTAATAAATACATATATATTTGATATATATACCTGTGTGGTATCCTTTCATTTGGTAATTCAAGAGATTATAAGGTAAAACAAGCTGCTTTACATTCCTCTGAGACTTAGCCTGAAGGCTGCTATCCACAGCTACCACTAGGATAGCTTTCTTTAAAAGGTTGTCTTAAACCTATCTACCATAAGAGTCGAATTGGACTGGTGCAAGGTGGCCACTATAACTAGTGACCAGTATATGTCAGGCCAACTTCTCACAGTTGTTTTAATGACTTGCGTTGTAATGGTCTGCGATCTGACAATGCGGTCATTTTAATGACCGCGTTGTAATGGCATGCGTTCTAAATGAAAATGCTTTGCAACCTGGCCTACTCAGCGTCAAAATCAATGGGTGTTGAGGTGGAACGGCCACCATAACACCCATTACCCACCCCTTTCACGCTAAGTACAGTGTGAAAGGAGGCCTTATTCACAAGGCAGCGTTAAGCCACGTTACGTGGCCTAATGCGGCCTTGTAAATAAGGCGAAGCACACATCGCCACAGGAACATCACTAAAAGTGGCGTTCCTGTGTCGATAGGGGCTTGTGAATATGCCCCCATGTGTGCACATAGAAGTCACAAAACACTATTTAAAGATTGTTTATGTGCAGGAAGGGAGACCTTCTTGCACATAAACAATCTTTCCCTGCAACACAGACAACCTTGCACTATGGTCCAAGGGTGGCCGCATTGGTGCCAGGCAGCTAAATTTAGCGCCAGCGCAGGGGGAAATGCAGGGCTGCACCATATTGTTGTAAATATGGTGTAGCCCTGGGTTTCAGAAGTGGTGGAGCACGGCATTAAGCCAAGGAGACTAACGCCACGCTCTGCCAATTCAATTGTATATATGCCCCTAGATTTGCACCGACATACAGTTTTAGTGAAAAAACTATAATGTGTGGAAATCAGGTTTCAGTGAATATCATTTGTACATCACCAAATAAAGTTTCTTGATTTGTTTTGATCCTATTAAAATCATCTTTGTTTCTGTCACACTTCAGCATTACAAAAAATGTGCTTCATTGTTACTTTCCTAACTGCTGAATGAGTACAGTTCATTTACAGATATTTAAATTGTTTTGTGCGTCACAATAAATGACTTTCCTTTCACACTCCTTGTACACCAGCCCAATTGTCACATAATTCAGTTTACTTTTTTTCCTCTGACTGCAAAGTGAGAGGAGTTTGTAAACACCACTCTCCATGTTTAAAAACATAAGCAGCAATTTGCAAGGAGATATTACCTGACATTTGAACACTATCTTTGAAGGCCAGATAAATACAGAATTTAAAGGCATCTTTGTTTATCGCTTGAACTATCACAACCCACCAAAAATCAGCTTGTGACCCTCAGTTTGGGAAACGCTGTACTATCTTTTATTGATTGTATCGTACCTCATACCACAATCTGGTTATTTTGTTACACTTGCATAATTATTAATTGTTTTACTAGTTAATTATTCAAGCACTCCCTCTAGGCCATAGTTGATATTTGCTCACTTTGAATAAAGCTATTGGAATGTGACAAAGCATTTTGGCTCATGGAATTATGTTTTACTGGTAAAGAATTTAAATTCTTTAGATAATCTTTTCTGAATGTTCAGAAAAATGTTTGTAAGAGGTCATTACAGCATGCTGTGTTGACTTGCAAATTCAATAATCCTCTGTTAAATTGCCTCTGAGGGCCTCATTTATGAAAAGTGTAGCATCGCTGGGGAAAAACAGCGATGCAACACCATGGATGAGCCGTATTTACACTACGGCGCTCTATGTTGCAAGGATTGCATCAATACGTCAGGAATCCTGATGTATCTGGTGGTGCAGTAATGACGCATTGCTGGAGTGTGTCACTAAACTAATGCACCTCCAGCAACGGGTCATTACACATGGAGCAAGTCCCTTGTAAAAGGCCCTGTGTCACTCCTTACGCCTGATTGAAGCAGGCGTAAGGATTGTGACGGAGTCAAGACGTAGGACGCAGTGAAATCTCATAGATTTTACTGCACCACTTCCACTAGGCTTTTTTATGTGGGAACGCCCACCTTGCATATATTATACCTGATGCAGGTATAATGTAGCGCAGGGCTTTAGAAAGTGACGCATATGTCTAAATGCATTACTTTGCAAATAGGGGGCAGTGTGGAGCATTGTTTATGTCACCGCAGCATCACAAAAAACTGATGCAACTGCGGTGCAAGCCCTCATAAATAAGGGCCAATGGACCTCATTTATGAAAAGTGTTGCATCACTGCGGGAAAACAGCGATGCAACACTTTTCATTGTGCCATCCTTGTGATAACATGGATGCACCATATTTACTGTATGGCGCTCCATGTCTCAAGGATTCACAGACACGTCAGTATTCCTGACACATCTGTAGGCACACAATTGGCACATTGCTGGCGTGCGTCTGAAAACAAATGCAAAAACAACAGTTGATGGACAGAATGCAGAACAATGTCATACATTCACCCCAGTACAGAGATCTGGGCCTAAATCCATCGTTTTTTTGCTCACCATGCCTTTCCAGTTATGCAAATCAGTCTTGACCCTGTGCCTCATGGGAACAGTCCAGCCCGAACTGCCAAGTCAGGTCCTCCCTGGACTGGAAACAAGCATCCTAGGACCGGTTTCGGGGTTTCACCCCTCTTCAGCCAGGATAGCTTGATTCCAGTGGCATGGAAAGCACGGGACCCACGTCTGAGCATACCCTTCCCACTCGGGCGACAAATGCAAAAACAACAATTGATGGACAGAATGCAGAACAATGTCATACATTCACCCCAGTACAGAGATCTGGGCCTAAATCCATTGTTTTTTTGCTCACTTTGCCTTTCCAGTATGAAAACAGACACAACTCCAGCAATGTGTCTTTTCACATGGGGCAAGCCTTGCGTTCAAGCAGGCGTAAGGATTTGACACCCTAGAAGTGGCACAGTGAAATTTCATACATTTCGCTGCCTAATTTCTACGTGGCTCGGCTGCGACAGAACACCCACCCTGCATACATTGCACCTGTTGGAGGTATAATGTGGTGCAGGGGTTTATAAAGTGAAACATCTGCCTAGATGCGTCACTTTGTAAAAATGGTGCTATGTGGTGCATTTTTTACGCATTTTTTACAGCATTACAAAAAGTGATGCAACGGCGGCGTAAGGGCCTCATAAATAAGGCCCCGTGGCCCTGTGAGCCTTATTTATGAGGTTTTGCAGTAGCACAGCACCGCGGGCCTTCCTGCTCTGCTGCCCTACGGCAAAAGAAAAGAACTGTAATGCGCTGTATCTATAAGATACAGAGCATTCATGTCATTTTCTACTGCGCCGGTGAACAATGGGCTGCCGTGTACCAATGCAGGCACCTTTGCACCATGGTGCAAAGGTGCCTGAGTTGCGGGGATGATTATTTTTGTGCCGGAAGGGAAACCTTCCTGCACAAAAACAATCGCAAGAGGCTTTTCCTCTTTCTATGTGTGCTGCACAATGCAGCACACATAGAAAAAGGAACAAGCATTTACAATGCAATAGGTCTCGCATTAACAAGAGTTTGAGCTATTGGCATTGAAAATAATAATACCTTTTATTTATGTCTTTTTTTTTAAAACAGATAAATAAAAGGCATTGTCATTTACAATGCCAATAGCTTAAACTCTTGAAAATGTAAGACCTATTGCATTGCAAATGAGTTCGTGCTATAGATATTTTTAAAAACCATTAGGAGAGAGCTTGTCCTGCCTGCAACAGCAGGCAGGACAAAATTATTTGAGATAATAGTACTCAGAGGCTGTAATTAAAGCCTCCCGAGTAACAACACACGTAACAGGGTGTAGCCATGGGAGGTTACAAAATGAAACAAGGTGGTAGTAAGGAGGGACTACTAAGCCTATGACCAATAAACAGCCACAGTTTACAGTGGACGATGACGCAAGCCAATGAAAAATAAGGACGGAGAGTGGGCAGAGTTTCAAGTCCCTACCAGAATACAGCATGCGGCGCAGAGCAGTGCATTCGCTGCCCAGGCTTGACATAAAACAAGGAGAAATAAAGATATTTCTCCTTGGTGTGCCTCCCTTACGCCTCCCCTGGGGAGGTGTACGTTTTTGGCGCTGACTTGGATTTACGATTTCTTGGGGCAGTGTCAAAAAGCCATCGATGTTGCCAGGAACTCCCCCAGCATCACCCATTGCACGCCCCTTTAACGCGGAAAACTGCATTAAAGGGAATAACATTTACGAGGCAGCATTAAGCCAAAACAAAACATGGCTTAGTGTTGCCTCGTAAATATGTAGCAGGCTCCTGCGCCACAGAACGTCACAAAAAGCGACGTTCCGGCGGCGCAATGGGCTTCATGAATGAGGCCTTGAGAGCTTAAAAACTGCTACAGACGTTTGTAAGTAACCTACTTCTATAGTTCAAAAAGAAACATAAAAATAGTAAAGTTTCAATGAATGGCAGAGTGAAGAAGCAGAGATTGAGATTCGCAAAAATGCTAGTTTTGTGCATCTCACAATCACACTATGCACTCCATTGTGGTTTAAAAGGCAAACCTAAACACGCTCGAAACCGACAGAAATGCGATTTGTATCTAACACACACAACGCCGGGTTTTGTTTGTGATAACTGATATCAGAAACTACGCAAACAAAATAAGTAACATATTTTTGGTTTGTAGCTATGTGAACCAACGCATCCTGAATGCATATTTTGCGAGCACTCCTCCGTATTAGCAAACTCTCCGATTGTACCAGTGTTTGCTCTCAGGAGACAGAAAGGCCACTCGAACAAACGACTCTTTCTGGGAAAGTGAGTTATTTTTATTGGAAATTGCAGAAGAACGGTGAAAGGGCATGCCTTAACAGCATGTGCCCATAAACAGAAACATAGCATTACTTCACCTTTAAGAATGAAACAAAAGTTTTTTTGTAGGTAGCTCCGTGTAGCAGTGGCGGATGGTGACATTTGAAACTGGTGGGGCGTAAACTTTCTGTCGGAGTGCACCGTGGCGAGCGAGCGCAGCGAGCGAGCTCGACCACCTTAGAGGGGGTTCGGGGGGGTTTTTCCCCCCGAGAAAATTTTGAAAAAAAAGTGGGTAAAGGGTGCATTTTCAAGCAAATTTCAGAAGCACAGAGACTAGAGCTGCAAACACACATAGAGCCCACTGCAGAGGGTATGTTCTTAGGTGAAGTCCTGCTGAAACTAAAATGCATTAACATTATAATCTCAGTTTCCCCACTTAACAAAGAGAGTCTGACTAACGTTATGCCCACTTCGCCGGGCAATTATTAATACTGTCACTGGCTGCCCGCTCTCCTGTCCTTTGCTCATTAATTCTTTCACTGGCTGTTATTCCCCCTTTCCTCTATCCTAATGTTGGCTTGTATGTTAAAAACTACAAACCAACAGGTACATGGTACAGCATGAGGTATCTCAGATACCTCAATGGGCTTAACCCCCCCCCCCCCCCTTCCGTAGTGTGGCAGCCTGGGCTGAGACAGCTTCCCTGGCTACACACACACAGCCGCACCCGAGCACTTCACAGGTCTTTAAAAAGACCATTTATGTGTTAACGAGGCTTTGTTGCTTTTCACCCCTTCTTAGAGCCCCTGCATCTCCACTCTGCATATTGCTGGAAGAGTCAGCCCCTCCCCTCCCCGAAATTTTTCGTAGACCTCCCCCCCCCCCCCGAAATTTGGCTCTAGTGTTGCACCTCTGCAGTAGACACTGATATTAAAAACCGAATTAAAGCGCAGCCCTCAAACTGGACTGCTGTTCTTGACGCCTTAAGGACGATGCAGTGAACCGTGGAAGCTAATGCAAGCAAATAATACGGAGCCGTCAACTGGGTATTAAAATGCAGCTATTATTGGGGGTGGGGAGGCAATTGGCCTCTCACAACGAAGAGCTCCGGGGCCGCTGCATTTGCGTCACTATTGATAGTTACGACCTTGTGAGTTCGATTCTTTACTGGGAGTGGCCAATTTAGCCCAGGGCCTCGAGAAGCCTTGAAAATATGCTTGTAAACAGGGCCGGTTATTGTTTCATATTTCCAGTTGCAATAGTCATACCAGCGCAGCCTTCGTCTTCCAGCTCATTAGCATAATTTCTGCAATGATTTTTGAGCACTGTCAGAACGCTCATGTAATGAGATCTAATTTATGCCAGAATGTTTCTCACTATGATCTTCAAATACGTCCACATCCAAACCAGCTGAGTGCATTGCCTAGTCAGGAGGTGGTAGTGGGACGGGGAGGGAGGAAGGAGGGGGTTAAAAAAAAGTTCACTTACCTGTCGGCTGCCTCCGTCCTCTCCCTGGTTCTCGGCCATCATTCATTCCCTATGAGGGCTCCTTAAACACACTCCGCTCGTGCTGCCAATTCTTACATTACTCGCTTTTCTTCATGTCCAGGCCCGCGTTGGCGCCTCTCTGCAACTGCCCCTTCAAACGATCCAGAACACCACGTCCCCGTGACGCAACCCGGCCCTCAGCCAATCCTGGCGCTGCAGCAGCGCCACTGATTGGCTGACGGCACAGCCTACTCCTCGCCCGCCGCCTGCCCATTTAGGAGACCGAGGGGCTCCTAATGGGCATGCGCAAGGCAGCAAAAATACAAGTACGCATGACTGGGCACGGAGTAAAAAATTAAGCTCCATGCCCACTCATGCGCACTTGTGCTGCCTTTCCCAAAGGCGTCCGACAATGATGTCAGTCAACATGACACCGGACCGCCCACGGTCCGACGTCATGCTGACTGACATTCACAGAGGGAGGACTCGGGAGCTGCGGTTGCGGACAGTCACAGAGGAGGGAGCTGCAGCTGCGGGCGCGGCGCGGGCGGGGGGGCTACGCCCCCACGCCCCAATGGACGCACCGCGCCTGAGTCATACCAGCGCAGCCTTCGTCTTCCAGCTCATTAGCATAATTTCTGCAATGATTTTTGAGCACTGTCAGAACGCTCATGTAATGAGATCTAATTTATGCCAGAATGTTTCTCACTATGATCTTCAAATACGTCCACATCCAAACCAGCTGAGTGCATTGCCTAGTCAGGAGGTGGTAGTGGGACGGGGAGGGAGGAAGGAGGGGGTTAAAAAAAAGTTCACTTACCTGTCGGCTGCCTCCGTCCTCTCCCTGGTTCTCGGCCATCATTCATTCCCTATGAGGGCTCCTTAAACACACTCCGCTCGTGCTGCCAATTCTTACATTACTCGCTTTTCTTCATGTCCAGGCCCGCGTTGGCGCCTCTCTGCAACTGCCCCTTCAAACGATCCAGAACACCACGTCCCCGTGACGCAACCCGGCCCTCAGCCAATCCTGGCGCTGCAGCAGCGCCACTGATTGGCTGACGGCACAGCCTACTCCTCGCCCGCCGCCTGCCCATTTAGGAGACCGAGGGGCTCCTAATGGGCATGCGCAAGGCAGCAAAAATACAAGTACGCATGACTGGGCACGGAGTAAAAAATTAAGCTCCATGCCCACTCATGCGCACTTGTGCTGCCTTTCCCAAAGGCGTCCGACAATGATGTCAGTCAACATGACACCGGACCGCCCACGGTCCGACGTCATGCTGACTGACATTCACAGAGGGAGGACTCGGGAGCTGCGGTTGCGGACAGTCACAGAGGAGGGAGCTGCAGCTGCGGGCGCGGCGCGGGCGGGGGGGCTACGCCCCCACGCCCCAATGGACGCACCGCGCCTGCCGTGTAGTGTTGTCGTGACGCTCGGGGCTGATTGGAATCTGCGCGCGCCACGTACCTCAGCCAACCTTGCTGTTCTTAACGTGGGAGGACAAGCTCGACACCGGCCTCGCGCCATGGCTGGGATGTACCAGTTCTTAATGTTGGTGCCAATACAATGGATAGAATTACAGCAGCAATTTATTCCGGGACCCGTAGATTTGGGGTCAAGGTGTGTCTGTGGAAAGGGGGCAGAGTGATGAGGGGAGTTTCATGAAAAGCAGGGCCTAAAAGTCAACTTAGATATTTATCTTTTATAAACTCTGATGTAAATAGATTGGTAACAAAGACAAACGTAACAGAAAATCTGTTCCGGGTTAATTGGTCAGAAAGTGGCACCATTTTAACATCTCTTACTGGTTAAGGCACCTGCTGCAGAGATCTTTGTGTGCCAAGCCGTTCTCAGGGATAATAATGGTGCAATTACTTTTAGGGTTATTGCATTTGCTGGAGAGAGCTGTGTTTTATCTAATACAATTTTAACTCATAAAGTAGCATAGAGGGTTAGTGTGCCTGCTGCAGAGCACATTGTGCAACATGCAGAACACAATTGTGTATTTTATGCAGATAGGTTAGTAGGTTACTGTTTCTGACACAGTGATCCTTTTGTTACTTGCAGTTCACAAGTTGCAATCCCTTCTAATGTAGCACAGAGACATATGAACTAGCTTCAACTGCCTGCATGCAAACTGCAAGGCATATTGTTTTTTTCTCAATCTATCATTATTGTAAGTTTGCTAAAAAAGGATTCCCTTGGGTACCCAAAAACTCTTACTATTAAAACAACATCAACCACCGTGTTACTTTTTAAATTGTGACTTTGTGTTTCATGTGATCATGCACTCTTAACATATAATGCCTACCAACATGAATGATATGTGACACATTGTAACCCTCATTGTCTTATATAACATTTTCTATACATTGATTTACACAAATGCATGACTTATCGTCTCTGTATAATGTATGTGTGTGTGTGTGTGTGTGTGTTGCATCTGACATTTGTACTGTGCATGCATATCTCTTACAGAGTTTGAATAAAGTTAAAAACGTTCCTAGAAATAGATTCTCTCAAGTACTTGTCTAGTGAAAATAACATGTATGCCTTTCTTTCTCTCCATTGCATTGGCATCTAGATCTTAGACTTCAGGTAGCTCCCAGCTAGGATGATATTTTAGCAATAGGAAGGCCAATGGTCCTTTATATCAGGCCTTTGTTTTGGGCCCAGCTGGAAGTGAAATTAAGAAACCTCTCTCCCACTGCCTGCAGGTTACTGCTACCAATGGAAAGCACACAACATGGAGGGCCCTGTGGAATGTGTTGCTGTCTCTGCAATTTACAGAGGGGCGCATTCAGCATATTTCACTGGCTCCAGCTCGGACTTTAGATCCAGCTCAATAATAGCTGGATGATCTGGGATCCAGATGGATTCCCCTTATTTTCCGCACTGCCTGACAGAACCCACAGCCTGTACACATTTCCTCTACCACCTCTCCACTCAACTCGCCCTTTGCATTATTCCCCTGCAAGATTTTCTCTCTGCCTCCATCGCTTCCATGTGCACTATTTCAGCCCCATAATGTCCCATTCCATCCCTAGGCACTAGCCCTGTCCCTGGCAAGCCATAGCTTGAATCTGTATTTGCGTGCAGTCATTTGCCAACCTCAGGATAGCCTGGCTTTTTGCAAGGGTACAGCCGGCAAACAGACCCATTGAGAGGGCCTTCACGCATGAAAACAAGACTTGGTTAAGTCGGTTGGAATCTTAAAACTCACCCCTCTTAACACTGCTTCCATATTTAGGAATCACCATCAATAGAAAACAAGATTCACCCTTTAAAACCCATACTTGAGACAGTGCATGAAGAACAACAGTTTTAAGCTGAAGAAGAAAGAAGACATCTGTGCTTCCTGCAGAAGGCTTCCTGTCTGTAGGGAGAGTTATCCCTGCCCTGAATCTCTGACTTCAGTACTTATTTTCTGAAATGACAGACCGCTTCCTGATTTTTGGTTTGCAGTTGTAAATCATAGCATGGAGTCATGAGTTACTGAGCCACCCTCATCCTGGTTCAAAGCTGCATTGACCAAGTACTTGTAATCAGACCCGCCATTCGAGATCAAGTCAACAGAGCACTGACGTCATCAAGATTCTTCAATCAGAGAATAAAAGGTCTTCACTGTTCATTTACAGCCAAGAGAATTAACACAAGCAAATTGTCTGCTTGATTCTTGAGGCTTGGGTTCCAACGCCTGCAGCCAGATGTGTTAGAGTTGGTGATCTAGAGTACCAAGGTTGGACATTGTTTCCAATAGTGAGAAACTGTGGATTCGCCGAAAGAGTTGATAGAAACAATTTGCTGCACCCGTTGAATGGTTTTAGACTATTTATGGTCAATTAGATTCTTTGGTGAGTTTATTCAGAGTGCTTAATGAATTTAGCAGGGCCTTTAACATCTTGGTAGACCCAGCAGGCCTACTGTTGATGTCGCCAAAAGGAGGGCATTTGGTAGGTTGGGTTGATTGGTAATGCGCCCACCAGGTATGATTGAAGAGAATTGGATTGAAGTTTCTTCCATGATCTGCATTGGGTCTAGAATAGTCATTGGCCGTGGAGTAGTAGGGCCTTATGGGATGTTCAAGTTGAAGGGAACGCCGTGGTGGTTGCTTCATATGACAGCCTGACTTGCTTACACAGTGATGCATTGTAATGACGCAATGGTTGTGGTTTTTGTGTCTGACCGTCTCTGTATTAGCAGAGACCAGTTGAAGGAAGTTCTGGGCGTCTAAATTTGAAAGAATGCATCTGGTTTGAGACATGTTTGGTAAATCAAACGAAATATATAAATTTTGCAAACTGAAATGAATCCACATGTGGCACAGCTTTGTGGGCAACAAATGTAAATTTCCTCATACCATTTTAGAAGAACACAATCCCTCAAAAAATAAAACATATCTGTGTCTTCAATGAAACATGTGAAAGTAGCATAGCGGTTAAATAGCCACAACATACCTAATAGTACATCTGCCAATAGCTTCCCTGGTTCTCAAATGCCCGTTTTAAAAGTACAGAATAGTTACATTTTCGAAATTGCATTTTTCTTTGTTTTGTTTAGCTAACTTTGTCACTCCTGGGATATGTATGGGTTTTCATGTTTTCAGTTTCTATTTTTGGTAAATTCTGGTGTATTTTTTTCAAGTGTTTTCAAGTGATTTCAATGCCTTAAAAAACATTGGTTATCAGAGGTTACACATTTTCACGTCATTAAAAACAGCAGTATTTTTTCAGTGTTTATGGAATGTTTTGCTTTTATTATTGCTTGCTTTCTTCACTGATAGTGCATGGTATATAGACAGTGTACATACAGTGTATATGAGGTCCAACTAAATTTTTACAAATCAAACTTATTTTAGTACACCATACAATACTTTTCCAGTGACTCTTTGGTCATGCACGCTCTCTCTTTCCTTCCCTTGTAAACTTTATCTGTGGAAAGGCCCTCTCAACATTGGCACTTGAGACAGGCAACGCCAAAATAGCCAGTACACAATTTCCTAACTCTGGCCACTAGCATAGCTTTCCATGCCAATACTGGTGCAGCTGAAGATTGCAATTCTCTGCGTCAGGTTCTGCAACATATGCGTTGAACTGGGCGCATATGCCCTCAGAGTTATTGAAGTGGTCAAAATGAAGCAGCACTTTTGAAACCCCAGAGAAAATTCCCCTTTAGGGAAGTGATCTATAACTTGTGCAGAGTACCACAGTGAGGCTTCATTGACTTCAAATGCCATGGTTGGTGAATGGCTATTTCTCATATATTGTAAGATAAAAGTTCCTGAATTGCTCCTCAACATTTCTTTGCTTACCAAGTGGCAAGGACTCTAACATGGAACATGTTGCAGTGCCAAAGTCACTAAAAGTGTCATCCAGCCTCCTCTGAAGGAGATGTTTCAAATCTAAGCCAATTATGATGAACACTTGGCAGACAGGGGTGTTTTCAGACTCTAGTTTTTGTATTATGTCCACTATAGCAGTCATGTTTTCCTGTAAAAATCTAAGAATGAAGTAGAGTGTACTTTTTTTCAAATCACTATCAATATGTGACCAAAGATGCTCAAATTTCTTGCCTTTGGCATCATCACCCAGCAAACATTCTCTAAACAGTTGCCGCATGGATAATATAGCATTCATGGCCTCTAGAATTGAGAACCTCTAGCTAAGTGACACAGTTGGGATGACACTTTCTGTGATGCCACACAAAGCACAAAACGAGAAACATTTGTGTTTTGGTTCCTGTGCATAACAAAATAGTGCACCAGAATGGACGACAAACTCAATAACATTCTTCATTAACTCTGAAGATTGTGAAGATGCTTCCATCTAATAAGTGGCAATGATCTCTTCCAGGGAAGCACTTTAGCTCAGGTATCGATTTTGACAGGCCATCACACAACTTTTTCTTCTAAGTAGCTGACTCACTGCAAATACAAACAATATCACTCCAATCGTTGTTGAACTTGTTAAGAACATTTTGCAGCAGCATTCCAAGTGACACTGCATTCAATGTTTTCCAAATGTCTGGTGTCATGTTTTCACCACTATCCCAGATGCTTGGTGACAGCACTCTTTTCACATATACCTGCCACTACACCTTGCATTGAATGTTTAAAGCTTGGAGTGTTGGGCAGCTCACCTGCTATCAATACTGACTCACTGGAAAAGGGCACTGATGTAGCAAGGCTTTTTACCCATTCTCTGTGGGTAAATGGGATGGATCATATTGGGGAGATCCTTATGAAACCAGCCATCTTCCCCGTAAGTGAAAGACTCAAACGTAGCCCAAAAAATCAAATATGATTTTGATATTTTCTGACTCTCTACAAATAATAAAACAAGATCTAAAACATGCTTCTAACCCCTGTATCTTTAGACCAAAGACCACAAAACTGAAAAAGCAAAAGGAAAAAGAAACAATATTTTAGTGACATCCCTAAACAACAAAAATCAAGTAGAATAATGTTAGCCCAGTCTTTCTTGTTGCTACCTTAATGAAAACAAAGTTACATTGTATGGGCCGAATCAGAAAGAAATAAAAATGACTCTTCCTTTTCCTTTCTTTGAATGGCATTTAGTTTGTGGTTGTGCAGATTTTATTCAGTGTTTATATGTTTACACTGGTGAGGGCTATTTCTCTTCTGGTGGGGTTTTATCAGTTATTATAGGTTTAAACATAAAACAGGACAGCATTGATATGTACTGTCATACCTGTGTTTATGAAACTTATTACATGTGTGATGTGTGCTATATCATCCTGATTGTATAATTGTTTTATAAATCATGGATAATATATTTAGAACTGGCTGCCCGTTTAAAATGTTTTTGATGACAAATAGCAATTTGAGGTTAAACAAATGAAGCAAGTTACTCTGCTTAATTTATGCCATGAACCCCTTTACCTAATTTTGGCCTTGATTTAAAGTTCGATGGACGGGTTACTCCTTCACAAACGCCAATCGCAATTGCGTTATGGCAGGCGGGATGTACCTCATATATGTGATAGAGGAACCCATCCACCAAACTCTAAATCAGACTTTTAGTTTGTAAATGATTACTTCATTACACATATCTGTATATTCATAAGTGATAGGTGGTTCAAGTAAGTTGTTGCAATAGTTGTTGCCCTCATTAATTGATTCATGTGCACAAATCACTCGACATCCCTGTGGCATCTATTTTGTGCATGTAAATCATAATTCATTCACAACATAAGGAGTCTAATCCTGTCCACTGGGATGCATTAAATACTCAATACATGCCTTCTTTGGAGTGGTAATCTTTGCAATACAGCTCACAGGCCACTCTAACAACTTCTAACACTCAGATGTTGACATATGTTGAGGCCATTCGTGCTTCTGCCAAAGGAGTAAGATAGAACTGACGATCATGACACTGGAGTGTCACGTCATGGTGCAGATCTCTCCCAGATGGGCTGTTCCTACATTAACACAGAGGTTACCAGTCAGGTGACCCTGCAAATAAATAAATGCTGGCTGCACATGCCTTTACTCCAGTTTCTGCCCGCACTCCTGTCCAAGTTTATTTTCTTTACATCGATGCAGAGCTAAGGACCACAACACAACATTGTGACGATCGGAATCAAACCCGCTTTTTAACTCAAGCCTGCCAAAGTTGGGGTCAGAATTGTGCTGCAGTACTGCCTCTCTGGGCCCCCTCGAATGGAAACAGATGAGGCTCTTCTCCATGGTGATGGGGAAAGAAGTGCAGTACATGAAGACCTGTATATGAGAGGTCACTGCAAGCTGATGAAGCCTGTGGGTAATCTAGCCCATCACCAAATCCGGAATACTCTAATGATCTAGATGAACTCGCCTGCTGTGGATACAGTGCTTAATTTGTAAAAGAATGAACGCCAGTGCCCACCCTCTGCTCAGAAGCCCTCAGTCAGTTCAGTTAAATGTTGCTGCACTGAATACCAAGGCTGCACAGTCTTAAATCCATCTCATGCCTCTTTAATTCAATACTGGACACTCCCTCGCCTTTACCTTACTCTTGCAGGTTCCTGCTTTCTCCCTTTGTGAAGTGTTTTTGGTCTTCCTGCTTTATGTGTGTTTTCCCTCTCTTTCTCTCGGATAAGCATCTGATGTGGAGAAATAATTGCTGGTTATCAAAAATGAGTGCCAGTGGCCCCCACCGGCAACCACTGGCTCAATTTAAGCACTGTGGAGATCTATGCCATCCTGTGAGACCAGCAATGAAGCCTCTCATCACCCCACAAGAAGGAGAAAAGGAAATGTGTGTATTGAAGACACTATATTTGTTTTATATACCACCCTATGCACCAGCCTTCAATATTGCTATTCGGTAAACACTATGTAGTTGCGATGAAGTCCCAGCAGTGATACACTGTCACACTCAATTTTGATTCATCTCTGTTTTATTCACTGCACAGGAGAACACTGGATGATCTTGAAGTAGGGTGATGCACCAAAGACTTCCTTTTCCATCCACACTGCCAGCACTGATGCTGGAGAGGACAGGTAATACTAACTGCCAAAACACTACCCTGTTCCATTGCTGAAACTGAGCTCTGTAGCAAATGCAACCCATTGCAGGACCTGCCACAATATCCACCCTCAGTCGATCAGACCCGGGATGGGGGATGGGTAGCTCCATATGCCAAGCACCCAACATCTGATGGAACTACCTGGCCCCCACAACAGCCTTCCCCTGCACTACTACACCTACACCATGGTCCCAATTCCAAAACTGGTATTGTGGGGTTGATGCCAGATTGTAGTACTGCCTTCAACAGGCTATGGGGGAAGCTAACCACGTGGGAGATCCCGCCCTTGGTCCTCAAAGCGATCATGTTGTTCTATCAAAATACATGGGTCCGGGTAAAAACATTCCCCACCACAGTCACCGCCAGAGTGCCCACCAACAACAGGTTTAAACAGGGCTGTGTATTGGCCCCCCTCCTCTTTAACCTCTATACTACAGATCTGGGAGCTGCCTTGGAAAGCACCAGTTTTGTTACACCAAGGCTGGGAAGTGTGTGTCTTCCCATCTTGCAGCATGCAGAAGACACTTCTATTGTGGATCACATCAGAGCTTCAAACAGGAGAACAAACTGCAGGTGAATCAGAGTAAAACCAAGGTCGTCGTTTTTGACAGTATCCTCATAAAAAACAAATCAACTGGCAGCTGGGAGAATTACACATAACACTAGCCCAAGCTTATAAATACCTTGGAGTCTGGTTCTCAGAAGGGGCCACACCGGCTGTTCGCATAAGGCACCTCAGATGTAAGTCTACCAGTGTCACCAACATACTGAAGCGCCTAAGCAATTGTCTACAAAGGTCAACCACCGATGCCGACAGTCTTGAGAGCAAAACTGAACTCGGCGCTCAATTATAGCCACTTGGAATTTCTGAGTGCCCTCGACAAGTTTCGAATGGACTCCCAGATTAAGGCGTATAAGAATGTCCTGCTTTCCTCTCTGCAAGCAAGGATAACGAGGCTGACACCTCAGTTGGGTCTCCGGAGGCGCACCTTGGCGCAAGGATAGACAGATGCGTAACGCATCTTTTTGGCGTAAGGGCAGCGCTTTGCTGGAGTTGTGTCGCAGGTACAACACAACTCCAGCAATGGTTAGGAATGGCTATTCCTAACATGCTGCGTCACTCCTTCAACCAGGCGCAAGGTTTTGACGCTGTGGCGTCGTAAAAGTGACTCAGTGAAATCTTGTAGATTTCACTGCATCACTTTTACGAGGCTTTCCTGCCTGGGAACGCCCACCATGCATACATTATACCTGACGCAGGTATAATGTAGCGCAGGGCTTTACAACGTGACGCATCTCCCTAGATGCGTGATGTTGTAAATCTGTCGCAACGTGGCACATTGTTTATGACGCCTCTGCATCACAGAAGTGATGCAACGGTGGCGTAAAGTTGTCGGAAGGGGCTTGTAAATCTGCCCCATCATGCCAGCCCCACTGCTGAGATGTTGGATGCATCTTACACCTCAGGGAAGGCACAGCCCTATTTTCAACACACACTTTGAGCCCAGGCTCGCAGGAAAATCCTCTATATGAGGCTCATCGCTCTGCCAATCTCGGATTTTAATCCTGTCTGAGCCCATCAAGAGGAGGCAATCTCATGCAGGCTCTGTAACTACCGCAAGAAATCCTGGCTTCTCTTGCTTTGCTGCTTCTCCTTCTGTATCGGTGTAACAGTGTCAGGGGATGGAGGGAGGCCCCGGACCAGTGCTTCTCTGAAAACATGCCAAGTACCCTAGCCAGACTGAGGAAATTCACGAACTCAATTCGACTTTCAGTCACTGAAGTCGCCACATGAAGACATTAGCTCCTGGCTGCACACCACATGTTCGGCTTTCAGCTTTCAGGAGAGCAGTCATCGAGCACTGATAACTTTAAGGGCTACATTCCCCATAGCCATGCGGACCCGCGCTTTGCAGGTTGCCAGTCTTGCACCTACCAGCCTCTGGCACCATCTTAGTGAACCCCACTTAGTGGGGCCTGGGGCATCTATCCAGTCTAGAATGAAACATCCTGATGTCCCCATCTGCAGTGCAGGCTGAGCCCCATGCAGCGTGAGACCCCACCAGTTTGCACTTTATTCCACAACCCTGGAGGATTTCTTTTATACTCAAAAGGTGCTAAAAAACCACCTGAACTAACTTTTATCTTGTTTTAATCTTTTCTTTTAACCTTTTAACTTGGCTTAGAGGGCGCCACGACCCTATCCAAACATCTGTCCAGTTTTATGGAGACCAATTTCTGCCTGGACACGTCTCAATTCGGCTTCAGACCAGCACACGGCACGGAGTCTGCCCTGGTGACCGTTTTGGACGACCTTCGTTCGCGTGCCGACACTGGGCGAGCAGCCTTTTTAGTGCTGCTCGACATGTCGGCCGCTTTCGACACGGTCAACCACGACATCTTGGTCAGAAGACTTGAGGATCTAGGGGTGAAGGGCTTGGCTCGTGACTGGCTGATCTCTTACCTGGGTGATAGGCACCAGGTAGTGGCCTTGCCACCTTTTCAGTCGGAGATTAAAGTGGTTAAACAGGGTGTCCCGCAAGGGTCTGCCATTATCCCCATCTTGTTCAATCTCTATCTTCGCCCTCTGGTGAGTCTGATTAAATC
Organism: Triturus cristatus; assembly: GCF_964204655.1. NCBI lineage: Eukaryota > Metazoa > Chordata > Amphibia > Caudata > Salamandridae > Triturus > Triturus cristatus. The sequence continues at coordinate 191,728,797 of NC_140588.1, forward strand.
ATTCGGCATCTCGGTTATTAACTATGCCGATGATACACAGCTCATCTTTTCCATTGAGGGCAAGGATGCGGTGCCTCTGGAAACCTTTCATCAGTGTATGGCATCAACTGCAGAATGGTTGAGGCAGAACTCTCTGCAGTTCAATGGCTCCAAAACAGAGGTGTTATATTGCTCGCTGGATCGTGTCCCTCGGTCACTGCCCCTTGATTTTTGGCCCACCTCTTTTCAGGACGCTCCCGTGGCAGCGGTTTCTGCCAGAAACTTGGGCGTAATGCTTGGGCCTAACCTTCAACTGGACCTTTTCGTAAATAAAACTGTGTCCACTTGTATGATGCTACTCCGTATGCTGTGGAAGATTCTTCCGCTGCTGCCGGCTCATGTTCGGCCAGAAGTAGTGCGTGGCACCATACTGAGCAGATTGGACTACTGCAACGCACTACTGCTGGGAGCCCCAATTAATTTGGTGGCTAAGCTGCAACGTGTGCAGAACATGGCAGCCAAGCTGGCTCTGTCCCGACGCCGTTCCGATTCCTCCTCTATGGCGCTAGTCGATCTTCATTGGCTACCTGTCCGGCAACGAGTTATCTTTAAATCACTTTGTTTAGTGTTTAAAGGACTTCATGGGCAAGGACCTGTTCCGCTGCAGGAACTGTTTCAGTGGTATGTCCCCACTCGCTCCCTTCGGTCTTTGTCAGCACATCTCGTGGCAAACCCAATGGTAATAAGGGCTCGGATGGGCGGGCGGGCTTTTGGATTTGTGGCAGCTAAACATTGGAATACTCTTCCCCTGTCGCTGAGAAGCTCCAGGGATTTCCTCTCTTTTAGGAAGGAATTAAAAACATTTCTCTTCCCTAGGTTTGGCTAATTCTTCTTGACTGTTTGTGTGGTGTTGGTATAATTGTCTGAAGCGCCAGGATACCCTTCGGGTGACAGTTTTGCGCTATACAAGTACGCCATACATACATACATACATACATTAAATATTATTGACTGTATCCTTTTAAGAGCCTTAAGTTATTAATAATGTGCTGGTTGTTTTAACTGTCATTTCTTTTGTGTGTAATTGCAACATACTGTTCTAGACAAGAAATGATTTTAATTAATCGAACATGAATAAATAAATTACCAACTGATGGCGCTAACTGGCCCCCCAACCGTCTTCCCCTGCACTACTGCGCCTTCAGCATGGTCCCAATCCATACACTGTTATTGTTGGGTTGATGCCAGAAGAGGGGAAATACATCTGCTGATTCTCTTTCTCTGTGTTTCGCACATCTTCAGCATCATTGTTTCAGGACAGAACACAAGCCACACCTGCCCCTAGCACTCACGTTTGACCCAGCAAAGGCACCACAGTTGCTTCCCCAGCTGCCTTGCCTCTAACGCAGCCCACATATAGAAGTATGGCTGGTTGTATTGCCCTTTCTTCCTGGTGGTTGCCACTTCTTCTCGTGCCTATTGTGAACAACACTGAGACACAAACTAAGCACCCAATGAATAAACTCTACCTGCTAGTCACTCACAGATCTAAACTACCTGTCCTCTCAAATCATCAGGTGCGAGCTATGAGGGCACGCCAGGTGCCAGCGTGGTCCTAATGCCATCAAACAGCCATCATCCGGCTACAGCACCATGGGATTACCCTTCACCCAGGGTTCCTCCAGCTTGTTGGCCCAAAGTATCAGGCACACAATCTAAAAACATTGAAAGGGAAGTGGTGGCACAGTGAGAAGGTCTACCCTGCTTAAAACTGAACACTGAAAAATTCAGTGCATCACTCCTGGTCCCCAGTGCAACTACAGCTCCACCTACCACACCATACTGCTGCCCTCTGCTCCTGCACACAACCATGAGGGAGAACATGTGTGTACAAAAATAGATCAACAGGATTAATAGGTAAATCCCTTTATGAGAGCTGCACAGTGCAACCAGTCTGCATGCAAATAAAACTACTGCCCACTGTTTTCTCAACATTCCAAACACAGCCAGATCAACCGCTGCATAGAATTTAGATTGAACATAAACACTAACCCATGCATAATATTTAAAGAAACACCCACTAAGATGCAACACTTTTTTCATTTAAATGCTAAAAAACACAACATAGCACAAAACATAGCAAAAACATTAACAGGCAGATGTCTGTCTTGGCACGCCCTCTTAACTCTTGATGCCACAGAATCAACACCACATTGTTGACTGTGCCTGTTTTTACACTTCCCTGAATAACCTCATCACGAACATCATTGGCCAGGCCATCATTGGTTTGACTCTTAGATGTATTTTGACTCCTAAATGCATTGACAATCTTGAGCAAAAACTCATCCTCCCTTTTTCCCACACCACTGCCATCCAATCCTCTTCTACATGTCATGGCTCTTTTCAAATTCCACACTTTATCGTCCAGTGTGTCCACCCTGTTCTTGTTGTGACCTTAACCAAATTCACACCATTGCCAACTTTAAACTCCCCTTGACTTGAATTCCTGCTATGAGAATTCTCACCCAAAATTCCACTGCAAACACAGGTTTTTTTAACCTTCCATTTATCATTGTACCTTTGTTTCATTTTCTCTTGCTTCTCCTTCACCCACATGGCCACTTCACTCTGATCTAGAATCTGAACCTTACGCACTTGTTTTCTTATGAAATAACCACAAACACTACTCGGAAACCACATCTCTTGAATTGAGGAATTTTAAGAGACTGTCTCCAGTAACCCAATGTGGAGTAATACGACACATCAATACCCTTTCCCTCAACACATTCTTCCTTTCACCTCCAAATGTATGTGCCCACACAATACTATTCTTTAACATGCAGTTAAACCTTTCCATTGACCATTTCCTTGAGGTTCATAACCGGCAGTAGTTATATGCTAAATATTACAATGTTTAAGAAAGTTTCGTGGGACCTCCACTGGACCCCATTTTTGGGTAACAAGTACTTCTGGAAATCCTGCAAACACCTCTTTGTAGAACTCTATCACAACTTAACAACTGACCTGTGCAACAAAATTAACTTCAGCCCATTGCAAGTGATAATCTATAAAGACTAAATCAAACCTGGCTTCTTGGGGTAAATTATTAAACAGACCAGAGGTATTAAGTGCACATTTTTCCCAAGGAAACTTCTGCCAAGTAGCATCTTTCAAAGGAGCAGGAAAAACCTTAAGCTTCTCACTGTTGATACACACATTACACTCTCTGACTACTCTGTCTGTCATTCTAACCAGTAGATCACTATGGAGAGAGTAAGGGAGGGTCCACCTCAAGTATATCCACTGAAAGGATGCAACACAAGAAAGAAACTTGAGGGTATTGAGAGTATACCTCTAGGTATATTTTATATTTACTCCTGCACCCACAAAAAAGCAGGACCTAGTGTATTGTCCTGAATATAGATTTATAAGAACTCCCAGGGATAGATTAGCTTCCCTTGGTTGAGTCCGCCAGGGCGGCATTGCTCCTACCCCGGTGTGAGAGGTCGTCAAATGATGAAGCATGCCTCGATAAATTGAGGGTGAGACGACCTCTCAATAATCTTTTGATGATGCACAGCCAGGAGAAGTAAATAAAACCAAATAGGAAATAGTTGACTCTCAATACCATCAAGATTCTTTCTGGTGTTGCCGTAATTCTATCCAGACCAGGTCACCGAAAAAAAGGCCTGATAAGTCTCTTCATGGAAGACATTCCAGGGAATCCCTCATGCTCCAAACACAAAGTTTCATCCTGCATCATGCGAGGAGTGAATACACAACTCTTATTGTGCTGATCTCTAAATAGGACGAAAAGCACCACCATGTGGTAGGCTGTCATAAGTGCCAGTGTTGATAATTAAGTGCCTGTGTCAAGCACCGGAAACCTCCAGCTCAAATTAAGCACTGATTCACCAACCCTAAAGAGACCAAATGCCCATCAGGGGGTTATGGTCAGTCATTAAAACAGACCTACTTCCCCAAACATAATTTCAAAACTGTGTAATGGTCCACAGACCAATAACTCCCTTTTCAATCACAGCATACCTTCCCTCACTGTCATTCAGTGTTCTAGGTTCAAACACAATGCACCACTCCTGTTTTTCACAGTTTTTAGACAAAACTCCACTAATACCATATCAAACTGCATCTTCTGTGGTGATGCACTCTTTGTTCATGCAGAACTGTTTAAGAGTGTGGGCCTCTACAATTTCGTATTAAATTCTCTCAAAAGAGTTTTGTTGTTTGTCCATTTAAACTCAACATTTTTTTCTCAGAAGTTCTCCTAATAGCTACAGTATAGTTGCAAAATGCTTAATAAACTTGCTGTAAGATTCACATAAACTAGCGAATGATAGAAACATCTCCTTGTTGTCTGGAGCTGCTGTATTTACAATAGTATCAACTAATGATTTTTTAGGGACCAGTCGATCACAAGACAATGTATACACTAAATACTCTACAGAATTACATAATAATTTTAATTTAATTTCTGAGTGATGCCATATGTTTTCAATCTTTTGCATGTAGAAGCTGGCTCTGTATATACCATGCCAAAGTCAGGCATAGTGTGCACAGAGTCCAGGGGATCCCCAGAGGTATAGCAGAGGCTAAATTAGGTGATCACTAACAGCTCTCTTTGTGGTAGTGTGGTCAAGCAGTTAGGCTTATCAGGAGGGTGAATTAAGCATTTATTGTATTTACTCAATGAAGGATTGATTACACACAACCAGAGACAGAATTAAGACCAATTAGGTAAAGATAAAAAAGGTATGCTTATGTTTTATTTCTAGAACCATGCAGGACTTGGTATAGGTAGGTAAAATGTACTTGCAATTGTAAAACTTTAGAAGGCAATGCAATTAGGAATGGATTTGCAATCGGTACAGGTTTGTATATGCTTTAAAAACACCTTAAATTACATAAAAAGTACTTGTTATAAATGTTGCGTAAATTTTGGATTACATCGACTACTGGGGTAATATGCCTAGATATCACACAGTGAATCCTACAAAACAAGGTAAGTAAGACTTTTTCACGTTTAAGGTACCGTTTCTTTTCTCTCATACAAAACACAGGTCAACCCAGACTTTTTTAGGAACAGGAAACTCGTAACATTGGTTCCAATGGGAAAAAGAGTGTTAACAGTTTACAGGTAAGTAAACAACTTACAAGTATGAGTTTTGGGAGTTAGGACCAGGGTTCCCCAGGGTTCAGATAGGCCCTTAAATTGCACCACCGGCGGCACTGGGGTAGCCAGGTGCAGTATGCCAAGGGAAGGTCGGGAGCCGTGTGGATTTCAATGGAGATCTCTGGTTCAAAAAAGATGCTGCAGGCTCGGTCAGGGAGGCATCCTGGAGGCAACCACCTGCTGGAGAGGTAAGCTGTACACCATCGGTTGGTCCACTCAAGGCCATGGGGCGTCAGGTGCATGGGTGTCTTTTGGCCTTGGGTCTTCCTACCAGCTCCAGTCGCTGTCGGGGGGACCCTTCAAGTTGAGGCTGCAGGCATCGGCTTGAGAGAGGTCAGGAATCACCAGATCCCAGGTCAGGATTGCTGGGGAGACCTCCTCGTGGTGTTGTGCCACCCAAAGTCAGGCCATAGAGGCGGGTGCACTTTGGTGCAACGGTGTCTGCGTTGGCGCAAGGCAGCTGTAAGTAGCCTCAGTGAAGGGGGAAATGCAATTCTGCACTGTATTGTTGTAAATACGGTGCATCCCTGTATGTCTAAAGTGGCGGAGCGCGGCGTTAAGCCAAGAAGGCTAACCCCGCACTCTGTCACTTTGCTTGTAAATATACCCCAGAGTCTTTAAGATAGGTTCAGAGCAGGTCTTCCAGGATCTGGGGGGCTGCTGGACAAACCGGAGCTCCCGCTGTAGTCAGGTCAGAGTTGGGATAGGCGGGTAGGGCTGGGGCGAAAGCAGGTGGTGTCCTCTTCTTCCTGGGTCAGCACGGCTCTTCGGTCCTTCTTCTTTCTTTCTCAAAACTGAGGAGGCAAGGTTCAGAGTTTCCCCTAAATACAAAATTTAGGGGCATTAAAGGGGTGTGCAGGTCAGGACCAACGGGTCCTTGCCTTGGAGTGGGTACACCCCCTATTATGCCACCCTCCAAAGGGAGGGGGGCATGAGCCTCTCCCTAATATGCTGGGTCCCCATATCTTCAAGATAGAGGGGACTGAGATGTGTGCTTCACCTCGCCTCCCCCAGCTCAGGGGTGGGGTTGGCAAAGTTGGGCACACCTCTCCTCCTAACTTGGTTTTCTTGTGATTCTCTTGTCCAAAATGGGGGTGAGAACCAGTGGGAACTATTTGCTGGGGGCAGCAAAAGGCAGGGACTGCTTACAGAGGCAGCAGGCCTTTGAAGCTTCCCCTTCATGGACCCAGCCCATCCTGGGGGATGAGACATGACACCTCTGCCCAGGGTGGGCTTTGTTTCTGGACCCAGGGGTCCAGAAATCTGTCTGGTGGTGAAAAATAGTGGCAAATGGCGGGCAGCCATTCAGGAACCACGCCAGGCTGGTCGTTTTTCAGGGGGCATCTCTGAGTGTTTTTTACTTTAAATCCCACACTGGCATCAGTGTGGGTTTAATGTGCTGAGAAGTTTGCTACCAAACTTCCCAGTTTCCAGTAAAGCCATTATGGAGCAGTGGCGTTTGTAGTGACACACTCCCAGACCATATGCTCTTTGTATCTTTTCTGTACTTACAATGACTAAGAAGGGACTTAGACACTGTAGAGGTACAGGGCTCATGCCACTGTATCCTCACATGTGGGGTAGTGCACCATGCTAGATGGATGATTTACCTAGGCCCCAGGCAAGGGGTTGCATGCATGGCACATAGGGATGTGTGCCATGTCACTTTTCTCAGCACCAAAAACTGCAACCTGCATTGGCAGTGTGTGGTTGTTAATGATGAGGACCTCTAAGGTGGTGCAATAGGTGCTGCAGCCCTTAGAGGCCTTCCCTGGTCACAGTGCCCTTGGTACCCATCGTATCTTTTACAAGGGGCTTACCTGTGGCCAGAGAGGTGCCAATTGTGGGTACAAAGGTACAGTTTTGGGAAAGAACACAGGCCCTGGGAACCTGATTGGCGGGACCCAGGGCACCTCATGTCAAGTTGAATCAAATGTCAGGGGAAAAGTGGGGGGGTACCCATGCAAAAAGGGGCACTTTCCTTCATTGCACACTTCCTGCATGTGTTTCACATGTTCCTGTTCATTCCTAGAGAATATAAGAATATAATCCTGAAAACCTTTCACATCACTTTACACATCTTTAAAAATGTAAAACATTGCTGTTTGCAATACAGACACCACAGCTACTATTCATAAAGGCATTCTTTTAAAATGGAATAATCCCTGGTGTGTAAGAAATGCGGTCAAATACCTTGAATCCTCTTTCAATTCAATCAGATGACAGACAGACCACAAATCTAATGTACAAAATAAATTATCCCCATCTAGGATAAATACCACTTTGTTGATATTTGGAAGGGAGTGGCAATCCACAACCAAGCTGGCATTATATGCTCTTAAGTCCATACACAACCTAAACCTTTATGTTCCTTGTGTGCTAAAAATATGGGAGTAAGCCATTCAGACTATTCAACTTCCTCAGTTATTACTTCCTCAATCACATCATCCAACATTTCTTTTAGGCCTTTCCTTCGATGAATAGGCGCTTCTGTCAGTTTTTTTTTCATAGGTAGTGCTTCTTTTTTACTTTGATTTTATGAGAAAACCCTTTTAATTGGCCCAAGCTGTCCATGAACACTTTAGGAAACTGACTGATGACCTAATCTTTATCCTTAGCATCATTGACAAGAAATAGAGGTTCCTTACTCCTAGGGTTCAAAATCATTCCAAGCTTCCGTTGGACTCTCCACCCTAGAACACATACAACTTAATATGGGCTACTCTTCCCTTGAATTCAAGTTTAACATCCTCATAACCAATGATGTTCAAAATTCAACCATCAAAACGTTCACCAAATATATGAGATTCCTTCAGTGCATCCTTCTCCAATACACCCTCAAATTGTTCCCAAAAATATTCCCTAGTAATTATAGTCCATGGAGATCCCGAGTCCACTATAAGTTCCAATTTCTGTTCAGAACTGTCAGGACCACGCCTCGGTAAACACTGACGGCGCCGCTACAGGAGAGCCGCTGGGGACCGAACGGACTAGCAGAACACTACATTTCCCAGGAAGCCTAGCGGCGTCACGTAACACGTGACCGCCGCTACGCACAGAAGCCGGATATAGGCTTCCCCGGCAGAGTCAGCGTTGCCGATGATTCTCGACCGGAGCAGCGTCCTGACCGCTGCTTGCTCCTGTGACGAACCCCGTGGTTGAAGACCACACCCTCGGTGTAGCGGTACCGTGAGAACACGCAACCCTGATTGCCGAGCGAATTTGAGACCTTGGTTGTGCGCTGGTTCCTTAGGGGTGCCTATCTCCCGGAGTTTCTGAGAGAGACGCTAGTATACTCCCTGTGGTGCATTGTGATTCTGCCGCACCTCTTTGGGTTATCATCCTAAAGAACGTTCCTCTGTTGGGGAGACTGCCAGTGGCATCTCATGCGGAGGAACCCTATTTGCATCTCTGAATTCGTTTGTTCGTATTTAACCTCCCTCGCTTGCAAGTGCGTTTCATTCGTTTCTCCGTTGGAGAGACAGCCAGCGGGCATCTCGTGCGGAGGGGCGTGGAAGCGCTGACAAGCACTGTTCCCGTTATTTCTTCTGTTGGCGAGCCTAACCCTTTCAGGGGCTCTTGCAGAGGGAAAAGACGGACAGATTAGTGCTATCCCTACATATCCTGTTACATACACCTTTGAACTTCTGAGCACAGCAAAACAGTTCCTCACCAGTACTTACACCAACCCAATACGGGGGCGACCATTGAGTGGTTATATACTCTCTCCCTTGTATGATTGTGTTGGTTCCCCATTGAGGATCCCTCGGTGCACTTCTCCTCTCGAAACTCCCTGATATACCAGGATACCAGTGTCAAAAAGCGGACGTCCAAAGGGTTGAACTGCACCGTTGGTTATCAAGTCTTTTTTGCATTAATTCGTCCTGGGTGTCTTTCTATTGTCAGAGAAAAAGTCGCCGTCGAGAGGGATATACACTGTACTGAGCTGTCTTTTATATTTTACTTTTACTAGGAGAGAGAAACTTGGGAGGGCAAGGCGGTTGCCTCTGGTGCACACATCCATCTAGCCGTCCTCGCCTTTGGTGGTGGGTCGGCCGTGTGCGCTCCCCCTCCTCTCTCTTCAAGTCTCAGCCTTCACCCTTTTTGTTTCAGGTAGGGGAAAATGGTTCGACCTGAGATCTCTTGGCAAACGGGGGAGTGAGTGGAAGTGGGGTACGGGGAAAAGAACAGCTGGGACTAATCAGGTTCTTCTTGTGTCTCCTCAGATCTCCCTCCCTGCTGTTCCCATCCTTTCCTTCCCCCACTTAACTATCTCACCAGTCCGAGTACGTTGCTCTTCGGACTTGGGGCAGTTGAGAGCGGGACCCCTATGAGCATCGGCACAATCCCGAGGACTTTGGACGGCGATCCCTGACAAGAACATTAACAATACACTTAGGTGGTCTCATAACTTCTTGACCTTTTTCGCGCCCACCAAAATCTTTTATGGACAATACAACAGCTTTGTTGTCGTCATCCTTTCCCATGTACACACATACAACTCTGCTCCTTCTCTTCACTTACACAAGATACTTGCCCTTCAGATGTAAAGGTGTTTTTCCCAAAATCTTTACAGACACAAGAGAAATGATAGATGGGATTACGATTCTGTCACTCGTTACCAATCGCTGGACATTGTGGAAATTAGGCAATGTGATTAGAACTACCATATCAATTGCATATAACAGACAAATGTATTACGTTACAACGCATACATTTACAACGCATGCCTTTACAACGCAGATTTTACATCGCAATATCCTTTACAATGCATCCTTTTACATCGCATGCCATTACAACAAATTTTTTAAAACTACATTTACAACGCATTCCATTACATCGCATTATACCTTTACAACGCATACCATTACAACGCATACCATTACATTGCATTTAAAGTAAGTGTTGGATAGTGTAGGGGTAAAAATTACTATTCTAACTACAGTGGGTGCAACAGTAGGGTAAGTGTTGGATAGTGTAGGGGTAAAAATGACTATTCTAACTCCAGGGGGTGCAACAGTAGGGTAAGTGTTGGATTGTGTAGGGGAAAAAATTACTTTTCTAACTCCAGGTAGTGCAACAGTAGAGTAAGTGTTGGCTAGTGTAGGGGTACTATGCGTTGTAATGGTATGCGTTGTATTGACATGTGTTGTAGTCTCATGCGTTGTAGTAACATGCAATGTAATGGCTGCGTTGTAGGGACATGCGTTGTACAGGATGTTGCGACGTACTGACTGTGTTGTAAATGTAGTGTGATGTAATGACTGCGTTGAAAAGGTTGTTTCCCATAACAGACCTGTCTTTATTGTCAAATACCTGCCTGCCAGTGTGAGAACATCCACCATTCACACTACATACATCCTCCACATTGTTGCCAGTTTTCCTGCACTTATTAAGAGATGGCATCCACTTTTCTGATTGCTCCAAATCTTTAGCAGTAGAAATAACATCCTGCATAGTAGGATCCCCCATGACCCAAAATTGTTCTTCAGTCTTCTTGCTCCTTAGATGTACAATAATCTGATCCTTATCTTTTCATCGTAATAGGTCCAAAGTTGCAAGTGATTGATAGAGCTCTCACTCCTGTGAGAAATTCATCAAAAGATTCACTTTATTTCAGGGTATAAGTATAAAATGTAAACCTGTTGAGTGCTTCACTGGATGTAGGCGTGAATCGGTATTCTATTCTCACATTGCCTCATCATTCACATTAATATCTCCTTGTCCATTTGGGTGTTACTTGTGGTAATGTTCTGAAGACTACTTGCCTGTCAAACCCTAAACAATACAACAAAATAATTGTTTTTCTTTCTGCTGATAGCCTTTCCCCATCTATATATTTGATATAAGTTGTGAATTCCTCCTTTCATTGCATACATACAATATGTGGATTACCTTTATTTTGCAAAATCTTAGCAGCTGGATCAAACTGCATGGCAGAACAAATGGGGAGCAGAAAACAATATGTCCACAAAATACTTTCAAGTCACTGCCAGGAAATTCAACACAGGTAAAAAGCAGACATATTGTGACAAAATATGGTGTAATTCCAGTAAATGTCCGATGACTTGCACAACAATAGAATGCAATAGCAACTGCCTAAGAAAGAAGTCACATGCAGGATGCTAGTCTATGAAAAACTTAAAAGAGAAATTTCAGTGGCGAGGCAATGTGTAGAGAATTTGACATGAAACACACAGAATGTGATGGGAGAAAAGCTTGCAATTAGTCTAACCCCTGCGATCGCTCAGGGTAGCATCCCAACCCATCATTCTTCTGCTCAGCATGCCCCCTTAGTTTGGACCCAGCCATATGCAAATAGGTCTTGAACCTGCTCCTCATGGGAACAGTACAGCCCAAACTGCCAAGCCTGATCCTCCTTGAACCGGAACACAAGCATCCTGGCACCGGTACCTGGGTATCACCCCTCGTCAGTCAGGCTAGCTTGGTTCCAGTGACACAGTGAGCATGAGACCCACATCTGGACTGTTCCCATGGGAGCAGAGTCAAGACTGATTTGCATATAGCTGGGCCCAAACCGGAATGGCGTGGTGAGAAAATAAACAATGGATGTAGGCCTAGATCTCTGTTTTGGGGGTGAGTGTTTGACATTGTTCAACATTGCGCCCATTGTTTGTTCTTTTTGCATTTTTCGGCCTAAGTGGGACAGTTCTGTTCAGACATGGGTCCCATGCTCACCATGCCACTGAAGTCAAGCTACCCTGGCTGATGGATGATACCCCAAAACCGGTCCTAGGATGCTTGTTTCTGATCCAGGCAGAACCTGGCCTGGCAGTTCAGGCTTGATTGTTCCAATGGGGAATAGGGTCAAGATTGATTTGCATGTCTGGGTTCAAACTGGAATGGTATGGTGAGCAAAAAAGTGATGGATTTTGGCCCAGATCTCTGTAATGGGGGTGCATTTGACATTGTTCAGCATTCCGTACATCATTTGTTCTTAGTAAATTTGACACACAGAGTGTATGTCACCAACAAACGCACTTCCTTTAGGGCTAACAACTGAGACGGTGCATTCAAACTGAACTCTCCAATGCATGCTAGTTTACTGGGGAAAGCGCGTGTCAAGATTCAAGCAAAATATGTGATCACTGAGCATTTAAGATTCTTCAAATAATGTGGTAAGAAAAGATTACAAATGTGTGCATACATCCAGTCTTACCATCAGTCCACAGGGGTCAAATAATGACTCAGAAGTGCACTTCCTACAAAACAATTCCAAACATAGAAATCCAAATGCTGGGTTAGCAGAAGGCAATGCCGCCCCTGTGCTGCTAGATGTGATATGTGATATGTCTTTCTGCTCCTTGTTCCCACTTGTACAAAAGTAGATCCACATGGATGATAAGTATTACAGCAGCACAATGTAACTCTAGATTCCTAGAGCAACCATCAAGATATGGTCACCTGCTGCCTAATGAACCAAGGCATCTTCTCTAAAGAATCGCCAATGCCTTTCACAGGCTGAAGGCGTTCAGCACCAGCAACCCACAGATTCACTGGGAAATGAAGTCCATTTGATTGCTATCATCCCTGATCCTGTGTACCTGTGGTCAAGCTGTCGACAAGAGTTATAAAGCTACTTCAGCCAAATGGCGACATCATCCTGCCAGCTCCAGTAAAAGTGCATCACTGCTACCATCTGTTGAGCATATCGCAACATGACTAGAACTAGACAATCAGCATCAAACTAAAGGCCAAGAAGCACCCATGATCCTCCAAAGCAGCAGCCCACCATTGACAATCTGCTCACCCCATATGTATCCTGTCTTAGGGTGCTTTGATTATAACCCATCTGCCCTAAAGTGTTCCACGCATGAGTAGGCAGTAGCTCATCGGTTTCCCGCAGAGGTCCACTTGCAGTGCCTATGCAACCCCAACATAGCCTATATACAGTGCCATTGGTGACTCGTCCAAGGAGCTTCCACAACCGAGAAAAGGACTGAGGATACCGATGTAGGAGGTGACTCAGTGGAAGTCTTCAGACACTTATCAACAAGTTTCCAAATCCCTCCAAGACTGTCATCAGAAAGTTAAGCAACGCACCAAGCATTCCAGTGGACTCCCCAGGACTCCAGCAATGATTCTGATGAACTGTTTGAATTTCGGTCACTAAGGGGCTCATTTATAAGAAATCCACACAGTGCAGCACAGCAAGGTATCTTAATGCGCTGCGTGTCAGGGAAAGGGCAGAGATGCCCCGTATTTAAGGCACTACGACACACTCCTTTCCTTTATCATGCGCTGGCACCCTTTTTTACTGGATTGTTTTTAAAATAATCCCGGGAGACATATTCCTCTTTCTATGTGCGCTGCAGAATGTAGCACACATAGAAAGAGGAAGAGGCGAGGAGAAATAGATACATTTCTCCTCGCTACTCCTTTCTTGGGAAGGTGTAAGATTTTGCCACATTCCTAGGTTTACAAGTCCTTGTAAATCTGGGAATGCATCAAAATGCATGGGAGTTGAGTAGGAACACCTACTCAACTCCAATGAAATGCCTTTCCAGGGCAGATTAACGCAATGCATCGATTTGCTCTGCATTGCGTTATTCCAGATTTATGGAACCAAGCAAAGTGGATTTCCGTGGCTTCAAAAATCGGACTTAGAGGTTTGTGTCACGCGTGTAGCACATTGTGTGTTATAAGCTGTTATGAGCAACAGCAAAGTGAACCCATTTTGTTCTCTCTGGACATGATGCTATTGTTTATGCTTTTAAGCGATCCTGGACTTCTCAACATAAGTATTTGTGGCCTGACTCAATACTATAAGAAATACTCCTTTTCTGTTTTATCACCCCCGCATTTTGGCCTCTTAATGGACCTCATATTTTTGCTGCTTCTAAAAATGTGCACTTTACCTCTGATAAGTAGAGGTAACGTACACTTTTTTAACAGGGTCGAATTGGCATTCTCTTAATTGGTATATTCAACTTGCCAATAAGTCCCTAGTAATAGTACAAATGTAAATAGGGTTTGGAAGTTAAGTGCCACTAGTGGACTGAGGAACCTATTGTGCCATCCGCTACAGTAGCGGTGAAAATATGGCTTCAGTTCTACTATTGGAGCCTGACTGTGGCAGTTTAAACACTGCAATTTGACCTGTCAATATAAACCCTTTTGACAGGTCAAAACCTCCTGTTTAAATATTAATAAATCAACTCTATGTAGGCCTTATAGTCCACAACGCTTATCAGGTTACCCTTAACACTTAACCCAGTTACCCTTAAACCCATGGGTACCTGAGTAAGTAACAATCATAAGGCAACACTGTTTCACATTTGTATCATTTACAAAGCAAATATTTCCAATGAAAGCACTAAATGGCCACATTCCCTTAATGACATATAGAAATTAAAACACGCTAATCAACCTTGATTGAGAGAAATAGCAATTTATATATGCACATTTAAACAGTATACACAAAACAACACCTTTACAAGCTAGAATATAGTACAATGTGTCCCCAGTGCCAAAGCCAAAACTTAAACAGATCCAACAGTCAAAAAGTGAACATAGGCTAATGAATGAGTAACAAACAATTAAAAAATGTTCTCAAAACCTTCTATATCACAGCGAGAAAGGTTCCTTGTGTATTTGTTACTTAGGCGTGTCAACAACATTTTCACCCTTTGGCTAGGATACTAGGTCCTCACAAGACTAAGAAGATAAGGGGACATCCTGTAATAGTGAATGAAAAAAAAGGGTAAGTAAGGGTGACTACCGTGATGCTGTAACAAACAGTTGCAATATCAGCAGTTACCTGAAAGGTCCTGGAACCCGGGTATAGGAAATATAGTGCAAGGAATACGGAATGCACACATGCATACCCCAGTGTGAGTGATAAATACTCACTCAAGGCACGAGCCTTTTGTTGCAAAAACTAAGTAAATATAAATAATAAAAGTCAACACAACAAGAAATGACAAGTGACAGGGCCGGCAACGTTCTCTTAATACTAGGACTTAAGGCCAGATGTATGATTATTTGATTTTGCGAGTCTGTAATTGCGATTTTTTGCGACTCACAATCAGAGACTCGCAAAATCAAATGTACTAATGTGTCTGGGACACATTTAGTGATTCCCAAATGGGTTGTAAATGGACTTGACTCATAAATATTCAAGAGGAAAGTCACAATTTGATTCGGAATGGCTACAATCACAGGGATGGGGGCCTACTGGGGTCAGCAGACCACTATGTCTGAGATTGCTTTTCAAATAAGCCAGTTTCTTTTTGTAATGGAAAGCAGGCTGTATTGCAAAAATAAAAATGAAAAGTTTTATTTTTTAAGAGTAGGTAGTGGTTCGCGTGACCACATCCTGTTTAAAAAAAAAAATTCAACCACATTCACAGTGCCGTTTGCGAATGGGTTACCGCCTCCACTACAGAGTCGGTAAATTATGAATGTTTTGTGACTGCATTCTGGTCGCAAAACATTCATACATACCAGTGCTATTCGATTTTTGGAAGGGCCGCCGTAAGCACGCCCCTTTCCCTGTGTCATTGCCCTTGCACAATCAGCGCCACAGTCGACTTGAAAATATTGAGCGCCAGGAGAAATATTTGCTCCAATACCCCGGGAGGAAGCGCGCCGCTGTCAACTGCAACCGCGCGCTAGAGGTGCGCATTCAGAGGAGAAGGTGTGCCGCCAACTGAACCCTCTGTGTCTGCTGCAAGGAGATTGCGTTTGTTAGTGATTTGCACACTTTCAGCCTCGCTAATTGTAAAGGGAGGGCATGCTACTTTGGCCCCATGTCAATAACTCTGTCAATCAAGCACTATCAGATCTGTTTCCTAACAGAAAGGAATGTCTCGCATAGATAGACAGAAGCAGCAGCAGCACACCATCCTGAGCTGGTTCTATGAGCAGCAAGAGTTTTTTTTATGGAGACTATTTTGTTTTTAATCGGCATGTATCAACTTTAAGCTTTGGAGAAAGACCATTATAGACCTTTTTTCGCCTGGCTACTTCTCTTTTTACAAAAAACAACGGGAGAGGAAGGGAAAACAACACGACTACTCCCCTCAAGGGATAATCTAAAAAACAACAAAGTCCGTGTGTGTTAAACAGGGCCTCTTTAGGTTAACGGAGCACGGGTCTGCTGACTCACTACAATCCTGTATAATGTTCCAAAGGAAAGTAGACCTACATAAGTAGTATAGGTTTTATATAAAGCCCTCACTCGCCAACCGGGTTGGTGACATGCTTCATCATCGGGCTCCACTGGGTATGGCCGAATGCCATCCCAGTGTGCTACAACGCCAGGTTACTGCGGAGCGGGGTTCTTGTGAGATGACAGTGAATTTAAAAACTTCCAATTGAGTCAAAAAAGCAGTTTTATTTGTTTTGCTAATTGGAAATATTAAAAAGAAAGAGTGAGGGTCAAAAAATAGAAGACCGGATTCACTCTGTGGCGGTCAACATGTTTCTGCCTTAATGTATGATTAACAGGCTTTCGTCAGGACCAGAGTGGGGGTGCAGAGTCCCAGTGGTGTGGGCGCGCTAAGGCTCACCCTCCCGTGGACTAACAGTGTGAAAAATATATACAGTGAATAATCCGCCAATAGTTATAGTGGAGGAGAGGAACGAGTTTATTCTGATAGTTAACAAACACACAACAAAAGAGAAAACATGAAAGAATTGTAAGTGTTGATGGTCAAACTCGTAATCCATCGCTGCCAAAGTCAGCCAAGCAGCAAACAAGGTGCTCAATTGGAGAAGTGCCATTAGCGAATACCACAGGTGCAATAATTGTGAAATCAGTGCACCTAAAATTAACAGGTCACAGGTGTCAGGCAAGTGGGTTGAAACTTGTCCTGAATAGTGTGTCTAATAAAGTATATCGAGACACATGTGAATGCTGTATTGTGTGTGAAAACTTATATAGCATATGGGCAGGGGGCACGGAGAAACGTACCCCTGTGTAAGTCATAGGTAACGACTTAGACTACAGGGAAGGAAGAAAACCCAGTCTTACTCGGAGGCATATCCATATGAAGCCTCAAGGATCCCGGGAGGGGGGTGGGAGCATATGGCACACCCTGGAATTAAAGAAAATAAAGGGAAGGAGGAGTAAAAACCAAGAGCGTGGTATCTCTTAGAGCGCTTACCGTTAAAATGGAAGAAGGAGGAAGTGGGATAGAGTGTTACTCACGCCCTCGTTGCTCAGCACCCGTTTGGTACCTGAGGAGCCTCTCGCACCCGGGTCCAAAATGTCAGGGTCCGTGGAGGGGGCTCGTATATGTGGTAGCAGGGATTGCGTGCGTCGCGTGAGGCGACGGGACAAAGAGAGAGCGGCACGGTGATTTGACATGCTCAGCTGTTACTGCTGCGTGATTGGGTAACATGGCGGCTGGGGAGCCAATGATATCATGGTTAGGAAAAAAGTCACTGCTGGTTAAAGTCGGGAAGCTGTTCGCGGGAGAAAGTGTGTTTTTTTTCGTAGGACGGAGCTTTATTGAGCGTGGGAACCTTTACACTCCCCATTACTGAGTGATATGTCTAGAGCCAATTATATCGTTGTGACGAAAAAAGGCGATGCCGTATGTTGAAAGGGAGTTAATCGCGGAAAAGGCAGGATAAAAGAATAGGACATAGCCTTATATAGCGTGAGCATATGACGCTCGCCTTTAGTGAGTAAAGAATGCGGAACATCTTCCGGTACATGGAAGCTCATGTATATAAGGGGACTCCTTGTGGAATAGAAGCTCACAAGTTCTAGCGATGCAGCCAATCGACCATAAGGCACGGCAATCAATCAATCAATCAATCAATCAAAGCATTTATATAGCGCACTACTCACCCGGAGGGTCTTAAGGCGCTAGGGGAGGGGGGTCCGCTACTGCTCGAACAGCCAGGTCTTGAGTTGCTTCCTGAAGGCGAGGTGGTCCTGGGTCAGGCGGAGGTGGGTCGGGAGGGAGTTCCACGTCCTGGCCGCGAGGAAGGAGAAGGACCGTCCCCCTGTGGTGGCTCTTCGGATGCGGGGGACGGTGGCGAGGGCGTGGCCGGTCGATCGAAGCTGGCGTTTGGGAGCGTAGAAGTTGAGGCGGCTGTTGAGGTATCCTGGGCCTTGGTTGTGTAGGGCTTTGTGTGCGTGGGTGAGGAGAACCGGGCCATATGAATATATAATATCACGTTGCTCAGGAGGAAGAAATGATAGGGCAACAGAAATTATATGCCAAAAGGGACTATTTCAGAGTGAGTAGAGATTGAACTTCCCTCATATACGGGAAGAAAAATAAGGGGTAGACAGGTGTACTAGTTAATACAAGTAGCTGTCTAGGCTAAGAAATGAAGGGACACCAAAGGTGCCAGCAAATCGATTCATCATAAAAGTAGTAATGAGTTGAAAGTATCGGGACTTATAGTATTGTTGTCCAAGGTATGTTGTCATTGAGGCCACAATGATTTGTCCCCAGGCGGTGGACCCATCTCTATTCCTTTTCAAAAAGGATCTTTTGAATATTCCTCCGTGCGGTCATCTCCTCAATGATGGTCCATGTCATATCATTAGTGGTATGATTGGCAGACAGGAAGTGTTCACTGAGTTTCGTAGTGATGCGTTTGCACCTGATGTTACTCCGGTGTTCCAACGTAGCGTAGACCGCACGGGCATGTAATCAGATAGATCACATTAGATGTGTTGCAATTAGTGTGTCGTCGTTGAGTCCAGATCTTGCCTGGTTCCAGATTTAGAGTAGTTGTACGTGAGGTCAGGTGACATATGCTGCAATCGGAGCAGGGAAAATGTCCTGTGATTTTGGGTAAGCCCCAGGCCTCTGTGATAGTCCTTTGGGTTGAGTTTGTGTATACAGTTGGGCGTGTATGTACCAGGCTGTTACGCAAGCTCTGAGCCCGTTTGAAAGAAAAAAGAGGTTTCTCCCACTTGCGATTGTTGATATTAATAATGCTCCAGTGTTTGTTAATGACTTTCTTCATTTTGTTAGATAAAGTGCTGTAAGTTGTTACGCAAGTTAATGGTGTAGGTCTCGCGTCTTTTATGTGATCCTCCAACAGTACTTCCCTGGGTTGGTTCAAAAGTAGCGATCTCCACTGGAATAGTATGTGGAGGTGGGATAAACGTGGATAGTGGTCGCAGAGAAGTATCCCCCTTATCGGCTTCTGCCACCTCAAGGATGCGTTCTTCAAAGAAGGCCTTGAGCTTGAGCTTTCTGACAAAGGGTCCAGTGGGCACAAGACGATCCAGTGGGCAATCACACTCGGAGCAAGCAGCAACAGGACCAACTGGTTGCAGGGACCAGCACTTCAACAGTCTAATAGTCAATCTGTCGAATAAAATCCTTACTACCAATGAGACCACAGTTCTAGAAAAGGGTTTGGATTTCGTTCCAACAGCACGTCCTGATAAATTCCACCTCCATTGCGAACTCTCTGCTTTCTTCAGAAAGCTCAAGCTCAAGGCCTTCTTTGAAGAACGCATCCTTGAGGTGGCAGAAGCCGATAAGGGGGATACTTCTCTGCGACCACTATCCACGTTTATCCCACCTCCACATACTATTCCAGTGGAGATCGCTACTTTTGAGCGTGCAGTTTTTGCAGAGATAGAGAATTTGGACATTCCCTCCACTTTCAAAAATCTTAGCGCAGAGGAGTTCAAAGCCATTGACTCCCTGCGCCAGGACACGAATATCACCATTAAACCAGCAGACAAGGGGGGCGCAGTGGTTATGTTAAATACGACCGATTACGACCAAGAATGCCAAAGGCTTCTGGGAGATCGTAAAAACTACACGCCGCTCCACTGTGATCCCTCCAATGATCTGAGAAACCTGATCAAGGGGAGAGTCGAAGAAGCTTTGACCGAAGGGGTGATCACTAGCTCAGAAGCACGGTTCCTAACAGAGAGTCAGGGAACCATTCCGTACTTCTATATCCTCCCAAAAATTCATAAGGATAGACTCCCTCCCCCTGGTCGCCCCATAGTTTTTGGGATCGGTTCTCTTTTGGTACCACTATCACGTTTCTGTGATCATTTTCTTAAACCTTTGGTCCCACAATCATCCACATATCTCAAGGATACAAAGGATTTACTGAAGTTGTTGAACAACATGACATGCTCTGATGAGACCATTCTGGTGACGATGGACATCGAAAGCCTATACACAAGCATCCCCCAGGATGAGACTATCAGAGTCCTGGAGGAGTCCCTAAATTCCCATCAATGGGAATATAGAACTACAAAGGATTTCATCATCCAATGCGCCACTTTGGCTCTGAAAGAAAACTTTTTTGAATACCAGGGATGCTTGTATCTACAATCGACAGGTACTTCCATGGGGAGCACCTTTGCCCCAAGCGTGGCAGGTCTGTACGTGTACGACTTTGAACGGAAATTCATCCTTCCTAACACCAACCCATATATATACTCCATAGGCTTATGGAGAAGATATATAGATGATGTGCTGCTAATCTGGCAAGGCAGTCAAAATGCCCTGCTTGCTTTCTTTGAATGGGTCAATACTTTGGATCCCAATTTGAAATTCACTTATACCTACGGTTTATCAGAAGAAGTATTCCTGGATGTCATAATCACGAAAAAACAGGGAGCACTACATACGAGGACATATTATAAACCCACCTCCAGAAATAATCTACTGGAGTTTACGAGTCTCCATCCCCGCACACTGAGGGAGAACCTACCGTACGGTCAATTCCTCCGTCTTCGGCGGAATTGTACCTCACTGGGCGATTTCAAAAATCAATCTGACGACCTGACCTCGAAATTGGCAGCAAGAGGGTATCCCCAACCTTTACTCTCCAAAAGTTACAAACGTGCTAGGAACCAACCCAGGGAAGTACTTTTGGAGGATCACATCAAAGACGCGAGACCTACACCATTAACTTGCGTAACAACTTACAGCACTTTATCTAACAAAATGAAGAAAGTCATTAACAAACACTGGAGCATTATTAATATCAACAATCGCAAGTGGGAGAAACCTCTTTTTTTTTTCAAACGGGCCCAGAGCTTGCGTAACAGCCTGGTACATACACGCCCAACTGTACAAACAAACTCAACCCAAAGGACTATCACAGAGGCCTGGGGCTTACCCAAAATCACAGGACATTTTCCCTGCTCCGATTGCAGCATATGTCACCTGACCTCACGTACAACTACTCTAAATCTGGAACCAGGCAAGATCTGGACTCAACGAGGACACACTAATTGCAACACATCTAATGTGATCTATCTGATTACATGCCCGTGCGGTCTACGCTACGTTGGAATGACTACCAGAAAAGTCAAACTCCGCATATGCGAACACCGGAGTAACATCAGGTGCAAACGCATCACTACGAAACTCAGTGAACACTTCCTGTCTGCCAATCATACCACTAATGATATGACATGGACCATCATTGAGGAGATCACCGCACGGAGGAATATTCAAAAGATCCTTTTTGAAAAGGAACAGAGATGGGTCCACCGCCTGGGGACAAATCATTGTGGCCTCAATGACAACATACCTTGGACAACAATACTATAAGTCCCGACACTTTCAACTCATTACTACTTTTATGATGAATCGATTTGCTGGCACCTTTGGTGTCCCTTCATTTCTTAGCCTAGACAGCTACATGTATTAACTAGTACACCTGTCTACCCCTTATTTTCCTTCCCGTATATGAGGGAAGTTCAATCACTACTCACTCTGAAATAGTCCCTTTTGGCATATAATTTCTGTTGCCCTATCATTTCTTCCTCCTGAGCAACGTGATATTATATATTCATATGGCCCGGTTCAATTGCCGTGCCTTATGGTCGATTGTCTGCATCGCTAGACATTGTGAGCTTCTATTCCACAAGGAGTCCCCTTATATACATGAGCTTCCATGTACCGGAAGATGTTCCGCATTCTTTACTCACTAAAGGCGAGCGTCATATGCTCACGCTATATAAGGCTATGTCCTATTCTTTTATCCTGCCTTTTCCGCGATTAACTCCCTTTCAACAAACGGCATCGCCTTTTTTCGTCACAACGATATAATTGGCTCTAGACATATCACTCAGTAATGGGGAGTGTAAAGGTTCCCACGCTCAATAAAGCTCCGTCCTACGAAAAAAACCACACTTTCTCCCGCGAAAAGCTTCCCGACTTTAACCAGCAGTGACTTTCTTCCTAACCATGATATCATTGGCTCCCCAGCCGCCATGTTACCCAATCACGCAGCAGTAACGGCTGAGCATGTCAAATCACCGTGGCGCTCTCTCTTTGTCCCGTCGCCTCACGCGACGCACGCAATCCCTGCTACCACATATACGAGCCCCCTCCACGGACCCTGACATTTCGGACCCGGGTGCGAGAGGCTCCTCAGGTACCAAACGGGTGCTGAGCAACGAGGGCGTGAGTAACACTCTATCCCACTTCCTCCTTCTTCCATTTTAACGGTAAGCGCTCTAAGAGATACCACGCTCTTGGTTTTTACTCCTCCTTCCCTTTATTTTCTTTAATTCCAGGGTGTGCCATATGCTCCCACCCCCCTCCCGGGATCCTTGAGGCTTCATATGGATATGCCTCCGAATAAGACTGGGTTTTCTTCCTTCCCTGTAGTCTAAGTCGTTACCTATGACTTACACAGGGGTACGTTTCTCCGTGCCCCCTGCCCATATGCTATATAAGTTTTCACACACAATACAGCATTCACATGTGTCTCGATATACTTTATTAGACACGCTATTCAGGACAAGTTTCAACCCACTTGCCTGACACCTGTGACCTGTTAATTTTAGGTGCACTGATTTCACAATTATTGCACCTGTGGTATTCGCTAATGGCACTTCTCCAATTGAACACCTTGTTTGCTGCTTGGCTGACTTTGGCAGCGATGGATTATGAGTTTGACCATCAACACTTACAATTCTTTCATGTTTTGTCTTTTGTTGTGTGTTTGTTAACTATCAGAATAAACTCGTTCCTCTCCTCCACTATAACTATTGGCGGATTATTCACTGTATATATTTTTCACACTGTTAGTCCACGGGAGGGAGAGCCTTAGCGCGCCCTCACCACCGGGACTCTGCACCCCCACTCTGGTCCTGACGAAAGCCTGTTAATCATACATTAAGGCAGAAACATGTTGACCGCCACAGAGTGAATCCGGTCTTCTATTTTTTGACCCTCACTCTTTCTTTTTAATATTTCCAATTAGCAAAACAAATAAAACTGCTTTTTTGACTCAATTGGAAGTTTTTAAATTCACTGTCATCTCACAAGAACCCCGCTCCGCAGTAACCTGGCGTTGTAGCACACTGGGATGGCATTCGGCCATACCCAGTGGAGCCCGATGATGAAGCATGTCACCAACCCGGTTGGCGAGTGAGGGCTTTATATAAAACCTATACTACTTATGTAGGTCTACTTTCCTTTGGAACATTATACAGGATTGTAGTGAGTCAGCAGACCCGTGCTCCGTTAACCTAAAGAGGCCCTGTTTAACACACACGGACTTTGTTGTTTTTGAGTACTTCTCTTTTTAACCAATAAGAAGCAGCATGCTGAATGTCACAACTGTAGAGAGATGTGGGGCGGAAATCCACCCCACTTCGGACGCACAGCCAAAGGCAAGTAGAAAATACCACAAGTTAATCATGTTGTGAAGTTTTATCTCGTTTAATCCGCTTTTTAGTTCGTCACTCCTTTTTATACGGACAAATATTGGACACAATGTGTTGCATTAAATCCTTAATGTATGAAGACATGCCTATACAGGCCTTGATCTGCAACATGGAACAATACATGTGTCTTCCTTGATAAGTATTATTCATTACCCAATGCATTTCGGGCCCAGTCTGGCCCTTCGTCAGGGGTTATCTACAAGTTAAAACAAAACAATTAACTTCTGTTTTAGAACACCTCTAATTTGCATCTTTACCTGTATTTTAAAATTACGTTGTTTATGACAAAAGTTCTCCCCATAGTCAACACAAACCCACAAAGCACATGATAAACCTCCAACACCGTAAATACCCGCTCAGGTTCTTGTGACTCCCGTATAAAACAGAAATCCAACTTATTAAACACATTAAACAGTTCCCCCGTAAAATGTATAACACAACCTTTTTCACAAACGCCCATACCTTCAAAGTTTCATTGCCTGCTTCCGTTGGTGTTTCAAAGCGTTGTAAACGCCTCGCAATCTCGTGCTATTTAAAACACCCGCATCATACTCCCACCCATTTCTGTTCGTCCAATGGACTCACTTGGTTCTTTCCGACTACATACCTGCGTCTACAAAACTACGGAGCCCATGATGCACTGTTGTTAATGCGAGATTCCTCTACTAGCCGGCATGCACTATAATGTTCGTGTTTAAATCTCGTTGTCACCCCTCTTTACCTGTGTCTATCATACGTTGGTGCTGCCCACTATACAAGATGTTTACCAAACATGTCACCACCCTCACTCAGATCCCATATATAACGTAAATTTTAGTTTTGTATATTGTGAAGTTCAATACAGGTTTATAACATTTTCAAAGAAAAAGTCCAATCAGAAGTTCTTCGTTGCTTCAAAAAGTAGTTGATGACCATAACTTTAAAGGAAAGATGTTTTGACTGCCCAGCAAGTGACGTTACGTTGATCCGTTTATAATCATTCATCCTTGGGTGCAACTCGTCGACGAGCAGTACTGTATTAAATGTCATTGAAACTGACAGAGTGCACACCTTGTTTTACAAGTTTATCTTGGTTGCGAAGATTAGATGGTTAAAGCGTGCTAGCCCGAAATCGTGGACTGCCCAGCCACGTGGAAAATATGTAGAGAGATTATAAACGGATCAACGTAACGTCACTTGCTGGGCAGTCAAAACATCTTTCCTTTAAAGTTATGCTCATCAACTACTTTTTGAAGCAACGAAGAACTTCTGATTGGACTTTTTCTTTGAAAATGTTATTAACCTGTATTGAACTTCACAATATACAAAACTAAAATTTACGTTATATATGGGATCTGAGTGAGGGTGGTGACATGTTTGGTAAACATCTTGTATAGTGGGTAGCACCAACGTATGATAGACACAGGTAAAGAGGGGTGACAACGAGATTTAAACACGAACATTATAGTGCATGCCGGCTAGTAGAGGAATCTCGCATTAACAACAGTGCATCATGGGCTCCGTAGTTTTGTAGACGCAGGTATGTAGTCGGAAAGAACCAAGTGAGTCCATTGGACGAACAGAAATGGGTGGGAGTATGATGCGGGTGTTTTAAATAGCACGAGATTGCGAGGCGTTGACAACGCTTTGAAACACCAACGGAAGCAGGCAATGAAACTTTGAAGGTATGGGCGTTTGTGAAAAAGGTTGTGTTATACATTTTACGGGGGAACTGTTTAATGTGTTTAATAAGTTGGATTTCTGTTTTATACGGGAGTCACAAGAACCTGAGCGGGTATTTACCGTGTTGGAGGTTTATCATGAGCTTTGTCGGTTTGTGTTGACTATGGGGTGAACTTTTGTCATAAACAACGTAATTTTAAAATTCAGGTAAAGATGCAAATTAGAGGTGTTCTAAAACAGAAGTTAATTGTTTTGTTTTAACTTGTAGATAACCCCTGACGAAGGGCCAGACTGGGCCCGAAATGCATTGGGTAATGAATAATACTTATCAAGGAAGACACATGTATTGTTCCATGTTGCAGATCAAGGCCTGTATAGGCATGTCTTCATACATTAAGGATTTAATGCAACACATTGTGTCCAATATTTGTCCGGATAAAAAGGAGTGACGAACTAAAAAGCGGATTAAACGAGATAAAACTTCACAACATGATTAACTTGTGGTATTTTCTACTTGCCTTTGGCTGTGCGTCCGAAGTGGGGTGGATTTCCGCCCCACATCTCTCTACATATTTTCCACGTGGCTGGGCAGTCCACGATTTCGGGCTAGCACGCTTTAACCATCTAAACTTCGCAACCAAGATAAACTTGTAAAACAAGGTGTGCACTCTGTCAGTTTGAATGTCACAACTGCACATTCTGCAACACAGATTTTATTATTCTTAATTTGGGTTGACAAATTTCAGCATAAAAAGTGTTTTCGGGAAAAAACAAGTCTATCTCAAAGTGTGAAACACCATTAGTGCCTAGTTGGAGACTATTGAAACTATGCAGTTATTGTGGCTAATTCACAGCATGAAAGGCTACAGGGAAAACTCTAGAGCAGCGATTTTTCGCCTGGGGTCCGCAGACATATATACAAAGTCAAATGGAAAATTGAACATTTTAACACGCTTTGTAAATATACAGAAATTTGAAACTTGAAGGCAAAAATTAAGTTAGTCTCCTTAACTTGAATTTTAAGAGCAATAAAAGCACAGTACACATAATCAGTATGGATGAATGGTGGCCTCAATTGAAGCACTGCTATGCGCTGACAAAAGAAAGCATGCATTAGGAGCAAAAAAGACAATGTGATATGCTGAGATAAGCATATGGATGCATCTTTTACAAATAAATCAAATTTTTGAAAAGCTCCATCTTTCCAATTAAAATTAACATTTCGATTTTTACATATTATTTTGTTTGTCAATTACATAAAATATTTCATAATTTGTGTATTTGTGTGATGCATACTTGTTTCAGTATTCTTGTGTATTGGTTTAAGGATCAATTCGCAGAAACTGGGCAAGGTGGATCCCTGACTTCTAGTATTGATTTAGTGGGATATACATAAGTCACAAGGTTAAGAACCACTCCTCAGATAGGAATGCAATCTATGTGACCTTAGAAAGAAACCTAATTTGTGGCTTAAAGACTCTACAATTTCCATTTAAAGTAACACTAAATTTGTGTAGCTGTTATAGTGACTCTAAAAAGTTTAATTCATAATGCTAGTTTGAGGGGCTTAACAGGGGTGTACCTTATTCATTGAGATTCAGGGGATATGAATCTCAAATTTCCCAACTCAAAATGCAATGGACTCCAGGGTGAAGGGGTGAGATGCAAAGGTTTGGGTTCGACGGGTTTCACGAGGAACAGGGTCAGTACTTATTTGCATTAGGTCTGCCTCTGTCTAGAGTGACACAGTGAGTTAAAATCGATGGGTTGGGATGCTACACAGAGCGATTGCCACTGCTTAAACTATTTGCAATTATTCATCCCATCATGTTTTTGGTTTTTTATAGTCATTAGTATGCCTGGAAACCTGACATTGGTGCTGCTTTCCAAGCTTATTACGGCCAATGTTTGTGAATTACAAAAAGTGGTATATTTATTTCCATTTCAGGAGTACATGGTGCAGATTTACTCATTTTTGGGAAATGGATCACTTTAAATATTTAAGATCCTGATCCCAAAAAATTAACAAGTTAAAACATCTCAGTGAAATGAGAGCAATGAAAAAAAACGACACATTCGTAGCAGGTCTGACTCAAGGCTCCCAGACCCAAATATCAAACCAAGAATCGATTTGAGGGGTGTCACACCCAAAACACCATTATTGACGCGACACTCTTGTCTGTCCCACCTGGGCCTGGTAGTTCTTCCAGGGAACTTATGGCTATTGTGATATACAGCACAAAGGACTGGAGTCCCTGCCCTGGGATCACTTATTTTAAATATATTTTTACTGCACTCACTCTTCTTCAAATGTGCTACAAGAAGCTTGATGGTAAAGTTGTCAAATCGGTGAATGAGGGCTGGGCTCCATGTTTCCATCCTCACTTTTTACAAATCATTTTATGAAGTAACTGATGACCCCATGTACTAAGCCTGAGTTACAAATATAGCAAATATAGGAAGGAGGGTGTGCAGGCATATTAATAGGGTGAGCTGAGCCAGACCCTACCTGAGAGACAGTGTACGAGCCATAGCCATGAAAATGTTTGGCATGTATATTGTGCAACAAACATAATATGAAAATATGATACAATATCTTTAAAAATGTTAAAAGGGTATTTCTTTACCAAGTGGAGGCTTTTCACTTTAGTACATCATTTTATATCACTGCATAGACAGACACTTATTGAAAGTGATAGGTTTTAGAAACATTCATGGCTCGCCTGCCCAGCCACCAAGGATAGATGAAGTAACATTAGAGTCCATTAAATCATATATTACAGGTGCTTGTGGAATGCAATTCCTGAACTTATGTCTTTAAAAGTGCCCTCATATGTGTTAATAAAGAAAAGGAGGCTCTAGAAAAGAAAGGTATTTGCCTAGGGGAAACAATTGGGATAAGCAGGAAAGCGGTATTGATTCCAGGTTATCTAGTATCACATTTTGAAATTCAGCCGCCAGAAGGGTATCTATGTCTCTCTCTCTCTCTCTCTCTCTCTCTTGTTGATATCAAAGGTTACTGTTTTGTCTTTCATTTTTGACCCACAATGAGAAAAACCGACACATAGATAACAAGAACGACTCAGGGTCCCCAAACCCAACTACCAAGCCAAGAATGCATTTATTTGGGGGGTGTCACACCCCAAACACCCCCCTGAAGCTGGAACCCTGGGCTTTGCCAAAATTCATGTTCTTCTATTTCCTGCTTTTCTACTCAAAACCTACTACACGTAATTTTGCAAAATCCTTTTTAGAAAAAACATCTGTAAAGTCTTTTGTCTTAGTCAAGACTGCAGGATGAGAAGTCTGTTATTTGATCTTTTACTGTTGCCGTACATTTGAGTACATGACATTTGCACAATGCCGAAGTGGTCACAGCCTTGCTTCAGGGATGTTGTAACCTGAGCAATCCTGCAGGTGACCTCTGTTCAGTGGAAGACAGCTTTGAGCGGCAAGCTAATGGGTCAACCACTGAGTTTTAGTGAATAGTTCAGTATGAAAACCCCTGTGTACCAGGCAGAGAAGCTAGTCATCTTGGATGGACAACAACACATTACATTACTGATAATTAAGAGTTAAAGGAAGACATATGAGACGAGAAGCTTGCTCAATAACAATAACTCCATCAACATCAGAACTGATCCTAGCCTCCCCCCCATTTTGAAAGAAACTGAAAACACACCTCTTCACAGAACATTATCTCTTCAGCCATTAGATACCCACCCTCTCCATCTGGCTGTTAACATTGTTAATCTGTTAGTTGCTGAGGCTTTCCTAATGCCAGTGCGGAGCAGAGCCCTTGTTTGATGTTTTGGGCAGTTTGCTCTTAAGACTTCCTAACGTTTCTTCCTCTCAAGGTAAGTAATCAAACTTTGCACCATTGTTTTCCCACATGTTGGGGATTTCTAGATCAGGGTTTGTGGATTCACCAAGAGGGAACCAAGAATATGGCGAAAACATAGCAACACTTAAAAACATGTGAAAAAGTGCTTTGCAAGAAAGCATAGAGCTTTTTTTCTAAAATAACATCAACAAATGGTTTGGAGAGCTAATATCACTATCTGCCCACCTTTTAGGAACAAGTAGGGCCTACTAGCCAGTTATTTGAATAGACATGCAGTTTACTGGTAAAAGTAAATAGCGCAACAACGAATACGTGTGGAAATTGGATTTCAGTGAATATTTATCATTTGTGCATCACCAAGTAAAGTGTTTTGATTTCTTCTGATCCTATTAAAATATTTGTTTCCATCAAACTTCAGAGTCACAAAAAAAGTGCTTCATTGGTGCTTTCCTGATTGCTGATATAATTTGGAATGTGTAGAGTTTATTTACTGATATTTAAATGTTGGGTATTAGAAAAAATGTACATGTTAAAGCCTTTCCTTTTGTTTCCTATACCCAGCAGGATTGTCACCTAGAACACTATTACAAAATCCTTTCACTTTGCAGTCAAAGTGTTTTGTGTTTTTACCATATTGTATGTATTGCTTTTTAAGATAAGATTTTATCGAAATAAAGCCTATTGACTGACTGACTGACTGAAAATCCTTTCACTTTGCAGTCAGAAAAATAAAAGTACACTTCAATTTCCGAATATGTAGCAATTTGTCGGAAGATATAGTTTGATATTTGACTTTTAGCTTTGAACGCACTGTGAACGGGACAAGATACACACAAAATGTAAAGGCATCTTTATTGCTCATTCACCTTCTAAACTCGAACATGGTTATGTGTGGGGGTGCTGCAGCAACCCCAGCACCCCTACGTCCAGAGCCTATGAAGTATAGTTGATAAGAAACATTATTTACTACTCTTTTTGCATCGTTCTGAGTGGAAGTTGATTTTTCCTATTTTATCTGTAGTTTGTGGTAGAAACTGGTGTGAAACCCTTTAGTGAACCCGGAAAACTATACATTTCTGAAAAGAAGGCAACATTTTAGATTCAGCAGGGGGTCATTTGCGTAGATCACTGTTGGCTTTTCTAATGAAAACAATCATTGAAATAAAACAAATAAATGAAAATAATATAAAAAATAGAAATAGGTGATAATGTTTCCATCTGTAACTTTTTGCCCTGATGGCCAGTTTACAAATGTAATATGCCATCATGTCCATCACTGCCTTACGGTCATTGGATTATATAGTGTTTGTTTGTTGTCCAAAAACAAAAGGTACTCAGATCCAACAACTGAGCTGCAGCTTACAATGATATTTCCCTGTGTACCAACCATGCAGCAATTCACATGGTAAAATCTAATGATTCAAAAATTTAAATGCAGGAGATCTATCCATTTTTAAATGTGCTCACGATATTTACTTTAGAAATAGTGTTATTGTGTTCAACTCTAAATGTGATTTGGTGGGCATTTTTCGTAAAATGTGTACTTTCTTGCACACTGCCTTAAATTTAAAAGCCAAAAACAGAAATTAATTCAATTGATAATAACAAATATTCTGCTATTCTGTGTTGCCACATTTTTTCTAATCCAAATAGTTCCCTACTTATGTGGCTGGGCCAATCGACTGTGACAGAAAATCCCCCAAAATGCAACATAAACAGTGGAGACATCAAATTTTCGCAATGCAAAATGACCCATTTTGGGGATGTGGAATATGTGGGCCCCGGGCTCAACCACTACCCAGGGAAACCTAATAAGACTAGACATTTCTGCATGGATCTCCACAACGGTAAGAAAACCCAGAGTGCCCTCGAATAGTGACTAAAATCATGCATTTTTCTCACATTTCTGTGAGGAAACCTTCCAAAATCTACAGGGATTTCTCAAAATTCCCATCACACTGTGTACCCACCTTTCTCCCCATATAAATGTGGATGAGCCCATCACACCTGACACAATAGGCCCCCAAACCCTTCACAGACACATCACATTTTAGCCATAGCAAACAACCTACTTTTGTGATGTGGGATGCTGCGGAATTTGGACAACAGCTCAAATGCCACACAGGGAATCTACTAAACCTAGACATTTCTAAAATGAGGAAACCAAGGAGAGTACAGGGTGGTGTGCCTTGCAGGGATCCCACAACATTTTCTTACGCAGACTGCCCCACAAACCTTTGGTTTAAATCACACATCTTCCTCCCATTTCTGTGAGGGAAAGTTCCGTAATATGCAGGAACTCACACAATGTTCAGGAATATGCAGGAACTCACACAATTCTTACCACTCAGTGTTTCCTCACATTTGCCAATAAAAATGGTGCCCTATTTGTGTGACTGTATTTTCAAAACAAGGGAACCCCACAATTTTCAAGAACCTGGGGTAGGAAATAATATTAGGAAAGACAGTGGTTCATTGGGGACAGTTAGTCCCATATACGTATCTGAAAAAACAAGATTTTTTTTTTATTCTGTATATTTTTACATTCTGGACCTGAATGCAACAATTCAATTAGAAAGGCAAGTATGATGCAGGACAACATATAATGATTTTGTTGCAATTGTTTTATTCATTGCACCATATTATCTAATTTTTTGTTGTTTTTTTGTCTCTTTTTTATGATAATTATCACAAGCCCATATTATCTCATTTTTTGTTGTTTTTTTGTCTCTTTTTTATGATAATTATCACGAGCCAGATCTCACAAAAGTGAAGTAAAAACGCTCTATTGGGTGAAAAACATTAAAACATGCAGCTTTTTTCAAAACGGAACACTAAACTCCTTATGATAATTTTATATTATGAAATAAGGAGTTAGGTGGGTCGACGGCGTATCGATCTCATTCAGTTAAGATCATCATCAGGACAGGTGAGTGAGCACCTAGTATCTCTGGAATAAAAAGAGAGAAGGAAGGGGGGGTCAGACACGGAGATCCCGAGTGCCTGCTTATTTATATACATTCAGTCTACTTGTGAAGAAGAGGGTAAATTCAATAAGTGTCACACATCTGATGTGTCCATTTGGAAACAATACTGACTTGGAGAGGGGGACAATAGATTCCTCAGTACGAGAAAAACACAGTCTGGTCAGTCCATTGCAAAGAAGCACTTGTTTGATGACCAGGGCTTAATTTGTGCCGGTGCTTTCCGGTGCTTAGCACCGGCACTTACTTGACAGGGCTGGGTCTACAGTTTACACGCATCTGCTGCACTGCACGCACCTGGCGCACGTCACATTTTTCAATTTAACTTATACTTCTGTGTGTGTCTATACTGTCAGACTCTCGTGCACTGCAGTCGTGCCGCAGCGTGTTTTTCGTCTCGCATCTCCAGAGGAGTGAGTCACAGAGTCACACTCACACTGTAGTCTGTATTATTCATCTATAAATAAACTGTGTTGATGGAGGCGCCGCATCGCACTACGGAGGCCTTAGCCACTTGCTGCTGTGGGCGGGCCGGAGGACGACACTGGTTTTGGCAGTTTTTGGGCTCGATTTTGGTTATATTGGGGTAGGGGCTGTGCGGCAACGTGCGCAGATATTTTACACATTGCCACGCCCCAGCATAACCACCGCAGCACGCAACAGGCAGCTCGGAGCTCACTACAACGAGTCATCGCGTTCAATTCGGCCCCGGCCCCCGCCCCCTGATGCCCGACCCGACGACCATGGCATGGTTCAGGTCAAAAGTCCACACAGACTGACGTTAGCTTTTCTCCCTCCTGGCGAAAAATTGTCACCGCGTAGCTCAGAAAATAAATGAGGAAGAACTATCCCCCTTTTCGACATATATGAGTGCCATATCCATGGTGTTGCCTCGCAGTGTCGCCACGTAGTTCCGAAAATAACAGAGGAAGGACTATCCCCTCTACATGAACCCACCGCCAGTAACTTGACCAGGATTTGAAGCAGCGTGAACTACTTCGCTACGATAAAGATTTTTCGCGTTAATCACAAACAACAAAGGGTCCTTTTTTATGCAATGCCTACTGTCCTGAAGATGGTCTGATGGATTGATGCCATCTAAGACCGAAACGTCGACTCCATCATCTATTTCCACAACATTAATTATGTACAGTTGATTATTATTCTCTTAGTATGAGATACATCTCTGTTGATTTCACTGGAATAGATGTTTCTTCATGAAATGTGGATAAGATTCAAGTTTTCCTTTTTCATGATTTATTGCCCATTCAATTGTTCACCTGTACTCCTTTTTAATTGAATTTACATATAAAAAGATTTGTGTCTATTTCACAAAAAGATTTCCCGTGTGTGTGTTCTGTATATTCGATTATTGGTTCAGTCAATTGACATATGGGTTGGTATTTTTCTTGAACTCACCTGCTAAAGTAAGCTTTTGAAAACCAATAACTATAGAGTTTGTTTGAAATAAGATCCCTTGTTGGCATTTTACCTCTTTATTTTTTCTTGCCAGGGTGGCTGCTGCCAGAAAGAAATGTAAATGTGCGCAGTTGATTAATCGCAAATGTAAAGACTGCTTGGAAGTGGTGTCGGCTTTAATTGACTGAGTTCACTTGAAATTCTTGACAAACATGATGGTGCCGATCACGATCCGGTAAAAAATGTCCCCGTGCGACTCGTATCGGGTCTTTTTACCGTACGAATCGTACAAGTGCCGTACGAACTGGCAATCACGATTCGCATGGTAAAAAGTCCATACGAACCGCACTGGGAATCATTCCCCACACGTCCTCGGGTCGGAAAATGTGTCCGACACGTCCTCGGATGATTTACCTTACAAACGTGAAAAGCCAAGTCCGACCGAGGAATCACGATCCATCCCGTGCGTCCGAGCGTACAACCGTATGGAAAAAACACCGTCCGCACCGAACACCTATAGCAACCATGGAGACATGTGCCCGCATACGCGCCCAACACTCCCCCCAGCCCCCGTACGTCCGACACGTACCCCCCGTATATGTATACCCCCACCCGTCTAGGTACACCCCAGTACGTTCCAGTCGTACCCCCACCCCAGTACGTGTCATAGCCCCGTCTACCTACACCCCAGTATGTTCCAGTTCTACCCCCACCCCAGTACGTGTCGTACCACCGTGTACCTACACCCCAGTACGTTCCAGTCGTACCCCCACCCCAGTACGTGTCGTACCACCGTCAATGTACACCCCCCCACCCCTGTACGTGTCGTACCACCGTCAATGTACACCCCCCACCCCTGCACGTGTCGTACCACCGTCTATGTACACCCCAGTACGTTCCAGTCGTACCCCCACCCCAGTACGTGTCGTACCCCCCGTGTACCTACACCCCAGTATGTTCGAGCCACACCCCCACCCCAGTACGTGTCGTACCCCCCGTGTACCTACACCCCAGTACGTTCGAGCCACACCCCCACCCCAGTACGTGTCATAGCCCCGTCTACCCACACCCCAGTACGTTCCAGTCGTACCCCCACCCCAGTACGTG
Source organism: Triturus cristatus (assembly GCF_964204655.1). Taxonomy (NCBI): domain Eukaryota; kingdom Metazoa; phylum Chordata; class Amphibia; order Caudata; family Salamandridae; genus Triturus; species Triturus cristatus. The sequence continues at coordinate 191,763,641 of NC_140588.1, forward strand.
TCGTACCACCGTCAATGTACACCCCCCCACCCCTGTACGTGTCGTACCACCGTCTATGTACACCCCAGTACGTTCCAGTCGTACCCCCACCCCAGTACGTGTCGTACCACCGTCAATGTACACCCCCCCACCCCTGTACGTGTCGTACCACCGTCTATGTACACCCCAGTACGTTCCAGTTGTACCCCCACCCCAGTACGTGTCGTACCACCGTCAATGTACACACCCCCACCCCTGTACGTGTCGTACCACCGTCAATGTACACCCCCCCACCCCTGTACGTGTCATAGCCCCGTCTACCCACACCCCAGTACGTTCCAGTCGTACCCCCACCCCAGTACGTGTCGTACCACCGTGTACCTACACCCCAGTACGTTCCAGTCGTACCCCCACCCCAGTACGTGTCATAGCCCCGTCTACCTACACCCCAGTACGTTCCAGTTCTACCCCCACCCCAGTACGTGTCGTACCCCCCGTGTACCTACACCCCAGTACGTTCGAGCCACACCCCCACCCCAGTACGTGTCATAGCCCCGTCTACCCACACCCCAGTACGTTCCAGTCGTACCCCCACCCCAGTACGTGTTGTACCACCGTCAATGTACACCCCCCCACCCCTGTACGTGTCGTACCACCGTCTATGTACACCCCAGTACATTCCAGTCGTACCCCCACCCCAGTACGTGTCGTACCACCGTGAACTTACACCCCAGTACGTTCGAGCACCACCCCCACCCCAGTACGTGTCATAGCCCCGTCTACCTACACCCCAGTACGTTCCAGTTCTACCCCCACCCCAGTACGTGTCGTACCCCCGTGTACCTACACCCCAGTACGTTCGAGCCACACCCCCACCCCAGTACGTGTCATAGCCCCGTCTACCCACACCCCAGTACGTTCCAGTCGTACCCCCACCCCAGTACGTGTCGTACCACCGTCAATGTACACCCCCCCACCCCTGTACGTGTCGTACCACCATCTATGTACACCCCAGTACGTTCCAGTCGTACCCCCACCCCAGTACGTGTCGTACCACCGTCAATGTACACCCCCCCACCCCTGTACGTGTCGTACCACCGTCTATGTACACCCCAGTACGTTCCAGTCGTACCCCCACCCCAGTACGTGTCGTACCACCGTCAATGTACACACCCCCACCCCTGTACGTGTCGTACCACCGTCAATGTACACCCCCCCACCCCTGTACGTGTCATAGCCCCGTCTACCCACACCCCAGTACGTTCCAGTCGTACCCCCACCCCAGTACGTGTCGTACCACCGTGTACCTACACCCCAGTACGTTCCAGTCGTACCCCCACCCCAGTACGTGTCATAGCCCCGTCTACCTACACCCCAGTACGTTCCAGTTCTACCCCCACCCCAGTACGTGTTGTACCCCCCGTGTACCTACACCCCAGTACGTTCGAGCCACACCCCCACCCCAGTACGTGTCATAGCCCCGTCTACCCACACCCCAGTACGTTCCAGTCGTACCCACAGCCCAGTACGTGTCGTACCACCGTCAATGTACACCCCCCCACCCCTGTACGTGTCGTACCACCGTCTATGTACACCCCAGTACGTTCCAGTCGTACCCCCACCCCAGTACGTGTCGTACCACCGTGAACCTACACCCCAGTACGTTCGAGCACCACCCCCACCCCAGTACGTGTCATAGCCCCGTCTACCTACACCCCAGTACGTTCCAGTTCTACCCCCACCCCAGTACGTGTCGTACCCCCCGTGTACCTACACCCCAGTACGTTCGAGCCACACCCCCACCCCAGTACGTGTCATAGCCCCGTCTACCCACACCCCAGTACGTTCCAGTCGTACCCCCACCCCAGTACGTGTCGTACCACCGTCAATGTACACCCCCCCACCCCTGTACGTGTCGTACCACCGTCTATGTACACCCCAGTACGTTCCAGTCGTACCCCCACCCCAGTACGTGTCGTACCACCGTCAATGTACACCCCCCCACCCCTGTACGTGTCGTACCACCGTCTATGTACACCCCAGTACGTTCCAGTCGTACCCCCACCCCAGTACGTGTCGTACCACCGTCAATGTACACCCCCCACCCCTGTACGTGTCGTACCACCGTCAATGTACACCCCCCCACCCCTGTACGTGTCGTACCACCGTCTATGTACACCCCAGTACGTTCCAGTTGTACCCCCACCCCAGCACGTGTCGTACCACCGTCAATGTACACCCCCCCCACCCCTGTACGTGTCGTACCACCGTCCATGTACACCCCAGTACGTTCCAGTCGTACCCCCACCCCAGTACGTGTCGTACCACCGTCAATGTACACACCCCCACCCCTGTACGTGTCGTACCACCGTCCATGTACACCCCAGTAGTTCCTGGCGCACCCCCAACACAACCTCCTAAGTACGGAGCGCACCCCATGCCCCAACATCACAACCGCATGTACGAGTCGTACAAAGCCACACACAAGGACATAATCGTACAACCAAATGGCCCATGTACACACCGTACACACGCTCAAAACGCACGTACACAACAAGGACAAAACAAAACAACACAAGAATACACCATTCGAAAGGCACACAGCCACTAAACATGGCCAACAACCACTAAAATAACACAATCACTGACCTGCAACTGTCAAAACCAAACAGAGGCCCAATACACCACCACTCCTTATAACACACCCACCCAAAATTCAAACACTGCCACACCCACCCATGGACCAATAAAAAGGGCCCACACACACAAACCATGAGCCTTTGCAACAGACTCACTGCTGCCAGACACCACAGAACCAGACTACAAGCTACACCACACCTTACACTTGCACACCTTCACACGACCACCCTCACAAACACCCTCTCATCACATTCACACACACACACAACCATCCACACCCCCCCCCAACATCCACACACCCCCCACACCCACACCATCCCCTCCCACACCCCTCACCATGCCCACTACCAAGAATCCAAAGTTCAGTCACCGAGAGTTGGAGGTCCTTGTTGATCAAATCCTCAGAGTCGAGCCACAGATCTTTGGAACATTGGTCAGAAGCACCAGCCAGGCAGCCAAAACAGCCATGTGGCAGACCATCGTCGATGCTGTGAATGCCGTTGCGGACACCAGGAGGACCAAGCAGGATTGCCAGAACAGGTGGTACGATCTGCGGAGGAGGGTCAGAGCCAAGAGGCAGGAGGAACACGACCAGGCCAACGCCACCGGAGGAGGGCCCTCCCGCAGAGCCGTACAGTACCATCCCTGGGAGGAGAGGGTGATGGCCATACTGCCGGTGGAGGCAGTTGAAGGAGTAGAAGGACTCCGAGACCCGGGTGAGTACACAAACAACGCACCTCACATGGGGGGAACTGCAACCACAACCAAAATTACTAACAGGCACGCAACCACCACAAGCCATCGCATGACTCAACCACACTCCATGAGCAGGCACATGCCACTGCTGCCACCATGCCCCATGCACCCAGCTGGACAATGTCAAGTCACAGGCCACAGAAGACAACAACCCATGACACGGTAACCCGGATGGCGGGAGGCTGGGCACCAAAAATCACGTAGTGCGACTCCAAAGCAGACAACAATGCCCTCTGCCCATATGGCCTAGGTCACAGCCAGACAAACACTGTGTCCCAACACAGGAATGACTTGCCAGCAAATGGAGGACGCCTTGCATCAACACATGGGGGTGAAGGCACTGTTTTGCACATGACAGCAGCTAATGAACAGCCAACATTGTGAAAGAGTGGCAGCACACACCACCACAGCAGCAGCGCACAGACACACAGCAGACAAAATGGGTGCCTGGAGATCAGAAACAAACTCACATCAACAGGCCAAGGGCCACTCAAAGATCTGCCAACAGTGTGTGCCCAGGAAGCTGGGCCAAGGTGACAGAGGGTGATACACGGAGGGAGGGAGAGGGGGACACGGAGGGAGGGAGAGGGGGACAGAGAGGGAGGGAGAAGGGGACAGAGAGGGAGGGAGAGGGGGACAGAGAGGGAGGGAGAGGGGGACAGAGAGGGAGGGAGAGGGGGACAGAGAAGGAGGGAGACACAGGGAGAGCAAATCAGTCCTTTGGTGTGTGGGAATGTCTGCTCCCCCTCTTCATCATGGCAAAACGCAGGGCCATGACACAACCTGTACACGAGCACAAGGACAGCCACCTGCATCATATAAGTGTGTGGATCCACTCCATGTGCACATGTACAGTGCTACAAGGAAGGCGCAAATGCATGGCTCGCCACACCTGCACACTCCACTGCTGACTGCAGTCACACTTGACGCAGCAAGTAAGACTGTGCCACACATAGTTAAAGGGGCCAAATTGGTGCCCAAGGGACACACCCATGCACAAGTGCACTGTGAGTGGAATGCAAGACAGATCCTAATTCCAAGAGGAAATGTGCCAACTTTGAAACGGATGAAACATGGATGTTGCATGGACCAAAATTAACATTTACTCTCTCACACACAGGTCAACGTCGTGCTGCACCCCCCAACACTGGGGGGGAACACTCACAGGACCCGGATCTGCAGGAGACCGATCCCACCGGCAGCGACCACTCTCACCACTCTGCGGACGACCCCGACCGACCTGGCCCCTCTGGTGTCCAACCACCTGCAGCACCTGCGTCAGGTACAACCGTGCCAACCACCACCCCCACTCCTGCCACATCCCAGGAGACACCCAGGATCCCTGCCCCAACACCACAATGCAGCCAGGCTCGCCAGGAGGGACACGGTGTCCCGGGCACCCAGGAGGAGGCAGGCGACAACGCCAATGCCACCCCTCAGGGGTCCCGGAGACCCGATGTGCCCACAAGTGCAGGCCAGACGCAAGTGGGCAGGGGTGGTGGGAGTGGAGGACGGCGGAGGCGCGAGCCTGACCAGTTGGCTGGGGATCCGGTATTTTCCCATGTCCGTAACATCCTGGACTCATACCGGCAGGACACCACGGGCATGGCCCAGGTTGTGTCCGTCCTCGAGGGGATCAAGGTCCAGCAGGCCCAGCAACATGCGGAGCTAATAGCCTGTCTACAGGTACACCAACGGAGGATGGAGGACAGACAGGCTGAGCAAGTGACGGCGTCCCAGGGGATTCACGCTACACTCCGTCGGATGGCCGACACCATGGCCGACCCTCCCTGTGCCAGAAGGCGGAGAACATCACCACCCACAGGGAGGGATCAGGAGGAGGAGGAGGAAACATCCGACGGAGCATCCCAGACGTCGTCACGGCCTGCTGCTGAGGTTCCCCGCAGGAAGCCGGGTCGTCCACGGAAAGGACCGTGAGGGTGGCTGCTACATCACCATCTCCCAGGACACCTGGCCTGGCACCTGGCCCACTGGAGCAACAGCATCACAGCATCAAGAGACATTCTCTGCCACATGGCCCTGCTGGTCACTGGCTGACCAATGTTGACAAAGACTGTGGCATGGACTCTGAGGATTTCCAATGGCAAGGACACCAACTCCCCTACTGAACTTTGGATTCCCTAATCCCGGAAAGCCCCTCACTTTGTCCCCCCCCCCCCAATAATAAATCACACTATTAAGAGTAGATGCCTGCTGGTAGCATTATTACCTAACATGTGTCTTGTACAGTCTAAACATGCCTGAGTCATCTGTTCACTTCAACCATCCACACCCTGGGGCCTGAGTCTGGCACAGGACACATGGGTCACAGTTTATTAGGCAAGACAGACATGGAGCACCATACACACCCGTGATGGTCAGAACCAGCTGAGGGGGTGGCCGAACAACCGTGCTGACAGACACATTGAGTACAGCAACAGTCATGCGCAGAGGTCAGGGATCCTGGCCAGTGTCCTGGGGGGCACCCAGGTATGTGTAGACAGGTGGCAGAACCATGTCCTGCAAGCTTGAGTCCGGTGGATGCAGATATTGGGGTCATGGACAACGTTGGATGCATGGGGATGGCACATGTCACAATACCCACACAGTCATGGACATCATGCCCAATACACAGTCTCAGCACACACACACAGCTTGCATCTTGCCACTCGACACATTGACACATAGCCACAATCAGGGAATACCATGCCAGACATGCAGGATGCACCGTGCCAACACACCAGCATTGACTGAGAAGAGGCACCTTGGAGGCATAGGGACACCTTTATTAGTCATGTTGTTGGGATTGCAGAGGCAACTTGAAGTACACATGAACACATCATGTGGAGTAACATGTGGCTCCAACACTGGCACCCCCCTTCTGCAGCACATATGCGTGATAGCCATGGAACTGGCACACAAGCGTCGGCTAACAGCTAAACACCCACAGCTGCTCACGGAGAGCCTGCCATACACCATAGATCCGCTGATGTGGAAGTCCCACGCCATGTCAAGACAATGTTAACCGTATGTGTCCGAGGGCAGTGTCACACACATTGATGCCATCATCACAATCCACTATCCCATCACTGATGACTGACAACCAGGCAGCCCATCTATTCAGGTGTACCCAGCTGCATGTCGTGTCCCATGGGGATGCCACATGTCTGCAGAGGAACCAAACCCCGACCGGGGCAGTGTGCACACATCGTGAACAACTGCCACACCCAATACACCCCAGATGCATCCCTTACCCCATGGAGACTTCCAAACGTGTCCGTGCCTGTAACGCTGAGTCAGCCCACGATGTCATGTCCATGAGGAATAGCAGTGCCACAACAATGCAACCAGCAAACGGCATGCGCAGGTACCTGGGGAAGAGAGACACACAAGAAGTCAGCCACAAAAAGCACAGCCACTTGCATGTGCATTTACTCGACACATGTATGGATGACAACATGCTAGGTCACAATTATGCCTGGGGAAATACTACCATCACTGCCACCATCACTCCAGTGACACACCCACACACACCTCTGACCCACGTGCCATACATGCAGGTGGAGACACACATCACAACGCATGCCACACGGGGACCAATGCGTGCACACTCAGACCCTGGTACTCACCACTAAGCAAAGAAGTCGCGTATGAGCCGAGTCCGGATGTCCTCTTGCGGCTCCACATCCTCCACATCACTAGCCCCATTGCCAAGCCCTTCGTCCTCCACGGGTGGATGGTCCTCGTCATGTTGATTCAGGATGAGTGGCACAGCTCTTTCAACTGCCATGTTGTGCAGCATGCAGCAGACCATGAAGATCTTGCAGACCTTCGCCGGGGCATAAGGGAGTGCACCGCCGGTCTTGTGGAGGCACCGGAATCGGCTCTTCAGCATGCCAAACGTCCTCTCTATCACTCGCCTTGTCCGGCCATGGGCGGTGTTATAGCGGAGCTGGGCCGGCGTGATGGGGTTGCGGAGAGGTGTCAGCAGCCAAGGCATGTTGGGATAGCCAGCGTCCCCTACATGGGAAGCACATGGACATCGTTAGAACTGGTGAAGCGGTCGTGCTGGTCGGCTATACAGAATACAGGACAGACAGACTGTACCCACCAACAACACATGCCCGTTCGTTGCGCAGCTGCATCATCATATCAGGCATCCCGCTACGCCTCATGATGTAGGCATTGTGTGCTGATCCTGGGAAACGAGCACAGACATGTGAAATCACCATATTGGACAGACACACCACAAGGGCATTGATGGAGTGGTAGTGCTTCCGATTGCGGTACGCCACCTCCCGTGCGTGTGGTGGTACCAAACCTACATGTGTCCCATCTATGGACCCAATGACATGGGGCATCCCTCCCAGGGCATAGAATCCACGCTTGACCTCAGTCATCTGTTCAGGGGTTGGGAACTTGATGAAGTCATCCAGGTGAATCAACATGGCCTCCAAGAAATCATGCAGCACACCGCTGAACATGCTCTGGGACATGCCACCAACATGAGCTATGGTATTTTGGAAGGTACCCGTGGCAAGAAAATGTAGGGCAGCCATTACCTTCAGCTGGGGTGTCAGTGCCGTAGGATACCTGTGCTGCGGTTGCAGGTGTGGTGCCAGTCTCGCCGTCAGCTCCAGAATCAACGGTTGGGTGAAGCGGTAGAGCCGGATCCTGTCATTCTCCTGCATGGTAGCCAAGTCTGGAATTCTTCGGGCAACAGGAGGCGCTCTGCAGTAATTTGGAAGTGACAAGGAAGAGTGAGTGCACAACGAGAACAACTCATGTCTACTGAGCACATGTAAATCTGGCAATACACACATGCTACATAGGGAGTCAGGCATGTGCTACATGCCCAGGACACGTATGGATGCAAGGTGACACTCCTTCCAAGACCCAGCTACACACGGTGATTGAGAACCTCCCCATGCCACGCCATGGAAATAGCTGTGTCCCAGTGCAAGTGCACAGCCCGACGCAAGACAGGAGTGACATACACCCACACATCAGCAGAAGTGGGATGCCGATTGCAGAGACTGGTAGCGGAACACTGGAGCCACAGGTCACATGACATTACACTAGTCCAGCCCACACACCTTGCCATGAAGGTGCACATGTCATGACTCACCACACATTCCTTGTGAGGATGCTGACATGGCCTTGTCACGCTACTCCGTGTCCCATGCATACATGTGCACCTCACATCCGATAACACATGTGGCATGGTGTGCGGAACAGTGTGCAATGACAATCTACACACAGCCACATGTTGGTTGCTGCAACGGCTGCAGCTTTTGAGGGTGCTACAACATCAACCTGATGTAAATCCCGGACACATATATGACATAGTCACATTGTGCACTGTGGGTAGTGACAAGTCATGTGTCATGACCCCTGTACCGGGCATCATGGGACACTTCCGTGTGTTGGTGTCCGTGCCATGCCAGTGACGCTCACCCCAAGTGCGCAGTCCCACATGCACACATGTCAAAGGAGTCAAGGGCATGCCTGGCACACATTGCACCCTCACACAGTACACATGTACACATCTCATCATACATCTGGTGCCTTCTCCACTCAGGAGGCATGTTCCACATCACAGCCTGTGACACCTGTGCCCCACACATGTAGTAATGCACAGACGATGCCTTGATGTCCATTCCTGGACAAGTATGTCCATCCATGGACAAGTATGTCCGCCCTATTCCTACATGTGTGTCGCCTATCACCACAGTGATGTGTAAAAACCGCCGTACTGCTGCTGAGAGGGCCTGTGCATGTTCCCAAATCACTGTGGGAGTGCTGCCGTATGTGTACCCATCGTGATGGCGAACGTACAGGCATTTGTACGGTCCGTAGCACTACGGGTACGCATACGCGTGCAGACCCATAGTGATAGTGAGCGTAGATGCGTGTGTACGGCCCTATCACTATGGGTCTGCACGCGTATGCGTACCCGTAGTGCTACGGACCGTACACTCGCATGTACGCTCACTATCACTATGGGTCTGCACGCGTATGCGTACTCGTAGTGGTACGGACCGTACACTCGCATGTACGCTCACTATCACTACGAGTACGCATACGCGTGCAGACCCATAGTGATGGTGAGCGTACATGCGTGTCTACGGTCCGTAACACTACGGGTACGCATACGCGTGCAGACCCATAGTGATAGTGAGCGTACATGCGAGTGTACGGTCCGTACCACTACGGGTACGCATACGCGTGCAGACCCATAGTGATAGTGAGCGTACATGCGAGTGTACGGTCCGTAACACTACGGGTACGCATACGCGTGCAGACCCATAGTGATAGTGAACGTAGGCATGCATGTACGGGCCGTTGCCATGCATTTGGGGTGCCCTAGGGCCCCGAAACGCACCGTACCTGTGTGTGATGCTCCAAATTACATAGGGGACAAGTATTAAGGCCTACATGCATGCTGGTTGTCATGGAGACCAAGTTCAAATTTCGAAATTGTTCTGGAAGGTGCACAGCAGAAGTCAGTTGGAATTCTTCTACTTTGTTGCAATGTGTTTGTGGGGCTGACATCATGCTGGAGAATGAAACCGATAGAGAACCCACAGACTGCTAGGTTTGAAGGGATTGGTGGAAACATAGGATGCAAATGTGAGTGACCAATCACTCTGTACTCCTGTGCATGAGACTGGGCAGAAGGGCACATATAAGGCAGCCAGGTCCCATGAGGGAGCACTTGCCTGCACATCTTTGCATTCGTCGACCCAGCTGCTGCTACTGATTCCCTGGAACCATGTCAAGGGCTGTGGAGAGGACACAGCCATTCACCCTGGAGGAGAACATGGCTCTGCTGGATGTGATCCTCCCACAGTACTCCATGCTGTATGGGCGACCAGGGTATCAGGTGAGTGCATAGGCCACTGCCACAGACTGTCCCTATGTTGTGACTGTGACTTCTGCCATTGCGTCCAGGTGTAACACACATGCCATGTACTGTCGGGGGGGTCCCAGGGGGGGGGTGCCAGATGTCTCCCAGCAGTGCCCTGAGACAGGAGGGGTGGGGGCCTATCACTCACAGCAGTGCCCTGAGACAGGAGGGGTGGGGGCCTATCACTCACAGCAGTGCCCTGAGACAGGAGGGGTGGGGGCCTATCACTCACAGCAGTGCCCTGAGACAGGAGGGGTGGGGGCCTATCACTCACAGCAGTGCCCTGAGACAGGAGGGGTGGGGGCCTATCACTCACCGCAGTGCCCTGAGACAGGAGGGGTGGGTGTGATGCACAGTGTGAGCCTTGATCATTGATTGTGACATTGCCATCATTCCACCTGTGTACCCACTGTGGCACGTACTGCTTTTTCCCTCACCAGGGGATGATGTCCCTATGACAAAGGTGCAATGCGTTGGCTGCATGACATGCCTTGTTGTAACCAGCTAATTTGTACCCATATGTCTCTCTGTGACATGTGGCTGGTGTATTGATGTGGTGTCACTTGTTCCTCCTCACAGGTAGGCGCCACTGCCAAGGAGCAGATCTGGCTGACCGCCGTCAGTGCCGTGAGGGGTGTGGATGGTCGGAGGCGGAGCCTGCCCCAGGTGAGAAAACGCTGGCAGGATATCCGGTGCTGGACGCGGAGGATTGCACGGCTCCTGCTGGGGGACTCACCTGAGAGCCACAAGAACCGCGGCCGCCGCCGTCTGAGCCACCTCCACAGGCGTGTGCTGCCGGTGGTCTTTCCAGACCTGGAGAGGCGCTTACAGGCGATGCAGCAGCCGGAAGGGGGTAGGTACATGTGTGTTTGTTGTGTGTCACCGGCATTTGTAAGGGCACAGTAGCATGAATTCACTGGCAGGGTTTAAAGGTGCTGTGCAGATCCTGTTTGCCCCAGTATAGCGCTGTGCCCCTGCCACCCTTCCCCTCCTTGCAATGTGTTCCCTGGTCTGTGTGTAGTCACTCCTTCACAAGGTGATGTAGGCTGGCGCTTTGTCCACGAGAACAATGACTGTAGCATCATGTGTGGGGGTGGTGTGTAACAGGTTGTGGGACCTTGCCTGTGCACTGTCAAGTTCACTGCATGTGGGTTCCATGTCAGTTGGCACTGATGCTGACTCCAGACATGGGAGTTGGTCTCTCATGTGTCATGCCTTACAGCGCGCATGTCCTATGTAGTGGCCTGTGACATGATGTGCATGAGTGTGCGATACACATAGTGCAGGGATGGTGACGTGTGTTGCAGTCATTACCATTCAGTAGCATGTAGTTGCGTGCCCACTACTGTCGCCTGGGGCACCTTTTCCTCAGTGGTGTATGTGTCATCATAAACGTGGCCAATCTCAGTGTCTACAGCGTAGGTTGTGCTCTGTGCCATTGTCCCCTGTCACCATGTATATAGACGTGCTATTTTGTACAGGTGTCCACTGTGCAGCCTGACCTGATTGTCCTTCTTCATACTCACAGTTGCCAGTGCCTGTGTGTCTTGTTATACTCATCTGAGGATGGGCACTGGTACCTCATTATTTGTACAGGCGCACCTTGGCTGTTTGGCGTACACTCTTGCTTTTTGCCTGCCCCTGTGTGTATCAGCCAGACTATGAGATGTTGGTGCCACCTGTGTCTCAACAATTTGCCTCGTGTAGGGTCTTGTTGGGGCGGGCAATGCCTATGTGTCAAATCTCGATTTCTACTTGCTGGGTCTGGGCAGTGTGTGATGTGTCTGGACACACACGCAATGTGCAGTGACCGAGTCATGTTGGGCATGTTTTCAGCATTACCTATGCAGCATGTGTCTCAAGTTCATGGATATGGTCCCTGGTCATCGGTATTTTCGCCAACGCTGTGTGGTGCAGATGCAGTGCTGGATTGTCCCCAGGGCCTGGGTGCTATGTCAGACTCCGTTTCCTGTCTTTAGCTATTGTCTCATGCTCTCCATGGTGTTGCAGTGGCATGGTGGCTCAACCAACTGTGTGTTTCATGCCCTACATCGGTACCTTGTTTAGTAGATGTTAGGGATCTTCCTTTTCAGGCTATGCAGTGTTACCTATGTCGATTGGACTCATGTGACTGATGTGTACAGCTGTCTGATTAATTTCTGTCTCTCCACCCTGCCCACAGCATCGTCGGGGGACACAGAGGGAGACATGGACACAGGCAAGGCGGAGGGACCGAGCACCAGTGCCAGCCGTGACATCGGGGCTGGCACATCGAGTGGGACAGAGGTGGAGGATAGTGCGGCCGAGGACCTGTCGACTGGCACGTCAGAATACGAAGCTGACAGGTCCGAGGAGGATGTCTCCGAGTGGGCGGTGGCTGCACCAGCAGCTGACAGCGGAACAACACCTCGCACCGCCCCCTCAGTTCCCACCAGCCGCCTCCCACTTGCTCATGTCCCTTCCCAGCGTGCCCGGTCACAGCATGTCTCCTTCCTGCCAGGCACCGCACCCCCTGCCCCTGTCTCCACTGCTGCCGCCAATGCAGAGTCTGTGGACATCCAGCGGCAACTGCAGGTTGGTCAGGCTGCGATCCTTAATGTCCTCCATGCCCACGGCAAAACCCTCACCAACATCGAGGCTTTCTTGGAGGGCATTCATTCATCGCAGGCTGACCAACGCAACTTGCTGAGGTCCATCGACTCCACACTGACTGCAGCAGTGGGTCTCCTGCAGCGCGACCTCCCCCCACCTACCCCTGCCCCATCCACACTTCCCACTCCCATGCCTGTCCCACGTACACCCAGACGTCGGCATGCACCCACATCAACGGACACGGGCACCACACCAGCAGGGAAGGTCCACCGCACTCCTCCTGACACGCACACACAGGGTGAGGTAGGCACACCCACTGGGTCGGGGGGCAAACGTGTGACACGCAGCCATAGTGGGAGTCCGCATTCCACCCAGTCCACTCCCTCCAAATCCCCTCCCCTCAGCTCTCCTGGCCACATCTCCCCCAAGGACTCCTTCATGGCCGCTCTGTCCCTGAGCCCCACAGTTACACCACCACGCAAGCGGTCAAGGAGGTCCCCGGTCAGGGTGGTTGAGTCTCCCCCCCTGTCTCCACCCTCCCCGGTGGCGCTGCGACCCATCCCTCTGACCCCCCCCCTCCTTGGGGCCTGAGGTCCCTTCGGGTGCAGGGGACTCCCTGGAGGACCTTGCAAAGGTGTGTAGTGCCATCCTGGCCTCCGCCTTTGGCACTGACCCACCCCCTGTGGTGGAGTCCTCCATCCCTGCACCCACAACGCCGCCCCTTTGCCCTGATGTCCCTGCGGTGCCTGTTGCTTCCCCACCCCCTGATGCCCTCACCAGTGTGGAAGACGATGCCATTTGACTGTGCAGGCAAGGTAGGGGACACGCATCCCACTGTGTCCCCCATCCAGCTGAGAATCATTGACTGCCCTATGGGCTTTGTGAAGATTGAACTGCCTGCGATCCACGGACATTGTGCTCATGCTGAATAAAGCTTAATTTTGTTTTCATTATCACACTACTGCTATGCTGGTATTGGTGTTGGTGGGGCTGCTACATGGTTTTTGGTGGTGTGTAAGGGTTTGGGTGTGTGGGATATGTAGTAGTGTACTGCTCATTGGTGGGACCCTGGGATCTGTGTGCCATCACAAGGTGTTGGCTAACTTTCTTTGTTCATGTAAGCAGTTACTGCATGGTGCACTTGTCCCAGGGTGTATTCCTTCCTCTGTGTACCCAGCTTTCTTCCCTGCAGGGTGTTCCCAATGTTTAGCGCAGAGCTGTGTCTACATGAGCTGTGTGTGTGATGGAGCCCTTCTACTTTGGCCATGCATGCAGGGCCATGTCTCCACCTGCAACAATCGTGGCATCCTTGATGATCACTGTACTTGTGTGTGGAGTCTGTTGACATGAGTTCATGGGGACATGTTCCCTTGTAGCCAGTATGCATGTGGATAATTCTGGCCTCACACACATGTGTTACACCCCTCCTGTCTCAGGGCACTGGTGGGAGGACTCCACACCCACCCCTCCTGTCTCAGGGCACTGCTGGGAGGACTCCACACCCACCCCTCCTGTCTCAGGGCACTGCTGGGAGTGATAGGCACCCACCCCTCCTGTCTCAGGGCACTGCTGGGAGGACTCTGCACACACCCCTCCTGTCTCAGGGCACTGCTGGGAGGACTCCACACCCACCCCTCCTGTCTCAGGGCACTGCTGGGAGGACTCCACACCCACCCCTCCTGTCTCAGGGCACTGCTGGGAGGACTCCACACCCACCCCTCCTGTCTCAGGGCACTGCTGGGAGTGATAGGCACCCACCCCTCCTGTCTCAGGGCACTGCTGGGAGGACTCTGCACACACCCCTCCTGTCTCAGGGCACTGCTGGGAGTGATAGGCACCCACCCCTCCTGTCTCAGGGCACAGCTGGGAGGACTCCACACCCACCCCTCCTGTCTCAGGGCACTGCTGGGAGTGATAGGCACCCACCCCTCCTGTCTCAGGGCACTGCTGGGAGGACTCTGCACACACCCCTCCTGTCTCAGGGCACTGCTGGGAGGACTCCACACCCACCCCTCCTGTCTCAGGGCACTGCTGGGAGGACTCCACACCCACCCCTCCTGTCTCAGGGCACTGCTGGGAGGACTCCACACCCACCCCTCCTGTCTCAGGGCACTGCTGGGAGTGATAGGCACCCACCCCTCCTGTCTCAGGGCACTGCTGGGAGGACTCTGCACACACCCCTCCTGTCTCAGGGCACTGCTGGGAGGACTCCACACCCACCCCTCCTGTCTCAGGGCACAGCTGGGAGGACTCCACACCCACCCCTCCTGTCTCAGGGCACTGTTGGGTGGACTCTGCACACACACCTCCGATTTCAGGATATGTACGCTTGGCACATACACGGTGGGGGTACGCTCAATGCATTCGAGGTGAGGGTACGAGTCTACTTACACTGGTGTGGTGGGGGTACGCTCCATGCATACGCGGGTGAGGGTACGGGTCGAACTTACACTGTTGGGGTGGGGGTACGCTCCGTACGTCCGCGGGTGGGGGTACGGGTCGTACTTACACTGTTGGGCTGGGGGGTACGCTCCTTGCATTCGCGGGTGGGGGTACGGGTCGTACTTACACTGTTGGGGTGGGGGTACGGTCCGTGAGTCCGCGGGTGGGGGTACGGGTCGTACTTACACTGTTGGGCTGGGGGGTACGCTCCTTGCATACGCGGGTGAGGGTTCGAGTCGTACTTGCACTGTTGGCATGGGGGGTATGCTCCATGCATACGCGGGTGGGGGTACGGGTCGTACTTACACTGTTGGGCTGGGGGGTACGCTCCTTGCATACGCGGGTGAGGGTTCGAGTCGTACTTGCACTGTTGGCATGGGGGGTACGCTCCATGCATACGCGGGTGGGGGTGCGGGTCGTACTTACACTGTTGGGCTGGGGGGTACGCTCCTTGCATACGCGGGTGAGGGTTCGAGTCGTACTTACACTGTTGGCATGGGGGGTACGCTCCATGCATACGCGGGTGGGGGTATGGGTCGTACTTACACTGTTGGGGTGGGGGGTACGCTCCATGCATACGCGGTGAGGGTACGGGTCGTACTTACACTGTTGGGGTGGGGGTGCGCTCCATGCATATGCGGGTGGGGGTACGGGTCGTACTTACACTGTTTGGGTGGGGGGCACGCTCCATGCATACGCGGGTGAGGGTACGGGTCGTACTTACACTGTTGGGGTGGGGGTACGCTCCATGCATACGCGGGTGGGGGTACGGGTCGTACTTTCACTGTTGGGGTGGGGGGTGCGCTCCTTGCATACGGGGTGGGGGTAGGGTCCGTACATATCCGTCCCCACGCTATGTGATGTTTGTGCGGCCCGTACCCAGGCCTTTGCCACGTGGGTGTGATCCGTCCCGCCATTGTTGGGGTGACGTGTGTGGGCGTGGTCCGACTCGTACCCACGCTCTTCAGGCGTGGGTACGGGACGTACCTGTCTGGTTGTGTTGCCGGTTCGCGTGGTGACGGACTTCCGTTGTGGAGGTCGCTGGCTTATCAGGACACGCCCCCACCCCCTCGTGGTGACCAGGGCATGGGAGTCAGGTATGTCCAGGCCATGTGTGGTGTGTGACTTATGTGGTTGTTTTGTGGCCTGCCCTGGTCGTGCCACCCCCACCCCACCCCACTTTCCCCCCTCCCTTAGTTATTCTGACCTTCTGCGGCATCTGCGTCGTAACCTGTAGAGGAGGTGTACTGCTATGAGGGCAGGGATGACTCGTAGGTTCGGGTCCATGTCTGTCCGTCGCGTACTGGTACTCCTTGCTCGCGTCGTCCTGTCGGGTACGGGTCCTCCTTGATCACGTCGTCCTGTCGCGTATGGGTCCTCCTTGGTGGCGTCGTCCTGTGTGTCCGTCACGTACTGGTCCTCCTTGTTCGCGTCGTCGTCTGTCCGTCGCGTACTGGTGGTCCTTGTTCGCGTCGTCCTGATTTCCCGGCAGTTTTTGGCTGGCGCAAAATATTCACCGTGCGGGGTGACGTCGGTGCGAATCATGATTCCTGGGTCGTGAATGGCTGGCTGTGAGCGTCCCGACGTCAGGTCGGCGCTTTCCCGGATCGCATTGGTAGGTTTTTTTTTGTTCGGTCGGGCTTTTTTACGATTCGTACGGTAATGGTGTACCCGTGCGAATCGTAATTCCTTGTTTGTGAAAATTGACGACCGGGTACGCGTCGGGCGGAGATTGTGCTCCTTCCGACGGTTCGTACCCGGTTTTTGCAGGATCGTGATCGGCACCTTATTCTTTTTGAGGGGTCATGGAAGGGTTTTACAAACTGACCTTTGGAGGGCATGCGTTTAATGGGCGATTATAAAAAAAATCCACTAGGTAGTACACGCATTAATAAAACCTATATTTTAGAGGCACCATATTACCTTAAACCTAAATATTTTGGGTATTTGGTGGCAGACAGTTTTATACTGCATGTAAACACAAGTATAAAATAATTACAAATGTTCACAGTGCTTTCTGACACAGGCTAGGTCCTTGCAGCACTAAAAATATACATTTCACTATTCCCCAATGTTTCATCCAGGATTCAGTTCTGTGGCTCTCCGATTACCCTCACAGCCATCTACAGTGATCACATCAAACAATAGAGGTTTCATAATGTACTGTAGTCCATTTCCTAGTGATTATCCTAACTTTAATCTATTTTTTCATTTAAAGTGTTCTTTATTGTATATGCAGTTACCTGAAGGAGAAAGACCAAAAAACTAGTTGTAGAATATTATGGGCCTCATTTATGGGTTGTTTTGTTGTAGGGCAGAGCAGCAGGCCTTTCTGCTGCGCGGCCCTATGTCAAAAGAAAAGGACAGGAATGCGCCGCATCAATGGGCAGCCATGCGCCAACGCAGGCACCTTTACACCATGGTGCAAGAGTGCCTGCGTTGCGTGGATGTTTATATGTGTACAGGAAGGGAAACCTTCCTCCACAAAATCAATCACAAGAGGCTTTTTCCTCTTTCTAGAAAGAAGAAAAACGAGGAGAAATAAAGATATTTCTCCTCGTTGTGCCAGGGGAGGAATACGTTTTTGGTGTTGCCTCAGACTTCTCGTAAATCTGGGTCAGTGTCAACATGTTATGGATGTTACTAGGAACGCACCCAGCAACACGCATGAAACTCCCCTTTCACAAAGCTTTCTGCGTGAAAGGGGCATATATTTATAAGGTCATGAGAAGCCAAGTAACGTGGCACATTGCGCCACTAGTACGTCAAAAAAGTGACGTTCCGGCAGCACAATAGTGCTGTTGGGCCTCATAAATGAGGCTCTTTGTTTTTTAGCTTTGACTCACTGACCCCTCCTCATTGCACTAAGCATCACAGTTCCCTTATATGTTTTTTTTATCGCACTTCGACCGCTGGTTGGAGGAGATAAGATCCCAAATATTACCTGAGTTGTACTTTGTTGGTGGATTTGAAACTTTGCCCAGCCCTATTCACTGCCTTGACCCTACGCACCGGTTGGAGATGTCGGGGTCGTCTTTCCATGCACCCCACTCTCGTGTGAACTTGCTGGTGCTTGCGTGTGAAAGAAGAGAATGAGTCTACGGGGCATATCCGTTTACCATTCATCGCAGTTCGGCTGTCACCCGAGCCTGTTATGGCTTGTCATTGATACAGTGGCGCCATTATTTCTGTTCAGATTTATTTTGGCCTTGATGTTGGGATCATATTTGCTCAGCTCTATCTTGATGTTCTACGTGTATTACGGTAATCAAGCTAATGGTTTGTGGTTTAGCGCGCGCTTCACTCACACACGCTGTGCAACACAACGCTCGGAAAAACACAGCATCAAACGTACAGAAACCAGATATGAACGTGAAAGGGCAGCAGCTGGAGTTGGAGGGGAGAGCAAGGACACACGTCCGACCGGGCCCCATCTTGTAATGCTTTCTGTAATGCACCTTGCATCAAAGCTTTCAGCAAAATTAATACGTACCTGATTTTAAGCCAGTACTACACAAGTTTAAATTAAATTTCTGCTAATAAATTTTTTGTTAAACGTTTTCAGATGGTCAGTAATTACATTTCAGTGGTGTTGTGAATAATGTACTCGAGCCTTAAAATAACCTTTATTAGCAAATGTGGAATATAATCTGTGGGTAAAGACTGAGCTCTATTTCAGTATTATTACTTTAATTAAATATGTCATTAAAAATGCCTCAGCAAATTGCGCACACCTGTGTTATGAGACTGTGATCCCAACAATTATACGCAACCGGCCAGTATGCACTTCAAATAGCCAGTACCACTAGAATTATGCGATTCTGTGGCCGCTGTCCTTTCTGCTTCATTGTGGATTTGCTGTTTTTGCCACATAATCTATCAGCTGGTGCAAAATCTATAAATTTTAACGAGAACATTTTATTTTCTTGTTCAAACAGTTCAAAAGTTACTAAAATCCTGGTGACACATGCTGCTGTAAAGTGGAAGGCGTTATGCAAAGGTTGACTGGCCACATTTTATTTGTTTATTATTGTATTTGGTTGGTAAACAGGTACTAATGAGGCAAAACCTAGGCCCAGACAGAATCAACATGTGGAAAAAGGAAAAATGTATGACGTAATACTTTCACAAAATGTGCCGCATTACATTGCATAATTTGCCTTTTCTTGCTGCACAATTTAGCCAATCTTGCTGCAAAATTTGATCCTCCCCTGCCACCTCATTCCAGTGGCTGTGCACAGAGCCCAATTAAGCCCCACTATTCGATTATATCACCATCAGTTACCAATGATTATCAACTTCCTGGACATGTTGAAAGCAAAGGAGCCCAGTTTTTTTTTCTATGTAAAGAGAGACAATAGGCCTTCCTTCGCTAGACATTCAGTTAATAGGGCCTTTCATTTATTATTAATTATGCAGCTAATATTACCAGTTCATGCACAACTGTAGTGGAGGGGAGTAGAATTATTTGAGGTAATCTGCCCTCTCTCAATCAAGTTCTCAACCTTTCAACTTTTGGCTTGATAACCTTGATTTTAGATGCAAAGATTTTATTTATTCTATGGCCTTCTTGGTTTTTCATTGACAATGTCAACAAATCTACCCATGCTAAGGGGCACATCCTAGAACGTGTATGGACACTGGACTTGTTGTTGGACCTTAACCTACAACCTTGCATCTGGTCTGACTATTCCATGTTTGAGTTCTCTACACCCAGTTTGAGTAACTTTAATCATAGTGTACTGAGTTATAGAAATCTTGGAAATGGAGTCGGGTTAACTTCTAAGAGATGGAGGCTATGCTTGCCTGCCAATACAATTCCAACGTTACAGCAGAAAGAGAACTTTGGGGCATATCAACAACAACCGGCGATAATTATCGCTTAGCGCACTTAGCGCTCGGATAATTATCGCCGGCTAGCGCCGATTTTTATCGCTAAAATAGCGTGCTATTAGCAATGCTTTTCTCATCAGCGATAAAAATCCTAGCGCTAACTGGCTAACGTGAGATTATCGCTGGAAACCCAGCAATAATCTCATGTTAGCTAGTTGATAGGGACTCACAAACTTAGCCATGATATCCACCTTCCATAGGATATCATGGCTAAGTCAGTCCTGAAGCAGGCGTAATGAAAGTAGCGATAACAGGAGTTATCGCTACTTTTCCTGACGCTATGCTTCATAGCGTTAGGCTTGCTGATAGGAGAAATGTCGTTTAGCGACATTTCTCCTGTCATGCCAGGTCAGGAACGCCCACTTTGCATCTCATTAGAGATGCAAAGCTGGGCGGTAGGAATCCTGACGCTAAAGCAAGGTTTCAAGCGTTAGCGTGACCTTGCTGATTAGGCGATAAAATTATCGCCGCTTTTCGGCCGAAAACGGCCGCAAAAGCGGCGATAATTGTTTATCGCCTGCTTGTTGATATGCCCCATAATCTTTGGCTAAACTCTGCTGTTGATTACTTTGCTCCAGTGCAAAGACCCTGGTCTAATAAAGAACTGCAGTAAACTAAGCCTAAGTTACATCAGATAGAGCGTCAATTGTGCAAGTATAATCTGGTTGCGCAACAAAATTGAAATAAAGATGGACAAAAAGAATATAAAACTAAACTCCATTCAGAGAAATCCAAATACTATAGTGAAAGTATTCTGAATTCCAATAATAAACAGAAGGAAACCTTTCTGATTTTGGACAAGCTTACTTCATGGAAGAAATGTACGTCCACAACGAAGACTCCCCACGTTTTTTGTGATTACGCCAACCTTTTGTTTCTAGAAAAATAAAGTCTATTAAAAATAACATTTTGTCGCTTGGTCACCTACCCGGTCTCGGGCTCAAGAGGGAACTCATGATCTTATCCTTACCTGCTTTCTTAATCTTGATTAGTCCAGACTTACAGCACTTTTAACCAAGGTCAAATCGGGCTCATCTAAGAACTCTTGCCCCCCCCCACTATTCTAAAAGGTATGGCTAATACAATGACTTCTCCTTTACAATCTTCACTGAATAAGTCACTTCAGCAGGCCAAGTGTCTCAGACTTTTAAACATGCAGATGTGATTCCCCTGCTAAAGAAGGAGGGGGACGATCCGACGATTTAAAAAACACAAAATTATTATCCTTTTTTACTTATTCCTTTTATGGCCAAACTGATGGAGGCCTCTGTCACCCATGAGTCGAGCAGGCACTTACAAATAACTGACTTTCTCCATCTAGCTCAAACTGGTTCCAGACAACTTCATAGTACTGAAACTGTTATATTAGTGGTCTTAGATGACCTACGTTTAGCAGCAGATCATGGATGGAATGTAGCGTTTGTCGTTTGAGATCGTTCCGCTGCTTTTGATATGGTTGACCACAGGATTCTGATCAACTGTATATCCAAGGTTGGGGTGCGGAGGACAGCCTTAGAATGGATCAAGTCTTACTTAGGAAACCGTACACAATCAGTGAAGATTGGAAACTTATATGAAACCTTTGGTTGATGCACCATTTACCTTCGGATGCAGGGTTTATAATTATGCAGATGACTTACAGTTACTTTTTCATGTAGATAATACTTTTGAATGCTATATAAAATTTCAGAGCACCTTAAGATTTGTTGCAAATTGGATGTCAACCAATCAATTGAAATTGAACACCGACAAAATGGAAATTGTTCTGTTGAGAAATAAGAGCACTGAATGGAATCTTAACTTATGGCCCCAGTGACCTTGGCCCAGAACCCACTCCATCAGCCTCCACCAAGAGTCTTGGGCTTGTGATATCTGGCAATATGTCCTTTAAACCTCAGATTGAAGCATTAGTCTCTAAATGCTCCTTTTTATTAAAAACTCTGAGGAAATTGACTCATTTCTGTTGCTTAATGCCAGGAAATGTATTGTCACTGCAGTCATCAACTCAATATTAGATTATGCTAATTCTGCATATGCAGGGCTACCCCGTACTGCCTTACACAGATTACAAATAATTCAGAATGAAGCAGCATGGTTGATCGTTCTACTGCCGCGGTTCTCACATTACCCGTCTTTTGATAGAGCTTCACTGTCTTCCGGTACTGGAGCAAATACACTTCAAAATATGATGCACAGTTTTTAAATGTCTAAACAGAACTGGCACGGGATTCTTGGTAGATAGAAGTAAGAAATTGGCGCCCCCTCGAAATCTGAGATCCAGTCAGGCCAATTGGCTAATCTTTCCAAGATTTGATTTCGGAAACAAAGATCTGGGAGAACGCTGTTTCTAAGTTCAGGCCCCATCCACTTGGAATGCATTACCTGGCATTATCCGCCTGGAACACGATCTGGGGAACTTCTGAAAATCTCTGAAAACGTGGTCATTTAAGCAGGCATATGGCATTTAGTAACTTTATTTGCCTTGGTTCAATACATCTAGCCTAGCGCCAAAAAACCTTTGGTGATCCAGCACTTTATAAGCTTTAATAGCATAACATAACATAGGAAAACATAACATAGCAGGACTTTTGTGTCAACACGTAGCCCCTCTTTACGAGTGTCCCAGGTTTTGGAATTTCCAGGTGGGATAATTAACTTCAATTGTAAACTTCTCCCTTCAAATTGGGAAGACCATGGAGATGTTGCTGAGTTCTGCACCAGGTCTTCCTCCTCCTTTTAATTTCAGCAAGTGTGAGCCTCCGAAGTCAATCAAGCGGTATGGACGTCATCGCTACTGGTCATTCAGAGGTGCAGTAAATGATGCACCATTAGTAAAGGTAATCCTGGTGAAAACAAGTGCTGAGCAGGGATCATTAAAGAAGCGGCAATAGTCATGGAGGCCTTAGAAGTAAGCTATTTTTCAGATATGGCAGAAGGAAGAGAATTTAGCATTTCCCATGAAGAGAAGATGATTTAATGAGCCCTGGCCGGAGGTCTGGAAAGAGAAGAGATACAGCATTGAATTTGGGGAATTCTTCACAATAGTGGTGGAAATATAGGTAGGGATGAAAGTCGTCACCACCTGGATGAAGAACGGCTGCCTGGAACTGAACTCAGAAAAGACAGAAGTCCTCATCCTTGGCTCCACCCCCTCCACATGGAACTACTCCTGGTGGTGCTCTGCCCTCAGAATGCCCCCCACCCCAACGGACTACGCTCGAACCCTCTGCATCATACTAGACTCATTGCTCACAATGAACCGCCAGATCAATGCCGTATCCTCGACCTGCATCAACACCCTATGCATGCTCTGAAAGACTTTCAGATGGATCCCAATTGAATCAAGAAAAACCATCACACACGCACTCATCAGCAGCAGACTGGACTACAGCAATGCTCTCTACTCCAGAATCCATAAGATACTCCTTCACAAACTCAATACTGTCCAGAATGCCGCAGCCAGACTGATCCTCCACATCCCCTGTCACAGTCACATCACCCAACACCTGCGAGATCACCACTGGCTTCCAGCCAAAAGAAGAATAACCTGAAAACTCCTCACCCATGCATACAAGGCCCTTCACAACACCGGACCTGCATACCTGAACAGTTGCCTCTCCTTCCACGCACCCAAAAGACACGTGCAATCAGCCCAGCTCTCTCTGGCCACCGTCCCTCGTATCAACAACACTAGAACGGGAGGAAAGTCCTTCGCCTACCTGGCTGCCAAAGCCTGGAACACCCTACCCATCCACCTCTTGCAATCGCCCACATTGCCCCAGTTCAGTAAGGACCTCAAGACCTGGCTCTTCGGATAACCTCAGCACACTACGGAGCCATCCGCCCCAGCGCCTTGAGACCCTCACAGGTGAGTGGTTGTGCTTTACCATATGCAAGAAAGAATGTTCGGGTCAAGAGCACTTCTCGAGCTATAAGATGCTCTGACTGTGAACACAATAAATTCAGTAAGCTGAGAATTAGACAATACTTTCCGCTTAAGACCACCCTATGTACAGAGCCTTATCGCTTGTGCAATATTTGACACCGCTCTATTATTTAAGTATGATTAGGCACACTACGAACCCTGTTGGGTTTCCCCCTGGGTCAATATGTATCAGACAGCTTTAGCGATTGCCCCTGTGATGGCACCTAAAAACAGACATTGCTGCACTTTGCATTCTTTTGTAGGTTTTATGAATTTTAAACCAAATATTTTTTAATTTTAAAATTGAGGAATCCTGGAAGTTATATGTCAGCTTTATGTTTTTTGTAGCTTTTAGGGGATGACGAGGCTTGTTTTCGTGGTAGGCTCCTTTAAAAAAATGTATTGTGCGATGTCACAGCTCGATGCATGAATAATCACTATGTAACAAGGCGTTACTATTCATTTTTTAAATGTCTGTGTTTTTGCGTGTACTTTTATGATTGTCCAACTTCTCTAAGTTATAATCGAATAAAGTTTATAATGATGACGATGACTGTCACAGTTAGTACATGAAAGAAAAATTCTGTAGGCTCCCTTTGTGATGTCAATGGTTGAATTTTGATATACTAGATTAGGTTTTGGTGACACTAAATATTGGAATCCATTTGTTGTTTCAGTAAAGAGATGTAAGTACCTTCACAACTCCTTCTCCAGTAATATTTCAGAAAAAAAGAGTTGTCTGCCATTGTAACTTTTAATTGAGGGGGTTTTGGTGAAACTATTGCATTCACAAGGAGATGATGGATGGAGCGCTGAAACTTTTCAGACACTCATCCCCAGTCACAGATCTGGGTTGAAACCATCACCGTTCTTTAGTTCATCTCGCCACCTCAGTTCACCCCCAGCTAAATGCAAATCAGTCTTGCCCCTGTGCCTCATGGGAACGGTCCAGCCCGAACTGCCAAGCCAGGTCTTCTCTGAACCATAAACCAGCATCCTGGGACCGGTTTCAGGGTAACACCCCTCATCAGCCGGGCTAGCTGGAATCCAGTTGCAAAGTGAGCAAGGGACGCATACCCTGCCAACTTAGGGCGAACAAAGCAAACACAAGATGATGGACGGAGCGCTGAAACTTTTTAGACACTCACCCCAGTCACAGATCTCTGGTGAATCCATACTAAATGTTGGACTTGGATTTTGATGCTACTGCAAAAAAGTAAGCACACTCACAATTCTCTTTCCTTTCGTATTGTGAAAAAATAATTGTCTACCATAGTGACTATCTAAGTTTGTTGCTCTCTTGGAGTCACGTTGTCAAACAGTTTCCATCACCTGATATTGTTTGGCGAGTATAGTTTCACGTTTCATCACTTTCATGTGGTCAGAGACATTGATATATTATGACCAATTGTTTGCACCTACGTTTTTGTAGACAATTGTAGTGAAATGCTACATGCTGGCCTGTTTGTGAAGGTTTCGGTGGGAATAGACTCGCCCTTGTTTTTGCTTTGGAAATCCCTGTCGTGCGCACATGAAAGGCGCTTCGTCCTTCCGCAGACCACTGACGTGCGTCACGTAAGACAGGTGTGAGCATTCAAAGCAGAGTGGGAGGAGCTCCAGGGAGTTGTTTACACTCGTCAGCTAACCCGCTCCTTCCCCGCTGAGAGATGCCTTCCACGTCCCCTGCCATTCGGAGCATATTGTGAAGGTTCCTTGCCCTTTTGAAAATGTTAATTGATAACATCGAGCGACATTTTCTAGATTCTTGCTTTCTAAATTCCCGTTTCGCTCTCTGTTACAGCATTTCAACGTTGCGTGCCAAGTTACAGGGTGCATTTTATATATATTTTTAAAGTACCACACTGTCCTACAAACTACCATAAGTACTACACAAACAACCTACGTCAGAGTAACTCAAACTACCAAGCCCCCACAAAGATGTATCACACAGTGCCATAAACTACTGCACGTGACCACAAATCAGTACCAGAAACCACACCAAACTACTAAGAAGGAAAGCAACAATTGCAATCCCCAAGGTATCACAACACATCCAGATATCTTGCTAAATTTAATGTCATGCAGAACCTATTCCTTACTGAGCATAAGCCTGTTGTATTTAAAAACTCCAAATTTCAGAAGGCAATAAACCCTGGAATGTTCATTCTCATCTATGCTGGCTTCCGAGTTTCCTTTATCTCGGTTACAACCATAAACGCTTGCATTATTATGAACTCCGGTTCTTAGGGAGAAGGCTCTCAAGCTTGCTTCCCCTGAGATCTCTAGCGAGGGGCCAGATGAGGGCCAATGTCCCTGCGCTTTTTTGTACACCCCCTTCCCCCATCTCCCACCCGCCTCACCACCACAACTGCTGCCAGGAGGCGACACAGAAAATAAGCATTGACAAAGCCAACAGGTCTCAGCAGTGCCCGAGCAACCGTAATTGTCAATGTGAATGTATTTTAGATAGTTTCCCTCAGGGTCAGGCTGGCTGCCGCTCTTTCCTTAATAAACAATGCAAAACAAATGTTTTAAAAAGTACGCATAAAAAGCTATTTGTTTTGCAATGTTTATGTAGAAGCGCCTGCAGCTCCCCAGCAACAAAATCGGCCCCTGCGCAGTGACCTGGACCCCACCCAGCCACCCCAGCAAAAAACGCCCGGTGGCCAGTCCGGCCCTAGCTTCCTGTAGTAGCCTGTAGGGTTTGCGATGGAAGCTTCGACGTGGCAAGCAGCTGACAAAACTGTGCACAGCTATTACTGAACATAGTGGCCATCTCTGACAGGCAGGATTTTCCATTCATCCAAAAAAACGATGAGATTGTCAACCAAGGATACTAACTAGTACAAATTTGGTTCTTAGGGAAAAAAAGTAAGGTGATCTTTATATATCATAGTGGAGCAATATAACACTCCAATATCCAGCGTCTAGCAGTGGAGGCGAGTGGGGCGAGGATGTGGTCTCACGGCTGGACTGCTGACTTTGGAGCTGGGAAACCAAGGTTCGAGCCTCAGGGTCGATTCCACATCCTGTGATTCTGGGCAAATCACTTAATCTCCCCGTCCCTACCAAAAAAAAAAATCAATGTGTTCTTGTGTAACTTAACTGGTGCTCAAGTAAAGTGCTCCAATAACTTTGGGTCGAGTTCACATTATATATATAAATCTGAACAAAAAAATAAAAGCTCTTGTCCATACAGCATCAACTGCAGGGGGGGTTATTAAAGTGATGCGCATTAGGGAATTAGAGAGACTGAAGGCTGTCGGGCAATGCAATACCTCAAGTGAGAGAGTGTTGTTTAGCTGAAAACAATGCAGAGTAATCACTCAAAAGAACACTGTTGTAGCCCAACCACCAGGCCATGCAAGGACCAACTTTTCGACCTGGCAGGGAGAGATCCACTAGAAACAACACTGCAAAGTGTGTGAGGGCAGTATTAAGAAAATCAATATCTTTCCTTTTCTATTCTTGCCTCTTTTGTTAATTGTTTAGCCATCTCGTTGGAGGGCATCATAATGGTTAATTTTTGCATCCTCCATTCTAGGTGGGCACTATTTTGTTGTTTCTAGTCCTTCTCTCTCTAGTGACTCATTAGTTTGGGTAGGGGAGTCAGAGAAGGCTCATTCCCTTGTCTCTTCTTGTTGTGGGATAGAGGGAGAGATCCACGCCAGTACTTCTTTTTTGCAAGCACAATCCAGTGTACATGCTTCGTTAGGAAGCAAAAAATGAGTAGGTGCCCATACTAAACCTGTAACACATATCCCTGTATTTTTACAGTGTAATAAGATCACACAACTGGTTGAGAGCTGGGAGTACGGGTGGGCCACTGAAAGGAGTCCCATACAGTCTTAAAGGATCTCAACGCGAAAAGAATCAATGATCGCCTGGCGACGCAGACACAACCTGAGCCACTCACAAAGGTCTTGCAGCAAGTAGCAATCCTTTCCCTGAAGTAATTGTGGGTCTATTTAAAAACGCTCAAGCAGGGGCAGAGACGCGTGAGCGTGCAAATCAAAATGGCGGTTACCTGGTGAGCTCCTCCGCGTTTTCACCCGTTTTTCGTTTTAAAACGACAAAATTCTGTCAGAATATTGTTTTAAATGAGGTTGCTGCTTTAAATAAGAAACTACCTGCAATGTGAGGAGAATTCAAGCTTGTTTGGACATCAGAAGTGGTGTTTCTAGCTCCCTGGTTCCTACTCCCAGATCTGCACTAAGGTACTGCCTGGATTGTCTGTCAAGGGGGCGGAGTATACTTCAGGAAAGGGCCTGGCTTGGGCCTAGCCACACCCATAGTCCAGTTTAGCTGCTGCACCAGTCATTTTGAGGATTGCTTCATATCTTTTGCTATATTTACTCATAAACTGTTCACCTTTCTTCAAATTTCATTATTTATTCACAACAATGGAAAATAAAAATCCTCTCAACAATAAAAGGAGACAGCAGGTTTCACCTCCTCCAATAAAATCGAAAGTAGTAGAGTCATGTGAACCTTCACTATCTTTAATTCTGGAAGAAATTCAGGCACTTCATGATAATACAGATACTATTGCGACAGAAGTTAAAAATGTGTGAAAAGAAATGGCAAGTATGTCAATGAAAATATCTGATAACTCAATTAAAATACAAGCTAATAAAGTCAAAGTGGACGCTTTTACCCCTCTTGTGGCGAAAATATCCCCTATGTGCTCACATCTTTTGGATATGGAAAATCGCAATAGACAATACAACCGTCGCATATTTAATTTACCAGAAGAGGTTGAGGGAACTAACTGTCGACTTTACTTGGAGAACTTAATTCCTGGTCTTTTAAATATCAAATATCCAGAAAAATTTGAAATTGATAAGGCTCACAGAATTCCTTCACATCGCAACAATCAACATACCAAGCCTAGACAAATGATATTTAAAGTTCTTCGTCATCATCATTTGGTTCTGATCAGAAAAGCAGCAAGAGAAATTCCCTCATTGATGGTCAATGGTAATAAAATCTTTATTCATCAAGATTTTGCTAAGGAAACTGTTGCAATACGTAATGAATTTACTGATCTTCGCCCTCAATTACGAAGCCTTGGATACAAATATGGCCTTTTTGATCCATCAACAATGCGCATTTGGAAAGATAACTTTGCAAAATTCTTTCAGCGTCCTGAAGAACTGCGACATTTTCTAGATCAACAATTACAGCATTCAATGGACACTCATGGCCCTACTACTTGACTTTTTTCCAGTATGATCTTTTCTGACAGATTTATAAATAATTCATCGTATTTTGGGCTCCAAAGGTTCCGGCCATGCTTGTAGAGCATGTGTGCGTTTCACTGTTCATATTGATGTATTTTGTTTGCCTCATTTTCTATGTTTTATTTTCTCCTTTCCCTTTTGCGTGTTCTGGAGCTACTTCCTTCTTAACATATGTGCCTTTTTCTTACTTTCCTCTTCTTAACCTGTTCTCTCCTTTTCTTCTGTTATGGCTAATATTAAAGTAGTTTAATTAAATGTTAAAGATTTACGCCATCCAGTGAAGCGTACAAAAATTTTAGATTATTTAGGTGGTTGCAAAGCTGATTTTTGTTTTTACAAGAAACTCATATAGATGATAAAATCTTACATTATATGAAGAAAAAATGGGTTGACAATATTGTTTCTTCTCCTGCTAATGGCAAGAAAAATGGTGTAGCTATACTATTTGCAAAAAAATCGCATTGCCAAATTTTGAGCAAAATTACAGATACGGATGGAAGATATTTAATCGTTAAAGTTAAAGTTCATGATTCTATCATATTATTATTAATTGTGTATGGTCCTACTGTAGATGATCCTGTTTTTTTGACTAATCTTTCAACTGAGGTTTTAAAAATTGGTAATGTACCTTTAATTGCTGCAGGTGATTTTAATGTCATATCTGATCCTTTATTAGATAGATTATCTCACACTAAATTCCACCCTCCTAAGGTTTATTTTACTTTTAAATCATTTATTCAAACCACCAAGTTAGTTGATATCTGGCGTCTACATTTCCCTACAGAAAATAACTTTACTTTTTTTTCAAACCCACACAATTCTCATTCTAGGATTGATTATATATTACTCACAAGACAGCTGATTAACTCTGTCACTACTCCTAAAATTGGTAACATTGATGTCTCTGATCATGCTATGATTTCATGTATTTTAAATTTAAATTCAACCTTTACTAAACAATCTAGATGGAGAATGAATTCTGGTATAGAGCTCAATGAACATAAACCAAAACTCCTCTCCGCCATTCATGATTATTTTCAGTTTAATCCTGAAGGTTCTACTTCAAAGATTAATAGATGGGATGCTTTTAAATCTTATATTAGAGGGGTTACTATTTCTATTATGGCCCACGAAAATAAGACCTTTAATACAAATATTAAAAAGTTAGAAAAGCAAATAGCGAAATATGAACGACTTTTTATTACGTCTAATGATCCTCAATATAGAGTTAAGCTGCAAAAGCTTCGCTATGAATTTAATACAATTCTTAGTAAAAGAGCTGGCATTCAGATTTCTAAGGCCAAAGCTAAATTTAGTTTTAATGTAAATAGATCTGGAAGACTTTTAGTGAATTACCTACGTATTAAAAAAGACAAAACTCAAATCAACTCTATTCATGGCCCCTATTGTAAAATTGCTTTATCTCATAAAGATATTGTTAATGAATTTGGGGATTTTTACTCTAAGTTATATGATAAATCTGATTTTCGTGATGATTCTTTAGTTGATTCTTTTCTATCCTCATGTGGTCTACCTAAGATTTCTCAATCAGATAAAATTGGGCTTGACTCACCCATTACTAAGGATGAAATTTTATCTGCTATAAAATCTCTCAAAAAAAATAAAACTCCCGGTCCTCATGGTATCCTGGCGGAGTTTTATAAAGAATTTCAGTCCCAACTTTTACCTTTATTATTTCAACTTTTTACAATGTTTGGCTATTCAGGAATTACTTCAGGTTCTTTTACTGAGGTTTTAATTATTGTACTTCCCAAACCAGATAAAGACCCCACCCTTGTGTCTAATTATCACCCTATATCTTTAATTAATCAAGATTGTAAATTATATGCTAAAATATTAGTCACACGATTATCCCCTGTATTAGATTCTATCATACATCCAGATCAATCTGGGTTTAGGAAAAATAGATACTCTGCAAATAATACAAGAACATTGTTACATGTCATTGAACAAGGTCATACATTAACCATTCCTTCAGGAATTATGGTTTTGGATGCTGAAAAAGCCTTTGCTAAACTTCATTGGCAATTTTTATTTCATGCTTTATCATCATTTAATTTTGGTGACACTTTTATACGCATGATTTCAGCTTTATATTTTGCTCCTACTGCTCGTTTATTTTTTAATGGCCAAGTTTCAAATCAATTCTCCCTTTTTAGAGGTACAAGACAAGGGTGTCCCCTTTCCCAGCTATTGTTTTTAATTGGTATTGAACCTTTTCTTACCTCTATAAGAAAATGTGATAATATTAAAGGAATTAATATTAAGGAGGTTATTATTAAAACCTTAGCGTATGTTGATGATCTACTTTTATTTATCAGTGATCCCTTATCCTCATTTCCTTCTTTATTAGAGATTATAACAAAGTATTCTATGGTTTCTGGTTACAAATTAAACACTAACAAAACTGAATTTTTTCCTTTAAACATTTATTGTACTCTTGATATGATTTCCATGAATGAAATTATTTGGCAAAAGAATAAATTAAAATATCTTGGTATTTTATTCTCTTCATCCATAAAATCTACAATGACTTTAAACTGTACTTTTGTCTTAGATTATATTAAAGACAAAACATCTAAATAGTCATCATTGCATCTTTCATGGTGGGGTAGAATGGAATCTATTAAAATGAATATTGCTCCTAAAATCTTTTACACCCTTGCCATGATTCCTACTCAATTTTCATTACAATTTTGATGTTGATCAACTTCACTCCAAATTTCTTTGGAACAACAAATCACCTTGTATTAGTTATATAAAATTGAAAATGCCTAAATGTAATGCTGGATTCGGTATCCCAGATTTTTTTCTTTATCATAAAGCTTTTAATTTAAAACAAAGTGCCATATGGTTTAATCATTCCTTTTTACATAATCCACCTACTTGGCTCCATATTGAAAAATCTATTGTGAAGCAGTTTCCACTACCCACTCTGTTAACTATGTCTAACAAATCATCATTTTTTCATAAATCTGTTATTCTCAAATCCACTAAAAGGATTTTTAACAATCTAGATTCCATTTTTCTATATCCCATGTATAATACTGATGAATTATCATTATGGTATAGCAATGTTATTAAATTGAATAGAAATATTAGTTTTTGGTTTTCATGGATTAAGGCTGGTATTTTTTATCTTAAAGACGTTTATTCCAATAACACTTTTTTACCGTTTGAGGATCTACAAACAAGGTTTTGGTTTATCTCAATCTGAACTTATTAAATACGAATATTTAAGTAATTAGATTTTAGATTCTTTTCCGCAAGCTATTCCATCTAATATTAAAGCTGACTTATCCATTTATATCCAAACTATATCAACGACAGCTCATGGTGTTTCTATTTTATATAAAAAAATGATCTAAAACTATAGGAAGTAACATAAATATGATTGCAACGTTCTGGAATAGTGAACTTTAACTTTCATTGTCTATTGATACATGGGAAACTATATGGCTTAGTAATATATCTGGATGGTTACCTGTCTCACTTTATCAAACCAATTCTTATATTTTATTTAATTGTTTATGGACTGCATTACGTTTCTTCCAAGCTAAACTTCTTCAATCCGAAACATGTTGGCATTGTAAATTACATCCTGGCTCGTTACGACATATGCTTTATGATTGTCCTTTAATTTCCAAATTCTGGACAGAAGTTTGGGACATTAGTAAAAAGATATTAAATATACATGAAGACATATCATATAAAATGTTAATATGCAAATCTGTTACTTTATCGCAGAATCTAAATAATCTTGAATGTAAACTTTTTAATTTCTTAATTTCTGCTGCGTTAAAATCCATTACCTTCTGTTAGAAAGATGTTTCAGTGTTATCAGTTCATGCTTGGTGGTCATGGGTTATTTTTACAAGAAGAGGTGCCCAGTTATCTTTGTCTGGGGTTAATCATAATTCTATTTCCTATCACTCTTTCTGGATTCCCGTTGATATTTATTTATCATCTTAATGGTATATTTATTGCTTGTTTCCCTTTTTGCTGTTCTTATATTATATTAATGGATATGTCATAGTAGCTCTATTTATAGCTCAAACAACAATTTGTTATTGGATGTTACCCTCCCCCTCCCCTTTTTAGTTTTCTAGGAATATGATTAGTTTCATATATATTGAAATGAATATGAGAATATGGTGTTGTACGTATTGTAATAGATATTATAGCTTAATAATATATTTTTTTTGTATGTCTATGTTTATTGTTCATTAAGAAATTTCAATAAAATATTTTGAACTCATAAAAACGCTCAAGCTAGGCACCTTAATTACAGTGACGACTAAAACTTTATGCTGCAGGAGTTTGACTTGAAAAGGGACGCATGCAAGCCAGCAACGGGTGGTCAGAACAAATAAAATATTGGCCCTTGTACGCACAGCCATAAAAGGTGTCTCTGAAACCAACAAAAGGGCAGCCTGGTTCCTGCCGAGAAAGACTAGACATTGCTGAGAAATCCCCACTCCAGTTTGCAATACTGGAACCACATGATACTTGGTGCCAGATCTTCACTTGTTATCACTTCTTACGTGGACTCTCCCGCCTACAAGTTCATTCATTCCCATTTGTCTTAAGTCATGACATTTTATAAAGGCATCTCTACATTTGTAAATCCCCACAGTGATGCCCGTTTGACATGAAAATGCGCTACTATAGCCTTAGAGCCTGCTGTAGCGGGCTCTGCTGACCATTAAAGGCATGCTCCAGCGGGGCCTTTAACAAAGAAGCGGGCCTTTAATGGCCAGTAGAGCCTGCTGCAGAATGCTCTAAGGCTACTAGAACATTCCGCTCCTAGAGTCAGAATGTTCTAATTAGTAAAAAAACTCCTCTCGCAGCCTGAGGGGGTTTACATCTGAAGCGATTGGTTCCCGGTTGTTAGCACCTGGAGAAAACGAAGACCCCTGATACAGTTCATCCATCACTTCTGTTTTAAATACGTAAAGTACACCTAGATGTAGGCCCCATGCTCACCCCACCACAGGATTGATAAAAACCAACAAGAACAAAACATGGTTGGAGTTGCTTGTGTTGCTGGTGGATTGCGTTCTATCACTTTGGGCGTTGTCGGACTGATTTGCATATGATTGGTCACTGTCGGTAGAGGCACAGTGGCAGCTGCGGTCCGTGCAGGTAACAGTGGTGGGGTAATGGGGTATTTTGAGGGACGATGCCGAGGGAAAATTAATTATTTATTTAATTTTTCCCTCAGCATCGTCCCTCGAAATCCCCCCTTAACTGGCCCCACCACCCCACCGCTGTTACCTGCACGGACCGCGGCTGCACAGTGGATAAAAAACAATGGATTGGAGTGCGGTACAGAGTTTTTCTTAGTGACTGCGATGAAACCAGTCATTTTATCCATCACTTTCTTGTTTTTCTTAGTGAGACAAGTGTACAGGTTAAGACCTGATGTTGGCTCCTAACTCACTCTACCACATAACCCAAGCAGCACCTCAAAGCGAAGGATGAAACATCTTGTTTACCCAGGCAGTTTTGGCTGAATTGTCCCTCATGGATTGCAGGGCCGGACTGGCAATAGCGGGCACTGGGCGTTTCCCCAGTAGGCCGCTAGGGTGGGGGCTGGTTTTGGGCCCCTGGGGGGCCGTTATTGTTACGGGGCCCCCTGTAACAAAATCGGCCAAAACCGGCCCTCGCAAACTGCTCGGCTCCAGCCCCCCTCAACCCGAGGGGGGCAGCTGAGCAGTTTGCCAGGGCCGGTTTCTGTTCCCAGTCCGGCCCTGATGGATTGGGATCACACGTGGTTGATTTCAACCTGTGGTGGCTCCGCGGCAAACTAGTGATGCAGTCCATGGTAATTAGTGACAGCTGAGATGAGTTCAAGTGTTCCATCCGTCAGTTTTTTGTTCTCCTCAGTTGGTTTTTGTTGGCTTGATGCTCCTCGTCTGTAGATAAATCATTGATTGATTGTGTAAATAGTGGCCTCTAACCACTAAATGGCACCGTGCTATTTATTCAGGCTCCTCATTACATATAATCAGTGTTCACTTTTTGCACATTTAAGAAGAAGGCATTAATAAGTAGGGTTGTGAAGAGAGTATCAGAAAATGGAACTGAAAACGGCGATTTCGATGTTAAAGACATGGGCGAACGCCCTCCATTGATCTCCACAAAGGGTCGCGGTAGCCCCAGCTTCTGGCAGCCATCCCTACTGATCCAACCCTCCTGATCCAGCCCTCCTGATCCAACCCTCCTGATCCATCCCTCCTGATCCAACCCTCCTGATCCATCCCGCCTGATCCAACCCTTCTGATCCAACCCTCCTGATCCAACCCTCCTGATCCATCCCTCCTGATCCATCCCTGCTGATCCATCCCTCCTGATCCAACCCCCCTGATCCAACCCTCCTGATCCAACCCTCCTGATCCATCCCTCCTGATCCAACCCTCCTGATCCATCCCTCCTGATCCAACCCTCCTGATCCATCTGGCCCTTAAAAGAAGTGTTCAGAGTCATATCAGTAGTTCACTTTCCACCTTCTCACTTCCCCCTCCCTGCACTCAGTTCATTTGCATCATCTGTACAGCTCTATCCTGTTCTCGAAAGGTTTTAATTAGTCTGACTGACAATAGCTTCACAGTTTCAGCAGACTCATCAGCAGCAACTGGCACAAATGTTAACAGGAAAGGTGGTGCAAGAGTACATGGATGAAAAAGTATAATTTACGGATCAAGAGCGTTCAAAATGCTGGCATGGGAAAATATAGCAGTGGCTGTGACTCTACAAACTGGAAATTAAATACCTGTGATGTTTTAAACTTTATATACTTTATTCTGGCTTTTCGTAGCCATAAAAGTTCGTAAATAAGACACAGTTTACAAAACCAACACAATTACATTAAAAAAATAAGCCAGTCCCATTATGCTTAATAGTTAAAACAATAAAACTCATCATTACATTATTTCAGGGACATTCCCACAGATACAAACTTAAAACCAATTAAAGTGCGTGTGCATTATTTGTGTAGTAAAGCCTCGTACCCCATGGATTACTCATTATGTCATCGCTTTTATCTTGTGTGGTCCAAGACGCCATGCCAATAATAGGAATCTAGACATATTAAAAACAATTACCTCCTTCATATCACAATGAAAAAGTCTGGAGGCTTCCCAAAAATGTGCAGCGCCCATCAGCTTACACACAGGTAAGATCCATTTCTTGCGGGGCACAATATAACCAGGACAGAAGAACAGAAAGTGGTCCATAGTTTCATCTGAGTATAGACAGAGTGGGTAGTTAGATGGTGTCGGGTTGGATTTATCGTAAGTGGGCGTAAATGAATTTAGGGGTAACATGCCAAACCTATATTTAATATACAAACTTTTGGCTTGGGCTGGACGCATTCTGTCCAGATAGGGCTCAAAAACAGTCCACATTTGTGGCTCAAAAACGTGTCAGTGAGGCTCCCCACTTTTTGGACTGCCCATAAGCGTTCCAGGGAGCCCTCCCAGAAAATTCAGTTTAATGTTGCTTTGATGCCTCTCGGCATCTTATCAGGCTGTGCCCATGCGTCTTCCATCTTAACCTGTAATGCACTGAAGCCATAGTTCCCAGAAAAGGTGCTTTATGTTGGCTTGGTCAATCCTTATTGATAGAAGGACCAGTCCACGTGTTCAAATGTCGAGAAACTAGCGATGTGGAAAATGAACAGGTCTACGCCACCCTACAGGAAGTACCAGAAGACGCAGAGGCGCTATCAGACTGATACGTTCTTGCCAAACCTTCAATCAATCAATCAAAGGCTTGTAAAGCGTGAGTACTCAACCGTAAGGGTCTCAAGACGCTGGTTCTGTCCCAGAAAATATTGAAAGGGATACCGCCCAGTGATTTGTTTCGTGACCTTTTTGACTGACCACTGTAGTGTAGTGTAAGAGGTGTGATTTCCCTTGCTGTCTTTCTCTACCTGCCCTCTCTCTGTAGCTCTGTTCCGTCCGCCTCACCTCTCCCATTACCTTACCCCTTTCTTGTAACCTCTTTCTCTACTTCTTTTTCTCTATCACACCATACTATCTCTCTTTCTCTCTCATCTCTCTGTACCTCATTCTCTGTTTCAACTCGCCATCTCGCTACTTCTGTTTATACATCTCTCTACGTCACCTGTCTCTGCCGTCTCTCTCTTCCTCAACCTGTGTTAACTACCTCTCCTTCTCACTCTACCATTTTACCTACCTCAACTCTCATTCTCTTCCTCACTCATGCCTCTCTTCTTCACTTCTTTTCTCACTACACATCATCTCTCCTTTTACCTTCCATCTCGCCCTGGTCACCATTCTCTTACCCTCACCACTGTCTTTACCTGTCTTGTCATTCTATACTGCATTTCTCATTTGTCTCCCTCTCGTTAAATTTCCTTCTCTCTGTCTCTAAATCACTATAAAACCTTACATATATCTCTGCAAATTTTCCGCTACCTACCTCTTCCTCCTTATCTTAATTTCTGGCTACATCACCTTCCTCTCTTTACCTTACCTTTCTCCCCTCGCACCATCTCTCCATTTCTGTCCAAAACTCCCTTCTCCTTGTACTTCACCTCTTGATGCTCACCTCTTCTCCTGTCCCTTGACCCCGTTTCTCCTACTGAGCAGGTCTGGAGGTCACTGTATAATCCAAGCATATCATCAGATTTCACTGGATGGAATAGGGGAAATCTCCAGAGCAGTGCATTGATTTCCCTGTAGCAGCAGGAATGCTAGTTTTGAAGAGCAATTTATTTTTCATGATAAATATCAGGCAGTTAGTGCTACAATTTCAAGCGTTAGCTGCACCTATCTTATCTTAATAATGCACCAGTCCAATAAACAGTATAATGAAAGGAACATGCTGGGTGGCCACTGAATTCCAAGTAAAGTGTGTTGTTGCAAGACAAAAAATCTGAACCAAAGCAGCTTTAAAATGTGTTCAACCATTCTAGTGGTGCTATTTGGCTAGAAGATCCCAGACGGATTTGGTTGCCCCATTTCTGAAAGTTTAATATCTAATTCAATGACGATTGTTATAAGAGTTTGAATTCTGAAGCTGGCACCGACCCCAAATATTTCAAGATATTCCGCAACATAAGTGAAATGATGCCAGTTCTGCTCACTGTAACTATACCCTTATTTTTCCACCTTCACTCCAGAGTCGCTAAGCACTCCTAGCTAATGAGAACATTAGAAGCGATAGAGGACAGCCTTTCAAAGCTCATGAGTCTAAGTTGGTTTGGCTGGTTTGGCCCATCTTACCTGGCACCACATATAGCATATAGTGACCTGGGGCAGGGCACTAGGACCCTGCAAGGGACAGTAAGGACACAGAGGGAACCGAACACCACATCCGGTCAAGGGTGTGGGAGGGGACATTACAGATCGAGAGGAGAGCATGGGCAGATGTGCGTGGGCACAGCTCAGCAGATTGTATATCAATAAAGAAGATCCTTACCTGTCTCCTACATCTTTGTGTCAACCAAAGACACGACAACTGGCGAACGAAGGCAGGATCTGAAGAGCAGAGGTGGATCAGATTGCTCTTTTTCCGACGAAACTGCGACGGAACCAGGAGCCCACCCTGTTCTGCTGGATGACCGGAGAAACATCGTGGTGAGCAGCGTGACCGGTGAAAAGAAGAAACAAAGCCAGGAGCCCACCCTAGTCCGAGTACAGCAGCAAAGGAAGCAGCGACGCGGGAGCCCACCTCGACCGCGGAGAAGCGGTAAGAGCGCTGAGGCTGCAGGCTGTGAGGAGAAATTGAAATTAAGCGTCTGCCCGCGAGGCGAAGGAAAGCGTCTGCTCCCGAGAGTGTATGAAGAAGATTGAGAGAGGAAAACGCGCGTAGTTCAAATGAACTATCGCGAGAGCGGCAGACATCTTAAGACCAGGCAAATAGGCCCAATCAGGAGCCAGAAAGAAGCGCCGGCCATTTTAAGAGGTCAGGCAAACAGGGAGTGGATAGAACATCAACAAGATTCAATTTCTTATGGTGTCTTCTAACCTGTTCTCCATAACTCCTCAAAAATGTAAACCCAACTAACCATCTTGAAACCTTTTTCCAGGTACACGGCACACACCATTGGCTAAGGTGTCATCACAGGCGTCCACTCAAGTAAGCAGATAAGGTGTCTAATGTTAGGAGAGATGTTCTGTCCTGGCACAATTCTGCTTTTGGTGAAGTGGATGGCAAATGGTAAGATCCAGAGTCTATGATTTGCTATGGCTTTACAAAATACTCTGTAATCGGGGTTTAGCAATGAGAGTGGTCGGAATGCCCTTTTATTATGCAAGTCGCCACCGGTTTTAGGAAGTGAGACTATCAGTGCATTTTTGATGTAGGTGAGAGCAACCCGTAAAAAATAACTTACCTGTGCACAGCTCCTGGAGCTTTCAAGAGGGACTTGTCGTTCTATATCCACAACAGGGTACAGGGCAGGTTTTAGCGCTGGTGGCACCTGGTGTGACAATCACTTTGTATAAGTCTAAATGTTTGACAGTAGCCACCCTTGGGGCAGGGGTATGGGGATAACATAAAGTGCCCAGATCCAAATATTGGAGAATACATTTTTAAAACACCTCTTATCTATTCCTAGTAGTTCTCCAACTGTACTATGTCACTCTCAGGTGGGTTTAGAATATGTAAGTGATTGAATCCATATATCACCCTTGCTTTTATGGGGGAAAATTTGGATCTCAGAGGACCTGTTATTTTCAAGAAGCATTTTATTTAAGAGATTGTATGAACCTCGACAATGCAATGGCGGCTCCATGGTTACGCTATGTCAAAGAAACCTTTTATAAGATTGTTCTTGGAAATGTTTATGAAAACCCAGAATCTATTCAATCTAACATGAAGATGGTTATTAAGAATACATATCACACTGTTTTAAGTTTGTCTAGACAAGATAGCAATATAGCTGATTACGTAGCCCTAAAACAAGAAGAAGTTTACTTGTCTTTGACTACTAAGACTCATTGGCGTTTCTTAATGACGAGATCTTGTTTAAATACACTGCACTGTCTTGTGGCTTTTCCGAAACAAGGGGGATGGTGTGAGAGACTTCCCCCTTGTCCATGTAATAATGTAGTCCAACAGAGCACAATGCTCTTTATATTTTTCTGTTTACTCTATAAAGTTCCAAGAGCCCGTTTTATTAAACCTATTCTGAGGGATATCCGTCCTTGTACCTACAAAGAAGGCTTTGAGTATTTGAGGTCATTATCAACCGCCACTATCTGTCGCTCCGTGCTCAGTTTTATTAGAATTGCTTTTTCAATAAGGAAACAATAGGAATCATGAATAGTTTTATTGTTTTTATGTAACTTGGCACCAATTTTTGTGTATTGTTTGTATAAACCATTTGTATCTTAAAAATTCTCTGG
This sequence comes from Triturus cristatus, assembly GCF_964204655.1. NCBI lineage: Eukaryota > Metazoa > Chordata > Amphibia > Caudata > Salamandridae > Triturus > Triturus cristatus. Next base: position 191,804,423 of record NC_140588.1, read on the forward strand.
ATTTTAAAATGAATGTATGAATTTTTGTAAACTTTTATGATTTTTTCAAATCGAATAAAGTTATTTGACTTGACTTGACTTGAGACTATCAGTGCGTTTTTGATGTAGGTGAGAGCACCCCGTAAAAAATATACTTACCTGTACACAGCACCTGGAGCTTTCAAGAGGGACTTGTCGTTCTATACCCACAACAGGGTACAGGGCAGGCTTTAGCGCTGGTAGCACCCGGTGTGACAATCACTTTTGACGCCCCCTGTGCCCCATGACTGCCTCCTCAGATTCTCTCACTACCACAGCATAAAAGTCCCCCTCATCTCTCCTTACATAATATATTGCAAAACACAGCATACACCATGTGGTCAGCCCCCCCACCCCTCCACAGGTCTACACCCAGTGCAGCCGCACCGGTTGCACCCCTTTAAGCCGGCCCAAAAGGGTACTTGCACTACAAGTGGCGTGGGCTACACCCCTATATAAACAGGGGAGCTCTTGGAAGTCTCCTCGGAGGTCTATGATGAATTATGCTTTAGTGCACTACCTAACAAATGGATGTGTGTGTCCCAATGTGAGATGTACACATATGAAAACTGTTTAAAACACTTCATGTCCCCATGAGAGAAATGGTGCATGCAGGTGACACCCTTTTTATGTTTTTTGCTCACCAAATAACTTATCTATATTGAAGTAGAGAATACTGACACCACTGTGTAATACATAGCATAGTTTTTACTGTTTACTTCATTATTTTTTACACATTGCAGAGATAATGTTTTTGTATAATATTATACATCCCAATCCAAGATGACCCAACCTCTTTTAAATTATGTCATGTCCTGCTTTCCGCTATAAAATGAGTTCCATTGTGAAGTCCAGTTTCTCCACAATGGTTCCTGAATCATTTCTCTTGGAATCTACACTCAATCCAGTTTCTGATATTACATCTCTGCTCTTCACCTGGGATTAATGGCTATTTATTCGGACCTAGAAGACACTCCATGGTGGTGGCAATTTCCTCTGGGGTGATGATGAGCCATCTGGTTAGCATTGGTTCTTTGGATATTATCAGGAGGCATTTGGCATGGTCTATCAGGTCCGATAAATTGTTGTAAATGGTGGTGATTTTGTTGCTGAGGAATTGAGAGAAATTGTTGCAGAGGTCCTAGGAGAGGGCGATCAAATTGGAGGTGGCTGCTGGTGAGGTGAAATCCTTTACAACGAAGAACATTTCTATGCTATTGTTGGTGCTGGCATCAATGTGGCCGAAGACAGCAGGCCCTGGTGGTCCGCATCATTTGGTGGTAGCGTTTCAGGGTGGATTTGAACAGGGCCGGCTTTAGCGCTGGTGGCGCTCAGTGCGACAATGCTGTTAAGTGCCCCCAATGACCACCTACACCACGGATTCCCTCACTACCACCCTTAACAGTGTCCACGTGTCCATAACCACTCTCTCTCTGGTGCATTTATTTAGTTTTATCGCATCACTCATAAAAGTGAAGGGTGTCAGAGCACTTTACATCACACACACATTACGCAGAGACAATCAATCATATGAAAAAGTTCATAAATTTCCTCCCCAGCCAGACTAGGAAAACTATTGTGCAGGCTCTAATCACCTCCCATCTGGATTACGCCAATGGACTGTACCTTGGTCTCTCCTTGGGCCTCCAGCGTTGCCTCCAGACAGTCCAGAATGCTGCTGTTCGCCTGGTCTGTGGTCTCCTCCTTCGTGAACGCATCACTCCCCATCGACATAGGCTGCACTGGCTCCCGGTTCATAAAAGGGCGGAATTCAAGGCACTTACCCTAACTCATCGGGCTATCAAGGGAAAGGGTTCCGCATACTTATCCTCCTGCCTTCGTCCATACAGCAATACCAGACTTCTCCGCTCGAGCTCTAAACATGTCCTTTCCACCCCCAGAGTCAAAAAAGTTCGTTCTGGGGGAAAAACATTCCAAGTCTGTGCTTACTCCCACTGGAACAAGCTACCCTTGTCCATCCGGACCATCCAGGAGGAACTCCCCTTCCGGAGAGCTCTAAAAACCTTTCTCTTCTGTTGATACCAACTGAGTCAGACACAGCATCAGCTCTCACAGAAGCGCCGGGACACCCCGTTGGGGTATCTGTGCGCTATACAAGATTCCATTAATAATAATAATAATAATATGTGTTTAAATCAGTGTATAGGAGATTTTACAAATGACAGAGGACTGCAATGGGTAGGATTCACATGCCATCCATACTGGTAGGCAGTGTGCTTGGTCTGGAGAAACGCAAACTCTGAATTTAAACCATAACACGATGGTTGGGGGCAATGTTCCCTCTAATTATTTTCCTCTGTGTGCGGCAGTGGAGGGTCCCTGTGCGCTGCAACCTTGGCTATGTGCGCCTGGAACCAGACTGCGCTCGTGTGCAGCGCCAAATGTCACTCTAAACCAGGGGTACTCATAGTACGGCCCGCGGGCCACCAGCGGCCCGGCAAGCCTTTCTTGGCGGCCCGCGGACCTTGCAGACATCGTACCGGTGTTTTTTTTTTTTTTTAACAGTGTCAGCAAACACAGACTCTGCTCTGTGGGTCCCCGGGGATTCAAGCGACAGTCCGTGTGGAGCTGCTGGGGCGCTAAGAGGTGAAATACAACAAAGCCTCGTTATCATGCAAATGGTCTCTTAAAGACCTGTGAAGTACTCGGGTGGGGCTGTGTGTGTGCCCTGGAAGGGAAGCTGCCTCAGCTGCCACACAAGCGAAGGGGTGGGGGGAGAGATGACAAAGAATGACAAGAGAACAGCAGGGTAAGGGGACAGAGGGTGACAGAGGGCAGTAGGGAGAGACAGAAACAGACAGAGACAGATAGAGATAGAGACTAACAGAGACAGGGACAGACAGAGACAGATAGGCAGAGACAGGAACAGACAGATAGAGGCAGAGACAGACAGAGAGGCAAAGAGACAGACGTAGAGGGAGACGGAGAGGGAGACAGAGAGGGAGGGCGACAAAGAGAGAGGGAGACGGAGAGAGAGAGGGAGACAGGGAGAGAGAGGGAGACGGGGAGAGGGAGGGAGACGGGGAGGGAGGGAGACGGGGAGAGGGAGGGAGACGGAGAGGGAGGGAGACGAGGAGAGGGAGGGAGACGGAGAGGGAGGGAGACGAGGAGAGGGAGGGAGACGGAGAGGGAGGGAGACTGAGAGGGAGGGAGACAGAGGGAGGGAGACTGAGAGGGAGGGAGACTGAGAGGGAGGGAGACTGAGAGGGAGGGAGACGGGGAGAGGGAGGGAGACGGAGAGGGAGGGAGAGATGAGAAGAGGGGGGGAGGGAGGGAGATGGAGAGGGAAGGGAGAGAGGGAGAGAGAGAGGGAGGGAGAGAGAGAGGGAGGGAGACAGGGAGGGAGGGAGACAGAGGGGGGAGACAGAGAGGGGGAGACAGAGAGGGGGAGACAGAGAGGGGGGAGATGGAGAGGGAGGGAGAGGGAGAGAGGGAGTGAGAGAGGGGGAGAGAGAGGGAGGGAGACAGGGAGGGAGGGAGACAGAGGGGGGAGGGAGACTGAGGGGGGAGGGAGACAGAGGGGGAGGGAGACAGAGGGGGGAGACAGAGAGGGGGAGACAGAGGGAGACGGAGAGGGAGGGAGACAGAGAGGGAGGGAGAGAGACAGAGGGAGGGAGAGAGACAGAAAGGGAGGGAGAGAGACAGAGAGAGGGAGGGAGACGGAGGAGGGAGGGAGACAGAGGACAGAGAGAGACGGAGGGAGACAGAGGACGGAGGGAGATGGAGGACGGTGGGAGACGGAGAGGAAAGGAGTGGGAGAGGGGGAGGGAGACAGAGAGGGAGGGAAACAGAGAGAGAGGGAGACAGAGAGGGGGAGATGGAGAGAGACAGAGAGGGAGAGAGACGGATAGAAGGAGAGCGGGAGGGAGACGGAGGTGGGAGGGAGATGGAGGAGGGAGGGAGATGGAGGAGGAAGGGAGACGGAGGGAGAGGGAGGGAGACGGAGGACAGAGGGAGACGGAGGAGGGAGGGAGGGAGATAGAGAGAGGGAGAGAGAGAGATATGTGTATGCCGGGTCCGGTGGCTCAGTGGACGAAGGCGTCCGCTGCAGGGACCTGTGTTCCACCTCCTGGTCACAGTTTTTTTTTGTTGCTCTAGCCTCGCCCCCTCCCCCAATGACCCCGCCCTCAAGGTGCGGCCCTCGGCCACAAACCACACTGTAAATTTGGCCCCCAAGAGAAAGTTTGTGAGTACCCCTGCTCTAAACGTTTACTTTAAAAAGTGAAAAGATGGTACATTTTTACACATACAGCGCCAAGTTAAGGGTCTTAAGGTCGGTTTGCAAATTGGATAAACATTCCATGACATGAATTGGTTACACAGGCAAGTACACTTCAGGTTTAGAAAAGCACAAGACTCCAAGGGGCATATTATCAAGAACTGCGTTAAAATTATCGCCGCTTCAGCTGCAGAAAACTGCTGCTAAAGCGGCGATAATTTTAACGCCATTCTTCATAATATGCCCCCAACGGTGGTACCATCATAAGATTTTACTAAAGATTCTTAACTGGAGCACTGTTCATTGGGTGGGGAAATGTTGCCCCTTTTGTTACTTGCAGTTTATAAGTTGAAATCCTAACATAGAACAGTAAGCTATTAACTCTCAAATTGCTGCATTTCCATTCATTCCAATGGCAGAAAACCTGCGACAGACCACTCGAGCGGTAGAGTAATATAGCTTTTGATTGTAAGAACGTAAGGGTGTTTTTGAACAGAAAATAGAAAAATTCAGCCTTAAATTTAAAAATCAGCATCAAGAGGAATAACCTTCAATCATGTTTTACTTGCAAATAAGTTTAAACAAAACACAGAACAAGGCACAGTAGGACAGCCGATTCAAGGGAGTTCCTCAAATACTAAAATAGATGCCTAAATAACAGCCAACCTCTATACGTCTCAAACCACAAAGTGACTAGCTAGAATTCAAGCTCTGCATTTTGGACCCCATACCTCCTGCTATGCTGTAGGTACCACAAGGGAGAGGCGCTGCAGCTTGCACCACACACACTGCAGCCTCGCAGAGTAACTACATTTAATACAGTTAGTGAGAGTGCGTGTGCCAGAGTATGGGAGCGCATGCCTGAATGTGTGTGAATGGCACATTTCCAGTATAAAGCCGGCGCTGGCATAATGTTGACAATTCTTTGCAAGTTAAGGGAATCCATGGTATGATGGTGCCTACATTTGAATAAAACTGGCTCAAGCATAAGGGTGGCAGCTCCAGGCATCTATGGCACGATGATGCCTAACCCTGGGATGATGCCACCCCCCTCTTGCATAATTGCAAGGCAAAATCCAGCACTGTCAGCAGGAAATGGGAGTCTTTGCCTACGCTCAAACGAGTTTTTGAGTGTGTTCTTCATCTACGTTTACACTTTGCTAACATACAAAAAATAGTTAACTAAGAATATAGGCTCTGCGCTGTTCAATCTACTAATTCAAAAACACTTCTGCCATACTCTTTACAACATACAATGCGTTTCAGCTGGGAGCTAGGAACATTACATAAAGCTACTGATTTTATTGAATAATCCTTTTTATTCAGAAAACCTTTTTTTAGTAAAACACAAATAAAATAGGATTCTCCTAAAGTCAATTCATAAAATCCATGCATGTCTAGGCAGGCCTGCTTCCGGGCCCTCCTTTATCTCTTCTTAGTCTTACAAGGCCCAGTAAAACGCACTTTTTTCCAAATCTCTTTCTAAATATTATCACTCTCAAAAAGTGCTTTTTCCATGTAATGTTCCTTTATTGGGAAGAGGAGGTTTCTGAGGTGGGAGTATCAGGCAAGTGACACTTCTCGGGCTCCCTCTGTGCGAGTCTTCAGGGAGAATCCCTCTTCATTACTTCCTCCACCTGACCCCGGACTCTGCAACGCACTCCCTTACAGGCTTCCCCTGTGCAAGCCTTCAGGGAGAATCCCTCTTCATTACTACCTCCGCCTGACCCCGGACTCTGCAACGCACTCCCCTACAGGCTTGATTATCCACTACTCCTCTCCAGTGCTCCTTATCTCACAGCTGACCTTGGGCCCCAGCCCCATATCAGGCACCATAGGACTTCACTTTCATTTTTCCCGGTAAAAACATTAGTAAAATCGCCTACAAACTTAAAACATTGAATATAGCAGTAAATATAATTAGCACGCACTTTAAAGTATGTCCACAGTAGCCCTTATGACCCGACTGCTAATTAAATAAACAAAAACAGAAAGGCCATGACAGGGCCGGCTTCAGCACTGATGCGAAAGTATTTTTTGGTGCCACACCAATAACCTCTTTCTCCATAAATACCTTTACTACCACCTTCCAACAGTGCCCCTCATCCCTCCATGGCCCCCTGTATTGACCTCTTCCTCTGATTCCCTCACTGCCACACGCCACAAGTGCCCCTCATCTCCCCATAGCCCCTCCCCCTCATGACCTCCTCCTCAGACTCCCTCACTACCACCCTCCACCAGTGCCCCTCATCTCTCCCTAGCCCCTCCCCATGACCTCTTCCTCAGATTCCCTCACTGCCACCCTCCAACAGTGCCCCTCATCTTTACTTAGCCCCTCTCTCATATGCATTTCATTTGTTGTATAGCGCTACTCATATCAGTGTAGTGTGTGTCAGTACTTTACACCATGTACACATTATACAGAGACAATGAATCATACAAGTATGTAAATCAGTCTACAGGGAATGTCACATAAGCCAAGGAGGATTAGAAGGTGTAGGAATCATATGTCATCCATACTGGTGGGCAGTATATTTTAAGAGGGTTTGGTCTGGGGAAACACAACCTTAGGATTTAAATAGTATTCCATGGGGGTCAGCTTTACTGATAAAAATGTATAGCTGCCCAAAGTCATTTTAGCAACAATTGAATAATGAAAGACTGGGGAAGTTCTAACTATATCACAAAACAAAAAAAGCCAAGTTCTAACTATACCATTCATGTTTTTCTTCACCTCTTTGATGACAGTTCATTGGTCACTGTCCTATGTTAGGATTGTAACTTCTGAACTGCAAGTAACACAAGGATCTCTGTGACAAAGGCAGTAACCCACTGAGCTATCCACATAAAATACAGTTCATCTGACAGACAAATGATTGCTCTCCAGCAGGATCATTTATCACCAGCGTATCTGGGCATTTTGTACTGTCTTATTGTTGTCCTGCATCGGCCATGATAATGATAAAAACTGTTTAAATGAAGCACACACTGTGCAGATTTAAAAAAGAAAAACAATGCATAGGAAAAGAAAAGTCCACCCAGCAGAAGAGTAGGCAAAGGTTACTTTTGCCAAAGAAAGGATTTGTCGCCTTTCGCCATGTGTAGATGAAGGGGTGAAAAAATAAATAAAGCCAGGTTAACATGTAAATGGTCTTTGAAAAGACCTGTGAAGTACTCAGGTGAGGCTGTGATAATCTCAAAAACTGTCTGTGTGCGCCCGGGAAGCTGTCTCAGCCCGGGCGCACACACACACACACACACACACACACAGACAGCCCTTTGATCCCCATGCCGTTGTGCGCCTGCCTTCAAGTCCTCATTTCGACGGCCAAGGCTCCTGTTTGGCTAGAACCGGGCCTGGTGGGGAAGAGTGTGGGCTTTTGTTTAAGTATTTATGTTAATCACAGCTCGTGAAGGGGCTGTGATTAACATGAATACTTAAACAAAAGCCCACAATCTGCACCGCAAGTGCCGACAGCCGCAAGCCCCCAACCCCCAAAGCCCGCCTTACCTTCACTCCCGAATCCCGGCATACCGCATCCAGGAAGTGAGTGATTTTCGCACCGCTCGCTTTTTTAAAGCAGCGGCGCGATTCACTCGCGGGATGTCGTGGGTGTGCGCGTGCTGCACATTCGGCAGTGCGCGCTCAAGTTAGTAGAGGTGCGCGCACGCACCTTAACGGGAACAGTGGTTGGGGGTTCTATTTAATAATGAGAATTGATTCTTACCCAAATGAACCCTTTTTGCAACATTATGATAATGAAAGAATGGGGAAAAAATCATAATGCTCTAATCTATTCCTTTCAGTCTGCATGCAGTTCTTTGATGACAGTTTATTGCTCACTGTTCTATATGTGGATTTAACGTATAAACTGCTGGTAACAAAAGGAAGTTTCTGACAAACGCAGTAACGCTTTGACCAATTCACTTTGTGATCTGCATGGTATATCTTCTTTGCAGCAGGTATATTAACCCTCTGCACTACCTTACGATGAATCAAAACTTCCACGAGATTTCTCTCCAGGAAGAACATTCATCACCAGAGTTATCTTGATATTTTAATTGCTGCCTGAAAATTGCTGGAGGTCAGGAACAGGGAGTAGGTGCTTTTAAAACCATAATATACTTGCAAACAGATGCTCCCACCTGAAGTCAGCACTCGGTGCGGTGGCACCGGTTGTATCACCCTTGAGCTGGCCCTGGATTAGAATGTGCTCCTGTCTCTATTGTTGTAACCTTATGAATTATTCTGTGCTGAACTTTTACCTTCAGGTAGCTCTATCCTGTGGGAGCGAGATGCAAATCCTGAAGAGTATTCCCAGCACCACCCAACCCCTATAGCTATCTGACTCATATATAAAGAATCCATGGTGAAACTGTGTTCAGGGGAAAGGGCAAGTGGACAATTAAGTGAAGAAAATCAGCATGCTCCGCTGACACGATCCCTCTGGACATGGACACCTCTGCACTGGTCATTTTGGCTTTATCTGGTATATTTCTATGAAAGACAAGGGAGACAGGTAAGTGACAATTCATGATTGCATGAAGAACAGCAATTGTATTAATTATGCTGTATCAGGTGCTTACCAATATACTTCCCTCTTTCCTACTACTTAATTCCAACTGCATGTGAGTATGTACAATAAAACCTACAAAAATACAAGGAAAGACACATTACAACTGAAGGCCTAAGAAAGTGAGCTGATGTAAAAGCCCCCTAAGAATCCCAATCAACTACAGACAGTGTAAGGAGGACCAATATTGAGAGAATGCCTTGCTTCTGACTTCTTAATAAAAGTCGCACAAAGTCAAACATAAAAGTCCACAAAAAACATGCCACAACAGAGGCTTTGGGATGAAGTATCATAATTACAAGAAATAGACACACTAAATATCTTGCGCTTAATACAGTATCTTGTCTTTTCCAATCTCAGGAGATTCAGAGTTTCTCAGAAAAGGATCATTTCCAGCTCGCAGGGTTGCATGATGGGTACATACTTCATTGTAGCTTGTATTTATGCGTGCATCTTACCTAAGTGTAGAATTGTTACACTGCTGATAACTGCTCTTTTCTCCGCTTTCTCAGTTTTTTGCAGGTTCCTACTACCAGACATCGAGCAGTGAGTGACATAGAGAAACCTACCAGCTCTATGGCTCCTACAAGGTAAGTGACAAATAGCAAGAAAAAAGGCTCAACCCAGAGGGGTGTCTGCACAATCTTCAAGACGAAAATAATGCTGGGAAAACAAAACCAGGATTTCAGGTACGAATGTGGGTAAGTACAGTGAACATTCTGTGAATAGCAGGCAAATGGATGAGCTCTGGCCAAAACTGTGGGGTACGGCGTCTTCGATGTGGGCATGGCCGGCAGTTGCATGGCCGAATGGGCACCAGCATAACTAGGCCGCAACCTGAGTAATATGGTCTAAGTCATGGCTGCCAGGTGTATGGCAGTCGTGGCAATTATCCTGGTCATTCTCCATTTGGCTCCAGTTATTTGCAGTGTTGTTTCATCAGTCTGAGGTCCTCTGTGTACCAACTGGTCTGGGGTTTGGCTCTTGTTTTATTGTTGTGTTTGAGAGGGACCAGGGAGTCGGCGCAGGAGGTGAACCAATTGTTGAAATTCTTGATGACTTTGGGGAGGCTATTGCTCTGTTCGGATCAGGGGACATTGAGATTGTTGTTCCGGTACTTGTCAGTGATGCTGTTCTAGTTTTGCCTGGCTGGTCTGGTGATGGAATATATGAGTTTGACCGAGACAGGGATGCTGAGCTTGACGAGGTTGTGGTCTGTCAAAGAGACTGGTGTAAGCTTGTTGACTCTGATGTTGTCAAAGGTTGTGAAAAAAGGGTCCAGGAAGTATCTGGCGATGTGGGTAGATCCCTTTACGGTGTGAGGCCCAGGCTTCCAAGGTCTTCGATGAGTGGTTTTGAATTGGGGTTGGCGTGGTCTTTCAGATCGCAGTTCAGGACTCAAAGTAGGATATAATTGCTAGGATCAAGGGGAAGTGGTGTGACGAAGTCTGAGATGGTGTAGGTGAATTTGGTGTTTGATCCCTGTTGTCTCTATATGAGAGTGCTGTTTAGGGTGATGTTGGCTGTGAGATGGAGCTTGAATGACAGGTCTTCCATGTTGGATGATGACGTGTCCGTGGAGGTGGGGCTGCTGATGGCTTTCTTGACGATGATGGTGATGCAGCCTCCAGACTTGTGAAGTCAGTCTTGCCTTCCGATCTTTTGGCCCTGGGGAATAACTGTGGTGGTGTCAGGTGTTGATGCAGGTGCAACGTTTCAAACACTCACCCCCAGGCACAGATCTGTGTTGAATCCATCACCTGGCTTAGCAGTTCAGGCTGGACTGTTCCCATGAGGAACAGGGTCATGACTGATTTGCACATGGCACGGTCTGAACTGGGGTGGTGAAGTGAGGTAAAGAACAATGATCGGTTCAACGCAGATCTGTGACTGGGGGTGAGTGTCTGAAACGTTTCAGTGCCCCATCCATCACCTCCTTCTGTTTGCTATGTTTAGACAGGGAGCAGGTGTTGAGGAGTATGCATGCGAGTGTGGAGCATTGTGCAGGTGGTTGCAGTACTGTATGAGTGTGAGAGAGTGGGGTATTGGGTGCTGTCAGTGAGGTACAGTGAGTGGGGTGTGGGTAAGTGCCTGAAAACCTGCAGGTAGCACAGGAGACCACTCTCTTGGTGTGGTGTTGTGTGGTGAGGTAGCAGCGTATGGAGCAGAAGCTGAGGCTTAGGGCATGGAGGGTTTCAGTGGGTTCGTTTCAGGAGGGGGGCAGGGTTCCTGGCATTGGGCGTGGTCTAGTTCAGACAGGTGCAGATGGGCTTGCATTTGGCGAGTGAATGGAGTGCCCCCTACACACAATCCGCTGTCCATGAGCACTGCAGCCACCATTAAGTAGGTCCTGGAATGGGGGAGGAGGAGGGTTCACTTCCAGTGCAGATGGGTGATGGTAAATTCATTGATGTCATTTCCTGTGCAGATCGATGATGGGAAAGTCTGTAATGTCACTTCCTGTGAACTGGATGATGGGCAATCCAGTGATGCCATTTCCTGCGCAGATGGATGATGGAAATGAGTCCTCTTGCTTGGCTGCTTCTTTTAAGGACAGTTCAAGTGAGAAACCAGTGATGTAACCTCCTGTGTAGGTGGATAATGGGAAATCCAGTGGGTGTCACTTCCTGTACAGATGGATTGTTGAGGTGTGCTGGTCCAGTTTTATCTAGTGCCTTGAAAGTGTGAGTGAGCTGCGTGCGAGTAGGAAAGCAGAGCGAGATGGAACAGAGCTGAGCTCGGACTGCTCGGCTGCTCACGCCGGACACGTAACGCTCGGCTAGCTGCCCTGCGCAATCGCTCATGATGCCAGAACGCTGTGCTTTTGGCTTTCTCGGTGTTTTCGGCTTCGCAACGCTTCTATCAAACCCGCTACTCTTGGAAAAGAGACTCATGCTGGGGACCTCATCTTGGCCGTCGTGCAGCCGGTTTTTCCTTACCCGGTGTAAGAGGCAGGCTAGGAAAGCACTTGTCGTGCTATTTACAGCTGGAGATTTGTCCGGGAGCTCTTCTGCCTTTACGACCTCTGCTGTTGCTGCCGGAGCTGACACCCAAGACCCCCTGACCGCTCTTCAAAGAGACTCCTGCGAGGCAGATCCACTTAAACCCAGCAGGGTTACCATGAATACACGTGGGGGTCGGAGAAGCTCCAAACAAAAGACTTCTGCTTTTACACCGGACCCTAAAGATGTACAAGCTTCAAAAGATGCCACCGTCACTGCTACCGAGGGAGCTACAAAACTAAAAAACGAGGTCAGTGGGGATAAGAAACTGCAGGGAAAACAGGGGGGCAAAATAGGGGGGGGGCGTTGTCTCTCGAGACAAAAATGCTGAGACCCCCTTCCCCCCCCTGCTAAAATTTTTTGGGGACTTAAAAAAAACATTTTAAACCCCAACACGAAACCTCTATCCTCCCTTGCCACCCTGCCGGCAGATAACGCAGAGCCTGGGACACCCCAAACAGGGAATGAAGCCGACCCCGCTGCCCTAATTACTTTGCTTAAAAACGACTTGACAGCAACTAGGGAGCCCCCAGGGATTCAGGATGGGCTCTTTCCTGTTCAAGCGCCGTCACTACCTCTCATAGACAATAGAATCTCTTTGTCGCAGCCCTTTCAAAAGTCAGAGGAACCTGGAAACACACTCAACAAAGACAACCCGGAGGTTTCCCGGCCTATTTCTGACCCTGACCTCGGAGCAGGGGTCTTCAAGGTAATCCAAAACTTGTCGGTACCCCCTGGCTCCCAGACACCTTGGACTCCTGAAGCAGGGGTGGAAGATTTCTACTCTGTATCAGATAGTACTCCAAACTCCTCTAATGAAGACGTCTCTGGAGAAGCCAGCGAAGAGGACAGTGAGACCCCACTCCAAACCACAGGCACAGTGCAGCGCCAGAAAAAACCCGCCAGCAAAAACAGGCGTCGTAGTCATCTAAAATGGGACTACTCTGACTCTCAAGTATCATATCCCCTAGATGAAGATGACCTAAATCCTAATCAGTGGGGCAGCTCCAAGAGCCTACATGATGAAACGGCCGAACCCTCTTTAGCTTCTATCCTTGCTTCCATTAAGGAGTTCCATGAAGAAGTTCGGGCGGACAATCGAATCGCCAAGAATGCTGCCAAAAAACTGCAGGGAGGGCTGAGGCGTTTGAGCCAAACCTGTGTAGACATTAGTGAGCGGGTTTCCATGGCAGAAACACAAATTGATCATCTGGAAACTGATGTGGTAATCACCAAAGAACTGGGAGCTTCTAATACCGCCTGCTTGATAGACCTGATGCCAAAGGTGGAGGACCAGGAAAATCGTCAGCGTCGGAACAATCTCCGCCTTTTTGGAATTCCGGAGGGGAAGGAGGGTGATGACCCCCGGCGCTTTATAGTCCAACTATTAAAAGACTCCTTTCCAGATCATACAGGCTGGGATTGGGACTACGAAGTACAAAGGGCACACCGATTCCCCTTCTACCAAAAGCGACAACATAGCGGTGCCAACACGCCAGGGGGACAGCCCAGAGTGTTCCTCGTTTACTTTGGGAACTTTCGTCTTAGGCAGATGATTTATGACCAGGCCCGCTTTAATTCCAAGAAGGGAGCAAATGGTGTAACATTTTTTGCCAAACCAGACTTTTGCCACCAGACTGTTGAACGAAGATGGCGTATGAGGCAATTAATCCCCCCTTTTCAACAGCTGGGGGCAGAAGTGTTTCTTATGGTCCCCTCGAGGCTCAAAGTAACATCAAATGGATACACTAAGGTTTTTCTCTCGGAGATCAAGGCAGGGGAGTATCTGGAGGAACTGAAAGGCAAAACAAATGACACTTGCTCAATAGGGGTCAAGAACGAAGTTAGATTTAAAAAATAACTTCTTTATCTTTATCCTCTGTTTTTCCTTTTTTCGTTTCTGGTATTATTCTTTTTCCCTTTTTTTTTTCCCACTACCCTAATCCGCTATTTCACCATATTCTTCACTATATGGGATCTTTTTTCTATCTTTTATCACTTCACTTCATTATGTCACTATAGAAGATAGCTAAGATAACAGGGCTTGTGGCTGATCTTATTAGACTAGAGTCATAGATCATAACAGTCCGGCGTGACCAGCAGCCAGAGCTCAAGCGGACTTCCATCATTCAGGCATCGCCTGATCGCTCAAAGAAGGGGGGGGGGTGGGGGGTGGGATGGGAAAGGCACAGCAAGGGAGAAGTTTCACATAGATAAATTCATCATGGGTTTTTGTAATTTCTTTTGTATTTATATACGCACACCTAAGATGTACTTGCCATGGCATAAGTTAGGACATCAGGAACATCAGGAAACTAAAGGGTTATTATCACTTGCTGGCATTTTTTTCTTTGTTTTTTTCTTGTTTTTCTTTTTGAAGAAATGGACATGCTAAATCCTCTGAGAATTGTCTCGGTTAATATTTGTGGGTTAAACGATCGATCCAAAAGACAGAACGTTGTGCTGGGACTTCGCTCTCTGGGGGGGGGCATTAACTGCATCCAGGAAACCCACATCGAGGGCTCCCAGAGACACTTACTAGACTCAATGGGCTTTCAAGTTCTAGGGGCCACTACGCAGGGTTAAAAAAATAAGGGAGTGGGTATCTTGGCTGAAAAAAAACTCTCTATGCTCTCACCTAGGGCCAAGGCTGACCCCTTAGGCAGATGGGTGATCACTGAGTGCCATGTCGCAAATAACCCACCCTTTACCCTGTGCTCAATTTACGGGAGCAACTTAGATGACCCAGGAGTTATAAATTTGGTCTCCGGGGAGCTGGCACACTGGCCCACCCCTATTGTTCTTTGTGGCGACCTGAACCTACATCTACCCTCCAATTGGGACAGTGTTAGCCACTGGAAATATAGGGGCAGGAAACCTCAGGTATATCAGGCACTGATCGACCTAGCCCAGGTACATGGTCTTAGAGATTGCTGGGCAAGCTTAAACCCCTCCTTGCCAGGATACACTTATTATTCCGCCCCGCACCACACTCTTGTTAGACTAGATTATTTTTTTCTCTCATCCTCGATTATTAATAACTGTACCATTGAATTGGCCCCACGCTTTATGTCCCTTATCATCAATATCTCAGGTCTAGGGAAAGCCAAAGCGGTTTCTACTTGGACCTTTGAAAAAGCTCTACTTCAGGATCAGCTGTACAAAACACATATGCAAAGGTGGATAGAGGAATTCCTAGAATTTAATGTTGGCTCAGCCCCTCTTATGATAGTTTGGGAAGCACTAAAAGCTGGGGTCAGGGGGGAAACCCTGGGTTTCTCAATACGCAAAAACAAAAAAGAGAAAGCGGTGCTAAACAATCTACAAGGAAAGCTTAGTGTGGCTGAAACTCAGCTAACCAACCACATTCAGACCGGACAAAACATCGAACTAGCTCAGAAGGAGGTAGTGCTGGCCAGAGCCGAAATTGGGGCAATTTTTGCAGAAAAGGTTGCCTCAAAATGGGCAAGCACTCGGGAGAGAAATTATGAGTGTAGTGAAAACATTTGGCACTATTTGGCTGTCAGGACTAGGCAACAGGTTTCCTATAACGAGATTCGTACGATCAAACTAACATCAGGGGTTGAGACTAACAACTCAGACCATATTCGAAATGGCTTTCAGGATTTCTACTCCAAGCTTTATACTGAAGAGATCCGTGGCCCTGGGGACTTAATCGCCCTTGAGACCACCAATTATCTTAGTGAGGTTAACCTCAAATCTCTTCCTTTAGAAGACATGAATAGATTAGATACAACTCCCACATGGGATGAGATTTTGGAGGCCCTTAACAGCTTGCCCGACGGGAAAGCCACTGGGCCAGATGGCATCCCAGTCAAATTTTACAAGTTCTTTGCTCCTCAGATCAAGTCTATCCTCACAGAAGTAATAATCTCTACATTTAATGGAACCTCACCACCTGCATCATGGTCCATGGCCAGAATAGCCATCTTCCTGGCTCCTGGATAAACCTCCTATAGAAATGAGCTCATATCGACCAATAACACTCATCAACTGTGACTCAAACATTTTCTCCAAAATAATAGCTATTAGAATCTCCTCTGTGGTTGAATCGCTGGTCTCAGAGTGGCAGCACGGGTTTATCCCGACAAAAGGGACAACAGAACACGTCAGAAGGGCTATTACCATATTCGACGCCGCACAGGCCTCCGGAGACCCGATGTCCCTCACACTTTTGGATGCTGAGAAGGCCTTTGACCGGGTCTCCTGGCAATATCTGTGGGCAGTAATAAAGAGAATGGGATTTGGACCTAGGCTCACGCAGGCAGTACAAGCTCTCTATGTTAAACCAACAGCCTGTGTCTCGGTCAACGGACAATTAACCGGACAATTTAAGATCTCCCGAGGCACCAGGCAAGGCTGCCCATGCTCCCCATTACTATTTGCCCTCTACCTTGACCCCTTTATCAAACAAATAGAGAGGAACAGCAAGATCCTTCCAGCCAACCTCCAAGGAAGCCGCATCAAGATCATGGCTTATGCCGACGACCTGGCCATCATTTCACCTGACCCTTCTAACTCCATAGTAGCTCTTGAAAGTGAGGCGACAAAATTTGGGAGGCTTTCTGGCTATGCTCTGAATCAAAACAAAACCCAAATAATAATAAACAGCCAAGTTCTATGGACAGACTTTCGAGTTGTCTCTAAGGCCAAATACCTGGGAGTTTCTATTTCATCAAACATAGACGAAATTGTCTCTGACAACTTAGCCCCTTTGGCATTACATACAAAAAAGGCCCTGAAACAAATTAATAATTTGCATTTAACCCTTGTAGGCAGATGCAATGTCATAAAAATGACAGATTTTCCCAAACTCTTATATTTTTTCCGTACAATACCTCTGGAGTTTAGCAAATCTAACTTGTTAAAATTCCAACAAATTTTCACACAGTTTATCTGGGCCTACTCCCAACCCAGGAGGGCACTAAGGCAGCTCTGTCTACCAAAGGAGCGTGGGGGTTGGTCCTTTCCTAATATCACACTCTATTACTGGGCCTCGGTTCTACAATACAGCACAGAACTGCTAAAAGAGACTCCACCTTCTCAGATTACGGGCCTCCCCACGCCCTTTCAGCTATTGTTGGGAGAACAGACTTGGGGTTGTCTACTTTGGGAGACCACTTACGGATACTACAAAAGGGTGAGGTTTAAGACACTACTAAATTCTTTTAAAACCTTTCGTAGTATCCGTAAAATGTTTGGGCTCGGTAGATTTAACTTTTATACTCCTACATTAAACAACCCTAACCTACCTGCCATATTTGGCAGGGATTACTTCTCAGAGTGGCATAAGGCGGGTATACTGAAATTAGGAGACCTTGTTACCTATGAAGGGATGGTCCCTTTTTCGGAGCTATTGATCAGGTTCAAACTTAAAGATGACGATGCTTTTAAATACTACTGTGTATCTGATTTTCTATCTAGGAAGGCAGGCGGGTCTTCTGGCTTCAGGGAAATTGACATTCTGAACATCATGCGCAAGCCAGTCCCGCCACGAATTGGCCTACTATATAACACAATAAATAAACAGTCCCCAGACGACCTACAGAATATAGCCGATAAATGGTCCAGCAAAATTGACACTTCTAACAGTACTTTTTTTAACTCACTATCTCTCTCACAGAATATTCTAATATCAGCTAAATTGCAGTCGCAACATTTTAAAACCATTTTTTTTCTATATCTCACCCCTAGCAAGATTGCTAAGTGGGGCTCCGGTCAAGGTACCCTTTGTCCAAGATGTGCGGAATATGGGGCCAATTCTATTCATATCTTTGCCAGATGTTTAAAACTTCACATTACTTTAAACAGAATACAGGAATTCTTAAGGGAAGTTACTGCTCAGCCCTTAACTCTTAATCCTACTATTATCTTGCTAGGAACACAGACCGAGTCCTCCCTCCTGAAAAGGGATGGCTTAATCTTTATTGCTATGGCTGTTTGGAGGCTCTGTGTGGCTTCCTCCTGGCTAGATCCGGAGCCCCCATCGTTCTCACAATGGCTAGCCCGCTTCATTGCCATATACTACTTAGAAATCGCCATATATGCAAAAAAAGGAAGAAGGGGACGTAAGAAGGGAATAGAGCTTTGGGAAAAAATGAGTCTTTGGCTTGTACAGTCATGATAATGTCTGTGTTTTTTCTTTTTTTCTTTTCTCGTCTACTGTTTTTTGTGTTTTTCTTTTCCCGCAATTATACGCAAGTTTTCTGCTTCTTTTGTGGGGTGGGGGAGGGGTGCCATCTGGTAAATGCTTATGTAATTTTTTCTTCTTTTTACTGTACTGGCATCAAAATAAAAAAATAAATAAAAAAAGAAAGTGTGAGTGAGGGGTCTAAATTGTGCTCAATTGTGTATGGAAAGCCAGTGATGCTCCTTCAGGTGTGAGGTGATGTGAGTGCAGCATGGGAGGTTGAAAGTGATTCTGGCTGCAGAGTTCGGAATATTCTGCAGTCTTCTGGTGGGTTTTTTGTTGATTACCCCATAGAGGGTGATCCAGTAGTCCAGCTTGCTTGTGACCGGGTGTGCATGATGGTTTTCTGGATACTGATTGGGAGCCATTTGAAAATCTTCCTCAGCATACTTAGGGTATGGAAGCATGAAGCGGTTGACTTAGGTGGTCATGTTGAGTTTGCTGTTGATGATCCTGAGGTTCTTGGCAAAGGGTGGTGGGGATGGGTGCGGGTCCTGGCTCTGTTGGCCACCAGGTGGTGTCCCAGAGTAAGTGCATACATCCTACGTATACGGAAACCCAGATCCAGTGGTTGAACCTTCTCCTAAAACACTTTTAAAGGGTAGATCGACCTGCCACTGCACATTAGAGCATCCTGCTCACTTCTTGAATTCCACATGAAGCTGAAGACCTGCCTTTTCAAGCAGTCTCACTAGGCCCTGGGTTTGGCTAGACTCTCACCTGCTCAGTGCCAGGATACCCTCCAGGATAATAGCGCACTCTACGAATCTGCATGGTATAATATAACATAACAAGCGTCACCTGAAGACCTGCTCTTGACACAGCCATCTTGGATTGCTTTTTCTAAGCTTGCAAGTCAGTGACTAACTTAATCAAGAAAAACATGTATTTATCCCTATCTGGGCAGTGGAGCAATTACGGCTAATCTTAACAGATAAAACAATCAACAAGATCCCAATCTCCAAATTGAAGAGAAAGGAGCTGTGGGATGAAGCAATGCACATGGGCTTCCCCACTGGCTGCTCCCTTTATGATTATTGTGTATGTCCGCCAGTTTGAGTGGATTTTCTATGTAGCGCCCTATCCAAACCATTATACTCATCCAGGCCCATGATCAAATCAAATCAGTTCATCTGCATTGCAGTGGTGAATTAGGGTAGGTCAACATTGTTCATTAAAAGCCTATCCTCCTCCGATTCTGAGTTTGGGGGTTTCGGCTCAGAACCTGTGGATCTATCAGGTGAGCATCTATTGAAATGTTCACCCATTGTGTCGACCTATAACTGCTTCTCTATTTGTGCTTGTGTCAGAGTCAGTCGTTCGTGTCTGCCAGGTCTTAATTTTACTCTCTTCTCCTATTATTGGGACGCTGTTCCCAATTTTTGGGCTGGTCCCCCAGGACTGTGGACAGGTCCTCAGCCAGGTCCCAAGCCTTTTTAGTGTTGTCAAAGAATTATGCTTTGTCTTTGGACAATAATACTTTAAGGCGGGCTGTGATCAAGAGCACAAAGCGCATTCCTATGTCTTCTATTTTCCACTTTTCTACTTGACCACCTCAAAGGTAGATCATTATGGTTTCAGTGCTGGGATTTATCCAGAAAAAATAATTTTCTCTGAGAATGTGGCCCTCCTTCCTCAACCTCTGCAAAACAGCGGCTAGGATTTACTTAGAATTAACACAAGTAAAAGTTACTGTGCTGCATTGTGTGAAAGGGAGAGAGCAGAACTGGGCCATTATTACCAAAATGTGGCACTGTTGTGCTCTTCCCCTGAGCTGGCACACGTTAGACAGCCATGCTCCAATGTAGACACCCTTGTGCCATAATGCAAGGGCGCCTTTGCTGTCTGAAGCCCAGGTTTTATACTGCAAGGAATCTTATACTTTAAGGGTTTTCCCACTTACAATGCAGCACACGGGACAAATGTGGAGAAATTAAAACATTTCTCCTTGTTGTGCCTGCCTCAATGAGGCATAGAATTTTTGGCACAAATACCTGTGCACAATCCTTTGTAGACAGGCATTTGTGTCAAAACCCATGGGCGGATGCATGGGACTGTTCATGCACCACCCATGGAACACCCTTGACACAAAGTAACACAAGGCAGCGCATTGCATAACTTTGTGTAACTTTGGGTTACCATCAAAAACAAAACCTGATATGCTTTGAACAGTAAATCCATCTTGAACACTTTGTGTTGGGTTTGCATTAGAAAATGAATACAATCCCTAAGCAAAGCATTTGTAATTGTAGGCCCATATCTCTATCTTAGTAGCTTAAGAGGCGCACCGGCACCAGTCTCTGAGGTGTAATCAGTGGAGGGTAAAGTACTTGCACTCTGTGAATTCTATTCAGAGCATATAAGTTACAGAGCCCCTGCAACTCGCTGATCCAGCCATTTTTCCAGCTTTGCAACCATATATGGTGCCTTTATGTTTTCATGCAATCCTACAATATATATTGTTGTGTCGATAGAAAAGATCTCTGCCCTATTCTTAAGAAAGTGAGCAATTTCCATGAGAGCCTTCACTTGTTTCTGCGGCATAGCAATAGCCAGCTGAAGTTTACTGAGTATCACTTCGTTATGCTTAGCTAGTTTCCCTTGGTCACTGCACAGCAAGCTTGGGTAAATTGCTACTGAGTTAATTTTATTTTCTAATATGTGCCCTGATGAGCTCTAACATCCTCTCAAATGTATATTAAAGTTTGCTTTCTTCATGACCTTCACCTTTGTAGGTTTACCCTTTAGTATATTAGCTGGTTTGTTTATTAGTTTCAAGTGAGGATCCTGAATTGGCTCTTGGTGTTTTTTGTAGTTCTGAATAATTGTTCATATATTTGCAGAAATGTTCTTGGTATCCAGTGATAGGCTATATTTTCATAAACTGAACAGCTCAAAGGGACTGTCTTGATCAGGTTGTATCCGCTTCACCATCACAGCAGATGTCAAGGTATGGAGTAGCACCTTTAGATGTGCACATGCCTAACCACAATTTCAGACAACAAGGCGATCTTCCTGGGCTAATCATATTACAAGGCCCTCCAGAGACTTAAGATCAAACACTTTCTAAAGGATTTCTCTTCGTCAGAGGATATTTCACTGGTGGAAGAGACCAGGACAGGCAAGATTTGGTGGCTGAACCACATGGAAATGTGGAACGTCCTTGCTATGTTTGGCTCAGCCTTGGACATCATAATAGAATCTGATGTTAGCCAGTGGGGCTGGGGCACTCGATGTGAGGAGATCTCCAGAGGGGTACGGAGGCCCCAGGAGAGCCTGAACCTCCACATCAATTGCCTGGAAACTTGATTAGATCTTTTGCCATACTAAGCCTGGTAAAGAAAAATATTCAATGTAGCATCCTCTTGAAGATGGACAGTATTTCATCAGTCCAGTGTGTCAACAAGTTGCAGCCTATTCATTGGAGCATACTTCAAGGTCGATAGGGGAGCTTCATTCTATTATTATGGGAAACCTTTTGGTTCTCATTTCAGGCAAGGATGGCAGCTGCCAGGCACCTCGCAGGAAGTTTCCTTCTCCATTGAGCAATCTTAGACTGCAGGTACTCACAAGAGAAACACATCAGCATGGGCAGGTTGGTGCAACTTGTGTGTAGAGCAAGACATGGATCCTGTGAGGCTGTCACTGTGTTCATATTTAATTTTTTATCACAGCTGGCAGGAGCTTAATTCTTTTCGGTCTGCTGTCACAGCCAGGCATCTCCCTGTGATAGGTAACCCAGTGGTTGCTTGACCCCTAATTTTCAAACTCATGAGAGCCATTAAGTTGTTAGATAGTCTAAAATGTGGGCGTCTGTAAACAGCCCTTAATGTCTTTGGCAATTGGTCGTACAACAGTCATTTGTTCAGGAAACAGCTGTTTGCTAAGTTCTCAATGTCATTATGCCTCATCTTTTGCTAGAGGTTCTCGGATGTGTGGGTGGTGGACTTATCGGAGCAATCTTTTACCCCAGGAGGGTTATGTTTACCATTGCTGCATGCACCAAGTCCAAAACGTGGACAGTTCTGTATCCATCATTCCCTGGCAACAAAGTGGTATATTTTGAAAATTCCACAACTATGGGAGAGTGTTTTGGGAGAACTCAGGCCATGGGGAGTCAATCAGTTATTGATTTTGATCAAAAAACCCCATAAGGCGGTCATGTCAACCACTCTAGCTAAAAGGGTTAGGTGGTGATGCAGGAAGTAGGAATTGAGACTTCCTCATTTGGTGCTCAGTCTGCCAGGGTTGCTATGCCTTCCATAGCCTTCCTGTTGGGGCTAGATTGGAATATATCTTCAAGACAGCAGATTGCTCCTCCAACTCCACTTTCTAGAAGTGTTGGAAATGGCTACATTGATGGTAACTAAGCGCTGAATAAGCTTAATCTGAGCCACAGGTCCTGACATACAACTAAATATTTCCTAGCTATTGTGACCAAATGTTTCAATTCTATGAAGGAAACTGAGGCGAAGATGTTCCAGGCCAGAACTTGGGCATGTCCATCCCTCTCTGCTTTTCATATCGCATAGATTGTAAAATTTTATTTTATTCTTCTATCCTGGAGTAGGGTAAATATATTTTGATGTGCTTTTCTTGAATTTAGCTACTGATGGAATTTGTTTTCATAAATTTCATTATTTGTTAAACGATATGTTATTGTAGATCACGGAATTGAGGTGATACATGTTGCACGCGTAAGGAAGGAAGGTGCTTAACCCTTCTCTCAGTTGTGCAGAAAGAGAACTATGCGCTAGAGGAGTACCTTTAGATACGAGGAGATGGACATTTATTGGTTGCTATAATCACATATTCTAGTGTTGTTCATTTTGGAATGCTGGATTATGTAGTTCTCTGTGTTGGTTCCTGAAAGATCAATAAAGGAAGTGTGAATGCATAATCTTCCCCTCTGTGTCTCAATAGATTTAGTTAGGATTGTTTTTTGCATTCGTAAGAAAGGATTACTTGAAGGCAGTGGCGGCTCCTTGAGGGAGTGCTACGGGGCGATGGGGTAGGGGCAGGGTGGGGGGTAGTAAACTCCGGCATACGGCCGAACGGAGTTAAGTAAATAAATAAAACAGTTTACATTGCGCGATAGGCATCGCTGAGTTGGCGTTGCAGTGCGCACAATGTAAATTGTTTTATTTATTCATTTATTTACTTAACGCCGTTCGGCCATATGCCGGAGTTTACTACCCCCCACCCTGCCCCTCACCTGCCCCGCCTCACCACCCCGCAGCACTCCCTCGAGGAGCCACCACTGCTTGAAGGTTTGCTGACTATCAAAGGTTCAGAAAGCAGACCTATGCAGTGTGCCTAGGCTTGTGCAGTCTAGAGGATTGTGATTGGTTCAATGTGGCAATCAATGACAAGTGATGGAAATGGCGGGGTGGAATTTAATGCCGCAGATGATGAGTGCTTGTTGAAAGTCTTGCTAGTGATACTATCTATAGCTTAATAAAATGTTGCCAGCACAAATACTGTGCAACAAATATATTCATACAGGTAATAGTCACATATACAGTGAGGCTAATTCACAAAGGCATTTTTACATATGTGAAGCTGTAGTCAAATAGTACTGCATCGTGTAATAATAAGCGCAATACTCTTTAGGTGCAAGTAGCAATTACTGCTATACATTGTTTATACCTTTGACCTTATTCAAAAATAGTCCGATTCACAAATATTTACTCTTGTAGTACTCCTGAATTCTAGGAATCAGCCGGCAGTCAGCCAGCAGTACTACAAATGTGTAAGTCAGTTACAATACACTAAGCATGCACCCACAACTACTGTACTAGAACTATAGCCCAAAAAGTCCTAAATCTACTCCAAAAAAACAGTGGCGATGGGGGAAGGTTAACTCACAAAAATAAACCCCAAATAAGGCCTAAAACAAAAGCTATCCTGTCAAGTAAAAGGGGCTATATCAAAATAGAAGTCATGTGGGCTAATAATAGTCTAAGGGATATCCTCTATTAATGACAGAAGCCATCACCCGCCGACTTGGTGGCATGCTTCATCACAGGGCTCCGCCTCATGCCCGGAGGTGTGGGCTACAACCTGCAAAAGCAGGGGAGCTCTTAGGATGGTGTGTGAAAAAGCACTATGGTGCTGGCTTCGTGTGGGTATGGTGCAAATCTGAAAAGAGGGGTAAATTGACCCCCAATGAGTGGGTACAGAGATAAGAATTACTGTTATCACTTTGCACAAATATTTATTAAAAAAAGGAAAATATAATGAAGGAAAAAGTTACAAAAATAGTTGTGTATCTTAAAACATTAAAGACTCCTTTACAAATCACATTTTACACATGCACACACACACACACGCACACAAAAAGCACATGTAGGTGATATCTGGCTCAACAACATCTTTCAGCACAATGGGAAGAGGTGAGAGCCTGGGCAGCCGATTTCATTCATGTGTTTTCAGTAGTAAGTTTGTCGAGTGTGATTTCATCAGGCGATGCCTGTGTCCCCATTCTTTTCCATTGATAAATCTATATAGCATTGTCCTACGCTATCTAAAACATGAAAGTTACTAGTAGTACTTTTATGATTGTATTTTGAGTTGTATGTGTCCCCACTCCCTCTAGCAAGGGGAGAGGACGGGCAAAGCTGCCTACGTATGAACTAGGGAACCAGGTTCGAGTCTTGGCATTGGCTCAACATCTGTGATTCAAAGCACATTACTTAGGGGCTCATTATGATGTCGGTGGGATGACACCGACGGAACATCGGTGTCGGTTCCACCGGCCTCTGAAGAAGTGGTCAGACCGCCACATTACAATGCGGTCAGTCCGACTGCATGTGTGAAGAACCGACCGCTGCAGTTCAGACGGGCACAAGGAGCCCGCGTTCCCTGTGGTTAGAATGTACTCCCTACAATGAAGGCAGTGATGTAGAGATTACAATGGCCCTTTCCGATGACCTTTCAATGGCAGTTCGACTGCCATTGAAAGGCTGCTTGAAACAGAATTTGGTGGCCCCTAGCTGGGCCCCCGTCCCTCCGCAGCCTCCACCAGGGGGCTGTGGTGCCCCCACAAACACTCATGCGCCATGTGGCTGACACCGTGAGGTGCCTGCCACAGGGTGCAGGGGTATGTAAAAACATGCCTTTTCAAGGCCGCAGAACATCAATGCCAAAAGACATGTTTCTGAGTACCTCCAAGGCGGTCGAATCCTAATTAGGCAGTTGGGACTATCGACTACCTGTCAGACAGTCCCTTTACTGCAACAATGCAGGCATCGTAATTAGGGGCTTAATCTCCACATGCCTAAAAAACATAAATGTTACCTTGTGTAATGTAGCTGGTGCTCATGTAAAGCGTTCCAATACCTTTGGGTCGTGTCGTGTTTGTGCTTTTTAAAACTGCCTAAAAAACCAAAGGGGGATGTGTAAAATAATATAGGGGGTAAATCTCTGCCCAGAGTTAATGAATCTATGTGCAAATGTATGCCCATACATAGGCAGAAATCTATAGCAGCGGAGATCTTTACACATAGATTTACCTTTGCGAATTGTGCCTGGAAGCGAGTTAGGAGTAAACCAGGAGTACTCCTGAAATTCAGGAGTAAGCCCACAGAAGTACAAGAGTAAGTCACACGTACTCATAGCAAAATATGTGTGAACTGGGCATAGTGACATTTACCTATATGATTGGTAATGGAGTTATACCCTTTTGAGAGCTTCGCATTTGAAGATGGATACAGGAAAGTGACAGATAAGACATTTGTGTAACTAAAAGGCTACCCTCATTAACCCAAAGTTCCCTCGGGTTGAATTCAAATATGCAAGTCAGAATGAGCTCCACCCTGATAGACACTTCTGTTTACCATGAGGGCAATACAATACAGACGACATCTCAGCTCAGGCCCCCGGCCAGTACGCCCAACCTGCTAACATCTAGGCGCACTTCTCACGTTGAATATTTGTGGTGTCACCGAGGGTGGATGTGTATAGCCTACTTCTACTTACCTTCAGACCTTTCACCCGGTAGTGATTGCGAATGTTCGCATCCGGGTCAAACCGGACAGCACCTGGGTGAGGAAGCATGATCCGAGTGCAGAAGTTCACGAAGTACAAGAGGCACGAGCCAGTGCACAGGCCCAGGAAAGGCACGCGCAGTTGCAGCATGTTGTTGAGGGGGGTCTAGTCTGCGAATGTAGCACTGTAAAACATTAACACATGCTTTCAAACTCCACTAAAATGGAACATGAATTCACAACACAGGGTTTTTCGTGCGCTCCAAGTCAATCAGGAAGTGCCGCTGGCAATTAATGTATATGTTGCTAAGTATATTATAATTGCATACAGCCACAAAGGAAAACTGCTACCTGGAAACTTAATAATAGATAGCGTTTCCAAGAAAATGTAATCTTTTCATGATGCTTTATAAAAGGGTGATGTAGGTAAAATGTATTTCGTGGGTCAGGCCAAGTACTTTTACACAGTACTTGAAGCGACCTTCACTTCAAGTAGCCAATATATAGGTAAACATCACGCACCTCACAATAAAGTGCGAAAAGCAACCTATATATGCAGATCAACTCGTTAATATCACCCACCATGTCATGTAATCAATATTGTATTGTGGATTTTGTATGGCACTTACTACCCCCATGTGGAGGGGGGGGTCTGAAGTGCTTGTCCAAGTGAACAGCACGCTGTGAGTCGAGGAGGACATTTTTCCATGTTGTTCATGATGGCCTTTGAGGTGAGGTTATCCTGTGAGGTGACTGAGGGCCTCATTTACGAACTCCCTTGCGCCGCCGGAACGTCACTTTTTGTGACGCTCCGGTGGTGCAGGAGCCTGTTCCATATTTACCAGGCAGCACTAAGGCACTTTATTTGGCTTAATGCTGCCTTGTAAATATTGTTCCCTTTAATGCAGTTTTCTGCATTAAAGGGGCGTGCAATGGGTGTTGCTGGGGGCGTCCCCAGCAACATCCATGGCTTTTTGACACTGCCTCAGATATACGAGAAATCGTGAGTCTGAGGCAGCGCTAAAAACATACGCCTCCCCAGCGGAGGCGTAAGGGAGGCACAACGAGGAGAAATATCTTTGTTTTTCCTCGTTTTTCCTTTTACCATGTGTGCTGCATTCTGCAGCGCACATAGAAAGAGGAAAAAGCCTCTTGTGAATTTTTTTGTGCAAGAAGGTTTCCCTTCTCTGCTTGAAGAATCTCTTTTACGTAAAAAACAAAATCTTAAAAGGGGCTTCGAAATCCCGCCCAATTACTTACCTACAATTACCATTCACTGGCTCTCAAGTGGCTCCCACATCACTTTACTTACCATTGGCTGGCTCCCATGTGACTTCCATGTCACTTTAGTTACCATTGACTGGCTCCTACGTAGCTCTCACGTCACTCTCGTTCTATGTTGGTCAGCACCTCCTCCTCGCCTCTGTCTTTGGGCCTTGAAGCCTGGACCAAGTACGACTTCCGGTGGCCACTGTCCTTCCGCTGGATGCTTCTGGAGGTACTTTTTTGTACAAGAAAGACAGCAGGAGTTTTTTCAAGCAGATGACTTCGTACAGGGTTGCTTTCATCCACACTACTTTCTCCTTCCCAGAACACCGACAATAATGTGTTGCGCTCCCCTCTCCTTCCCATCTGCGGAGTACACCATGTCAGACACAAGTCTGCCGAGAGCCCTCCCCGCATGATAGTTGTGTCCAGCTACATGGCAACTGCTGCACTGCAAATCTTAATTTTGGAAACACCCATAATTTAAAACCGAATTCAATACAGACAGTAAATGCGGTTTCCAGTTTTGCTTTATATAGCGTTGTTTGACAATATCTGTCCTGTTATCTGTTATAAAAATAGACTCCAGCAAGAGAAAAGTTGAGGAAAAGCTGAGTTTATTGAGAAAAATAGGCTCCTCAAATTGCCTAGCCAAACCTCTCAGGTAAGTGTCCCCAACATTCTAAGCTGCACTCCCTTGGCATAGCGGAACAAACCATGTAAAAATGCGGGAAAAGAGGGGCGTACCAAGTGGTGAAGAAATACCAGGGAAGGATAAAAGGGGAAAAGAAAATGCATGGAAATAGGGAGATTTCGGTGCACGGTTTACTCCATCACAACAGTGACGGATATCCCGTCTGCCAAAATATAAATCCTATAATATCCTATGGAGTTTTTATTTCGGCGGATGGGATATCCGTCACCGTTGTAATGGAGTAACTCTTCTGCCAAAATCCAAATCAGGTCCTCAGTGATTTGCCCTGAATCACAGGATGTTGAGCCGACTCATGAGACTCGAACCTGGTTCAAGGTCGGCAGCACTGGCCGTCATGCTATATCCTCTCCCCAGAGGGGAGGATTACTAGTAAATAACAAACATTGGCAAAGCCAGTAGGTTTCGCCTATGCGATATCTATTGGCTTTGTCAGTGTGTTTTTTCCATGAAGCAAATATGGCTTAAAGTTAAAAAAAATCACAATGACGCGGCCAGCATTGACCATGTCAGAGCACCTATTTTTTTTGTTTATGTCATGTGGCACAGCAGCTCAACAATGGAACATGTAAAAAAAATTGACAAAGCTAATAGATATCCCATAGGCGAAACCATTTGGCTTTGCCAATGCTTGTTATAGTTTTTAGTATACGTGGAACTGTGATTTGCTCTGCAGGTCCCTTTATTGTGCTGATAGTTGTTAGTTTATGTTTTCAATACAATTTCCTTTGTGGGTTGTGATGGAAGGTTATGCCTTCTGATATCTCATGGATAGTGGGGAAGTAACAAGTGTTGATAAAGAGGGCGGAGTAATTAGAGATCTTCCTCGATAGACTATGTTACTGTGTGTCATTTCTAATCTGAAGCATCAAGAAGGATAATTGGAAGACTCTCTGGATTATAATCATCCATTTTATCATGATAGGATGATGGTACTCAAAGCATGTGATATTTGGGACCTGCAAAGTGGACTATGTTGGAGTCTTCCACTGCCCATCATTTGTGCCTAATCTCTTTAGCATTCGCAGACCTGTCTGGTTAGAATTGAGTGGCTGGATAAGCCGGCTGGTATAGCCTGTAACTGTGCCACTCAGTTGCCTGCAAGGTTCTACATGGTCTTTTGTATATTACATGCCTGACCCATTGATAAGTGACTGATCTGGCACTGAATTGGTATATGATTTCATATGGTTACACAGATGACATCAGATGGAGATTTGGAGACTGGAAGGACCGACAAAGTCTAGAGTTACTGTCCTCTATTTTGTGGTTAGAGGTCGAAGGTAAGGCATATACTGTTTAATAGACCTGTGATGTGTTATGGTGGAACAATGGCTATTGTTCTCCATTTCATTTGGCAGGATGCTGGTGTGCTAGTGCTGAGCAGCTGTGGGTATTTCTGAAATTGAGTTGAGAGGCCTATTTTATGATTAGGATGGGGTTAGTTATCATATTCCATGTGTGTTGAGGTCTTTCCAAGGCATTGATGGGTGGAGGTCCCCAGTCTGGGTAAGGTGTCTGTGTCTGTCTTCTTGCTGTGGTGTGCTCATTGGGGTTGTTCCATGATCCTGGACCATACTTAAATAGATAGGGGGGATTTCGTTCAGGCTTCTATCTCAAAGTCAACAGTTGATTTCAGTATTTTGGGAATATACATATTTTCACCTCTCTTCTGAACTTTAAATGCTGATGGATTCTTTTAATTTTGGCTGACCATGAGCTCCAGAGCTTGGCAGCTTGCACCAAGAAAGCACAACCTCCTTTGGATTTCTTATTGCACTGTAGTATGGTGATTGTTGGTGGTAGCCAGGAGTGCAGTGTCCTATTTTGTTTGCATTGCAGAAAATTTTGTTTGAAAGTAAAGTGGTTCTTTTCCTTGAGAGTCGTTATAGATGGTGCAAAGTGCCTTGAACATTGATCATTTAGCTACAGGTTGCCAGTTCACTGTTTGTAGAATTGGCATCTTGTGTTATCTGGGTGAAGGCAGAGGGGAGGCTTGTTACAGTGCTTGGATTTGTTGTATTTTGTGTATGATTATCTAGGAGGTGCTACGTTTGGTCAATGTATATTCATGTTAGCCCACATGCTAAACCACAAAGGTATTGTTGATACCGATTTACACCAAAACTCATAAAATATGTGTGTGTGGCATGTTACAGTGGGATAGTTATGTATTTATTTTTTGGGCTCCAAATCTATGGTTATTCAACATATTCTAAGCAGTAAAATATATTTTATCAGAAAGAGCAAGAGACTGAAATTTAAAAGGAGATTGTAGTGGTGAGGAGGGTGATAGAGTGACCATGTATTATTAGGAATAAAATACCCCCTACCTTACATAAAATATATATGCTGCAGGCTACTTTGGAATTCCAAGCCTTCTTAAATGCCTTAGACTTTTGTCTTCATACCTTTGGTCAAAGAACTGCTTTGTGTCTTGCACATTAGCATCTTTTAAGACTAAGAGATGCTTAATACTATGCCCAGGCAAAATTTAAATTTGACAGAGTTTCAGGAATTTTGCATTACACTTGTCACCCATAATTTCAGCAGCGTAGCTAGACTTTTAGACGTTTGGCCACCTGTGGTGGTCCCTTCATTTGCATTGAAGAGCAAGGGGGGTGGGTTGGGTGCTGGCGATTCTTCTGATTGCCGCCCCGCGACGGCCGCATTGAAGAGCCAGAGGGGAGATAAGGGCTGGTGACAGAAGGTAAGAGCAGGTGGTGGCCGCCGCCCCACAACTTGTGCCACCTGGGGCAAACTGTCCCCCCTTGCTACGTCACTGCGTGATTCTGCTAGTACGCCGCATAATTTCTCTATCATTTGCACCAAAATCTTTAGCACTGCCAATGCAAACAATCAAAGGTGCTGTTGCTCACTGCATTTGTGATTTTCATGCTATTTTATCAGTACTAAATACGACCTTGCACACATTTTGCTCTAAAAAGTAGCGCTAAATGACTATTTTGCAATCTGTGCAATTATGTGTACGTTTCCAGAACCTTCCCCAAATTTAACATAAATTGCATGAAAGAAAATTACAAAAAATCTCACACAGCCCTACTTAATACCACAAATTGTAAAATGTAGAACTTTCACGATGTCGCAACCAAAGATAATTACATGTAGGTAACCAACTACATCTCTGAACATGTATCATTTTCCTTTTTGATGTGATTGTAAATCATTAAGTTGTATCAAATCGTTTTTTATGTGGTTGCCTGCAGCGCCCAAAAGTTACCGAAGCAAATACATTTCCGGCTCTATGAATCTTCGCAAATTGCGCTAATGTATGCATTGTCAACGCAGTCACGCAGTGTAATTATCAGAAGTGTGATACAATCAACTGCGGATTGGCAACACATATCGCAGGTTGATGAGAAATGTAATTTATGTACGCAGATGTCAAGCAGGGTTAATTGGAAATAAAATCCCAAAATGCATAACATGAATGTCTGATAGGTAGAAGCATGCGTATTAATGAGCTGTCCTATGAAAATAAGGCTACACCAAGCC
Source organism: Triturus cristatus (assembly GCF_964204655.1). Lineage (NCBI taxonomy): Eukaryota > Metazoa > Chordata > Amphibia > Caudata > Salamandridae > Triturus > Triturus cristatus. The sequence goes on from NC_140588.1 coordinate 191,835,950, forward strand.
AGTCAGGAGATATCCCATAATTCAGTGCGCGCTTAATCCATTCTGTAGCATATTTCTGCCTCCTGTCACTTGACTTGGGGTGGAATTTCTACTTGTAAAATACAACGCAGTAGCTCAATCCGTCCAAAGGGACGTGGTCAATATTTTTTTTAATTTATTTTTAAGGTCGTGTGTTGTGCTAAATTCTGCATATATGAGGCCTCATTGGCCCAGTAGGTGAAACCCTTTGTTAGGTGTCTGACCAATTTAGGAATTGTAGGATATTAAATCAAAAACTACACTTGTGCTTAGTACAATGTTTTTCCACTAGCTAGAAAATAAAATTATATTAAGAATGTTCCCTGTTTAGATGTACAGAAATCCCCTTTTCCTCCCTCATCGGGCCCCAATGTCATTTATTTTTGTTTTATTAATCGAATATCATTCTGCTATTCTCTTCTCCTCAACATTTTTTTTTAACTTTTCATGTAATTCCTCCGTTACTTATAAAGTCACCAAGGAGAAACATTGATTCTAATGTTTGCTGTTAGAGAACAGCAACTGTGGTGCCAAACTGGTCACTGAAAGGAAAATATTAATCTTTTCTCGACATTTTCTTTTATTCATAATTAATCTTTAACGTAATCCCAAACAGCAATTCCAGAAAGGACATGAGTGACTAGACTGTAAATGTAATGTTGAAAAATGTGTTGTAGTCTAGGCTCATAGCCCTCACGTTTGGATTGACAATGATTTGGAAAGGTGTCAGATTGCCTTTTCAAACGAGCATACCTTGCTATTTCATTTAATTAACACGTAGTTTCTTATGGGAATCGGAACATCAGTTTTATCTCGAGATTCTAGCAAAGTTGTCAGTAATTAAATTCTTGGCTTGACAGGGTTTGGAGAGGCTTTTAGCAGTTAGAAGATTGTTGGGCTTGAACGCGAGAAGGTGTCACCTCGACATTCCCACAACTGGCCAGCCACCCAACTCTATAGTTTGAAGTATCAGAAATGCCCCCACACCACCCCTCCCCACAAAGTGCCTCACACCCCTATCGCCAAAGATTTTTCTTGGGAAGGAAACACTATGTGGCAGCTGTGTCTGCCACAAAGCAGCAATCTTTATAAAAAAAAATATACAGAAACTAGTCCCCCCTCAAGGGGTAGGGAGATTTGGAATGTTGGTGTGGAGCTTTCACAGGTTGTGTTTTTTGTGTGTGGGCGGTGCTTATGAACGACACCTTGCCACGTTATCATGTTGTAACGTAGCACCTCAATGGAAGTGTTAATCGGAGCATCTGCCACTGATCACAACATATCTGGCAAGGAGAGTGAGTTGTTCCTAGAGTAACTGGAAGCAGAGCTGTCTCCCCAGAGCTGCAGCGGCGTGAAGTAGGGAGGCGGAACTCTCCTTGGCATGCTGGTGTGGAAGCGTTGGCGACAGAAGTGGAGGAAAGAGCAGGCGTCAGCGAGGTCACAAACCAAAGATAAAGGGCCAGATGTATGAAGCATTTTACTGGTCGCACACGGCCCATCCGGTCGTTTGCGACCGGTAAAATGCATTTTGCCATGTACGGGAGGCAAAACGCGACTCGGTCACTTGTTACTGAATCGCATTTTGCTTTTGTGATTCGGTATTAGTAAGGGACGTGTTTAGGGTGTACCTTCCTAATAGCAAATAGCACTGGTATGCATGAATGTTTGCGACCGAAAATGTGGGCACAAAACATTTGCAGTTACGACCAACTTCAAGTTGGTGGTAACTAATTTCCAAATGGGAAGGGGCCCACAAGGGAGCTCTTCTCCTTTGTGAATGTGGGTGGCAACATTTTTTATGAGCAGGCAGAGGTCCATCGGACCACTGCCTACTCTTAAAAAATAGAAAGGTAGTTTTTCTTTTTTCTTTTAGAAAAGCATTCGGTTTTTGCATTACAAAATAAAATATTGCTTCATTTAAAAAGCAATCACAGGAATGGTTGTCTGCTGACCCCAGAAGGCCACTATCCCTGTGATTGTAGCCATTTACAACAGGTAGCAAATTGCGACCTGCCTAATGAATATTGACGAGGCAGGTCCATTTGCGACCTACTGCGAATCGCTAACAGTGTCAAACACACTATTGTACATCGCAGTTTGCGAAGTCCTAATAGCGAATTGCTAAAATTCACTATTAGGAAATCACAAATATGCAATTTCGTACATCTGGCCAATATGAGGAGGAAGAAAGCTACTGGTGATCGCTGGGCTAGTTGAAGGCAAACACGGGCGAACAACAGCTGCGTGAGCAGGCTAACCAACAGACTGCAGGTGCAAAGTACTTCCGGTGAGGATGCAGGAAGGAAGCAATGCCAGAGATTGTGGAAAGGGCTGAAGATCTAGTCTTGCTGCAATTGATGGATATTACAAGCACTAAGGATAACACTCTGACTTAGTGCACTGCGCTCTGTCACCTTGGTACCAGCTGCACTCTGGGGTGGGTCTGATTAGGTTGGGGGTAGCAGAGCATTTGTCAAAAAATGACAGATTTGCTGACAAGTTCTCAGTTCCCCTGTCTGATTTAGAGGTTGGGGAATCCATTTCAGAAGGCAGAGGCGTGGCTAGTTCTTCAGGGGGAAGCACTCTAATGCCGGACAACTGCTGCCATTCAGTGGAAGATGCGGCATAATAAGATGGCTCAGGGTACCTAGGGCAGGCAATCCAGTGTAAATCCACCATCATTTTTCAGTGGTGCATGACGGTCCCAGACAGGAAAAGCAATCATTGTCCCTCAGGTGAAAGAAATCTGACATCGGATTTTTGATTTTGTTTCTCTCCCATGCTTTCGAGGATTGCCTTGGGAAAATATAACATCACGAAACACAAAAGTTTGCTGGCGGGTTGTGACTGGGGAATTGTAGCTGGCCAAATTCTAAGTATGTCCGGAGTGATTTTATTTTCATTAAAAAAAAAGCAGAAAATGTTAAAAGTTGAAATTTATACCAAAGATTTAGGTGAAACATTCAAGGAATAATCCCCTCAAACCCCCCCACTTAGAGTTCCTCATTATAACTGACTCCACCGGAGATTCCAGGGCCAGAACTAACAATTACGGCTGACATCTCAGTGTGAGCTAAAAAGTGGGGGGCTTTTATTCTCCTGCAGTGGGGGGGCGTATGTTGACAGGAGCAGGTGAGAGCATGAGGGCAGAGGTCCTTTAACTTGAACTGAACCTGGGACTTTTTGCTCCTCCCATGCTGCAGTTTGTGGATGGAAGGAGGCAAAGCGCAGCAACTGCCCGCAGCCTCTCAGCGCCACAAAAGGCGCTTGTGTCTCTGGCCCTGAATGATTGGGACCCGAGCTTGCGGTCCTGATAATCCTGATAATATGCCGCAGAGAATTCCAATAGAAGCCCATGTTGACACCAGAACATGGGCTTCTATTGGAATTCTCTGCGCATATTATCAAGCCCATTATCGCCACTTTAGCGGCAGTTTTCTGCCGCTAAAGGGGGCGCTAATTCTAACACCGTTTCTTGATAATATGACCCCATGTTTTTATAAGATGTCAGAGTGGCCTCAGTCTAAAAACAATGACATGCAAAGGCAAGAAGTGGAGTGCCTAGAACACAATATCTCTAAAGAAGCTACAATACCCAGCCTGACATGGTACCAGCCCTTGCTGAGCCTTCACAACGCCAGAACAAGGAGCATATCATGTCTTTTTAGGCCTGTGAATTTTATTTAGCTTGCATTGACAATTTTCTCGGGGACCATTTAACCCTCATGTTCAATGTGTGTGGGTTATTTGAAATGATGCTTGTTCCTCAGCTAGTCTGGACAGGCCTTTTGTTCCACTGGGCATTTTCCTGGTAGGCTGGAGCCCTTGGAGGTTGGTTTTGAAAGTCCAGGGCCGCTCCTGGTGCCTCTGTCACTTTCCATAACTTCCTTAGGTTAATCGCAGGAGACACTGGGAGACTTCAAGAGATCAAGAAACAGGTGTAGGGGGAAAGTAGACAAAAGGTGGCTAGGGAGGAAGATGAGAGGAGAGAGAGAATGGATGATTGAAAAGAACGCTATTGTACGAGGAGACAAAGGGAGCGAGGCTGGTTTGAACATTTCTGCAAAGGCTGATTTTGGTGTCCCAGTATGGTCCTCACATAAAAAAGCTCCAGATTTGCTAGGATTTGATGACAGCTGTCAGTCGGTTTTGATGCTGATGCCAGTGGCCAGAGGTTGGAAGCTGGATTAACAAGGTGAATAACTGTTAAATTAAATAACTACTGCTTATGTGTCATAGTCCCTATGGTGACTGGAGAGCAAGTACCCTGTTCATGAGAGCAAAAGCTTCAAGTAGTTGTAAGTTTATAGCGAAAATAGAGCTCAAGCGCATGATTAATATGCTGACAAATGGAGGTTCGGGGAATGTGCTGCGAGATTGCCACTGTCAAATGTGCAATCAAAAACATGTTGAAAGCAAGTACATCCATGACTGAAGATGGATAAACAACATATAGCAAGGGGGTGTGGCCAAGATCACAAGATTGCGAACGCATATGTTGGAAGCTCCATCCTCGCCTACATTATATCCTGAGATTCCCGACCGACCTGCTGGCTTCGCGACCCTGGGGAGCAGACCTCTGGGACAAGCTACGGTGGCAGGCGAGGCCAGAAACATGGAGGACGCCGGAGCGGGACGGCGGCACCAGCATAGAAGGGGCACCCGACTAAGAAGGAAGCTTGCGGGAGAAGAGGGGAACAAATAGAAAAAGGTCTCGAGGCTACGTCATCCCTCCTGCTCTGCGTCTCCCGCTGGGCTCTGCCTGAGGCTGCGGCAGGAGACTGCGGGCCTCGGAGAGTGGATTGAGTGCGGGACCCCGACTCCTGCTGGGCTCCGCCTGAAGCTACGACGGGGCGACCGCGGTCCCTGGAAAATGGACCGGAGGCTGTGGCCTGCTTTCTGCTTTGTTTATCCCGCTGGACTCTGCCTGAGTATACGGTGAGTTACCACGAACCCCGGAGTGAGGGTCCTGTAATGTTGGGCCCTAGGCCCTCATGCTAGGTGAAATGAGTGACGCGGACACATGGTTGGGGTAGTGGAATAATGGCCACGAGCACGTGCGCTCGGCCCTTTTATTACCCTCGTCACCTGACCCGGTCACGTAGGTGGTGGGTGGGTGTATCACACACACACTGGAACACTAGAACGTGTCCATGCTAGGACGCTACAGGTCCCAACAGCAAGAAACCGGGGAAACCAGTGAGGCACACGACGTGTAGGGCCTGACAGGGCCAGATTGACCCGAGGCCTAGGACGCTCTCGCACAGCAGAGCGGTGTCAGAGGTGGAGAGAGTACCCTGCACAGTGCCAGCAATGAGGAGAAGGGCAGGGAGGTTACCCTGAAATTTGACGCACTGGGCCAACAACTCAGAGAGGCGGTGACGACATCAAGCCTGGAGGCGGACCTGCACGACGGCCGGGAATTGGCCTAAAGGTGAAGTGAGGCCCAGGGCCAAAGATGGGGAAGAAGGAGTCGGCGTGCCACCTGAAGAAAGAGTCAGTCCCAGAGGCGGTGCTAGCGTGAGAGGTCAGGGTCACTGTCGGGGCCCGGGCATGTTGCAGAAATCTGTGCCTGGCCTAGCTGGAAGCGATAGTGGGGGCCTCCTTGACGAAAGGGAGGAGACGTGCAGCAAGACGTGCTGGGGAGTGCCTGGGCCTCACTGGATGCATTGGGGGACTGGCCTGAATTGGGTGAACCCTTAAAGTCACAACCTGCCAGAAGGAGGGAGAAATGTCTGATTTCCCCTGGGCTGTGTGTCTTCTGGTCGGGGACATCCCAGAGAGGTGAGGAGGGCAGGAGTCTGCCACCAGTCGAGGAATAGTCTGACCCCCTACCACATGTAACCACTAACATGGAAAGCCTACTCCACAACAAGCTGAGACTTCGAAAACATCATAAATAATAAAGAACTGGGACTAGCACACAAAGTCTTTTCAAGATCCCTGGAGCTACGGTGCCCCCCAGGGCAGAGGGAAGATTGGCGGGAGTATTGTCTACCCTGTCTTACAGCTTTATAGCCGGGGGCACATAGCCCATTACAAGGGAGCCCTCCCCACAACCCACAGAGAAAGAGGGCTGTGAGACTACCACTACAGAAGCCTCGCTCGACCTGTACCTGGACAAAGTATTAGTGGCAATTGCCAACACCAAGGCGACTCTGCAGCAGGACATCGGACCTGTCTTGGTGGGTTTGGGACTCCTACAAGCAGAGCCTCACAAGCTAGCGGACTGAGTAAAGGATGTGGAGGGTGCAGTGGAGGTGCTCTGGCCGGAGTAAAAATCAACAGCCTCCCGACTGGAGGAACTCCCAACGAGGGTGAAAGTGCTGGAACAGGGCACAGAGGATGCTGAATGGCATAGTGGACGCAACAATATAAGGGTTGTGGGTGTCCCAGAGGGTGCTGAGGGCCCAGCCATGGGGGTATTCCTGCAAAACTGGCTGAGAGCTGAGATGCCCCCAGACTGCCTTTTCCAGTTCTTTGCACTAGAGAGCGCACACCGGATCCCTGCGTGCCACCCTGCCCCCGGGAGGCCTGCTTGCCCTGTAGTGGCTAGGCTCCTCTAATACCGGGACCGAGATACCATATTGCAACAAGCCCAGGCACATGGCCCCTACGCCTTGAACAATAGTAGGATTTAGTTGTTCCCGGACTTCATGGTTACAGTGCAGACATAGTGAGCATCCTTCATAGAAACCAATAAGGCCCGCCTGGAAGCAGGACTTCAGTACTCCCTTATGTTTCCAGCAAAACTCTGAATCATCCTAGATGGACCTACTCTCTTCTGTGATTCCCCGTAAGACACATGGACCTGGCTAGAGGTGTATGTAAAAGGGGCGCCCCAGCCAAAATCCTGGGCGGGCCCCCGGACTCCGAAAAGTGCCACCAGGAAGAAACAGCGGTGGTCAAGGAGGCTGCAACAATTACAAAAACCCTCAGCATCCCAAACAGAGCAAGACAGGAAAGTAGCATTGCAAGCAGTGGCACAGATCATATCACCACGGAAATCTGACAGAATGACAGACACCTCCTCAGATCCGAGAGACCTGACAACGGATTCGGAAGACATTACGGAAAACGAATCTTCCCTGCCGAAAATAACCCCCCGTTCAGCGGATGACATCTTATAAAGGATTAAGGCACTGAAGGGAGGCATACGTATAGCTTGTATCTCGGAGAGTGGACATGAAGACACCCCTGGGGGTTGCTTGGCAAGCCCCTAACTCACACCGTGAGCCGAGACGGGCCCACGTGCCCCTGATCTTCCCTTACGTACCCCCCATCAATGAGTGAACCACCAGACCGGCTGAAGGCGGCGCTTGCACAGTAATGTGGATGTTTGTTTTCTCTGGAGTCTATGAGAGATAATCCTGCTCCAATGTTGGGCCCAAACCAAAAGAAAGAACAGGGTAGGTGGGACAGAATGACACATCTATTACAGCTATGAGTACCAAAAATGCCAATTATGGGGAAGCTAAACTCCTATCCTGGAATATTAGGGGCATGGGTTCTCCCACTAAATGTTACAACATTTAAACTATATCCGCCAGAGCAGTGCGCAGATAGTAATGCTACACAAAACGTACCTCACAGCTGAAGAAGGCTTTCATCTCCGCTGTAGATGGCGTGGACAATTATTCGCGACCACATACTCGGCATATGCGAGGGGTGCCCTGCTATGGATAATGCCAGGTACTCCCTTTCAAGAAACACATAAAATCATTGACTCTGAGGGGCACTACGTCATAGTGAAGGGGAGGCAGATGGGTGGAGAGGTGACTCTGGGGAGCAGCTACTCTGTAAATCAAGATCAGACCCAGTTCCTACAACACCTTTCTTGGGCCCTATCAGAAGTGGTAGCCTGCGATTCAATCCTGGGCGGGGATTACAATTGCGTTGCAGATATAGCAATGTGTAGGTCTGCCTCCGCACTGCATGGTACCGCAGCAGCTGATACATCTAAAGGGCCTATGGAGTGGATGAGTAGGTGGGATGTCTTAGATATTTGGCTGCTACATAATAGTCACCAGGGGCAGTTCTCCTTTTATTCCCCACTTTATGGCCTCCACACCAGGTTAGACATGTACTTATGCTCACCACAGGTTGCATCGACAATATCAGAGGCGGAGTACTTGGGCATACCCTGTCGGATCACAGTCCACTGCTTCTATGATTCTCCCCTACCGCGGACAATGTGTCCATCCCTGTCTGGCGCCTAGAACCTAGCCTCCTAGACGTTGACTGCTTTTGACAACAACTATCCACTGCCAGCTCAGACTATTTCCAATTAAACTAAAATACTGCAAGTACTTCCCTGTGAGAGTGGGATGCTTTTAAAGTGCTAGTGAGAGATCAATGCATGGAGCAGACAGTGGGCGCTCGTCGAGAAATCAATAAAGAACTTCACATGCTGGAAACGCCAATTAATTCCTTGTATAATCAACTTGGGGCAGAAAGTGAGGTCTAGAGACAAATCTCGGACGCCAAAAGTAAATATAACGTAGTTCTGGAACGCCTGCGTTTATTGGATCTCCGAGCCTATCAAGAGAGACAACATCTAGAGGGCGGAAAGGCGGGGAGATTACTTGTATGGCTGATTAAGCTGGAGAGTAGAGGTACACCCATCTCCAGCCTTCGAACTACTGACTGACAGGTGGTCTTCTCCCCCATGGTCATTAGTTCCACATTCAGGGAATATTACGCTACTCTCTATGGGAGACCGGGGGAGGTCACAAGCGACTCTATGGTGGAATATTTGGAGGCGTTACACCTTCGTGAAGTGGACCAAGCGGTGCAGAGGACTTTGGGAGAGGTTATTTCCACTCAGGAGATACATCTGATGATTAAAGATATGGCTAGAGGGAAAACCCCAGGCCCAGATGGACTCCCTGCGGAGTTTTAATCCACCCTTGCCTCAATAGTTACACCCCGCCTTGAGAAGATGTATGCCGACTCCCTACGTTTGGGACACCTTACGACCTCCACACGAGAGGAACACGTGGTCCCACTGCCCAAAACTATATCAAACCCAGCTGGCATGGCCGATCTCCGCCCACTCTCCATGTTAAATTTAGACTTCAAAGTGCTCAGTAAAGTTTTGGCTACAAGGCTACTCCCATATATGTGAGTCCTGGTTCACACTGACCAGAATGGATTTATCCCAGCTAGATCGACCTCCGGAAACCTGAGACGACTGTATCATGTTTTATTCCGTTGGGGCATTTCCGCATATCCAGAGGCGATGGTGAGAACGGTTGATCTAGAGAAGGCATTTGATTCCTTATGATGGGACTTTCTATTACAAGTTATGAGGAGCATGGGGCTGGGGGAGGGATGGTTGAGATGGGTATGATTGCTATATATGGATCACACAGCTAGAGCTAGAGCAGGTGGAGTGGTCTCCACCTCCTACAACATATATAGAGGTACTAGACAAGGTTGCCCGCTGTCGCCCCTACTTTTCGCTCTAGCAATAGAGCCACTTGTAGAATGCTTCAGACAAGAAGGGATGCGAAACGGGCTACTCCTAGTTGGGAAAATGCATATAATCTCTTTGTATGCAGATGACCTAATATTATATATAAGAGACAGCTTCCAGGGTATAGCTTACGCTATGACTATCTTGAAGAAGTTTGCTCTCCTGACCGGACTCTGAGCCAACACTCTTAAAACTCAGATATTCCAGCTGGCGTCCTCTATGCCTAGACCAGGGAACCTTTCGATATGCGTTAACTGGGCTGCTAGCTCCTTTAGATACTTGGGCATACAGGTGTTCCATAACCAATTGGATCTCATGGAGGGAAACCTCAATTGAGCGCTTCGCTCACTGATAGTATGTGTATTGTTCTGGCGTTTCCTTAAATTAACTGTTATGGCCAGGGTGGCCCTGTCCAAAATGGTCATCCTCCAGAGACTACTATACTACTTCGATAACCTTCTGGTGGTGATCCCATGTAGATATTTCAAAGAATTGGACACAATGCTATGGGATCTAGTCTGGGATGGGGGGCGGAACAGGGTCTCCCTGGCTGTGCTGAGGCAGCCTCTGGCAGGAGGTGGCCTAGGGGCGCCGGATTTTGAAGCTTATTACCTAGCAGCACAACTCCAATGGCTGTCCCAATGACTAGATAGAAGAGGATTAGAGAGACTGGGAACACCAGGACTACACCCCCATAAATGGCTCCTAGCCAAAATCCCAAACCCTAAATTCCATATTCAAGATGCAGAGGTTTTACTGTAGGTAGCATTAAAATGCTAGGCTAGATGCACCTGACGTGCGACAGGGACCCCCCTGTATGCATCCGACCTATCCTTGATTGGGTTGCCACGAAAGTTCTCCTCTCACAGAGGGCCAACTGAGGGAGTGGACAGTAGCGGGAGTGACAAGAGTTTGTGACTGTTACCAAGACGGAGAGTTACTTCCAGTAACGGAGTTCTTTACTCAATATGACCTACCCCCAGGGAAGTTCTTAAACTATCACATCATGATGGGAACATTTACAGCCCTATGGGGAAAGAGCAGTTGGGAACCCACCTTGCACACAGTCCTCCAAGCAGTAATGACACTTGGGTCGGCGAGGCATTTGGTGAAATGGATATATGGTGCATTCATGAACCTGACAGAACAGCCCTTGACACACCTGCAGGAGAAATGGGGAACCCTGGTGGGAAGGGACATATCTGACATGGAGTGGTGAAAGGCCCTGAGTAGCCCAAAGACATTTTCTATAAACTCCAATCTCAAGTTCACCCAATTTATTATCTTGCACATGACCTACCTCACCCCCACAGGCTTAATATTATGTACGGTGATGATAACCAACAGTCTCCGAGATGTGGAACCACAGATGTCAGATTTGCACACATGCTGTGGGAGTGCCCGAATATACAAGTCTAGTGGCATACGATCATAGAAGTGTTGAATGAAGTGTTGGCGCAATCATTGCCATGCAGTGCAGAGGTCTGCCTGTTAGGTTTAATCCCGAGACCCAAAGAGAATAAAGTGGGCAATAAATTTGTGGATCTCGCACTGGTCCTGGCTAGGATACATATTGCTCTCAGATGGCGGGCAAGAGTGGGACCTAAGGTGCCCGACCGGGAAAACGATGTATCGGCTTTGGTAAGGGCGGAAGAAAGGGCCTTAACACGAAAAATAAAAAGTAAGCAAAAGGCGTAGCCAACTTGCGGAACTATTGACTGAGAAGGTGGTGGCGTGGGATGCCAGAGAGGAGGACGAAAGGGAGAGCTCTGTGGGGACCTCTCAGAAGAGCAACTGAGAGGAGGAACACCACCCCAGAGCTACTTCTGAGAGACAGCAATGTGAAAGCAAACCTGTTCTATCATACCTTATGATAAGCGACCCCGAGAGGTATCTAACACCAGGACACCCCGACACTTCGGAGAACTTAGACTGACAAGCAATGCCGAAATGAATAGGTCATAATCTTTAAAACTTGAATTTAACATGTCAGTACAAGAAGACTAATCAGGGACATTTTGTGGAAACAGATGAGACATATAATACTCAATCTTCCATAGATTTGTATCTGTGAACTTTGAAATTATTAACAGGTCTTGTATGTATACCAACAAAAATATATACATTTATTCTATCTTGCAGCGCTTGCAGCTGCTATTTTACAAACGGAACCCTATAGGGGTAAAAAAGACAAGTGCTTCTTTATCTGAGGGTCTCAACTCCAAAGAGAAACAGGTATGGTTCTGCTGTGAATGATGTCCTTAAATTTTAAAATAGAATGCATAATAAATATAACAGTGGTTAAGTGATTATAATATCTCATTATTTCCTAGAATAAAGATTATAAGATCTGTTCAATTTGAGAAGAGGAAACACTCATACGATTAAACGGATAACTGATGAGGTAATCATATAATGCTAAAAGCTTTGGTTCAATTTATTTCTCATTTCATTAAGGTGTTTTTATAGGTATTGAAGTAAGTCTGCTGATCTCACAATGATGATATATAAGGTTGTGTATCGTCTCATGTATTATTTGACTGTTTTATTTCAAATGTCTATCTAGGCATGCTTTTCTCTAAAAATGTTGTCGATCATAATTATATAAACTTTTCTCACTTTTTCTTAGGTTTTACCAGCTAGCATGTACACATGTGCATATACATACAGAATATACAATCATGTTGCAAGCATAAGACAGTGCTCATATAATAAGCTTACCATACTGTCTTTCTGTTACGAATCAAGTGTGAGATGACTTAACATTGTGAATGTGAACTGCTGGACTTATGATTTTCTTTGTATATATGAATTAATGGAGTTGAGTTTATAAAAATACCATGGCCTCAGAATTAACTGATTGTCCTGCCAAATAACAGTGTATATATGTAAATAGAGTAGCTATGGAGTTGTCTTTGAACTGTGCAAATAATTAAGGTTAGTCACACATTAATGTTTTAAAAGGATTTTAAATCACTGTATGTAATCTATGTCTTGTAGCCCTGAAGAAGTCCTTAAATAGGACGAAACGCGTTGGCTACTTAGAAGAGAAGAAAACAAAGATTTAAAGAATAAAGAATTGTGTGAACTACTTCGCTTGGTGGAACTGATTTCTTGGCTTTGATGAGTGCGGATCAATTTATTGATGTAAATGTCTGTTGTGGATTTTTTTTGTTCACACCATAAGAAACTAAAATGGTCTTGTTTCCTTTGTTAATCGCACCATATGCTAACTAAATTCCCATAATATAAAGAAGTGCGGTGTTATATCCTAGACCCTTTCTTGTAAATCACTTCGGAGAACTTAGACTGAGAAGCAATGACGAAATGAATAGGCCATTGCAGACCTTGACCCCAGAGAGAGTTTTATTTTTTTCTTTCTTCCTTTTTTTTGTCTTCTGTTTCTTGTTGTTAATGGTTTATCATGTTCGCGAACCATGTTTGATCTTATTGTAGCACAGTAAGAACTATACTATGAGGCAATACTAGATGTCTCCCCAACCAGGTTGTTTATAAAGGAGGCAGTGTATCATAACTGGCAGACACTATGTATAACTACACACATACGAATATTGATTGTACTTTGTACTACTCGATAAGTATTCTTTTCCCTTTCTCCTGCTTGAACACCAGTTTTTTTGGTGTTTTTTTTCTTTATGATGCATTGCCTTAACTTGTATAACTGCAATATAATAGATAAAAAAGCTAATAAAAAGATATTTTAAATAAAAACACATATAGCAATTGTTTGTCAGTAAACACAACAGCAGGAAGTCTGCGATGGCAGCTAGACTTAGGCCCTGATTCAGAGTTTTTTTGGGAATAAGGTGCTATTTATCTCACCTGATGCATAATAATGGATCGGGGTTCGTTATTTATTGAGTGCAATAAATAACACCTCTCACAATTTTGGGTTAATGAAGTGCAGATTTTGGCACTTATTGCACCAAAATCAGCATGGTATGGTGAATACTATATACTTTTCTTCAGTTAAATTCCAACAAGTTTTACCTACCAAAATGTAATGAAGGGTGAGATATTTATTGTGCCCAATGATTACTGGGTGTATTAACTAACACCTAACTCATAATTCCAACCCCTGAGCAAACAGGAGTTTGGGCAGGGGTCAAAAAACACCAACCCACTCATAATTCAGGAAGTTCAAAGATTTTGCGTCAAAAATGTACCACCTATTAATATAGAAATGTGGCTTAACGTTAACATAAAAATGCGTAACAAAATTGATGTTAGGAAAATGTGCTTTTGTAAAACATGCAAAAGCGAAAATGCTGCTTCTTTCTGCAGAAAGCTCTCATTTATTTCTATTTTTCTCTCACTGCTAGACCTCACTATTCTTTTATTCTTCGCTATCCCTTTAAGAATATAAATGCTTTTGCAAAAGATGAATTAATATTATAACTGAATTGTAAAACCGGACCTCATTATGTAATGTGCTGTTTCTTGAAAATTGTATTTCTCTTTTCTTCATAACATATGATTTCACTGTATTTAGGTTATTTACTCTGCCACATATTCATAATGAAGAAGCGTATTAATGGAAGAAACTACAAGCTGCAGCTTAAGTTTCGTCATCTAACTAGGACATTTCAGATTTAAATGTTTCATTTCATAGAACAGTTCACTGTTACATGATGGGACACTAAACAGCCAATAGACTAGACTTGCGAAAAGAACTTCATGAGAACCTTCGTAGATGCATCTTTTTGTGATAAGCTATAGCCACATCTGAGTGACTTCATATCGAAATGGACGTTTACTGTGGGAGTAGAGGACGAAGACGATGGACAATCGGAAGATCTTCCTCCATTGGACGTTGATCACATATTCAACAGTTTTTGCAACATTTAGTGGCTTTTCTATATAGAACGTGTTCCTAGCTAGAGAGTCAAGGCATTCTATGTACTCCTACCCCCCTACCCTACTCCTACACTCCATGCCTCTTTGCACTTTATGGTGCTAGCTCAAATTACAATAAGCTATTGCTCACAGTGATTTTCTTTGATTATCCTTGCTCTCTGTGAATAGATTTTCTATTTCTATGAGAGTCATAGCTACTGCTGTGGTTCTTTCCTCCTACATTTCTTAACAATTGGTACTGCAGCTGTTTGGAGAACTCGACTGAGTCTCCGGAACTACGCTTAATGGGAGTTTTATCTTTCTGAGTTATCTGACTTTGCTCCAGAATATACTTGCTTTTTCCTAACTGAACTCTTTACGGGTTCTCGTTAGGATTGGATAGGTCTTTGAGTTTAGAATCAGGAATAAATTCTGAATGGAACACACAGTTATTTTCTATGCTTGTTCTAATTAAACTTATTTTCGATAATTTCTGCAATTGGATCTATTTGACTAATCTGAATAAAAAGAATAAAATGACGACTAATCTGTCAAAGAGAAAATAAACTTTTGAAACTTCACCAAACCTCTCTTTATTGACTGAACATCAAATGCACATAATGATGACCATTTTGTGTGATGCTCCTTGTAACACAGTGGCAAAGATTCATTGAATTAGAACGGTGTGAAAATTCCAGGTTCTCTAAGTAGGTTCTAAGGTGACGTTACTTGTGGAAATTTGTATACGATTTCCGTGCTCGCATAATCAAGGTCTATGTATGGCATTTGCACCATGACATAGGCCTGTCTCATGAATTGTGGTCATGTTGGACCAGGATGAGTACCCAAAGCACTACCCTCATAGTGGTGGAAGGCTACCGTCTTCACCAAGAGTTAAGCAGCACAAGAGCAGTGGTGGCAGCATACCATGTAGTGATCAGTAATAGTGAACAGGACCTTTCTACCCTGTGTCACTGGAGTAAGGCCTACAGGCTCACTCACCTTTTTAAAGTTCTGCTGCTGGGTGCTTAACTCTCCCGATCAGCTAGATGAGGAGTGCTGCACAGCGCAGGAGTAGTGATTTTGAGCTGTATGCATGTCTGCCCGGGCAGGGTCCAATGCAGGGACAGAACAGTATGGTGCAGTGCATGTGTGGTTGGTGCTTGTACTTGGGGCCAGATGTACTAACATTGGTGTTTGCAATGACCAAATAGCAATTTTTTGCAAATCACTATTTGGTAATCTCAAACACCTATGTATTAAAGTGTGTTTTACTCTTCGCAAATAGACCTACCTCATGAATATTATCCGGGAATCGCAAACATCACAGGGATGGTGGCCTGCTGGGGTCAGTAGACCACCATGTCTTTGATTGTTTTTAAATTAAGCTATCTTTTTTTAAATTGCTGCTTGTTTTCCTTGATGGGTTTTAAAAAAAAAGTTTTCTTTTAATGTTTTACCAGTAGGGAGTGGTCCATTTGACCACTGCCTCCTCTTAAAAAATATTTTTTCACCATTCTCGAAGGGGTCCTTTCGGGACCTCTTCCCATTAAAGGGGGCGCCTTCGCATTTGGGAATGGGTTATCACCAACTTTAAGCTGGTGGTAAAGTGTGAATGTTTTGTGAACGCATTTCTGTCACAAAACATTGGCACTCCTCCCCCTCGACAACGGTAACGAAAGTAGCATATTATACTCGATGCATCTGTATACATAATTTATGCCATGGTATATTTTCATGTGTATTTGTTTTACCAAAAGTTATTTAACCAAAACCAGGATGCAAGGGGTTACATTTGTGCAGTATGATAGAATCAGATTGACCAGACCTTGTGGCTTTTGGGCTTTTAGGAGAGTGTAAATAATTGTTACAAGCAATATGCGAGGGCTATAAAAAGATTCTGTCAGTTTTCCTGTGCTGAATTAACATACTCCATCTTGACTTTTGTGCTGTGGTAATAAATAAGTGAATGTTTTGTTTATTAGTAGAGTTGCTCTAAATGACTCGTTTTCGAGACACATTTTTCTTCACTTCCATGCCCTAAATATATTTCCTAATATAATATTGACATTTTAGACCGCAATATTTTTGTAGATTATATTTACATGCTTTACGTTATGAATATGTAAAGTCGATAATTTTGATATTAACATTTTGACATTGATATTTTCGTATCACCATATTTTTGTGGTTCATATTTCTACATAAAACTTTTCAAAGAACTGGTTTTGACAAGTGCAATATTAAAAGTGTGTTCATGTAAAGTGCTCCAATACTTTCAGGTCGAGTTCGCACTATATAAAACTGCAACAACCAAAAAAATGTAAATGGATTTTAGAGCTCGGCTTGCTAATGGGTCCTGCCCTTCGTCCATTACACCAGGATAGTGTAGGTTATCCTGACAGATCAAGTGACAAGGGGGAGGGAAAAAGAAAAGAGGGCGAAAATAAAAGCACTTCTCATGTAATGAAATTAGCATAATTTTAAACAGTAGTGGAATTGCAAACATCATAGAGTATATATTATTAGGGAAACAGAAAGGCAAAACAAATTGGGGTTTAGCTATAACTTGCATTCCCTTCACCATGTTTGAATCTATTTAAACCTGCTTCTAATGCCATTTTCTGTGTGAAAATGAGTGATCTGTGGCTTAAAGACCTCTGAGAGTAGAGTTTGCATCTTTAGTGCACACATTAATGTTCTCTGATCATCTGCTTCTTAAGAAATAACTGCATCTGGCATTAATACACAGAGTGCAGTTTATGATTCAAGCACTGTCGGCCTGCCAGCTTCTCTGCTAAATAATAGATGTGAATTGAGGAATGCAGCATCTGGCATGTTGATGATTTATTTGAAAACCCAGTTATTGCACAGCAATTTGGAGGCATGCGTTCCAAATGTGGGCCAGGCTGCCTCTGCCGCAAATAATATAGCCATCCACACTAGCTAGAGTTCACAGTTTCCATTGCCTACTCAATGTCAAGGGTGCTTAAAAGTACATAACAAATTTGCTTGACTGAAAATTCTGTAGGAAAATGACATTAAGATGCAGATTTAAAGTGAATGCACTTACCCTTTGCATCTGGTGACTAGCGGTGTGTGAAATGCCCCTCCCCCTTTAATGTGGCTTAAGAGAAAACTTGAGCCACAGAAACCACATGTTTGCTCTCTGAGCACATTTGAGGAATGGGCGGGTCCACAGTTCGTGAACTATTTGTGGTTCACACTTGCACAAAGATGTCCAGGCAGATCCAAAGAAACTACTCAAACACCCTGCAAAGAGTATGTGGTGTAACGGCCAGAGCCGCCAACTTTGGAGATGGGGAACCAGGTTCTAGTCTGTGTCGGTCCAACATCCTGTGATTCCAGGCAAATCACTTGATCTCCCCATGTCTACCAAAAATTAATGTGTCCTTGTGTAAAGTAGCTGATGCTCATGTAAAGCACTCCAATACCTTCGGATTGAGTTTGCAATAGAATAAACTTGCACAAAAAATAAGAAAAACATGCAGTTTGTGTTGTTCAAGAGACACTCTTGGACTTCATTGTGGTAGGAAGAATGGCACAAACTGCCTGAACCGGTCATTTCTCGTCTCATGATCTATTTTTTGTCTTCCTTGTTTAGTGGAAGTGAATGGCATGCACTTTCACCAAAATGCACTTCTGCATATCCCGAAAAAAAAACATTTTCGTCCAGCACTTTGGATGACATTTAGCCTAAGCTGGGGAATAAACCGCCACACAATGAACTTTGTGTGTAGCACACAACATACTCCAGGGCACCTGGTATGTGTGAACATAAGCTATTATTGGAACCGGGCATGTGACTTCCCCACAAGTTACCATGTGTGTATGATTGAACTCATGCTGAGTAAACCAAAAAGCAATGTAACAAACATGGCAAAAACGTCATCCCACACAGGAAATGAGATCAGTAGGAGCAAATACACTGAGTTCCAGTTTTATTGCACTAGAATCACATTATCTCAACATTCATTGTAACTCTATTGCAAGCCTTGCAGCTAGTTTTACACATTTGAGGCTCATTTAGAGATGCCAGCCAGGAGCCAACTGGGTGTCCAGTGCCTGCCTGACCATTAGTACTCTCTCTATCCCCCACACTCAAAGATGACCAGTGTGGCGAACTGAGAAAAGAATTCAACTGGTGCCTAAGTGGAAAGCCTAATGCGTGGCCTTCGTATGTGTTATAAGTAGGGCAGTAAGTAGAGGAACATGTGCCATTGGACTGATCGGGAGCCATATTAGGATGGTGCAATAGTTCCCAAGATATTTGAAAATATATAGAAAGCATAGATTTTGTGTGAAGATTAATGCCAACATATTCTAGCTGTAAATATGTGGTTAATGAACCTGTGAAACTGCCTGTATTTTGTTGTTGTTACTCCTTAAAGCCCCCATTATTAGGTTGAATCAACCAGACAGTGCCAGTTGTCTCATTGCAAAAGACCTATTGTAAACTTACAATGTACTTTCAACTAGCCCATTGCTTACCACTGGAGGGCTTTATTGTCACTCTCATTTGCTTGCTTCTTATTAAATAGCTGGAATTCTTCTTCTTGTGTTTGTTCATTGCCTAGAGCAGAGTCTCTTTACTGTCCTTTTGATTGGGCTATTTGTATCCTTCCACTGCTCACATTTAGGTAACTACTTTTTGTGTTTTGTTCAGCATTCTATAAGAATGCGGGTGTTGCCTAGCTCTCACCCTCATGTGCTGCATGGCCCCCCTTAAATACGCACGCCCGAACTGTGTTCCTCTCCATCACTCCCAGCTTCTCTGTAAAAGAACCGTAGAAGGGATATTTTTGCTGGGGCATGATTGAAAGCAAATTTTTAAGGTTGCTGTTGTTTTATCTCCTGCATTCCACATACTGCATCAAGGAACAGGATTTGGCACACAAAGGATTTTATGGAGCTGGGGAAGGATCATCAGCTGCCCTCATTTAGCTGGGATCTGAGGCAGAAGCTGTACTTAGCATGGCACTTTTCTTGGAGGCTCATAAATCTGCTCCCTACGATACCACAGAGAAGCAAATGGTGGAATTCTGTTACATTCTGACAATTCATTTTTTAAATTCTGTTTAGTTTTCAGAGTAAAAAGTATTTGATATGTAAATCATAACATTTATTACGACTGATAACATTGAATTCAATATACAGTTAGATACCAAAAGATATGCTTGCAATTTCGCCAGAATGTTGAAATAATTTTTTTCTTTTATTTTTTTACACAATACTTTACTAACTGTAGCAAAGTCAACATCAAAGCACATGCATTATAAAGGCAAATTGTATTGGCTTTGCCAATACTTATTTTGATTTTTTGTTTCCGCTTATGTTATGGTTGTTCCTTACTTTGCTATCAAGAACATAAGATATATAGAAAACGAATTCAACTGGCAGAAATATGGGCAACTGATGCAGTTTCAACTGGAGCTACTTGGTTATTTTTGTGTTATGAAAAAAGAGACTTGGGTGTCTTTTTGTGGAATCTAATTGAATGATACATGGAGAGTCAGGTTGATATTGAAAAACTTTCTCTTGCATGAGTTGACTGGCAAGATCTAAGAGGACAAATGAAGTAATTTGAATGGTTGACATCAATGTTTTTATGTTTGATCTCTTTAAATGCTACTTGAAGATCTTGGCTAACTCTGTTTTATTTTGGAGTATACATGGATATCATTTCTCTTCTACCTAGTCCTATATTTCTGGCTTAATGGGAAAGAGGTTCCATTGCGGTACAATTGTGTAAAGCTGGGTTGGAATCTTGGAGGTTAGCCTGTGTCTCAATCTGGGGAGAGGATGCGGTCCGCCGGCTAGTCTACTGACTTTGGTGCTGGAAACCAGGGTTCGAGCCTTGGGGTCGCGTCCACATCCTGTGATTCTGGGCAAATCACTTAATCTCCCCGTGCATGAATGTGTAACGTGACCGGTGCTCATGTAAAGCCCTCCCATACCTTCGGGTCGAGTTCGCGCTATATAAATATGCAACAAAAAAAAAGAATGATTGTATGGGTTGGTTTTTATTAAGTATGGACCCCAGTTTGTCAAATTTTGCAACCTTGGGGTTCCAGGTCACTCGGAGGCAACCTAAATAATATTTATAGCAAATATCCATGGCTAGAAGGCTAGCACCACCTATATTCTCCTGCCAGCACTGCCAATGACAGTACCAACACAACTATTAACCATGATACTCGTATACACATGATAATTCAAACTATTCCAGGTGTCCGACACTGAAAGAATGGCTTGTGCAGCAGGTATTTGTCCTTTTTAATGTATATTGAATTAATAAATAACTGTTGTTGTGCTCATTTCTAAATTAGACAGATGATGCCACCATGTGGCAGACTGCCATATGTGCTGGTGTTGACAATAAAGTGCTGGTGCTGAGCACCGCAACCAGTGGCTCAAATTAAGCACTGCCTGAATGTCAGTCTCAGGGATATGTGTATCAAAGAGTTATAGAGGGCCCCAGACCTACTCTTTGTGATTCCCTTATCAGCCCTATCTCCTTCCTGAGATGTGCACAGGACCTTTTGACCGGTGATATCTCTTTAGAATCAAAGAGCCCTTTCTGAAGTTCACTGAAGAGCCTGGTTCTTCCTTCCTCCAGAATGTGTGTCCCCCTAGCTCTCAGGAGCCCAACAATCCAGAGATCTGTCTGGGGCTCTCCTCTATCTCCACAAGCGTCTCCAGCAAGCCTTGGGTCTCCCAAAATAGAATCCAGAGACTTCCAAGTATTATGCTGAATTAGTACTTTAATCCAGAAACACAATTCTGTGAATGCTGGCTAGCCATTGGAAAACCTATCACACAGTCTGTTACTGCTTTGTGCACTGCTATCCATGAGATCAAATTTTTCGGTGCCCCTTCTGACACCCAAAATGGGGGTCCCTGAAAAATTATCGGGAATATGCTGCCTAAATACGCACCTACCAGCTCAGATATAGTTATCAGAAATTGATATGAAAATTTCAACCTTGAGTGTCTGAAAAGATCACATTCCACTATTTGTCTGAATTAACAACTTATAGCGGTTGGTTTGCCAAAATTCATTTACTTTCATATAATATTCCAGTAACTTTTATTCAATATTCATAATTTTTTTATTTCTGGCACCATATATATCCACATCTATTAAAAGATCGTTGCAACCTTTGGCAATGTAAGATCTATTAAAACAGTGTTGCCTGTACTGATTTTGGTAGAAGGGACAGCTATGTTAGTCAGTCTTGTGATATGATTTTAATCAGAGTAGAGACATGCCTAGATATACTAATGGTCGCGCTGGCGCTCCCTCAGGGATACATAATTTGGTCTGTGCCCACAGGACTTATTAATGTTAAGTAAATTGCTGCAACACAGCTACATAGTACTCATACAATTAGAGATGTTTCCTGTGTGATATGTGCTTTACAATTATACGTGATGCAACACAGGGTCTAACATAGAAATGAAAAACCATAGCGTAAACAAAGAAGCCATAATAACAACATGGTTTAATCTAAAAGTTTCTAGAGGTGGTAAGAGGAAGATCGGGGGAGAAGGTGGAGGGGGTCGGAAGGATAGAAGGGCAATAAAAAACTTGCAGATAGAGTAGTGGACCTGTAGAAAGGAGAGGAGGAGGGTGTGAATTGGAAAAAGAAGTGGCTGATAGAGGGCAGGCTGAGTTAGGGTGAGAAGAGTGATAGGAGAGTAAGGGAAAGAGCTTGCTAGCAGAGGTTATTGGGTCAGGTATAGCTTGAACAGTTGAGTCTTTAATAGTCGTCAGAAAGCCAGTAGGGTGGAACTGTTCTGATTCCAAGGGTGAAGAGTTTCAGATGGAGGGGGCCACTTCTGAGAAGGACTCGTGTAAAGGTTGAGATGTTCTGAATAACTGTGTTCCTAAGAGAAGGTTTTCTCTCCTTCTTAAGTTCTTTGAGCTGCCAGAAGCCTTGAGCAGGTTGGTCAAGTAGAATGGTGGTTTTCCATGGATTGTATTGAAGGCTAAGCATCCCAGCCTGAATAAGATTTTTGTCTCGATAGGGAGTTAGCGAAGTTCCACAAGAATTGAGGGGATGTGATCTATTTTTTGGATGAGGAGAGTAGTCTGTCTGCTGCATGTGAAACAGCTTTTAGAGGAAGTGAGGGCAGAATGAGTGGCCCAGCAAAGACCGAATTGCCAAAGTCTAATTAAGATAGTAATACAGCATGGCTGGCTGTATAAAAGTAATGTTGTAAGCCTGGTTTTAGCTTCTTCAGCATTTGGAGTTGAATGTTGGCGCTTTTGGCAATTTTGTTAATGTGATGAATCATGGTTAAGGAACTGCCAAGAGTTATTACTGGTGAGCATACTGATGCTGACAGAGATTGGGTGAAATCTGGCTGAGCAAGGTGCTTAAGAACACCTAAAACGAAAGATTATTTTGATGTGGGAGATTACAAAACACATTCTGTCATTTTAGTATAGTGAGGAAGTTGTTGTTCATCCATGTTTGAATATTCAGAAAGATGTTCTTAAAGTGAGGATGTTGTTTAGAGTTGACATTTTCAGGTAGAGTTGGGTGTTGTAAGAATGTTGGTGAATTGAAATCGTTGAGTCTTTCCAAATTTCAGCCAGTGTGTCAACATGAGGGTTGAAGAGTGCAAGAATAGTGCAAGAGATAGAATGGATTCTTGTGGGACTCCACAAATGATAGGTGAGGTGCCTGAGACATTGCTATTGATTCTTACCATTTGAGAGGGATTGGAGAGGAAAGAGGTAAACCACTGAGAAATTAGTCTTTGAAACCGAAGCAGTGTTCAAGTAGATTGATTAATTTGGAGTGATCAATTGTGTTGAATGCTGCTGTTAAGTCCAGTATTACCAGCAGGCAAGTTTGACCCACGTCTAGTATATGGTGGTTGTCATCTAGGATGTCATCCAGAATTTCCAACAAACCTGTTTCAATTCTGTGACTGTTTCTGAATCCAGATTGGTGGACTGCTAGTAATTTTTCCTTGCTGATCAATTCAGCAAGTTGAAAGAAGAAATATTTTACAATGGTCTCTCTAAACCAAAGGAGATTTGAGATGTAGTAGTTATTTTCAGGTAGATTATGATCTAAGTTTAGTTTTTGTGCAAGTGTAAGATTGGACCACATTTGCGATACTTGGTGAAGGGTCTTTAGTTGAGAGAGGAGCTGATAATTTTGACCCATTATTCAGAGAACAAGGTGAAGTTGGATTTGGTGCTAGCAACCAGAATCAGATCTTTATAGTATTGTGTGGCTTTGAGGCAATTGACAAAGTGGTGGAGGTCGTCTTGAGAAATGGTTCTAAAAGTCTTCCAGCTGTTTTTTTTTTATGTGATTGGGGTCTGGGATGCTAGGCAGAAAGATGCTGAGGGCAATGAGAAGATTTTGTTGGAGAAAACTTCAGGAAGGTCTTGCATAAGTTTCCAGATGATTTGAAGTTTTACTTGGCACACAGTAAAGTGCTGGACTGTATGCATTTGAAGAGGCTTTGGAGGAGTTCTGACAGGTCTGGGGATGCAAGAGAAGGACATTGGGGCTAGCCTGCTGAAAGTGATGTCTGTATAGTTTTCTAAGTGATTCAACTTTGTGCGAGTGTTAGACTTGGCATCTTTGGAGTGGTTTCCCCTGACTTTTTGCCTCTACCTCATGTATTTTTGATGCTTTGCTGGATTCCGTTTTTGCTGGCTTAGATGCTTTGGGTAATTTGCCACTGCTGATCAGTGTCAAAGTGCAAGTGCTCCCTGTGTAAACTGATATTACAATTGGTTCTCCCATTTTGGTTTATTTGATTTACTGGTAAGTCCCTCGTAAAGGGCACTGAGTGTGCCAGGGCCTGTAAGTCAAATGCTACTAGTGGCCTGCAGCACTGATTGTGCCATCCACATGAGTAGCCCTAAAACGGTATCTCAGACCTGCCACTGCAGTGTCTGTGTGCAGTTTTAAACTGCGATGTCAAGCTGGTAAGTGCACCCACTTGCCAGGCCCTAACCTTCCCTTTTCTTTACATGTAAGCAACCCTCAGGAAGGCCCAAGGTACCCCTATGGGCAGGGTGCAGTGTATGTGAAAGGTAGGACATGTACTGGTGTGTGTGACATGTCCTGATAGTGAAATACTGCCAAATGTGTTTTTCACTATTGAAAGGCTATCTGTTCCATAGGATAGCATGGAAGATACTTTGTGACATTTAACAGGTATAACTTCCCATTGGGACAAGATAGAGGAGGAAGGTTTAGGCTCTCTGAACTCAGAATTTAATATAACATCTTTTAGTAAAGATGTTTTTTAAATAGTGTTTTTGAAAAGGCCACTCTTAGAAAGTAGGCATTTTCTTGTTAAACCATTCCGTATGCCTCCGCCTGTTTGTGCATTGACTGTCTGGGTTTGGACTGACAGGGGCCGGGATGTGCATTCACGGTAGATAGCCACTGGGGGGTTGAGGTGTGCCTGACCCTTCTTGGATGACTCAGAGCTGAGCTGAATAGACCATGGCTGCATTGAGAGCAGCAGGAGGTGTTTTCCAGGCATATGAATAGGGCCTGCTTCCCTTGCACAATGCTTTCTCCACCCCCTGTGGCATCCTGCACCAGTGAGGAGAGAACTGGTTTAGAATGGGCTCAGAGACCCTTGCACAAAGAAGAACAGTGACAAAATGGGGTATAAGTAGTGGACCTTAAAACCCAGAACTTGAGATTACTTCTGGACTCAAGAGGAACCTTTGCCAAGGAGAAGAGCTGGAGAGCTGTAAGGAGGAGTACTGTCACTTTACTGTGTGCTGTATGGGGCTGGCCAGCAGTGCCTGTTCCTGCCAAGGAAAGGACAAACACTGGAACTTTGCTGACAAACCTGCTTGAAGAAGAATCTCCAAGGGCTTGTGTGTGCTGGCCTCCTGTTCCAAAGTCTCAGGGGCACGAAGACTTCATCCACAACTCCCCTGAGCTATATAGCTGAGAGTTCTGACATGCCAGTAGGTGCCTGTTCAGTTTTAAACCTTTGGAGGTTGTCCCTGCTGTTTGGGAGCTGGAAGAAACCTAAGATAAGTAAGGAAAGCAATCTGCGATGCTGTCAGTGACGGAGATTGAAGTTCACAATGCACTGCCCGTCCTGCACCGCAGCTCTGATGCCCTTCGACACCCTGCGGTTATTGGCATTCCCAACGCCAGCGTTTGCCCCGACTCCGTCATCGCCAGCGCCTGAATTATGTTATCGCTGTGCTGATAACCGCTGAGGGTGACACCACAAACTCACCGACTTCTCATCACCTCACCAGAACTGATGCCTCACGCAGACCCAACTGACTTCCCCTGTTCTGGACTTGACACGTCTCCTCCTCACGGACATGACACCTCTCCTCCCCTTTGGCTGCCAGGGAGCCGGCCTCTGCACTGACACCTCACCTCCATGACGCCGTGTATCGTCAAAGACTTCGTTTCCAAAGGTACTGTTTGGGGGTCCGTGTGACTCTGTGCCCGACGCCGCGCACCTTGTGGTAGGTGCCGTACTTTTGATTTATTGCTGTCGCGACGACGCAATAGCCACAGGTGGTTAGTTTTCTACAAGCTTTATTTTGGAAATAAAGTTTTTGGAGTGCTATTGCTATTTAAGTGGATTTTTGTCGTTTTGGTCTTGTTGAGTTTATATAAAGATACTTTATGTTTCTAAACTGGTTTGGTGTCCATTTGTGGTGCTATCACTGTATTACTGTGTGCTTTGAGTACAAACACTTTACACATTGCCTTTGGGATAAGCCTGTCTGCTTGTGCCAAGCTACCAAGGTGGTGAGCAGGGGTTATCTAAAGTGTGTATCCCCCTTACCATGACTAGAAGCAAGGGTCCCTATTTGGACAAAGGTACCTACCTCTGCCAACTAGAGACCCCCAGTACTAACAGTGAATTACTGGAGAGTTGACGAGCAGCCATTGTTTTTCAAGCGCATGTTTCTCTTCTCTTTTGCATTTTTGTTCAAAGGTGGATCAAGGAGGAGAGGCCAGTGCTGCAGCCGCTGCTGCAATGCTTCATCTAGCTATTCATATTACTGGCAAATACTAAATGTTGGGAATAAGTGTTGCTTGAATAGACGTACTGGATACTCAACACACCACTTTTCTAACGTCTTCCGGCTACATCTCATGAAAAAAATGCATTTAAGCTTCCTTCTCGTCTGTTACAATCACTTTGCATTTCATCTGCTCGTTCAGACTTCTCAGGTTCATCCCTCATTCACCTGCAGCCGCCTCAGGCATATACTGAACGACAAGGAACATCTTTCACACAGTGGGAGACATGTGCCTTGTCACTTTTTAAATGTGATGCATTCCAGTGGATCATAAATTCAGAACAGATGTGTGACTCGCATTAAATTAAACTCAGTCATAATCATTCATCAAACCAGGGCATGAGGGTAAAGTGATCCAAATTCATATTGGCAATCGAACCTTTTATCCCTAGCCAGCATATTTTTGAGACAAGTCGTCACTAAACAGACTGTGCATAGAATCCTTATTGTTAAAAATAAAACATCCAGATATTTTCAAATAAATAAACTGATCCGACACTTCACGTAAATAGTTTGATAGACAAGAACTAAAAACAATCATTGGGCATAGCACTGCAGTCGCAACTAACGCTGGTCTCTTGCTTTTAAAGAAAGCTATTTCCACAAAATCCTCCTGAAAATCAAAAGATACATTTAACATCTGAATTAAAAAGAGTGGTGCCATAAAAGTAAAAGGTAGTGTGAACACTAACTACGAGACATCAAAAGGAATGCCTGCAAAATCTAAATAAACCAAAATAATGTTTAACACACACTCCCACCAAAACACCCAGGCCCAGATTAGCAAGGTGTCACGCAACGCAGCGCAGCACCCAAAGGTACTGTGCTGCGTTGCATGACAGGGAGAGAGCACCACATCTACAGTGATATGGCTGTCGACAACCCTCTCTGTAGCGGTGGTGCAGAATTGTGCAGCAGAGCCCTAAACACACACCTTTGGATCATAGTGCAAGGGTGTGTGTGTGTGAGTCTAGCATAGGTTTTGTCATAAAAGAGTATCCTTCCAGTACAAAATACTATTAGTAGAAAACTTTTCATACTTTGTATGTGTGCTGTACAGGGCAGCACACATGCAAAGTCGGAAAAGAGCAATGAAAATATTTCTCTTTTTTACGCCTGCTTTCCAGTAGTGTTATCTTTTGGTGAAAACCCCTGTCTACAAATGTTAGTAGATGCGGTTTTGTGTCAAAAAGCATGGGTGGTTGCAAGGGAACGCCCATGTCGCACCGATGTAATGCCCCCTTGATGGTAAGTAATACCAAGCAGTGCTTGGTTCTACTTTGCGTTACTTTTCCTTGCAAACCTCAAATCTACATGTGGCACATCATTCACGTGCACCATAGTGAATATACAGGCACAGAGGTGCTTCTGTGAGTTCAGTGACTTACCATTCAGTTGAAAGGCCACGGATTGTAAACGCTTATCCATCCTGAAACGCTGCCGGTGTCTCTTTATTTACCATAATCCTAATGATATAGCAGCATCGACATCCAGTTTGTATGTGACCATAGCCAATTTATCTCTGGATTAGCAAAATGCTTCTAAGGATTATGGCTTAAAGAACACATCCTGGACGATCACAAGATTCTAAAGACAAATGTGCCATAACGGTGTCCCCCTTAGTCAGTACAGTAGTAAGAGAACATAATCCTGTGGACCAGTTTCAAATATCCAATAAACAGCCAATCTGTACAGTCCATTCAGCATAAATAGTACCTTTGAAAGTCTCATTCACATCTGAGAGGAGCATGCCATATATCTTCCAAAGGTAATAAAACACATAAGTATACAAAAAAATATAAATCGATTTATTCGTATTTGAAATCAAGCTCAGGATAAAAAAGAAGAACAAAATATCAAACTGACATAATCCATCAGGTGACTACTAAACAGTGATCACATAAACCTAGTACATAATCACAAAATCCTCACCAAAAGTTAATAAAGGATTTACTAGAAAACAGAAATAAATATAAAGAGAGTACAGAAAATAGACAACCACAATATGTCATTTACATGGTACACATCCGTATTATGGCAATAACACAAGAGTGGATCCCGGTATTATTAGCTTTTTTAAATACACATTGGCCACATCTCCCTTCACAGATTGTGTACTAGTTTGAGCGTCGACGCGTTTCGATGGATGTATTATGCCACCATCTTTTTCAAGACAAATATTTTTGACTCTCTTGAACATAAACGTGTTGAATTGATTTAAAAACACCTAGTATTGGTGAAAACGAATCGTTCCAGTCATACTGGGCAGACTATTTGCAAGGTGATTGATAGTTCCTTTTAAATTTTCTCTCAAATCCTGAGACAGCAGTAATGCATCTGAATATTCCCTGATCGGGCCCAAATCTCTGTGTCTGTATCATTAACTTTTCAGTCTAGCCAGTTAGGCTGAGACTTGCCACTATCAATTAGAAGCGGGTCCTTTTGCCAATTCGACACAGTCTATTCAGGGACCATAAATTGTTTCTTTATTCCTTATCCTTCACAGGGGGCTGATTCAATAGATACCTCTGGCGGTTATTCAAATGTAACGTCCCTACTGGGTCCCTCTTTGTAATTAGGGTTTTCACTGGGAGCTCTCGTCAGCGTGGTGGTGTCTACCCGTACAAAAATAGTTAGGTGTTACATTTGAATAGAGTGAAAGGACACATTGCTGGAGTTGCGTCACTTTTGTGACACACTCCAGCAATGCGTCACTTTTGCGCCTACAGATACGTCAGAAATACTAATGTATCTGTAACTCCTTGCGACATCATAAGGGGGGGGCGCACTGAGAAGTGACGCATCGCTGCTTTCATGCAGCGATGTGTCACTTCTCATAAATGAGGCCCACAATTTTTACCATAGCAGGGTAAGACAGATATTCCTCACAACATCAGGATGGTGGGCGAGAAAAAAGACGGCTATATCAATATGAATCTGTGATTCTGTGCAAATCACTTAGGGCCATATGTAGGTAAAAGTGAAATACCGACTTCTTAATACCAAATTTTACCGATTCCGTATTAAGAATTCGGTATTTCCGATGTAGGTAAACAAATCAGTATTTTTTACCGATTCGGTAAAAATCGAAAAAACTTTGCCGAACCCTTAATACCGACCGGTATTACCAATCAGTATCACCGAATCTGTATTACCGAATCGGTAAATACCGATTCGGTATTTCAAAATAGCAGCAATTGAGGAATCAGCCAATCATGTGCATCCACCCCACCTCCCAACCAGGAAGTGGCCACACCCATGCAGGTGCATTGCATCTGAACCTTCTGGAGAGGCAGGGAGTGCAGAGGAGTACACAGGAGCAACAGTGAGAACTGGACCTGAGAAATACAGCATAATGGCCAACACGGACACCGAAAATGAAGCTGCAGAACGCAAAAGAAAGCTAAAATTTAGCGAAAGGGAGCTTCAGATCCTGATTGAGGAGGTGGTGAAACATCACACGAAGCTGTTTGGGAAACAGTCCTTGCAAGTGCCAGAATCTGAGAAGCGGAGAATATGGCTTGGAATCCATGCACAGGTGAATGCGGTAGGTGTGACCACCCGTGAAATTGAAGAACTAAAAAAAAGGCGGTACGATGTCAGGAGTCAAACAAAGAAGAAGATGGCAGCGATTAAAAAACAAGCAAGCCTTACAGGAGGAGGAAGAAACAGGGCACCTGCACTGACTGCACTGGAGCAGCTGGTGGAGTCCACCATAGAGCCCGACAGCGTAAGCAGAATTGGGGATGCAGACAGCTCAGCCAGAGCTGCCAACAAACAAGGTAAGTAGCATGCACACCAAGCTGCGCCCCCCCACTCCCTAACCCCATTCCCCTATGAGGCAGTGCGCATCCCACTCCAGCACAGGTTTCACTAAACACCAGCAATGCATGATGGGAGATGTAGTCAGTGTAACACCTATCATGACAGACATCAGACTGGACACAAAGGCATGTGACACACATCAGTGATAAGCAAGCAGAGGACAGAAAGATAGATTGTCAGAAATGAAAATTTATTATTGGAACATAGTCCTGCCAGACTAGTGAGCTAATGTACTATTTGTGTCCACAGGCGAGACATCGTGCAGTTCTTCCCATAACAAGTCAGGAAGGGCACCCAGGAGGGAGAGATCGGAGGAGGCCAGTGAAACTGCAGGGCACACCAACCACCACCACCGGCATCACCACCACAGCCAGCATCACCACCTCTGCCAGCATCACCACCACGTGTTTATGAAGGACAAGGGTACCCCTTATGCGAACCTGGGGTGATACAATGTAGAAGAAAACAATGGTTCGGGATGGCCTAAGAAGGTCCAGGACAAAGAGAAACCCTTAAGAGGGTGGATGATTTTGTATAGGTTCAAAGACTCATACGGGAGAATGATACTTAATATAGAGAAACAGGGGACAGGAAAGGTCAATATATGACACTTATTTATTGTACATAGGATGAATTCAAGTGCTCACATATTTAGTGACAACAAGCGTGACGTGCAGGTGAGAGTGGACTTTTTTTTTAAAAAGAACATCGCATTGGCAACAATAGAGAACCATTTTTTCTTGGTTAAATCAGTACAAAAACGTTCAAGTTGCGTAAGGTCGACGCAACTTGAACCTTTTTGTACTGATTTAACCAAGAAAAAATGGTTCTCTATTGTTGCCAATGCGATGTTCTTTTTTTAAAAAAAAAAAAAAAAAAAAAGTCCACTCTCACCTGCACGTCACGCTTGTTGAACCTATACAAAATCATCCACCCTCTTAAGGGTTTCTCTTTGTCCTGGACCTTCTTAGGCCATCCCGAACCATTGTTTTCTTCTACATAGCATCACCACCCCTGCCAACATCACCACCACTGCCAGCAACAACACCACTGCCAGCAACAACACCACTGTCAGCAATAACACCACTGCCAGCATCACCACCACTGCCGTCAGCAGCAGCAGCGTCACCACCGGCAGTAACAAGACACAGGAGGCATGGAGTTGCCAGACTCCAAGAGATGGAGTTGTCCTTGGAAGACAGCAGAGGTGGCGAACAGCCAACTGTGCCAGTGGATGCAGGATCGCAGTCCCCCACAGTGCGTGCACAGACAGGTGCCAGACGCCGCAGGGCTAGGGAACCCAGTCCCCATTTGCAGGGTGAGGAGCATGCTGTGTTCGCAGGGCTGGAGGCGAGCATGCTTAAGGTTCAGCACCTGCCAGGGAAGGCAATACAATCAGTACAGCGCCAGGTGAGTCAAGTTAATGCAAACATGCAGAACATTGAGAAGGGCATCTGTTCTATGAACAAGACGCTCGCTGAGGGCATGAAGGAAATTGCAGAGGGCATGAGGGACATGTCCCGCTCAGTGATGCTGCTGTGCAGCAAACTTGATGAGGACAGGATGGCACGGCGCAGGGAGAGGCAGAAGATGGACAATCATACAAAGACGGTGAACCGGCTCTCCACAGCCAACTCTCTCCTCTGCAGGCGCTCCGTGGCCATGCAGGAAGGGCTGGCACACTGCATCCATGAGGTTTCAAGGGATCTGGTTGAGGTTAGAAGTGCACTTAAAGTGCTCCTTACTGTTCAGGCTGCCAATACTGGTGCAGGTGACGTTGTGGACAGTGCGGAGACGACGAGTCGCAGCAGCATAACGCCCCCTGCAACTGAGATCAGGAGGAGCAGCAGGCGTCATGGGGATGGCACTGGATCGATTCCACGTGATGACAGTCTGCTCGAGGAATCCAGCAGTGTTGTGTGTGGCCGCAGGCGTTAATGCAGGCCATACTTTGACTACTTAACTGGGTGACTTAACCCATGACATCCGTGTTGGGTGGTTACAAATGGGACTGGCATGTTGAGCCCTTTGTGTAGTGGCGTAGTGCCAATATATTAAACTACGTCACACAAATGCAACAACTGGCTGTGTCTCCTTACTTACTCAGAAATAGTTGCGTGTGATCTCAGCCCATCTTTGCCTCCCATCTGGTGCTGGCGCCACTCCTGCTGCGTTGGGCTCTGGCTGTGCAAATTTATCATCATCGTCCTCAGAGTCAGTTAATTCAACTTCTGTACCTTTCTTAGTGGCAAGGTTATGCACCATAGCACAAGTTGCGATGATCTTGCAGCAGATGATGGGTGTGTACTGACGTGCGCCTCCGCTTTGGTGGAGGCAGCGGAACCTGCTTTTCAATAGCCCAAACGTGCGCTCCACAACGTTGCGTGTTTATTTGTGTGCCACATTGTATCGTCTCTCACCTGGGGTCGATGGGTTCAGGTAAGGCGTGAGGATGAATGACCGCACAGCATAAGCGCTATCACCTAGGTGGGGAAGACAGTGACATTAATGAGTTAGCAACACATTCATCTGCAGTGTACATCTGGGTGTGTCAAAGTGATTTAACTAGCAGGTATCCTTCTCCAAATTCTCCTGCAGCCAGGCGTGTGTAGATCCCACTGTTCTGGAACATGTATGAGTCGTGGGTGGTCCCAGGGAATTTGGCCACTATGTCGGTGATTACGTTGGCTGCATCGCAGATTACCTGCACATTAATGGAGTGGGTTGATTTTCTGTTTCGGTAGATGTACTCAGTGGCTGCCGGTGGGCAGATTGGAATGTGTGTCCCATCAATGCACCCGATCACATGCGGGAACTGTGCCTTTTGGTAAAAGTCTGTCTTGGTTTTCAGCAGTTCAGAAGCTTATGTAGTGATGCATTATCTGCATCATGGCATCCAGGAATTTGTTGAAGAAACGGGACAAGCAACTCTGTTTCACCCCACCTACCGCAGCTATCACCCCCTGGCAACTGCCAGATGCAAGTAGCTGTAGGCTACAGAGCACCTGCACATGTGGTGGTATAGCGTGCGCCCTTGTTGTTGGATGCTCCAGGAGTGGGTGCAGGTCCCTTATCAGGTCCAGTATGGTGTGGGGGTGTAGCCTGTACCTTTCATGGATCTCTGCCTCAGTCAGTTGGAAGAGTGTGATGCGCTGTCTGTAAACGCGCTCCTCCCATCTCCTGATCCTCACTCCTGCTGCCTGTAGCCGTAGCCGCCTTGCTATCACATAGAGGGCCGCCATAGTGATCACACTGTTGCATTTTGGGACTGTTTAAATACACTGCAGCTGATTACCACCTGCTTGCAGTCAGTGGTAATTACCGACTCTTAAATACAGAATTTTAGGAAATTCGGTATTACCGAATTTCTCAACATCTCTTTTATGTTTTTTACCGTTTCTTATTTACCGATTCGGTATTTGGGTGTTCGGTAATTCTGAATCAGTAAATAAGAAATCGGTAATTAGAAATCGGTATTTACCTATTCCTTATTACCGATTTCCTTCCTACATTGGGGAATGCTATATACCGGTCGGTAATGCTGAAATATACCGATTTTCGGTATTACCGACTGGTATTTGGGCCACCTACATCGGGCCCTTAATCTCCCCGTGCCTAACAAAAATATGAATGTGTCCATCTGTAACGAAATTGGTGCTCATGTAAAGCGCTCTGATACCCGATGTCTCGGGTCTAGTTTGCGCTATATAAAACTCTAAAAAAAGTTTTTTTAATCTATATATACTGGTTTGAGACCGTGTATGTGCATATGTTTTTAATCATATAAATATCCTTGTCACTCACTTTTTTACGGTTGAATGATTAACACAAAGGCATTAAGGTATTATACACTGTGCCTTTCAGCATGTTTTTGCACTGCTTGGTGAAACTATGGAAACGGATGAATGAGTGACACAAAGGCCTTTAGGCGTTATACATTGAGCCTTTCAGCATGTTTTCGCACTATTTGGTGGAAATATGCGCTATGTTATTCCCTGTGAAAAACCCAGGGTCCCTTCTATTTACTCTACAACTCCCTTTCCACTTTTTACAGATTGGATTAAAAAAGAAACCTACAACAGGTTTACCCTCTATTAGGTAACATACTCTTAATACACGTACGACTACGTCTGAACAGGCTGATAATCAATTGATTACAGCACTCACACTACTGACCCCTTAAAGGATAAGGACAGTTCTTCTTCTCTTCCATATCCACCCCCAGTCCTGAAGAAATGCCATGGTTCCCTCCTGGACATTTGGGCTTGAAACACATGGTCCCATCTCACTCACACCTACTACTAGCTTGTGTTTCCTCATTGTTGGGAATTTGACAGTTTTGACACTGTTTTTAAACCTTACCAAGAGAACCCAGGAATAGAATTTCACTCTTAGGGTGCACTTCTAGGTACTTTTAACCCACCATCTCACTTGTTCCACACACTTGCACTCACCATCATGGCGTACGACTAAAAAATCTTAGCCAAAGAGCCCTCTTGCGGGGTCCGTTGGGGATATTGCTGCACCAACCCCACGAGGAGCAAACGCCTGATGATGAAGCATGACACCTTCACTGGTGTGTGAGGGCACTACTTCCAAGTAAGGAAGATCCTTTTTCGAATACCTTCTATCCACCTGTAAAGTACTATTATTCTTTTAGGAACAGCTACCCCTTTTGTGTCAGAGGCACATTTCTATAACCATACAACCAGAAAAAAATACACACAAATAGGAATCCCACTGGAGATTATGCAATTACTGAGCAGGCTACTGCATAGGAATGGTAGAGTAGCAGAAGCACAGCAAGACAACAGGCAATGCTGCAAAGGCAAAAATAAGAACTGTGATACATGGCAGTGGCAGGGGTATGATGCTCGCACACAGTATATACAGCACTCAAAAGGCCTAAGCTCTGGTGCTGACAACCTAGGATTGCAGTAAATACACACCAGTAGATATATGCATGCATTACAAAGCATTTACAATAACCTGCAGACTGGACTCAAACAGAGGCCATGGGGGATCATAAATAAAAACAGGAAATTCCCAGCAGCCGCCTGGCCACATCTTATGCCCTCAGTACATCAGGCACTGGATACAGCTACTGACCATCAGGCCTGCTTTTCTCCACCTCTTCCCATGTACCCTGCTCAGATATGTTGCCGTAGCAGAGGATCACATAGTTCGACTGACACTGTCAGAATTTGCATTCCATGTCCGCAGCTGTATCCATCACACATGAATGTGCAGACACCGCTTTGTGAGTTTCCATGATTCCATTTGGTGTGTCACACTGTGACTCATAATGCATTGCACACTATGGGTGACTCCTTTGGCATACCGCCTCTTGTTCCTCATGCAGCATGAATTGCTAAGTTGTTACAGTACTCTGCGCTCTATTGATCTGAAGCCTATATCGGACCCTGGCCAGTGATGTGCACCACCGTCCACCATTTGATATTTAATTGCACCCTGGTTCTTCTGATTTTATAGTTGAACTAAATGCTGGCATAAAATCTACATGTGTTGCTTTTGCGTGGGGTTCGGGATGCA
Source organism: Triturus cristatus (assembly GCF_964204655.1). Taxonomy (NCBI): domain Eukaryota; kingdom Metazoa; phylum Chordata; class Amphibia; order Caudata; family Salamandridae; genus Triturus; species Triturus cristatus. The sequence continues at coordinate 191,871,757 of NC_140588.1, forward strand.
GGAAGAGTATTCTTTTACACCTGGGTCAATAGCTGTAGGCAGGGGCACTGACCTGCTGATGGCTGTAGCATTGACCTGAGCACTAGCATATAGAAGAGTGATCATGCATCAAGCAGTCTATGCAAAGTGCCCAATTTAATCTAGAAGATCCTGTTCAGAGGAGATTTGGGGCCTGATTTAGATCTTGGCGGACAGCTTACTCCGGCACAACGATGATGGATATCCTGTCTGCCGAAATGTAAACCCCATACGATGCAAAGGGATTTATCTTTCGGTGAACGGGATATCCGTCACAGTTGTGACGGAGTAACCCATCCGCCGAGACCTAAATCAAGCCCAGTCAATGTTTCTGATTGAACGAAGTTGGATCAAATACCGTGCATGTATACTGTTATGAAACTCAGATATAGCCTTCAGAATATCCTTGTAGCAATGTTGGCAGCCTCTAACAAATTCTCATTCTCCATAATTCTTCTATTTCTTGTGCTCATTGAGCCATGCTTTTCTAAACAGTCTTCTCCAATACCCTTGGATAGCTTCCTAAAAAGAAACATCATTATCATTAAGAACAGAGTTGCTTAGAATAAGTTGTGGTACTGAGTCATCCCTTCCACACCAGAATCAGAGAACTTTAAGACCCACTCTAAAAGGCTTTTGAAAGAGTCATTGGTCTTGCATGTTCTTTCACTTACAAAGTCGTCTTTCACCATCCAGAATTGATTGAATCCTATCCTAACAAACTTTTGGACCTGTAGCAATTCAGGGTGTCCTCTAGAAGTGTACGCTTATGCCAAGCAACTTTCATATCTTGAACAATAACAGAAAGCACAATGAAAGGAACAGCCATGACCAGGTGTTATTTCATATTAGTAGACTAGCCATCATTTTCAGTTTTTAATTTAGCCTAACAACAATTGTATCCATATTTTTAGACCATCAGACGTGTGCCTTTTAAGTTTTTGTAAAAGACACACAATTGATGGACGGAATGCAGAACAAATCAAAACATTTGCCCCCAGTCAAGAGATCTGAGTTAAATCCATCATTCTTTTTCTCACCATGCCACTCCTGTTTAGACCTGGCCATATACAAATCAGTCTTGACCCTGTGCCTCATAGGAACAGTCCAGCCCGAACTGCCAAGCCAGGCCCTCCCTGGACCGGAAACAAGCATCCTAGGACCGGTTTCAGGGTTTCACCCCTCATCAGTCAGTATAGCTTGAATCCAATGGCACAGTGAGCCTGTGCGTAGCCATTGTCAATATAGAAGTCAACCTTAACTCTTTCAATCTTTTTTTTTTTTTAGCAAATTTTATGTTTTAAGTTTTGTGTGGCAGCGCTATGAAGGTGGGTGCCTGGGCATATCATGGAGGCAGTATTGTCATACGATGGTGGTTCTGTTTGGCAGTGGGTATTTGGTCATCCGTTGGTGTGACATGGTAGGAGTGTTTCCCCTATGATGGTGGGTGGGTGGCCATATAATGGTGGGTGAGTTTGAGTTTGATTGCAGATGTGTATGTATAATGCATGTTGTGTAGGTGTATGAAGGTTGTTGAGTAGCTATACAAGGGTGTGAGCTTCTGTATGGCTTTGGTTGTGCAAGTTTATGAGAGTGAGTGTGTGGCTGTGTGATGGTGGGTGTGTGTCCATATAATGGTGGATGAGTGGTTGTTTCATAAGGGCAGAGTGGCTGTACGATGGTGGAGTTCCTACCATATGATTTTAGTTCTGTGAACATATGCTGGTCAATGTGAGGTCATACACTTGTTGCTGTGTAGACATAAATAGTGGATGTGTGGATGTGTATGATAATAGTAAGCTGGCATATGAAGGGTGTGTGAATATATGATATGTATGTTTGTGTAAAATCGTTGATGTATGGCTCTATGATGGGGTGTGTTGATGCATGACCTTGGATCTGTGGGCAAATAGTAATGTCTGCTTGGGGATATGACTGTGGTTGCTTGATGGTGGTTTTATGGGCGCCTGATGGTGGGTGTGGACATATACAGGTGGCTGTGCATATGAATTTGGGTGTGTGGTCATATATGATGATTAGTGTGTGTGGGTGTGATTGGGCTTGTTGGTATATTGTGTTGGTTGTGTGGAAGTATCATGGTGGGTATGTTGTCATGTGATGTTGGTGTGTTGACATGTGATTGTGACGATGGGTATATAGGTGTGTGGTGTGGGTATTTGATGGTGGAAGTCATGATGTGTCTCATATACATGCGCTCAAGGTGATGTATATGAGAATGAAAGCAAATCTTTCAACATACACCACATGTGTAGCACAATTCATATGATACTGCAACATCAGTATATTGCACACAAAAACTCCAACATGGCAAAACACAACCCCCTCATACGGACAACCTCAACCAGTGGCACAACCTATGCCCTAAACCCACCAATATCTGTACCAACTAACTTGGGCAGCCTTATGAATTAATAACAATTGCCTCCTAAATTAACAGAAACCACCAGACCTTTGACCTCAAACCTTATAAACACTCCACAAGTGAGAAGACATCCAACACGCTCAGACTCCTTCATCCATATCCCTTTGCTCTACACTGTATGAATATTTTCTCCCCTCTCCTACATTCTTTGAGACCTCTCTTCCTTAAATGTACGTTGTCAAGAAAGGGCAGGGCAGCAAACTCAAAGTAATTCTTAGCAGTCAAAATAAATCCACGTTGGACAAAAATAGCCAGAATTTAGCCCAAACGTGATTTTCTAAAGCGTGATATAACCCTAACTATAGTGATCTACCGCTTCTTCACCTCGTTCCTAGGTTGCAAACCTCCTTTTACTACTTCCATTTTCATTCTTGTAGTTGTCTTTTTTATGTGTCTGCTTCCTACCTCGGAGTAGCTCTCATTCCGAGTACACATTTACAGGGGCTGTCACATTTTAAATAAGTAAAGTGATGAGATTTAAAATGTTGGCTTTAAGGAAACATTGCACGATTTCATCCATTTTCTTCATATTGGACTACACCATTGGAAAGATAAATACAGACCGAAAAGAGGATGTAGTGTAGAGGTGTACCTGACTCATACTTTCTCGAGAAATGAATCTCCTCATTAAATTAGGGCCTCAGCACTATAGTTAATTACGGAAGCCTGGAAGGAGCTCAGCCAAAGCCTGTAAATCCGTAATCCGATCATTCCTGTCTGATAGTGGCTCAGAGGCTCTGCCAGGTTTCAAATGAGCTACTGAGCTAACAGCGAGTGCAGCTCTCAGCTCGGCGTGTAATTGGCTGTTTTTTTTATTTTTTCCTACACCTGCCTTTCCTCCAGGCCATGTGTCGCTTCCTGCACGTTTCAGTCAGTTTTCACCATACTGTTTCTTAGTATTTCAAGCAGTGTTTAATTTGGAGAAAAAAATATCCAGGGACCAACGTTTCTGCTAGGAGTGCTCTGGAATAAACAATAGCCAAGTCCGGCAAATGTTAGTTCCACCATCAGCCTAACATTCCAGTCTCTTCATCTCACTCTTTCTTTCTGCCTTCCTTTTCTGTCCTTCTCTCTCCTGCTCTTGTTTAGTGTGTGTGATAAAAAGTTAAGGCAATCTATATTATTTTTTTTTGTTGCAGATTTATGCAGCGCGAACTCGACCCGAAGGTATTGGAGCGCCTTACATGCAGAGGCGTAGCTAGAGCTTGTGGCGCCCGGGGCTATCCCTCAGGTTGCCGCCCATGGCATCCGCAGCCCTGTGATTGTGTGAGCTTAAGTCTCGGACTCAAATTTTGAATCTCACCTCACTGTCAAATTTCGGGCACAAATATTTCTCACATGTATCACTGGAATGCTAGTTTTACATTGGTCTATTAACTAGTGCAAGTAAGTGTTAACTATCTGAACTCGCAGTTGTAGATTGGCTGCGCACAGCACCCCGGGGCCACTCGCTTAATTATACTGGTGTGATTTTTTAAAATACTTTTAAACATATTTGTCAGCCTGCCTGACTGTGACCGCTATGTGTGTCTCACAGGCTCTCCCAAGGCTTGCCCAGCAATCATGCTATCACGCACATGCTCACTGTGGCGGCCGGAGTCCTTAAGTCAGCTGACTAATGAATTTACGGTATAGGCCTGAGGCAATTGAGATTTGTTTTAGGGCCTCTCACACCCTGTTAGTGTGGGCCCAGGTCCCATGTGGGACAGAGAGAGCAGCACGGAGTTTAGTGATTCTTCCCTCCTGGTTTATTATTTGAGCTCTCTCCAAACCGCCGCAGTGCCACATGTTCACAGACAGGTACTCTCATCAGCGTGCGTCGTGACTGTCACTCGAGACAGACTACTTTTGCACATACCTGCGTGAATCTGGATCTGAAGGTGGGGTGTTGGATTTAGGGGTCTTTCGACACCTGCTGTGCTGCTGGCTTTAAACAGCAATGCTGGGTGGACTGAATATCCGACTGAAGACCAAGCTGCTTCTGTGCCACGGGCAGAAAACAAAACGTCAATCTTTGCTTGGAGTGTCGTCTGGTGTATTTACACTTGGTGTGTAACTTGTCACTCGCTGTGCGACACTAGAGATATTTATGCCAGGACATCAGGGCAGGCTCTGGTGATGCTCATGCCACTATAACTGAATGCCTTGTGTGCACCCAGCAATACCCCTTCTACATTGGTAGGGTCCAGTAAAGATCTGTGTTCTCTACTAAACTGTTGTCTTGTCAGTGGCTCTTATTGCACAGCTTCGCTCCAGTGGTTCTACAGCCTAACCGCAGGCCCTTGCTCTTCTTGGTGCCAATTCTTAGCGGAGCCATGTGACCTGCTTTCTAGATGTCCATTGCTGTCCTTTTAATTATAGTCAGCTGCAGCAGGCGTTTGCAGCAGTTTTAGATCATCTAAGAGTTTCTCGTTGCTCAAATGGGTCTCATTTCTGATATTTATGTTTCCTCATCTTTATTGCCTGATTTGTGCTCGCAAGAAAGTGTCAAATGTCACCCATAACCACACTGACATTATGAACAGGTCACACATAGCGATCTGAAACCTTGGTTAGTCCCCAACTTCTTTTTATAGGACTTGTGCCCACTGCCCTGCCACTCACCAAAGATCCTTTCCTCCCTTTGTGACAACCGTTTAGCTCTTACCTTCCTCAGGCTCCAGTACTCCACAGTGGTGGCACAGTTTCTACCGTAGGGGTTGGTTCTGCTGCAGCCTTTCGCCCAGCACTGCCACTGCCCCAGACTCGACTCATAACTGCCAAGGTGCTACGTGTGATATTTTCATACTTTTAGTGTAATTATGAGTTACATTGCAATGACTATGAGTGACACTTTCTCCTGAGCAAAATCAAGCAATTAAGATGAGGGAAACATATAAATATCAGAAATTACTCCCATTTGAGCAAAGAGAAACTCTAACAGCTGCAAAGCACCAGAAATGAAAGGGTACTACCCTAGTGCCCCTGTAACCTGATTGGACAGTGGCTTCAGACACTTGCCTCACTCTGCATCGGGCAAGGCTCAGGGGAGTGAGGGTGAGGCACACATAAGTTACAGCCAGCCAGGGCGGTGTTGTGTGTAAAATAGTATGTCCTGTTATGAGAAAATCCAAACATGGTAGACGCTGACACACCAAAAGAGGACGGGTTAATGTTTGACAAAGGCAACAAAAGGGGTGTGCAGTTTCATTTTCTTTTATTAATCCACCATACGTTTTGGCAGGAGGAGCACTTCATTATCAGTTTCCCAGCTGACGACGGATGTCCCATTAATGTTAAACACAAAAGCCTGGAACAACTACTAAAGTCAGAAAGGCTAATGGTAATAATGTGGTAAGTGTCTAGACTATTGGCCATTCAGAAAATGACATTCCCCATGTGTAACGTTGAAGAGACGTCATGTCATGAGCACAGAGAAAGCTATATATGTATATGTACTGTAGCACATAAACAGGTAAGCGCTTTCAGCCAAACAGAGAGAGAATCAAAGAGCTGCATTGGAGACACAGTGGGTTCAGGTGCCTAGTGTCTGTGGACTGATGCTGGGCTGCACCAGTTGCCTTAGGTGATAAAATATAACGTGCACTGTTTTAAATCGCTTTCTGAGCATGTATTTGACAAGAATTATGTTGCTCAACGACACTAATGTATGTTGCGATTTTCAGTGCTACAGGACGGTGAATACAAAAGCAGAAGAGCTAATAAAACATAATACAGGTCGTGCTTTAAATTCATTTAGGAAGCAGTCACTGTATGGGACATCTATTCAGGCAAAACACAAACCTTTCCCTCCCAAAGCTCGAGGTTAGCACCTCTCAGTATGTAAGTCACAGTATCAATTTTTGAAAAAAGTGTCTTACCATCATGAAGCATATAAGTCAAGTGCCTGCTGACGAGACCCTAAACACCTTTCATAGCTGCCAAGGTTTCAGATTGCTTATGTGTGACATTTTCATAATTTCAATGTAAATATGAGTGACATTTCAATGACTATGAGTGACACTTCAGCTCGAGCAAAATCAAGTAATGAAGACGACTGAAACATATAAATATAGGAAATTGCACCCATTTGAGCAAGAAGAAACTCTAAGAAGATCTGAAAACTGCTGCAAATGACCTGTGGCTTTGCTGTTACTCAATATTTGTGACTGCTGTAATTTCTGTTGTTATGCTCTTTGTCTAGCATATATGGCCCAACGCCATTGTGCGGTATCATTTATATGCCTTATATCTTTATTTGTAAAGCACTCTAACATTTTTCAGCCCTCTCTCACAAACTGTTCATTTGTTTTCTAGTGCTGCTCATACCAATGTAGGGTGCCAGAGCACTTTACATCCGACAAACATTACACCAACACAATGACTCTTTCATGGGTAATCCAGTCTAGCAAAATATTATTTATAGCACATCTCCTCTGACAACAGCTGAAGTGGTTTCATAGGTAGTTATGCAACTGAAGCGATTTGCAGTGTTCACAAGCATTTTGCCTGGTGTACTGCAAGAAATAGAACACACGTTTGAAAAGAGCAACTGGGGGCCCAAGCCAGCAGGATATTTGAAACTGAAAATATCCCGCAGTGTCACTTTAGTACTAACACAGGCAGGTACGCACAGGCTTTAACCCACCGCGCTATCTCACCCATACTATTTTTTTTGTCTAAATCTAGATGCTTACAAGGTGTGAGGTTTACAGCTGATTGAAGAGATGTTTGTGTTGTGTTGTCGTGGTTACACACTTGTAATGTACAAAGGTCAATTCAAATGATATCATCAGTATCATAATGACCATTATTAAAACTTCAAAAAGCCTTTCTATTTTGGCCACAATTTAGAACAAGACAAAGACAAAAGGGCGCCAGATATCATTGTTCACTGACTGAAAAAGAGTTCTAACATAATCACCTCACAATAATCCCCCTGCCTGACCGCGCCGCTCGCTGCCATTTATTGTGTAAATCAGAGAGGCTGGTGGCACTTACTTGGGCAGTGGTCGCAAGGTCCGGAGGAGTGTGGCGGTGGTGCTCCAAGAATTGCTTGATGACACACCGTCTCTCACTGCAGTGGCTGCAGGCTCAATTATGCCACTACTGCGCGCTGTGATAATTTGTCTCATTTAACAGTCACCCTTCTGGTTGGCAGGCCGGACGGTGAGTCCCTGGGCGGGCGGGGCCATCTAATGGCATGCAGGTTATGTCCTGGCGGCCACTGCCCCCCCCCCCGTCACTCACTTGATTTCTCTTTGCCTCCCCTTGGGTCTGGCATTATTAAATTGAGGGGGTTTAAGGAAAACGGCTGGTGATCGGACCCGATGGGACTGGTGCGAGCGGCATGCAGCAGGCGCGACGCTGCAAGCGCCATATTTGAATACATTTGCAGCGCCGCGCAAATTCAGTGGCAGCAGGTTAATCAAGACTCTTAAATTTAGCTTTGTATAAGACATCGACTCGCAAGGCTGGCTGCAGGCAGGTTCAGGTCGTGAGTTACAGCGGGTCCCGGCCACGGCAATTTGATTTTGCCGCCCGGGTCCGGGCCGCCTCCAGTGATACTAGTGCTGGCGAGCGTGTGCGTGCGTGGTGGTGCAGCGCGTGACTCGCGCGAGGGCTTGCCAAACATTGTGCCCAGGGCCGTCATTGGTAGCGCTTTCGCGCGTGCGCACGCGCTACAAGATTGACGGCCCTGGGACAGGATCCACTGACAACCACAAACGGGGTAAGACGCGCATGCTGCACTGCAGGCAGGATTTACAAGGTGCGCCCACTCTTCACACGGGGGCCGCGCGGTACTGGCGGCGTCCTTTATAATTTATTTGGGGACACTGACACTACTGCAGTGTTAGTCAGTGAGTGTTCCTAAATAAATTATAAAGGCCGCCGCCCCCAAAATAGTGCCGCCTGGGGCGGACCGCCCCCACCGCCCCCCCCTAGCTACGCCACTGCTTACATGAGCACCAGTTACGTTACACAAGGGCACATTTTTTTTTTTGTAGGCACAGGGAGATTAAGTGATTTGCCCAGAATCACAGAATGTGGAGTCGACCCCCAGGCTCAAACCTTGGTTCCCCAGCTCCAAAGTCTGCAGTCTAGCCGTGAGACCACATCCTGTCCCCCAGGGGATCAATCAGGTTTCTTGTAAAGCACGGCCACTCACATGTAAGGGTCTCAAGGCACTGTGTGGGTGAGGGGAGATCTGAGGTTCAGTCCCTGTCATCCACAAACAAATGTTGGTGTCCACCACCACCAACTACAGGCACAATAAAACGCTGAATTTCAGAGTACATTTCCTCGATTTCTCTTTGTGGCACTGAGTCACAGAATTTTAATGCTGATCAGAGACCCTCATTATGAGTGAGCCGGTAATTGGAGAGATATTTATTGCAACTGACAGAATCTGACTCCGTTTATCAGGTATCAATCAATCAATCAGGGAATTGTAAGCGCGCTACTCACCCGTGAGGGTCTCAAGGCGCTGAGGGGGGTGGGGGGGGATGGCCCGCAGATCTGTTTAGCTGAAGAGCCAGGTCTTGAGGGTCTTCCTGAAGGTGTTCAGGGAGGGGCACGTCTGATATCTGCCGGTAGCTCATTCCAGGTCTTGGCTGCAATGTGAGAGAAGGATCTTCCGCCTGCTCTGGCTCTCTGGATGCGTGGGGTTTCGGCCAGTGCGAGGTTGGAAGATCGGAGGTTACTTTTTGGTACGTGGAAGTTGATTCTATCGTTGAGTTATTTGGGTCCGTTGTTGTGTAGGCATTTTGTAGGCGTGAGTGAGGATTTTGAAATAGACTCTTTTCTCCATGGGGGAGCCAGTTGAAACTTCATAGGTGTTGACTGATTTGTTCATATCGGGGAATGCCGAGGACGAGTCTGGCTGCGGTGTTCTGTATTGTCTGGAGTTTGCTGAGTACTGACTTGTTGATGCTGGCGTAGAGTGCGTTTCCATAGTCCAGTCTGCTGGTGGTGAGTGCGTGGGTGACTGTCTTCCTTGACTCAGGGGGGATCCACTTGAAGGTCTTGAGGAGGATGCGGAGGGTGTTGAAGCAGCTGGAGGTGGCGGCATTGACCTGTCAGTTCATGGTGAGTGATGAGTCGAGTACGATGCCGAGGTTCTTGGCGTGGTCTGAGGGGGTAGGTGGGCTTCCGAGGGCGTTCAGCCACCAGGTGCTGTCCCATGCAGAAGGGGTGGTACCGAGGATGAGGACTTCTGTCTTCTTGGCATTGAGCTTCAGGCAACTGTTGACCATCCAGACTGCAACGTCTTGCATTCCTTTCTGGAAGTTGAGTTTGGCAGTGGTGGGGTCTTCGGTGAGGGAGAGGATGAGCTGGGTGTCGTCGGCTTAGGATGTGATGTTGAGGCCGTGTTGTCAGACGATGGCTGGCAGGGGGGCCATGTAGATGTTGAAGAGGGTGGGGCTCAGGGATGAACCCTGTGGGACTCCGCAGGTGATTTTCGTGGGGTCAGAGAGGAAGGGTGGGAGTCTGATCGGCTTCTTCCGGTGAGGAATGATCGGATCCAGTCCAGGGCTGTTCCTTGTATGCCTGCGTCATGTAGTCTGGTGACTTGTGTGCGGTGGGAGACGGTGTCGAAGGCAGCTGATAGGTCGAGTAGAATGAGGGCTGCGGAGTGGCCTTGGTCCAGGAGGGTGCGGATGTCGTCTGTTGCGGCGAGTAGGGCGGTCTCTGTGCTGTGGTTGCTTCGAAATCCGGATTGGGACGGGTCGAGGACGGCGTTCTCTTCAATGAATCGTGTCAGTTTCCTGTTGACTTTTTTCTCTGAAACTATGGCTACGAAGGGGAGGAGCGAGTTGGGCCGATAGTTCTTGAGGTCGGTGGGGTCAGCTTTGGGCTTCTTGAGCAGAGGTCTGACTTCTGCCTGCTTCCAGTCGTCTGGGAAGGTGCCTGTTTTGAAGGTGGTGTTGATGGTGCATTGTAGTTCGGGTGCGATGGTGGCCGCGACTCTGTGGTAGATGTGAGGGGGGCAGGGGTCGGTGGGGGCCCTCGAGTGGATGCTTTTCATGGTCGAGGCGATGTCTTCAGCCGTGATCAGTGTCCAGTTGGAGATGGTGGGCTGGCTGGTGTTTCTGGGGGGCGGGGGCTGTCTGTGGTGCCTGGTGGATGGTCGATGAAGTTGTCGTAGATGTTTATGATCTTGAGGTGGAAATAGGTTCCAAGCTTGTCGCAGAGGTCTTGGGATGGGGTGATGTCTGTGGCTTCGCTGCATGGGTTGGTGAATTCCTGAATGACACTGAAAAGTTCCTTGGAGCTGGTGGAGTTGGCCAGGATTTTGTTGTGAATGAAGTTCCTCTTGGTGGCATTGATCTGGTTGTGGTAGTCCGTCATGGCATCCTTGTAGGTGGTGTGGTTTTCGGTTGTCTTGGTGTTTCTCCAGTTCTTCTCCAGGCATTTGCAGGTGCGTCTGGCTTCTTGGAGAGTGGTGGTGAACCAGGCGGCTTTCCTGAGGCGTTGTCTGTCAGGGTTGCGCAGCAGGGCGAGGGTGGAGTTAAGTTGCTTGTCGGTAACCTTGCTTCAGTTCCTTCGTGGGGGGCGTGGGGCTGGTTTGGGTGCCTTGGGTTTGTTGATGGCGAAGTGTACGCAGTGGTGGTCGGTCCATGGCGACTGCATTGTGTGGCTAAATTGGATGCTGTTTCCTGCTGCGACGATGGGGTCGAGGATGTGTCCTGCTTTGTGGGTCGGTGTGTTGACGAGTTGTTTGAGTCCGATGCTGACGAGGTTTTCACGAAGGATAGTGGAATTGGGGTCGCTGGGGTTGTCGAGGTGGAAGTTCAGGTCTCCAATGAGTATGTAGTTTATTGAGGCGATGGCGTGGGGTGCAATGAAGTCGGTGATGGTGGTGGCGAAGGGTGTTCAGGGGCTGGAAGGTCTGTAGAAGAGGGTTCCTCGGAGTGTGGCTTTGGGGGTGGTCTGAATCTGAAAGTGCAGGTGTTAGGCAGAGGGGAAGGTTTCGCTGGAGGTGGTGAGGCGGAGGGTGCTCTTGTAGGCGATGGCGAGGCCCCCTCCTGGGTGGTTGGGGCAGTCTTTCCTCTGCATCTTGTATCCATCTGGGATTGCGGTGCCGATGTCGGGTGTGGTGGATGCGTTGGTCCAGGTCTCTGTGAAGAAGGTGATGTCCGGTGAGAGGGAGTTGAGTAGGTTCCAGATTTCCATGGCATGTTTGTGTACGGAGCGTACGTTGAGGAGGATGCATTTTAGGGTGTCGCCGGTGCTGGCGTTGGCGGTGTTGTTGGCCGGGGTGGCGGTGAGAGTCTGGCGGCAGTGGAGACAGGAGAACTGGCCGTGGGTCGTGTTTGGCGAGGCCTGTTGGCATTCTCTAAGTCTTCCAGGGTTGAATGTGAGGAGGGGGGGGGTGTCTTAGCGATGGGTAGTGGGATGTCCAGGATTCCTGGCGCTGGCCGCAGTCGGATCACAGACGGGTGCAGAAGGGCTCAGATGGGCTTTCCTTTGGTGTGCCAGTGGCGCATCCACTGCCTGACTGTCGCCATTAAGTAGGTGAGGTGGGAGGGTGGACAGGCTGGGAGGCGGGAGCGGGGGAATTCCGGGGGAAAGGGGTCGCAGGGAAAGCAGCGGCGAAAGGAACAGGCTGGCACGAGAAAATAGAAACAGTGGTGGAATTAGAGCCAGACACAGATGGGCACAATAATAGTGGCACAACAGGGAAAAATTAAGGAAAAAAACGGCTGAGAAAGGTTACGGTGGTTGCAGGCAGTCTGGTCCCAGTTGGATCAGGCAGCAGGCGCAGGAGCGGGCAGCAGCCTTGAACCTCCCAAGGAGGAGGTCGGGATCTAGAGTCAAGAGACAGCACAGCAGAGCTGCGGGGAGCGAGTGGACCTAGAACGAGGGTCGGAGGTCTTATCAGGGCCACTGATATTAGGCAATTGTACAGCTTTGGTGATTTTCGCATAATTTTAGATTTGCCGCATTTGCCACATAATCCCTCATCCGACGAATATACTGCTGATTTTAACAAAAAAAGTTTGTTTCTAGCTCAAACGGTTCCGAATTTACTGAAAACGCAGCTGCACGTGCTGCCGTGCAGTAGAAGGCCCTTTGCAAAGGTTCTCTAATCAGCTTTCTGTTGCTTATTGCTATATTTGGGTGTTAAACTGGTACTAATGAGGGGCAATGAATGACCAGACTGTGATGGCAAGTTTAAAAATGACAAAATAATGAAGTCATGCTATGACAAAATGTGCTGCATTATGCCGAACAATGTGTCTTTTTTTGCAGCATAATTTACTCCACCCTGCCGCATAATTTGGCACTGCCCTGTCGCATAATTTCAGTGGTCCTGGGTATGATAAATACCATCCAATTATGAGTTTTTGGGAAATAACATGAGGACCGCACATATCACAATTAACCGGCCCCTCTTAATGAGGGCCCTTGGGTCTGTTTGATGAGCTCCGCACTAATTATTCTCCCACCCTCCCTGTTCTGTCTGCTTCGGAGGACTTGTTCAATTACTCGCTGTATTTTTGTTCTTTTATATTTCTACTAGGAACAACAGACAAAATGTTCTTTTGGGTTCTAATAACTTTCCAAAAATAAAGTTGTAATTGTGAAGCAGCCAACGCTCTGAATGACATGTTTAAATTCATGTAGGAATTCCAGTGAGGAATATATAAAATCAATCTATTGAGCCTGATTAAGAACAAATGTTTCCCACAAACACAGCCATAACTTGCCTTTTGTTCAGTTGTAGTATGTGCTGGTGTAGAAGGAGATATTTATTTCATCCTTATTAGGCAACCCTTTGTATAAACAGCGTTTCGTGGGAAACAAAATTGATTTAGAAGTTATTTCACATTTGAATTTTTTTATATTAAATTTGGTGATACCTGCCAATATGTTTCAGTTGCTGTATACTATACAAGCGTGTGACTGTTTTTAAGTTATCTTATAGGAACATTTTGTTCATGTTAAGCTGTTTGGCGGGTGGCTTACTAACAGATTTGTCAAAGTCACAAGACAAGGGGTATGTAGAGGCAAGACATTTAGGGACATATTTACAACTGAAGTGGCGGAGCGCAGCATTAAGCCAAGAAGTCTAACCCTGAGCTCCGTCAATATAGAAGAGCAGGTCTGCACCGTATTTACAACAATATGCAGCCCTGCGTTTTTCCCTGCATTGGCGCTAAATGTAGCTGCCTAGCGCCAACGCAAAGCGTGCCTACATTTTGAGTATGATTGTCTGTGTCCCTTCCTGCACATAATCATAAATGGCGATTTATAACTTCTATTTGTGCTGCTTTGTGCAGCACACATAGAAGTTACAACTCATCATTTTTAAAATAATTGCTTATGTGCAGGAAGGCACACTTTCCTGCAGATAACAATCATACATGGCGTTTTGCTGTTTCTGTGTGTGCTGCACAATGCACCATATATAGAAATTGCAAAAATGCAGAGAAATTAAGCATTTCTCCTCGTTTTGCCTGAATAATACCAGGTTATCCCTAGTCTTAATTTTGGTGCTTCCCCATATCTATGCCACCCTTGTAAATATGTGGCAGCATCAAAATCAGTGAGTTTTGCGGTGGAACACCCAACGCAACACCCATTGCCCTCCCCTTTCATGCTAAGTTTAGCGTGAAAGTTTGCATTATTCACAAGGTGGCGTTGAGCCACATTAAGTGGCTTAACGCCACTTTGTAAAAAGGCAATGCCCCTATCACCACAGGAACGTCTAAAAAAGTGATGTTCCTTTAGCAATAAGAGCTTACAGATATGCCCCCGATTATTTGGTACAATGATCCATTTCCTTACTTGTAACTCAGGGGCATATTTACAAGCCCTTATCGCCACAGGAAATCACTTTTTATGACGTTCCAGTGCCGATAGGGGCTTAGCCTTATTTACAAGGCAGCTTGTAAACATGCCCCTGAGTTACTAGTAAGGAAATGGGTCAATGCACCAAAAGCCGCCTTGTAAACAAGCCACCCTTTCATGCTATACTGAGCGTGAAAGAGGTGGGCAATGGGCGTTGTGGTAAGCGTTCCAACGCAACACCCATTGATTTTGACACTGCCCTCTATTTACAAGGGTGGCGTAAATAGGAGGCAGCACCAAAATGAAGACCAGGGAATACCTGGTCTTAACATTGCAAAACAAGGAGAAATGCTTTATTTACCCTCATTTTTGCCAGTTCCATGTGTACTGTATTGTGCAGCACACATAGAAACATCAAAACGCCATGAATGATTGGAAGGTGTCCCTTCCTGCACATAAAAAATCATTTTTAAAAATGCCTATTTGCACCTTCTATGTGTACTGCACAATGCAGCACACATAGAAGTTACAAATTGCCATTCTTCATTGTTTATGTGCAGGAAGGGACACCGGTGGCGGTAGGCAGCTGAGTTTAGCACCAGTGCAATGGAAAATACAGCGATGTACCATATTGTTGAAAATGCAGTGCATCCCTGAGTTTTCAGAATGGAGGAGCGCGTGGTGTTTGCTATTTTGGCTTAACACCAGGCTCTGCCATTCTTTTTTAAAGTTGCCTCTCACATACTAATTATACAGTGCGAAAGCCTCACTTTTTTTTAGGAAAAAGAACTGGCCTCCTCGAAATCACCCTGCACCACAGGTACTCTTGTGTTGACAACCAACACAGTAGTCCCACTTGAACGGCAGAGCCAAATGGAGAGGAGGAAAGACATAAAACAGCAAAGAAGAGCAGGACTCCGTATTATCAAAATTACCTGTAAGTAATCAGGACATTAAAGTCTCCTCCCTCTTCCCCCTCACAATTCTCTACTTTATGAGGAAGTATCAAACCATCAAAGAAAGTTCTATCATGATGGAAAAGAGAGTAAGAATCCGAAACCAAAAGCAGACTCAGCTGAATGTCTCAAATTTAGGGTAAAACGCAGTCCAAAATTCAAGGCCTACGTTAACACTAAAGCCAGACACATAATCCTATAGTGAGGTGCCCCTTCCCCTGCATCTCATCCAAGAATTAAACACTCACCCACTGTACCACATAACATGAGTTATGTAAACTTCGGCCTGTGAGTAAACTATTAAATTTACAACACTGCTTGCTCTAAGTGGCATTAGGTGGTTGTGGTCCCTCTTTCCAGACTCATAAGAGAAAAAATGGAAATTGAGTAGCATTCTTATAATAAAGTAGCAGAGCGTGGGTTACCTCCAAAATAGCTAATGCCGCGCTCTGCCACTTCAAAAAAGCAGGGATTGACTGTATTTACAATAATACGGTGCACCCTGCATTTCTCTTTGCACTGGTGCCAAAATAAGCAGCCTACCGCCAATGCAGGCACCCTTGCACCATAGTGCACAATGCAGCCCATATAGAAACAGAAAAACAAGGAGATTTCTCCTCATTTCACCACGTTAAGACCAGGTATTCCTTATCTTAATTTTGGTGCTGCACCCTATTTATGCCACCCATGTAAAATAGAGGGCAGCATCAATATCAATGGGTGTTGCAGCAGAATGCCCACAGTAACACCAATAGCCCACCCTTTCACTAAGTATAGCGTGAAAGGGTGCCTTATTTACAAGGTGGAGTTAAGCCACATTAATTGGCTTAAAGGAGAAGCCCCTATCGCCACAGGAACATCATAAAAAGTTGCGTTCCTGTGGCGATAGGATCTTGTAAATATGCACGAGTCCTCTACAGCTATTTTTTCACTAAACTTTTCACGTTGAGAGACTTAAACCTTTCTTACACAGTGTAGGAAGTGTCAGGGTGGAAAATCTATCAGTGGTGATGGAAAGAAGACATGACCTTGGGGATGAAGGAAGAGTTATGTCAGCTAGCAAGGAGCCCGCAAACGAAATAAGAGAAGGAGGAAACACACTAGAGACCCCTTATTCTCCTACTCTATGTACAGATGTGTCTGTTTCCAATGAATAGGTTTCTACTAACAAATTGAAAAAGAATTCCATCAAGGATCAGGACGAATACTCTTCCAGTGCCCTTAAAGCCAATGTGATATCTCACTAAAAAGCAATGGGAGTCGCAAATAATATTGGGATTTATCCAGTACACACACAAAAAGTGTACACATGCAGATTTAAAATCAGAGAACAAAATGTGCATGCCGAAATAAGACGCAAATGACCATTTTCACATTTGCCCTCTGGAGAAAATCCTTCCCCGACATACACTTTAAATGGTATCTGACACCATATTGACAAAACAATATCAACATACACAAATATCTTCCAAAAAACTCAAACACAAAATATCGCACCCTTATACTTAAACAATAAACATACAACTATCTGTGACAAAAATATAGTGGAACAAAAATGTAAAATACAACAATATCATAAGTAGAAATAAAAAAATAACAAATATCGCCTGTACATTAAAATTAGGTAAACATTACAACAATCATGAAAACTACAGTATCAAACAACTGAAAATCGACATAATGCTAAATAAAGCACCCAATATTACATTAAATATTTACACATACTAAAGTAACCTGACTATACATTAAATAAATGACGAAAAATAAAATCAGAGTTTTTGATAGAAGGCGCAAAACAAATTCTAACTAATTTCCAACCAACCTATCAAACTTAAAAACAGTTAACAAATAGAAAGATTTTTTCCAATTAACAAACAGTATAACAAGGCTACAAAAACGCAAAACAAAATATGTCCTAATACAGAATTACAGTAGAACAGCATCACTCTGCTGAATTGCAAACCTACAAAAGAAGACTGTAACACTTCAATGAATCACTAAAACTATGCATATGTTTGTCTATACATGAATGCAAATCAAATTAATAAGTAACTAAAAGTGGCCAGGTTGGGTAAATTATGCAGCAAGAAAAGGCAAATAAGCAATGTAATGCAGCACTTTTTCTGACAGTTTTTCTTCATGGTTTTGTCATTTTCACACACAGTAGCACTGTTTGGGCAAAGGTTTCACCTCATTCGTATCAGCTTAACAACCAAATACAGCAATAGCAACTGAATGTCTGAACTGAAAGATGAGCAGTCAGCCTTTGCAGAGGGCCCTCCATTGCACGCTAACCCGTCACTGGGTTTTTAGTAGCTTTTGATCTGACTGAGCTAGAAAAAAACATGAATTTTTTGTTAAAATCTGCAGCTTATGCAGCAGATGATGAATTACATGGCAAACGTGGCAAATCCATAACTATGCAGAAAAAGCCACAGAATAGCCTAATTACACCGCAGTTGCCTATATGCCAAGAATAGTTGATAAAAAAAAATAATTGACTGGACTTTTTACTGGACACTTTGGTCTAGAGTGCTGGGAGACGAAGAACGGCATTGGCTGATCTGAAACTGCATAAGGAGGAGCGTGTACTGGTGCACCCCCGATTTTGTACAATAGAATCTGGCTGCACAATTGCATTGGGGCACCCCGTTGGCTTTCATAGCACTCATTAGAAGAGACAATTAAGCTAGTGAAACAGAACAGTCCCTACCAGCACTAGCATCGCATTAGTTGAGACTTAAGAAAAACTCATTGATCTGCCTCAATTTGGAGCCTGAAAGGGACTAGGTCGTATATAAATATATTTGTGTGGTTATCAAATACTACTCTATTGTACTTATTAATGTTCTTCATAGAGCATTTGTATTCCGTTGTGATCTCTCATGGAATACTATCTTTTCGAATGACTTGGAAATGTGAAGTCTTAAGATGGATGCGCATGACACTGCCCAAATTTTAAGACCTGTAATGTAACCTATGTTATAGAAATGGAGTGCCAACTGGAGCACTTTACACGTGAAAATGTCCTTATCTAACCTGTTGTTCCTCTATTTAGTTATTTTGTCTGATGTGCCGATTAAACTCTTAGACCAGCCAAGGAGCAAACCATGTCTGCCCTAAGCTGTAAAGAAGAAGAAAGAGTACCCTGAAGTGGAGAGCAAAGAAAGAAGAAGAAGATTATTTTTAGCAACAAACTAAAACAATGTCTTTGAAATCTAGGCTATCTGGATATCAAAATCAGAAATGTGAAGCCCTTCAGGATCAAGAGCTTGAAAAATTAAAAGATGGAATGTTACAATATGTGAAAAGAACATACAAAACCACTCTTTCTGCTGGTCCATGTTCTTCCTCTATGGAGACACAACATGAAACCGCAGTGGTCCCTGGAGGACCAACACCCCATCTTGACAGCAGAAGTGGTGAACAAAATGATGCTGAAGACTATGCACAGGTGGAAAAGACTATACTAATTTCTGAAGAATGTGAATTTTCAGATCCGGCACAATGGCCTACAGTCATTAGCGGTCACATATGAGATAACATAGTTGTTGCTGATCCTGTAAAAAACATTGATATGCATTTTCCAAAAGATGATTTGGATCGCCATATCTCAAATTTTTACTATAAAAGGAACATAAGGAATGGAGAAGTTCTTCATTGCTGATAGTTGGTTTACTCTATCAGCAGTGACTGTGTGTTTTGTTTCTGTCGCAAATTATTGGATCAGGCTAACATTAAGGGTAATTTAAGGGAAGGAGGATGTAGAGTTTGGAAGCATCTATCACAGATTCTCCCTCAAAATGAGTATTCTGCTGCACATTTTGATTTATTTATGAAATGCAACTTCAGAAAAAGAAAACAATTGATGAGAATCAGCATTTCATACTTGAAAGGGAAATCACTTCAGTCACGCTTTTTGGTATGTTACAGAGAATGTATGTCTTCTGTGTTAGGTTGGAGCATTTTAACAAAAAATGTGAAAGAGTGAACAGTAAAACCACTCTGAGATATAAGGTGGGAATGCAAGATAGACAGTGACAAAGATGTTTGATATCAAATAGTAGGATTGAGAGATTCTCTTCTTTAACCTGCAGAAGATAGAAAATTATGAATTTCTGATTGCTTTGGCTGTGTGGTATGAGATACTGTTTATAGTAAATTTAGTAAGCAAGTCTCTGTAGTCCAAGTCATTGGACCTTTCTGTCTGAGTCTTTCTTTTTGAGTCCTGCAACAAATGTCTACTAAACTACTGAGTTAAGCGTTTCAAAGAAGCTCTTGTACCAGCAAAAGCCTTGAGTAATGGTGAGGAAGAAAGTGAGGTGAGGAAGAAAGGCCATTTTGATTGTGAAGGCTGGGATGATGCACCCCATGAACCAAAATATAAGTTTAGTGTGGAGTTTTTCAATGTTTTAGTTGATATGGCAATAACGTCCATCCAATAACGGTTCAATCTAATAAAGGAAAATAATGTAACATGGGGTCTCTTGTATAATATAAAATAGCTTCCAGATAGTGTACTTATTTTTGGGCAATGCAGTAATTTAGAGGTGGCATTAACCTCTGCTAGACATGGGGATTTTGATGCAGTGGGCCTTAAAGATTAGCTTCTTGGTCTTAAGGACATACTTCCATAAGGAAATGAGAAACCACTTGATGTACTTCAATTCATTAATTGCCATGATCTTCAGGTCGCTTTCCCCAATGCCTGGACTGATTTACGAATGGTCTGACAATACCAGTCTCCATTGTCAGTGCAGAAAGAAGCTTCTCCAAATTGAGGCTAATTAAAACTTATTTGTACTCAAATATGAGCAAAGAGAGGTTGGTGTCACTGGTATAACTGTCCATTGAAAATAACATGATGCAAAATATAGATCTTTCCCATCTGATTAATGAATTTGCAAACAGAAAGGCTAGAACATTTTAATTATTATGATAATTGTGCACTTCAGTGATAAAAGCCTAAACAGAATTATCATCCTTTCAGAAAGATCTATGTTCTATTTTGTAAAGTATATCATTTTATTTAAGGTGTTTACTTGATCCCAAATGAAGAAAAATAAACATAATTCTTAAACATCTTCGCAGATCGCACAGCTGCTTTCTATGTGTATAGACTTGTGTGCATGTAAGTAGGCAATATGTATTTTTCTGCAAAAAAAAAGGGCGCCAAATTTGCGCAAAGGCCAGCCCTGACTAGATGAGTAAATGACCGTGTTTCATGCGGATCGTGTGAACGGCTGATATAGACTCTCTCTGTCGTGCTTGGAAAGCCTAGGGTCTACCTACTTTTTTCCCATGTTCATATTGTTTCCTCTGTAGATGGACTAAGGAGTTGTTTGGTTGAGACGTAAATGGGGGATTGACTCATACCTAGCTCGGGTCAGTTCTTGTAGGATCGACGTGCTAATAATCCTGTAGTGGTGTGCAGTGAGATCTCTAATGAGTGATTTGAGAGCAGTTTGATAGTACTGTGTTTTCTTCCTCCTCAGTGCCAAGTCCCTCATCATAAGACCTCTAATTTATACTTGGCCAGCCACCAACATTGTCTCATCTGATGCCACTGAGCCCTCATTAGCTGCAAGAAAATCAGAAAGATGTGATTGCATCAGCCTCCCTTTCATAAGGATATTCATACCTGTAACTGGTCATGTGCAACCATCGTACTGAATGTGCCACTAGCCCAAGATCTAGTCTGAATGAGACAGGGGGGGGGGAGTAAGATATCCACTCTAAAATGTCACTAGATGTGATGTTCGGCCAGAGGATGCGGTGAACAGAAAAAAGACAATGCAGGTACACGTGCCTTGTGAGTATTAAACAAAGGTATAATCCTTGCTGCGGGGTCTCTGAGAGTCTAAGAGGGCATGATTATAATCTCTTTTTTTACTACAAACTGATGCTTATCCTTTGGAGTATAGAAGCTTTCATCCACCTACTTTTTCTATCAAAGAATATTTAGGAAAGTGTTCCCACTTCTCACTCCTGATTATTGATTCACGGTGATCCACACACTACTGCGATTCAATGTGTATTTTTCTTCTATCTACCTGATCCAATGTCTTTTTGGCCTTCCTTGTCCTATATATCTGGCCTTCCTGATGAGCTCCACTGGCTTTGATGGCAAAATGCAAGATATTTAGTTGCTTGTCTATTTGCTATAAATCCATCCATGGCTAAGGCCCCATCTCATTCCAGAAGCCTTTGTCTTTCAATGGTACCATCAGAACACTGCCTTCTGCGAAGGCCATGCTGTTTACGATAACTAAATCCCAGAGGGATCCCTATGGTGGTTAATTTTTTCCTTTTCTTCACCACCAATAACTAGAACTCTCTTCCTCCCCACATCTGTGAGGTCACTGATTATCTGAAATTTCTCGTATATTTCACATTTATATTTACTAATTTTTGACACAATGCAGCGCAGCGATCAAAGTTTCTGCACCACGCTGCATCAATGAGAAAGACAAAAACAGTGCCATATCTATAAAGATATGGTGCTGTTTTATTCTCCTCCAGAACTGATGTATGTGTTTTAATTTTCAAGTTGATTAAACATTGTAACAACACAGTAACTAGCAAAATTCACGAAAGCACTAAATAGAGTATCTGAAACCTCAATGAGGCCTTAACACTGACTGATACATGTTAGTGCTTTATAATCAAAGATGGCCTCCAGTTTGGGTATTATTATTAGTATAGTGCTTTATACTACCACATATGTAATACATTTTTTAAGAATTTCCTCTTTCTATAACTATAGGAACTGATCTACAGAGCTCAACCAACTTGCTATCTCAAATGTGATCACGGTAGCGAGGCTTCGATTTCAACCTATAATCACTTGATCACATCTACTCAAAATAATTTCAGTAAAGCAACAGCAATAACGAACCTTTCCTTGATTAATTATGAAGGCAAAAATACTTGCACATTTAGTATAATTCAATTTATAATTTAAAGTCCAATCCCGTTATTTAGAGTTTGGCGCACAGGGTACTCTGCCACAAGCATGGCTAATATCTTGTCTACTGTATTGCAAATGTCTTCTAGCCTATGGCACGGTCAGTAAGCAGCACTGTATATTTGCCACATTTTGAAAGAGTATCATTAACCTCTAAATACTGCCTTTTGTATCCCGTCCAGTTACTTATAAGTAACATCAGAATTCATACTGGTAAATCATTCAGCTCAAAATATGCTTTACGAGTAATTGCTGGCAAGACTGACTGAAATTTTTAGGTCTCGGCTGGCGTGGGCTGCCCACATGCGCAGTCTCGCTGGCAAGATTTAATGTTTTGGGGTATTTTCTGTAAAGGGCTTTAAGCCCAGCCCCTCTTTCCCATTGGCCGGCGTCACCGTTTATGGTAAACGGTGGCCAGCCATTGGGAAAAATCTCTTTGTGACGTTCACTTTTGGCTTTTTGAGCCGTCCAACTTGGACGGGCTCGTCTGCCTTCAGTGCGTCGAAAAAGGTTTCTTATCTTTATGGGGGCATGTGTTTCAAACACATGGCCCCATAAAGACAAGAAATCGTCTGTAGCGTGGTCCTCCTTTCACTTTCGGGACCGCGCTATTTTTTTTCTTTCTTGCTCTTTCCCGATGATTCAGTTAAGCACGCTGCTATACTTCTTCACTCAAGACACCTTTACTACACTCTCCTGTCCTCTCTACCTCTCACTCCCACTTATCTTCCTAAACGTCTGAAACGGCCAGCCTGTCACCAACTGTCGACTCTAATTGATGCTTATTTTCTTCTTCCTTCTCTTCATTCTGGTTTCTGTTCTTCTTATTCTGCTTAGACCCTGGTTTATCCCTCCTCCATCTGTCTTGCCTCACCCAGTGCTTCGTCCCTCACTTTCCCTCTTTGGCTGTCACGTCATTTTTGTCAAGCCCCCCCATCCTGTGCTTCTTTCCCCAAGCTTTGGGACACGTCCTGTCTGTAGTGCTCACCCACCACCAGCTCTCTGTGAGACTTTGACAAATCTCCTTTCATGAACAGTATTTGCTCTACTACACAGTCGGTCGCTTCTTGCACTTGAACAAAGAGGTGCGACACAGACTTGTGTTCCAGAAAAAGAGCCTATATTGTGGGAAGGCACAAAACCTACCCAGGACAGGTTGAAATGAAATAGGATGCTGGTCAGATGGTCCAACTACTGAGCTGTCAATGTACTCGTAGGTTATAATCTGTAGTAGGGTACAGCAGTGGGGGTGCTCCGCTGCTATATCAGAAGACCCTCAGCTCTCTGATTAGTATTTTTATTGGGAGAAGGCTGTAGTGTGTAGACGATGTAGACCGGTCCTGCTGCTTCCACCCACTGCGCTATGTATAGAGCTCAAGCAAGCAGCTGCCTGTCTTGTAAATCTATTTTGTGCTTAGCTTACACAGGGTGACTACATAGCTAAGTTCTCATCTGCCTCCCCTCTCACCTTCTTGGATGAACTACTGTGTAATGACGAGAGGTAGAGCAAATAAGTATGGGAGAACCATAAAAGAGGTAAAGCGAGAAACATTCATAAAGTGAACAAAAGAGAGTGATTGCCATGAATGAAGATTAAGTCCATGAAGGATACAAACCAGTCTCTATAAAGAGTGGACAGAGGGCTAGAGTTCGAGGGAGACAGAAAGGAAACACAAAGGGTAAGAGACCAGAAAAAGATGTAGTCTAAAACCAAACAATGTGGTACAGTTAAAAGTCAAAAGACCTAACCTGCGACAAGGGAATAGGACTCATAAAAACACAATAGGTAACTTCAAGCTATCCACAAACTATAGCAAAGTACATCATTGGGAAACATGTTGAACACACCTGGTTGGAACATAAGCTTTGACAGGTCGTTGTAGCGGCACCATTACCAATATAAATGGCTTTGCATAGCCGCATTATGGATGAAATATTAACAGCTGCTCTAGCTCTCAAACTTGATAGTAAAATATTTGATCCACCCATCTTTATTATTGAGTGTAGTCCTATTGGAGGTTTATCCTGATCTCCAGCTACATTAGGGATCACTTCAACAATAGTGTCCTGACTCTCCTTTTGTTGGTCAAAGCCAAAACCTACCAGACACCATAGCTGTCTGATTTGCTAAAGACATCTTGGGGACATTCAGAAAGCTGACCTAGGCGTGCATTCTGCCAGTGCTTACCATTGGCTTTGTGGTTTGTAACTCACATTTTCTGGCTTTCGATTTGCTGGCTCTATTTGTTTCAGTCTGTCCAGCTTGAGTTCGGCCCTCCTGTTGCCCAAACCCTCTTACTGTATTGTTCCACTAACTCTTTCTCCAAGCAGGCCTTTACACATCTTGTCAAATTTGCTGTGCATTGAAAGACAGAGGTCAAATGTCATGCTCTCTCTTGTGAGGGAGCTTGGTGTTTACTTTGCTTTCTCTGACTTCAAAGTTAGAAAAGTTATGTGACAATCCTCCTGAGTCTCCATGTAATAGGAGAGGGTGTAGGATGGTTGTTTTCCTAGTTCACAAAACATAAACTATGCTGATGTTTCAGAATATATCCGAATTAGCACATTTTATTTGTGGTGAAAACAAATTTTTGAACACGATGACATTTGCACAAATTAACGTTTGTGTGAAGTAAAACCATATTTCTGAGCAAATGTAATAGTTTTCAATTGAAAACGTGTTGTCTGTTATGGCAGTGCACTACCACACCATGCATACTCCACACCAAGCCACTCCACTCTATGCTCTTCCACTGTATGCCACACCACTCCACTCTACTACATGCCACTCCACGCCATCCACTCTAAGACACTCTACGACACGGCACTCGACTCCATTCCAATCTGCGACACTCACTTCATGACACAACATGCCACTCCACTCTACGCCCCTCCACTTCGCACCTCTTATCTCATTCCACTCTACCCTACTCCTATCTATCCTACTCCACTCTAATCTACCCCACTCCACTTTGCTACAATGTACCCCAATCTACTCCACCCCAATATATCCTACTGCACTCTAATCTAGCCCACCCCAATTTACCCTCCCCACCCTACCCCACTTCAATCTACCACAATCTAATCAGATCTACCCCACTCTAACCCAATCTGTCCCACCCAGTACACTCCACCACAATCCAATCTACCCCAATCCACTCCAATCTACCCTAATCCATACTACTCCAATGCACCTCAATCCAACCCACTCCAATCTACCTGACTCCAATCTACCCCAGTTCAATTTACCCCACACGTTCCAATTTAACCCTACTCCACTCCAAACTCCACTACAATCTTTCCAACTCCTCTGTACTCTAATCTACCTTACTCCACTCCAATGTACCTCACTCCGACACAACCTACCCCACTCCAATCTACCACAATCCAATTCAGTCTACCACACTCCAATCCACCCAATAAGTCCCACTCCACTCCAATCTACCTCACTCCGGTCTACAACACTCCACTCAAATCTACCCCACTCCACCCCAATCTATCCACTCCATCTCAATGTAACCCACTCCATCTCACTCCAATCTACCCCACCCCCCTCTACCCTGTTCAAATCTACCACTCCCCAACTACCCCATGCCAATCTACCCCACTCCAATCCTCTCCACTCAAGCCTACACCACACCACTCCAATCTATCCCAGTCCTATCTATCTCACTCCTATCTATCTCACTCCAGTCTACCCCACTCCACCCCACTTCACTTAAGTCTACCCTACCATAATCCACTCCAGTCTATCTCACTCCACCCTAATCTACCTCACTCCACGCCAATCTACCACTCTCCACACATCTACTCCACCTCAATCTACCCCACTCCACCTCAATCTACTCCACTTCACCCCAATTTACCCCACTCCTATCTACCCCAATCCAACCCAATTTGCCCCAATCTACCCCACTCCAATCTACCCCACCTCATCCAGTCTACCCTACACCCCTTCAATCTACCATACTCCCCCAAAATAGCCCACTCTACTCCAATCTGCTCCACTCCAAACTACCCCAATCTACCCTCTCTTCATTCCCTTCTACTCTGCTATAATCCACCTAATCTACCCCGCTCAACTCCAATCTACCTGACTCCAGTCTATCCCACTCCAGCTCAGTCCACCCCACTCCACTGTATCCCAATCTACCTTACTCCCATCTACCCAACTCTAATCTACCCCAATCTACTCCACTCCAATCTATCCCACTCCACCACAATCTACCCCACTGCACCCAAATCTACCCCACTCCAGTCTACCACACTAACCTACCCAAGTCCCCTACTCCATTCGACCATACTCTAATCCACTCAACTCTATGCCAATCTACCCCACTCCACCCTACCCCAATCTACTGCAATTCACCCGACTCTACCCGCACTCCACACCACCCCATTCCACACCACTTACGTCTAGCCATGCTGAGCAGCAGCCACACTGGTGTAAAAAATGTCGATGACTCATTGCCAAAGCCAATAGATCTTGCATAGGCGAGACCTTTTGGCCTTGTCAATGCTTGTTTACATGAGCCATTACTAAGCAACATTTTCCTGAAAGAGAACCAAACACCCACAAGCAATTTAAGTTACAACAGCTTTTCATATTTCTCAGCCAGGATTGGTTGATAAGGGTTCTCACTGCTGCTACGCACTGTACAGCCAGCAATGCACTCACTGAGAAAAACATCTGTCACAGTGTAATGTCAAGTTAGGGAGAGGGTGTATCCTCACGGTTAGAGCGGTCGACCTTGAAGCTGGGGTACTGGGTTCGAGTCTCGGCAACGACGCTCAACATCTTGTGATTCTGGGCAAATCACTTAATCTCCCCATGCCTAACAAAAATGAATGTGTCAATGTGTAACGAAACTGGTGCTCATGTAAAGCGCTCTGATACCCTATGTCTCAGCTATCAGGCATTTTCAAGATTGCCATTTGCAACTCTCTCCCTTAATTTATTGAGCCATTATCCATCTTTGAGAGCCAATTATTTGAAGTGGGCCCTACAATGCCACAGGAACAACCCTGGTATATATCTGGATTGTCACATATTGATCACAGGTGAAGAATTTCCTATACATATTGTCCTCTGTCTACTTCCACTGTTAAACAAGATTTACTTTAATTGTTTTTCTTTCTTGCTTTTTAAAAACTGTCACTCTTTTTATTTCCCACTTTTCAATTTACTATTAGACATTTGTTCTGCAGCGTCCCTCTGGAGTCTTCAATGAGCCCAACACTGTTTACTATACTTATCACCTCATTTGCTTTCCTTATGATATTATTTTGCCTTTATTTGTGTACGCTGACGCCGCCCAGATTATTTAGAGTCTGGATGGTCATTTTAAATTGTCTCAGACTAACTTTCAGAAACTCCTGGAGACATGTGAGGAGGTTTCCTGTTAGGAACCTCCTCACATGTATCTGTCTATCTTTCCATTTGATGCTGATAACACACATATGTACTTACTGGTTTAGTGTGACTGATGGCTGAAAGTAAAAAAAACAAAAACGATACACGTGTCCAGTGCTGGTTATTTTGTAGCACATTTTGTTTATTGCTGGTGTCAGGGCTGGTCCGGAGGAACCTGTGAGGGAGGGTGATGAACATTGAGGGTGTAGATGCTTCTCGCCCCACTCTGCCGCCAGAATTACAACCAAACCGCTATGAACCATCATACCTCTTTTGTTTTTAACTTTCAGCCATGCTAAACATGCTTGTTCTTTTCTGGCTAGATTAGAGGCCAGGAATTGCAAGCAACAATGTGGAAGGATTGGAGAGGGCAAGCAACAACCTGGGAAAGGGTGGGAAGGGGAAGCAACAACACAGGATGTGGACAGCAACAATGCAGAATAGCATGCAACAATGCGGGATGGGATGAAAGGGTGTGAGGGGGCAATCAACAACACAGGATGTAGCAGGAGAAGGCAAGCAACAACACAGGATAGGACGGAAGGGTTTTAGGGGCCATGCAACAACTCAAGATGGGGCAGATGAAGGGTGATGGGAGGAGGCAAACAAAGTGACAGAGCATGGTGGGAAGGGGCAAGCAACAACATGGAGAGAGACAGAATGTTGGGAGAGGGCAAGAAACAACACAGAGAGGTACAGGAGGGTGGGAGAGGGCAAGCAACAACACTGGAAGCGTGGGAGCAATCAATGGGATAGAGTGGGTGGGGAGGGGTCAAGCAAATGGGATGAACATTGTGAGAAGAGGCAAACAACAACACAAAGAGGGACAGGAGAGGTAAAGCAACACCACGGAGAGAGACTGGAGAGTGGGAGTGGTAAGCAACACCATGCATAGGGGCGAGAGGGTGGGAAGGGGCAAGCAACATCATGGAGAAGGACAAGAGGGTGTAAAGGGGTAAGGGGGAAGTAAGAATGCAAAGAGGGAAAGCAGCAACACAGAAAGGAATGGAAGGGTGGGGGACACGCAGAAACTGAGAGAGGTTGGCAGGGCAAAGCAACAACATGTAAAGGGATGGGAAAGTGTGAGGGGGAAAGCAAATACAAGGAGTAGGATGTGAGTAGAAGCACATGAAGGAGACCATCTGCAAAAACATTCACTTTTACGAAGTGATTCAACTAAAAGATAAAAGTAGCTTCAAAAGTAAGAGCAGCGCAAGTACAGAAGTATTTGGGCAGGCTGCAGAGGAGGGACAAACATATGAAGAGGAAATGAAGCCAGCATGTGCTGACCAAAGAGAAGCAAGAAAATGAAATGACTTTGAATCCAACCCATGATAAGCAATGGGCAGGCTCTAAGCGCACAGTAAGCTAATAAAATGTCTTGCAAGTGAATGCACTGTCTCAAATGAGTTTAAAAATACCTCAGCAGGGCCATACTTCCCAACCCGTCAGGCGAAATATCACTGATGCGCCCAATGTATAAATTTTTGATCTGCAAACATGCTTGCTCCTCCCACTCTAAAAGGAAGACACGCTGGCCCGGCAAACAGTCAGTTTGTTGTCTAGGCCAAATTCAGCCACCAATACACTTTAGGACACCCTCCACTGTTCTTTCCTTCCAGAAAGCTCTGAAGACCATGTTTTACCATTTCCTGCCACAACAATTAATTCATGAACTGTGGGTGGGCAGGAGGCCGACGGAACCAAAAGAAGTTTCGAGTAAGACTTCCACCTCCATAAGTCTATTGTTGGCCTGCAGCAGCCAGTAAAACAGAGACATTAAAACAGAGACACCAAACAGTGGTATGTTTATTTTTTTTGAGGTTGAGCCTGGGCAGCGCATGCGCTGCTCTGCGAGGCATGCTGTATCCAAGTATAGTGGTGGAGCAGGTAAAACAAAATTTTGTATACCGTCTCTATTTTGTATGGTAAAATACTAATTATGTAACTCTTCTTCATATTAACTTGTATTAACTGTTTTGAGTGTTAACACTAATCAACCTTGCACCTTAATAAACACAAATTACACAGGGCCTAAATGCTAAATTGCATGGCAAATAATTATAATGATTAACTGTGGTACGCATATTAACTGTAGAATGCGTTGTGATAGAGATTTGCATGATTTATGTTGCTTTATAACGGTTTGCGTTCCTGGTATTGCGGAATGGTGAGTATTATTGCTTTAAATGTTGCTATAAGTTAGGAAAATACTAATACATAATGCGATTAGTGTGGGTTTAAACATTAGAATCTTCATTTCCGTATATTAATTACTTTTTATGTTTGTTTTGCTTAAGTTGGCATTCTGGTCTACTGGGCCGCAATATTCAAAATGGAGTTCGGAAGTGGCCACCGTCGTGTGAGCGCGATGTCTACTGCGCAGACTCGGATGGCTCTGAAGATCTCCAGGCGTCCTCCGACCAGGGCACAGAGTTCCTTGTCAAGGATAGGAACGTGGAGGACTGCCAAAACTCAACTAGTGTGAATGACAGAAAAGAGAATGACAATTTGTGCTTAGAGGTCTGCATATTGATACTTCGGACCCTTTCGCATGAGAACTGTACATTCTAAAGGATGACATATCCAATTCCATGAGAACTAATAAACTCTAGGAACTACGTCCAATATTTCACATTTTAGTAGCTTAGCCAATCAGAATCTTTCCAAATTCAGCAAATGTTGCATGTTACCCTAGAATTTATTATAAAAAGGAGTTAGTGGAGGAGAGAGAGAGAGTGTGCGTTCCAGAAGTGTGACCCGAATCTCCGTTGATCGATTTGCTTGCACGATTGCCTGGTCCTTTGGATACCTTTGCGACTGTGTCATGCCGAGCGAAAATAACTTTTCTCCAGACTAATTTGGGTCTTATCCTGCATTAGATTGAATGATTACACCGGAAGGGATTTGATTTATGCAGGGCTGACGGGTTCGGGGAAATGGTCATCAGTATCAGAAATTAGGTAAATATAATTGTAATGCTGATTTGTGCCAAATGTTTATTGAAAATTCCGATCTGATTAAATGCTGATTATGCCAATGAAGGTGAATTTAATTAGATAAACTAAACATTTATTAACAGAAACTGAGTATGTGATTCTTTAATAAGGTATTGATTAAAGGTTCTGAAGCTTTAAATGTGTTTTAGCTGGTTCTAAATCACCGTCAACCAGTCCAACTAAGGTCTACCAACCAAGTGGTTGAGTGCCTTGATGTTAAGATTAGGAGTCTATCAGTACTAAGGGATATTGTGTATATAATGTGAAGAATTTTTCTCCTATTGGTAAAAAGGTACCCCACATGTCCAACGCTTCTTTTCCTCCTGTGCGCAGATTTGTGTGAGACGTATGAATGTTGATGTTATGGGCCCCACCAATGAATGCATGTATGAATGAGTAGGTGTGATGACGGGTCTGTGACGCGAGGAGGATATGTAAATTTGCCCTTTTCCGCTGGGGCAATAGACTTGAAGCCCTGCCCACTCTCCGCCCACATTTGTCATTAGCTTGTGTCATCATCCTTCGTAAATGCTGGCTTCTGATTCACCTATAGGCTTGTTAGTCCCTCCTTAGTACCGTCTTGTCTTCATTTGTAACCTCCCATGAGGACTGTCCCTTTTACTTCGGTCATTACACGGCATGCCTTAGTAAAGTCTGTAAGCGATATTTTCTTTAATGAGTTTCTCCTACTGCATGCACGATGACAGGCTTTCCTGCAGCATTCAGCACACCGTGTGCGCTTTCACTTCCCGAGCAGCCAGGGACAATGGCGGCCGCTTCTTTGAAATTAAATAGGTCTCGCATTTACATTGGTTTGAGCTATTAGCATTGTAAATGACAATGCCTTTTATTTGTGAGTTAATTATCAAAACAGATAAATACAAGGAATTTTCATTTAAAATGCCAATAGCGTAGACTCTCGCAAATGCGAGACCTATTGTATTGCACATGCTTGTTTCTATCTGAGGCCGCCAAACAAGCATATTTAAGCTGACGCATCCTCCCTTTGCTGATCGGCACCTAGAATGTATTTACTTCACAGTGTGCGTGCTAAAAGCTACGTAACAGACACAAAGAAAACAAACGAGTCCAATGTAGAAACACCCTGTAGAGTCAGAAATGAAACTACTCAATAGAATAGCATGGTTGGGATTTATTATACATGTTTTAAGCCATGATGAAAACCCACACAATGCACAGTAAGCAAATACACCCTCTTTGCCCATAGAGAACAAACAAAAGGGTAAAAAGACTCACAAAAGAGAGAGTCATAACTAAGAATGGCTCTTTCAAGCATTCATGCTTAAAAAGCAAATACAGCTGGCCTGACTCGGCTGCCCCGAGGGTTGTCATTTGTGCTGTCTGCTGTGCACGGCAGATGAAGTACTGCAACATTATGAAGGATCGGCCAATCCATATCATGTGTTTGCTCAAGACACTTTGCCATTGGCTGGCTCCTAGAGACTGTTTAGTAAGGACCAGTGTCGTCAAACAAGCTGCAGCTGTTCATGGGTTCAATCAAACATGATAAATCACCTCCAAGCTCCTAGACACTTACCCATAAAGTTAGGTAGACCAACACAAATTAAAATGTTTCTTTTACCGTGCTTCTGTAAGCATGGATGTTTTAACATAATTCGTGTATTGTAAAAGGCTATTAGGGAATATTTGAATTTCCAAACTGCATCAAGTTTCAGTAAAACTGAATGCGATCGGCTTTTGAAAATAACTTTCTTTTTTCAATATTCTATTGACAAATTAGTCAGTTAAAAACATACAAATAGAAAAAATGAACAACAAAGGGTCTGATAAACTAAGAAAAGTTCCAGTCACAAAGCCAAAAAGGCTTTTCGGCTGCACAATCACTGGTTACTATTTGCGAAGGCGGCTTTCCATGACTTTTGCAACTCATTCCAACTTGCAAATAGGAGGAGGCATGAAAGGGCCGTTTCCATCCTATTTGTGAGCCATAGTGATGTGTATCAATGCCTTGCAACATCACTTACGATCACAAACCATTGAATAGTTACCAACACCCAGCATGGGATCCTAAACAATTTGCAAATCAGAATCTGTCTCTGTAGCACAGCTTTCACTTTGTGAATACTGGTGGGCGGTCCTTGGGGGGAGGGGGGTGGGCTGACTTTGGTTAAGGACTGCCTGCTTCATACATATTTATGAGACAGGGGATTTGCAAACCCCTGCAAATGTATTTTTTGCAACGTGAATGATTAGTACATCATTCGTACTGCAAAATTAGGCCCTGGTTGCAAGGCAGGTGGTGTGCAAAACCACAGACTGGTTGGCAGCCTGGTTTTAGTACATCAGGCCATCACTACATACATACATTATTACTACAGCATCAGTTCAATTGGCAAAGATACATATATATATGATTCA
The DNA here is from genome assembly GCF_964204655.1 of Triturus cristatus. NCBI lineage: Eukaryota > Metazoa > Chordata > Amphibia > Caudata > Salamandridae > Triturus > Triturus cristatus. Next base: position 191,904,731 of record NC_140588.1, read on the forward strand.
ACAATTGCCCTGGAGCAATGAGAGGGCACACTACGGAGCTCCGACCATCCGGTCTGTATTTGCCAATCAGCTCGTCTTTTACTTCCCCACTGCTTCTCGTGCCAATGCGTTTCACGGCGCTCTGCTGCTTCTTCATAGGCTGTTGCTAATGAGGCAAGGATGGCTTATTTCCCTTGATTTATTGATTTTATTAGGTTACATCATCGATCATAGTGGGCGCGGCTCGATTTTACCGCCGAATTGCCTGATGGGACATGTTGTTCTGAAAAATACAATGTCCAAGGGAATGAGATTAGACTTTTTCCTTTTAGTAAGTTCGATGCATCATCACAGTTGCAACATTAATTATATTCCCTATAGTAGGGTGGGGATAAACTACACGAGCTGCACTATGTGCTGGAAGACCGTACTGACCTGTAGGGAATAGTTCCCCAGCAGCCTTTCTGAACCTCAAAATGGTGCTACTCTCCACGGCCAGGGTAGCCGTGCAAAAAATGATCCAACAATTGCCCTGAAGCAATGAGAAGGCACACTAAGGAGCTCCGACCGTCCGGTCCGTATTTGCAAATCAGCTTGTTTTTTGCTTCCCCACTGCTCCTCCTGTCAACGAGTTTCACGGTGCTCTGCCGCTTTTTCATAGGCTGTCGCTAATGAGGCAAGGATGGCTCATTTCCCTTGATTTATTGATTTTATTAGGTTACATCATCGCTCATAGTGGGCGCGGCTCGATTTTACTGCCAAATTTGCCTGTTGGGACATGTTGTTCTGAAAAATACAATGTCCAAGGGAAGGAGATTAGACATTTTCCTTTTAGTAAGTTCGATGCATCATCACAGTTGCAACATTAATTATATTCCCTATAGTAGGGTGGGGATAAACTACACGAGCTGCATTATGTGCTGGAAGTCCGTGCTGACCTGTAGGGAATCGTTCCCCAGAAGCCTTTCTGAATCTCGAAATAGTGCTCCTCTCCACGGCCAGGGTAGCTGTGCAAAAAAGTGATCCAACAATTGCCCTGAAGCAATGAGAGGGCACACTAAGGAGCTCCGACCATCCGGTCTGTATGCTTCTCCACTGCTTCTCCTGGTGTAAAAAGGGGCGTGGCCTCGGACCACCTCTCTGCAAAGCAGCCCTGTGGCACTTACTGGAGGTACCTGGTAGGCTAGTTGGCCCCCAGGGACCCTCAGGATTGAAGGGGACTTAATCCCCCAACTTAAAACGCGCAACAGGGCGTGTTTGCACACTTGTCAAATCAGACCACGCCCCCACCCTGCACCACTGTGCAAACGTGCCCCCTGGTGCATTGTAAAGTGGGGGATTAAATCTCCTTGAGTCCTGAGGGTCCCTGGGGTCCAACTAGCCCACCAGCTACCTCCAGTAGCCAGTAACCAGTAGTCACTGACCATGTCATGAATGATGCAATATGTGACATCATCAGCAGTGCATTGTGGGCGAGCGAGTTATAGTTAGCAGAACTAACTATAACGGAGGAATTTCTATGGTTTTGTACAAGTGAAATGGCCAGCTAACTATAATACCCCTGAAACCTATGTTTTTTTCTGTGAATTTCTAAGGTTTTTTAAATGCTAATTTCTAACTATAACGTCCCTGAAACCTATGGTTTTTTCAGTGAATTTCAAAGGTTTTTTAAATGCAAATTTTTAAGTGTGATAGTAGTTATACCTATTTTTTTGTACTGATTTTCTACAGATTTTAACTGTTTATTTATAAAGATTTTATTCATTAAATAACATTATATATTTTTCTGAAAACTGAAACAAAAAAAAAAAATTCAAACTGAAATATTGATTAATTTTCTTGTTTTCATTTTTTATTTTAATATATTTATATTATTTTCTTTAAAAAAAATTCAATTTTTTTTCGGAGTCGAGCACTCAAAGCATACACATCACGGTGGGTGCGCGCATTCTAGCCGCCATTTTAGAAAAGACGTGAAGGATCCGCGTACGGTGTGCGACGGCTGCGTGTTTTTCAGTTACATCATATACATTTAATATTACATGATGTGCGCGATTGGTATACGACCAGTCCACAACTCCTGCTCCCACGCATTCGTAACACATGCGCATTACGGTACGAGATGCTTGCACGGTTGCGGGTCCCGCGTGACGTCCTATACGTGCTGGGGCGCGCTAGGTGCGCGACTCCAGAAAAAAAAAATGTATATTCCAAAATAATATGTATGTGTCTTTAATATACATATTAGGGTAAGAGATTAGCTAAGATATTCATAAAAATAATATATTTGTACTTATAATAAACTTATATTATTTTTAAATATATTTTCGCGAAGTCGGGTGCGTGCATCGTGAGTGCATAGAACCAGGTCAGCAGAGCTGCTGTAGAGCCAGAGAAACCAGGTCTACAGAGCCGTTGTAGAGCCAGAGAACCAGGTCAGCAGAGCTGCTCTAGAGCCTAAAAAGCAGGTCAGCAGAGCTGCTCTAGAACCAGAGACCCAGGTCAGCAGAGCTGCTCTAGAGCCAGAGACCCAGGTCAGCAGAGCTGCTCTAGAGGCGAGAACCAGTTCAGCAGAGCTGCTGTAGAGCCAGAGAAACCAGGTCAGCAGAGCTGCTTCAGAGGGAGAGAACCAGGTCAGCAGAATTGCTTTAGAGCCAGATAACCAGGTCAGCAGAGCTGCTCTAGAGCCAGAGAACCAGGTCAGCAGAGCTGCTTTAGAGCCATAGAACCAGGTCAGCAGAAATGCTCTAGAGGCAGAGAACCAGGTCAGCAGAAATGCTTTAGAGCCAGAGAACCAGGTCAGCAGAGCTCTTTAGAGGGAGAGAACCAGGTCAGCAGAGCTGCTTTAGAGCCAGTGAACCAGGTCAGCAGAGCTGCTCTAGAGCCAGAGAACCATGTCAGCAGAGCTGCTTTAGAGCCAGAGAACCAGGTCAGCAGAGGTGCTTTAGAGCCATAGAACCAGGTTGTTGGACAGGCCACACAGAGGGCTTGCTCCCCCCCCGCACGACAGGGCCCGAGCTACGGCCCACCCGGCATACCCCCGTGACAAGCCCCTGTACTCCGTCTCCCGACGGACCCTCTGCCCTCGGACCCCTACTCATCACGGGGTCCAGCCCCACCGGCTTCCCCGGCCGGGTCAAGCCGCCATCTTGGGCCCTGCACCACGCGGCCGCGTGGCCTCACCTCGACCCTAACCCCGGGCCTGGCCGGCCCCGACATCCCGGCACCACCATCCACCCAGGAGGTGAGCGGACCACTTGGCAGGTCAATGGGAGAACGAAGCGTCAAGAGCTCTTCCCCCGCCAGGTGCCGATCGCCTCCAGCAGCCCCCAGGCGCTGGCTCCACCCCCTGCTGGGTGTCTGGACACCTTCATCCCGGACCCTCCGACCTCCAAGTGCGAGGGTCCGGACATCAAAGGGCACCAGCCCTATAACTAAGACAGCTCCGGAGCAGGAAGGCAGTTGTATCCTGGAGTCGAGAGACACCGAGTGAACTCAACCCTGACGGTCTACTGGCGCTGCCGTAGCCCGCTCTTGTGAACCATCGTCCTGCCTGCTGGCGCTGCCGCGGCCTTCTGCTACCTTCATCTTCCTGGGACCTGCTGGCGCTGCCGCGGCCCGTTGTAACGACCATCCTCACCGGGACCTGCTGGCGCTGCCGCGGACCGTCATCTTCCTGGGACCTGCTGGCGCTGCCGCGGCCCGTTGTAACGACCATCCTCACCGGGACCTGCTGGCGCTGCCGCGGACCGTACATCTTCCGGGGACCTGCTGGCGCTGCCGCGGCCCGTTGTATCAACCATCCTTACCGGGACCTGCTGGCGCTGCCGCGGACCGTACCACCTAAACACCAAGCTCGAGGATTGTGAGCTCATCATCATCTCATCCGAACTACCTGATTGGTAAATAGACTGACCCGCTACCCCCTTCCCTACCTTACGAGACTCTAATCGAGGGGACCCCGGCATCCAGACCTCCTTGTACCATTCTACCGTATCATAACTAAGTACCTATAAAGAACACTGAACCTTATCCGTGTGTGATCCCTGTCTGTGGGGGGGGGGAAGTTACTTGTCTGTACGATCGCTGGAGACGGCTCTCCCCGGAGACCTCTCCCCCTGACCCCGGCCGGCCCTCCCGGTCCGTCTACCTTTTCTAACATTGGTGGCCAGCGGCGCGATCCGAATCAACGCGTAATCGTACAGAGAGTAGCTCACCCCACGACAAAAACACGATGTCGACCAAAGAGAGCAGCTCCACCGAGAAATTCCAAATGGAGAAATTAGAAGAATACAACCACCGCGAACTGAGACAATTTTGCATAGAACTTGGCATTGCTACCACCGGCCTGAGTACCAAGGATGATCTAAAGCGCGCTCTGGAGTCATGGACAGAAACGGGGGTCACAGGACCCTCCGACCAAAGCAGCGTCACCCCAGACCAAACCAGCATCACACCAGAGGGGAACGCCACGGCTCCCGAGGAGCGGGGAACGGGCCTTCCGCAAGAGGAGATCCTAGAAAGAGACAGAGTCAGATTACACGAGTTGGAGATGGCACGACTCAAGATGGATGGGGAACTCAAGTTAGCTGAACAGAAACTTAACCTCGAGCATATGCGGCTTCGAGAGGAACGAGAAGAAAAGCAGAGACAGAGAGAGCTGGAAGAGAAAAAAATAACGCTCGAGCACGAGCGCCGACTAGCGGAAATAGAACTGCGCAAACAGAATAAGGAACTGGGGGTGCCTGAGCGACCACACACCCCGGGGCCAAGTGAGAAAAAAGTTCACATCCCCAAGGATGTTGTCCGCGAATATGTCCGAGAAGACGACATACAACAGTGGTTTAAAGCCTATGAGATCGCAATGACCTCCCACCGAGTCGTCCTACGACCACATGAAGGCTGCCCTCCTCACCCGCTACGGCCTCACGCCCGAGATGTACCGCCAGAGGTTCAGAGATTGCACCAGGATCCCAGGTACAACTTGGGTAGAATACGTGAACTATTTCAGCCGGGCATTCGAAGGGTGGATCAAGGGAAGTCAGGTCACCACTTACGAACAACTCTTCAACCTTATGGTATGGGAGCACCTGTCAAACAACTGTTTCGTCGAGCTCCGGCAGCACCTACTCGACAGTAAGCTGACCGACCCCCGGCAGCTCGCCGCCGAAGCTGACCGGTGGGAAAGCACCCGAGTGGGCCGGAGAGGGCCCCACGACCAGAACAGAGGCAACCAAGGCCAGCACCGTCCTCGGGGAGGAGGAGGGGGCCAGGGGCGAGGGAGAGACGCCTTACCAACAACACCCGTGGCCAGCAACCCGCCTCCGGCCGGCCGGGGCAACCCCCCGTTGCGGCCTGGGTACCGAGCCAACGTCACGTGCCACCGGTGCCAGCGACTAGGCCACTACGCCAATGACCCGAACTGCCCGCTAAATCAAACACCCAAGCCCCGCCAGGTAGCGGCCGCTGCCCTAGGGGAAGAGCAATCCTCGGAGGGACCCGAAGAGTACGAGCCGGCCCAGCAAGGGTGGGAACCGGCCGCCATGGTCCTGGCATGCCTAGGGGGATAAGACATGGTTCCGCGGGCTCCCCTACCCGCCAACACCAGAAAATACGGTCAGTGGGTGACCATTAATGGACAGAGAGCCGAGGCCTTGCGTGACACCGGCGCCAGCGTGACGGCCGTCCGCTGTCATCTGGTGAAGCCCGAGCAGATCCTGCCGAACATTCTCTGCCCCGTCCGCTCGGCAGATAACTCTGAGAGTATGTGTAAGATGGCCTGCGTCCCGTTTGAATGGGGAGGGGTCTCCGGCCTACTGAAGGTGACGGTCCGGGACGATGCCCCCGTGGACTGCCTCCTGGGGAATGACCTCGAGAGTTCCCCGTGGGCCACCGTCGAGAAAAGAGAGCACCTGGGGATGCTGGGCCTCCCGGACTGGGCCTGCATAACCACCCGATCCATGGCCGCCCGGGCCACCCCCCGATCAGAAGAAACCGAATGGCCGGCACCTCCGCCCCCGGTTGCCCCCGTCGAGGACAACGGCGAGGCCGACCTCCCGGACCCGACTATCGAAGCAGACGCACAACACCAGGACCTTCCGGATCTGGCTCAGTGGCGTCAAGAGGGGGGGCCCACCCAAGAACAGTTCCGCCAGGAACAAAAGACCTGTCCCTCCCTCGAGGGACTCCGCCAACAAGCCGATACCCAAAACGCAGGGGACACCACCGGAACCCACTGGGTCTACTGGGACAACGACCTGCTCTACAGCGAGCAAAGAATCGCCGAGCTGGGGGCCGGTCGAGTTCTGGTGGTACCGCTCCGCTTCCGAGACTTTCTGCTCAACCTGGCTCACGATGTCCCCCTGGCTGGACACCTGGGCCAGGACAAAACATACAGTCGCCTGGTGACCCACTTTTTCTGGCCAAAAATGAGGAATGACGTCCTGAACCACTGCCGATCTTGCCCCACGTGCCAAGCCAGCGGGAAGAGTGGTCGGAAGCTGAAGGCCCCTCTGCAACCCTTCCCTGTGGTCACCACCCCGTTCGAGAGGGTGGGGATAGACATTGTGGGGCCTCTGGACCCCCGCACGGCACAAGGACACAGGTTCATCTTGGTACTAGTGGACCATGCCACCCGCTACCCCGAGGCGGTGCCCCTACGGACAGTGACAGCTCCGGTGGTTGGCCGGGCCCTGATGGGGATCTTCTCCAGGGTAGGCTTCCCACGAGAAGTCGTCAGCGACCGAGGTACGAATTTCATATCTAAATACATGAAGTCCCTCTGGCAACAATGCGGGGTCACCTACAGATTCACGACCCCCTATCACCCCCAAGGGAACGGACTAGTGGAGCGTTTTAACCGCACTCTCAAGGGGATGATTGGGGGATTGGAAGAGCCTCTCCGTCGCCAGTGGGATGTGCTGCTCCCGTGCCTCCTCTTCGCCTACCGAGAAGTCCCCCAGAAGTCCCTCGGCTTTAGCCCTTTCGAACTCTTGTACGGGCACCCTGTGCGAGGGCCCCTCCGCCTAGTCAAGGAAGGTTGGGAGATGGCCCCCTTAACGACCCCTCCCGACGTCTTCAAATACATCCTGGCCCTACGAAACCAGACCCGGCGCTTCAGGGAGATGGCCAAGGCGAACCTCGAGGCCAGTCAGGAGGACATGAAGAGGTGGTATGATCACAATGCCTCCTCCGTTGAGTTCGAGCCTGGGCAGCAAGTATGGGTGATGTCCCCCACCGAACCATGTGCCCTGCAAGACAAGTGGACGGGGCCCTTCAAAGTGGTCGAGCGTAAAAGCCCCGTCACTTACCTCATCGACATGGGGTCCACCCGGAACCCCCTGCGGGTCCTCCACACCAACCGGCTCAAACCACACTTTGTGCGCTCCGAACTAAGCCTCCTGATGGCGACCGACAGTGGTACAGAAGAAGACTCCGAGCCCCTCCCGGATCTCTTAAAGACTCAGGAGAAGGACGGCTCCGTGGATGGGGTCCGGCTCTCCGACGCCCTCACTTCGGAGCAACGCCAGGACTGCCGGGACCTCCTGCTGCAGTTCGCTGCCCTGTTCTCCCTCACCCCCGGGGTCACCCCTTGGTGTTTGCACGACGTAGACACCGGGGACAGTCCCCCTGTCCGGCACCGGGCCTACCGCGTACCAGATCGGGTACGGGCCTGCATACAGGAGGAAGTGGCCAAGATGCTCACGATCGGGGTCATCGAGCCCTCGGACAGTCCCTGGGCCAGTCCGGTTGTATTAGTTCCCAAGGCCGCTGCCCCCGGCACCGCCCCTGAACTGAGATTCTGCGTCGACTACCGGGGCTTGAACGCTGTCACCCGGACCGACGCTCATCCCATCCCCCGAGCAGACGAGCTGATCGACCGGCTGGGGGCCGCCCGCTACCTTAGTATCTTCGACCTAACGGCGGGCTACTGGCAGATCGGCCTCACACCCAGGGCTCAGGAACGGTCAGCCTTCTCCACCCCCGATGGCCACTATCAATTTAAGGTCATGCCCTTTGGCATGAAGAATGCCCCCGCCACATTCCAACGTCTTGTGAACCAGGTCTTGGCAGGGCTCGAAGAATTCAGCGCTGCCTACCTGGACGATATCGCTGTATACAGCCGCCACTGGTCCGACCACCTCCGTCACCTCCAAGAGGTCCTCCAAGCCCTCCAGCGGGCCGGCCTCACCATTAAAGCCGGCAAGTGCCAAATTGGCCAAGGGTCTGTGACCTACCTTGGGCACCAAGTGGGAAGCGGGCTGGTGGCCCCACTACAACTTAAGATTGCTGCCATCCAGTCCTGGCAGCCCCCCGTCACCCAGACCGAGGTCCGAGCCTTCTTGGGGCTCACCGGCTACTACCGGCGGTTCGTGAAGGACTACGGCAGCATCGTGGGGCCCCTCACGGGACTCACATCCAAGAATCAACCGAAGCGGGTCCACTGGACTCCTGATTGTCAAGCGGCCTTCGAGGAGCTGAAGGCCGCCCTGTGCACCGCCCCGGTGCTCCAGGCCCCCGATTACAGTCGGGAATTTGTAGTGCAGACCGACGCCTCCGACCACGGCATCGGGGCCGTCCTCTCTCAGCTGAACCCCGAAGGTCATGACCAGCCGGTGGCCTTCATCAGTCGACGTCTCCTGGCCCGAGAACAGCGTTGGAGCACAATCGAGAGGGAGGCATTTGCAGTAGTGTGGGCCCTCAAAAAGCTCCGACCCTATCTCTTCGGTACCCACTTCCGGGTACAAACCGACCATCGACCCCTGCAATGGCTGATGCAGATGCGGGGGGAGAACCCAAAACTCTTGCGCTGGTCCATTTCCCTGCAGGGAATGGACTTCACTGTGGAGCACCGGCCAGGCCAAGACCACGCCAACGCGGACGGCCTGTCCCGCTTTTTCCGCCTCGACGAAGAGAGTCCCCAAGGAGATGGGTGACTCTCCCCGCCTTCAGCTGGGGGGGACGCATGTTGGACAGGCCACACAGAGGGCTTGCTCCCCCCCCGCACGACAGGGCCCGAGCTCCGGCCCACCCGGCATACCCCCGTGACAAGCCCCTGTACTCCGTCTCCCGACGGACCCTCTGCCCTCGGACCCCTACTCATCACGGGGTCCAGCCCCACCGGCTTCCCCGGCCGGGTCAAGCCGCCATCTTGGGCCCTGCACCACGCGGCCGCGTGGCCTCACCTCGACCCTAACCCCGGGCCTGGCCGGCCCCGACATCCCGGCACCACCATCCACCCAGGAGGTGAGCGGACCACTTGGCAGGTCAATGGGAGAACGAAGCGTCAAGAGCTCTTCCCCCGCCAGGTGCCGATCGCCTCCAGCAGCCCCCAGGCGCTGGCTCCACCCCCTGCTGGGTGTCTGGACACCTTCATCCCGGACCCTCCGACCTCCAAGTGCGAGGGTCCGGACATCAAAGGGCACCAGCCCTATAACTAAGACAGCTCCGGAGCAGGAAGGCAGTTGTATCCTGGAGTCGAGAGACACCGAGTGAACTCAACCCTGACGGTCTACTGGCGCTGCCGTAGCCCGCTCTTGTGAACCATCGTCCTGCCTGCTGGCGCTGCCGCGGCCTTCTGCTACCTTCATCTTCCTGGGACCTGCTGGCGCTGCCGCGGCCCGTTGTAACGACCATCCTCACCGGGACCTGCTGGCGCTGCCGCGGACCGTCATCTTCCTGGGACCTGCTGGCGCTGCCGCGGCCCGTTGTAACGACCATCCTCACCGGGACCTGCTGGCGCTGCCGCGGACCGTACATCTTCCGGGGACCTGCTGGCGCTGCCGCGGCCCGTTGTATCAACCATCCTTACCGGGACCTGCTGGCGCTGCCGCGGACCGTACCACCTAAACACCAAGCTCGAGGATTGTGAGCTCATCATCATCTCATCCGAACTACCTGATTGGTAAATAGACTGACCCGCTACCCCCTTCCCTACCTTACGAGACTCTAATCGAGGGGACCCGGCGTCCAGACCTCCTTGTACCATTCTACCGTATCATAACTAAGTACCTATAAAGAACACTGAACCTTATCCGTGTGTGATCCCTGTCTGTGGGGGGGGGGAAGTTACTTGTCTGTACGATCGCTGGAGACAGCTCTCCCCGGAGACCTCTCCCCCTGACCCCGGCCGGCCCTCCCGGTCCGTCTACCTTTTCTAACACAGGTCAGCAGAGCTGCTTTAGAGCCATAGAACCGGGTCAGCAGAGCCGCTTTAGAGCCAGAGAACCATGTCAGCAGAGCTGTTGTAGAGCCAGAGAACCAGGTCAGCAGAGCTGCTCCAGAGCCATAGAACCAGGTCAGCAGAGCTGCTTTAGAGCCAGAGAACCAGGTCAGCAGAGCTGTTGTAGAGCCAGAGAACCAGATCAGCAGTGCTGCTCTGTAGCCTAAGAACTAGGTCAGCAGAGCTGCTCTAGAGCCAGAGAACCAGGTCAGCAGACCTGCTGTAGAGCCAGAGAAACCAGGTCAGCAGAGCTACTCTAGCTGACACTGACTGACTGCCACTGACTGACTGACACTGACTGATTGATACTGACTGACACTGATTGACTGACACTGACATTGATTGACCGAAACTGACTGACTGACAATGACTGACACTGATTGACTGACACTGACTGACTGACACTGACTGACTGACACTGACTGACTGACTGACACTGACTGACACTGATTGACTGACACTGACTGACTGACGGACACTGATTGACTGACACTGACTGACTGACACTGACTGACTGACTAACACTGACTGACTCACACTGATTGACACTGACTGACTACTCTCTACTACTCACTCTCTACTTCTCTATACTACTCTCTCTCTACTACTCACTCTCTACTACTCACTCTCTACTACTCACTCTCTACTACTCTCTACTACTCACTCTACTACTTTCTACTACTCTCTACCACTAACTCTCTACTACTCTACTACTCACTCTCTACTACTCTCTGATACTCTCTCTCTACTACTCACTCTCTACTACTCTACTACTCACTCTCTACTACTCACTCTCTACTACTCAATCGCTACTACTCTCTACTACTCACTCTCTACTACTCACTCTCTACTACTGTCTACTACTCTTCTCTCTCAGCAGAGCTGCTCTAGAGGCGAAAACCAGGTCAGCAGAGCTGCTGTAGAGCCTGAGAAACCAGGTCAGCAGAGCTGCTTCAGAGGGAGAGAACCAGGTCAGCAGAATTGCTTTAGAGCCAGAAAACCAGGTCAGCAGAGCTGCTCTAGAGCCAGAGAACCAGGTCAGCAGAGCTGCTTAAGAGCCATAGAACCAGGTCAGCAGAACTGCTCTAGAGGCAGAGAACCAGGTCAGCAGAACTGCTTTAGAGCCAGAGAACCAGGTCAGCAGCGCTCTTTAGAGGGAGAGAACCAGGTCAGCAGAGCTGCTTTAGAGCCAGTGAACCAGGTCAGCAGAGCTGCTCTAGAGCCAGAGAACCATGTCAGCAGAGCTGCTTTAGAGCCAGAGAACCAGGTCAGCAGAGGTGCTTTAGAGCCATAGAACCAAGTCAGCAGAGCTGCTTTAGAGCCATAGAACCGGGTCAGCAGAGCCGCTTTACAGCCAGAGAACCAGATCAGCAGAGCTGTTGTAGAGCCAGAGAACCAGGTCAGCAGAGCTGCTCCAGAGCCTAAGAACTAGGTCAGCAGAGCTGCTCTAGAGCCAGAGAACCAGGTCAGCAGAGCTGCAGTAGAGCCAGAGAAACCAGGTCAGCAGAGCTGCTTTAGAGGGAGAGAACCAGGTCAGCAGAGCTGCTCTAGAGGGAGAGAACCATGTCAGCAGAGCTGCTCTAGAGCCAGAGAAATCAGTTCAGTAGAGCTGCTTTAGAGCGAGAGAACCAGGTCAGCAGAGCTGCTCCAGAGCCTAAGAACTAGGTCAGCAGAGCTGCTCTAGAGCCAGCGAACCAGGTCAGCAGAGCTGCAGTAGAGCCAGAGAAACCAGGTCAGCAGAGCTGCTTTAAAGGGAGAGAACCAGGTCAGCAGAGCTGCTCTAGAGGGAGAGAACCATGTCAGCAGAGCTGCTCTAGAGCCAGAGTACCATGTCAGCAGAACTGCTTTAGAGCCATAGAACCAGGTCAGCAGAGCTGCTTTAGAGCCAGAGAACCAGGTCAGCAGAACTGCTTTAGAGCCAGAGAACCAGGTCAGCAGAGCTGCTCTAGAGCCAGAGAACCAGGTCAGCAGACCTGCTTTAGAGCCAGAGAACCAGGTCAGCAGAGCTGCTCTAGAGCCAGAGAACCAGGTCAGCAGAGCTGCTGTAGAGCCAGAGAAATCAGGTCAGTAGATCTGCTTTAGAGCGAGAGAACCAGGTGAACAGAGCTGCTTTAGGGGGAGAGAACCAGGTCAGCAGAGCTGCTTTAGAGCCAAGGGACCAGGTCAGCAGAGCTGCTCTAGAGCAAGAGAACCAGGTCAGCAGAACTGCTTTAGAGCCATAGAACCGGGTCAGCAGAGCTGCTTTAGAGCCAGAGAACCAGGTCAGCAGAGCTGCTGTAGAACCAGAGAACCAGGTCAGCAGAGCTGCTCTAGAGCCTAAGAACTAGGTCAGCAGAGCTGCTCTAGAGCCAGAGAACCAGGTCAGCAGAGCTGCAGTAGAGCCAGAGAAACCAGGTCAGCAGAGCTACTCTAGAGGGAGAGAACCAGGTCAGCAGAGCTGCTTTCGAGCCAGAGAACCATGTCAGCAGAACTGCTTGAGAGCCATAGAACCAGGTCAGCAGAGCTGCTCTAGAGCCAGAGAACCAGGGCAGCAGAGCTGTTGTAGAGCCAGAGAACCAGATCAGCAGTGCTGCTCTGTAGCCTAAGAACTAGGTCAGCAGAGCTGCTCTAGAGCCAGAAAACCAGGCCAGCAGACCTGCTGTAGAGCCAGAGAAACCAGGCCAGGAGAGCTGCTTTAGAGGGAGAGAACCAGGTCAGCAGAGCTGCTTTAGAGCCAGAGAACCAGGTCAGAAGAGCTACTCTAGCTGACACTGACTGACTGCCACTGACTGACTGACACTGACTGATTGATACTGACTGATACTGATTGACTGACACTGACTGACACTGACACTGATTGACCGAAACTGACTGACTGACAATGACTGACACTGACTGACTGACACTGACTGACTGACACTGACTGACTGACTGACACTGACTGACACTGATTGACTGACACTGACTGACTGACGGACACTGATTGACTGACACTGACTGACTGACACTGACTGACTGACTAACACTGACTGACTCACACTGATTGACACTAACTGACTACTCTCTACTACTCACTCTCTGCTTCTCTCTACTACTCTCTCTCTACTACTCACTCTATACTACTCTCTACTACTCACTCTCTACTACTCTCTACTACTCTCTCTCTACTACTCACTCTCTACTATTCACTCTCTACTATTCACTCTCTGCTACTCTCTACTACTCACTCTACTACTCTCTACTACTCTCTACCACTCACTCTCTACTACTCTACTACTCACTCTCTACTACGCTCTGCTACTCTCTCTCTACTACTCACTCTCTACTACTCACTCTCTACTACTCACTCTCTACTACTCAATCGCTACTACTCTCTACTACTCACTCTCTACTGCTCACTCTCTACTACTCTCTACTACTCTCTCTCTACTACTCACTCTCTACTATTCACTCTCTACTATTCACTCTCTGCTACTCTCTACTACTCACTTTACTACTCTCTACTACTCTTTACCACTCACTCTCTACTGTACGACTCACTCTCTACTACTCTCTACTACTCTCTTTCTACTACTCACGAGCTACTAGTCACTCTACTACTCTCTACTACTCACTCTCTACTACTCTCTCTCTACTACTCACTCTCTACTATTCACTCTCTACTATTCACTCTCTACTACTCACTCTCTACTACTCACTCTCTACTACTCACTCTCTACTACTTACTCTCTACTACTCTACTACTCTCTACTACTCTCTCTACTACTCACTCTCTACTACTCACTCTCTACTATTCACTCTACTACTATCTACTGCTCACTCTCCACTACTCACTCTCTACTACTCGCTCTCAACTACTCTCTACTACTCACTCTACTACTCACTCTCTACTACTCTCTCTTACTCTCTCTACTTCTCACTCTCTACTACTCTCTCTACCATTCACTCTCTACTACTCTCTACTACTCACTCTCTACTACACACCCTCTACTACTTGCTCTCTACTACTTGCTCTCTACTACTCTCTAGTACTCACTCTACTACTCACTCTCTACTACTCACTCTACTACTCACTCTCTACTTGCTCTCTACTACTCCACTACTCTCTACTACTCACTCTCTACTACTCTACTACTCTACTACTCTCTACTACTCACTCTCTACTACTCATTCTCTGCTACTCACTCTCTACTACTCTCTACTACTCACTCTCTACTACTCTCTACTACTCACTCTCTACTACTCTCTCTACCTACTACTCACTCTCTACTACTCACTCTCTACTACTCTCTACTACTCTGTCTCTACTACTCTCTACTACTTACTCTCCTACTTACTTTCTACTAATCTCTAATACTCTCTCTGCTACTCACTCTCTACTACTCACTCTCTACTACTCACTCTTTACTACTCACTATCTACTATTCTCTACTACTCTCTACTACTCACTCTACTACTCACTCTCTACTACTCTCTCTCTATTAGTCTCTCTCTACTACTTACTCTCTACTACTCTCTACTACTCACTCTCTACTACTCACTCTACTACTTGCTACTACTCACTCTCTGCTACTCTCTCTACTACTCTCTACTACTTACTCTCTACTCTCTCTTACTCACTCTCTACCCTCTACCTCTCTACCTCTCTCTCTACTACTCTCTACCTCTCTACCTCTACCTCTCTACCTCTCTACCTCTACCTTTCTACCTCTACACCTCTACCTCTACACCTCTCTCTACCTCTCTACACGCACACATATGCACATATATATATGCATATATATGCATATGCATTTATATATATACAGGAACTTTGCCGCAATATTCAAGATAGTAGAAAAGGACGAAGCGGACCCAGTAGTATCGGTGCAAATAGTTTAATCCACAGGTATGTCAAGCACCGCCATGACGCGTTTCGGCCTCAGAAAGGCCTTGATCACATTTATATATATTTGTATGTGTATATATACATACATATATAAACATATATATAATCTGCATATCTATATAAATACAAATATAAATGCATGCATACATATACATATATGCATACATGTGCATGTTATGTACATGAAAGTTTGAAAAACACTAATACAAGCAAAGCTAAAAAGCCACCTAATTACAAACAGAATTGCTTTAACTTAAACAAGGGCGAGACCTATTGCACTTTCAATGCTTGTTTACTTTGGTTCCATCAAGAAGGCATTCAGATGTGTCACATATTTGCCATAAATTCTGAATGGTAGCACTCTAGTTGCTCATTAGATCACTGTAGTAAAGCTACTGCTCACCAGGGAAGTCTGCTGCTGGTATTCAAAGTACATGTTTCAGTCTGCAAGTCAGAATTTTTTAATGAAATAGAAGAGGATTTGAGAAGTCAAAATGTGCCCTAATTTTTCTTTCTGCAGCACTAATCATAATTTCTATGGCAAAATGAACCCCCTCATTTTGTTCCTTTGCAAATGAAAGGTTTTACGTGTTACCACTTTATTCCAATCAAGATGGCTTCAGGTGTGCCATATGTTTATCATAAGTAGGACTGTTAGCGCTCTAGTTGTTCTTTGGAACACTCTGGGAAACTGCAGTAGAACACAGAAGAATCAACTGACAGTCTCTGCCCTTGTTGGATGTACATGTTTTACTGAGAATGTCAGACTTCATTCTCACGTGACTGAGAAAGATAATATGAATTTACAGAAAATATGCTCTCAGTTTAGCTTATAGATCACCTTCCAAACCTCTGTGGGAAAAGCATGAGAAAATAGTTTTCTCTCAAACATGATTCATGATATCCCAGCAGAAGGCTTTTTCACATGGTAAAATCATCTTAGAACATACCACAATTCCTAAAATGAGTATGGTACCATCAACAAATGATTTATAATGTAACTAAAGTCTTAAAGCCTCTATTACCTGAAATGCTTTTTAATGAGGTGCTATCATGTATATTGGTCCCAAGATGGCTGCCAACACTTCTTGGATGAAGTGCTGACAGCCAAACAGATCTCACGATGAGATGTGTGGCCCAGATATATATGTGTTTTTACTTTTGATTTTCTCAGGAACTACTGAACGGATTTACACCACTTAAGCAAAACGCATGAGTCTGAGCTGAGGACTACCTTTCTGCCAAATTTGGTGTAATTCTGTTCAGCAGTTCGGGCTGTAGCTGCGGCTAAAGATCCTATGGGAAATTGCATGGGGAAAGCACGTTTTGGGACCCCCCTTTTTTCTCAGCCCCCGATACACGAATCATCCCGAAACTTTCAGTATAGGAGCGGACCGGAGCTGGCCAAAAGTTTAGAAAATTTCGCGAAGATTCGTCAATTGTCGGCAAAGGTATTGGGAAAAGAATGTTGCGGATTTCCTAGGGAAAATAGGTCCTAACTATAACTACCTACTGGCGACTGCCAGTAGGTAATATATATATATATATATATATCCAATACGATTCGCTCCAATTCCAAAAACGAACGTCCAGGACACCCAGGGATGCTTTAACAAATGTATTCAGGGAAAGTAACAACTCACCGACGCGTTTCGCTTTTCAGCTTTGTAACGGTGTGGTTGAAGCCTCAATACTGCCATTTTTACTCACTTGATCAGCAACAGTAAGGAAGGACAACAGTACAGCCGCAAAATTACATGTGATGAGCAGCGCCATACTTGAATGTCTAATTCATTAGTATTTACCACAGAAAATAGCAATAATGCGCAAAAGTAATAGTGGGGGCCTGCGGGGGCTCCCACAGCCCCGGAGATCGCCACCTCCCAGGGGATTTATTTATGTTTTGCGGGGGGCACGCAGCCCGGGGACCACCACTTCCCCGGGGCTCTCCTTTTTAAAAAAAACAAACCTGTGTGGGGGGCTCAAGCCCCCCCACACACCCTGGGGACCGCCACCTCCCCGGGGCTTTATATGTGTTTTGCGGGGGCACGCAGCCCCCACATCCCCGGGGATCACCACCTCCCAGGGGCTGTCATTTAAAAAAAAAAAGAACCTGTGTGGTGGGCTCGAGCCACCACCTCCCCGGGGCACTAAGTATGCAAATGCGGGGGTCCGTTACGGACCCCCGAGCCCCAGGGACCACCACCTCCCTCGGGCTTTTCACACATTGTCCTTCCTATCAGTGATGTCATCAGTGATGTCATTTGAGATGTCATCAGTGATGTCACTGACCATGTCATGAATGATGTAATATGTGATGTCATCAGCTGTGCATTGCGGGGGCGCGAGTTATAGTTAGCTGAACAAACTATAACGGTGCAATTTCTCTGGTTTTGTACGGGTGAAATGTCCAACTAACTATAACATCCCTGAAACCTATGCTTTTTCAGGGAATTTCTAAGGTTTTTTAAATCCTAATTTCTAACTATAGCGTCCCTGAAACCTATGGTTTTTTCAGTGGGGTCCGCCACCGCCCAGGTCCGGCTCCTACTATGTCTGGGGATACCCACCCCCAGGACATAGCTGCTTGCTTTTGCTTGGTGGGAGCTGTAACCAATCCTGTTAGGCAAAAGCAAACATTTATGTTCCATGGGGCGGGAGCTGTCAAAGTGCTCCCGCCCACTGGAAGCGGAAGTTTCATCTCTTTTCCAGCCCACAGACATGCGAGCAGGGAAAAAGATGAAACAGATTGCTCTTGAAGGCAGGGTGCTGCATTTCCAGAAGCTCCCTTTGTGCAAGATCAATGCCAGCTCCTACAGGAGGTGGGGAGCCAGCTGAGACTGCAAGGGCCTTGAGGTTCCTCCTGCTGTCCTTGGAGGGAAACAGCAAAATAAAGGTCAGAACCGACCAGAAAAAGTCAGATTAAAGGTCATAAATGAGCAGAAAGAGGCACAATAAACGTCAGCAATGAGCAGAAAGAGGCATGATAAAGACAGAGAAACGAGCGGAAAGAGGCTGAATAAAAGTCAAAAACGAGGAGAAAGAGGCAAAATAAAGGTGAGAAACAAGCAGAAAGAGGCAGAATAAAGTTCAGAAACGAGCAGAAAAAGGCGGAATAAATGTCAGCAATGCGAAGAAAGAAGCCTAATAAAGGTCAGCTACGAGTAGAGAGAGGCAAAATAAAGGTGAGAAATGAGCAGGAAGAGGCAAAATAGAGGTCAGAAACAAGCAGCAAGAGGCAGAATAAAGGGCAGGAGGAGCAAAAAGAGGCAAAATAGTGGGTAGGAGCGAGCAGAGAGGAGGCAGAAAAATGAACAGAAAACAAGCTGAGGAGGAACAAAACTGAAGGCAGCAGAGGATAGCTGACTGTAGGCACAGGGGGACCCGGCACAAAGTATAGAAAATCACTAAAAAGAACAAAGGTTACAGGGAGGTTATAGTTAGGAAATAGAATTTTATAAAACACCTTAGAAAATCACTTAAAAACCAAAGGTTACTGGGATATTATAGTTAGGGTCAGATTTCAGTCATACAAAATCAGAGAAATTCATCAGTTATGGTTACCTAAGCTAACTATAACTTACCCCCCAGCAAAGCACTGCTTATGACTTCAAATATTACATCCCTCATGACATAGTCAGTGACATCAGAGATGACATCTCAAATCTCATCAGTGATGACATCACTGATGACAATCCACAGAACCACTCACACACCCTCTCACACACCATACAACCTCTTAGACACCCACTTACACACCCACACAACCACTCTCATACCCATTCACAGATCCATACAACTACTGACACACACACTCACTCACACATACAGCCACTCATACAACTCACTCACCCATATAGCCACTCAAACAGCCACTCACAGACCCACATAGCCACTCACACACCCACTGTTAGATATAGGGGTCTCTAGTTGGCAGGTTTTTGCCCTGTCCAAATAGGGAGCATTCTTCCAAGTCAGGATAAGACTTCTAAAATGAAACCTGCTCTCCCTCTTGGTAGTTTGGCAGGAGCTGTGAGGCTTATTTTAGAGGCAGTGTGTAAAGCATTTGCACATAACCAGCAGTAATACAGTAAAAAACACTGCAAAAGACACCACACCTGTTTTATAAAAATATCCAATATTTTATCCGTGAAAAACCAGAACAAAAATGATAGAAATCCACCATTCAGTTCTTAGAATTATCACTAAGCAAAAATGGACTTTAAAAACAGTCCCCTGAAGTCGATAGCTCTAGCAGGGGCTATCACAGCATAGTGAACAACAAATCCAAACAGTTCAGGCTGACTGCGGCGTCGCGGGCCAGGTACGGTGTCGGGAAGACCCACAAACAGTACCTATAGAAATGCATGGCATTGGTTACCTCGCGATGAGCCTCGAAGTGCTAGCGTTGGCGGGCGCAAGTTCCGGAGGTCGGTGCAGGGGTCGTTGGGCCCTTGGAGTCATAAACGTTGCAGATCGAACTCTGTGAAGCTGAAGTCAGGAGTAGGCCTGGGCGGTGAACTTCGCTCCGTTCGTGGAGTTTGTGGAGTTTTCTGCACTCCACACTCCGCGGAGCACGCAATGTACAGTTTGCGATGTGCAGCGGAGATTTTTCCCTGCTTGCGATGTCGAACGGTAAGTTTGCGAGCGTGAGCTGCGGTGTGAAGTGCAGCGGTGCGGTGCCCTCTGGTCGCGGTACAGACAGCAGCTCGATGACGGTCGTCCAGCAGTGTCGGTGAAACTAGGGCTGCGGTGCGAAGTGGTGCGGTGCTAGCAGATCATGGTGAAGGCATCCACTTCGTTGTTGCTGGAGTGCTGTTGACAGCTGACGAACTGGAGTCAATGGCACCAGCGTCAGTAGGCCATGGCTGCGGTGTGGGATGGGGTGGTGCATGGTGTAACTTATGGGTGGTGCACTGAAACCATGATGCAAGCAGCAGCATTGATGTTGGCATGAAGCAGCGTTATCAGGGATACCAGGATGGCGGTGTGAAGCAAGACGGTCCGAAGTGTGGTGCCCACAGGTCACGGTGGAAGCACCAGCTCAGTGGTGGTGTGTGGCAGCGTTGTCGGTGAGACCAGGGTTGCGCTGCGAAGTGTGGTGATGCCCTCTGTGGTGTCATCAGGACACGGAGCCAGCAGCGGCATCGTGGACTGCGTCAGGTTGCTTTTTCCTCTGTTGAACCACAAAACACGCAGTTATCAGTGCTGGTAGTAGATGAACTTAAAGTATTTGCTCTTCCTGGGACTTCTTGAAGAGGGGCAAGCTCTACCTCAAGCCTTGAGAGAAACTCAAACAGAAAAGTTGCAGAAAATTCAGTCCAGTCCTTTCTCTACCCAAGACAGAAGCAGCCACTGCAGGCTGACACAGCAAAGCGGGAGTTCCTCCTCAGAACTTCTCCAGGTTTTCTTCTTAGCAGGTTCCTTGATCTGAAAGAGTTCTAAAGTCCTTGTGGCAGTGTCCCAATATTTATACTACATTTTCTCTTTGTTCTCTATGTGGCAAGGGTCTCTGAGCCCAGTCCAAACCAGTGCTGCACTTAGTGGCCCAGCTTTATTACAGTAGGTGTCGACAGCATTGTGCAGAGGAGACACTGCCCATTCAGGAGCTAGTGAAAACTCCTCCCACCACTCTAAATGCAGAGCCAGGAAAGGCAGGACACACCTCAACCACCCTTGTGGCTGTCTACAGTGAATGGACATCCCCACCCTCTCCAAAAACAGGCGATGGACACACAAATGAACAGAGGCACACAGAACGGATAAACAAGAAAATGCATTTTCAAACACACAATTTAAAAACCATCTCCCCAAAATGATGTGTTATTAAATTCTGAGTTCAGAGAGCCTAAACTCAATTTCTCTGTCTCGTCCCAATGGAAAGTTATACTTGTAAGATGTTACAAAGCAACTCCCATGTTAGCTTATGGGACAGATAGCCTTTCAATAGTGAAAAACTAAATTGGCAGTATTTCACTATCAGGACGTGGCACACACATCAGGACATATCCTACCTTTCACATAGACTGCACCCTGCCCAAGGGGGTACCTTGGTCCTACCTGAGGGGTGCATTACATGTAAGAAAATGAAAGATTAGGTCCTGGCAAGTGGGGGCACTTGCCAGGTCGACATGGCAGTAAAAACTACATGCAGACACTGCAGTGGTATGTCTGAGACACCTTTGAAAGGCTGCTTGGGTGGATGGCACAATCAGTGCTGCAGGACCACTAGCAGCATTTGATTTACAGGCCCTGGACACACACAGTGCACTGTACTAGGGACTTAGTAGTAAATCAAATAAGCCAAACATGGAAACACCAATTGATAAACACAAATTACAGTAGGAGCACTTGCACTTTAACACTGAACAGTAGTGAGAAAGTGAGCAGAGGCACTAAACCAGCAAAAGGAAGACTAAACCAGAAAAACAGGAGGTCAGAAAGCAAAAAAAGAACATGCCAAAAGATTCCAGGTGTGACACCCACAAAACCACTCACACATGTACTCACAGACTAATACAGCCACTCACAAACTCACTAAACCACTCACATAGCCACTCACACAGCCACTCACTCACCCATACAGCTATTAACAGAGCTACTTACTCACTCATTCGGCCACTTACACATTCAATCATCCACAAAACCACTTACAAACCCAGTCACACATCAGTACAATTACTCATGTGCCCACTCACTCATCTATACAGTCACTCACTCAAATACTTACTGTGCAAAACAGCCAATCTCACGCCCACTCACTTATCCATGCACCTAGTCAAACAGCCACTCACTTTTTCATGCATCCACCCAGTCACTCACCTATAGAGTCATTCACACAGCCATTCAGTCACACATAGATCCACTCCCAAACACACTCATCCACCCATAGAGCCACTTACACAGCCACCACAATCACCAATACATCCACTCACACACACACTCACCCACCCATACAGCCACTCACATAGTCACTCACTCACCCATACAGCTACTCACACACCCACTTATTCACCCATACAGCCACTCACACACCCATTCACTCTCCCATAGCCACTCAGACATCCACGCCCACATTGATGCAGATAGGCACAGTGCCACTCAGATGACATATATTAGAAACAGTATTACTAATTAGTAGTACAAAAAGAATAGTAATTTAAATTATACAGTAGCTTAGTAAATCTTTACAAATCTGAAACTTTTACAAAACACTCACTGGATGACGTCATCAGTGATGTCATTTGAGATGTCATCAGTGATTTCATTGAACATGTCATGAGTGATGTAATATGTGAGGTCATAAGGTCAAGAAGTGCATTGCCAGGGCCTAAGTTATAGTTAGCTCAGGTAACTATAACTGCTGAATTTTGCAGATTTTGTATAAGTGAAATCTGAGCTTAACTATAACGTCCCTGTAGCCAGTAGCTCCCAAGTTTAGGTGGAGAACAGCTACTATATAGAGCACCCTACAATACCAATGACACTCTAAATTTGCTCAGCTCAAATGTCTGTTTTTCTAGCAAAGTTTTTAGGATTAGCACAATGCCACCCACGCAGAGCTAGAAAGGGACAAAGTCTTTAGTTATTTATACAGCAAAGTCTGTAAAAGTCATTTGTAAAAGGCACTAGCTAATCCTACGATTAAAGTCTTAGAATTATGTCAACTCTTGTTTTCAGCACGTCAGAAAGTACTAAAGGTATTCTCAGTTTCAGATTCATCATGAAATATTTGTCAGGATCTTTATTTTGTCCTTGTGGTATGGGCAGTACGGGAGCTGGAACTTCTGAGACTTTCAAGATGGCGCCCGAATGTGCACAGCCCGAGGAGAAGGTCGTCTGTGCAGCCGCCGCAGACGCAAGCGAAATGACGTCACCGGGAGACCCTGAGGGGGGAAGAAAAGATGGAGTGGAAAGGATGGAAGGGGTCGGAGGATTGAAGCACGAGGAGGAGAGGATGGCCGAACACCAAACAAGAGGAGCAGCGTACCGAAGACCCGAGGAGGAGGAGGACGGTACCGGGGAGAGGCCCTGGAACACTGAGGACCGAGGAGCAATGCCGAAGAGGGAGGCTTCCCTACCAACCACTGCCTCAGTATCCGGATGTCCAAGAAAGGGACAGGACGCCGAGATACCCCACGCTATGGTCCCAGAGGGCCATAGCTCCAGGCAAGTGTCCTTTTTGGATTCTTTTCAGAGGTTTGCAGGGAGGGGGTTAAAGGGTTTTCTGCATGGGAGAAAGGAGCACGTTTTCCACTAAACCATATCACTGCGTCCCATCCTCCCCCCCTCACTAAACCTCAGGTGATACATAGGCACTGGTGAAGGGGGTAGCACCATAGTAGACCTAAAGTCTGACCAATGACAGTGTTGTGTTTTCTGTTTCTCTTTTGTGACGCCGGACCCTGGCGGGTAAATGACTGGAGGAGTACTGGCCTGAGAACGAAGGCATATCAACTGAAGACTGGAGATGCTCTTATCCAGCACTTTGTCCCCCTTTTCTTTCGCCGTTATTGCTATGATTAACCATTCAACCTCTGCACTGACTTACGACAAAGTCCACTTTAAATAAAGTCTCACCTTCAATCCTACCGAACCTCGTGTGGTCCAGTGTTATACCTCTAGAGAGACCCAACGTCCTTAGTTAATCCCTGGGGATAGTGGGAGCCCATACCACAGTGGTGTCAGAAGTGGGATCTGGTCATCTAAGGCTGAAAGATGACGCAACCTGTGACCCTTCAGGACATTATAACTCAACTAGAAGAAGGACAGAGACACTTATAGTTGGTTCTAGAGCAACAGAACCAGAACGCTCAGAGAGAAGGGGAGTCTTTTAACGCAGCCATTAAGTAGCAGGATGTTGTACTAACCAATAATCAGAAGGTGCAAGAACTGTTATTTTATGCCTTACGGACGCCATCTCTAGCGCTAGGGTTCACCCGAATGTCCCCCACATTGTTCTACAGAAGTTCCAGGAGGGTGAAGATCCAGATTACTTTTTTACCAACTTTGAAAGGGTAGCAACCCCCGCCACTTGGACCCCTGAGAGATGGAGTCAGTACATAGCCCCGTTTTTGTCTGGTGAACTACAGGCCGCATATCTAGCCGCCAATCCTGCAGGAGTCACCCCCGATCTGGACGTAAAGAAGGCGATCCTAGAAAGGCTGGGATGCGACCAGGAATATTACAGGGCATGCTTTCACAAAGAGAAATGGGGAACAGGAGATAACCCCAGGGCTCTCTTCTACAGGATCAGGGACTTGGGGAACCGCTGGCTTCAGCCGCAGTCCTCTTCAATGGAAGACGTCACTGAGAAAATATTCCTGGAACAATACCTAGAGGCCTTACCTAGCAACACAAGAGCGTGGGTGAGACAACATCCCGGTCTCACCTCACAGTCCACCATTGAATTAGCCTGTGCCTACCTCCGATCTCCAGACTTTAAAGCACAAACAGGGAGAGCTCCTATCCTTTTGCCTAAGCCTAGCCCAAAAACCTCAATGGAAGGGGGAGAGAAACGACCCTTGGCCACCCCTAGACCCGTCCCTAAACGTCTCCCAAAACCCTCATCCGTCCACATGGGACCCCAATGCTTTAGGTGTGAGGAGTGGGGACACATAGCCCGCAATTGTCCCCTAAACACTGATAGTCCCGAACCAATGGAGGTGGGTTGGTCCAGAGGCAGAGTTCTAGTCACTGGAATGACCAGATAAAGGTACAAGAAAACAATCAGGCTGAATGGACGAACCGTTGACGCATTGCTGGATACAGGGTGCCACCATACAGTGGTAGCAAATTAACTGATTCCATTAGCAGCAGTATGTGAAGGGGAGACAGTATTAGTTTCCTGTGTACATGGGGATGTGAGGTCCTATCCCTTAGCGGAAATGTTGATGGAAATAGACGGATACCCCCAAGTTAGGAAGGTAGGTGTGGTCCCAGAACTTCCAGAAAACATTCTGCTAGGCACCGATTTGCCACACTTTCATGAATACTTAACCGAGTTGTCACAACAAGGCCCTGAGGTGGAATGGTTGCAAGAGGTGCCATTCCGCAGTGAAAACATAACCAGTCCCGGGGTCAGGGAGAAGAAAACCAGGAATGAGAAAAGAAGAGACAAAGAGTAATACGCATATGCCTGTCAAGCTATTCCCTCATGTTTGCTCTCTTCCCCAGAACACGAAAACACTCCTTCCCGTAGTTTCCGGACCGCCCAGAAAGATGACATCACCCTCATGAATGCCTGGACCCAAGAGCAGGAAGTCGACCCAGACAAGGTAGGCTGATATTTTTACTTAAAAAAAGGATTATTATAAAGAGCAAGTGGAGAACCCGGTAGGAAAACTGAACAGTTGCTAGTTCCACTAGCATTCAGAGAACAGGCTTTGCAGTTAGCCCATAACCAAGCGGGAGGGGGTCATTATGGACAGGAACTCACTCTAAAGTATTTACTGGAACGGTTCTACTGGCCAGGGGTGTATCAAGAGACTGCCAGATTCTGTGCAGCTTGTCCCAGGTGCCAGTTAGTGAATCCCTCAAAAGACAGAAATGTGCCTCTGAAGCCGTTACCCATCATTGATATTCATTTTCAACTAGTAGGGATGGATCTAGTAGGACCTTTAATACCTTCAGCCCGGGGACATCAATACATCTTGGTCTTAGTCGAATATGCTACCCAATACCCCAAGGCCATACCCCTCACTAGTATGACTACAATATCAGTAGCTCAGGTCATGATTTCTTTTTTTTCCCGGGTGGGTTTTCCCTTGGAAATTCTAATCGATCAGGGAACGCCGTTTATGGCCAAACTAATGAAAGAGATCTGTAAGCTCCTGGGGGTACACCAAATTAGGACAGCCGTATACCACCCGTAGACAGACGGTCTGGTGGAGATGTGCAATAGGACCATCAAAACTATCCTCAGAAAATGAATAAGAGATACAGAGAAAGACTGGGACCGGAAATTACCTCTGGTACTTTTCGCCATCCGAACGCATAAACAAAAGTCCACGGGATTTAGTCCCTTTGAACTACTGTTTGGACGCAAACCCTGTACACTGTTAGACATGGCTGCCGAACAGTGGACTGAAGAGGAAGACGAAGGGAAGCCTCTCTTGGAATATGTACAAGCCTTGAAAGAAACGTTGACCACGCTCTGGGATACTGTCCACAAAAATATGGATAAAGGCCAAGCTAGACAGAAAGAACAGTATGACCGTAGCAGCCAGATGAGGGAATTGGCTGTTGGGGATAAAGTCTTGATACTTCTTCCTTCTTCAGACAAAAAGTTGTTGGCCACATGGCAAGGACCATATGTGGTTACCCAGGAAGTGACGCCGATCACTTACAGAGTCGCTGTTCCTCATATTAGCAAAATAGGTTAAACGTGCCACATAAATCTCCTCAAGAAGTGGGAGGAGTCTACCACATCCTCTGAAGACAGGGACAAGATACAAACCATAAGTCAGGTAACTCTCCATAAAACTCTGGACATACCTACAGATCTAGGGGAAGGAGGCAAGGGAGAACGACCCCTAATCGGACCCAAACAATCCCCAGATCAACAGCGGCAATTGGGACAGTTGCTAGATCGATACCCAGGACTAAGCTCAGGCCACCCAGGATGCACCTCCCTAGTGGCTCACGGTATAGTGACCACACAGGACAAGTGGTAAATTTGAAACCATATAGGATAGCAGAGGCTAGAAGGGCAGCAGTAGAACAGGAAATAGAGACTATGCTCAAGGCAGATATCATTGAACCTTCCAACAGTAATGGGTGCTCTCCAATTGTGTTAATACCCAAGCCGGATGGAAGCATCCGTTTTTGCATAGATTTCCGCCAGGTCAGTGCCCATTCCAAATTTGACAACTGCCCCATGCCCCGCATGGACGAACTGATAGAGAGATTAGGTGAAGCCAGGATGATGTCCACGATTGATTTAACCAAAGATTATTGGCAAAATCCCCTGACTCGATCCGCCCGAGAAAAGACGGCCTTTTCTACGCCATCCGGGCTATACCAGTTTAAAGTGATACCGTTTGGCCTTCATGGAGCCCCAGCAACGTTTCAAAGACTTATGGACATCATACTACGAGCCCACCAACAATATGCAGTAGCATATTTGGATGATATAGTAGTGTATAGTCTGGACTGGGAGACGCACTTAGAGCACCTTAAAAACATTTTTGAGACTTTGACACAAGCGGGCCTTACCCTAAATCCAAAGAAAACCACTCTAGGAACACATCAGATACAATATCTGGGGTACACCATAAGCGAAGGGAGCATACAACCACAACACATTAAGTTAGAGGCTATTTACAACATTCCTCGGCCCACCACACGGAGAGAGTTACGAGCTTTTCTGGGTTTGGTGGGCTATTACCGCAGATTCATCCCTCAGTTTTCCGAGGTAGCCAGCCCCCTCACAGATTTACTTAGACACCAACACACCAGGGCAAGGATAGACTGGAATGACACTCAGGAGGAGAGTTTCTGTTCCCTAAAGAAACCGCTGTGTAACGCCCCTGTACTGACCTGTCCGTACTGCCGAAAGTCTTTCATATTACAAACCGATGCCTCTGATAGAGGGCTAGGGGCAGTGTTGTCACAACCTGATTCCCAGGGTTTGCTTCGACCGGTATTATTCCTGAGCCGAAAACTGTTTCCAATGGAAACTGAGTATGCCACTATGGAAAAAGAATGCCTAGCCATAAAATGGGCCATGGAGTCCCTACAATACTACTTACTAGGACGCCCCTTCTTTCTGTTAACGGATCATGCTCCCTTGACGTGGTTAGCCACCCAACAGGATATTAATACCAAAGTACTGCGATGGTTCTTAGCCTGATAGCCCTTTTCATTTCAGACTCTACACATCCCAGGAAAGCTACAGGGAAACGTAGATTACCTCTCCCGGTTTCCTGCATCGGAATGGCCCAATCGTCCATCCCGGGAAGAAAGGCAATGTGGTAAGGGCAGTACGGGAGCTGGAACTTCTGAGACTTTCAAGATGGCGCCCGAATGTGCACTGCCCTAGGAGAAGGTCGTCTGTGCAGCCGCGGCAGATGCAAGCAAAATGACATCACCGGGAGACCCCGAGGGGGGAAGAAAAGACGGAGCGGAAAGGACGGAAGGTGTCGGAGGAGAGAAGCACGAGGAGGAGAGGACGGCCGAACGCCAACCAAGAGGAGCAGCGTACCGAAGACCCAAGGAGGAGGAGGACGGCATCGGGGAGAGGCCCTGGAACACTGAGGACCGAGGAGCAACGCCGAAGAGGGAGGTTTCCCCACCAACCACTGCCTCAGTATCCGGACGTCCCAGAGAGAGACAGGACGCCGAGATACCCCACGCTACGGTCCCAGAGAGCCGTAGCTCCAGGCAAGTGTCCTTTTTGGATTCTTGGAGGAGGTTTGCAGGGAGGGGGTTAAAGGGGTTTCTGCATGGGAGAAAGGGGCACGTTTCCCACTAAACCATATCACTGCATCCCCTCCTCCCCCCCCTCACTAAACCTCAGGTGATACATAGGCACTGGTGAAGGGGGTAGCACCATAGTAGAGCTAAAGACTGACCAGTGACAGTGTTGTGTTTTCTGTTTCTCTTTTGGGACGCTGGGCCCTGGCGGGTAAATGACTGGAGGAGTACTGGCCTGAGAACGAAGGCATGTCAACTGAAGACTGGAGACGCTCTTATCCAGCGCTTTGTCCCCCTTTCCTTTCGCCGTTGTTGCTATGATTAACCATTTAACCTCTGCACCGACTTATGGACAAAGTTCACTTTAAATAAAGTCTCACCTTCAACCCTACCGAACCTCGTGTGGCCCAGTGTTATGCCTCTATAGAGACCCGACGTCCCTAGTTAATCCCTGGGGCTAGTGGGAGCCCATACCACAGTCCTATAAACCTAACAACTGCTTGTCTTGTACACAACCATATTCGGTACTTTCCAACCTTATTACCTTCCTAAAAAGCTTGCTGTTTTCAGACCCTATCATCTCTACAGTTCTGGGGCTAACTCCAGTACAATCTCAGTTAAAGCTGAATTATTTCACAGAATATACAATTTAATTTATTTTGCAGGTTGATCATATCGTCAAAGAGCTCATCATGTGCCACATTATTTTTCTCCATTCTATTACTTGCCACTCCATTACCGTTCCACGGAAAACAGACATAAATGCTTCATACTCAAAGGGAAGTACCATTTTTGATATTAAAATATGCTTGAATGTCCACCAGGAGCTATTCTTTGAAGCCCAATTCTGCCAACACAGAACATCTAGTCTACATTCAATTAGAAAGTGAGTTCCTATTATAGCAATATTATGATCTGAGAATGGATTGCTTTAATCTCTTGCACTGTTCGGCGAAGATCCAAAAAGGTCAAGAATTAATCAATTCCTGGTCTACAACATTGCACATGACCATAACATGTACACCTCACAAGTTTAAGATTTTGGTGCAACCAGAAGATATGTTAAGGTTACATCTAAAGTGTGCATGCCACACATTTTCTAGCTGTGGAATAACCACAACCCTACATGCAGCAGCTACGCTACATAGCATATTTGAGAAAAGGAAAGTTTGCTTTCTGAAACAAATAAGAGGTGATGGAGCGCGAACGTATAAAGGTAAGATGTTTCATATCTGGTTAGTGGCCACAGAAAAAGAGTAGGCCCCAAACTTGACACATCCGGGACTGTAAAAAGAAACTGATCATAGGGCCGTGATTTTAGGGGGCCTTGAGTCAACTGAATTTGGATGCAATAAAATATAGGAAATGTTGAAATAGGGCTTGATAGACAATGACTATTGCCTTAAAAAAAATTCTTTGTCAAGCTGTAAGCAAATGTAGTTGCTTGAAAAAATCTGAAATATGTTGATGTCTGGGTACTTTACAAACCAAGCAGGTAGCCACATTTTGAATTCTAAAGTGGTTGTGTCATCAGAATGTGTCTGATAGATTAATCTTTAAGTAATTCTGTGACATCCACGAGCGAACCCAATATAGTTTAAAGGCTAAAGACAAAGTGTTGGCCCAGGCCTATGCAAGCCCAAAGATTAGTTGGGTATCATCCGTATACATATAAAATATTGCCTCCTCGTGTGTTAGAATGTGCGCAGAAGGGTGCATGTAGATGTAGAACAGGAGGGGAGATAGCATAGAACACTGAAGGACACCACAACTGAGTGCAATGGATTTAGCCACGTTTTGAAGCCTGTCTACTAGATAGAAGGATAAACATTTCCAAGCCATGTCAGAGATGCTGTAGGCCTTAGGCTGGAAACTAGAATAGTGTGATCACTGGTGTCAACCGTGGCCGAGAAGTCTAAAAGGACCAAGGCCACAACTTCCCCTTTGACCAGAAATCTGTGCATATAATCAACTACAGACAGTACCACTATTTCAATATACCTGCTTGGGTTAGACCCACCCTGAAAAGGTTCTAATAAACCAGTGGTTCCAACAACATTTTGGAGCTTGTTGAATACCAGTTTCTCAAGCAATATGGATCAGTAAGGAAGAAGAGAAGCATGCCCGAAGTGGTTCCAGTTGGAAGGGCCCAAATATGATTTTTAAAGAGAGACTTGACTATGGCGGTTTCCAACTGTTGGGGACAATACCAGAGATTAAGGATTCATTGAGACTGGTTGAGAGTTCGTCATTTAGTAGGAGGCTGAGATTGCAGGGGCAAGTAGCCGGGTCCAAGCCAAGCGGAAAGCCTGAAGGATGAGTACCACTGATGACCTCCAGAAGAGACTCTTTGGGTGTGTTCTCGAAGACGTTTTAACTAAAAGAATGCGTAGACAGGTGAAACCAATGTTTCACAACAGCCAAGATCTGGAATAGGATCCGCCAGGTTGCATGCCCGATATTGGAAATATAATTTGCGAAAAATGAGGTCAGTTCCTAGCAAAGAGTTTCAGAGGGAGGGGTCTCTTTAGAAGTAGCTCAGGAAGATTGGAGCTCCCTAGTAAAATGTTCTTTAGATAGGGTAGAGGCTTCGGAGATCCGAGCGTTGTAGTATGAGGATTTGACAGTTGTTTATCTTTATTTATAATCGTAGAACTTCACAAACTTTATCGTTCTGAGATCAAGACCATAGCCTTTTCTTCACAGACTTTCAGCATAGCTACTTTCAATCAATCAATCAATCAATCAATCAATCAAGGGGCTTATAAAGTGTGACTACTCACCCGTAAGGGTCTCAAGATGCTGGGGGGGGGGGGGAGACTGCTGGTCCTACGAAGGTGCTATGTTTCAAGTTTCTAGTCTGAGTTTAGCCAGCTCTGGGCAAAACCAGAGGCTTTTCCCATGTTTTGCGATATTATTTCGATTCGATAAATGAGTTCAAAACCCATCATGACTTCCCCAAAACAATGCCGCGTTTTAGGTTACCATAGCAACTGTAAGTGCCTCTCTGGTCTGTGGCTTGGAAACACAGGTGGGTTAAAGTCTCCACCCATCTTGAAGACAGACAGGACTGCCAACAATAGGCGAGTAAAAGGTGCCAGCGTCAGATGCTCCCATATCATGAGATATTAAGGCCACTCTCTAGCCAGCTTGTGTGTACACCACTATGTGCCAAACTGCAGCCCTCCTGGCTTATGGTCCAGTATGGACGCTCCCGTGAAGTACGAGACAGCTCCGGACTCAGCTGTTGTGTTTTTTGTAAAAGATTGTGCGTGGACGGAGATAGGTCGTTTTCTTGCATCATGTATACATAAATTGAAGTGACATGGGATGATATCAGCGAATACTTGCCAAAGCCCCTTTGTGCCTGATCAATACATCCCGCACAGGCCAGAATATTGGAATGCCGGGTTCGCATCACGGACACAAGGCTCGCCCGGGCTCTCGCACGTCACCCTTTACAGTTGTCACCATGCCGTAACCCAGACTTCAGTCAGACTCAGAACACGTTCAGTGAGACGTGCAGGAACCTCATTGTGTTGGGCGGTTTTATTAGCCAAGGGGCACGTTATTCAAGTGACAATACACTCCTCAGGACATGCATTCTGTATTTTTGTCACTCGTTTAAGACTTCTTTTCCTTTTATCAACGTGCTCCATTCTTCCCAGTCGTCTCTTTACCTCGGCATTTATTTTTCCTGAACAAAGGAAGCACCTCGGGGCAGCCAAGCCCGGTCGCGGTGGAATCCGGGTCATCCTGTGAGAGGCAGCTCATCCCTACAAGCCCTCAGGGGAAGGACGCGCACCAGTGTAATGCACCTGCGTGCACCACTGGCAAAACGGGCCTCACCCAGTGAGAGCCAGAAGTGGGCGAGGCAAACATTCTAAAACGCCCAGCCCTGACTATCAATCACAGTCTGCAGTACCTCAGTGAGAGACTCCGTCTTTGTAAACGCGCATTCCTATTTGGAAAAGTCAGTCAGAAGCGCACAAGGGGCGTAACACGTGCCTGGCAGGCCCTGCGGCACAACCCTCAAGGGACCCTCAGCCCATTAGGGGGCCCTAATGAGACCAAGTCCAATCAATATCTGTGAGATATGAGAGACTCCGAGGCCCGCATCACACTTGGCACAGGGGGGCCCATTATTTCGCGTCTCACCAGTGAAGCGCTCCTGAACAGGCCCGGCTCCAGGAAAAAGAATTTGGGTGTGCCAAGGGTGCATTTGGGTGGGCCACTGTGCTTCTTGTGGTAGCCCTAGATTACGTTATATCTACTTCCAAGTAAGTCACCATGATACAACGGATCGATTCTGTCTGTATACAGAGCATGTGGAGTTATTTGAAAATACGAACGCACCCTCGAATTCCAACAGGCCAGGCTTCAAAACAAGGGGCATATTATAAATATTATAAAGGGGTCGCTTTAGAGCCCGTTTTCGGGCGCAAAGCGGCGATAATATTATCGCATTATCATCAAGGGCACGCTAGCGCATGATTCCTTGATGTATCTCCCCTTTTTCACACGCCTCGCCTCGCATCGATAATGAGATGCAAAAGAGACGTGGCTCTAAAAAGCAACATGGGATAATATCGCGAAGGAAGCTTCGCGATATTATCAAGGAGGGTTAGCGATAAATAAAATTGCGTTAAGTATGCCTTAACTCAGGAATTTAACGTCTGTTAAATTCCTGACTAAGGCATACCTAACATGGGGGGGGAATGTGTGGCTAAGACCACAGGCCCTATTATCTATGATATCGCCGTTTTCCACCATGGAAAATGGCGATATCCCACCTATCTGTGGAATTTTATCGCCTCGGCGATGCGCGTTGTTGATAGCGCGCTAACCGGGCGATAAATTCCAGAGATAGCTGGCGATAAATATGCAAGCGCTAAGTGCGCTTTGCGATATTTATCGTCGGCCCTTGTTAATATGCCCCCAAGTACTTACCAGCCAGGGCCCGTATAGGGCGTGCTACCGGGGCGGTGACGCAGGGCGGTGACGGAGGGCGGGGAGGGGCAGGGTGGGGGGTTGTAAAATGTGGCATACGGCCGATTTCAGGTAAGTACTAGAAGAAAAAACAAACGAATTTCGTTGCGCGTGCTGCATCGCCAAATGCGATGCAGTGCGCAACAAAATTTGTTTTTTTTTCTTCTGGTACTTACCTGAAATCGGCCGTATGCCGTATTTTACAACCCCCCTCCCTGCCCCTCCCCCGCCCTACGTCACCGCCCGGTAGCACACCCTATACGAGCCGTGGCTGGTACTTACAGGCCTGATTATCCACTTTTCTACCATACCTCTCCTGTGCACGTTATCTCACCGCTGACCTCTGGCCCCAGCCTCATATCAGACACCATCCAGCTCCACTTACATTATTCACTTAGAAAACATTAGTAAAATCACCTTCAAACTTAGAAAACATTAGTAAAATCACCTTCAAACTTAAAACATTGAACATAGCAGTAAATATAATTAGCACATACTTTATAATATGTTCACACTTGCCCTAATGACCTGACTGCTAATTAAATACAAACAGAAAGGCCATGACAGGGCCGGCTTTAGGGCTAGTGTGAAAGTCTTTTTTGGCACCCCACCAATGACCTCCTTCTCCGCAGATACCATTACTACCACCCTCTATCAGTGCCCTTCCTCTCTCCATAGCCCCTCTCTCCTATGCATTTCATTTGTTGTATAGCACTACTCATATCAGTGTAGGGTGTCACAGTACTTTACAACAAGCACACATTATACAGAGACAAGGAATCATACAAATATGTAAATCCGTCTATAGGGACTGTCACATAAGCCAATGAGGATTACAATCTGTAGGAATCACATGTCATCCATACTGATGGGCAGTGTATATTAAGAGGGTTTGGGCTGGGGACGCACAAACTCAGGATTTAAAGCATACCCCAGGGGTTGCGGTTGGTTTTACTAATAAAAATGTATATCGTCCCAAACTCTTTTTAGCAACATTAAAATAATGAAAGCCTGGGGAAGTTCTAACTATATAGTAACACAAAAAAGTGAAGTTCTAACTATACCATTCATATTTGTACGCAGCTATTTGATGACAGTTCATAGGTTACTGTCCTATGTTAGGATTGTAACTTTTTTTTTTTGAACTGTGACTAAGGCAGTAACCCGATGAGCTATCCACATAAAATACAGCTTATCTCCATTTCAAAACTACCAACAGACAAATGATTGTTCTCCAGCAGGATCATTAATCACCAGTTATCTGGACATTTTTATTGTTGTCTTGCATCCATGACTATGATAATGATTAAGCGTACACAAAGTATGTGCCTTGCTGGGCCTGTGCAGATTCAGAAAATAAAAACAAATAGTAACACATTCTCTTACCTACTCCGTTAGTCAAACGTTGTGTCATAGCCTGATCTGATAAGCAGCTGCAGGGGGTCAGGAAAGGTGAATCAGAATAAACAAACTTCTTTTCTCCAGGCTGAACAGAAAATGAAATATCCATGCAGCAGGATGGTAGGCAAAAGTTACTTGGTGCCAAATAATTTGTCCCCTTTGCCATGCCCCTATTGTTCCTGCAAGACACATCCCACCTGTCTAAAAGGAGTTGAGTGATTGGGGATGGCTGTGAGAAAGAGCCCAGGCCCAATCACACATCTCCCAGAATAGGAAGAAAAACAAAGTTTGGAGGAACATTTTAAATTACACTGCCCATTTTCTATTGGCCTTTATGTCCTCACTGCAAGGACCAAGGCTCATGTTTGGGTGGACCTGGTCCACCCGGCCCCCCCTCTAGAACCGGGCCTGCTCCTGAAACGCGTATTTTACAGATAGCAAATAAGCAGTGCTGAATTTGTAAAAAACACAAGTGCCAGGGCTCTCTCAAGAGGTCACTGAGGCCTCCACCAGGCCACCCCCACCGCCGGTGCTGTCAATACCACCACAACTACTAACCATCACGATCCTGCAAGTGTGACAATTCAGACTGTTGTACACCCCTAAAGCTATAAGAATGGCTTGGGTGGCATGTAGTAGTCATTTTTAAAAAAATGTTTACAGGATTAATGAATAAGTGTTGTTGTGCTTGTCTCTAAATTAGACAGATAGTGGCACCATGTGGCAGACTGTCATAAGTGCAGGTGTTGACAATTAAGTGCTGGTGCCCAAAACCAGAAACCACTGACTCAAATTAAGCACTACAAAAAGGAGAAATATGCATTTGCACAGCAACTTGAAAAATCATAGTCCCGTGGGTAGATATTGGATAGGGACACATTAGATCGGCAACGGTTGGCTTAGCCAGGTATTTGGATTCGAAAGGTATTGAACTGGCATTTATCACACATTAGTTTCGTTTTTTAAATGTATTTGTAGTTTTTGGGGTTAAAATATGACGCCATGACTCGAGGGTACGATACAATGTTTACAGTCAGGGACTTGTCTTTTGCTTTACTCTCAGGGAGCAATAGTTTAAATAGAGCTCACTCTGGAGAAAATGAACACTAAGGTCCCCACGTCTCTGAGCAGTGGCTGCTAAATTACAATTGTGCATGTTTTGACAAACATGTTAAAAGTGTCATAGCTGTTTCACATTATGCATGTTAACACTCTCTGGCTTTCACCCACTTTAAGTCTCATTCGTAAAACAAGCATTGGCAAAGACAATAGGTCTTGGCTATGAGACCCGTTGGCTTTGGCAATGATTTTGAGCCTTGCTGCACAAGATTTCATCTGGCATCAGCAGTAGCTGTAGGTGACAGTGAATAAGTGGGAGTTGAGCTGTTTGTGAAGTCTGAGAAAATCTTCTCTGAGTCTCAGGTCAAGGGGATTTAGGCCCTGAGAGTTGGGCCTTTTGTTAACAGGCATACCCTACCAAACTGCATGTGATTAGCTGGTAGATTTCTAAGAGATCAGTGAATCTGACTAGAGAGGTGGACTTCTTTGAGTTGCCTTGGGAAACGAGGGTATTGCCTTGCCGCCTGCACTATCTGCCTGCATCTGGTCTAGAGGACAAACAGATGCAGGATTCACAAAGAACAAGCATTGGCTATGCCAATCAGTCTCACATTTTCAAGAGTTACAGATATTGGTGTAGTAAATATCAATGTCTTTTCCTTCTTTTTTGGTTTGCAGTGTAGTGGATGTATGTGAGATGCTGCAATGAAAAGCGATGGTTGCAGGGAAAGCAACAGTTGATATCTAGGCTGTCAGTGTGGAGGCTCCCGGTTATAATGTCACTGTGGGACAGGCTGTTGCCAATGTGAGGCTTGTAAGGCCAGTGAACACATGAGCCACTGCTGTTTTTGGGGTCAACAGCTGTAATGACAGTGGGGGTATAGACTGTTTTATTACAGCAGTGTTTTGGGCTGCTGATAGAGTCCATGTGTGCTTTGCGCCTTCTTAATCGCATGGGTGGGGCAGCTCATCCATTAATGTGTGTGGGAGAGCCCCACCCCCTTACTGCTCATTAATAAAACATGGCTATTGTTACAATGTCATTAGGGGTAGTAAGTGCTATATAGAAATACAATTACTGTAGATAGAACAAGAGGTTAGAGGGTGGGGATAGTTTATCGGTAATAGGAACATAGAAGAAGGACTAGGCGTGACACTGCCGGCCCTGCGCAACTTGGTGGCCATCTTATAACGATGACTTGCGGCTGACTGAAGCCCCCGCAGGCGGCCACTAAAGAGGGCAGCCCTCTAGTATCATCGAGGCACCCCACACCCCCCTTAGGGGCAGGGACTTAGGGAGGAGTCCCCCCAGCATTGTCTCGGTGCGCTAGGGAGCGTCACTTCCTGGGTGCGAGGACAGGGAGAGGAGTATATAGGCCTCCCTCACCATCTTGGCATTCTCTTTCGTGCGCCCGACACGCCATCGTAGTGGTCTTTCCAGCGCGGAGGGTCATCTTCATGGGATCGTATCGTGCTGGTCCAGGGATGCGTTGTGAGGTGACGTTGTCCCCCCCTCCTACTTTAAGCTCTTCCTGCTGTGGTTCGAGCTTGTGGAGTTCGTAGGGCTCCGTCGATGTATTGTCTGGACCTAGCGAAGGCCCGTGAGGTCGTGCTGGCTGCAGCATGGGCTGTGTGGGGGGGTGCGGTAAGCTGGGGGTGAACGGTCCAGGCCTGCCCCTGAGCTTCAATGCTCGGGGCTTCCTCCAACGCTTGGGCTTCAATATGACTCCCCACACTTGGGTGTGGTTAGGAGCTCCTAGAGGCAGCAGACTCCGTTTTTATTGTACATGGCGCCAGCGGGGGCCCACTAGGTGGTGCATGCTGCACACGCCTTGCCCCATATGATGGAAGTAGGTTTGAGCATGAATGGTGATCAGGGGAAGCGGCACGATGCGGGAGAAAGCGGGCTAATCCCCCCAGGCCCGACACGTTATGAAGTGGGGGGCGCGCAAGGGCTCGCCTGTGGGGTCCCCCCTCCCCTATTCGGTGCGTACTGGAAGCGCAGTGGGGTCGCACGGGGCCCAGTGTCGTGTAGTTCGGCCTGCCCCGGTCATGCAAGTGTTTCCCTTGCTCCCGAAGCCAGGTTTCGTGCTGCTTCACTCTCCGGCGCTCAGGTATCGGCTGTCCTGGCACACACGGGTCATGGCTTATGCCTGTGACCAGTTTCTGTACCTTGATCGTGCATCGCTCCCCTCCATTGTTGCGGCGTCCATCGCTCCCTGCCTCCCCATGCATATCCTAGTGGTAAAGCACATCGCAACCCGTAATGCGTTTCCGGTGTTGTGGGGTGTGAGGCTGGCGGACGCTCTCTTTTTTGGGCAGGGTCCTCTCTTCACCGGGCGCTCCCCTGCGCCGTACACGGCTACCGGCGGAAGCGCCGCGGGCACGATACAGCTCCCGACACGCCATGGAGTGCACACGCATTCGACCTTTAGGGCAGTGGCGGACCAGGACGCACATCCCGCGTTCGGCTGGGCTGGGTGGGGGCGCGTTCCAAATTCAGCACGCATGGTTCGTTTGTGGTAAATGTTTGACAGAGCACTAGCAGGTTCCCGTTCCGGGAGCTTCGAGACACTGCCAGCATGCAAAAAGGTTAAGCGGTCTTAAACGGTCACGGTGGCTGGGGTAGGAAGGACCAATTCGTGGTGGAGGCACGGGGAGAGTTGAATTAACATTAATTGCCTCAGTTTGCTCAGTTTTATATAGCGTAAACTGGAACCGACGGTATGGGAGCGTTACTTGAGTGCAAGTTGCACTACATAGGTAAACATGCTTTGGTGTCCCGGTCACCGCTGCGGGTTGCACTACACAAGTCAATAA
This sequence comes from Triturus cristatus, assembly GCF_964204655.1. Classification (NCBI taxonomy): domain Eukaryota; kingdom Metazoa; phylum Chordata; class Amphibia; order Caudata; family Salamandridae; genus Triturus; species Triturus cristatus. The sequence continues at coordinate 191,943,484 of NC_140588.1, forward strand.
ATTTTCAATGTTTCAAAATGTATATATCGTATGTGTGACAAATGGAGTACCAGTTTAGCATTAATCGTTAAAGAATCTTAAACAGTCACAGCATGCCTAAAGTAAGGGCACTATGGCATGAATCCAGTTCAGTTTGCTGCTCATTTAGCATTAAAAATAATGTTGGTACTACAGACATAGCGGTCAAGGTTTCAGCTTGTCCTGCAGCAATATCTTTAGGTGTGACATTGTCATAACGCGCCAACATTCAGAGGGCAGATCAATTTTAGGTATGAACACACTGCGGATTGTGCTGATTTTTGTGTTTCAGGAAGGCACATAGCCATGAACAGAGCCTCGAGTCCCCTCAGGAGGGTTTGTTTAATTCAAGCGGGTCAGTGAAGCGTGAAGAAAGGGTGAGAGAGGCTCCACTGCAGCTACCAGTGCGGGATGAGAGGCCCAAGGTTGGGGCTACTCTCGGCCCGAACGCTGGCAGGGGCCTGCAACTTGAGCACCGCTGGCCCCCCGGCATTGTATTGTGGGCGCTTTGCCATGCCTCACCTCGCACTGTCTTTATTTTTCAGCTGATGACCCCTCGCCCCTGAGGCACTTTGCTAGACATTAAAATATAAGTGCAGGCCCGCACAGCAGGAGACATGAATTTCAAGGTAATAAAGACAGGGCGCACAGGGATACTAGGTGGCCCTCTGGCGAGGGAAGCCACGATGGGAAGGGGCGGAGGGGATGGGAACCTCCAGCCCCCTATGCCAGGGAGTTGGCACTGTCCAGCGAACAGTGTTGGAAGGACAGTAGTGAACCAGAACTTTTCTTATACGTGTTTTGTCTCCACAAGCAGTTCAGGATCGGACGTTCAGCGCAGCTATCGACGGATTGCCTCGGGGCCACGATCCTGCAACAGGTATGGGTGCATAGGTGTAACATGGAGGCACAAGCCGCAGCGTAAGCTAAGCCAAACTGGCAGGGAGAGGGAGCAGTCCTGTCCCTTTTCCGAAGGGTGGCAGAAGATTCGGCAGGGGTAGCGCTCGCAAGATTGGGGGCGCATTTTGCCCGCTCCTGGGAGCCCGGTTGGGTGCGTGGGCCCTGATTGCAGGGTACAAGGGAAGGTATGGGGAGAGCTACTTAACCTTCTCTCTTTATCTCCACACGCAGAATTCATCGAAGCACCCTCCGAGTGTCGCCAGCTTAAGCTCATAGCCCACAGGCGGTAAAGTAAGTACAGTGCTAGGGGTGGGATGCAGCAGTGGGGCACCTGGACAGAAGCAGGGCAGGCCGAGCAACCGTGTCAGGTCGGAGTGGCATACAATTTTAATTTTCTTTCAGATTGAGATGCCAAACGCAGGAAGCAGGATGGATAGTCAGGGATCCCCCCCCTCTATTCTCGCAGAGGTTCCACGTGGAGGAAACACAGCCAGGCACCTCCCAAGACGCTCAGATTGCAGCCTTCATCGAGATGGTTAAGACCAAGAGATTGGCTTGGGCCACGGAACTCCTGAAGGCCAATAATCCGGAGGATTCCGGATTCGCCAGTGCGGTCCTGACCACAGAGCAGGAGCCCAGTGAAGAGGCAGGCCCCACTAGGTCCAAGAGGATACGCAGGCCCCCAGTCAAGGATTTCCCGGCAGACTCGCTGCCAACTAAGAGTCGGGCCATGGCCACCCCCGTGTTGCTACCACACCTTTTTACATTCTCCCACTCCCGGCACCAGGACCAGCAACACCCCCGGCCAGCAGCACGCCCCCAGCAGGCTACGCAACAACAGAGAACTTGGGTAAGCTCACAGACACTTTGAGGAGCTTCATGGCAGAAGTCAGATCAGGCTTTGCTTGGGACAGCACGCTTGCTAAAAGCAGCAGTGTTAGCAATGGGGATGGAGGGGCTGCGGCAGCTCCTGCTGGGGGTGCGCTTGGGGCTCTGTCAATTGCGCAGGTCTGGGGAGGGGACGCCAGCACTGCAAGCAGGCAGGGAGCTCCCGAGGGAGCCACCAACGCAGGGAACCAGGGGCCTAAGCAGATTCTGGGTGGGGGGGAATGGCAGCTCTCCCCCAGGGCGGCGAAGTGTCCATTGGCAGCCCCCCAGAGCTGGCGTGGCAGCAGCGAGCAGTGGTGGCTACTCCGTCTCCAGTAAGTGTCCTCACACCCCGATTACGCCCCTGGTTGGTATCCCGCCCATCGCACCTCAGGTAGTCAGTGCTCTCACACATTCTGCAGAATTGCCCAAAACAACCGTGGCGTCCAAACCACTCATCACAATGGCACCAATGGTTTCGGGACAGTGCTCCTTGGAGTGGGAGGTGCCTTTAGCAGCCAAGGAGGGGATTTGGAGGCGAGAGTTTATCGACGTATTTACCCTGCTAATGCACGGGGCTGAGGGGGTTGACACAAAAAAGATGGGGGGTAAGGAAGAGGACAAGAGGGTGCGGTTCCAAGCCTGGCCGGAGAAAAATATTGCAAAATGGGGACAAGCTTTCGCCATCCTGGCCGCAGTGGTAATGGAAAAATACCCGGAACAGGGGCCGGGGTTGTTTCAGTATGCCAGCATTATAACCAATGAGGTGGAGACAAACGGGGGGATGTGATGGTATCGCTATGATTGTGAATTCAGGAAAAAGATGGCCATGTGTCTAGAGCTTGAGTGGGACCAAATGGGGGTGAGGCTCTAGGTGCAGCATATGGGGAAGCGCACGGTTGAACTGAAGGACAAGATAAACACAAACAACAATGGGGGGCACAAGCCCAAGGGTCGGAAGCAGGAGAGGAAGGGTCAGTTCAACAGGTCCTTTCAGGGTGGTCGAGGAGGTGGTCAGAGGCAGGGTGCAAGGACAGTTTACAATGGAACCTACAGGTTGTACAACGCTGGGTGCTGCTCCTGGGGCAAAACCTGCAGGTTCTCCCATACCTGCAGCAAGTGTGGGTCCACACATCCAGCCACTTCCTGTAATAAAAAGCGTGAGGGTCACTCAAGGCTGCCTGGACGACAAGATAATTAGACCAGTCATACTGTTCAGACCCCCCAAACCCCCCCAGTCTCCCCCACTTCCACCCAGCTGTGACAGCCCCGGCTTACCCTCCTGGGGCGGGCCTTCCACGATGCTCATGGCAAAGGGTCTGTCCCCCATTATCATCTCCAACCTCCTCCCCCTGATCCATGAGTATCCGAACCCCAAGGACAGAGTTCTCCTAGCTGAGGGGTGCGTGGAGGGATTCAAAATACCTTACCGGGGCCCCCTAGTTTTCAGGGACACTGAAAACCTCAAATCGGCTAGGGAGCTACCCTGAGTGGTATTGGGGAAGATTAACAAGGAAGCGGCCCTAGGGAGGGTGGCTGGCCCCTTCGACCAGCCCCCACTTGAGAACTTTGTTATCTCCCCGCTTGGGGTGGTACCCAAGAAAGAGCAAGGGGCCTTTAGGTTGAGTCAGCACCTGTCCTACCCAGTCCTACCCAGAAGGCAACTCAGTGAACTACTGGTTAGAGGAGGGTATCTGCTCGGTTTCTTACTGTTCTCTGGACATGGCAGTGGATATGGTCGGGAGGGCGGGCAAGGGAGCATGGTTGGCAAAGGCAGACATTGAGTCTGCATTCTGCCTGCTGCCGGTCCACCCGGATAGCCAGCATCTCCTGGGTTTCAAGTGGGAGGGTGAATTCTTCATTGATAAATGCATGCCCATGGGGTGCGCCGTGTCTTGTGCCTACTTTGAGGCTTTCAGCTCCTTCCTGCAGTGGGTGCTCTCGAGGACGTTTAATGTGGAGGATGTACCCCACTACCTGGATGACTTTTTGTTCATCGGGGGCGCAGGTACGCAGGAGTGCAGCAAAGGCTTGCAGTGTTTTCAAGACATGACCAGGCACCTAGGGGTTCCGTTAGCACCTGGTAAGACTGAGGGTCCGGCGATAGTTCTGACTTTTGTAGGAATTGAACGGGACACGATTAACGGCGAGTCCAGACTCCCTGCGGATAAGGTACAGACGCTGCGTCAGGACATTCAGGCATTACTGGGGGAAGGACAAAGCCCCCCTGGGTGCCATCCAATGCCTCTTGGGTAAGCTCAACTTTGCAGCTAAGGTAATCCTGTCTGGGAGGGTGTTTGCCAGAAGGTTAGCTAGGGCAACAGCCAAGGTCAAAAAGAAACACCACCTGGTCCGGCTGGGGAAAGGCTTGAAGAAAGACCTCGCTATGTGGTGCGAGTTCCTTACGCGGTTTAATGGGACGGTGATTTGGAGGGCACCTTGGGCAGACAGTCCTGAGCTCTGCCTCTTCACTGATGCATCAGGTTGAGAGGGCTTTGGGGCAATTTTGGGTGCCGAATGGTGTGCCCAGGAGTGGCCCAACGCCTGGTGCAGGTGCAACATCACGGCAAACATCACTGTCTTGAAATTGTTCCCAATTGTCATTGCATTACATCTGTGGCCTGAGACGCTATCAGACAGTAAGGTCCTATTCTGGTCTGATAACATGGCGGTAGTGCAGGCCATCAATGGGCAGACAGCCAAATGCCCGTTGGTGCTCTGCTTGCTCAAAGAGTTAGTCAGGGCATGCCTGCGCTGTAATGTTGAATTCGGGGCGAGGCATATTGAGGGGGTCAAGAATGTGGCAGCTGATGCTCTTTCTTTTTTTTAATGGCTCCGTTTCCGGGAGGCCTGGCCACGAGAGAGAGCAGAGATGACCCCCTTCCCGGAACACATCTGGAGAATCTTGCAGTGGAGAAACGACGACAGGTCGGGTGACGCCTTGAGCATTCAGGATGTCGCCCTTGTTGACACCCTGTCCATCCACCTCAGGAGGTCCAAAACGGATTAGGCAGGGCGGGGGGTCGATGTGGTGCTAAGTCCGCTTGGGGACCACAGATACTGCCCGGTCGCCAAGGTCAAGGAGTACTTGGCGCTTCGCCCCATCACACCTGGCTATCTATTGATTCATGCTGACCAGGGCCCCTTGACTAAGTACCTGATGGAACGCTTGATGGGGGCTAGCTTATCGTGGGCATGTCTCGCCCAGCCAGACAAAAAATACTCCAGCCACTCCTTCAGGATAGGGGCGGCCACGGCCGCGTTCAAGGCAGGCTTGAGGCCAGAGAGTATAAAAATGGTTGGCCCTTGAAGTTATTTGTTTGTATTCATAGTGTGCAGTGATTTGCAGTGTACTACATGTCATATTATGCGTGATAGAAATAAACATTGAAAGAACAGAGTGTGAAAATCGTGTCTTTTACTTTACCAGGGTTCCAGGTATGGGTGATCGGTCATTCATTCATCTCCAGGGTGGCTCAGTGGGCGTTGCGCCGGATCTGGATGCGGGGATTTTCACAGACACAGTTTTAGTGGAAGGGTCTCCCCGAAATGAGATGGAGCAGCCTCAGGAACAGATTGGAACAGAGACTAGCAGTACGGGGGCCCTCCCAAAAATGTTAGTGATACTCTTGGGGGGCAACGACCTCATTGCCATGGGGAGGAGGTTACTCTTGCAGGCCATGAAAAGTGACTTGCGTGGAATCAGCAAGTGCATGGGGCAATGTGAGGTCTGTTGGTCAGAGATGATTCCACGCAGAGTGTGGCAAGGGGCTAAGTCTGGGGAGGCGGTTGAGCATTCCCGGAGGCGAGTGAACGGGGCAATGCGCAAGTTCACTGACCAGAGGGGTCTGGGATTCATCAGACATGAGATGATTCAAGAAAAGGTGAAAGGATACTATGAGGCTGACGGGGTTCACTTATCACCTGTAGGCATGGACCTTTTCCTTTTAGATTTGCGCGAGGCGCTAGAGATGAGAGGTTGCAGGTAGGACCATAGATTATGGTGGGGGGCTCTGGCGGAGACGGTGGCCACCTCCAGAGCTGTGGCGGAGTTACAGGGCGATCTGGAAACAGAGGGGTACAGAAGGGTACCTCTGCGCGGCACCATAGGGGTACCACAGCCAAATCCTAGGAGCCTCATGGGAGGTTCCTGGAAAACCGTGTCTGCACCCTATTAGTCCTTCGGGCAGTTGTGGGCCTGAACAACCGGGGAATTTGCTATCCCTACGCTCCACCCTGAAAGGGGCGTGAGTAATAAGGGACCATCTGTCACGTGATCCGGGAAGAGGATCACCAGAAGGGGCAGCACAAATGGGGTTCGCCCCAGTGCTGCTTGGCTCATCAGGCGGGCAGGAGGCCCCGTTTGTTGCCTGCCCTTGGATCGCCTGTAAGATAACCCACCATATTACATAACGGTGTATGTAATAAACCTGCAGCAACTTTACCCAAACAAGAAATGTGTTGTGTGTTTATTTATTAGCATGCATGTTACATTGGAGGGGTGGGGAAGGCTGCCAATAGTGGTACTGTGTAACTTGTCATTTAAATACATAATGGCATTTCAGCAAAAGGATATTCTCCTAAATTAAGTCTGATCTCGTTCCTGACAGCGACTCCAGGACAGCGGCCACTAAGACAAGGGAATAAATATTAGCAATAAGCAATGCACAATTCAGGCTGCTCCTGTCACCTGGGATAAATTAGGTGACCCCTGGGTCTGCAGCGCCAAGTAAATTCAGGGAGTGGAAATTCTTTTTAATTCCATTGCTTTCCTACAAGCTCTCAAACTTGCTCTGTGATCTCTGGTGTTTGCCTCACAGCAAATATGTGAATGTAATAACAAAATGGCAGAGACATTAACTATGCTGGATTCATTGATTGTCAGCGGTGACAACTGATTGAGACGGAGTGTCCTACAACCAACATCCTGCCGAAAAGTCAACAGCATGACAATTACACGAGTCTTATTATTGGTACTACAGCTGAATTTGCTTAGACATATGCAAATATTTTCTGATTGAAATGCACAGCACTGCGATGAGCTTTCATGATCCCAGTTGGTTGCACTGCATGACAATTAGATGAATAACTTCAAGTTCCTGTTTTCTCATATTTTGTAGATTAAATAATGATTTAATAAAACATTGTTATTATAGGAAAGAAAGTTGAGATTTTAGAGCAGCCGGTATATATAGAAGCACTTAGTATAGCATGTGTATCCTTACACCATACAATGTGTGGCATTCGTAATGAAGTAAATGAGAAAAACCTGAATATCGGAATTTCCTATGGCGATCATATGTAGATGTAATGGTCGATCTATAAATCTCAACTTCATTTCCGGCAAATCCCTTATCTTCATCACATGAATCAACTTAAAGTTAATGAACAGAATGTTATACTCAATTTCCCAGAATGCACCAGAAAGGAACATGTAAAATGGAGATCCATGAGGTCAATGTTACTGTGTCAACGGGTGAAAGTTATAAAGGACTAATGCATGACCTTGATCAAGACCAAGTATGGTTGAAACACCTTAGTTTTTTATGTGTTTCTTGAACCAAGTTAATGAAATTAACTAATCACTGATCCCCATGAGTGCTGTTGTGTGCCCTACTGGGATACAAGCAGAGAATGTATGGGTCGGCAAGTCATCGCAGCACCCAATCACTAAGCTGTGCAATGTGTATAAATACTAATTGCCATTGTGTGGATATGGTTTAGTTATAAATCAGTCATACTTTGCATTGAGAATGTATTTTTTGATTTGTCTATACATTTCGCCACCATTAACAGATCTACACCAAATTTAGTACAGCCAAGGTCTGCCATGCCAAATAATGTGCATTTCTGTGCTGGAGGAAGAAAGGTAACGAGGGTCAGAAAAGATATGTCTCTCGTTAGAGCTCCCCTATGAATCCGTGCTGTCAGCTGTAGCAAAAACTGGTGAATGCAATTATGCCAAATTTCGCATGAAAGTATAACTCTAAAGCATTTGTTGCTTTTCTCATAAGATTTGCACCATTTGATACATTTGCCTGAAATTTGGCTGTTACTTAGTATGTAGAGATTACTCTTAGTAGTGACACATTTGTGCTTATCAAACAAGGAGATGCCCAGTTAAACAGGGGGCAGGGGCCCATGTTAATTAGAAAATAAGGTATGCACTGAATGATTAATCTTCACAAAGGTTTGCAGTAGCTTAGAAGGATTTGTTTTTTGTTTATATGACCAGTTTGTGCCCATCTATCTAGGAAGAAGCAAAGTTGGGAGGGGGACAATAGCATGCTAATTTACTTATAACTTTGGCCCTTTTAAGTAATCTGCTTCAGTTGCGTCAGGCAGTTAGAAAGTTAGACCCAGTGGAGACATTTCCGGGTTTGTGCTGATCCAATTGAGGTGGGCGGGGGGGGGGGGGGGGGAGCTAAATTTAAATCGAGGGTCAGCCATTTTTTTTATTGATACCTTTGGAAATGCCTGATCAATCCCCACGAAATGTGGCAGAGACTAAGCACATGTACACTATAGCACATGTACACTACTCTTGGTATTTTTAAGTGTGTGCATATTCAATAAGGGGGGGTCCAGTTAAACAGCAGGGGAGCAAACAGTGTCCATTTGCTAATAGCTTTGGCCTTGGGTGACGAATCTGCTGAACATATTGCAGAAGGTTGGAGGTATTTGCTTTCCTTGGGTATGCCGATTTTTATTTTTTCCAATCCATCAAGAGGGCACAGTTAAAGAGGGAGTAATAAAACTTTGATTTACTTGTGACTTTAGTGCTGCTTGAAGAATTGAAATGTGGCAGGCAGTTAGCAGATTACATCCAGTGCAGGTATTTAAGGTTTTGTGCTGAGCCAGAGGTGAGGGGGGCAAAGTTAAAAGGAGGGGGCGGGTGAAACATTTTTGATTTACTAATAACCATTTGATGATTTGGGGAGAGGATGTGGTCTTACGGGCTAGGGTGGTGGATCTCAAATCTGGGAAACCAGGTTCGAGTCTCAGCAGTGAAGATCAACATCCTGTGATTCTGGGTAAATCCCTTCATCTCCGGGTGCCTAACAAAAATGAATGTGTCCTTGTGTAACATAACTGGTGCTTATGAAAAGCGCTTTGATACCGTCAGGGTCAAGTTTGCGCTTGATGGATATGCATGAAATTTGGCAGAGACTTAACCCCTTCCCCGCTCATGACGGAACCGCTCCGTCATGAGCCACGGTTGCCGTGTGCTCATGACAGAGCGGTTCCGTCATGCCACGACCGTTGGCGGCCGCTCCGCCCACGCGGCGCTGTTTCCCCGCCTGTGCGGGGGGACAACGCATATGGCGGAGTCATGACGGAACCGCTCCGTCATGAGCACAGCTCAACCGTGGCTCATGACGGAGTGGCTCCGTCATGAGCACAGCGCCACCGCGCTGCCCCCCCGCACCCTCCAGCGCTGCGGCGGAATTCCTGCTGCAGCGAAGGGGTTAAAATGTTAAGCCTGTGCTTGGTTCTGTAGGTCCAAGGGTTACAGATTTAAGGTGGGGTAGAAAAGTATTTATATGCACAATCTGGCACTGTTTGACCAATTTGCTTGACATTTGGCAGATGTTTAGAAAACTTATCTTTCTGTTGGTCAAGTCAAGTTTTGAGCAGCTTTGTCAAGAGAGATTAAGAATGCATAGGAAGTGGTAAACATTCAATTCACTAATAACCTAGGCACTGTTAGATAAATCTGCAGTACATTTGACAGGCAGCAAAGCCAGGCAGGTAATGCAACCAACACCTGGCTGTGCCTGGCTGATAGGGGATAGGCCCAGAGCCTAGTCTTAGGCTGTGTGCTGCTCAGAATGGAAGAATACATGGTAGGTGAATATGGAAACTCATTGAAAAAACACAAGAAATACACTGAAAAAGCCAAGTTAAAAGTGAGTTATGGTGCACCTAACACTAAACCAAAAAAGCTGTGAAATGCTCCAGTTGTGATGTGCAACAAACAATGTAACTCATGGTCCCAGCGGTACTCAGTACACTTCTTATTGGGTGACAAGTAGAAAGGGAAAAGGCTGTCTAGAAAGAAAAAAGAATGGTGGGTGGGTGCGGTACACCAGAACTGGTGAATTTCAGGGTATTTTCAGATTTTTGTTCTCTGAACCATAACTCACCTTTAATTGTGGTTGTTATCTTTCTGGTCACATGCCTGTAGTTGCGAATCTGGCATTATAGATGCATGGCTAGAAATCCTAGAATGCAATGAAAAAAACAGAACTGGTTCAGGTGTTAACCCGTGGCGCCATGCCCCCCTTCACACACACTCCCTCCCCCTATTTAAGAGTAGGTATATGCATTTACACGTGAGAAAGTGTATTTGGTGCCTCATTATGTTCCCACAAATATAAAATTGGGGGTCCGGAAGAAAAGCACATGACAAACTTTTGAATTTGTTAAACGGTTGCTTTATTGTGGAGGCTGACTAGATTGTGCAATCTGCATCATCATTGCCATTTGCAGTACACATTACTGCAGTAACCGCTACTCCTTCCCCACTCTATATGCACTTTTTAGGTTGAGCTTAGAGGCAGCGCGCAAGCGCGGCTCTGTGAGACATGCTGTAATGTCTCTGGGAAGTTAGAAGACATCCACCACACGCCCACCACTTGTGATTGGTAACTTAGTCAGCCTTTCTAAATGCCATAGTTTTGGTTCGTGGATAGAGTACATTTGTTCCGCCTTGTGGCTGTTTTGTTTCCGCCCTGGTGTTTGCCCCTGTTGCATGGATCCTCTCGATATGGGCCATATGTTTTGGTACCTGCACAATTTTTCTTTTGCCTCCAATTGTTTTTTGATTTCCTGTTGTGTTTTACTTTGCTCCCGCCCCCTCCCATTGTCTGTGTTCACCATGCTCCCACCCCTCCCGTTGTCCGCATTCCCTTTGTTCCCACCCCCTCCCGTTGTCTGTGTTCAACATGCTAACACCCCCCTCTCGTTGTCCGCATTCACTTTGCTCCTGTCCCTCCCGTTGTCCTTCTTCAACATGCTCCTGTCCCCCTCCCATTGTCTGCATTCCCTTTGTTCCGGCTCCCCTCCTGTTGTCTGTGTTCACCGTGCTCCTGCCCCCTCCCATTGTCCATGTTGTCTTTCTTCCCTCCCCCATCCCGCTGTACTTTCGGTTGTACTTTTACTGCGGGTCGCCCCACTGCATTGTCTATCATAGCCCACAGAGGGCCAGTCGCAAGTGGGTGGTCCACAGGTGCCGAGACCTGCTTGGAGGAGGCGTCAAGTCTGCTACTCTCCCCTTCATATGCAGCGGCCTGTGAGGTACTCCCCTTCTGCGGCACACCACTGTTTATGTTTAAATGCTGAACAGAGTCAGCGAAAAGCATTTGCAAAGCGAAAAGGCGAGACCTATTGGCTTTGCCAATGCTTGTTTCTCTAGCACTCCTTCCGATTTCCTCAACCTTTCTTAAGCTCTATCTTTGAATGTTTCTGTTCCTACCGGTCCTTTGCCAGGCCTGAAGTTCCGCTTCTCTATAGCTGACCTACGTGTCCTACATCGACCAAGATTATATTGGTCTTTCCACCATCCTGTCTACAGTTAGACCAGCACCAGAAACAACAATTTTTATAGAACTGTTTATGCCTTCAACCCTTTTCATAAATTAAGCATAATTTCATAAATATTCACTCCCACCGTTACTCTCCTGTAATCATTACTGCCACACCTGCTTCATGAAACAGCCCAGTGTTTCGTGTATACAAAATCTATGTCCATGGGAGGGAGGAGGGCATCTTCCCATCACAGGAGGATAATAATTCCCTTTGCATGTGAAAGCAAGAGAGTTCCTCCGTCCCTGGGTTCCATGACCACACAGTTCCCAGTTAGAGAAGGGCATCCCGTGCACTGTGCTTATACTTCACCGTTTCTATTTGCATAGTAGCCTATTGCACCTGTAGTGGTCCCTCAACAAAGGGCACTCCTGGTTACGCCATATTACTAATCAACATAATCCACAAATACAAAACGCTTGCTAAAAATAGTACAACTTGTTTACCTTGTGCCTAATATGTGCATTCTTAATGTAGCGTTTAAAGAATTTACATTTTGCACCTACCACCTATGCAGTTCACTGCAAAACTAAGCCCTCCAGTGTGGTAAAACCATCAAGAATACAAGCATGGGGAAAGCTATTGTCTTTGTCATTGTGTTTTAGCCATGTTGCACACCAGCGCGGCCACTGTTCAGCATTGCTAAAAGTTAGAGGCATAAAGAAGTGAGTGGAGTTGAGCAGTGTACAGTTAAGTGGCATATAGAGTAGCAGAGTGGTGTACACTCTAAAAAAAATAAAAAAATTACTTCCTTACCTACCACAGTCCGCGGGCAAAACACTTATCAGCACCTTAGTGTTCTCGAGAACCGATTACTGTAACTCTCTTCTCCTGAATGCCCAAGAACAGGTCCTCAACAAGCTCCAGACAGTACAAAACGCGGCGGCCAGAACCCTACTATCCATTCCTAAGTTCACTTCAATCTCAGCTCATATCAAGAAACTACATTGGCTTCCGGTTAGGAGCCGAATTAAATTTAAGGCTCTATGCATAGCCTATAAAACTCTGAACAATGCAGGACCACAGTTTCTAAAAAGAGCTCTCCGCCCACTGGAACAATGCAGGACCCTTCGATCTTCCTCTGCCTACCTGCTGAACGTCCCTAGGACAAGAAAGGCCAGCTGGGGAGACAGATGTTTCACAATCGCCACGGCCAAATTGTGGAACACCCTACCACTTCATATTAAAACTGCCCCCACGCTCCTCAAATTCAGAAAGAGCCTTAAAACATGGCTGTTTTCATTGTCCTAAACTCCCCCGTCACACCATCAGCGAGCTCTGTAAACACTAGCGCCGAGACACCCGTAGGGGTATTTGCGCGCTTTAAAAATTGCAATAAATAAATAAATAAATAAATAAATAGAGTAGAGTGTCATATAGTAGAGTGTCATAGAACGAAGAAGAGTGTCATAGAGTGGAGTGTCATAGAATGGAGCAGACAGGCATAGAATAGAGCAGCATAGAGTTTCATAGAGTTGACTGGAGTACAATAGAGTGGAGTGGCATAGAATGGAGTAGAGTGTCATTGAGTGAAGTGGAGTAGAGTGTCATCGAATGGAGTGTCATATAGTGTTGTAGAGTGGAGTGGCATAAAGTGGAGTAGAGTGGAGTTGCATGGAGTGGTATAGAGTTTCCCAGAGTGAAGTGGGAGTAGAGTGGAGAAGAGTGGCAAAGAGTAGAGTGGCCTAGAACTGAGTGGAGTTTTGTAGAGTGGATTATCATAAAGTGTAGTGTCATAGAGTGGAGTAGAGTATTGTAGAGTGGAATGGAGTGTTGTAGAGCAGACTATAGTGTCATAGAGTAGAGCCGCATATAGTGTAGTGGTGTAAAGTGGTTAAAGTGCGAGGAGTGGCGTAGAGTGGAGTGGCGTAGAGTGGAGTGGCTTAGAGTGGAGTGGCATAGAGTGCTGCACAGTGGAGTGGCAGAGAGTGGAGTGCTGAAGAGTAGAGTGTGATAGAGTGAAGTGTAAGTGTGGTGGAGTATCGAAGTGTGGAGTGGTATAGAGTGGAGTAGTGCTTTGTGGAATGGCATAGACTGGAGTAAAGTTGCATTGAGTGGTTTGAAGTGGCGTACCGTAGAGTGGACTAGATTGTCGCAGAGTATAGTGAGTGAAGTGACCTAGAGTGAAGTAGAGTGTCATACAGTGGATTAGAGAAGACTGCAGTGGTGCAGAGTGGCATACAGTGGAGCAGAGTGCCATGCAGTAAAGTGGTGAAGACTGGAGTGGCGTAGAGTGAAGTGGCATAGAGTGGAAAGGAGTGTCATAGAGTGGAGTGGAGTATTGTAGGAAAGCGTATTGTAGAGTGGAGTAGAGTTTCATTGAGTTTCATAGAGTGCAGTGGCATAGGTTTGAGTGGTGTAGAATAGAGTGTTGTAGAGTGAAGTGTCAAGGAGTGTCCTATAGTGGAATGGTGTAAAATGGAGTGGTGTAGAGTGAAGTGGTGTGGAGTGAAGTTGAGTGGAGTAGATTGTTGTGGAGAAGAGTTGGGTAGAGTGGAGTTGTGTAGAGAGGAGTGGCATAGAGTGGAGCAGAGTGGAGTGTTCTAGAGTGGAGTTGTGCAGAGTAGAGTAAAGTGGCATGGAGGGACGTAGAGTGGATTAGTGTCATAGAATGTAGTAGTGCAGAGTGGATGATTGGCATGGAGTGGCATAGAGCGGAGTAGCATAGATTGGTGTGGAGTTAACTGGAATGGAGTAGAGTGTCATAGAGTGGGGCTGAATTGAGTGTCATAGAGTGTCATAGAGTGGAGTGTCATAGAGTGGAGCGTCATAGAGTGGAGTGTCATAGAGTGGAGTGGCATAGAGTGCAGTAGAGTTGCTCGTCGTAAACTGGATTGGCATAGAGTGGTGTGGCATAGAGTGGAGTGAACTGTCATGGAGTGGAGTGGCATAGAGTAGAGTGACATAGAGTGGAGTGGCATAAAGTGGAGTACGGTGGCACAGAGTGGTGTTGAGCAAAGTGGCATAGACTGGAGTGATGTAGACTAGAGTGGCATAGAGTGGACTAGAATCGAGTGGCGTAGAGTGAAATGGTATTGAGTGGCATAGAGTAAGTGACATATAATGGAGTCGAGTGCCATAGAGTGAAGGGGCATACAGTGCCATTAAGTTGAGTGTTGTAAAGTGGAGTGGAGTGAGTGATATAGAGTGTCATAGAGTGGAGTGTCATAGAGTGGAGTAGAGTGGAGTAAAGTGGCGTGGAGTGGCGTAGAGGGTTAAAGAGTGAAGTGTTGTATAGCGTAGTGGTGTGGAGTAGAGTAAAGTGTCATAGAGTGAAGTGGCGTAGAGTGGAGTTGAGTAGCGTGTTGTAGATTAGAGTGGCACAGAGTGGAGTAAACTGTCACAGAGTGGTGTGGCATAGAGTAAAGTGCCGCAGAGTGGAGTATAGTATCTTAGAGTGGAGTGGAGTAGAGCAGAGTAGAGTGGAATGGGATAGGGTGGAGTTGCAAAGGGTGGAGAAGAGTGTCGTAGAGTGGAGTGGCGTAAAGTGGAGTGTCAGAGTGGATTGGCACTGAGTGATGTGGTGTAAAGTGGAGTCGTGCAGAGTGGAGTAAAGTATTGAGGAGTGACGTAGAGTGGAGGGGCCTAGAGTGGAGTGGAGTAGAGTGGAGTGGAGTTGAGGGAGGAGTGGAGTGGAGTGGTACAGAGTGGAGTAGAGTGTCGTGGAGTAGAGTGCCACAGAGTGGAGGGGCATAATGTGGTATAGAGTGGAGTAGAGTGTTGTAGAGTGGAGTGACATAGAGTGGATTAGAGTGTCATAGAGTGGAGTGATATAGAGTGGCGTAGAGTAGAGTGCAGTGTTATATAGTTGAGTGGAGTAGAGTGGAGGGGCATGTAGTGAAGTGCTGATGGTGTGGTAGTGCACTGCCATTACAGAAAACACATTTGCAATTGAATGTATCATTACATTTGCATAGAAATCTAGTTTACTGATAAAACAATACAGCGCACAAATGGTAATGTGTGGAAAGCAGCATCATCTAGTGTATTGTTTGGTTTGGATCATATTTAAATATTTGTTTCCACCACACTTTAGATTTATAAAAAATGTGATTAATTTGTGCTCTCCTAACTCTTATATATTCTGAATTACTTGTACAGTGCAACAGCAGGGGCCTGTGCATAGGGAAAATTAAATAAATAATTAATTTTCCCTCGTTGTCGCCTGTCGAAATACCACCCACCCGGTCCCACAGCTCTTCTTCCATGGGCCGCTACTGCAGATCAATTACTGGCATTTAAATGTAGTTGTGTGCTAGACAAAAAATAACATCCTCAGCCTTTTCTTTCACATTCCTGGTAGCCAGCAAGATTGCCACATAAATCCTCTCACTTTGCAGTCAGAGAAAGAAAAGCAACACCAAACTTGCTCAGAAGACATTTCAGCTCTGTCTTTGAATGCACAGCAAATATAACAAGATAAAAACAAAAGTTCTCATTCACTTTTGAACTCCAGCATGGTTGTTTTGAGAGTGCTCAGCATCCCCCACTTCTCTATTTCCAGTGCCTATGGCATGGGCATACCATTGAGGAAGAGAATGGTTTAAGTTATGCCTTATGCCTTTAGTATAGAGCACTGACCAAAATAAACAAGCGCATAGACAGGACATTATTTCTCACATGCATGTGAGACTGATGAACTGGTAGTGGCAGAGATTAGCAGAATCAGTCAAGCAGAAAGATGGGGGGTAGGAAAACATTTCAAAGCAATAAAGCACCTTTACTGCTGTGATCTAGCATACAAGGGAGACAACTGAAAACACGTACTGTCATGGAGTGCCTTACGTAAAAGAAAAAAATTGTTTCCAGAAAGTGAGCACTTGTGGAAGACAGCAGCGGCAGGCACAGGTAAACACGGCGAGGCAGGGTAGGGTGGGAGGCTGGAAGTCGACAGACGACGGAATAGGTATGATTAAATAAATTAATAATACCTATTCTGTCGTCTGTCGACTTCCCCCCACTGCGCCCTGCCCTGCCTCACTGTGCATAGCTGTGCCGGCCGCCACTGGTGAAAGAATATAAGGAGGCAGTCCAAGAGGCAGTAAACAGACTATGTTCCACAGGAGGGACAGAGACATGCTGGACAGACTAAAACAAATACAGCAAGCAAATGTGACTTAGAAAACACAAAGCCAAGGGGTGGAGTGCATTCCATGGGAAGCTTTGAGCATGTCCTCAATATGTCTTTGCAACCAGACAGCAGTGACACATTTTCATGAATGGGAGATTTGCATCGAAGCTGATGTTATTTAACTCAGATGCAGGCAGTCATCTCTTTAAATTCAGAGAAATACAATTATGCAGTAGTTCAATTATTATGAAACTAAAGCAGTAAGAAAAAAAGTTTGGTAAATTAAGGGTGGCCCTCTTGCATTTATAATAGTGCTCCCAGTATAGACACAACAAGATGACCTAGGAAGGCCTTCACTGCACCAAACCAGGATCATTGAGTGACTTGTTTCCTTGATCTGCAGGTCTTCAGCAAATTGCAGATGACTGCACTGAAATGTAGCCTCTCAAAAATCAAAACTCTTTTACCTGCACAACCAAATATATTTTTTAGTACATTTTACAACTATCCAAGAAATGAAGGGCAAGGAAAAGATAGCACTCACTCACTTTAGTCATTATTGCATTTTATGACATTTTTTGCCCTGCCGTAATTTTGAAAACTCTTATTAATTTTCAGACAAGTTTTTACAAAAGTCATAAAATTGCTTTTCTTTCATAACTGCCTATGGAAATTTCTCTCCTTTTCATAGCTTAATGATTAAATAAAGCCGCGAGTCGCGTTACCACAGCAACACAAACATCTAGTTGAAATATAAAGCTTTGCAACTTTATTCTTATTTTAGATTTTTTTCAATGTCGTTTATGCATGTTTTATCACACTTCTGAATTCTAAAAGGAGTTGTATCACAGAGTCAATTTAGCTGCCGTTTTCTTTGTTTACATATATAAAAGCAGCTTTATCGTTCATTAGCTGAAGTAGGAAAACACAAGTCCAGATTTATATTATGCTACAGAAAGCTGATAAAGTGGGGCATGATTTAGCATGAACATAATTACACAAAAAAGATAGGAAAGGGGCGGATCTACAGGCATGTGTTGACATGCTCAGCCTGGGTGCAGACAAAGTTCTCCTCCAGAAATGCCGTTTCAGTGAACAAAAATTCATTTTAAACATGTCGGAGCGCATTTCTCTAACACTGAAGCCTCGCAACTACACTGTCACAGCTCATGCACCCTTAGTAGAGTTCCTATCAGCACTGTACTCTTTTCCTTTCACAGTACTGTTGAAGAAATGAGGGCTGGAATCTCACAGTCGACGTTCATCTGAACTCTTAATTCCGACGTTGGGTTTGGGAATTCAGCGATCTGTGGCGTTACAGCAGATGTAGGCGGAAAAACACAATTGAAATCTCCATTTAAAAATCTGGAGGGGAAATGAGAGATATGTGGGAATCAGACCGGGACTTTTAGACCCACACCCTTTCGGTTATGCCTCATTTCAGAGTGACCCCCCCCCCCCCCCTCAGGATTCAGGATTTTCCGACACCGGGAGTCATAAGGAGACCCTTAGTAAAGTCACTAATGCTATGTTCAGTGACATGCGCCTTAGTTGAAGTTTCCTAAACACATACATGGCTGGATTTTGCCTATAGATTTGTTTTTCATGCCATGTTGTTGTGTGTTTCCGTAACGTGTGATCAATTGATTGTACACACATCACACTCGTTCCACCCAAAACCAGAGAACACATTTTCCTTTAGAAGAAAGGTGCATATTATCAATAGACGGCAATAAATATCGCAATGCGCGCTTAGCGCTTATTTATTAATCGCCGTCAATCGCTGGAATTTATCGCCCGGTTAACGTGTTATTAACAACGCGTATCACCGAAGAGATAAAAAATCCGGCAAAAGCAGCGAAATGCGGTAATATCCCTGGAAATACACCGATAAAACTGCAACGATAGAGAAATCCTTGTTGATAGGGAGATGTGGACTTAGCCTCATAATCCACCTCCCATTATACAGATAGGCAAGTCTGAAATTTTGCAGACGTTAGACACCGGCGATAACCGCGCTTAGCGCGCCTATTTAAATCGCTACGCCTGTCCGGAACAGCCTTGTAAATATCGCGAAGGCCCAATAGCTATATTTTACAATGCAGTTTTACGTGGCACGCCTACCTTGCATCTCATTAGCGATGCAAGGCTAGGGGGAAAGAAGCCGGGCGCTAAAGCAAAGAAACACACGCTAGCGTGTCCTTGCTAATAAAACGATAAAATTATCACAACTGTGATGCAAACAGGTCACCATTTTATGGCGACTAACTTAGGATTGTTTGTGTTTTTCAGAAACAACCCCCTAAACCTGTTGATTTTAAAAATAAAAAAAACATCAATTGCTCTGGCACAAGGTGTTATCTATCGCCTTGCCTCATATGACAGTTCTGGGCACTCCACAATGCTGTGGAAAATGAAACACTTCTACAAGCCTCATTATTGCTATTTGCCTTGCTGAATCCTGCACGAGATATCCGGGGTGGTGCAGCACGTGCACATCCCTAGAGCCAGCTCCAATGGAAGGAGGAGTGAAGGTGATTTTCAGCTGTATGTTGCAATGGAGTTCCGGATCTTCGGCGCATTGGAAGAAAAGAGCCTGTATTTCTTGTCTTCTTCTTCGTGCACTATTTTGATTGAAGCTTGGCAATGTTCTGTTGCTTGTGTTTTGTGTTCACTGTGAGAGTTTTTGTCTTGAAGTTAGGGTGATGTGGTTTAGAAAACAGCCTTTTTTTCATAACTCTTTTTTTATTGGTTTTCCAACAACAACACAGCTGGTAATGCAAACCCACGTTCAAATAACAGTAAGTCTGGCTTCTTAAACTACACTATATTGCCTCAATGACAAAAAACAGTAGATGATCACATAATAATGATACATATATAGTCTACCGGGATCCCTTTCCACCAATACGTCTTTTGTGGTCGATGCCCCGCCAAACAATCAAGATCCGCTCATTTTCTACCCCTTCCTCAGCCCCACAGTACCCCCTGCTAAAAGTCTAGATCATTTTCCTGGGCATCTACCCTTTTAGACCAAATCTTATCAAACTTCCCGGGGCATCCTCTCACCTTAAACACGGTGGCTTTCGCCTCCATACACCTGTTCATATTCTAAATCCATTTAACCAAGCTTGGAAGCGATTTTGCCCCCCCCCCCCCACACAATTGCACAATATCTCTCTTCGTTAAGGCTGTGTTAAAAAACAGCAGATCATAGTTGGATAGCGTTATACCACCTCACAGTCCTAGCAATAACAGAGGCAGCGTGAGTGCTATCTTGTCCTCCACCACTGCCGATATGTAATACTCAACATGTTCCCAGAATATTCTTAATCGAGGGCAGTTACTCAGCATGTGGACCAGTGTCCCTGGCTCGCCACACCCTGTGATAACACCTGTCATTACTAGCACTACCCATATAAAAAAAGTCTTGTTCTACTGTAGCAGGCTTTGTGTAAATCTTAAGTTGGACCACGTGGAACCCTGCTTGGATGGGGATCTCCCTTGGGTGGTGACATGCGTCCACCCAAACCACATCCTCCAGAACTCCCAAAGACTCTTTCTACTGTATTAGGCTTTGTGTAAAATCTTAAGTTGGACCAGGCGGAACCCTACTTTGATGGGGATCTTCCGTGGGTAGTGACATGCGTCCACCAAGTCCACATCCTCCAGAACTCCATTGTCTACCTCCCAACGAGCTTTCAGTTTGTCAAGGGGGTGCTAACAGTGCACCATAAGCATTCAGTAAATGCGTGAAACATCATGTTTGTGTAAAGGCACTGCCAAGATCTGAAACTCTAGTGGCGTCTCTTCCGCTATATTCGCCAGGAGGTCTGTTGGATCTGTAAGTATTGCAGGAACTGCCCCAAGGCCAAGTTATATCTCAGCTTCAGTTCTTTAAAGGGTATCATTTTGGCCGCCTCCCATATGACCCACATCTTTGTTAGGTCTATCAGGTCCCACTTGCGATGCCCCTCCAGGTGCTGCATCTTTCCTATTAAGTTGGCTCCCAAAGTGAAGTTTCCAGTGTCAACCTTGATTCTCTCATCCCATCTTTCTCGTAGCAGGCTCCACCAGTGATGCGAAGATCCATTCATTAGCCAACAGCAGCTGGGTTGCCATCTAATAATGTTTTAAGCTTGGGAGCGCAATCCCCCCTTCATTTGGCCTCCTTGTCAGAGTACCATAAGCTATCCGCAGTGCCACATCGTCCCAAAGCAAGGTGTGCGTTGTGGACTCTACCGCCCAGAAGAAGGCCTCTGGCACTGCGAGGGGAGTATTTTGGAGGACACAAAGACATTTCAGGAGCGTAAGCATCTTGTTGAAATCTGCCCTGCCCAGGAGGGATATGGGCAACTTTCTCCAGTGGACTACATCTTTCTTAAACTCCTCATGTATCCTACCTAGATTTTGTCAGTGGAGATCATGCAGGTCGGTGGTCCCATAGATACCCAGATAGTGGAACCCTCGGGGTGGACTTACCACAGGAATTTCGCTCACCCCTGATCCCCGCCAAGGGGTGGTAAGGTAGATAACCAACTTCCGACAGTTGATATGAATACCTGTGCATGTTCTGAATAGTGTAAGGGCCTCCAAAACCCTGGGGAGGAAGCTGTCCGGGTCCTTCAGGTAAATAAGAATATCATCTGCATATAACATCTCTCCATGTGGAGGTCCAGTTGATTCTCCTGAACAAAGCATCCTTTCTTAACTACTGTGCCACTGGCTCCGGAGAGATCACAAAAAGGAGCGGGGAGAGCTGGCAGTCCTGTCTTGTTACCCGTGTCAGGGAAAGGCCCACAAAGAACGTGCCATTGACCCTCACCTAAGCTCTCGGATCATATACAGCAAGTGCACCAAATCCAGGAACCCTGGGCTGAGCCACATTTGACATAGAAGGGCTTTTAGGTGGGACCACCCCAGAGAATCAAATACCTTCTCTGCATTAAATGCCAGCAGGTTAGCGGGTTCCTGAATCAGCTAATGCCACTCCAGGCAATCAAACAGATGCCGCAGGTTGTGTCTCATGACCCTCTGGGGCACAAACCCAGATGGATCTGAGTGTTCCAATTTATAGACAACTGTACTCAGGCAATTCACCAACATCTTAGCCAATATCTTGACTTCTGTATTGAGCAGGGAAATTGCTCTAAAGGATGCACAGCATCTTTTGGTTTCCCATGTTTGTGGATGACAACTATTGTCGCTGTCCGAAGATCATCCAGGAGGCAACCGACCTTTCTGGCATCTGTAAACATCACCAGCAGCGGCTTCTTGATTTTCCTCTGCACACATTTAAAGAATTCAGACAGAAACACATTCAGCTTTGAGGTCCTCCTACTCTTCATTTGTGCAAGTGCTTCACCCACCTCTCTTTCTTTCAATCTCATGCTCCAGTTGCACACTGTCATCACCATCAAGGCGTGAGGTAGGCTGTCCCTGATGAAACCCGGCATATCGTTCAGGGTGCAACACAGTTTGGAACTGTAGAGGTCATGGAGACATCTCCAAAATTCTTCCACTATCTCCTCGGCGGTATGTACCACCTCCCCGTGTCAAATCGGATAATATGCTCCCATCTTTGTCCATCTTCTCTACTTGCCAGCCATGCCAGGATTCTTCATGTCTTATTGACGAATTCATAAATGTGGTGTTGTTGGACCCGATAGTGCTTTGGTATTTTATCCTCCGATAATTGCCTGTATCTTTCTCTTGACAGTTGTATGTGTCCCCCCAGTATGGGGTCTGAGGTAGCTATGTATTCTGCCTCCAATTGCCCCAATGCAGTTTCTAAATCTTCAATCTCTCTACGTTGAGCCGTCCATTTACCCTGTATGTGGGAGATAGTTTGGCCCCTCACAGTGGTCTTTTAGGCTTCCCATAGTACTATGTTAGAGGCCACTAGACCCTCATTCTCTGTGCAGTATTCTTCCATGACCACCGCAATATGTTGTCTTGTGTCCAAGCTTGTAAGTTTCCATGGATCTAGTTTCCATTCCCCCACCCCCCTTGTGCCGGGGATATTGATCATCGTCATAATCGGTGAATGATCTGCGAGTCTTCTGGGTAAGTATCTCATGTCCCAATAGAGACCTCCGTAAGCTCCAGAGTTCAGTTGGTTGGTCCGGAACAGTGCCCTCAGCGAGTGGGCCGCATATGAGTATTGACTGCCTCGTGGGTGTTCCTCCCTCCAAATGTCCAGTAGCTCCATTACAGAAAGAAAACTTTGCTAGCCTCGTATCCTCTACACTCATATGGGTGTTGTGTGTAACTCTGTCCAGAGTAGTGTTCAGTGTCAAATTGAGGGTCCCCCTATGAGTAGTAAGGAATAGGATGTTTCCATGATACAAACACCTAAGGCCTCCAGCTTATTAGATTATGGTCCTGGTGGGAAATACCAAAAGGCAATGGTAAACTTCTGTCTATTCCAGTCTCCTTGGATTACTGCATAACAACTACTCCGGTCTGTCCAGACACCAATGAGAGAGTTCCTGACCAGAACAGCAGTTCCCCTGGATCCCGGCGAAAAACGAGATTGCACCAGGACCCTAAACGTCCATCTATTTAGCAGATCACATGTATTCCCCACCAAGTGAGTCTCTTGCAGGAATATAAACTCTAGGTTATGTCTGGCTAGGTATTTAGCCACCAGCCCCCTGTTTATCCGGCCATTTAAGCGATTCAAATTCCACAACATCAGTGAGATTGCCTGACCCAGTTGCCTATCCTGTGTCACCACTGTAAGTTTCCATGGTGTTATCTGCCAGCCTTCATGTATCTGTAGCCCCAAAGGTGCATGATAGAAATATCCGTCTACAACCCTCTTTACGTCCTCCAACTACCCCTCCACCACCTCATGCTGCAAGTTTTGAACAACTTGCTCCCCAAATGCCTGTGGCGTCTATCGACCTCCCCACCGAATCATCTAACCTGTGTTGTGAGTACCATGAATCGGATGTCGGCAAGGAACCAGCTGACAGAGCTGGTCTCCAAGAAAGACTTTGAGAACCTTCCAGCAAGGACCGCCATCTGGTGGCATCTAAGTGTCCATGCCAAAGTCATCTCAGAGAATACGCCCTTAATGAGTGGTGATATTGTTAGTCTCTTGGGATCCACCCTTTGCTCCTGTAGCTCCAAGGGTATACGCCACCTCTTCCTCCTCCCGGTCAGGAGTTTATGAACCATTCTCTCTGGAAGACCTCTGGTTTGCTCTACCTTCCCCTCATTCGGATGGTCACCACCCACCAGCCATTCTCTGGTCCCGTGGGGTGTAGGGAAGAATCAAGTTCAGCCCTACGCTATCACTCCGAATTTGCCAGGGAACATCATAGCGTATTGTAAGTTTCTTTCCGGATATCAGCTTTGACCCTGTCAAAAGAGGCATCTCTGGGCCTGCAAGTCAGGCTCTCACCTGTGCTCTTTTCAAAGGAGTGAAAATGGAACATGAAGAAAACACCCAACTTTCATAGACGCCAAGATGTCCCAAATAGTCAAATACTAACCTGGCCTCATGGGAAGAGGAGATGAAGGAAAGCTGGAACCCTCTCAAATCCACCATTTTGGAATCTTCTGAATGTCTATCACACTCTCCTCTGGAAATCATGTAAGAATTAGATTTAGGCAAATGCAGTTCCAGTGACTTTACAAACTAAGTAATTTCTGGGTATTACATAATATAAATACTTAATGTCCCCTCCTCCATTTATATGATGCTGGAATACTCCCAGATAGATGATGGCTCTTAACAGAAAAATAAAAGGTAGCTGCGACATAAAGAGAGAACTTTATAATCTTTTTTCAAAATGCTTTAAACATGTCTTTACTTTCTTGAAACAACAGACCCTCACAGCAAATACATTTTTAAATAGATACATATAGAAATACAATGACGTCTATATTTGGCTGTCCAACTTCACAAAATCGTTTAATATGATTTGGGTAAAACAAGGACATACAAGTGGGGCAACATACATAAAGGAACAAGAGCTCAGACATTTAAAGTAACGTGTCCAGAAACACAATACTTAGTGTGGCCAGCAAAGATACATTACAACACCATAGCACATCATAGTAGAAAATATACAGTTATCTGAGGACAGCAGGACGCGAACGCCAAACAGGAATCAGGTAAGTCAGTTTCCAGACGCAGGAAATCCAAGACAATGAACTGTCTCCAGTGGTGCAACACGCATTCTTGAAGGCTTTGCGCTCCACCCTTTTATGGAGCTTCATGGTCTGGAAAAAGAACTTGGGCAATCCCGACACTGCACCTCCTGTAGTTGGGAAAGAGAATTACAGTCTGGTTCTCCATCGTCTCCAGCCGTAGTGGAATGTGTGGCACCCTGTGCACCCTCTCAATGACGAAGTGTTGTGAGAGGTCTGCAGGACGCACATTTTCTCGGTTGAAGTGTTCTACGTAGGACTCAGAGTCAGCTCATTCCAGCTTTTCTGGGACCTCCACCAGGTGCAAGTTATTTCTACTGGACCTCCCTTAAGCGTCCTATGCTCTCTGGTGTAGCTTATTGGTGGGATCCTACAGGGTATGAACTTCAGCTTGCAGCGATTTAAGCATATAAGAATGCTTCTGATTGTACCTTCGGCAATTGCTACTCTCAACACGATTTTCTTCATGTCCACATAAAGCAGTGTGATGTTCACCACCACAGTGTCTATCTTGGACTCGATCGCCAACCTCATGCCTTTTATAACCTGCAGTAGGTCTGCCAACTGTGGGGGCTGGGCCCATGCCATGTCCGCCGTCGACGTCTGTGGTTCTGTCAAGCTATCCCCTGGTCCACCCTGGTGGAAGGTCTATTTATCCAGCTTCGCTACATCCGATGGCATGGACCTCTTATCCCTCACCTTTTCCACCCCCGCTTAGATCAGCGCTGTCTGTGGGTGGTGTAAATGTTTGGTCTACTCAGTCGTCATTGTCAATTATCCCTTGCCACTGTTTCAGGGAAAGCTTTCACTCTGGTGTCACTCAACACTGCACCCGTCCTCTCCAACTTCTAACCCGGACAATGGGCTGTCCAGGTAGCAAATGTTTCAGCTCACAGCACTTTCTGGGCAGAGGATGACTGCAGCCAGTCCACCACAATCATATTGTGGCAGGCGCAGCCTACTTCTAAAGACTGCCACATGGGCCCAGCTGTATCACACTTGCCGCTGCTGAGTCCCCGCTGTTGGACCCAGGCAGACCCGGGAGGTCGCTTTTGCCACTCGACTAGGTACACCTTCGGTGTTGTCCATGGAGGTCACGGTGGGGCTTCCAATATTCCCAGGCACGGTCGGGTACCATCTTAGTGGCAATACCATCACCTCACACTTGGCCACAGCGGGCAATCAGGATGAATAGCACCATCATCTGTGCGCCCTCTTAGCCCTCCAGAACAGCCCCTACAGTGCACAAGCAAGTGGGGGGGTCCCCCAGATTTTGGCAAAACATGCCAGAGGTAGTCGGCTCAGACTAGAGGTATAGCAGGTTACGCCATGTTGAATCGGCATCCAGACCACACCCTCGAGACAACAGCCTTGAATGTGCTGCCACACATAGTGAAGATTATTCAGCATGGAAAAGTTTGGGAGGGGAGGGATCCAGGTCTATATTTCCTTTCTATAGTAGCTATAGAAGGCATCTAACAGCTTTTGCATTTGTCTAATATAACTCAAGTAAGGGTGCGTTTAAAGAGTTTATTGATTTCACATTACTTTCTATAGTAGCCAATAAACCCCGGTCTTTATATATTTTGCATCTATCCAGTTTCATGTGCAGACTAGAATTACACTTTAACATTTTCTAGTACCAGATGTTTGACCTTGCCCTCTTCTCTACAGAGTATGTTGCCTTGTAGTGGTTGTCAACAGCTGTCCCTTATTCTCTGTTTTGTCAGATAGATTGGCAGTCCAATGTTCTTCATTTGTTCAACTGTCAACTTATTTGGGCTCTGGTGGGATGTATAACAAATGTCTTCCATATTTTGCACCTCATATTCTCTCTCATGAATAAGCTTTTGTCTCTTGAATATCAACCACATCCATCTCTTTTTGAGATGGTGAATTGCATGTGGAACAACGGGTACTACAAATAGATGGATTCACAAAACAACAGCTGCCATCAGCATATTACACACTGATTCAGGACATCCCTACCAGCACATTTTCAGAATTCCTTTCAATGACCTTATCGGGCCTAAGAGATTGTACAGTGATGACAGAATGCTCAAAATAAAAGTCACAAACATATGTGAAAGGTTTGAAGCTGGGGGCTATCGACTGAAAGCATCGGCAACAACTCTTGATAAAGCAAACAAATTTGGAAGATCAGACTTGTTGAAAAATAATAACAATTGAATACCTGAAGGGATTAAAAGTACCGTGAGAGCCTATAGTTTGGTAAAAAACTCAGAGGGAATGGAGCCGTATCTTTATCTCATGCACAACGCCCAGGATAGATTTTTAATGTCCCGTTTTAGGCTCAATCTTTTACCATATTTACTGGCTGATCCACCAGGTTTTATATTTCCGATTGAGCAGAAGGGTGCCTGCGGCTGCGACAATAGGTCTCCGCAGGACACCCTTCATTTTGTACTCCTGTGCCCTTTTTATTCAATGCCTAGGCGCAGATTTCTGGTAGAAATTTTAAAGCGCACCAAATTAGCACATGCCAAAGATGCACTAATTGTTTTGCAAAAAGCTGCTGATCCCCTGACACTATGTAGTATTATGAACTTTATTAGAGTTGCGGTGCGATTAAGGGCAACTACAGAGATATTCTGATTGTAATTATCTCATAGAAATGTTTTAATCATGGAGTAACAGTCAGGATTCTGATAGTGATTTAATTGTATTTTTAACTGTTTGTATATATGTGCTTTTATGATGTTTTTTAACCATCGAATAAAGATTGACTGACTACCCAACTAAATAGGAAGATAAGATTAATTATTAAATTAAACTCAGAGAGCAGAATGATTTACAAATGTGTGGCTTTTTGTAAAACCAAATAGAATTATTTACCTCTAATACACCATGTATAATATTCACTAAACAGAACACATGAAAAATATTCTCAGTACCAGTAATGCTGTTTCATACAGCACAAGAAAGAAATTAATAACGTTGACAGGGGCACTACCACTGTGGTCACACGACGGAAACACTTCTATGGACGGATTTATCCTGGGACTCAACCTACAAACTTCGAATTGTGGATGTTTTTACATATTAATATGAAGAAAATTGGAATGTAATCTACCTTCATCAGATTGTATGACCTTTGAACATTATAACTAGCCTTGAGAAAGCGCACGCTTAATTTACAACAGAGGGTGAAACACGTGTCGGCGGTCCCCCTGCTCTTAAAAACCTTCCATAAACATGACAAAAAAAGAGTGGAATGGATTTAAAAAGTGACAAATGGAAATAAAATATCTACCTTCACTCAATTCTACTTGGACTACTGTGTTGTGTCATAAAAAGGAATAATCTAATGAATAAAATAGACTGGTTGAAGGGAGGAACACATGCTTATACCCTCACAGACACTACCACTGTGGTCAATGCATTTGTTGAGCGTGTAACACAAATAAACTGAGATCTCCAATAGAGATGGTAGCATAAGATTTAAGATAATCAACCTGAATCCTTGCAAATCAAGGTTTTCCATCTGTGTAATCACCTGAGTTTGGTACTTGCAAAATGTGGGCTTAGCTATTCATCTAGTTAAAGATGGAAACAAAATGAAAGGGCAATTAAGATTTATGATGTAAAGTATGCTACAGCAGTTGATTTGAAGAAGGAACACAGATTGGAAGATTTTACAAATGAGAACATTGTTAGTATTTGACAGATCAGTAATTCAAGAAGAGGGGTTAATTGTGAGCAGAAACTCAGAGACTCAGGAAAGAAAGTCTAAAAATGGGTCATGTATTCCAAACATACCTCTGCAATGGTTAAGATTGTACATCATCTAGGGGCATATGTATCAACATCACCATTTGCGATTCTCAAATAGCGATTTTTAAGGAATCGCTTTTTGAGAATTGCAAAACGGGATGTATTTAAAAAATTGCAAACTTTTTGCGATTTCTTAAAATTCCTTAATTGCGATTAGCAAATTGCGAAATCGCAATTAAGGAATACCTGCCTATTCATTCCTATGGGCCAGGAGACCCATAGGAATGTATGGGAAGTAATTCTCAAATTGCGAATCGCAATTTGCTAATCGCAATTTGAGAATAATTTCAAAGGTGCAAGGGTGTCAAGATGACACCCTGATACACCCCTGAAATTAGCATGTGTGGTCATATGGCGCACGTGGCACTTTGTAAAATTACAAAACGTGCATTTTTAAAAGAAATCCAAATTAATACCAACTAGTAGTTGTTGGTAATTTGTGATTTCTTAAGGATTAATCGCAATCCTTTGGTGAGTGTTACATTTCATTTAAGAAATCGCAATTTGCGATTTCTTAAATGCTTACGCAAACTTAAGAAATCGCTAAATTTGCGATTCCTTAAATTTGCGTTGGGAATTTGCCTAATACATCCCGTTTTGCGAATTTTTAATCGCAAACGCTGTATTTTGCGAATCGCAGCGTTTGCTACTAAAAATTCGCTTGATACATATGCCCCCTAGTGATTATGAATATCCGTGGAGTGCAATGAAGTGGAACATTTGAAGACTAGTGAACAGGTTTGTGTTTAGCTCTAGGGTGAAAAAGATAAAGCTTTAGGTCCAAAAGACCAGCATTCAATTATCAAGAATGAGACATAACTTATATAGACATCTTAAGTAATTATTTTTTTTTTAACTCTTTTTATTATAAAAACTTCGACAACAAGGCATAGGTTCACAGAGGTACAACATAGGTAATGGCATACACAAGGTGTCATCAGAACACAATATACTTTTGTCGTTGGAGTTACGGGGAAGGGGAGATATCTGGATCACTCAGTCCGGGGGGGGGCACAAATTTCACCTCGGTACAAGTTCCAAGGGGTCCATATCTTAGACCACTTCCGGGGGCATCCCCTCGCAATGTAAACAGATTTTTCTCGTTGCATGCACCAATCAAGGTCCTTTTTCCATTCTGCGATTTTGGGTGCCTGTGGGGCCCCCCAGTGCTGTGCAATATTTCTTTTAGCGATCATACAGGCAAGCGTGACCCATTGTATGGCATAGGCGTTGAGGTCCGTGGGTTCCCAGATATTAAGGAGACACCTGGGAGCCTCAGGTCGGAGTTCAACCTCCAGGACTTCACTAAGAATGGAATGTATCTTCTGCCAGTACTCCTGAATTATCCCACAGTGCCATATGATGTGTATAAAAATACCCGGTTGGGTGCCTCCCCGTCTGCAGGACCCATCAGTTTGTTTCCCCATGTGCACCAGTTGCGGCCCAGTGAGATATATTCTGTGCAATATTTTAAGTTGCACTAGGTGGAGCCTTGCTGATATTGCGACTGTTTTAGGGGATGAGATCGCTGTCTGCCACCCCTCATCATCTAGTTCTATACCGTCCCCGTCCATCTTTCTCTCAGTAGGGTGAGGGGGTCATGCATGTTGTTGATCAGCTTTTTGTATGTCAGAGATATGGCCCGCTCGGGCAGGTATCCATCAAGGAGTCTATCCTCCAGGGGGGTGCTATCAGGGGGTGGGACGTCTCTTGGAAGTGCGGTCCGCAGTGCGTGTCGGACCTGGAGGTATCGGAATAGCTCGGTGTCGGCGAGTGAGTATTGGGTCTGCAAAGCACTAAACGGTTTTATTCCCCCCGCCTCCCAAAGGTCACCAATTGTGGAGATACCGATCAAATCCCACTTGTCAAACCCCTTTGAGTCTCCCAGGTATCCTAGTTTTTGTGAATCCCACAGCGGGGTAGCAAGTGTTAATCTGTTGGCCCAGCCCAGTGACTGTGTAGCAGTGTGCCATATCTTGGTCGTGTGTTTGGTAGGCCCTGTCAGGGGGAGCTTACCAGGAGTGGAGTACAATGCTCGACCGTACCCCCCGTTGGGCAGGAGCCAGCGGTCCATACGGAATCCCGGGGCATCGGGGGGGCCATAGGTGCCATGATTGATCGCGATTAGATGAGCTGCCCAATAATATCTTTTAATGTCAGGTAGTCCAATTCCGCCATCGTACCAGCCAAGTGTGAGCTTCGATAGTGCTATGCGTGGCCTGCCTCCCCAGAGGAGAGCCCTCTGAAGGCTCTCTATCTCCCCAAAGTATGAGTTAGGAACGGGATCTGCGGCATTTTGCAATGCATAGAGGAAGCGCGGCAGTGACATCATTTAAAATAATGCCGCTCTACCTAGTAAGGAGATAGGGAGCGATTTCCAGTGCAGAATGTCGCTTTTGAGGCGTTGCAGGGGTGGGGTTAAGTTGCGCGCATATCGAAGTGTCTGATCCATAGAGAAAAAAATGCCTAGGTATTTGAATCCGTTGGAGGCTATCGATATTGGGCAGTTTCGGGGTAATTGCGGGGTGTCACCGCTGAGGACATATATGAGTGACTTCTGCCAGTTAACTCGGAAGCCCGAGTATCTCCCAAAGATGTCCAGGATATCAAGTAGGACAGTAAGGGATCTCTTAGGGGAGGCGAGGTAGAGAAGAACGTCATCCGCGTACAAGGATATCCTGTCTTCCCATCCCGGTGCCCGTCGCAGTCCACGAATGGCAACATCACTGCGGATCCAGGCTGCGAGGGGTTCGAGGGCCATAGCGAACAGGAGGGGAGAAAGGGGGCAGCCCTGGCGGGTGCCCCGCCCGAGTTCGAAGGGGGCGGATTTTCTGTTGTTTACTACTACCTGCGCCATGGGCGTGACGTAGAGGAGTTTCACCCAGCTGATAAAAACCGGACCAAGGCCGAACTTTGTTAGCACTGCAAATAGATAAGGCCATTCAAGGGTGTCGAATGCCATGTTAGCATCTAAGGAAGCTATGATCGCGTCCTCTCGTATTGTGTGGGCCCTACCCAGCACCCCGTGTACTCTGCGCAAATTCAAGGCAGTATTCCGCCGGGGCATAAATCCCGACTGGTCAGGATGGACCAGGTACCCCACAACCTTAATCAGTCTATTAGCAAGAACCTTGGCTAGTATTTTGGGCTCAGCGTTTAGTAATGAGATAGGCCGATAGGAGGAGCAATCCGCTTTGGGCTTCCCCTCCTTGTGTATGGTAACGATCGTGGCCAAGCGTTGGTCCAGAGGCAGTATCCCCATGTCCAGGCTGGAGGTGTACATGGACCTGAGATAGTGACCTAATTTATCAGGACGTAGCTTGTACAGCTCGATAGGGATGCCGTTGGGGCCAAGAGCTTTACCAGGGCGGAGCGCTCGTATCGCTATTGCGATTTCCTCAGTGGAGAGGGAGCTGTCTAAGAATTGGCGGTCCGTCTCTGAAAGGGTAGGAAGGGAAATGTCCCTTAGAAGATCAAGGGAGTCCTCAACCGTGTGGGGGGCACCAGATGTGTATATTGTAGAGTAGTGGGTTGCAAAGTGAGTGGCTATCTCTTGAGGGTCTGTAACAGGGTTTCCGTCCACTCCCATGAGTTCAGGGACTAGGCGGCTAGCACGTTCTCTCCTATCGAGCCAGGCAATCAGTTTTCCTGCCTTGTCTCCCCAATCATATATACGGCCCAATTTCTCTTGCCCCAGCGTTTTGACGCGGTCAGTAACCAAGGCCCGATATTTATCCTGACAGAGCCTGAGTTCATGCATCGCGTCAGGTGCAGGGTGTGAGTTAACTGTATGTTCAAGCTGGTGCACTCGATGTTCAGCGTCCGAGATGTCCTTCAGTCTTTCCTTTTTTTCCCCCGCTATGAGGGACAGGGCTTGACCTCGGATTACAGTTTTAAACGCCTCCCAAAGCGTTTGCGGGGAATCGACCGAGTGTTCGTTTTCTGTAAAGTAGTTGTCAATAGCTTTGATCAGCTCTCCACGTATCTTAGGGTTCTTAAAGAGCCAGGGATTTATGGGGGCGATGCGACCTATTTGCGTATGATCTAGTATGACATGGGCCCATAGAGGGGAGTGGTCAGATATACCCCTCGGGAGATGCCTAATTTCGTGAATATGAGCAACTTGGGAGGCAGGGGCAATCATGTAGTCCAATCGGGAGAGTCTGTGGTGCGCGTTAGAGTAGAAGGTGTGTTGAATTTTGTCCGGGTTGTAAGTTCGCCATAAGTCCACCAGACCCATAGCTTCCAAAAAATTTGAGAGTGAGTGTGTCGTTTGGGGCAATTGACGCGGCGGGTGCCTGTCCAGCTCACCCGATACTACAGAGTTAAAGTCCCCGCCCATGACAAGCTGCCCCACTGGTAGGGTGAGTAGTAGAGCACTAAGGTCATTGAATGTCGTTGATTGCAACCCAGGGGGTACGTATACTGAAAGAAAGATTATGGTATGCCCCTCCCACCTGCCGGTGACACCCACATATCGCCCACGGTCATCTACATAGGAGGATGTGATCGATAGCGGGAATGATTTTTTAAGCATGATCCCCACTCCTCTTGAGCTAGACGTGAAGCCAGCATGCGCCACCATCGAGTATCCCCACCTGGACATTGCTCCACACTTGTTACCTATTAGATGCGTTTCTTGGAGTAGGACTACATCCGGAGACAATCTTTTAATGTGTTGGGTAACCACCCCCGCTTGATTTTGTCCCCCAATCCATTAACGTTCCAACTTAAGATTTTAAATTCCTTGTTGCGTTGCGTACCCATTTATGTGTCGATAAGGATTGAAACAGCAATATAGAATTAAACACTATGCCATCAAACATACAATAAAACACAGCAACCGAAAAAACCAACAGTCCCTCCCAACTCCCCCGCTCCCTGCTGCCCTGCACTCTGGGCTTAAAACTACGCATCAGACAAAAAAATGCAGAGTGCCTGTCGCCCACAAGAAAGAGAAATTAAGAAAAAATTAGAATGTAACCCAGCTAAAGGAAGAACGTGGGGGGAGGCTATAGCAGTTCCCCGATCCTCACTCCCAAGTGACAGTACATCTAAGCCATTATGCGAGATGGTCCAAGTGGGCAATGGCACGTCACTCCATGGCACCATGCTCTGTCCTGCATCAGATCGCCCCGCGGAGCCCCCCCGGCAAGTCCACTCACATCAGGGGACGGCGACTCCACCACCTTTAGAGCGGTGTCCCGTGCGGCCAGCCCCTATGTATCAGACGTCTGAGGGGCCAGTCCCCCCAGGGTCCCCCCGACCGTCCAGCCAATCAGAGGCGGCATCCGGATGGTCGAAGAAATAGGTTTTCCCATCCGCCTCCACACGCAGCCTCGCGGGGAAAAGCATGGCGTACTTCAACTCCCTGGCTCGTAGCTGTTTCTTGACCTCTTGGAATGTGCGCTGTCGCATCTGCACCCCGCGGGTGAAATCGGGGAATAAGGTGACATGTGCATTATCCAGGCGAACCGGGGGGGCCACCCTGGCGGCCTAGAGGATAGTGTCTCTGTCTCGGTAGTTTAACAGACGGGCCAGGATTGGGCAGGGTGGAGCCCCCGGCTTCGGGCGACCTCCAGGCACTCTATGCACCCTTTCTACAAAAAGAGTTTCGAGAGGCCCTTAGGCTGGAGTTTAGTTGTGATCAGATTCTCAATGAAAAGATCCACAGCATGGCCCTCCATTTTTTCTGGCACCACGAGGACGCGTATGTTATTGCGCCTCATCCTCCCTTCATAATCGTCGAGTTTATCCTCGGTTGATTTGCGGAAGGCCCGTAGTTCAGCAACCTCAGCCTGTAGCTGCGAGGTGTCGCCCGCCAGTCCCTCCGTGGTAGTCTCGAGCTGTTGCACCCTCTCCCGGTAGTTGGCAAGGTCAGCCCTTATTAGCGTCATTTCGGAGGAAAGAGTGTCTATAGATGTTCGGACTCCAGTAATGGCTGCAATAAGGTCCTTCATAGTGGGCTCGGTAGGGTCCTGTGTTGCGCCATGCTGGGCAGTGTCTCCCGGCGCCCTCTTGTCAGATTGATCGGCCCTTGTACACGTGTACCGGTCGAGTTTACTTTGCTGGGACGTCCTGGCTCCCTTGGCGCCGGACATTGCGGAGCCGGTTGTTGGTATCACACAGAGAGCGAGTCAGGTCAGAAGCAGGGGCAGCACCCGGGCAGCACAGTCTCGGCGGGCGCTCCTTCAAGGAGAGTGGCCAGCGCAGGAGCCACGAGTAAAGCGACACAAAATGCTGTCCCCCCACCGTGCAGAGGTCGCGAGGGGCAAGCGGGGCACCCACAGCTCAACCCTGGCAAGGGAAATTCCAGGTCAGGATACGTGGCTCCCGTCCCTCAGATCCTGTCCACCACCTCGCTTCCACACCCTCGCCTTGCCAGCCCCGCTCTCAATCTGGTGATCAAACTGCGCCAATATGTTGAGTCCCCAGGGCGCTACCCCACTCCAGCCCAAGGCCCCCGCTGATCAGGTGGTAAAAGATCTTCAACCTCCCCTGCATGGCGCGACCAGGTAGAGCGCCACAGTCACTCGTGCATCACAGCCGGGAGCTCCAACAATCAGTCCCTCGACGCAGCGCTCCCCACCTCAGCACAGCATACACAGGCTCACCGCGTCACCTCCAGAGTCCATCGAGCAGGTACGGTGTTAGCCAGCATCCCCAATCCGCAGCCTCAAAGAGCGCAGGTCAGTGTCCGCTGCCGGTACAGGAGGCGGGGCAGAAGGAGGGGGGGGGAGACTCCGCTCCAGCAGCAGCCCGGGGCACCCCGGCAGATGGACTCGGGACCTCCGGAAGGCCCCTCAGGCCAGAAGACAACACAGCTTGGCAGGCTCGTCCCAGGGCAGGGCGAGTCCCCCCCACCAGGCACGATGTCACCGATGAGCCCCCAGTACCAGGGAGGCGGGGGGGGAAACAGCGCCGTCGCCCCATGTGGGGTGCGCCTCTCACCCCCAAGGAGTGATACTCGGAAGAAAGAGCGCACTCTGCTTCCAGGCAACTTCCAGCGAGCCGCGGCCGCCCACACCTCCGCACCGGCGTCAAGGATCACTCCACTCCCCGGCCGCGCAGACTCCGCTAGGCCCCGATGCAGCAGACCTCTTAGCTTCGGATCGGAGGCAGCACTGGGGCTCCGTGAAGCGGGGGCTGGGTCCGCTAGGTGCAGGGAGGCAGATTTTAGCGCTTGACAACAGGATAGCGTTACAACAAACAAATGATGGACGGAATGCTGACAATGCATACATTCTCCCCCAGTCAAGAGATCTGGGTTAAATCCATCGTTCTTTTGCCCACTACACCACCCCAGTTTAGACATGGCCATATGCAAATCAGTCTTGACCCTGTGCCTCATGGGAACAGTCCAGCCCGAACTGCCAAGCCATGTCTTCCCTGGACCGGAATCAAGCATCCTAGGACCGGTTTCTGGCTATCAGCCGTCATCAGCCAGGATAGCTTGACTCCAGTGGCGTAGTGAGCACGGGTCCCACGTCTGGGAATACCCATCCCACTTAGGGCGAAAAGCGTTACAACAAACAAATGATGGACGGAATGCTGACAATGCATACATTCTCCCCCAGTCAAGAGATCTGGGTTAAATCCATCGTTCTTTTGCCCACTACACCACCCCAGTTTAGACATGGCCATATGCAAATCAGTCTTGACCCTGTGCCTCATGGGAACAGTCCAGCCCGAACTGCCAAGCCATGTCTTCCCTGGACCGGAATCAAGCATCCTAGGACCGGTTTCTGGGTGTGAGTGTTTGATTGGTTCTGATGCTCCGTCCATCACCACCCCCTTTTGTACCGCTTTGACAACAGGATAGGCAGCAGGATAATTGTTCGGGAGGAGGTTATCGGCGGAGCCGAGGCACTACACGTCCATCTTGCCTCGAAGCTTGGCCACGCCCCCCATCTTAAGTAATTTGATGTTAATTTTATTTTTCAGTAGCTTACCTGTGTTTATTTCAGTGCAGAGACAATAATTTTGGCTATATAATTGGATTTCTTGCTAAATATTTGTGATTTTGATTTGTTTGCTGGTAGGATTGCAACAGAAGGTGGTGCCAGGCACAGGTCAGATTGTCAGTCAATGATCTAGCCTTTAGGCTATTCATATGGTGTTAGGAATGCTGTCTAAGATGACGTAAATTTCAAGCAGCAATCCATTTTGAAAATTAGTGGTGCAGCCCTCAGGCAAGCTCAGTGATTTCTGATAGAAAAAGGCCTGCTGTGCTCTTACTGAGAACACACAGCGGCTTACATCCTGCCTGTTGCTTTCCATTAGTTGGGTTTAATGCCACTCTTATTTGCTTACCTCTTATTCAATCACTTTTGCTTGTTCTTTCCCTGAAGCATAGCAACTGTACCATCTCTCTGATTGGCTGGCATCTAACCTTACCCTGTTCACTTTTAGGGAATTACTTTTTTCTTTTGCTTAAGCACTCCATAAGAGTGCATGTGTTTCCCAGCTTTCTCACTCGTGTGCTTCTATACCCATCGTTGTTTGCTTTTTTATCTTTTGGCATGATGCACAGCATCTTGTCAATGATGTAGAGCATTCCAAAAAGTCATTGGCAAGGCCAATAAGTCCCAGAGGTGTGACAAATTGGCTTTGCCGATTCTTGTTGTTTAAATATTATTGCCAACTATTTAAATTGATGGGGATTAGTCAATTAGACATTTTTTTATTCCAGATATTTCTGGTGAATATCGATGCATTTATCAAGACAGTAATCAAAGATAAGAATGCCAGGAAAACCTCCAACTTGAGGGTTTGTACGGAATATTTATTTAATGAGGTGGTGGAATAGAATGACACCTTGAATATGATGACCTATAAAGTATAAATGACTTTAGAGAAATGTCAAAATGTTGGCACTATTAGAATATTAAGACCAGATTGGTATTTTTTGCTGAGGATGATTAGCATTTGGCTTATTGGAGGACAGAAGGTTTAAGACCAATACATCATTAAACTAGGTGGTTCTACTGATTTAATGAGATACTGACACAGCAAACTAAAGACGTGAAATGAAAAGGTAAATATTGGGGCTGTGTCATGAGCTCTCTTAGTATTAAGCAGATTTAGGACACTTGGAAAATATGACAAAAACAAGGGGTCTTTAGACACTTGAGCCATATTGATTATATCTGGGTTGACTTGGATTTTTATTCATGAAATGACTAAAGGTAAGCGAATATAGTTAGGAGGTATCACCAGAAGGCTTTTTTGGATATCTAAGTGATCAATAATATGCAGTATTTTTTAAATTAAATGATCTTTCATTTGATTTTTTTTGAACTCGAATTGTAATTATAATGACACGCCTAAATTGAACTTTATTTTTTAAGAATTTTGATCTGTATGAACATTCCATTTGGAAGACTTAAGTTATTTAGCCTTTACTGTTCTTCTAAATGAAGCTTAAACCAAAACACTGAAGAACTTAGAACCACAACATTAATGCGATGGTATTAATAAATATATGATATGAAAAATGATGTTGGATGCCTAATCTATTCTTATTATCTAAAATTGTTGCTTATCTCTAATAGGGGTGAAGAGATTTTTGGAGGGCATTTTAGCACTGTGTACTTATTCACTTGGACCGTTACAGTCAGAAATATTACATAGAAAGGAAGCTCAAGTCAACTCCTGTGATTAAAAATACTTCAAGTGCCCTCCGCATCCTCTGTCTTTACTGATCAATTATTATTTGAGTAACTCTGCTCCACACAATGAAAATGTGATTTGTTCCGGTCCCGATGCCAACCACATGCCCTTACATAATAAATACGGCTACCAGTAAATACCAAAATATTATGCAAGGACAGACTAGGTTTGAGGTCTGGAGATGAGGCAGTCCTGCATGAAAGAATTTTTCATTTCGATCTTTTATTCTTATTACAGACAACAAGCACACGTGGAAACAGCAAAATGACAATGATTGTTTACATGCAGGAAGGTGTCACTTCCTGCACATAAACAACAATTTAAAAAAACATGACATTTTACAACGTCTATGTGTGCTGCAGCACACATAAAGTTACTAAAAGCCATTTAAAGATTCTTTATGTGCAGGAAGGGACACCTTCCTGCACATAAACAATCTTCCCCTGCAGCTCAGACACCCTTGCACCATATGCCTGCGTTGGCGCTAGGCAGCTAAATTTAGCACCAGCGCAGGAGGAAACGCTGGGCTGCACATATTCTTCTAAATATGGTGCAGCCCTGCGTTTCTAAAGTGATGGAGCATGTCGTTAGCCTTCTTGGCTTAATGACACGCTTCGCCGCTTTACTAGTAAATATGCCCCAGAATTTCTTTGATTATCATCAAATGAACACACACTGATGAAGACGCAATCTGAAATTAAAATTGCTAATCAGTTTCTTGTAGTGTTCGGGAGTTGAAGTGTTATTCTATTTCATCAGTCCCACTCCTTTATTTCACAACTGCATGGAAACCGACTCCAGCCTAACTACGGTATATCCTGGGCAAGTGCTTAAAATTGACATGAAAGAGGGAACAGTCATAATTCCTTTGAAAATCCCTGAATAGTTTTATGAATCACTGCTCTCTCTGTAGACTCTGTGGAGCTGGTAAAGTACCTCAGGGGTGATAATTGTACATTTACTGGGACTAAAATAGGCTGGGAGCTGTACTGAATCATTTCCTGTTTACCTTTGTTTCGTTTTATGATGAATAATGGTCTGAAATAAAAGGAAATGAAGTGTCTAAACAGAAGGAAGATATTTGTATTGAGAGGCATGCCCAATGCAATCATCTACAGTTTGTCTTTCATAATATATTTACTTTAGCAAGAACACAAAATGTAATGCTCATTGTCAGACGATCCTAACAGAATATGGCACTACGACTGCCTGCTGCGCCGGTAAATAGTTAACAGATGTCACAATTTTTCCTCTATCAACTAAACGCTTGGTGGAGCTGTGAACTTGTAACCTAAAGGAAGTGGTAAGAATGTGCAGACCAGATGCAATGCATCAGTTATCATAGCTATAGAAAAAAAGAATGTCCAGCCAGAGTTATTTTGCAAAAAGAACATTTTAATAACATTAACCGACATGATATGCTAACAAACCAATCATGGTAAGTCGACACAACCTACATCAAACGGCAAAACACCCATCATCATATTTCAACACACTCACTGTCATATGTCATCAAACCTACTGTTAAATGTCAACACACACTATCATATTCCAACACACCCATCACCACGCGTCTAGACATCAAACAAAATACTTTCACTTCCCCACCTGATAGATATGCACATTACACTTGTTTTCAAATGCCAATACATCCACCATCATAGCTCCAGACAACCAACAACATATACAAAAATTATAGGTCCATACACTCACTAGCACACATCCGCAAAAAACAGCATCACAAGGCAACACCAGCCCACAATACATGCATATCACCAACATCATACAGAAAAACACCCACCATCAAATACCACAACACCAACTTTCATTTGCTCCACTCAAACATCATGCACCCATGTAGCCACTATTTTACATCAACACCCACAAACATATCTCAATAAACCCACCATTGTACAGACAAAGAACCAACATCAGACTCCAAGACATCCATCATCATACGTCCACACCACTAACATCATAGGCCAACACTTGTATGACCATACAACAACACACCCATCATCTCAAGTCCACATGAGCAGCATTACACAGCAATACCCTCACTTTTATTTGTGCCATACTTACTATCATAAATGAATACACCTACTTTCATGCATCCATACAAATACCCTCATACGTCAGCACACACAGCATCTACACCAACGTACCAACTGCCATGTGGCAACAAACCCACCTTCATACATATACTAGCCCACCATCATATAGCAACACACCCATTATCATATGGTACAACCATCAATATATTCCCAAACACCCACATCAATCACACAAATACATTTCACATCAATCAACATACTTCCATACAAAAACAATCAAATGCCCTTACCAACCTGTTAGACGGACCGGGAGGGTCGGCCGAGGTCAGG
Source organism: Triturus cristatus (assembly GCF_964204655.1). Classification (NCBI taxonomy): domain Eukaryota; kingdom Metazoa; phylum Chordata; class Amphibia; order Caudata; family Salamandridae; genus Triturus; species Triturus cristatus. The sequence continues at coordinate 191,983,942 of NC_140588.1, forward strand.
GGGAGAGGTCTCCGGGGAGAGCCGTCTCCAGCGATCGTACAGACAAGTGACTTCCCCCCCACAGACAGACACCACACAAGGATAAGATTTAGTGTTCTTTATATGCACTTCTTAAGGTACGATGAAATAGTACAAGGAGGTCTGGACTCAGGGGTCCCCTCGATTTAGGTCTCTTAGGATAGGGAAGGGGAAGCGGGACAGTCTGTTTACCAGTCAGGTAGTTCGGATGCGATGATGGTTAGCCCACAATCCTCGAGCTTGGTGGTGTGGCTGGTACGGGCCGCGGCAGCGCCAGCAGGTCCCGGTAGAGATGGTCGATACACGGTCCGCGGCAGCGCCAGCAGGTCCCAGTGAAGATGGTCGAGGTACGGTCCGCGGCAGCGCCAGCAGGTCCCGGTGAAGATGGTCGAGGTACGGTCCGCGGCAGCGCCAGCAGGTCCCGGTGAAGATGGTCGTTACAACGGGCCGCGGCAGCGCCAGCAGGTCCCGACGAGGATGGATGTTGCAGAAGGCCGCGGCAGCGCCAGCAGGCAGGACGATAGTTCGCAAGATAGGGCTACGGCAGCGCCAGTAGTCCGTCCAGGCTGAGTTCTCTCGGTGTCTCTCGACTCCAGGATACAACTGCCATCCTGCTCCGGAGCTGCTCCAGTTATAGGGCAGGCGCCCTTTGATGTCCGGGTCCTCGCACTTGGAGGTCGGAGGGTCCGGGATGAAGGTGTCCAGACACCCAGCAGGGGGTGGAGCCAGCGCCTGGGGGAGCTGGAGGCGATCGGCACCTGGCGGGGGAAGAGCTCTTGACGCTTCGTTCTCCCATTGACCTGCCAAGTGGTCCGCTCACCTCCTGGGTGGATGGTGGTGCCGGGATGTCGGGGCCGGCCAGGCCCAGGGTTAGGGTCGGGGGGAGGCCATGCGACCTCGTGGTGCAGGGCCCAAGATGGCGGCTTGACCCGGCCGGGGAAGCCGGTGGGGCTGGGCCCCGTGATGCATGGAGGTCCGAGGGCAGAAGTTCCGTCGGGAGACGGGGTGCAGGTGCTTTTCGTGGGTCACGCCTGACGGCCCGGAGCTTGGGCCCTATCGTGCGGGGAGGGAGCAAGCCCTTCGTGTGGCCTGTCCAACACAACCACAACCACAACTGTTGCACATACAATTATATATATGCATAAACAACAGTGTACAAGCACACGAACACCCTATCAGGCAACCATAGAGCCACATTCATATGCCCACTCCCACTAACATATATAAGTAAACACATCAAATTCCCACACATTCACAATCTTACAGCCATGCAACCCATACAAGATGCAAACATACAGACCATCTTACATTCACAAACCAGCATTTACCAATACTCCGCAGTGCCATTAGAATAACTGTGTCAAAGAATCATCTATCCTTTTACATCATATAAAAAACATAATCGAGTCACTCATAAAACATCTTGATCTAGGAATAATAAGAAACAACATTGTTGGGAGCTAAGGATGACTCTTTATGGCGAGGTTGTTGCAAAAACTAAAGGCATATTTTATTAAATTTAATTTGAAGAAAACAATAAATAAACTAATGTTTTAAGGGATTTAGGATGATAAATATGTTTATAGTTGTTTATAGTTGCTTCTCTATATAAAAATGTTAAGACATTCCAAAGATAAGGTGGTTCCTTCACATTAGACCCAAGCTTAGTCTGCCAAGTCAACCTTAACATCTTCCCCAGCAATCAGTATTTGGTACATCATGCGCCTTCTGAAACAAAAAACAATACCACACAGTACAAAAGTTTTGGTTAACAACAAGACCCCCAACATTTATTTCTTCATGCAATCAACTCACCCTCCTTCATACCTGCATCCACTGAACATAATATAACAGTGCAACCCCAATCATACAGCAATCAACTTAACATTGTTTAAGACAGCTGAAACAGCACTATATCACACAATCACACACCTACATTTATAAGCCCTCGAAAAAGCAACATAACTATATAATCAACCAATCAAATGGTTAAAGAGAGACAAATCTTCTCTCTCTCTCTCTCTCTCTCATACGCATAAACACACACACACACACACACGCGCACACAAGTGGGGCACTATAATGTCACACTCAGTACCATATGTATCCTGTGCCTGTCTATTAAGGTAGGAGAGAATGGATGGAGGGAAGGCCTTGTATTTCTTACGTTATTTACTCAATCGTATTCTGGTTACAAACATATTGAATGAAGCCTTGTTATTCAAAGGCTCTATATCATTTAGAGAAATTCAATAAAGAGAATTTAGTTTAAAAAAAATGTAATACTCTCAAGGCCTCTAGGCACCTTTTTCAAATGCTAATATCTCAGAAACTACTGGATGGTTTTGTATCAAACCACAAGTATGACGTAAATCTGCTCTGCGGTTTCTGCGGTTTCTGCGGTAGGAGTTAGCAAACTTTCCGATGGGTGGCAAATGGTGAAAACAAATATTTTTTGACTTCCCATTTTTACTTTTTTTGCACTGTACGGATCTGCACGAAAACTGACGTTGCATACATAAGCTGCATGTGCTAAATGAATGCCAATGTTGGTGCATATCCATCCTTGGAGACCAAAGTTATAGACAAACCAACAATACCTTTCAATGTACAATGCAGCTGAACCACAACTATAAAATGGTGCCTGGGTGGTTGCATGATGGTTGCCATATTTGTATATAATGGTGGATCTTCTAATACCATACCTGGTGTCCAGACTTGGCTGCCAGTATACCTATATGATATTTCCCTTCATCACACCTTCTTAACATATTACCTTAATGGGCCAAATTAAATATCTTCTCTCTGACTAGTCCCAATGTAGTCCACCTTTCACGTTTCCTCAACTTGTCTTCATGAATTTTAAATGCCTCCCTATTGCACATGTTTACAGATAGCTCCTCCTGGCCAGGCTACACTCTCAGAACCCACATTTTCTGTTTCTCCCTTACCATGTTTTCTTTCTCCCAGCATTTCATTCCTTCATGACAAGAGCCATCTTCCTTACCCACCTAATGTTGTCTTCCGAAAAACAACTTCTTCTCCTTGCCTTTTCCTACAATGGGTAATCTGGACAGCATACAACTTTGTACTTTTGCAAGGTCACATTCTCAAATTAATCTCCCACTGTCCTCCGGTACAGTGTGAAAACTTTGTGGTAGCCCTGTCAGAGCTCTTGCATGAAAATGCTTGCACTAGTTTTAGGATCTGACCCACAAAAAGTAATCCTCATAAAACAACCTAAAATAAAGAACAGCCCAAACACAACCAACTCCCTCTCTCCACATGGCGAGTAATTGTTTTCCAATCCATTTAGTGATGTGGAAGCAAATGTAATAACAACCTCCCATTTATTGCCCACTTGCAACAGCATGGAAAATCGTTGTTCGCACAGTCTTCCTCTTTACATCGATTTGTGTGAAAACACAACATACAAGTTTGGTATCTGGATAAAACATAGATACACAAAATTATTTTACAGAATTCTTGAAGACTTTCTGGCACATGCATCAAGCAAAAATCTCCTCGCAAAAATACCGAATCGCAAAATTCATCCGTTAGCGAGTGGCAAACACCAAAATCCAATGCATCAACCCCAATAGCGAAAAAAATAAAGAATCGCTAAAATAATCCCCGTTACATTAAATAATCGCTAAATAGGGAATCGGTAATAGCGAAAACACAAATAGCTCCAGGAATTAGCGAGTAGCAAATAAAGAATCGCTAAAGAATGCATAAAAAATCGCTAATACCGAAAATCTACAAAATCGCTATTTAGCATGAGCAGAATAAGGGAAATCAGAACCAGGAGGTAAAGTTGCAGACACACAAAAAAAAATAAAAAAATGCAGTCAAAGTGTACCACAGGTGTAGTCAATCAGAAAGCCTTCAAAAATGTGCCTGGAGACCCCGTTTCCTTTCACAAAATGGCAGCCCTCTACGTGCTTGCAAGGAGGATGAGAACAAATGCAGCAGCACAGTGCAGGAGGAGGATCCAGGAGAGGGTATTCAGAGTGCGCATTACATTGCTGGGCCAAAATGAGGAGGAAGTATATGACAAGTACAGTCTCACTCGTGCCATGATAATGCGCCTAATTGCTGACCTGGAACCACTACTGCAGCACCAGACACGTAGGACCAATGCCATTCCTGCACACATCCAGGTCCTATGCAGGCTGCACCTACTGGCGTCTGGAAGTTTCCAGGGGGTCATAGCGGTAGCGGGAGGCGTATCTCAAAGCGCACTTTCACGCTTCTTCCGTAAATTCATTGATGCAATGCTGACAATGATACATACCCACATCAGCTTCCCCACAACCCCACAGCAGAGAGACCAGACCAAACAGGAATTCTACCAGGTGGCCCAATTCCCCCATGTCATAGGATGCATTGACTGCACGTATTTCCCCATCTGTCTCTCCTCAGCCAACGAGTACATCTTCCGTTTCAGGAAGTCCTATCACTCCATCAACGTGCAGGTCGTGTGCAATGCCAAGCACATAATCACGGACATAGTGGCCCAATTTCCAGGGAGCACACAACACTCATATATATTCAGACACAGTGGCATCCACAGGCGTCTGCTCAATGGAGAATTCGGAGAGGGACTCCTGCTTGGTACATACTCATACCTATTCATTACATCAGTATCACACATGTATTAGCATTACTGCCGCTAAGCCTTTGCTTCCCCCCTGTAGGTGACAGTGCATACGCCCTGTGGGAATATATCCTCTCCCCCTACATCAACCCAGCAACACCACAGGAGCAACGCTACAACGAGGCACATATTAGCACAAGAAATGTGATAGAGAGAACATTCGGGATCCTGAAGAGTCGCTTCCGGATCTTACATAAGACTGGTGGTGCTTTGCAATATAAGCCAGAGACCTGCTGCAAGAATGTAGCAGTATGTGCCATGCTACACAACATTGCAACCAGAAGGGGGATACCCATAGAGATGGACAGAAACGACACCGATCGGGATGACCAACCACCCGCACAACACCGACAGTCACACGTGCCAAACACAGCTGAAGGTCAAAGGAGGCGGACATACATCACACAACATAATTTCAGAGCCAGGTAAGAATGAGCCATGACTAAATATTTTGGAGTGCTAATGTTTACTTCACATAAGCACTTGTCAAAGTGATGTAACATGAGTAGACTAAATTACAGTGCTTCTACACATTGTGGCGAAAACATTACCGTTGGCATCACGGGAGTGCAGACGCAAAATGCAAGTGGCCCATGGTTACACCACCATGGACAGAGATGCGGGACTGAATGTCTAGTGCCGCTTCCCACGTACCCCCAGCCTCCTGTCGCGTGTCTCCTCTACCTCACTACGCTGTGTGTCTGTGGCTGTAGAGGTGCGCGAACTGCGCCTCCTGTTGCAGGTCTCCGGCAAGGACACACTGCTCACACTGGATGCGGCCTCACTGCCCTCCTCCCCTCCCAAGTTGCTGCCACTGAATGTCCCTGACTGCAAGTGCTCCACTGCAGTGGTCACCTGGCCTAAGGCCTTCGCTACATCCCCACAGCAATACTGCGCATGGACCTGCGCCGCTGTGTGACTTGGCCACGTACTGGTGGTGGGGCTGGCGGTGTGACACGTGTCTTACTGGGAACACTTGTGGGTGCTGGACTCAGCTCTGTATCCATCACCTGCAGGGAGGGGACATGTGCCCTGCGTCTTGGTGGTGTTGTCGGTGGTGGTGGTGTTGGTATTGTCGCTGGTGGTGGTGGTGGTGGTATTGTCGGTGGTGGTGGTGTGGATTGACCTTCCTGCGGAGTCTCTCCATCGGTATCAGCCGGTGTCTCCGAGATGATGAGGCGCTCACTGTCATCAGAGTCCACCGGAGATGCATCTGTGTGTGAAACAGTGCATTGTTAGTTTAGTTTGTGACTACATCTGTTTGTCATTCCGCATTTATTTCCTACAATAAATTAAATATTCAGACACACTGTTGGGCCTGTACTGCTGATCTCATTTATTGTGCATTGGTGATCATACATGCACACTTGGCTAACATGACTACAACTCCCATGATGCAATACTAATGTGAGGGTATATTTGTTATGCACTTCTCCCTGCACAATGTCATTGACCTGGGGGGATGGACATGGGTATACAATACGCAGCGTATAGGCGCAGGCATGCGTCTTACCTTGTTCTGTGGTTGCTGCGCCAGAGGTGTCCATCTGGGTTACTCCGACGACTGCCTCAGGCTCAATGGTCCCCTCAACAAGCTCCTCCAGGGCAGTGTTGGCAGGTACTCTGGATGGCCCCCCTCCTGTGCCAGCTGCTTCCTTGACCCTTTCAGCAATGCGCTCCTTTGCCCTCTTCCTGAGGTCATACCACCTTTTCTTAAGGTCGTCGATGCTGCGGTGCGTCACTCCGACAGTATTCACCCTCTCCCTAATGCAAAGCCATATCTTCCGCTTCTCTGCTTCGGGCACCTTGAGTGACAGCTTCCCAAACAGCTTGTCATGCTTGCTGCTCACTCCCTCGATCAAATGCTCAAGTTCCCTGTCAGAGAACTTTCTCTTCCTCTTCCTGGGCGTGTCTGATGTGGCAGGTGCATTCTTGTCCATCCTGGATGAAGGTAGAGTGGATGGGTTCTGAGGGTGAAGTCTCTTGGCTCAGCTTGTATGCTCTGCCTCCTCCTGTGAGCTCCTCAGGGCAGTGAATGAGGGATGGGCTGGATGACTTCCTGGTTGTGATGTCATCAGCCCGCTTCTGGAGCGACCCGTTTTTAGCAAAATGGCTATTACCGAATTCGCAAATACCGAATTCGGTAATACCGGATTCGGTAATTGCTAATCTTTATTTTGAGGAATCGCTATTGTGTTTTCGGTTAGTTTTAGCGATTTTTAAGGAAACACTAAATTTTACAGAATCTGTACATGCATCCCGGAAAGCGAGTCCTTATTTGCGATTCCTTATTTATCGCTAATAAGGACTCGCTTTTCAGAATTTTGATGCATGTGCACCTTTGTTGTCTTTCTCATAAGTTCAGACGTAAAGCATGACAAGAAACCAAAAGCTATGGCATGTGGCATTTCCAGCTAACCCAGGGTTCAGAAATTTGTAAGTGAAATCCGTACCGTAAAATGAATATGTTAATGAATAGTTAATAAGGTTTCTGGCTGGAAGTAGGTGTATCCTGGAATGAGGGTGGTATGCCACCTACAATAAGTGTTTTTAACCTGCATAGCCACACAAATAAAAAAGTAGGCTTCACAGACAATGAGGTTCTACATTTTTAGCACAAAAATGTTCACCTTGTTATAATTATTCTACCTGTTTCAAACACAGGAATGTCCATTGGGAAATTGCCCAGAATTGTATGATGTGGGCTTTACGAATTTAGTAATACTAGGCATGTAACGATTTGCTTAAAGTTGTGATTTATTTTGCTTTGGGTTATGATTTCGTGTTGTGATTTGTTTGACAGCATAGGTACAAATCAGATGTTGTCGGAAAGGCCTATGTGATATCCACTATGCTGCATTCTTCAATTGATGACGAAATGTAATTCCATGTCTTTCAGACTTAGAAGTCAAACATTGGCAAAGCCAATAAGTCTTGCCTATGTGAGATTTATTGGCTTTGCTAATGTTTTTAGGTCTCGGCTCGAAGGCTGCGCTTGCGCAGTCTCGCTCCGAGATTTAACGTTTTGGAGAAGAGGGGCTTGCACCCGCCCCTCTTCTCCCCTCTTCTCCATTGGCTGGCCTCTTGAATGCTGGCCAGCCATTGGAGAAGAGCTTCCTCACTTCGAACAGGCCCCGTCCTTTTCGGATTCGGGGGCGTGTTTTTTCAACTTTTCTGATTATCTCCACAAGCCAATGGCAAGAGGAGAGAAAAGAAAAACACGCCCCCGAATTCGAAACCGCCGCTGCCTTTCTCCGAGGCATTTCTGCTTCGCCTCGGAGAAAGGCGGTGGTGTGCTTGTTGTGTATGTTTGGGTGTCGTATAATGTTGCAAAGTAGTGTAAAGGCCGTGCATGGTATGGTGTAGAGTTGGTGCATGTATGTTTTAGAGTAGGGTGATATTGTGTATATGGGTGCTATGAGTATTATGGCTCAGGTGTTTTGCAGGGTGATGCCAAATCTGTTGTGATACATAAGATTGGTACTGTTGGGTTCCAGCTCTGCTCTCTCCTTTTCATTAATGAAAGCCCCCCTCCTTTCATCCCCCTCAAGTGCATGCGTCCTGGCGGCGGAGTGGAAAAGGCTGAGGCTTCTGGTCGGGTGTCATGGCGGCTCCGCTGTGATGGCTGCCGAGGGGAGAGCAAGCAGCAGGGAGGAGGAGGAGGCGGAGGAGGCCTAGAGAGCCGCGGCCCCCGGAATAGCGCTGAGCAGGGACAGGAAGCGCGGCCACAGCAGCCCGGAGGGCGGGTGGGCGCCCGGACATGGCGGCTCACAAGCCGGTGGAGTGGGTGCAGGCCGTGATGAACAGGTTCAATGATCAGGTAAAGGAGGGTCTGGGCTGAGGCTGCCCGCAGAGTCAGACTGGGGATGATGCGTTACTGTGACCCTGCAACCCTTTCTCGCGCTGCTGTCACCTAACAAAATGGGCTTGAGGTTGCCCTCGCCTTCATCCGTCTATGTCGCCCAATGCATGTATACTGTATGCATGTTCTCTGCTGACTACCTCGGTTCTAGTGCATGTCATCCATTGCCCCATGTGTATTTATACCCACTCCTTCTGCCCTATGTTCACGTTCTCGTCCGTCCTAAATGCGCCCTTTCCTTTAGACGATTTCTCCTTGCTCATCTGTTTCATCCAATGCGTCTGCTTAGCATCTCTACCTATGGATCCTGCCCTCTCAGTGCTAGTTTTTATTTCCCTTGTGTATTGCTCCTCTCTTCATGCTCTCCCGTCTCATGAACACCCTCCCGCCCCCATATGTACATCTGGAAGCCCTTCTGTGTGATCGCAACGTGCACTCCTTTATTATCATGCCCTCCTGCACATTTGAACTGTGCATGCTCACTCCTTGTGTCCTCATGCATTTTCTCCGTCCGTTTTGCTTGCATGCTTCCTTCCTTGCACATGCTTCCCTGTTATTATCCTATATTCCCACGTGTATTCTCTTGTGCTCCCTCCTAGCATCTCTATCTGCACCCCCTGTTCTTCCCTCGCTGTTTTGTCATACTAAATTTCACTGCATCAGCTTATTGACCCCCTCATGTGTATGCTGCTCAGTCCCAGCCAGCAACTAGCCCCCTTCCGACCAGTGTTTACCTCTCCTGTCATCAAGCCTATTCACTGCAGCTCGCGCCCTGTTATGACTATTTTGTAGCCTCCTTTGAACTCTTCAGTTTCTTGCGCTTGTCCACCCGTTCCCACGTACCACTCTAGATTCCGTGCTCTCTCGCCCAGAATGGCCTTACTAAATGTACTTATTTGTGGTACTTCACTGGAACTTGGGCTGCCCAAAAAATCATCGCTTCTGTCCCATTCTTGCTGCCGGTCCTACCTTTTCCATACCTATAACATAGCTAGACCAGTCGCCCCCATATAGCCTTTTGCATGCGTGTTTAGTGAGTGAGCAGGGAGCAATCCTTTATTTTGTGTGTTGCGAGGTTGCTTCATCTCTCCGGACTAGCCTGGCATTTTCAGCCACTCCTCCCATACGTTGCCGGGCTTGCCTTACCCCCGGGCTCTGCTTCTCTATCCGTGTTTTCCTTGTTTGTGTTTAGGTGCAATTTCCTCTCCAGTTTGTTTTGCTGAACCATGCTTGAACCACCCTAAGCAACATACTGTTATTCTTTCTTATGCACTTGTTAATCCATTAGCAATACCATCTGGGTTTTACTTTTCCTCTAAACTGTATTGTTGGGCTCAACGTTTCCACAAATTAAATTATACATTTTAACTTTCTGAGAAGGCGAATCATTATTTTTTCGCTTCTCCTTTCTTTCATTGCTGATGTATTCCTGATCCCTGTCCAGTTCTCTTATTCTGATTGACTAAATCAAAACAAATTAGCAATCCCTTTGCTTCCTCGTTGCATTGACTAGCACCATTACCCCTTGTTAGCACTTGGATCTTCCCTGCTTCCTACTTGCATCGTTGATCCTGATTTATTTGTTTTTGGGGTCCAAAGCCATCCCTCATCTCGTCAGTCTGTCACATTTTTTTCTTACATATTTGCCAGATTTGTGTTTTCTTTTCGAGCTGTATTGGTTTGCTGCCTTCTTTAACTTGTGGCTGTTTCTTCAGTTAGTTCCATTCTTCCTATTTTGTGTATACTTTATTATTCACCTTTTCTGAATAAAAAAGGATTCCCGTTTAGCCAGCTCCAAAATCCTTTTGGAGTGGCTGTACATGACTGCATGTATTTCTTGTTCTGCCCGCCTTTGTGTTTGCCTCTTGCCCACCCAGTCTAGTTGCACTTGTAAATGTTTGGTTTGACTTTTCCCTTCTGTTTTAGCTGCCTTGTTTGCTCGATGCCTACTAACTTTCTTTTGCTTTTTTTTTTGTATTCCTTCATTTTCATTTGGGTTGCAACTCTATATTCTGTACCTTCTATTCCTTGTTGTAAACACTCCCATCTTAGTCTTCATTATTGGTTTGAAGTTGTTTTGGATGATGGTAGGTTGTAATATTCTTGCAGTACCATGTAGGATGTGTTGTCGCCCAGGGCTAACAATGCACGTTTAGTCGGATTATGTTATGGTTGTGTTACTGACTGCAATGACTAAAATTCTTGTATTGCTTTCTGTGTTGAATTCCTTTACTACATGTTACATTTTGATCTGCTGTGTATGCTTTGGTCTTGCATTTGTCTTCTATCATGACCATGGTCTTTCCAACAGTGTTTGTTTCTTAAACCTGGTTGTCATGCATTGTCTTCAAGTTTGTTTCACAGCCTGTAGTTGGTTGTGACTTGTGGTTGCACCATCAGCTAAATACAGTTTATGTGCTGAGGAAGCTTGAACACCTAGTTCCGTCTCTCCTTAGCTGTGTTCCTCCAGTGTTTGACTTGGTGTTGCTGCCATAAGCGTTGCATTGGGTGCGCTTAAATATATTCATGCAAGGGGTGGGCTGCTTTTGCTCAGTCCCGTTCAGTGATGCTTCTTGATTTCCTCTCTCGCCCACCCTCACACTCCAGAGAGTGACGGGGTTCCACAATGCTGATTAAACAGACCTGTGATATCCGCCCCTAAGGATGTCAAGGCATTAACGTATACGTCTGGGATCCATAATGTCCAACTCCCAGAAGCATCAGGGGTGTTTGACAATGTCTAGTCTGGGCAGATGTTGTAATGATCTCTTTTAGGGGCTATTGCAATATACTTCGAATGACAACATCTAGAAATACCAACCAGCAATATTTTGCTGCAGAAAAGGGAGACTGTTTTCGTTACGGTCTTGCATTGGAGTTAGAGGTGTAGTCAGATAGTGTTAGTAAAAAGTTGAGACCTATCAATACTTTCTCCTGCGCAAAAGGGAGTCTCCTTCCTTAGTTGTAAGAGTTGGCATGCATGTGCACTGGTTAATTTTATGTGCTAGTGATGGTACCAATAACATTGCTACCTTTGTGCCCCATTGTTCACGCATACGCCTGACAGTCCAGGAGGAGGCAGCCCTTCATGCCTTCGTGGGTTGCTTAAGGACACTCTGGGAGGGGACCTCTGCAAGCTTTTATTGTGCTGACCATTGAGGCGATTGGAACATGCTCGATCAATGCCATGATATGAATATCTCGTTTCTTTTGAGGCAGTCTGGTGTAGAGCTGGTCGATGTTTTGTTTAGTGTGCATCTGACTCATTCTTGTTTGTACAAGCTGATGTTGCATTTTCATCTTGTCCCTCATTTCGACACACACACGGACAACATTCCCAAACAGCAGCCGGAAGCCCGATGGTGTGTTGTCATAGCAACCTGGAGAAACGATGCCGCCCATGGCGCCCAGACTGTTGTGGGGCTGGGGAAAGCCGAGGCCCGGTGGCGAAGGGACGCTCGTTATAGGGATCCGGTGACGCCGAGGTCCAAGCCTCACCAAAAGATAGCAACCGAACCGTGAGTATAGTGCGGAGAAGCAGAGTGTCCTGTTTGGGCCACCGTACTTGGTGCGTAGCACTTCTACTGCTCTTCTCCGTGAACTTAGCTGTCAAATTAACTTGTTCAGTTGTTCTTACAGTATGCTTTTTAATGATGTTTCATATTGTAATGGTTGTAATTAGTCATTAATAAACAAATACTGGTGCTGGGTACTGGGTACTGGCACCAAAGTGGAGGTGTCTAGCATAAGTCCAGGACTCCTGCAATAGGTCTCGCATTTGAGAGTGATTAAGCTATTGACATTGTAAAAAACAATGCCGTTTCTTTAAATGTTTTAAAAACAAAAAACATAAACAAAAATAATGTCATGAGCAATGCCAATAGCTCTAACTTTAACAATGCCGAGACCATTGCATTGTAAATGCTTGTTTAGCTATGTTGCAAATGGCCGAAAACAATGTATAAAAGCTTTATGACACTGCCGTTGTTGTCCGTGTTATAGCACTTTACGTTATACTACACTGAATCTAGCGCTGCTGTATGACATGGCTAAAAAAATTGACAAAGACAATAGATCTCGCATAGTCGAGCCCTAGTGGCTTTGCCAATACTTGTTATTGGCTGTCATATGGTAAGTTATAAGTATATCTATTTAGGGCCTGATTCTGATGTGGTTAGGAAGGCCTCCTAACTGCATTTGCTGTGTCCAAATCGGATCGGAAACGTGTCATTCCGACCGACTCAGAAAGGTTTCCGACCGACCAAGTACGATGCGAGTTAGGCATTAGAAATATCACAATCTGAACCAGACGGCATTTGGAATGACCGAGCCGTATGGGGCAGAATAGTACATCTATATGGGCCGCGTTTCAGAACGAACAAGTACGATACTGGATTTGGACAGCCTTTCTGAATTGCGCTGTCCGACTCGAATCGGCAGTCAGAATCAGACTTTGGGGGCCCATAGTGGGCCTCCCTGCACCCGAAGCCTTCTCAATCGGGCCCGTGGGGGTCCCATGGGTCCCCCCCTTTACCAGCCATGCACAGTGTGGCAGGCACCAGAGGGTGCCCACTACAGGGTGCCCGATTTTACCCAGCCACCACTTTCTTCAATGAGAGCCTATGCATTGGGTCGGACCAAAGGCTCCTATTTAAGTCAATGGGAGTCCAACCAAATCGTATCTGGAAGTATCCAGATGCATCCTCATCAGTCAGTTGGACTCTCCCGATCTGATTTGGTCGGAAACCATTCCCAAACCCATTCAGTTAGGAAGCTTTCCAAACCGCATCAGATTTGGGCCCATAGTGTTTACAATAGCTGAAGTGCTAATGTCATAGATTGGAGAATGCCTTTGCCAAGGTGTTAGTGTGTCCAGATTCAGAAGCATTTTAGGGCCATACAAAAACTGAGAAAATATGCCACATAAATGTGCTGAATGTAACATAAGTTGTAGGTGGTCAGAAAAGTCCAATAGGTTAACACTTTTATTACAGTGATACTTTGGGCTATGTGATATTTTGGTACAATGGTTATAAAAGAACCAAAAAAGCACTCCAGACTGCTTGTTTAATAGTAAAATATCGCAATAATTGGTGTTCAGTGGTTTCCTAGACCTTTCGGCCCCTGTGCCGCTGCACCTGCAGCACCATTCAAATCATAACCCTAGTGTCTGTAAGGTAATTGCACTTGACGGCTTATTCAGTAGTAACATATAGCAGAAAATGGCGTTCAGTGTGTTTCCTAGAGCTTTTGGCCCCTGTGCCACTGCACTTTCTGCACTATTCAAATCATGGTTCTCTTGCCTGAAAGGTAACTGCACTTGTGACTGTTCTTCAATAGTAAAATATAGCAATAATCAGTGTTCAGTTGATTTCCTGGACCTTTTGGCTCCTGTGCCGCTGCCCCTGCTGAGCCATTCAAATAACGATCCTAGTACCTGCAAGGTAACTGCACTGGTGACTGCTTGTTTAGTAGTAAAACGTAGCAGTGGGTTTTCAAGAGCTTTTGTGCCCTGTGCCACTGCAACTGCTGCCCCATTCAAATCATGACCCCTAGTGCCTGCAAGATAATTGCACTTATGGCTGCTTGTTTAGTAATAAAATATTGCAATAATCAGTGCTCAGTGGGTTTTCTAAACCTTTTGTCCCTGTGCCACTGCACCTGCTGCACCATTGAAACTATGACAGTAGTGCCTGCCAGGTAATTGCACTTGTGACTGCTTGTTTAGTAGTAAAATATTGCAATAATCATTGCCCCGGGGGGATTCCTAAACCTTTTGGCCCTGTGCCACTGCACCTGCTGCACCATTGAAATCATGAATACAGTGCCTCCAAGGACAAATGAGGAAATCATTTATATCCAGTAATGTAAGTGTTCTGAAAATGGCGCAGTTGCAGACGGGATACATAATTATTGTGTAAATAAACACAAAAGCTTTCATAAAAAGTGCTTTTACATGTATCCAACTGTCTGCAATGAGTTTCCACAGGTGTTATAAATAAAGAATATGCTTTACATATCTAAGTAAAAACCAAGCATTGTTAAATTGTGTTACAATGTGGCTGGTTTTTTCCTGTGAAAATATTGTATCCTGTGCTTGACATTGAATGTGCCATAAACAGTGTAAATTGGCCAGAGCACCATATGCTAGGCTGATACTGAGACTGGAATGAGGTTTTGTATTGTTCCTAAAAAGGCAGTTTCACAAATGTAATGGATTCACCAAAGAAGAGGAACTTTACAAAAAATGAGCAAATGTTTTGTGCAGCTGAAAAACGAGATACCTTTTGAGATGGCTATGTCTCCAATTTTTGTTTTTTTTAAAAGGGCAGAAGCTAGCTCAAGGGAGAAAGTACGCTGCATTACTCTTTCTTATAAATGCTCTCTCTTTGAAGTCAGCAGAAATCAAAATAAACAACAGAATCCCACAAAAACAGAGCTTAAGATTTGACCTTGGTCTTTGAATGTCCAGCAAATGTGATGAGATAAGAAAACGTTTAAAGGCCTGTTTACCAAAAAAGAAAACAAGCTCGCGGAAGAATACTGTAATCACGGCGTTAACATGGGGAGGTACAAACTTAAGCTGCACAGCCTAAAGCAAATAAAGCCAGCAAATGGAAAGGCAGAAAACATGAGTTACAAGCCACAAAGTCAATAGCATGCCACGGGCGGAATGCATTCCCTGGTCAACTTTCGAAAGCCCTCAAGATGTCTTTCGCATAGCCAGTCAGCTGCGCAGTCTAGTAGATGGCAACCTAAACATGTTCTCCTTGTATTTGTATACATTTTAAACATATTAACCCCTCCCTTAAGTTGGTTTCCACTGCCAGGATTTCCCAGGCCAGTCAAGGTGCACTGCTGTTTTCTGGTCGTATTTATGGTTGATTTGGCATTAGGGATGACTGGTGTTATTTTTTTGACTGATGAGCTCACCTGAACCTTTACGGGCACGTAGGTCTTCAAGTGGAAATCGTATGAAAACTTCCATCGAGATCAATGATTGAATGGGCATGGAAACTGAAATCCTTGTGTTATTCATAGGTGGTTATCCTAGAAGTCATTAAGTGAATGGCAATGGGAACAGAATTGGACTATTATGTCTAGATGTTTACTTTGGGTCCTTCTGAGTAAATAAGCATGAGAACTGGCTGAAAATGTTGAATAATGGTGATCATATAATGTTGGGTATATAGCATTAACTGCTGTCCTCCATAAACATGATCACCGAAGAAGGTACAGTTG
Organism: Triturus cristatus; assembly: GCF_964204655.1. Lineage (NCBI taxonomy): Eukaryota > Metazoa > Chordata > Amphibia > Caudata > Salamandridae > Triturus > Triturus cristatus. Next base: position 191,999,724 of record NC_140588.1, read on the forward strand.
TGAATTTCTGAAATGACTAGGTAGAGGTTTTCTAGGGAAAGCCTTTCTCTCGTTGGCTGATTTACTGTTAGTTAGATGAATGTGCTTATTTCCGAGGCTGGCAGCACCATGATGGGACTGTCTCTCAATTTTCAATCAGGAAAACATTTTCACCAGAACACAAAATTCTGCCCTTTAATGAGAGCGGCTATAATAATGATAATAATAATAATAATCCATATTTGTAAAGCGCAAACATATCACCCCTTAAGGTTTCAATGTGCTGGGGCTGTCAAGGAGATTATTGCCCAGAGTCACATGATGCTGAGCTGAGCTGCTGCTGGAGATCCAACCGTAAGCTCAGCGCTCCGGAGTCAGCCGCTCTGGCCGCTGCGCCACACCTCTCATCATCATACTTCAGGGATGTCAACAGTGGCCTGGGCTCTGGCTAAACTTTCCAAGAGTTTGGCTGCTTCCACAAAATGGATAATATACATTTTAAACTGGCATCGACATCAAACAGGGAAACATATTTATTGTTGTTTTGTTTCTGGAAATGCCTTTTGGAAGCATCCATTGTCACAGTCTGAGAGAGGTAGATTTCTTTTTTGCCACTTCAGCAATAATAGAAATGTAAATGAATATTAAAATAAGAATAGAATAGTGCTGCCTGTTGTCATTTCAAGTTGTCCGTTGTCCCGTGGATACACGTTGCAAGAGACACTTTCAGATGTTTCAAAATTTTACAGTAACTCCACTGCAGCTGAGTGGTGGAGTTACAGTGTGGCTGAACATGTCTGAGTGCAGTAGTTTTTTTGCAAGTGTGCAACTACACTTAAAGGTGCTGTTGCTTTCTCGGAGGAAAATGACAGATCCCAGACTGAGTGGAGGAATTCATAACTCCACGTTCCAAGTTTCTCAATAAAAATTGCACTGCATGAAGAAGCAACACAAACAAGGGGCTGTTTGAAGGTTATAAGCAACAAGGACAATGGGGGGTGGGAGGGTCATAAGCAACACAGACAATGGGGGTGAGAGGCATAAGCAAAATGGACAAACGGGGCATTAGGGTTATAAGAAACATGGATAATGGTTTTGGGTGGGTTAGAAGTAACACGGACAATGAAGATGGGAGGGTTAGAAGCAACACAGACAACAGGGGTGGGAGACTTACAAGCAACATGGAGAACGTAAAGGTGGAAGGGAAAAAGCAACATGACAGGGGGATGGTGGGAGATTTACAAGCAACATGGACAATGGGGAGGTGGGAGGGAAGAAGCAACATGACAACAGGAGGGTGAGAGGTAGGAGGGAGGAAGAAACATGGACAATGGGGGATGGAAGGAAAGAAGAACATGAAGGATAGAAGAAAAAAAAAAGAATATTAACTCAATCACAGTGCAATAAGTGGAAGGACACTGATCAAGATGAAGCAATCAGTATTTGGCCCATGCTCCATGTGATGGAAGAGGAAATGAAATGGGCATGTACTAGCCAACTAGAAGGCAGTAAATAAGAGTGACAATGAAGGCGATGAATGGTAAGCAATGGGCTGGGTCCAAGCCCCTTGCAGTAAACAATATCTCTCACAAGTGGCAGTACATGCGCACTGTCATAGGCGAGACCAAAAAACAGGAAGGTAAGACAATGAAAATCAAAGAGCTGTGTGTGGCTCTTTGCTTGTATGTTATGTGTGTGCTTGTCATTGGTTTAACAGCATTTACTTTATTCCTCTTTTCAATAATTTTTACAGATTTGGAGGTAAACTAAAACACATTTTGCAAAGTTTGGTATATTGTTTTACTCCCCATTGCATTTCTCTCTTTGGTATAAAAATAGTTGATTCAATTTCCTTATGAATAAAAAATATGCTACATAATTTAATTTTAAAATTTGATTCATTTCTCCTCAGGGCTCTGTTGCTGATAACAGCTCTTTAAATGTTTAAACTATTTAATGTGGAAAAGTGGAATACGGTCTAATGATTGCAATCAGTGGATATTCCTTAAATGTTGCATATTTTAATAATTTCATAACCATTTTACACATTATACTCAAGCTCTTATCACAGGAGATATCCATGTTTTCTTGTGCTTTAGCTGGGTACAAATTATTCTTAGCCCTTCATGTGTGCAGGCGACCATTCTGTATCAGAGGCCATTAATCACAGGGTGTAATATTTCTCTAATCACTGCAATCAAGTGTATGGTAATTTTGACCAGAAAATGTTTTTTTTTATTTTTATAAAAGGGTGTTGCAAATGCATACATTTGCAGCATTCAACATTTTTACACAGCAGCAATTGTACCACGGTATCTCAACGTTTATTCTGATAAAGCCCTCCTCTCACAAAAATATTTACATTTAAATACATCTGGTGGACTAGTTACAGCTCAATCGGTAACAATGGACTTGTACAATACTGTTATACAGAGATCCATACTCACTGAAACCAGTGGCTAACATCCCTCTGGGATTGTTTATATTGGCATTTGCCAAGGGTCCAACAGCTCCCCCAAATAAAAGAATTTGCAAAAAGCGGGACAAATCAAGAATCGATAAAGACAAAAGATGGCAGCCAATTCCAGAACAATTGGCATTGCCAGTACGTATTTAGTGTTTCTGTGTAATTTCACACTAACTTGTCAGCTATAGAAGGGTCCCATTTATACATCAAAACATGCCAGAACATCTTCTAAATATATTCTTTGTACTTATTTAGTTATCAGAGAATCTCAAAAGGAAGCCTCCTAGGATAAACTTTAATATTACCTCTATCATCTTGTATTAAAGGAGTCACCCCATACCTCTATACTGGGGCCAGAAAGCTCAGCTGCTACAATATGGGGACAAAGAGCCCTATTCTGATCTGGCGATATTACCTGTCAGGTCGAAAAGTTGACTTGGTGAGCCCATACCCAAGGCTGCGTCTTGATTGACACCGAGTGACGTTAATTTAGTTGAGCATGGCAGTGAGGCCAGCAAAGAGATCATGGTAATTCACTGGATGAGACTTAACCATTGGGGAAAACTATGTTCTGTCAAAACTTCAAATATTTGCCCAACTCAAATCTGGGGAATCTTGTCAAGTGTTGACAACACAGCTCTAAAAGGGTCAACCAGTCTAGAGATCATCGAAAAGAGGGCTACTTAATTTGTGCTCTGTTTTGCAAGGGGAAGCAGGGGGAGGCAAAGAGATCTTTATATGAGGTGGAGAGAAGAGGAAAGAGGCTCAAAAGTAGAAGAGTCAAGAATTTTTACTATGCGTTGTTCTCTCACAAAACCTTGTGTGATGAGGTAGGAGTCTTGCAGCCTCCGAGAGCATACATTGTGGTCCATCTTCAAAGCAAAGGTGGTGACGCAAACAAAAGACTTCCAGAAGAGGAGTGGGGACAAATGCCATATTTGTCTGTAGTAGAATGCCTACGGTTATGGGACAGACTTGAGTAACAAAACCATGAAGAAACTGATGGAGTTAAAAACTATTATGGTCTCTGACTATTCAGGCTTCTTGCTTGAGAAGTCTACCTAATACCCTCAAATTCTCTAAGCCACATGTGAGGCAAACTTAAGTCTTCATGTCCACAGAGCACAGCACTAACTTGTTAGTACTTAGAAACTTGCCTAATGTTGGAACAAACCCCAATGTATATAACATGCCGACAGTTATAACATAGCATTCCTGGTCAGAGTAGGTGTTTAGACAGTTGAGCAGTCAGAATCACTACATGGCTCTTGGTCAGGGTCTTGTGGCTCTATGATGGATTTCAATGGGTGCATAAGTGAGAGATCCCATATTACTTTTAACCATTATTGTGACCCGGAGCCTTCACTGGAAGCATTTCATCTGGCTAGACTCTGGTGAACCAGACTCCAAGCTTCTTAATGCTTTTTCTAATTGAGAAGGTTTGAACCTGCTGCTTTTTATGGTGGCTTAATTCAGACCAGTGGTTGGTTTCTTCCTGCTCCCGGTGATGATGGTTCATTCAGGTTTAGTTATTAGACCAACCTTTCTCATAACAATGATAGAAAGCATACTATTATTATACCAAAAAGATAAACCTCTAAAGAAGGAAAGCCAATACAGTGGTTACTCTTAGATGCTGCATGTAAGTAGTTGTGCTTGGTACTTGTGGAAAGTATGCTTCCATGGCTGTGAAATCATTTATCAATTGCCAATAGAGATCTCACAGTTCATCTTTCTTTCCTGTTGGCACCAGGTTGAGGATTCCCAAACACCCTGTTTAGTTTTAAGTAAACCTATTACCCACCATCCACAGAGTTATGTTATGTTTTGTTAAAACTCTTATATACTCTGGCGACTCACTCCCGAAGTTATACTTCGGTGCTTGCTACTGGACAGTGGCACAGCAAAATAAAAACAACCATGTTCTTAGGAGTTTTTTTAAGTGTGGAGTGGTCAGGACAGGTGCGGATCTGGAGGGGCAGCTTGTTCCAGTAAACTGGAACAAGGTAAGAAACAGACTTACCCCAAAATCTGGCCATGCAGATGGCTGGTAATGGAGGAGTTTAGAATGTAGGTAGATAGTGCATGCCTGAGAGCTTTATGGGTTCGTCCCCCGAGTCGGCGTGGATCAAGGGTAGGTGGGAAGGCGTCCTGTTCTACGGACTTCTGACACTGTACTATCCGGTGTCTGCCTCCAGCGCCAGCTCGTTGGATCTCGTAGCCCTGCAGCTAAGGGCATTGTACCTCACCTCCACTAGTCACCACTTATTAGGGTGCTGTATGTGTGGTAAGTGCCACAGTAGCCACTACCACTACCAATAAGTGTGTGAATCACCTGGTCCTGAAGAATTGCGGTTACTTTACTTAAGCAAGAAACATGTTGACCATTTATGACCACAGCGTAAAACAGTCATTTTAACTGTTATATTACGCACTCTATTGTTTTTAGAATAAGAGTGGGACCCCCGTCATTTAATAAACACTATTTAGGTTCCCCACTACTTATTTTTAATACACTCCTTTCACCACACACTTCCTCACTTGAAGGCCCTCACCTGCATTCACCCACCGGCAACTATGGAATAAAGATCTCCACAAAAAGGCGCCACTGGGGTCGCCGATCGGGGATTGCAGCGCCGCCCCGATTCGGAGCAGACCCGATGATGACACTTAACATCTGGGCCACATGCTGACGACATATGACAGCTAGTCTGCCGGGTGTGTGAGGGTCTTTTTCCTAAAGGAGGACTCTCCTCCTGACCTCGGGGACACATACATCTCTTTGTTCACCAATAGCTCTCTCTAGGAACAGCATACTTTCATATCTTTTCATTTGTATCTGGGCTATGTATGCTGGACCTGTCATAAACAGCCCCTGTTCCTCCTCTTTTTGAGAATCAGCTTTATGGGTCAAACAGCCCAGCTTGAAAATGACATGTTTCCTGATGGGCAGCCAATGTAACGCTTTTAAAATAGGTGCCGAAAAAGACCGAGAGGGGAGGTTGCAGATCAGGTGTGGCAGTATTCAATTTAGACAACCGGGTGTCATTAGCTGCCACAAGTAAAGCGTTGCCGTAATCAAGGCGAATCGTGATTAGTGCCTGGACCAATGTCTCTCTAGAAGTTGAAGAAAGCTAAAGAAAGGCTTTTTTTGAAAGACAAAGAGTGGTGAAGCAGATGTCACAGATAGTGCTAACCTGATCTTTTATAGAAAGAGTGTAGCCTGCTGCAATGAAAAAAAATAAAACAAAAAGTATTTTTTCTATACATAATGACCTTAGAGATAAAGCTTTTAATTTGTTTAATAGGATTCTGAGTAGAGCACTTTTGCAATGTAATATAGTACCTTCTGTGGTTGAATGCAAGCTCTCTATTGGAGGTGGAATGATACACCAAACAGACAAAAGCATGAAGACTTAAAGAAATGCATCTCTAACAGGAGCCAAAACCCACTCTATGTATATTTTAAATACTAGGTAACAAAAGGTCTAACAGGCTACTGAGTTGTCAAGCCAGACCTAAAATGATCATGAAAGTGTAAAAGAGAGAGATGAGACAGAGAAATGTGTTAGGGAGCAACTTAATGGGAATTCATATGCCATAAGTGCATCTAACAGGGGCAAGAGAAACACCATTTCCAATAACAAAATAAACTGCCATGCCACTTTTTACAATGATGGGCATAAACAAATCCGCCTGACTGTGAAACAACAAAGCCTTTAAATAATGGGATAAAATTGTGGAGCCTAGTGAAGCCATTGCAGTGTTTTTAATCAACACTTATTGCACCAAGGTGGGGACACATGTTCAATAAAACAAATGCATTAATAGGAGTGTGTGTGTCCTGTCACTACCAAATTAATTCAGACCCTAAACAGTTTTTACTGAATTCCCCAAAATATTGTCACACTTGTTTGTAATCAGTTACTATTTTGTATTTAGCCCTTGTTGAACAAAATATTGTTTAGTAACACATCAATAGTGTGAGCCAATATAATGTGGTCGCTTACGAACACCTACATTCCCTATAGAGCCAATCCATATTAAAATTAAATAATTGCTTTAGAAATTTTCTTAAACAATTTAATTAAGGGTTTATGTTCAAAGTACATGACATACAAATATTTTTTCCTAAGCACAAGAAACCCTCTGCTTAGGGATACGCTTTATGTAAGAATATGCCCTTTGGGTATTTTTTGCTAAATACTGTGTTGTATTCTTTCACCTGAGTTTACAGGGTTATTCCTTAACTCGACACAACAACCTTTTTAGGTCGACCCTGAGCAGCGCATAAGCTGCTCTGCGAGGCATGCTGTATTAAGGTAGGGACTTGAAGCTCCGCCCACGCTCCGCCCTTATTTTTCATTGGCTTATGTCATTGTCCACTGTAAACTGTGGCTGTTTATTCGTCAATTGGATAAGTTATCCCTCCTTAGTAACGATTGTCTCATTTTTTAACCTCCCATGGCGACACCCCATTACGTGTGTTGTTACTCTGTTGGCTTTTACAACAGCCTCTGAGCACTATTTTCTCGAATAGCTTTGTCCTGCCTTCTGTTGAAGGCAGGACACGCTCCCTCCTAACGCTTATTTTTTATTTTTATAGCATGGGCGCTGGCATTTGCAATGTAATAGGTATCGCATTTGCGAGAGTTCAAGCTATTGGCATTGTAAATGACAATGGGCCACATGCATCATTGTAAATTGCGGTCACAAAGGGGCAGTTTTGTGGCCGCAATTTTTGCATTTGGGATGGATCATCCCAAATGCAAAAATCACAATTTAAGTAATCGCTAAAATTGCGATTACTTAAATTGCGATTGCATTTAGGGAATCGCAAATTGCGATTCCCTAAATGCAATGCAACAACCCCTGAAAAATGTTGATTACCCAATTAAGAAATGCAAATTGCCATCAATTCAAAGTTGATGGTAATATGCGAGAACTTTGAAAAATGCACAAAAATGAATTTTTCAAAGTTCTATGTTGCACACAAACATGTGTGTCCAACATGTGTTGAAATTGCAATTTCAGCGGTGCATCAGGGCGTCCTTTTGGCACGCTTGCCCCCTTGAAATTGCATGCGCAATTTGCGAGTACCTATTTGATATTCGCAAATTGCGCATGCAATTCCCATTGATTCCTATAGGCCTGTAGGCCCATAGGAATTAATTGGAAGCAATTCCTTATTTGCGAATCGCAATTTGCGAGTCGCAAATATGGAATGGGTAGGAAGCGCAATTTTTTTGCGATTCCACCATGCATAAGCATTTGTGATTCCTAAATTGTGATTTCTTGAAAATCGCAATTTAGGAATCGCAAATGCACAGTTTGATGCATGTGGCCCAATGCCTTTTATTTATCTGTTTTTAAAACAACACATCAATAAAAGGCATTGTCATTTACAATGCCCATGGCTCAAACTCTCCTAAATACGAGAGCTATTCCATTTCAAATGCGTGTTTTTTTACCCAAGGGAGTTTACTTGTGGTCAGCCTCCAGTCATGCAGTTCTTTTGCAGGCCCCACTCCAGCCAGTAAGCAGATGTGATGAAGACAGGAAGGCAGCTCCCCTTGCATTTCACATCAATCACACAAACACGAAACCTAGAGAGACAAAGTATCTTTCTACACAAACATACTAATGATGGTACGAATTTGTTGTGCTTAAAAATCCACAAACTCCTTTATTATTAATGCTGAGACTTCCCCATTATATCTTGTTTTATGGTTCTGTGTACTGGAGTCACAGTTATCCTGAAATGTGCTCAACACTTCTACTATATTTGCACCAATGAAGATTTTTAAAGTCGTCTAGGATTTCTTCCATATAACTGATTTGTTCTATCTTATACAGATTACTATTGTCACATTGCTCTTGACAAAAATTTCTGAAGCAGATTCCCACCATTTTGGTAGCTATGCTCTATACTGAATTTCATCAGCAAGATCACAAATATGAATTGTTAATGTGACAGATGCCTTGTTTCTGTTAGCTACAACAAAAAGTTCTAATATGTGTCATCATGTGCATATATTTTTAAGAAATTCAAGGGGCACTAATGTGCTTTTGTAAATTAAAAAGCTCTCCATTGAAGAGGTAATTGCAAATAATAAAAATAAACTAAACTCTAAAAAAAAAACAAGCATTTACAATGCAATGGTCTCGGCATTGGTAAAGTTAGAGCTATTGGCATTGCTCATGACCTTATTTTTGTTTATGTTTTTGTTTTTAAAACATTTAAAGAAACGGCATTGTCATGAGCACTGCCAATAGCTCTAACTTTAACAATGCCAAGACCGTTGCATTGTAAATGTGCCTCTGCATGAACTTGAAGAGCAAATGCGTCATAGATGGATTGATAAAGCATTCAATTCTAACTGATGGACAGAAATGTGTGATTCAGATCAAGCTTGTGTTTTTAAGTGTTTTAGTGTGTGGATATGGCTGATACTGCATCTTAAACAAGCGAGTCGCTGCACTTATGTCAGTTGTAGGAGAGAAGTGTGAGGATGGATGCACCTGCATAAGCGAAGACTTCCCATCAAAGGGGTGGTCTTTATTGGACTGTTCTAATTGCATAGATAACGGGGCTAAGAAAGTGCAGGGAGGGAGGGAGTTACCCGTGTGAGGTGCAAACTAAGGGATTCAGGAGGTTTTTGAATGCATACAATAATCCCCAAAACAGCCTTTGTGGAAGGAAAAAGCCAAAAGAACTTCACAGAACAATGGAGCCTACAGCACCCACAATAGTTTTGCTTAAGGCAACCCTTACCTGGGATTAGGGAATCAGACAGGGTTTGAATAGATGGGACATAAATTATAATTTTTGATAATATGACAAATATATATATATATATATATATATATATACATATATTTTTTTTTTGTTCAGTTTATGTTCAAATAGTGGCTAATGTTAATAATGGGTTAAAAGCATTAGGAAAATAAAGCAGAGCAACGTTTCTACCATTTCTGCATTTTGAGCCTCTCAGGGGTTAGGAAAGTACTATAAAAATAACAATATAATAAAATAGCACTGCTTTTCTGCATTAAATTCCGATGGATTTTGCATTCTCGGTCTTGTCTTGAAGTTAAAGTGTGGTGAAGAACCCCTGCTGCGTATTTGTTGATGTGGTGGATTGTGCTAATTGGGATCTCCATCCCTATTGATCTGCCCCCAGTCATTTTAAGTAGGCCACCATGTCCAATTACAAGTTGCGCAGTACTGGTAGCGTGCAATCTCTGCACCACTTATTACCAGTAATGTGTGGTAACAAACCACCAGTACCATGCAATTATGAATTAATCACCATGAAATGGGAAACTGCTTTGAGGACCTGGATTTGCCAGCCGGTATTCCGCATAATTTTCCTTTTTCCTTGGGGTCTCAGCAGTTCGTAAAAGTGTGCAGGGAGCAGTGGTAAATATGTGTATGTAACTGTTGTAAGGTGGGGGTGGTGGGAAGGAGTGAAAAGGATGAAGGAAGAGTGGAGAATATTGGCTAGCACTGCCTCGTCTGAACTTTGGGTTGGGTTTTTGGAAAGGGTCCGTGATACAATGCATTATTTTTCCACAGTGATTTTACCTGCTTAATTTTCCAGCTGGTAAATTCGGGCTAGTTGATCTTGCACCTAGTAAATCCGGTTGGCAGAACACCAGAAATTCCATTCCACACAGTCCTCAATCGGGCCAATGTCTTTTATGGGCATCTTGCAAGTGGACTTATTAGGTAGAGATAGCAACACACCAAGGAGAACAAGCGATGAAAAAGCAAACAAAGCTTCCTCTGCCTGTAAATGGCTTTTGGACGACCTCAGTGGCTGAAACGAGTGTGAACTATTGGGAAAACATTCCCAATATTTTTAATTTTACAGGAGCAGTTCTCATATATTTCATTAACGGATAAGGTTGTCCTTCTGGCTGAAAGGTAAGGGAGCTGGTCTCCTGTTCTATGAAGCCAAGGGAGAGGTGAAAGAAGAAACATGCCTTTCCTGTCAGGGTGCCTGCTATCTGAAAGACATGTAATGTGTGCAATTGGTTAATCAACAAATATAAAGGTTGCTCAGGAGCCAGTATTTGGCTTTAATTGATGGAGTCATTAGAGGTTTCATAGTGACAAAGATGTATTCTTTTTTAGAGGTAATGTAAGGGTACTATCAGAGGAGTTCTGGGCTAAGCACTTCTAATGGAAACTTATGGAAAAAACGTGCACTAGGTAGATACAGTCTAATTGCATATTACAAAAAATATGTATTTTAACACACTTGTTTTATCTCAAACACTAAGGCCCACACTTCCTGACCATTAGCACCATGGTTTAATTACTTTTGTAATGTAAACCCTGTGCAATGCATTCAGGTGGTACTTACTTTCCAATGTAATTCAAAATTTGCATTGGAAATCTGTCCAACATAAGGCAAAGTAGCCCTATGTGCTACTCTGCATCAAGGGGGAGTTTCCTGGGTGATGCATGGACGTTTCCATAGAACCGTCCTTGACTTGTGACGTGAATTCCCATCTACTAACTGTATGCAAGGATTTGCCCAAAACCTTACGCCTCCATGAAGAAGGCTTACTGGAGGGAAATGATTTAATTTCTCCATACTTTTCAATCTTTACATGTGTGTTGCACTGTACAGCACACATTCATAGTGGGAAAAGTATTAAAGCAGGGGTCTCCAACGGATAGCTCGAGAGCTACCAGTAGCTCACCAGTACCCTGGAAGTAGCTCCCTAAAGTACAGCGCAGCATAGTACATAACTTAGAAGATCTAACCCTATTAAAGAAGGCAACGCTACACAACTCTGTATCCTTGGCGTGATCTGTAGTCAAACCAATGGCAGTGCTACATGCTTACAAACACACACTGTGACAGTACCTGCAACATGGCTACCTGTCTTCACTCTCAATCAGTCACATACAAAATGGTCACTTTAAAAGCCCCACTCTATCAGTCATACAATGTGTGTGAAAATCGGACCAGAAAAAAAGTGCAATAGCCAAACTGGAGTCGCTAACGTGTGCGGGACTACCTGAGACAGAATGGAAATGTGTGAGAACCATATGTTAGCCATCCTGTAGCCAGGTAGAGCTATGGCTGGAGTGAGAGTGGAGTCAAGTAACGGCACTGTTTGTTTTAGGTAATGCGAGTGGTGCAAGTATGTAAGCGTATTTGTTTAAATGTTTCAGGGTGTGTGTGCATGCACATATATGTTTTATATATAGGTTGTATATCTGTCTGGTGTTGTGACCCTTCGTGAAAGGCATTTCCTCTTCCTGGAAGATGGTCGTGTTGTCAGGGAACACCAAATGTATCATGTGCCCCAAATATAAGGGCTTTAATGTCTTGCAAAATGTTGCCTATTATTGACATAATGTTGACACTGGCATAATAATAGTAAATCTTGACACATGCCAGGCATTCTTGGACTAATCATGGTAACTATCCTTGCCATATCTTGGGTATGCTTGGCCCAATGGTTGCAATCTATCAAAAATTGTGGCTATTGTTGAAAAATGTCCAATGCTGACATGTGGGGTTTGTTAGAATTATGGTAAGCGGCAGTGGCACAACTGTAGTCCTGACATAATGGAGTGCATACTTGATATGATGTAGCCATCTTCGGCACTATGGAAGGCATCCCAGGTGAGTGATGGTAAACTCTGGACAGGTGAGACGTAATCTGTCTGTGTGATGCATTTGTACTAGGGAAATGACAAGTTGACTTTTAATGATCATGCATGAAATCTGATTTTCTACGCAAAAGTTTTTTTTAAAGTGTGTATTTGATAGAAAACCAATATCTCACATTTTGAGATATGCTGGTATTTAAAAACAAAATAATGAAAATCTAAAATATATTTAAGCTGGTCTTTGAATGATAATACCGAATTGTAGAAATGTATAGCTTTTAGTTTCTTCCTCTGTGCTAATGGGCACTGCAGTGGTTATTTCATTAATCATGAGAAGGCATTTGATTAGGAAAAAGCTTTCCTTGAAATTGCTATTAATAACTCGGTCTTAGGCACTTGGGTGGGAGGTGTTCTACTACAAAATAGAATTTTAAATATCGCCCAGTCAAAATATTGTTCCAGACTGTAGACTACCGCAATTTCATGAAAGTAAGTATAAATAAGTATAATGTTAGTTACATTCTTAACTCCACATCTATTTATCTTGAAGATGTATACAGCTTCAAGGAGTGCAGATGTGGAGTTTAGAATTGCAAATCTATACTTACCTATATGTATGAACCTTCATGTTATTGTATTCGTCAATATTCTGGATGTGGTCTTTTGGCATCACTCAATATAGTGACATACAGCTGGATGGTCACTGTTTATATATCTCAAAGGAAACTTAGAAGGGGTGGTCACTATTGTGATTGTCTCTAAAGTGGTCGCTACTGCAACAACTGTCAGAGTCATTTGTGACTTGGGCTATTTTCAGCAGTCAGAAATGGCTCTTGTCAGAGACCCCTCAATTAAAGCATAGTTTTTATACTGGAAGGATATCCTTCCAGTACAAAGCCTATGCATGAGAGAACGCTGCCACTTTTGCACTATGGTGCAAGGGGTTGTGCATTAGCGCCTAGTAGCCTAAAGAGTGCCAGTGCTGGGGGAAATAAAAACAGCACCATATCTTAATAGAAATGCCACTATTTTCACTCTCCCTTTGATGCAGCATATAAACTTTGGCTTCGGTGTTGTGTTACCTCACATTTTAGTGAATGTTCATTTTTAATCTCTTTGTACATTTTGCAGCAGCCTATCTTATAACGTGTGCAATAAAACAAATTAAAATGACTTGCATATTCGCAGGGCTTTCAGTTGCAGCCTGGGACCTCGTCGCGCTATAAATTAAACATGTCCAGCTCAGTAACCAGAATTCAGTTTTCTCTCTGGATACACAGAGACAATGACATCCGCAATTAACTCATTAACCAACTGACCTTCCATAACATTAAATAATGCAACATCTACCGTAGTGTGTACAGCGGTGAGTTACATGGCCACCACATACATTACACAAGATCGCATTCATTTTTCCAGTACGGAGAAATTACGTGACGTGCCCAGAATTCACAGAGAATACTGAAGCAAAAACGAGAACCGGTAGATGCAGCAGGCGAGCCTTGGTTACACGACGGGGTGGGGGGGATCTGAATCCCTTTTTGCCCAAAGGGCTTTTTCCCACCAGTCTGAAGCCCGACCCGGTCGGTGCCTGGGAATTTCTTCATCAATGGAGGCAGGACTCAGACGAAGATGATGCTCGGGGGTGGACGTAAATAGCAGGAGAAGCCCAGCGTGTAGCTGCATGTCGAGGTTCTCCCCTCTACTGAAAGATACGTATCAAAAAAAGTGGTATCACGTTTCTTAATCCAAATAACCGTTTCCCTTAAAGACTGCTAGAGTAAGAAAATCGCGACGTTCCGCTTTTCCTCAAAATCTGCATGGTTGTTGTTTGAAGAAGCTGAGGGAGTGTGGGAGGGTCGCAGCCCCGCGAAGCAGTGACGCGCAGCGAGGCAAGGGCGGAGTGTAGCTGCTGGGCGGAACTTCGTAGCACTGGCACTCAAATTTCTAACACCGGAAGTTTTGCTTTCTGAATCTTGTTTCAGATAGATCTCCGTTTCCAATCGCTGCTGGAAGTAAAAAAAAACAACGGCCCCGGGCACTAGATCCTGGGACTTGCACAGAAGCAGCCTTCGCCATCTCCCGGCAGTGAGCATCATCCCACACTTGCTTGCATGGGGCATGAACACGGCGCCGGACGGATGGATCCTCACGGCCAGACGATAGGGAAAAAATGGCGGATGGAAGCTCCGAAACTTTTTCGGATTCGGGGGCGTGTTCCTGCTGTTCTAAAAGGGCGTGGCTAAAAAGTGGAAAGAACAGCAAGAAACACGCCCCCGAATCTGAAAAAGACGGAGCCTATTTGGAGGGACGGCTCTCTCCTCCAATGGCTGGCCTCCGTTTAGGAAGCCAGCCAATGGAGGAGAAGCAAAAAGAGAGGCGGGCTAAATAGCCACTCTAGAAAACATTAAATCTTCCGACTTCCGGTTCTGCCTTCGGCAGACCGGTAGTCCTCGACCTAAAAAGACACGGTCTGAGGAAGTGTAGAAAGAAATGACCCTGTTCGAGATAACTTTAATTTAGCTATCACCATTAGATGGAGTGGTACCCAGGAGCTTTCAACCCAACCCCCTTGACTTGGAGGACACGCTGATCTCCTGCTATTCTTTTGAATTTCAGGGTTGCTGGAAATTTATGAAAATCATAAGCTACAGACTACGACTAAAGCCTTCATGAATATGGGCAGTAGCACTTTTTTACGTACCTTTACATGCCTTTGAAAATCAGCCTCAAAACATCTAGCTCCCTACTTGTAAAATTGCAAAGAGGGCACAGCCCTTTCTATTTTTGCTAATAGTACATGAGGATTCATTGAATATTCCCATTTTAGTCCAATTTTAGATCTTTTGTGGTCAATTCAAAAGGGCGTGTAAGAGTATGTTAGAGTATAGGATTATTACATTATGTACTCCTAAATTGCTTTGTGAATAACAGGATCCTGTGAGCATAAATATCAGGTTGCTCAGTTCTGCGAATTTTGCTTTAAAAAAATGAGGCATAACGCTAAGTAAAACTGCTAAGACATTGTTTTGCATACTTTTCCTATGCAATTACCACCATTTATCTGCTGACTGTAGAAACAGATGTTTTCAATCGAGAAAAACAATAAAAACTTGGTAAATCCATACCACTCTAAATTTGTTCAGAAAGTAATATTCGCAAATTGGATTTCTATACATTTTGACACCATTTGGGCTTCTAAATAACACCCAGTAAGAAAAAGAGTCCTAGTGCAAGTAACGAAAATGGGACCTTCTACCCCAAAATGGGTAGTACCATGCAGACACCCTTATGCCTCGGTGCCACTGCACCTACTACACTATTAAGAGGTACGTCCCTAAGAGAGAGAAAGAAAATGAAAAAAGAGGCAGAATGACAGAGATAGGAGTAGAGCAGATAATCGAAAGTAAGAGAAAGACAAACATGAGAGAGGCCCTAGAGATGTAAAAAGAGCGAATTGAGAAAAAAAATCGGAAAGATAAAGAAAAGGTAATGAGCGAAAGCGTGAGAGAGTAGTAGGGGAAGGGCTCCAGGGAGGGAGGGAGGAAGGAATAAAGGAAGGAGACTATTGAAAGAGACAAGCGAAACAAAGAAAAGACACTCTTGTGACTTTGAATATCGTTGTAATATGTTATGTGACACCCCTGCACCATATGTAAAGCATCTTGTCTGAGTTTTGGGAGCCCTGGAGGAGGAGATGGGATTTATGGACACTCCGTGCTGATGGGGAATACACAGATGGAAAACAGTTAGGCGGACTAAGAGGCGGTGTATAAACAAGGCTGATCATCACTGTTTCCGGTATTGTCATTTTCATTCTGGTTAAACCGAGTTCCCCTTTTAGGCCCGGCCCTTCCCTTCTTTGCTTGTGGCCTGGAACCCGCTTCCGCCCCCATGGTGGGCACATTCCCGAATAGGAAAGCACGCAGAGCCCGGCGCTCCAGTGACAGAGGAAAGCTATGTGGAATTTCCCAGGTCATGCTCTGGAATTCAGTAGTCTGCAAGACATGTGGCAATTTTATTTCGGAAAGAGGATGTTTACAGATGTTTTCTGTATTCAGAGACATGTTATATAGCATCTGTGCCTGTGCCAAGTCGCTGCATTTCACTAAAAACAACCTTAAAGTTCTCTGGAAACAAGCATTGGCAAATACAATGAGTCTCTCGTTTTAGCTGCAAATGCATACCTACTCTAGGGTGACCCAATTTTGAACAGCAAAACCTGGGACAGGCCAGAAATAAAAGTAGGCCTAAAGCCTTTAGTCTTACTTCTCTGTCTGGCCTGTCCCGCTTTATGGTAGCCTTGTAAATGTGCACCTCCATACATACAAATTTATTTACATATATACATGTGCGTATACATGTACATATGTGCATATATAGATATATGTTTATATCTATATTCACTGAAAAAAACATAGGTTTCAGGGGTGTTATAGTTAGCTGGACATTTCCCTCGTACAAAACCCTAGAAATTATCCTGTTATAGTTAGTTCAGCTAACTATAACTCGCGCCCCCGCAATGCACTGCTGATGACGTCACATATTACATCACTCATGACATGGTCAGTGACATCACTGATGACATCACTGATGACATCTCAAATGACATCACTGATGACATCACTGATGACGTCATCCAGTGACTGTGTGTTTTTCTGAAAAGTTTAAATATGCTTTATATATTTATAGTGAAAGGCCTGTGGAAGAATGAGTGGGTGTACAAGTGTGTGAATGGATGATTTTCTAGGTGCGTAACTGACTCTATAAGTGAGTCATTAAATGTATCTTACTGCAGACTAGTGTCAAAACTGTGTGAATGTCTGTATGTGTCTGTGTGTAGGTGTATTAGTGGCTGCATGGTTTTGTGAATAGCTATATGAGGGTCTATAGGGGTTATTGATTGGTTGTCTGAGTATCTGTATGGGTGCCTGAGTGTTTGTGTGGGTAGGGTGTGTGTGACTCTATGCATAGATGTGTGAGTGGGTGCTTCTATGGGTGCATGGTTTTAAGAGTGCATCTGTGATGAACTGTATGGTTGAGTGAGTGTATGTATGGGTGTGTTAGGGATTCAATGTATATCTCAGTGGTACATGTGTGACTAACTACATATGTGAAAGGCAATAGCAATCCCTAAGCAGGGATAAGCTGCACTTCTAATGGAAAGAAACCCGTCACAAATACCAAAGAAATTAAGGCGCCTGAATAATATTCAAAGTAGGGGTGCTGTGCACACTGATAGCACTGATTACCCAACAGTGCTGGTCAACAGATCAAAGACCTGTATCTACACATGAGAATTGTTCAGTAATAGCACTTCCCTGATAAAGTTCCAGATGGCAATATCTGCCTCAAGTTTAGCAACAAAAGTACTTGTATTCATAAAAGAATGTCCATTAGTGCTGTGTGTTCATCTTCATTTTATTCTTGTATACGAAAACTCCCAGCAGCAAATAAGTGAAAAACAGGCCAACACGTGTTTCGTCTGTACCACAGTAGGTATTCAGACTTTATCAAGGCAATTTAGTCGTTGTTATCACGTTTAAGTTTACATATTTTTTTGTCCTTGATATAGATCTGATGGGCATTGAGAGCTTCTTTCAAAATAGCGAAGTTCTTCTCTGCTACATCCGACATGTTAAGTGCTTTGATCTCCTCCTCAATCTGTTCTATTTCATTCAATAATTTAGTGCGCTTTCTCTCTGCATGACGGATTAATACATTCATCATGCCAAATGATGAGGAGGAGATAAGATTCTCCCACTCAAGCAAGAGGTCAGGGTCTAAGTCTTCGAATGTAGGGAAGATTATAACTCTTAGTCCCCGAGGTACTTGCTTGATTTCAATGTATTTCTTGAGGATAGTAGAGTCCCACCATGAGTGGGAGAATCTTATCTCCTCCTCATCATTGTGTGAGTAAATGGGAGTGTGATTAATTATTTGCATGACTGACTAGGTGTGAGAGTACCTCTATGGATGATTGGTGGTGTGTGAGTGTCTATGTAGGTGTATAAATGCATATGATAGTATTGTACGGAGTGACTGTAAGTATGAGTGACTGTATATGTGAGTGAGTGGAGGTGTATGTAGACCTAAGAGTTAATGAGTGGGTATATAGTTATTGATATTGGAGTATCTATGGTTTTGAGAATGGACGTCTGAAATTTTGAGTTGGTGTATCAGCGGTTAAATTAGGGTGTGAGAAGATGCAGTAATTTATCACATGGATGATGTCATCAGTGATGTCATCAGTGATGTCACTGACCATGTCATGAGTGATGTAATATGTGACGTCATCAGCAGTGCATTGCGGGGGCGCGAGTTATAGTTAGCTGAACTAATTATAACAGGGGAATTTCTAGGGTTTTGTACGAGGGAAATGTCCAGCTAACTATAACACCCCTGAAACCTATGGTTTTTTCAGTGAATTTCTAGGGTTTTTTAAATGCCAATTCCTAACTATAACGCCCCTGAAACCTTTGGTTTTTTCAGTGAATTTCAAAGGTTTTTTAAATGCCAATTCCTAACTATAACGTGCATGAAACCTATGGTTTTTTCAGTGAATTTCAAAGGTTTTTTAAATGCTACTTCCTATCTATAACTTATCTCTGAAGATATCATGTTTAATGATTTTGATTGGATTTGTATATTTTACAAATTCAGTGTGTCAATTTCATTAATTACATTTCTATTAAAATACTTTTTTATCACCATTTTTTAAACTTATTTTTCAATTAATTCTTTTAAAAATTAAAAAATATTATTTGAACTTAATGGGTTTTTCAAACATATTTTTTTATATTTTTCAAAATATTTTTTTAACTATATGTTCAAAACTTAATTTTATATATTTTTTTCAATGTTTTTGGATCCGCGCACCCTATGCGCACCGTTCTCGATCCCTACGCGATAGCATCCGCGCATGGTATGCGTCGGGTACATGGTTAGTGCGCGATTCCAATGCGACCGGTATGCGACTACCAGCCTATACGTGACACGTTCGATGTACGGAACGTGACGTTTACGCGCTTCCGCGATGCGTCATCTGCGTCTATGACGCAGTAGGTGCGCGGATCTCGCGAAGTATTTAACATTTAAAAAAACATATATATGTATTTCATGTGAATAATAATTGGAGACAAACTCTGAACTAGTCTTAAAAGTAATATATTTTTACATCTAATCCTATAATTTTTTTTAATTCAATTTCGCGGATGCGCGCTGGGTGCGTGCTGCGTATGCGCAGGGTGCGCGGATCCCATGTGACCTGCATAAAAAGAGATTTGATTGGTTCATTACACTTCCTCTTCTAACTATTGAAGACCCCACCCATTTCAATCATTCTTCTTTCACCTTCTTTAGAGGACCATCTCTTTGGAGAGAAGAAGATTTTTTAGACTAAGTTTACGCTTAGCTCTAAATTTTTTCAACCAAAAATGGCTTCAGGGCAGCAGGCATCACCTGCATCTCCTCATATTTCTGAGGATGAATTTTTGGAGGAGGCACCACCCAAAGAACGTTTTTCTTCAGTGGTGTGGACATTTTTTTCTTTTCCCGAGGGGCAGAATAAGACCAATGCCACCTTGGTCACGTGCAAGATTTGCAAAAGAGTCCTGTCGCGAGGGGATCCTAACGAGAAATACTCGCGTGGCACGGCAAGTATGATGAAGCACATGAGGACCCTTCATCTGAACAATCTTGCACGAGAAGAGTGCCGACGGATGAGAAACACTCCTGCGCCTTCCACCTCATCGCAGCCGAGCACATCAAGAGTGCATCCATCAGCCCAAACCTTGGACATCCGTCCTCAATTTCAATTTTTAAAAGTGCTCTGCACTAAGTGCAATGCGACTTTGTGCTATGGTAAGCAGTCGATCGATCTGATCTGCCGCCGGCAAGAAAGTCACATTTGCTTGTTTTTTTTTTTTTACTGTTCCCTGAAGTTCATTGTTTGGTTTCTCCTGTTTTTTTTTTTCAGAAAAACCCAAAAATTCACAAAATTGTTAGAAAAATCAAGAAAAAATATAAAAGAAGAAAGAAGAAAAAAAAAAGTTCTTGTAAGAACTAACTTTCCTGGTTTAAAAAAAGAGCTAAATTTCTTTGTTAGTGTGTGAAAGTTTAGATGAATGTATGTGTAGTACGTAATTGACTGAATGAATGCATTAGTAGCGTATGGTGAATGTATAAGTGCAGAACTATGAGGAAGTGCTGCAGCATCACACAGTAACCTCTTTAACTACAGTGTGCTGTAGTACTTCTGAAGCACAGGGATGCAACATATGTACATACATATGTTGCAAATCTCTGCTTCTCTCTGCATGGCTGCTTAAACTGCAGCCATGTGGTGACACAGGCACCCCTGCACAATAGTGCAAGGATATCTGTGTCACGTGCTCTTTGTTTTTGTGCAGGAAGACACACCTTCCTGCACAAAAACAATGAGAAATGCATTTTTCTCCTTCAATGTATGCTGAACATTTCAGCATGCATTGAAGATATAAAAATGTGGAGAAATTAAAACAATTCTCCTTGTTGTGCTTTCCTACACCAATTTTAGCATGGTGCACCATTCACACACATATCGAGATTCATGATTTCTGATAAATCTAGACATGTGTCTTGTTCTATGAGTATTAAGTGCAATCATGCACAACAACACTTATAGAACACCCTTTCAACACAAAGTGGTCTGCATGATGAGGTTGCATTTACACGGAGTATAAAAAGGGCACAGAGTGCCTTTTCCTCTCTTTGTAAATATGAAAGAGTATCTTACACAATAACTAAGTTACAAAAAGTGACATATTTCCATTTTTAAAATTCCTTGGGAATGATAAAAGGTAAGCACAGAGTTTTGTCTGCAAAGATGTTCAAAGAAGAATGATTGAAATAATTGCGGTCCTTCAATAGCTAAAATAGGAAATATTATGAACCCCTCAAATCTCTTTTTTTGCAGGTCACATGATATCTGATTATGGTCAGATTTCAAAACTACATAGGTATAAACAGAGTGTTTTTAGAAACATGTTTCAACGTTGTAGCTTCTTGCAGACCTCCTCATTCTGCATATTGAGACTTAGTTAAACTTACCTTCACAGTAATAGGAATAAAAAATGTTACACATTTTTTTCATATTTTCATTCCAATCTAAATTCATAAAAATTGCTTATTTTAAAATTTGGATCTGTGAAAGAAAAGGAAAAAAAATTATATCATGTAATAATACATTTTTTACAACACAGCATCATTTCCACAAAGTAATTTTTTTGCCTTTTTTGCTGTTCTCAGAATATATTAAATTTCACTAAAAATAGTGATTTCAATCGTACTCATCACTCAATCTCAAAGATTGGTAAAAAAAACCCAACATGCTATTCTCAAAAAAAAAACCAAGATACAAATCACAGATATATAAAATGCATACAGCTCACAACATTTTATAAGTTTAACTTACAAAAACTGTAAATGTTGTCACTTTAAAATATTCACCGAATCTAAGGATGAATTTTTGGAGGATGCACCACACCCACAACGTTTTCCTTCAGTGATGTGGAAATTTTCTACTTTTCTCGAGGGGCAAACAAAGACCAATGCCACCTTCGTCATGCGCAAGATTTGCAAAAGAGTTCTGTTACGAGGGGATCCTAACAAAAAATACTCGTGCGGCACAGCAAGTATGATGAAACACCTAAGGACCCTTCATCCAAACAATCTTGCACGAGAAGAGTGCAAACAGATGAGAAACACTCCTGTTCTGTATCTGTAAAAAAGAATCACAAATAAATGTATATTATTTAACTTTCAAATTTATACTCTTCCATTACTGTACAAACACATTTTATATAAAAACTGACTAAGAAACTATAGCCCTGAACCACAAGTGTGACGATGGTTAAAACACTACATGCATAGTGCATACTACTTTGAAGCAGTTCATGCCCTAAAGCCTACCTCACTAAAAGACTACATGCTAACTGACTAAATGATTACAGTACTATAAGGAGACACACTGGGTGAGTGACAGGGTGTTTGCTAGAAGTGTATGAATACTAACTAGGGAATTGAAGGTGTGAAAGACAACTGTGTAGGTGATTAGAGGACTGCATCCATACTGCATAGGCATTTAAAGCAGTCCATGTGCTAAGGCCTGGCTCACTGCATGACTACTTGGGTACTGACTGAATGATTAGAGTACAGCAAGGAGAGTGCCTAGGTGAATTTATAAGTGGTAGGCTTTTTGCACAGGGAATGGATTAGTACTTGGTACTGAATGGGTCACTAGAGGAGTGCAAAGGGAGTGACAGGATGTTTGCTGGACTGTTTGGATACTGACTAGGGAATTGAAAGTGTGAAAGACAAGTGTCTAGGTGGTTAGAAGACTGCATACATAGTGGATAGGGGTTTGAAGCAGTCCATGTGCTAAGGCCTGGCTCAGTGCATGAATACTTAGGCACTGACTGAATGATTAGAGTACTCCAAAGATAGTATCTTGGTGAATTTATAAGTGTTTGGGTTTTGGCACAGTGAATGGATTAGTACATGATGCTGAATGGGTCACTAGAGGTCTGCAAAGGGAGTTACAGGGTGTTTCCTGGAAGTGTAAGTATACTGACTAGCGAATTGAAAATGTGAAAGTGTATAGTATGTTAGAAGACTGCATGCATACTACATAGACATTTGAAACAATCTATGTGGTAATGTATGGTTCACAACATGAGTACTTAGAAACTGACTGAATCATCAGACTACTACTAGCTTAGTACCTGGGTAAAACTTTTACATTTTCAGTTCTGGCACAGTGAAGAGAATAGTACATGGTACTGCACTTTAGTGTCAAACCCTAACTCATTTTATCAATGCATAAGCAAAGAATAGCTTCTAAAGCTACTAAAACTTGACAACATGATCGATTTTAAAACAGTTATCTGTCATCAAATACACTATGTTACCAATTGCTTCTCTCACAATCCTTACCCAAATGTACACAGACTCACAGTGTGATTTTAGACAAGCAACACTATCCCTAGCAGTTTACCAAAACTCATTCACTAGTCTAGAAGAGGTAATGGTACTGCACACAATCTACATATTTAAGTACAGCACATTAGTGTCAAAGCATGACTCATTTAATCAACGCATAAGCAAAGACTGGCTTCTAATGCTACGAAAACTTGACAACATGACAGGTTTTAAAAGAGTTATCTGCTAAAAAATATACGATGTTATCAAATGCTTCTTTCACAGTGGTTCCCAAATGCACACAGACTCACAGTGTGATTCTAGACAACAACCACTATACCTAGGACTTTGCCAAAAATCATTCACTACTGTGGAACTGATAAGGGAACTGCACACAATCTACATATTTCAGGACTGCACTTTTCTGTCAAAGCCTGACTCATTTAATAAAAGCATAATCAAAAACTGGCTTCTAATTCTACTAAAACTTGACAACATGACAGGTTTTTAAAAAGTTATCTGTCAGAAAATACACGATGTTACCAAATGCATCTCTCACAGTGGTTCCCAAATACACACTAACTCACAGTGGGATTCTAGACAAGCACCACTATCCCTAGGAGTTTACCAAAACTCATTCACTACAGTGCAAGTGGTAAGGGAACTGCACACAATCTACATATTTCAGGACTGCACTTTTGTGTCAAAGCCTGATTCATTTAATCAAAGCATAAGCAAAACCTGCCTTCTAATGCTACTAAAACTTGACAACAAGACAGGTTTTAAAACAGTTATCTGTCAGCAAATACACGATATTACCACATAATTCTCTCACAGTGGTTCCCAAATGCACACAGACTCACAGTGTGATTCTAGACAAGCAACACTATCCCTAGCAGCTTACCAAAACTCATTCACTACTGTGCAAGGGGTAAGGAGACTACACACAATCTAAATATTAAAGTACACCACATTAGTCTCAAAGCATGACTTATTTTATCAATGCATAAGCAAACACTGGCTTCTAATGCTACTAAAACTTGACAACATGACAGGTTTTAAAACAGTTATCTGTCAGCAAATACACGATGTTACCAAATGCTTCTCTCACAGTGGTTCCCAAATGCACACATATTCACTGTGTGATTCTAGACAAACAACACAATCCCTTGCACTATACCAAAACACATTTCTTCATCTAGAAGAAGTACTACATTTTAGTATAGATACATAACATAACTCATTTCACAAATTCATAAACAATGACTGGTTTCTAATTCTACCAAAATATAAAAACAGCACAGTTATCTGTCTGCAAACACATCAAAAACACAAATGACTATCACAGAATGGTTTCTACATGCACACACACTGTCAATAAGATTGTAGAGAAAAAAAGTACTCCCTACACTTTAGCAGGAGAAATACATTAGTCTGATTAAAATCAAAATAGTCAACATACATCCCCTCACAATTAAATAACTCACCTTTCAAGTTGTTTTGTAGATTAAGAAGTATATCAGTCACTCACCATATTTTCTTTTACAGAATCTCTGCACTGTGCACCTCTCAGAAAAACAAAGAATGGAAAAGTTTCCCTCGCATTTTCCACACATATACATGTAAACATCAAATCACAATCCTTCACACATAAACTCAAAAGCAAACACACATTTCTATTGGTTAAACATTTCAACCCTTTCCAACTGAAATACATTTCAACCCTTGCCCCAATCTGCCTTCTACCTGTTACCATAGAAACAGCTCATGGAACACTGCACTGAGCACACAGGTCACAAGTTCAGCACACAATGTTGCTAAACAAGACAGGAAGTGTGCTTGACTTTTCAGCATATCAGCTTATCATATATAATGTTCCTTACAATCTGTTTTTGTCAACCAATAAGAATCATACCTTTAAAAAACAGAAATATACACCCTACCTTTCAGTGTAGAAAGTAGTCATACAACCAATGATTTCTTCTCTTTTCTCTAAAAGAAATTCAGTGGATCCGCGTACCCAACGCGAGAGAATCCGTGCACCCAACGCGAAAGGATGAGCGCACCGTGCGCGCATTCGCCGTTTTTTGGTTTTTTTAAAAGGGGACCCCAGGGGGTCCTTCTAGGACCCCCTAAGCACCTCTAGAGGGTCAGAGTATTTCCACTCTGCCCCCTTTATATGTTTTACACACTTATTCCCCTTTCTTCTTCAGCCTCGCTTCTACCGAGGCAGAAAATGGCCGCCAACAGTTCCTGGTTTCGATTGTAGACAGACACTCGACAGCTAATTAGCATTCAGCGCGCAATCAGGAGAGTGCGTGCTTGGTTCGGGGAGGGTGCGCTCATGGTGCGGGTAGGGTCCGCGGATCCTCCCCGGCCATAGATATTTATGTACTTTTAACTCTAATTTTCTCAGGAACTTCTAAACGGATTCACACCATTTATGCAAAAGGCATGAGTCTGAACTGAGGACTACCTCTTTGCCAAATTTGGTGTCATTCCGTTCAGCGGTTCGGGCTGTAGCTGCGACAACAGATCCTATGGGAAATTGCATGGGGAAAACGCGTTTTGGGACACCCCTTTTTCTCGGCCCCCGCTTGACGAATCACCACAAAACTTTCAGGGTAGGAGCGGAGCGGAGCTGGCCAAATGTTTGGACAATTTTGCGAGGATTCGTCAACCGGCACCAGACTTATTGGGAATAGAATGTTGCGGATTTCCTATGCAAAATAGGTCCTAACTTTAACTACCTACTGGCGACTGCCAGTAGGTAATATATATACACTATGTACTCACGTTTGTATATATTAGTGTGTATATATATATATATATATATATATTCACTGAAAAAACCATAGGTTTCACACATGTTATAGTTAGCTGGACATTTTACTGATAAAAAACCAATGAAATTCCCCCGTTATAGTTACTGTAGGCAACTATAACTCACGCGACCGCAATCCTCTGCTGATGCTAATACTGTATTTAGACACTTATTTGCCCATATCTTCTTCCATTAAATTTTAGCTATACATATATTACAAATATTTTTTTTTCATAAAGACACATATGTCATCAGCAGAGGATTACGGTCGCGTGAGTTATAGTTGCCTACAGTAACTATAACGGGGGAATTTCATTGGTTTTTTATCAGTAAAATGTCCAGCTAACTATAACATGTGTGAAACCTATGGTTTTTTCAGTGAATTAGCAAGGTTTTTTAAATGCTATTTCCTAACTATAACGTGTGTGAAACCTATGGTTTTTTCAGTGAATTTGTACGGTTTTTTAAATGCTAAGTTACTTTACGCCATTTGTGGCGTGCGCGCCCACTTAACGCAGTTCGTTCCGTGCACGGTTTTTATCAACTTTAATAAGCCCTGTACATTTGGTGGCCTTCGGCCACCAAAAGCACAGGGGGTGAGGTCAATGTGGATAGTGTTTTTTTTATTTCGATTTTATAATTTCATGTTGCCAAAATTACGTTTTTTTTCTCTATTAATAAGCCCTGCACATTTGGTGGCCTGCGGCCACCAAAAGCACAGGGGGTGGGGTAAGTGTGGATAGTGTTTTTTTTATTTTTATTTTTTTACCGTAAGCGTACGGTAAGCTTACGGTAAGCGTACGGTAAGCGTACGGTAAGCGTACCCCGCGAAATTGCCGAAAAAAAAATAAAACCGTTTTTGCTCTTGGGGGATGTTTGGGGACTCCCTCAACATGACTATGTGGGAGGGAGTTGTCAAAACAGCCCCGTAACATGTTTTTGGCCATCATGTTTGATAAACAACACTCAGTGCGAGAGACAAAATGGCGGACGCCGCTTCCTGGTTTCGGCCGATTCGAATGTTTACTAAGATCTAAGAGCCAATCAGAATCGCGCTCGCGCACGCCACCGTAAGCTTACGGTAAGCGTACGGTAAGCGTACGGTAAGCGTACCGTAAGCGGGCTCAGATATATATATTGATTTAAAGGCTATTTTCTCAGAATCTACTGAACAGATTTACACCAAACCTACAAAAGGCACTTCCTTGACCTAGGGACTACCTCTCTGCCAAATTTCTAGTAATTCTGTTCAGCCGTTCGGGCTGTAGCTCGTTCTAAAGGTCCTATGGAAAAATGCATGGGAAAAACGCGTTTTGGGACCCCCCTTTTATCTCAGCCCCCGCTTGACGAATCCCCCCGAGACTTTCAGGGTAGGAGCGGAGCGGAGCGCCCCACCTATTTTGAGAAATTCGCGAGGATTCATCGACCGGCGCCAAAGTTATTCAAAATAGAATGTTGAGGTTTTCCTATGGAAACGTGGTCCTAACTATAACTACCTACTGGCGACCGCCAGTAGGTAATATATATATATATATATATATATATATATATATATATATATTTTCACAACGCTAAGTTTACTAACCTTAGCCAGGGTAGGACCTCCACCCTGAGCTCCCCACTCTGTCTATACTCTTCTGGGAGCATGTAGCCGGAAATAAATATCTAAATTATTTCATACATTAGAGGGGCTCAGTGGAAAGAGAGCTTACGTGTCTATTCTGCTTTGCAGGATAACTTGACTTTTGTCAGAAAAACTGGGACATGTATTTAAAATTAAGACAAGCTTTGGGACGCCAGGACTGTCCTCTAAAACCAGGACTGCCTGGGAAAATCCGGGACGTCTGGTTATCCTAACCTACTGGCTTTGCCAATGCTGTTAAGCACTGGCAAACAATGTTTTTACCCTATGCCTTGCAGCAAGAAAAAAAAACATTAAAAAGCAATCCCAAGTTTGTTACTTATCTGGCCTGGTGTTCTACAGGCCAAGCTGTCTTTTGCATTATATGTAATATATTTGTTGGGCCCTGCCCATTTTGTAGCTTTAAAAACGAATAACATTAGTTGTGAAAAAGAAAGCAATCTCAAGATGATGATTATTCTTGCATGTGTAATGATGTATGCGTACTCATGAAGTTACAGAGGTCCAGTGTGATGATATCTCTGTGCACATACGCCACCACAAATGTATGAACATTCAGTATGATGCTGGGCAGGTAAAGGTAGGCCTGGAAAGTGGAGGTTGGGGATGCGAGAGGGAAAGGAGAACAGGGGCAGAGAGTAAGAAAACACACATGCACTCCCAACAAGTGCTAAAGCCAAAAGAAAAAGGTAGGGTCATATTTACAAGGAAATGTTGGAGGGCAGAGCTGTGCCAAATTTGGCAGCGCAGCGCTCTGACATTTCCAAAATGCAAGAATTCACAACAATACAGCGCACCACTGTGCTTTCCCTAGCCTTGGTGCTAAAATTAGCTGCCTAGCGACAATGCAGGACCCCTTGCACCATAGTACAAGAGTGCCTGTTGCAGGGAATGGTTATTTAGGTGCAGGAAGGTGCCCTGTCCTGCACATAAACAATCAATAATGGCGATTTGCATGTGTGCATCGTGTGCATCGTAATTATTTAATGATTGTTTATGGGCAGGAAGGTGCCCTGTCCTGCACATAAACAATCAATAATGGCGATTTGCATGTGTGCTGCATTTTGCATCACACATAGAAGAAGCAAATCGTAATTATTTAATGATTGTTTATGTGCAGGAAGGGACATTGTCCTGCACATAAACGAGCGCTAATTGAGTTTTGATTGTTCAATGTGTGCTGCAGAATGCAACACACATAGAAAAAGCAAAAACGAGGAAAAATAAAAGTACTCACCTCGTTGCGCCATTCTATCGCCTGCTATTGCATGGTGTTAGGTTGTGGCACTGCCTCAGATTTACACATCCTTGTAAATCTGGGGCAACCTCAAAATGCAATGGAACATCCACAGCCACACCCATTGCACGCCCCTTTCACGCAAAGTGATGCATGTAAAGGGTCAGCATTTACAAGGCGGTGTTAAGCCACTGAAAGTGGCTTAGTGCTGCTTTGCAAATATGGAGAAGGGCATAGCGCCACCAGAACATCACTAAAAGTGACGTTCTCTTGGTGCTATCCCCTTGTAATTATGCCCCTTAGTTCCTTGAATGTGAGCAATAGATGGATACAAGTCATTCATTTAAAAGAAGGGTAAATAATCTATGCTCTAGGGGCGGTGAAAACACAAGAAGAGGAAGGAAAGCTATTGCATAAGAGACAATCAAATGGGAGTGACAAGAAAACCAACCAATTGTAAGCAAAGGCTGGCTGCCCACAAGTCTACTGTCAGCATTGGTATTGGTCACAAAGATCTTCGACAACAGAGTTATTTAGGGTAGATACTCAAAAATATGAATGCACTTTTTGTCCTCTGTGCTATTGTCTAAGGAAGAAATGCATAATTTCACATGTAAGAATGCAGGCTATAAGCATGGTACTTTGTAGTTTTATAATACTTTGCTTCCAAACGATCCGGGATGCACTGGGAATTCTAGCAATATTTAATAAGAGCATTTGGAAACTATATTGCCATGATTTAAAGACAGATGTGATTACTCTGATTCATTTTCACCATATAGTAAAGATCAATAGAGCCTTAGGCATTTATTTCAGGAAATTATTAATATGGTGCTTGTGAAATTCTGTATAAGTGTTGCAATAGAATTTAATAAAGCTTCTCTTTGCACAGTCTTTTTGTACATGTGGCACATGTATCTCAGTTGATAACGTGTTTCCCATCATTTGCTACATGTAGTACTGTTGTCACAATGCCTGTGCACATGTTGCACCAATTAACTGACGCGATATGCATTGTTATTTATTCACTATTGTAATTCTCTACCATTCAAAGCGTTAGAAACCTAAATACATTTGAATTCTGTTACTGGGTCTTTAGCATCGTAAGAATAACTCTTCCTGGTCAGCTGGAAACCAGTCACACTGGCCTAATCTAACAGATGTTTGTTTTGATAGGATAAACCTAGAATTAAATTAGTTCCATGTCACTTAAGTCACCAGTTTCAGTACTTGAAGGGGTGTTTAGTTTGTCAGTGTTGTAAGACAGGGGGATGTATTAATGTAGCAACAGAGATCCTGCACACGTTTACCTGCTTCCTGTTCTCATTCTCATGGCCATGAAGCTTGCCTTTATTTCTTTGCCTGTTCCTATTTAGGTCTCACCCAGCAGACAGTGCACGCTGTTTGATTACAAAATATCTATTTTGAGCTTACAGTGGAACTACACCCCACCTTTGCTCGCTTCCCTTCCTCTTCTTGTGTTTGCCCATGGAGAATAGACTCTTTACCGCCCTTTTGATTGCTTGACTTGGGTTCTTCCAATGTTTGCTTTTAGAAATATTTTTTTCCTTTTTGGTTAAGCACTCCAGGAAAGAGTTTTCCAGCTCTCTATCTTATGCTTCTTCTTCCACCAAATTCTTGACCCCAGGGCTCATGTTCCTCTCTCCTTCATGTGACGCTGTCTCTCTCTCTCTCTGTACTTCCCCTCCCTCCAAACTCCCTGGTCACCTGTGTTGCTCTCAGCGGCAGCTGCCATAAACAAAGGGTGGTGACCCAGGTGGGGGAGCGCAGAAGGTGTCGCACGGGGGTGAGGGCGTTGGGTTAGAAATATCTAAACATTTTTAAAAACTTACCTTTTGCCGCCGGCGGCCTCCAGCATCACGACTCGTCCCACCGCCTCTCCTCTTCCTGCCTGGTCCCAGCATCCTCTGGGATAGAGTACCTGTCCTATCCCGCCGCTGCAGAGTATCGTGTTGATTGGTCTAAGCAGGCAGGAAAGATGCCCTGCTCAGACCAAGCAGTCTGTGGGGTTTCTCCAGCCTGGCTGCTCAAGCAGCTGGGCTGTAGAAGACCTAATTGTGCAGGTGTGTTTTGGTCGGCCTGAGACAGCCGTCCAAACACACATGAGCACTTAGGGAGTGGAGTGCACGTAGCACTCCTCCTCCCCCTCCCATGTCCGACCCCGCCCCTCCTAACAGTGCTGGCTCAGAGCTTGCAAATGCAAAATAAAAAGATGCAAGAATAGTATTTATTTTACATTTGCTGTCTCTGAGCCAGGCAGTGGGGCGGTGCTTGATATATATATATATATATATATATATATATATATATATATATATTATCTACTGGCGGTCGCCAGTAGATAGTTATAGCTAGGACCGTGTTTCCATAGGAAATCTCAAAATTCTATTTTGAATAACTTTGGCGCCGGTTGACGAATCCTCGCGAAATTTTCAAAACTAATGGGGCGCTCCGCTCAGCTCCTACCCTGAAAGTCTCGGGGGGATTCGTCAAGCGGGGCCGAGAAAAAAGGGGGGTCCCAAAACGTGTTTTCCCCATGCATTTTCCCATAGGACCTTTAGTCGAAGGTACAGCCCGAACGGCTGAACAGAATTACTTGAAATTTGGCAAAGAGGTAGTCCTCAGGTCAGGGATGTGCCTTTTGCATATATGGTGTCAATCTGTTCAGTAGTTCCTGAAAAAATTGCAGTTAAAGTACATAAATATCTATAGCCGCGCACCGTGCGAGCACCGTGCGCGCACCCTAACGTGCGCGAGCGTAATTCTGATTGGTGGTTACATGTCAGTCAACGTTCGAATCGGTCGAAATCAGGAAGTGTCGGCCTCCATTTTGTTTGTTTTGAGTGCGAAAGTGAAAAAGGAAGGTGGCGAACGTTAAAAGGGGGCAGGGTAGAGAGTTCCTGACCCCCTAGCCTTTGTCAGGGGGTCCCTGAACGACCACGAAGGCAGAAAAAAACATTTTAATTTCTTTAAAAAAAAATCGTGGGGTGCGCGCACGGTGAAAAACCATAAAAAATAAATAAAATTTTTTAATACGTAGTTTATTGTAAAATAAATATATAAAAAATATAATAATAAATACATAACTTAGCATTTAAAAAAACGTACAAATTCACTGAAAAAAACATATGTTTCACACACATTATAGTTAGGAATTAGCATTTAAAAAACCTTGCAAATTCACTCAAAAAACCATAGGTTTCACACATGTTATAGTTAGGTGGACATTTCACTCGTAAAAAACCAATGAAATTCCCCCGTTATAGTTAGTTCAGATAACTATAACTCGCGCGACCGCCACTCTATCAAAAGGATGATGTCATCAGTGATGTCATGAGTGATGCCACTGACCATGTCATGAGTGATGTAATATGTGACGTCATGAGCAGTGGATTGCGGGCGCGCGAGTTATAGTTATCTGAACTAACTATAACGGGGGAATTTCATTGGTTTTTTACGAGTGAAATGTCCACCTAACTATAACATGTGTGAAACCTATGGTTTTTTAAGTGAATATATATATATATATATATTATCTACTGGCGGTCGCCAGTAGATAGTTATAGTTAGGACCTATTTTCCATAGGAAATCCGCAACATTCTATTTGGAATAACTTTGGCGCCGATTGATGAATCTTCGCGAAATTTTCAAAACTTTTGGCCAGCTCCGGTCTGCTCCTATCCTGAAAATTTCGAGGTGATCCGTCAAGCGGGGGCCGAGAAAAAAGGGGGGTCCCAAAACGCGTTTTCCCCATGCAATTTCCAAAAGGACCTTTTGATGCAGCTACAGCCCGAACTGCTTAACGGAATAACACCAAATTTGGCAAAAAGGTAGTCCTCAGTTCAGACTCATGCCTTTTGCTTACATGGTGTAAATCCGTTCAGTAGTTCCTGAGAAAATTAGAGTTAAAAGTACATATATGTCTATGGCCTCAGAGGATCCGCGCATCCTATGCGCACCCAGCGCGCACCCTGCCGTGCACAAGCTGTATTCTAATTGGCTGTCAACACTCCAGATCAGGAAGTGTTGGCAGCCATCTTGTGCCTCGGTAGAACAGAGGCACAAGAAACCTAAAAAACAAACGCGAAAAATGCAAAAAGGATGCAGGGTAGAAACACCCTGACCCTCTAGGCCTGCTCAGGGGGTCCCACAAGGACCTCCAGGGCCAAAAAAGCATTTTTCTTAAAAAATAATCGGCGAGATTTGCGCATCCAGTGCTAATTTCGACCGAAAATAAAAAAAAGAAGCGCGGCCTCCCGTGCTTCTTTGGTAATTGGCCCCTGGGGGGGCCAAATCCCGGGGGCAGTAGTTATGTAAAGGGGGCCCAGAGGGGCCCCCCAGCCCCGGGGACCGCCACCCCGGGGCATATTTCAATTGAGCGGGGGGGCTCTCAGGCCCACCCAACTCTGGGGACCGCCATTCCCCGGGGCTTCTTAATATTCATTGGGGGGCTCTCAGGCCCCCCCAGCCCTGGGGACTGCCATGCCCTGGGACTTAAAAAAATGAATGGGGGGCTCATGGCCCCCCCGCGGCCCCGGGGACAGCCACCCCCGGGGCTTCATTTTTAAAACATATACCCTGTGTGGGGGGGCTCGAAATATGTAAATTGGGGGTCCGTGATGGACCCCCCAGCCCCGTGGACCACCCCCCGTGGCTTTGAAACTAGTGGGAGGGGGGCCGCACGGCCCCCCTCCTGGAGCCCTTGATGGCCCTGGGGACCGCCAACCCCCAGGGCCGGTTCCTGCAGTGTCCCGGGGTACCCACCCCAGGGACACTGCCGTTTGCAATAACAGGGCGGAAGCCTCACGGCTCCCACTCTGTCATTGCAAACTGCTTTGCTATTTGGAAGAGAGAGCAGGAAACCTGCTCTCTCTTCCAAATAGCAATGCACATTGCTTTTCCACATGGGGGCAGCATGTTAGCTGCTCCCCATGTGGAAAAGCAATGCCGGCTCCCGCAGGATGCAGGGAGCCGGCTGGGACCTTTGGGGGATTGGGGACCCCCCCACGGTCCCCAACAGAGTGGGCCAGCCCCGGGGGTTGGGGTCCCCGGGGCTATTAGTGGCCCGGGAGGGGGGCCACACGGCCCCCCTCCCCAAAATGTTTTTTGTTTTTTTTAATAAAAAATAAAAAAGGGCCAGCCCCGGGGAATGGGGTCCCCGGGGCCATAAGTGGCCACAGGAGGGGGGCAAGGCAGCCCCCTCCAAATTTTTTTTTTTTTTTTAAAAAGGCCCATGCCCCGGGGGATGGGGTCCCCGGGGCAGATTATGGCCTTGGGAGGGGGGCCACGCGGCCCTGTCCCGATTTTTTTGATTTAAAAAATAAATTTGCTGACAGGCCCTGGGGGATGGGGTCCCCAGGGCCAATAATTTTTTTTTTCAAAACGTCCCCTTCTTGCACCACTCTGCAAACCAATCAATCAATCAATCATAGGCATTTGTATAGCGCACTGCTCACCCGGAGGGTCTCAAGGCGCTGGGGGGGGGGAACGCTACTGCTCGAACAGCCAGGTCTTGAGTTGCTTCCTGAAGGCGAGATGGTCTTGCGTTGTCCGGAGGTGGATGGGGAGGGAGTTCCATGTCTTGGCTTCCAGGTAGGAGAAGGATCTTCCTCCGGCGGTGGCTCTGCGGATGCGGGGGACGGTGGCGAGAGCGAGGCTGGTGGAGCGGAGCTGGCGGGTGGGCTTGTGGAAGGTCAGGCGGCTGTTGAGGAACTTGGGGCCCAGGTCGTGGAGGGCCTTGTGTGCGTGGGTGAGGAGTCGGAACGTGATTCTTTTGTTGATGGGGAGCCAGTGCAGGTCTCTCAGGTGTCCGGAGATGTGGCTGTGTCGGGGGATGTCCAGGATGAGTCGTGCTGAGGCGTTCTGGATCCGTTGGAGTTTCTTCTGGAGTTTGGCGGCGGTGCCGGCGTAGAGGGCATTCCCGTAGTCCAGCCGACTGATGACGAGGGCCTGGGTGACCGTCTTCCTGGTCTCGGTGGGGATCCACCGGAAGATCTTTCGAAGCATGCACAGGGTGTTGATGCATGAAGACGAGACGGCGTTGACTTGTCTGGTCATCGAGAGGGAGGAGTCCAGGATGAAGCCTAGGTTGCGTGCGTGGTCCGTTGGCTTGGGGGTGGCTCCCAGGGCGGAGGGCCACCAGGAGTCGTCCCAGGCGGAGGGTGATGATCCCAGGATGAGGACCTCCGTCTTCTCTGAGTTCAGTTTCAGGCGGCTGTTCTTCATCCATTCGGCGACGTCTTTCATCCCTTCGTGTAGGCTGGCTCTGGCGGTGTCCGGGTCGCTGGTGAGGGAGAGGATCAGCTGGGTGTCGTCGGCGTAGGTGATGATCTTGAGGTTGTGTTTACGTGCGATGGTTGCGCCCCCTGGCGCGTTTGCAGACGGGGAACAAATTCCCCTTGAATACTGGGGGTCCCTGGGGGCCAACTAGCCCACCAGGTACCTCCAGTATGCGCCAGGGAGCTGCGTTGCAGAGAGGTGTTCTGAGGCCATGCCCCTTTTTACACCTTTCTGCAATGCAGCTCTGTGGCGCTTGCTGGAGGTAGCTGGTGAGCTAGTTGCACCCCAGGGACCCTCAGTTTTCAAGGGGAGTTAATCCCCCAACTTAAAACATGCCACGGGGCACGTTTGCACAGTGGTGAAGGGAGGGGGTGGGGCCTGAGTTCACATGTGTGCAAACACGCCCTGTGGCCCGGTGTAAGTTGGGGAATTAATTCCTTGTCAATACTGAGGGTCCCTGGGGGCCAACAAGCCCACCTGGTACCTCCAGTAAGCACCACAGAGCTGCGTTGCAGAGTGTTGTAAAAAGGGGCTTGGCCTCTAAGCACCTCTCTGCAACACAGCCTACTGGCGCATACTGGAGGTACCTGGTGGGCTAGTTGGCCCCCAGGGAGCCACAGGATTGAGGAGGAATTCATTCTCTAACTTAAAACACGCCACAGGGTGTGTTTGCAGACATATCACCTCAGGCCACGCCCCTTTCCTTCACCACTGTGCAAACGCGCCCTGTGGCGCGTTGTAAGTTGGGGAATTAATTATCTTGCATTGCTGAGGGTCCATGAGGGCCAAATAGCCCAACATGTATCACCAGTATGCGCCAGGGAGCTGCGTTGCAGACAGGGGTTCAGAGGCTACGCCCCTTTTTACACCTCTCTGCAACGCAGCTCTGTGGTGCTTACTGGAAGTACCTAGTGGGCTAGTTTTAACCTAGGGACCCTTAGGATTGAAGGGGACTTAATCTCTCAACTTAGAACGGTGACAGGGCGCGTTTACACAGTGGTGAAGGGAGGGGACGGGGCCTGACGTGATGTGTGCAAACACGCCCTGTGGCGTGTTTTAAGTTGAGGAAAAAATTCCACTTCAAACCTGAGGGACCATGGGGGCCAAGTAGCCACCAGGTGCTTCCAGGAAGCGCCACTGCACTGCGTTGCAGAGAGGTGGTGTAGGCCGTGCCCCTTTTGACATCTCTCTGCTACGCAGCTCTGTGGCGCTTACTGGATGTACTACGAATTCCGATTTACTCACCTGTTATCAGGAGAGATCTCAGTGCTGCATCTTTGAGCCCAGTACTGATCCTGCAAAGTAGTTCTAACCATACTTACTAGTAACTTGAATTTCCTTCCATAGGCTAACATTGACTGGTTTCACTTGGAAATTCTTCTAAGTGTGGAGTTTTGGAACTTAAAAATATTCACCTAAAATCATCCGAAGAACAAATTCCGATTTACTCACCTGTTATCAGGAGAGACCTCAGTGCTGCATCTTTTAGCCCAGCACTGACCCTGAAAAGTAATTCTAACCGTACCTACCAGTAACTTGTATTTCCTTCCATAGGAATCCATTGTCTGGTTTTCAGCAGAAAAGTTTGTGTCTATTTTCACAAACTAAAAGTATTCCTTAAAAATCGCCTGTATGACTTAAACGCATTCTTTCGACGTTTTACAGTAGATGCACCAGTGCTGGATTCAGGATTCACCACTGAGTAAGAAAAAGTGACGATCACTCTACTTACCTGCTAAGTGACTTTCCTGCCATAGGATAACATAGGTGATTCTATGTGAAAACATTTCTAAGTGTCAACTTTTAAAATACAATAATATTCCTTAAAAATCACTTTCACTTGAAAATTCTTCTAAATGTGTGGAGTTTTGGAAATTTAAAATATTCCTATAAAATCAGCAGAACTACGAATTCCGATTTACTCACCTGTTATCAGGAGAGACCTCAGTGCTGCATCTTTTAGCCCAGCACTGACCCTGAAAAGTAATTCTAACCGTACTTACCAGTAACTTGTATTTCCTTCCATAGCAATCCATTGTCTGGTTTTCAGCACAAAAGTTTCTAAGTGTCTATTTTCACAAACTAAAAATATTCCTTAAAAATCTCCTGTATGACTTAAACGCATTCTTTCAACTGTTTACAGGAGATGCACCAGTGCTGGATCCAGGATCCACCACTGAGTAAGAAAAAGTGACGATAACACTACTTACCTGCTAAGTGAATTTCCTGCCATAGGATAACATTAGTGATTCTATGTGAAAACATTTCTAATTGTCAACTTTTAAAATACAATAATATTCCTTAAAATTCACTACTGTAACCAAAACGCTTTTACTCAACTGTTTACAGGAGATGTCCAAGGACTGAATCTAGGATCCAGTCCTGTGGTTAGAAAAGTAATCCATAAAGTAACTAATTGCATTTAACTAGAAATTCACATTGAGCTCAATGGTGCATTGTGTTTGAAATTATGTTGCCCATTGCAAAAACTGTAACTAATGTAGTTAAAAGTCTATTGCCTATTTGCAAAGTATTTAAACTAAAGTAATTCATTCTGAGAAAATATATTTTGTAATGTAATGTATAATGTAATTATAATGTAATTTAAAAAATAAAATATCTAAAAATAAATAGTTTAAAAAACTGTAGGAAATCAGTATCAAAAAATGTAATATAACAATTAATACATTTAAAAATTATCATTTACAAAACCATTGAAATTCACTAAAGAAAACATAGGTTTCAGGCACGTTATAGTTAGGAATTAGCATTTAAAAAAACCTTAGAAATTCACTGAAAAAACCATAGGTTACAGGTGCGTTATGGTTAGTTGAACATTTCTCTCGTACAAAACCATTGAAATTCCCCCGTTATAGTTAGTTCAGCTAACTATAACTCACGCGCCCGCAATGCACTGCTGATGACATCACATATTACATCACTCATGACATAGTCAGTGACATCACTCATGACATCACTGATGACATCTCAAATGACATCACTGATGACATCACTGATGACATCATTCTTGTGATAGAGTGGCAGACCTCCTCTCACCATAATAGAAACTTTTATACACACACTCAAAAATAGAAACTAACATTTTCAAATGAATGGACATAGCAATACCACTTACAACACACCAATTCAGTAATTCCAAGATCTACACACATATCCACTCATTCAACAACAGTCCTATACAGTCACTCATACAAGTACTCACTCATCATATGTACTTATACACCTATACATCCTGTTACACAGTGACACTCATCCATAGAGTTACTCAGACACATAGTCACACATGCAAACAAAGTATCAAACATCCATTAAATTGCATTTATACAGTTCTAGACACACCACCACACTTACTGCTACAGAAACTTACACATACTTACTCTCT
The DNA here is from genome assembly GCF_964204655.1 of Triturus cristatus. Taxonomy (NCBI): domain Eukaryota; kingdom Metazoa; phylum Chordata; class Amphibia; order Caudata; family Salamandridae; genus Triturus; species Triturus cristatus. The sequence continues at coordinate 192,038,173 of NC_140588.1, forward strand.
TAAACAATCACTTATAGAAACACAGACTAATTTATACAGGAACTCTTCCAATCTCTCACTCTCACATATACTCACTTATATACACCAATACTCACAGATACTAGTTTAAAACATATGTAGTTACTCATAAAGACACTATTGAGACAGTCAGTCATTCACTAACACACCCATACACACACTCATCCACCCATACAGTGCTGCACACATACTGTCTTCAACACATACAGTGAGTCACTCATTCATGCATCTATGCACTATGTAATACCCCCCACTGAACCATACAGACACTCAGACACTCATACTGATAGTCAAAAAAACAACTAATAACCTAGATAGACACTCATGTAGCTGCACAACAACCCATGCAGCCACTTATACACAAAGTGAGAGACTGATACAGATATTTACATATTGAAAGATTACTTACTAACCCATGTATTCACTAAGATACACTTAATCAGTCAGTCATTGAATCAATTTTTCCCAAAAAAATTCATCCATTTAGACACTTATATACCCATTTATTCTTCCATCGACCTTGAGATATACATATATAAAACATATTTTTGATTTTCAGAAAAACACATATTCAGTGGATGATGTCATCAGTGATGTCATCAGTGATGTCATTTGAGATGTCATCAATGATGTCATGAGTGATGTCACTGACCATGTCATGAGTGATCTAATATGTGACATCATCAGCAGTGCATTGCGGGTGCGCGAGTTATAGTTAGCTGAACTAATTATAACGGGGGAATTTCAATGGTTTTGTACGAGAGAAATGTTCAACTAACTATAACGCACCTGAAACCTATGGTTTTTTCAGTGAATATATATATATATATATATATATATATATATATATATATATATATATAGTACACATTTAGGTACATATATGTGGCATAGTTTATAGAACATCCAGAACATCCATACATACTCACTGTTCAATATTTTAGATTCAATAATTTGCCCTCGATATTTCTATGCTTCGCTTTTCGGACTTCGATATTCAGGGTGTCCACTATAAATTTTGGATAAATTATGGAACCAACCCTTGGTTTGTATAAGTTATACTCCACAAGAGCTGGTCATCATACTTGAAAGTTGGTCATTCAATATGTACTCACAGACGGAACATGATTTTTCTGTCTTGTATTATTTGGATTGGATTCCCAGGTACTTATCTCAACAGTCCATCAATTACTACTAAGTAATGCCCTTTCAGTTGCTTGGTTGTTTCTTGCTCATTATTGGTTGTATGTTGAAAGATCCTGACTATATACAACTCCTTTAGCCACATTTAATATAATCATTATTCCAGCCTTTATAAGGCTGTCATGATGCAATAAATGAACAAACTCAATTAAATTATGTTTACGAGGTCATCATTTTTTGTGAAAGTCCGACCTGGGATATGGGTCATATACATCTGTTAGAAATCAAAAAATCAAATAATTTCCCATGTGTGTTTCAATAAATGTTCTTTGCCATTTAGAATTACATGAAAACTTTGTCCTGAAGAAGGTGAAGGAATTACTGTTCACCGAAATGCCCCGTCGACCCCTTATAAGTTTTCTTTCTTTTTAATGTGTGTAATAAAATGTTTACTGCATATGTACAGTAAATTCTCTACAAGAAGATGTTTTTAATCTATTGAGATATGTAATGTTCTTCTTCATATCTTTTATATGTGTTTTTATAAAATAATATAAAATAAATATTCCTTTACGTATTGGAATTTTCTCACTGATTTCTGGTTTAAATAACCCACAGCAGACGATTAAGTTTTTTATGACATCATCTTTTTATGATACTTTATTGTATAAATTGTTGTATGCTTGAAATTAGATATAGCACATGATCTATACCAAGGCATGCTCTTAGATATGCAGAATTTTGCCTTAAACACAATTCCTTGGAAAGGGACATTTTGTGATTTCTAATATTGCTACCCCGTCCCTCTTCCTAGAATCAGGGCATCTCCCTTTCTTTTTTGTCATCATATACAACTGTTCAATAAATATTGTTCACTTCGATTTTCATAATTGTGCCTGTAATAGAAGCACTTTAGAGGGAATCTGAGTTCCAGGCTATGAGGAGATAGAGAGGTCACTGTCTTGGTATCAGGTGTGACTGAACTGTGACACTTTCTAACCTGCAGAAGCTTTAAAAGCCAACAGGTTTCAGAAATGGTCATTTTGGCAAACCTTTGTCAGTTTGGCCTTAGCAGTAAGGTTATTCTTAGAGAAAATAATGAGAGTAAAACCCCATCAAAATACAACAGTTAAGATGGCAATAAATGAAATGACACAATCAAATGACAAAAGCAGGTGAACATCTAATACAAATATATTGCACAAATAAAGGGAAGGAGACAGGGCATCAAAGGTTAACGAAATAGGATAAACATCACCAATGAGCAAACCTGGTACAACATAGAAGACAATAGAAAAGTATAAATAACAAAAACATTCTGAAGTGACTTTCAGAGAGTTGACAGGGTCTGGCAACTTTTTTTCTCAACTAGCAAGTGCATCAATCAACAGCTTGTCCCAGTGATGGATTTTCACCATCATCATCAAATGTGTTAATTTGGAGTAAATTAAACAATTAATTATAGAATAATAATTTCACCAAATACAAACACAGTTGAACAGTAAAGAAATTGGAAATTACAATAATAACAATAACAATATGTTATAGTAGTAATTCAAATAACACCAGGAATGTGGTTTGCACTCTTTGGCGGAAGAAGATACTGAGTTGGTGGCTTGATAGCACCAACATTGATGAAAAGTACTCTTAAAATTATCTGAGGGCATGCTTTTGATGAGTGAAGGAATGATAAAACGTATGCCTCAGCCCTAAATTCCAGGGCTTTTGCCTTCACAAATAGCCTGAAACATTTGTATCATAATGTCCCTATACATTCCCTTAGGCCTTTTTAGGTCGAGCATTCAAGACCTCTTGTATATACTTTAGTATATACTTATATGTGTATGTACATTGTGGGCTCTGGAGATCAGCCCTAGGATGTGTCTGCTTCCGCTTAGGGACTTTTCTTTAGTTCAACTGCCTCTATTTAACTGTCTTGATAAAAAACGACCAGTAGAGGTCAGTAAAATACCAGAATTGCTTTCTGCTTGTTCAACTGCCTCTATTTAACTGTCTTGATAGAAAATGACCAGTAGAGGTCCGTAAAATACCAGAATTGCTTTCTGCTGAGGGACTTTCTTTTGTTAATTTTTCTGGCAACCTCCTCTATTTAACTTTATTGATAGAAAACGACCAGCAGAGGTCAGTAAAATATCAGAATCACTTTAGCATTCTCTAGATTCTAGTCAATATAAACTGTTTCCCACGAGCATCCATAGACAATAATATTTTTTTCAAATCTTGTATTTTCAGTATTATGACCACCGAAAGCCCTGATTTTATATTAAAAACAGAGCTGTGGACTATACCATTTCACACTGAAAGGCAATATTTCTCTCCATGTGTTCCTGTACCTGGCACGTCACACAGTTTGGTGCTTACTTTCACTCCAAGTTAAAGAACAGTAGATGTTTCAACACCCAGGCTAAAGTGCTGCCTAGCTAAATACATACAAGGTTCCAAAGGCGAGACCGATTGCATTGCAAAGACTTGTTTAAGTGTTGCTGGCTAGACTAATGCCTACTATGTTATATAGACTGGATGCATTTTTGGACAAAGCAACCAAACTACCAGAGGAAACACAATGTTGGGTCTACTGGCACTATATGGACAACTAAAACATACGTTGCAATCCTAGTTCCTCCTGAAGTTCAGCATAATTACGCAACCTATTACTATTGCAGCAAGTTTTATCATGGCATGCCATCATCTGAAGAATTCCTGCAATGGTTCTTTAAAACACTTCATCTGGGAAGTAATGGCCAAAGAGTGTGAAGATTTTAAGAAACCGAAAGTCCAATTTAAGGAGGTATATGATAATCTCTGATTTTCAGTTGTTGTAATTCAATTCAGCATTCCTCATTTTGAAATTAATCCTCATCGCCACTTTTGTGTAATTTAGTTAAAATCCATCATTGATTTGGCTAGTTGTGTATAAATTCTAAATAAAGATGGATTTGTCCAAAATTACACAAAAAAGGGGATGAGGATTAATTTCAAAAAGAGGATTTCCAAATGGAATTTCAGTAACTGAAATCAGAGATTATTATTTACCTCCTTAGGTTGGATTTTGATTTGGATAAAACCAGTGGTTTGGTTTTGGAGGTGAAGGCGCCGGGCCACATTCCCTAACCCCGTTTCTCTTCGGTTTGCAGATCTGGACATAGCTGAATTTAGGGGAAACTTGCCTCTCATTATTAGAATGTAAAATACTCTTAAAAGGCAACACCATTGTTACTGTACTCAGCATATTTAAAGAAGGCGCACTCGGTGTTGGTCTCAGCTTCTTAGAGTCTGGTGAAAGACAAAGTTGCTTGTGCAAAAGTATGGGCTCCTCAAGAAGCAACCAATTTGTTTGTACTGATTCATCAATTTACGGCAGTATTGATGATGTAATGTCAGATGTCATTTCTGTGAATACTGGGAAGAAAGCTAAATCCACATTCCGTGTAAATGTCCTGAGGTTGTAGCCTCCGCAAATGTTGTTAAAGCATGTGCTGAACAAAGCTTGGATAAGAGATTGCAATAAAGTAATGATCTGTTGTTGAAGCAATGCAAACTGTATCATGACAGACAAATTGGCAAATGTATCTACTTTATCTACTTTATTCAGCTTTAGTAGCCATAAACGTTAATAAATAACACACAGTTTACAAAAACTATACAATTACATTAATTAAATAAGCCAATCCCATTGTACTTGATAGTTAAAACAATAAAACACATCATTACATTAATTCAAGGGCATTTCCACAGATACAGACTTGAAGCCATTTAAAGTGTGTTACGTTGTTTAAATAAGAAAAGCTCGTGCCAGAATACATTTTCCATTAAGTTATCGCTTTTATCTTGTGTGGTCTAAGGCGCCATGCCCATAATAGGAATCTAGACATGCTAAAAAAAATTACCTCCTTCATATCACAATGAAAAAGTCTGGAGGCTTCCCAAAAGTGGGCAACGCCCAGCAACTTACAGACAGGTAAGATCAATTTCTTGCGGGGCACAATATAGACAGGGCAGAAGAACAGAAAGTGGTCAATAGTTTCATCTGGCTGTGGACAGAATAGGCAGTTAGGCGATGCAGGGTTGGTTTTATCCCAAATGGAATTAAATTAATTTAGGGGTAAAATGCCAAGTCTAAATTTAATATACAAAGTGTTGTCTTGGGCTGGACGTACTCTGTCCAAAAAAGGCTCAAAGAATGACCCACATTTGTGGTCAAAACTTTCTCAGTGAGGCTCCCAATTTTTTGGTCTGCCCATAAGCATTCCAGGAGGCCTTCCCAGTATATTCGTTTTAATGTCTTTTGGCATCTTTTTTAACCAGGGGATACAGAGTTCTTTGTCTAACCTAACGATCTCTACTAGACATGTCCTGTATGGTCCTAGCTCCGGGTTGTTCCAAAGGGGGTAAGAAGAGTGCTTATAGGGAGGTCAAAAAGGAACTTAATAAACTTATTTTCCACAAGAGTGAGATCAGTTGCATCTGTATGTCCTCAGAGCCCCGCACCATAGGATGCTTCCGACACAGCCGTAGCCCTGTACGCTTCCAATAATGAGCTCTGTTAGAGGTGGCCTTATATTTTTTCCCTATTTTCATAGCTCTCTGTAGTAAAATCGTTTTACTTTTCCTTATTTGATGTACTCAAGCCATGTTGTCAGATAGTCTTACTCCTAAATAATCGAAAGACTTTACCAGCTCCAATGGAGCCCCCTTGATCGCTATTTTACCCCTAAAAGATCAATGGGAGTTTAGGGCCATACATTTTGTTTTAGATTAATTTATCTCGAGACCCCTTGAGTGGCAAAAGGATGAGAAGTGGCCAATCAGCAACTGTAGTCCACAGGATATTAACAGCGTGTCATCTGCAAACATTAGAATGGGGAGTCGCTTGCCTGCTAGTTTTGGCGCATCATGCTGGAAATTGGCTAGCCACTGTACTGCTCCAATTATATACAAACTAAAACGTGTGAGAGCAAGCACACAACCTTGCCCTGCCCCACGCTTGATACTTATCTTGGATGTGAGCTCTCCCCCTCATTCCACCTGACCTAAGCATATGAATCTAAATGTAGTATTTTTTAATTCCTATAAGATTGTCTGGAATATCGTACGCCTCCAGGACCGCCCAAAGGTTCTCCCTGGGAGCCAGATCAAATGCTGCCCTCAAATCAATGAAGGCAACATAAAGTTGATCTCGCTTCAGGGCTTCAGACCTCCAGCATAGCGCATGGAAGCGGAAGACCTGGTCCAAGGTACTAATCCCTGGCCTGAACGCTGCCTGGCAGTCCTCTAGGATGTGATGTTCTGTTAGCCAGGTTTGTAGTTTAATTAATATCTGCCTGACAAGACCTTCGTCCCCTTTTTTATAAATGGGCACAATAATTGCACCATGCCAGGATGATGGTATGTCCATGTCGCTCAAAGTAGCATTAGTGAAAGCGTTTAGGTATAGGACCCAAATTTCAGGGTGTGATAAGTATGTCTCCCAGAATGCCATCAGAGCCAAGGGCCTTTTCTCTTTTTAATAAATGTAAAGCCTGTGGAGTTTCTGCCAAATCAAGGACTATAATTTTCCCTGTTTCTGGCCTGGCTAGTTGCCCTGTAAGAGCTACCCCATCCCTCTTTGGTGAGTCAGTGACATTTCTTGACCATGGCTTATATAACTTGGAGAAGTGGGATTCCCATACTGCATGTCATTTCCTGCAGTTTTAGACCAAGATGCTATGCGAGACCAGAATTCCTTGGTTTTTCTATTTGTTAGGGCTACGGTGGCTTTTTCCCATTGCTCTAACTCCCACTCACTTTTGGCCATTGTTAATTTTCCTTTGAAGGGTTTTCTGGCATTCTGCAAACCCTTGTGATTCACCCGCCTAGCTGCCTCAATAATTGCTGTTTTGGCCTGTTGGCAGTCTCTTGTGTACCAACCATGGAGGTTGGTACTATAACTCCCCCTTTATCTTTCCTTAGTCAGTAGTAACTTTATTTGTCCCATAAGTTTAGTTCGGATATCCACTAGGTCGATGTCACTTAGGTCTAAGAATTTGAACGATGCCAACTGTTCTACGTACAATCTATAGATATACACCTGCACTTTATCGCCACCTGCGAGGACTGCCCATTTAAAATTCCTGCTATTATTGCAAACGTTAACTCTACTTATAGAAGTAAGACTTCCCAATTCTATTAGACCTCGGTGTTACCTGCATGTCTTCTAGAAAAGGCCAGAGTGGGCTATCCAGCAGGATGTAATCAGTGTTGCTATTATACAAACCCCGCTTAAAGGTCGGACGGGCAGTGCAGTCGGATTTCGTGCATCCGTTCGCAATATTCAAATAGTAAGAAGCAATCAAGTCAATGATTTGTTCAACCAACCTGGGGAAACTTGCCTGATGGTTAGAACCAGCAACTATTGGTACATTTGACCCATCTCTCAATGCTATTAGATGCCTTGGAATTAAGCCCTCAGGCAGTCTTGCATTAAGGTCGCCTGCAATGATCTTAAAGTAGGTGTGGTCTAAGGTTTCAAGGGTATGTGATAATTGGGTCACTGTTCTTGACAAGCGGTTTGTCTGGGTAGAACGAATATAGACGTTGATCACTGCAATATGCCCAACTCCCATAGAGGGTCCAGCCGGAATTGCCACCCCCAATTAGTCTCTGCAGTCAATACTCAATCTCTTTATTTTAGGAAATAATTCAATTTTCAACCATATCACCAACCCTCCAGAAGGTCACCCTGCTTAAGAGGGAACTGCATTAAATTCCAACGTCATGAATCCCCCTCTGTACACAGGCTCTAAGGCCCAGGTTTCCTGTAACAATACTATGTGGAATTTGTCTATGAATGCACCCCACTCTGGATCATCTATCTTTGTTTTAATCCCAAATTCCATGATACTAATTTTATAGCATCTATATGCCCCCTGACTTTACTTGAATTTTGTGAAGCCATATTATATTCCTCTCCGCTATTTTGCTTTGGTGAATTAGGGATTTGTGCTACTGTTTTCTCTAGGTTATAAGAGCGGGTACTTTTTGGGAGGTCTGGGATTGATGCCTTGTTCGAAATCGGTGGTTTGCTTACTTCGATCTGGGCACCTAGTTGTCAATCAAGGTCAGGAAAGGAGCCCCCATAGTCCATAGGAGTGGTAGACGGATGATGATTAATATTCAAGTCTGCTTTACGGGCATCACCAAACCCATGTATGATGTCAGGTGGATTAGTTTTAAGCCTTATACGTGAATTGGAAGGGGGCCTAAATCTATGTTCAAGTCCAATGAGTCCAGCTACTCAATTAAAACTTACTGGTTTCAGGCCAATGTGGTCATTAGGTCGCTGGGTGTCCCAAAATCTAAATGCTTCCCTTATGTCGTCTCTTATTATGGACCTAAGCCCCTTACTTTCCTAATTCAATGGATAACTTTGTTAATTAGTGACTCCTGTGTTTCTCTGGTTGTAGGAGACGTTTTAGGTACAGCCATTAAGTATAAACCCCAATACTGTTTTTGCCCCTCTAATGATCTAATTGAATTTTTAGATGTGCATAATAAGGCAGTCTTTTCTATGGTTTGCTGATCGTTACTTCCTTTGCCCACTAGTGCTTTACTAGAAGTAATTTCCCGCTATAAGACTTATGGGCAATGTGACCAGCTTCCTGGGAGGACAGGGGGCGGTGCCTGCTAGTTACTAAAGCTTCCGAAGTCACCATTAATAAAGGGCTCTTTGAGGGACCTACTAAAGGCCCATCACTGTAGTTTCCCCCCGATGCAACTTTATTTCCGGAATTAGTTGGAGATTCGACCACCATATTCTGTGGGAATTTGGAGCTTAGTGTCAATACTGTCTCTGTTAATTTGTCAACTTTTTCATTAATAGTTTTTGTCAAATTACTCATGTATTCTTTTAGCCCTGCCATCTGTGCTTGTATGGCCCCTGTCTGTGTGTTCATGACCTCCTTCTCTGTCACTACAGGTTTGTTGAGGGCTACAGTAGGAAGGGTATATGCTATTTCATTTGCCTGTGGCTCATCCAAATCTCCTAAGACTTCAAATCGATTGCTACATTCAACTGTTATTACAGGTATGAGGGAGTCGTGTGAATGGCCCACTCTTGTGCCATGGGTTTCCACCACTACCATGGGAGGATGCTAGTGTCAATCTCGCCTTTTGCACTATTACCTACCAAGTGATCCCTGGTCTTACGTTTTCTAAAGAGCGATTCTATGTCCCCCTTTCCTTGATTATTTCTTCTGAGCTTATTTGTCTCAGTAGCCTTGCATGCTAAGAGCCCTTCAACTTCCTCCAATAGAACATCTGTATCATCAAGTGTACGATTTTCAGCCGCTCGCCTAGGTTGTTTTGGGGGGTTTTCCAGCTTCAGGGAACCTCCCTGTTGCTTTATGTTTCATCATAATTATAGCTACTTGTGTTTTGAATGAACTTGCCCTATTTTATTACCTCACAAGAGTGATGGTCACGCCCTACTTATTAATTGCTAGCTGTACCTGTTATAACCCTTTGTAACTAAAAACAATTCAAATACGTTAATATTAATATGAGCTGAAATGGCTACTAAGCCCGTTTTAAAATCTAAACAGTAATATAAAACCATATAAAATCATATTAAAGTTGAATCCCTTGTATCCCCCTAACTTCGCATTTGCTAAATAGTGCATAAACAATGTTCTTATTCTGTCTATACAGGAGTTTCATCAATTAAAATAAAATAGATAATATCAACAAATTGTTTTAAAGTCACATGGGAAATAGTGGAGCAGGTTTTAGGGAGAGCACCTTGCACAGGACAGGAAATTGTAACACCAAACGTCAGAAGACTTCAACCCACAAATAGATAAATTGATACAGATATACTTGGACAGTCGACCACTTCAGCGGCGTAGCGCTGTAATTCCACTTAAGGGTATTGCCCTGTTGATCTGACCACCCAATTAGTCCACCTCCACTACAATCGACTCACGTGAAGTGGTTAAACCAACTAAAAACAGTTGCGCAAAAGGAGCCAGATGACCGCATTAAAATGCCCATGGAGACAAGTCGCTGGATATTTATGTATCCATCAGAGAGTGCGGTATTACTAAAGTCTCTTACCAGATCTCATGAGGCATCCCAATATGATGGCCAATGGCTCTGCTCTGCCCCTTCCTGGCAATGATGGGCAAGGAGGGGCCAGCCCTTGGCCCAGGCTTTGCCCGGGCGCCGCTCATGCGCATCCCGCGTTTAAATAGTGCTAATAGTCCAAAGGTGTTTCTTGGCACAGAATTATGGGACTTGTAGTTCCCGGCAGCCCTTTCCCTTGGCAGCCCAATCCTCCGTAGATGTCAGTGTTCACAGGGAGTTCACTCGGAGCACCGCGGGAACCAGTGACCTTGTTACTGCAGTGATGGTACTATTGTGCAGACCCAGCTGGTGAGCAAACTCCAGTCGATCTCTTCCCCACATTTAATTTATCAATGTGATGTGAAAAGGACTTAAGACAACTAAAAGAAACATTTTTGGTAAGTTGGATTCAGTCACTAACAATGTCTTATATTTTCCAGTATAGAATCAGTTATGTAGCATTTCTAATTTATTTAATTGACCGTATGGAGTCCATCATCTTAATTATATGCACAATAAAGATTAACTCATCTGAAATACAAAAAGATCCACTCTGCGTCCTAGCATTACCCACACTTAGAAATAATTACAGAGTACAAAAACCTGTATCTTAACAGGCTTCTGTGAGATCAGATACTTTTTTCAAGGGTCGACGGTGAAGTCAAAAATCTGGTTAAAAAAGCACAAAGATTGTTAAAGCCAATGCATGTGGGCATGTGACTGACCTCAAGTTAGTGGCACCTCACAGTGAGAACTTCACCATACAAACTCAAGAAACTTTTGGTTCTAAAAAATTAAAATCCCATTGCTAAGACACCATGGAAGAAGTGAAAGGTTCCTTAGGTATGAGGAAAGCAAATGCTGAAAGGGCTTTAACTTCTGCTGTTTTCTAACACTTCATAATCAACTACACTCCATTTAAAAACAATTGTACTGCACTCTCAACCCCCACACCCACCCATTTGTGATACCTGTACGGATCGATGGTATAAAAGTGAAAAGAAGGATCCCACAATAAGGTAGGTGGTTAAGACCAAAAATATGAGGAGAGGTTGTGATTGTTTTTCCATTAGGTTTCTCAAATGATCTCAAGACGGTATGCTCTCAGATGGTCTGAGGAAGAGTTTTTCTTGGTAGCCACAAAGAGGTAGACGGCAGGCCTCCAAATATGTTCATTGTTTCATATTTGCTGCTTGTAAATGGTTGTCTAACTTTTGTAGCAGTGTCATTTTGCAATACAATCTAAACTTTTGAAGCTAAATCTAGGGCGGTGTGAAATTGCGACATTCATCGGCTTGCAAATTTGTTGCTTTTTTCAGAGGGCTCATCAGATTTACCAACCGCGAAGATGGTCAATGTTCTTTTTAAAAAAGAAATGTGTCTAGGACTTGCTCTGCTTCTCCATTACCAAATGCCTGAAATTGTCCAAAAGGATTACTTGGATTGATGATTGTCCTCTGCAAATGGACAGTACAGAGGGAGCATAGCATGGCTAAATCCCTGCAGCCTGATGCCCCATTCATATTAGATGAGATACCAGGCATCAGGGGCCTGACTAGTTTTAACTGTGCTGAGTTGGACAAAGTAAAGGACATCACATTTCTACATAAGTGCCAAATTCCCAGAGTTCCCCTGCCTATGCCTAAAATAACTCGGTCCCAGCAAAAATCACTGCTTTGTTTTTTGTCTACATAAGGCAGTAGGAGTTGCAGGAAAATACGGGTGCATATCAGCAAGGCGGCGCAATGAAATTATCGCCGCTTTTGCGTCTGTTTTCGGGTGAAAAGCGGCGATAATTTCATCACCTTATCAGCAAAGACACGCTATCACGTGTTTTGCTTATTTAGCGCCCTTTACAACAACGCCTAGCTTTGCATCTCTAATGAGATGCAAAGTGGGCGTTCTGTGCTAAAATAACTGGAGAAATGTCGCTAACCGACATTTCTCCAATTATCAAGCTGCACGCAAACAAGAAGAGCGATAAGAAAAGTAGCGCTAACCACAGTTATCGCTACTTTCCTTACGCCTACTTCTAATCTGATTTAGCCATGTAATCCAATGGGAGGTGGATTACATGGCTAAAACCACCCTGCCCTATCAGCAAGGTATCGATGGTCGCAGTGCGATTATCGCTGGATTTCCAGTGATAATCACACTGTTTTCCAGCTAACGCATGGATTCCTATCGCTTGGGAGATAAGCGTTGCTGATAGCACGCTATATCCGCGATAGAATCCAGAGTTAGCCTGCGATAATTATCCTCGCACTAAAAACGCCGAGTGATAATTATCGCAGGCCCTTGCTGATATGCCCTTACTTTCTTTACCATGCAAAATGTCTAAAGAGGAGTATCATTAAAAAAAACTCTGAAACCACAACTGGCATAATAAAAATAAATAGCCATCCGGGGAGCACCTTTATATTAGTTCCACTAATTTGACTGAACAATCAAATATTTAGGAATGCCATATTTGCACATCCTAGTTCAATGTCTGTTTCAATTGGGGTTAATTGTACTTCGATAATGTTCGCCATATTGACCCATAGGGTCCTATTTCTCACAAGGCTTCCCTTATAATTATCTCTGGGACTGTTAAAGACAAGAGGAGATTATCTGCTAATAGGCACAGATTAAAACTATGGTCCTCACATTGAATGCCTTTAATAGCTAAGATCCCTAGAGAGTATGTCAACTTTTCTGGTACATTCAGACAAATTCACTATCAGGCATCCTTTTTCAAGCTCTCCTCAAGGCTCTACCACTTGAAAAATTGAAGCGTGGTTTGCCTCACCCCTTTGTTCTCTTCTAGGACGCATCAGGCTTTCCACAAAAAGAAAGAAATTCTATAACTTTCTTTGCTCTCTTAAATATAGTCACTTGCACTTTTACCCGGCACGAGCACTATTTGTCTCACAGGGGCACAGAGCACCTTGCTTGAGTTGTATTGTTGATAACATAATATAAAATTGCTTCCATAACAACATATATTCTGCTGTTCTTAAACTTGTGAATTTACTGTAACTTTTTGCATTTATTTTGACTGAGGAAGGATCAAATTACCTCCTAGGACTTGAAAAAATGCCAGTCAATATATTCCATCGGGTAGCACCTAATTCCTTTAAACATACAATAGTTATACAGTGAGTTAACAATAGACATTAATCCATTGGAACAAACACACACCACAGCTTTTTAGATAAGCATATATATATATATTTTTTATATTTTATATATATATATATATTCACTGAAAAAACCATAGGTTTCACACATGTTATAGTTAGCGGAAATTTTACTGATAAAAAACCAGTGAAATTCCCCCGTTATAGTTAGTGCAGGCAACTATAACTCACGCGACCGCAATCCTCTGCTGATGCTAATACTGTATTTAGACACTTATTTGCCCATGTCTTCTTCCATACATTTTTAGCTATACATATATTACAAATATTTTTTTTTCATAAAGACACATATGTCATCAGCAGAAGATTGCGGTCGCGTGAGTTATAGTTGCCTGCACTAACTATAACGGGGGAATTTCACTGGTTTTTTATCAGTAAAATTTCCGCTAACTATAACATGTGTGAAACCTATGATTTTTTCAGTGAATTTGCAAGGTTTTTTAAATGCTAATTCCTAACTATAACGTGTGTGAAACCTATGGTTTTTTCAGGGAATTTGTACGTTTTTTTAAATGCTAAGTTACTTTACGCCATTCGTGGCGTGCGCGCCCACTTAACGCAGTTCGTTCCGTGCGCGCACGGTGCGCTTCGCGCACCGTGCGCGCACAGTAAGCACGCGGTGCGCTTCGCGCACCGCGCGCCCACTTTACGCAGTTAGTGCCGTGCACGCACGGTGGGCACGCGGTGCGCTACGCGCACCGCGTGCCCACGTTACGCTAGATGGGCCATGTACGCACGATACGCTTCGCGCACCGTGTGCACATGGAGGACATGTGATGCACTTCGTTTTGAAAGGTAATATTTTAATTTTTCGTAATTTTTATAAGCCATGCACAAATGGTGCCCTTCGGGCACCATTTGCACACGGGGTGGATGTGTGGATAATTTTTTCTTTTATTATTTTTGTTTAAAATATTCTAGTTTATCAGACCTCTGATAAGCCATGCACAATTGGTGGCCTGCGGCCAGCAATTGCACACGGGGTGGGGAGAGTGTGGATAGTTTTTTTTTTTTTTATAATTTTTTACCGTACGCGTACGGTAAGCGTAATCGGCGAAATTAGCGAAAAAATAAAAATTGCATTTTTGGCCTTGGGGGGTCAGTGGGGACTCCCTCAACATGGCTATGTGTGTGGGAGCTGTCTAAACAGCCCCTTTACATGTTTTTTGGCTTTATTTTACAACCTAACTCTCAGTGCGAGAGAGAAAATGGCGGCCGCCGCTTCCTGGTTTCGGCCGATTCGAATGTTTACTAAGATCTAAGAGCCAATCAGAATCGCGCTCGCGCACGCCACCGTTCGCGTACGGTAAGCGTACCGTAAGCGCACCGTAAGCTGGCTCAGATATATATATTGATTTAAAGGCTATTTTCTCAGAATCTACTGAACAGATTTACACCAAACCTACAAAAGGCACTTCCTTGACCTGAGGACTACCTCTCTGCCAAATTTCTAGTAATTCTGTTCAGCCGTTCGGGCTGTAGCCCTGTCTAAAGGTCCTATGGAAAAATGCATGGGAAAAACGCGTTTTGGGACCCCCCTTTTATCTCAGCCCCCGCTTGACGAATCCTCCTGAGACTTTCAGGGTAGGAGCGGAGCGTAGCGCCCCACCTATTTTGAAAAATTCGCGAGGATTCGTCGACCAGCGCCAAAGTTATTCAAAATAGAATGTTGAGGATTTCCTATGGAAACGTGGTCCTAACTATAACTACCTACTGGCGACCGCCAGTAGGTAATATAGATAGATAGATTGTAGAGAAATGAGGAGATATTTCTGCAAGGTACAGAAGATTGCAAGGAATTTGGTTCTTGCCAGTACCATGCAACTCAAAATTGGGCCCTTGGTGTGGGAAGATCAAATCAGTCTTAGTTGTAAAGCAAAAAATGTTTGCCTCATATTTCCCTGAAAGTGGCTCTGAGAATGTATATTACATATATATAATTTTACTAAAATCAAAGGTTCTTGGTCAATGTCAGAATTAAAACAAAAAACTCAAATATTTTGAATGCTTCAAACATCTCTCCCCTACTCAGATTGTTCTTTTAAGTGCTTAGCTATTTATCAAGCTGATATACTTTTATGTGCTAACTTACCCCACCTTTGGTCTACACCACATCAAAGGATTCACTGTGACCTAGTATTGATCCAGATCTGAGAGTGTTCTTTTTCACTGGAGATGGTGTGCTACTTTTGCTGTATGTCCTCCATTCAAACCTTTATCCCCTCCTCTGGTGACCTTGCTTCTCTTAGTTGCTTTGTGTTTTACAATCCCCTTCCCCATTGGTTAAATGTGCATTGCCTTTCAAGGGCCATAATTCAGCAGCCCCACCAATGCTTCTACCAAACATCTGTAGCAGAACAGACAGATTCAGGACAGACTGCTACTTTTCTGCAGATTTCTGAAACTGTGGCAATTGCCTGCAGATCTGCCATCTTTGCCTGAAAATCAAAGCATAGAGAAAGTGTGTTGAAATAGCAGAAAGGAAGGAGGAGTGACTGGGGCCAAGGAGGAGCAACCACCTTGGCAGCTACTACCAGAGACTAACAAAACTGCAGGCACAGACTTAGGTACCTATTAATGGCAGCTATGCTGAATTTCCACTGTCCTCTGGTCCTAACCCCAAGAGAATAGTGAGAGATACCTCGACAGTTGTGTCATCATTAGCAGGCACCATTTACCCACTGCATAGACATTTCATGGGCTTGAATTTTACATTTTTACTTTGATGAGCTCTTTATTAAATGTTAAATTTGGCATCATAGTTAGGTTAAGCAGCTGGACATTCACCAGCATATCTCATTCCTTCCAAAGGTTTATAGTGAGATATTTCACCAGTGTTTCTCGTTTTGTGATCATGGGGGCTGACTAGCTTGTTTTGACAGAGGAGAAAATGTCGGGAAGAGGAGCGGAAAGTTCACTGCAGAGGTGATCTGTACATTGTAGGTAATAAGTCTAGAGAGTAAGATTTTTCCAAATTATTAATAAAGAAGAATCTCTGGATTCAACAAATGAAGTAAGAGGTCTGGGGCAGGACTTGACTGCGAACCGAAAGCAACACTGGCAAAAATGTTGATACCAGTCCCTGCCAAATGGTTGAAACCAGCCAATGAAATGAAATACCAGCATTTGCATCACACACTGCTACCTCCGGAGAGGTGTCCAGGCGCGGTGGGCTGTCTGGAAGATTAGGCGAGCTACTGCCCAGAGTCACATGATGCTGGGCTAACCTGCCGCCGGCACCAGGGATTGAACCGTGAACCCTGTGGTCAGGAGTCAGGAACCCTGGCCGCTGCGCCACACCTCTTCCCTGTCTTTTTTTAATCAATCTAGTTCTCTTTGTCTCATGCTCTCTTTCCCCCTCTTGGTGAACTGCCATCACATCGCGGCTGCTACAATGCATGCCGTTACGTCGCATGCGTTACAACGCAAGCGACGTTACGACTCGTCCCATTACATCGCATGCGCTTTTAAAACGCATTGAAGAACCAGGCTGAATTAGGCCTGGCGGCGCAGGGTACGCCTGAAATCTTCTGAGTTCGCCTTCTAAATGTACAGAGACACGGAACACTCTGTTGGCATAGGAACTTCAATTTATTAGCTGCAGCTAGGTACAGTTGTCCTAGAAGTACATCAGTGGTAGGTTCTCAGGAGACTGCCACGTCAATCCGTGGCTCACAGTCTTTTATAGCGCTTGAATCCCCTAAAGCAACAATCCCCTCAATGTGCAATAAAAGCAAACAAATCATCCACTAGCAAACATTCTTTGTACAAGAAACAGGATAATAGGTAATAGAAATTCCTTCCCTAGGGTCGTGTTCTCTACCTGACCCTATAGGCCAGGTGGCATGAGCATTCCTAAGTTAAATTAATTTACAACAGGACGTGTTTGCGTGTTGCAGGTGGTGATTCGTAAAACAATTGGAGAGGCAGAGAAGGATCACCAAGGGTCAATAGATGGTTATCACGGGAATTAGTTGCTTCGAGCCGGGTCTCAGAATGTACTTTGCTAAGAGAGGCAGGAAAAGGTCGTTTAACATGTTACAGTACAGAGTATAAAAGAAACGCTACGAAGGTCGTCGGTGCCTGAGTGAGGGCAACATTACAATGGTGTCAATACGCAAGATGGAGCCGTAATCAAATTTCCTCAGACCCTCCTTTTGCCATTACTCAGGCAAAAACACAGAGGCTGTTGTTAATCAGAATCGACTTCAATAGCCATGAAATCTACAAGCTGTTGTTGCAGCATTATCTTCGTGTTCTCTGCTTTCTGGGATACAGGATTTGGAACACACAGGGTGGCGCAGAGCCCGCATATAGCGGGACCACATTGTAGGCAAAGGCAACATGAGAAGAGAATAGCCAAAGTCGCTCCGACAAAGGTAAGAACCTTCCATCCCCATGTAGACAGTAGTCCCCCAAACCATCCCATCAGAGACCAATTCCCTTCATCCTGGTGAACGGACTCAGCGATCTTATGTAGTTTAGAGATGGCTTGGTATACTGTAGGGGCGTTGTCTCGAATATAAATGCAACAGCTAGATCCGATCAATTTGCATACACCCCCGCGGTCAGCAAGAATAATATCTAATACCATCCTGTTCTGAAGCGTGACAAGGCGGTCAGCAATGAGTTCTGCAGTGAGATTACTCAAAGCTCCAGCTGTTTCATTGACAGTGGCTTCTACAACTCGAATTAGTTGTCTTATGTCTCTACTGTTGGCTATTGGACCCCAGAATGGAAGAAGTCCTTTCAAGACATCCCCGACTTCTTGTCCTGACGTATCCTGGTCTGACGCCACCCTTCTTTTCTGTAAATGATGCTTGGCATCTGCTATATATGTAGGGGGCAACACCCAAGCGATATAACAAGTGCCTCTCCAATTACCAGGTAGAGAAGTGTAAGCCTTATTTCCACACACGAAGTATGTATTACGTGAGGGAACCATGCGAGGCCAATCTGTCCCATTCACGGTCACAATATGTTGGCATTTGCTTGTACCTTTATATTCTAACCCTCCTTCCCTAGTACAGAATGGTGCTTGTCCAGGTACCACTAGAAAAGTTTGTCCTTTTCGAGAGGTTTTATTAGAGGGCAGGAAATACAAATCCGTAGATCTGGTTTGGCGTTCAGCATATTCTGACTTCTCACTATTCGTCCCATATATCCTTTTTCTGTCCCGCCAACATAAATGGTATAGATGTACTCCCAAGCTCCTTACGTCTCGGGTATCACCATCTCCAGAAAATACCCAACTGGCACTCAATTCCCACCATGCACTACACGAACCATTAAATGAAAAAGGAAGGGTAATGTATGGTATTCCAGTATTCACTGAACTTGGCAGAAGACCACAAACCCAACAGTTCATCGCATTAGTAGCCAATTGATGTTGGTGTAGCATAGAAACAAATGTGTTGTTACGGAATTCACTCCTTCTCGACTCAACATGAGGGGGTAGAGCGACATGTGTATGCAGTCAGGGCAGCAGCTCTTTGCAGCCGTTGGAAAGGAGAAGCCACACTGTAAAAACCTTCGGCCCACTTACGACATGCAGGGGTCGATCACGTGGTGCGCGTCCTCCGGAATTTCCTTGCGGGGCTCCTCACGATCCTCGGGCTGGACCCACGACCTCTGAAGCCGCCTCACAGAGGGCACCATTTGAAGAACCAGGCTGAATTAGGCCTGGCGGCGCAGGGTACGCCTGAAATCTTCTGAGTTCGCCTTCTAAATGTACAGAGACACGGAACACTCTGTTGGCATGGGAACTTCAATTTATTAGCTGCAGCTAGGTACAGTTGTCCTAGAAGTACATCAGTGGTAGGTTCTCAGGAGACTGCCACTTCAATCTGTGGCTCACAGTCTTTTATAGCGCTTGAATCCCCTAAAGCAACAACCCCCTCAATGTGCAATAAAAGCAAACAAATCATCCACTAGCAAACATTCTTTGTACAAGATACAGGATAATAGGTAATAGAAATTCCTTCCCTAGGGTCGTGTTCTCTACCTGACCCTATAGGCCAGGTGGCATGAGCATTCCTAAGTTAAATTAATTTACAACAGGACGTGTTTGCGTGTTGCAGGTGGTGATTCGTAAAACAATTGGAGAGGCAGAGAAGGATCACCAAGGGTCAATAGATGGTTATCACGGGAATTAGTTGCTTCGAGCCGGGTCTCAGAATGTACTTTGCTCAGAGAGGCAGGAAAAGGTCGTTTAACATGTTACAGTACAGAGTATGAAAGAAACGCTACGAAGGTCGTCGGTGCCTGAGTGAGGGCAACATCACAATGGTGTCAATACGCAAGATGGAGCCGTAATCAAATTTCCTCAGCATGCGCTTTTAAAACACATGTGATGTAATGGACGGGCTCCGGGATGGACGTGCACCGGGACAGAGATGAGGAAGAACCGGAACTGGGAGAGAGGTACCATGAGGAGAGAGAGGTAAGTGTCAGGTGGTCGTCCTGTATGGTCGTGTTTTAGGCTATAGGGTTCAGGGCTTAGGGTTTACGGTTGAGGGTAGTGTCAGGGTGTCGTAGTGTGGGGTATAGTGTTTTAGGGCTTAGGGTTTAGTGTTGTGTCAGGGGGTCGTAGTGTAGGTACTGTTTTAGGGTTTAGGGTTTAGGGTCGTACTGTAGGGCAGTGATTAAGGGTTTGGGATTTAGGCTTTAGGGTAGTGTATTATTTTGTACTGTAGGGTACTGGAGTGGAGTGTGGGTTATGTAGGGTACTATATTAGTGTTGTGGGGTTATTTCGAAAAAATAATTGCGATGTAAAAGCATGCGGGGGGTTTGGGTGCATTGTAAAGGGATTATGTATGCATTGCAAAGGAAATGCGAAGTAATGGTTTCCGTTGTAAAAACTTGCATTGTGACGGTACATGCAAACTAAAAACTGCGATGTAAAGGCATGCGTTGTTTTAGTTTGTGATGTATCGTCATACATCCCCCCTCTTTTCGTCTTCTCTGCCTACTACTCAAAACCCGAGGGAGCTGGACACTGAGGGAGGGGTGATCGACCCTAAAAAATCGAGCTCTAGTGGCAGCAGTGACTGTCTGCTTGCTCTCTGGGAATTGCTAGATGAAATAAATGGTCAGGCCGGCCCTTTCCAGAATCAGTTTCCTTCCATTATCCGGTGGGAGAATTGAAACACACTGCTTCACTTCCTAGGAAGAAGCCACGGTGGTTGAAAAATGAAAAAAGAAGCTCATACTGGGGCACGTATTAAACAGGCATTGAGTAAGGAGAAGTGATGAATATTTTATCACCCTATCCTTGAATGACTTAAAGAAAGAAATGGGTCAAGGAAGTTAACTAGCCTAGCACCGTTCACTTCTCAATAGCCTTTGACACACAAACCCTGTCCGTGGGCATTCAGTAGAAACCCTTTGAATGGTTGAAGCCAGGTCTATCACACAACTCCTTTGTAGTAATATTTTGCCATTTAGGTCTTCCGTCCAACCTTGAACCTATGAATGGCTCTCATTGGTTGGCTTTTTGACCTCAGCTCTTTGCTCCCTCTGGCTTCTCTTACTAGATATTTTGGTTTCTCTGTGTACAGCTATGCTAATGACATTCAGATATTAGTCACTCTTCTTTTCTGCTACATTATAAACTGCCTTGAGAGACCAAATGTGTGCAGTGAATAATTGGAGCTGCACTAACAGGCGCAAACTGATTAGCAAGACAGAAACCTTAGTAGCGGGGCAGACAGCAGCTCTTTAGAATCAAACTACTTTGCCAAACAGCCTAGGTCTATGCCCTACATCTTCCCTAACCATAGAATATATATGGGTACAGACTGATCATTTACTGCAACCATAAACTCTGGTGCAAATCGGCTTTTTCTATCACTGGTCACTGAGAAAAAATCAATATCTGGCACATTGTTACTGGAGCCATAGTCCTTCAAATTTCGCTCCTAGATTATGTCACATGACTTATCTGTACCTTTGCCAATATTGTTTCAGATGGCTTGAGCTGCTGGAGAATACCACTGCTTGTATGTTGATGGAACGGCACCAATTAATAGGCTCCTTGTTTACTAAAGTGTGACTATTAAAGTCATCGACAATACTCATTAAGCCTTGTGCTGCAAGGGACGCCATTTTCTAAGTCAGCAGTCTGCCCATGTCAGATTGGAAGATCTCTTTGATCTTCTTGAGCTTCTGTGCTTGAAACTAGTATTTCAATGTGTGGCAGTCGGATGGAATACATTTGCGTTTTCAGAACAGGTCTCGCCTCCTGCCCTTACAGTGATTAATTGCACGGAAGCAATTCTATGTCAGGACCGGAGGCTTCGGATTATGCTATCACTTTCTATGCTTTATTGCACAGCAGCCATTTTAAAACTTAAACTTAGACCACATTTCCCAAACACCTTTGGGAAAAATGGTCGAAAACAAAACAAAGAAGAGACCAACATATCCCTCAGTCCATTATGGCCAATCACAGTCCAGGGACCCTCTCCTAGTCCGTCCTTGCTGCCCTGCTCATCCTCTTTCTTTGCTGCTCAGCAGCCTCAGATGAGTGTTTTCCATTTTCTCTTGACTGTTTCGAATTATACATTGGCATAGCGGCCGCGGGACTGCATTCCGCGTCCCGCACCTGCCTCTTTTGTGTTTGCGTATTGTGTTCATAATTATTGCCTTGTTGTGTTGAATTTCGCAGCCCTGGTGCATTGCGGCATCTCACCTCAGGCTTGAAGTCGGCCTGGTCGAGTGGGCGCTTCAACATGCTCCCGCTGTCCCCACGCCTCAGGACTTTCATAGCATGGCGTGTGTGGGAGTTGTTGTTTGAGCTCTGGCTCATATTTCCTTTTCCTCGCGGTCCTGCGGGTCCGGCTTCGGGCTTACGCGGCTCCGCTGCCTGACAGGCTTGTGATGCGCGGTTCGGACCCCCGACCGAGAGGGGCGCTGTCGGTGGATTCCAACGCGGTGGCTCCTCTCGCTGGCAACGGCGCGTGCGGAATTTCTTGCTGCATTACAAAACTCCGCAGCCTCCTCCTATAATCCCTTCTTCCCCTGCAGTGCCCACTGATCCACCCAGCCCTGCTCAGAACACGGGCGATGATGACCATGCGGATACAGATGATGAGCCAGGACCTTCCAGGCCATGGCGTCCCGCTACATCACCGCTCCCCTCGGACCCTCAGGCTCCTTTGGGGGGTTCGGATATGTTAGACCCAGAACTCTTGATGCACCCACCGTCCTCGGACGGGACGTCTTTTGTTAAGGTGGCCGGTTATGTGGCCAGTAGGATCCGCATGCCAATGTGCAAGGAGGCTCGCAGTCGCCTGCGGTCCGAATACCCTCGCCCCTCCCTTGACGGGAAAGTCGCGCAGACACCTGAGCTTGACCCGAGAATGGCGACTTTTCTCGCTAAATTCATCAAGGATCCCAAGAAGGGGATGGACCGTTCCTGGAGGGCGTGCCAGGATAAACTCCAGGACGCCCTCGGACCCATGACTATGATATTAGATATGGCTAAGGATGCCAAGACTTCGGGAGCCCTGATTTTGCCTGAAGCCCTCTCTGGGTGGGCGCAGAGAGCGATAGTATTCTTAGGAAACGCAACTTGTGCGCTCTCTGCAGGAGGTCATTTCTGATTAAAGTGGACGCAAAGTTGGGAGACTTGGCGGATTCGGAGGCTGGAGTGGTTGCTCAAGGAGGTTTGTTTGGAGAACCATTCATAAAAGAATTAGGAAAGTTCGTTAATACTTTCATCTCCTTAGACAGGGCCCAATCTTCTATTAAGAAGTTTTTTTCCTCACAGGTTTTCCATGGGGCCGGTCGAGGAAGGGCCCGCTCAACCGGCCCGGTCCCCAACTCCAGCCATTCCAGAGGACAAGGCTCCAGACAAGGGCAGTACCAAACGCAGACACGGTACTCCAGCTTTCACCCATCCCACGGCAGACGTTCCAGGGGCAGAGGATTCCCCGGCGGGGACAACGCCGCTAATACCGGTAAGTGTTTCTTTCCTTTCCGTGGTGAGAGTGGGGGGTTGCTTGGCCCGCTTTCTGAGTGTGTGGAGGTCGCTCACGTCCGACGCTTGGGTCCTGCAGACCGTGCAAGGGTTTCAGATAGAGTTCTGCAGCAAACCCAGACAGGCCATCCCACCCGACCCCATTCGGTTTTCCCGGCCAGACGAGGTCCTGAAAGACACGGAAATCTCCGCTCTCTTAGACAAAGGTGCTATTTGCCGTACAGTCTTAGATCCTCTCGGGTTCCTCAGCAACATTTTCATGGTGGACAAGACAGATGGGGGGCAACGTCCGGTTCTCAACCTCCGCGATTTCAACGAATGGCTGGTTTACTGCCATTTCAAGATGGAGGGTATTCAACTCCTCCGGGATGTGCTCAGGCCGGCGGATTGGATGGTCCGGTCGGATTTAAAAGAGGCTTACTTAGCCGTCCCTATTTTCCCTCCTCACCGGAAGTTTCTGCAATTCCTCTGGCACAGTCAGGCGTACCACTTCACCACCCTTTCTTTCGGGCTCGCCTCCGCCCCCTGGAGCTTCACCAAGGTTCTCAAACCGGTGGTGGAGTTCCTCAGGGCGAGAGGCACGCGCCTCATCGTTTACTTGGACGATATGCTCATGCTGGCTCAAGATCCCGGAATGCTTCGGGACCAGCTACAGCAGGCCGTAAGTCTCCTAGAGAGCTTAGGCTTTGTCATAAACGCCAAAAAGTCCCTCTTAGTACCAGCTCAGTGCGTCACTTTTTTAGGTATCGTGGTCGACTCCACAACAGCAACTCCCAGTCTTCACTCGCGGAAGGTGGCAATAATTTGCCACGAACTCAGGCGTACTTTGGTCAAGGGCACGGTTCCCCTGCGGCAGATAGCTCTCATCGTAGTGTTGTTGTCAGCCTCAATCCAGGCTATATTCCCAGGGCCCCTTCACTATCAGGCCTTGCAGTGGCTCAAAGCCAAGCACTTACAAAAAGGGCTCCCTTACTCCCATCCAGTCTCCCTTTTGGGGTAAGCTGTGGAAGAGATTCGTTGGTGGCTCTCCACATGGAAGCATGGAACGGGAGAGCTATATTTGGTTCCACCCCAGACCTGATCATAGAGTCAGACGTGAGCAGGTCAGGCTGGGGCACCAGGTGCGGGGATTTCTGCACAGGCGGTTCGTGGTCACCACAGGAATAAGAGCTTCATTTCAACTGCTTGGAGCTTTTGGCAGGCTCTTTCGCCGTGCGTTGTTGGACCAAGGAAAGAGTCCAGTCTTGCGTCCTTTTAAAAATGGACAACGCATCAGCGGTCAGGTATATAAGCCGCCTAGGGGATACTCGTTCAAAGGTGCTTTCGGACCTGGCTGTGAATCTCTGGCAGTTTTGCCTAGACAATCGGATCTCGTTGACGGCAGTGTATCTCCCAGGTCGGGTGAATCTGGTGGCCGACTGGCAGTCGCGTCATTTCAGAGATTCCAGTCTGTGGAAGTTGCATCCGGACGTTTTTTCTCAGGTGCAGGACTTTTGGGGTCTTTTTTCTGTGGATCTTTTTGCTTCCAGGTTGGATCACCAGCTTCCTCGTTTCTTCAGCTGGAGGCCGGACCCCCTGGCGGCAGCCACAGATGCGTTCCTGCAAGATTGGACGCAGGAGGAACCGTATGCGTTCCCTCCTTTCGCCATGATCATTAGGGTGTCTGCCCAGATCCGGTGACAACGAGCCAGCATGGTTCTCATCACGTCCATTTGGAGGTCTCAAGTGTGGTTTCCGGTTCTTCTGGAACTTTCTTGGGATTCTCCACTCCTACTCCCCCGCTTTCCAGAACTTCTCCTCAATCCGGACGGGGTTCCTCATCAGATGGTTCTTGAAGGCTCTCTCCACCTCATGGCGTGGAGGATTACAGGGGACGATGGTCGCTCTCAGGTCCTTCGCAGTTTGCTGAGAGCCTCTTGTCCAGGGCCTGGTCAGATAGTACCGTCAAGCATTATCGTTCAGCCTGGACAAGATGGTGTCGTTGGTATGTGCGACGGGGTTGTGATCCCGTGGGCGCCGACGTGGTCCACGTTTTGAATTTTTTGGCACACTTAGCTCAGCAGGGTCTCGCTTACCGGTCGGTCAACACCTTCCGTTCGGCAATCTCAGTGGGGCATTCCCCTCTGGATGGGAAACCAGTGGGAGAATATCCCTTTGTTTGCAGGCTCTTGCGAGGTCTCCATTTATCGCTTCCACCGGAACCCAGGTACTCGGAGCTCTGGGATGTCAACAGAGTGCTTAATCTGTTTCTTTCATGGCAGCACAACAAATTTCTTTCCCGCAAGGAACTGTCTGCGAAACTAGCAATGCTTCTTTGCTTGATTTCATGCCGCAGAGTTTCGGACGTGCGAGCTCTAGACATCACAGGCAGAATTTTCTCTCCTTCGGGGGTTTCTTTCACTATTAGTTACAGAACTAAGACGCATACACAAACTATTGAGTACCCAGCGTTCCCGGACTCTCCTAAACTTTGTGTAGTGCGTTGTCTGAAGAAGTAGGAGGAGATGTTGGAGGGACTCTGCCCTCCTGGAGAGCGTCAGCTCTTAATTGCGCATAAAAAGCCACACAAGGCAGTTTCATCACCCAATATCGCAGATTGGGTGCGTTGGGTTATGCAGGAGGCAGGCATTAGCCTATGACAATTTGGGGCTCACTCAGCAAGAGGCGCTATGGCCTCGAAAGCCTTTTCACTGGGAGTCCGTTTAGAGGACATTATGAATGCGTCAGACTGGTCCTCAGATTCAACTTTTAAAAGATTCTATTTTAAGCCGGTCATTGATATGGCCCATTTGGTGGCAAGTAAGCTTTGAAGCAGCATAATCTGAAGCCTCCGGTCCTGACATAGCATGAAAATTGTCCTATCTAACGTAACAGAAAGTTTCAATTCTATTAAGGACTCGGAGGCGAGGATTATCCCACCGCAGATCTCTGCGAGATTCCCCCCGTTGGGAATAAGTATGTGTTTTTCATTGATATTGATTTTATCTGCAGTATTATTTTGCTTTTCCCTAATGCATTATTTCTAACGTTGATGCTTGAACCTGTTCAGGATTATGATAGTTTGGCATGTTCTGCTAATTTACAGTTGTTGCACTGTATCCTCTGGTACCTGACTTGTTTAACCTCTCTGAGCTTCGATCCTCATGTGTTCTTTGGTTTTTCCAGGGACAGATTCCGGAAAACAGGACACCTGAACTGGAAGACGGCGCTTCGTCCCAAAGAAAGAGGATGAGCAGGGCAGCAAGGAAGAACTAGGAGAGGGTCCCTGGACTGTGATTGGCCATAATGGACTGAGGGATATGTTGTTCCCTTCTTTGTTTTCTTTTCGACCATTTTTCCCAAGGGTGTTTGGGAAATGTGGTCTAAGTTTAAGTTTTAAAATGGCTGCTGTGCAATAAAGCATAGAAAGTGATAGCATAATCCTCGCCTCCGAGTCCTTAATAGAATTGAAACTTTCCGTTACGTTAGCTAGGACATTTTTCATTATCAGCAGGTAAAATAAACTGAGGCACATAGATGGGCTTTAGGAGATCACTGAAAAACAACTATTACAGTGCTTGCGAATTACAACATTTATCTGGCAGCAGAAACACCACCTATTTGTTGAGCACAGTAAAATAACTCAAATGATTCATTAGTAAATGAAGATGTAGCATTTTTCATCTTGTAAAATGGCAAAATACATTTAATTAAAAAAATGAGAGAATGCGTAATAAGTGCATTTCTAGCTAGCTTGCTCCATGGATGCTGGGCGCCATTTTATCAGTGCTGGGCTTTCATTGGACAGATCAGTTTATTGCTCGAGCTGTAGTTTTCATTCTCGTATGTTAATCAGTGGTGGTTATATCAGTAATTGGTGAAGGGAAAGTCCAGGACTGGATACCAGTGTTTGGTGTATATGGAGCATTTGGCAAAACTGTGTGTGTGGCATATGCAGGCATTAAAGAAATGAAGGTACTGAATTGATGTGCTACATTTGTATAAATATAGAGACGAGGCAAAAGATGGAGTGGGCACGCGGAGTGCAAATCGTTGTTACCGACAGGTGATTAGTCAAAAGAAGGAAATAATTGAATAGGCCTAGTGACAGAAGTATTCCATCAGCCAGTAGATGGAATTTCTCTAAGGGGGAGTAGAAAGATTGATTAGGCATTCACAGCAGTCTTTCGTCTACCTTAAATTTGATTCTATCAGCAAAGTGTTTAAAGATTAAGTGGACATGAAACCTTGTATCAGTACATCCGTTTGCTACTCTATCTGGTTTCCTCCCCACCCCTGTGATCTGCCTGATTGAGGACTCTTTGTTCATGTCTGTGTTGCAAGACTTGTCGGTGCATGTATGTTTGTGTAATGCCCAAGGCCCCTGGAAGTATGTGGTGGGGAGGACTAAATTATGCTGCAGAGTTCAATACATTTTGTGGCAAGAAAAGGCAAATTATGTGGCATAATGCAGCACATTTTGTGATAGTATTACTTCACTATTTTTTCATTTTCACAATGTTAACACTGTCAGAGCAAATATTTCACCTCATTAGTATCAGTTTAACAACTAAACGCAGCAATCAACAACTGAAACTTGACCTGCCACTGTTCAAAAAGGGCGTGCCACTGCGCAACAACACAGGTGGCAGAATTTTTAGTAACTTTTATCCATTAGAGCTAGAGAACAAACTTTTTTTGTGAAAATCTGAAAATTATTCAGACATGATGGCTTGTGGCAAATGATTTCGTAGACAATGAGCGGTACAGGATACTGACCAATACTCAAGCAGTCTATCACAATATGATGATGGACGGAGCGCTGGAACTTTTCAGACACTAAGCCCCAGTCACTATTAGATCTGGATTGATCAGAATATTGGGCTATACTCAACAGTGTCACAGTACACTACACTAAAGTTTATGCGGTTTAGTTTTTTGCACCCAACATACCAATCCACCAGAAAAATAGTGGACATTTTGGGGGGGGGGGGGGGGACCCGAGGCCGTGCCGGAGATTTAGATCACTATTGGTGATCCTTTTTTTTTTACATGGTCTGTGACTGCCCAGTTGTACTCACTTACAGGGAGCCAATTGTTTCACACCTGTTTGGCATCCTGTGCAGAGACAGACATAACACTAGAGGTCTTCCTTTTGGGAGGTTTCACCCAACATACATCCAAGAAGGCAGGTAATAAACTCTTGAATTTGCCCTAGCCCTAGCTAAGAACTTAAATGCCGGGTCTTGGAAGGTGAGAATGGGCCCTACTTGTGCTAGGTGGCTGCTGGAAGTGGAGCAATGGGCTAGGACGGAAGAAGAAGCATTGTTGTGAGAGGAGGCATGTGGGATAGGTAGACTCCCTCTATCAGACATGTGAGGAGAGTTGACGTTCCAGGATCTGTCTTTGGCGTGGGCTGAGGTAGTACAGAGGCATAACAACACTTGCTGGGCCCCTCCTGCAAAGTGCATGGAGTGGGATCTCCATGCTACAGACCCAGTCAGGAGCTCTCAGGCCTGCCAGTCACAATGCCTTAGGGGGGCCCCTGGAGCAGGTGCTGCGTGGCTCTTTTTACACCACTGAGGTGGTAGCTGAATTACCGAGAAGGGAGGTGGGCTCCAGGTAGTGATATAACTCCTCCCCAGTGGGGTTTGTGAGATTTGGGGGAGGGGGACCAAGACCCTGGACAACCTACAAAAGCCTGGAATGTCAATGGTTGAACCCTGCGGAACAATGTCATGCATGAATGCCTGCCAGGTTTCTAGGATATGAACACTCACAGACGATACATCAATGCACCTAAATGAAAATATGCACATTTCAGTATCAGCCTTGTGCATATCTACTGCTGCTGTTCAAGGCTCTTTACTAAAATTTCTTTCTTTTTTAACCCCTTTACCTATCAATTCACACAGTTATTGTCCTGGCAGTCATGGAAAAGTGTATTTAGAATCACTCAAAAAGCACCCAATGCCCGTTTTTATCCATATTTTTAAAAAAATACAGACAAGAAAATAAATATTTTCTGTCTGTATTTATCTGTAAAAATCAGTAAAAACGGAAAACAGGGAGCCTTAATTATAACCTTTTCTAGATAATGGTATACCGAGATTCTTAATCCAAGATGGAAGAATGGTTTCTTTCTGGGAAGTCAGTTCATGTTTAAATTATCTAAAGGAGGCATCCACAAATGACGGGCGTGAAAAAATACATTTGTTCCCTTATTTTTCGCTATGTTCATTACCCTTTTGCTACTATTTTTTTACCTGATATTTGATCCGTAATCACTGAAAATTCTGCTGGATTTCTTTTGGGTTCTTTTCACTTGGCTCTAGGAGTTTGACACCTTGCTATTAATCTCTGCATTCTTATCTATCTACAATGAAGTGCTACAAGATTGCCAAGGAGCTTTTTTTATACTTTGTGTTTTTTCATCCTATTTGGGACCCTCTTAAAGAGACTCTTGACATCTTTCATGTGTACTATCTAGTGCCTATTTGCACTTTAGGTACTGGAAATAGTTTTCTCAGTGTCCAGCCCTTGACAGTTTATTACCTGTGTGCGTCAGCCTCAGGTTGTTGGTTTATGAACATGGGTATTTTTGTCTGTTTGACATGTCCTTGAGCCTTTCTAACTACTTAATTTTCTATCAGGCACAGATTCCTCACACTCTTCACCCCTTCATTTCTACATCCTGCCCTCTCCTGCTCCTGTTTCCCTTTCTTGCAGCCTATTTTCGCTCTGCTTTCTACTTGCTGAGCAGACACCTGAGGTTAGCCACCAACTAGCACTCCCTTTTGGGAAATATCATTCCAACCACCATGCTCCTTGTTCATTCTTTATTTATTTCTCCTTTCTCATCTCCTCTGAGATGACCAGAGAGCAGCATTAAGCTCTATACATACAACCAACATACACCTGTGTGGGTGGGTGACTGCATATCAGGTGGGCTGTGAATATGGGAGTCTTTAGATCTCTGTGCATGGGAACTCTGTATTTGTGGGTGACGGAAGATGTGTTGGTCTGTGAGTACATGAGTATCTGTACATATCTTGGGCTCTAAATTTGCTTTTTTGTGTCATCTCTTTCAATGTGGGAGTTGATGTGTTGCTGTGTACACTACACAAATGTCAAATCTACATTCTGTGTCAATGCTTGCATTTGTATGAATGTGAATGTAGGGACATGCCATGGCAAGAGGCGGTGGTAACCATAGCAACCATTTCTAGCTGAAGACACCATTACTATGGTATTTTAAAGCCCTCCATTTTTTGGTCGAGCCTTAGAGTATGCGCTGCTCTACGAGGAGTGCTGTTTTGGAGTATAGACTAGAAGCCCTGCCCACATTCACCCATATTTGTCATTGGCTTGTGTCATTGTCCTTGATAAATGCTGGCTTCTGATTCGTTTATAGGCTTGGTGGTCCCTCCTTAGTACAGCATTGTCTTCATTTGTCACCTCCCATGAGGCCTGGCCATTTTACTTTGGTTGTTACACTGTAAGTCTTTTTAGGTCTCGCGAGCCAAAGGCTCGAAGAGACATTTTATATCTGGGCTTTTCAAAGTGCTGCCGTGGCCTAAAGCTACAGTGCACGTGAACGTGCACGCGCGCAGCGCCATGTGTCTTAACTCCGTAGCGATCGTAATCACGATCACTTTCACTTTCGCGGGCTCCTCTGTTGCTGGCATTCCCCCCTCCCTTCTCGTTTTTTATTGCGATTGTTGTCCGACATGCATTTGTCCCTGGCTGCACCCGCCCACTTCCGCCCTGCTTGTACTTACTGATAAACAAGTAACATGTAAAAGCATTCCCCTCCAGGAATACAAAATGCTGTGTGTGCATTTCCCTGCCATAAGCGCTTACGCAGTGCATTTGGATTCCCTTTAGTAGACCTGACGTCCATTCATAATAAGCGCCACGCTCACTATTCTAATCCTTCCCTGTACTTGTTTCTGTTCACCCATCTTCCTCAGGTACATCCCTGCAGCTTGTTCTCCGCATCCTCACGGTTCTGCTGTTGCCGCAATCTGTGACTTTATTTTCCCTGAGGACGGCATCTCTTTTCTGCTGATCGCTATCACTGCACATCAATCCACTTCCATTGGCACTTCTCTGTCCGTGGCCCACCCCTTCATCCTCTTTCTCGCCGTCTGCCTCACTTACTCTGTATAGGCACGCACCCCCTGTCACTCATTGTTACCCCATCCCTCCTGTGTGCGCCATCTCTTTCGGTGTCCGTGATTTGATCCTTCTCTTCCCTGTCCTCTTGAAGCTGTCTACATATCCCCCCCTTTGTGCCGAAAGCGATCGTGTCAATTTATGCTGCAGATAGACCCTTCAACCCGGCAGCACATTAACACACTTACGAGATTATCGCGTGGAGTGTGTGTGTTTGTACCTGTTTGTGTGGGGTCCGTTTTCTGTGTTTGTGGTTGTACATATGGGCGTCTCTGATTTTCTACATCAGTGATCTGTGCGCGTCTGTATGTGTGGGAGTGCGTATGTTCCTTTGTGCATGTGTAGGTGATCCGTGTGTCTGTGCGTGCTTGTTCTTTGTGTGTCTGTTGCACATGTGTGATTATGTGTGGTTTGAGGCGTCAGAGCTGCCTCACAGGCCCGGAGCAGCAGCTGGGTGTTGATGTATGTGATTGGGTTATATAGCAGCGGCTTCACAGTGCATTCTGAGGCTGATCTATAGCTGGTCTGAACTGTATCTGTATTGATTTCTACCCAGGCTTCATCTCCTCTCCTCCTAAACCGCCATTCCCTCCCCTCCCCCTGATCCTCAAACCACCACAGCCACACACTCAACTGTGATCAAAAAGGCTGCAGTCCATGACCACCTCTTGTAAACTTTATTACACAGCCAGCTAGGGATATGCAATACATCAAACTAAATGCAGGCCGGAAATATTTATCGCCCTGTCCGGCTCCCTCATTACAATGTATGGTATTCATGTGACTTAGGAGGGATTGGGAAAATGAGAAATGATACAGTGATGTAGCTTGATAGACATACAAAGCTATGCCCTGGGAGATGCACCACCTCAGCCTCTTACTCTGGCCCCGAGCAAGAGAGAGAAAGGCGGAAAAGAAAGCGCATGTTTGAAGCTGTTCTGTTTTCTGAACGAGCATCTCTTGAATTGAACAAAGGCTTTTACGAGTCTCTGCGCAGCTTTTCTGCCAGTGACGTGTAAGTGAGGTAGAGTAGATGTGTGCATTACCGCCTCACTTCTGTGAATGCGTACATTACATTTATACATGTGTAAACTAAGCTGAGTATGTATATATTATGACCTATTTACTTTCATATAGGAAGCAATGACATGATGTGTGCATTACACAGTTTATTGTTGTAAGGAAGCTCGGCTGGGAATGATGTGTACATTACAGGTTTACTTGTGGAATGAGAGCAGGAGATGTCCACGTTACAATTGTAGTATCATAGAGCAAGCAGAAGTCATGGCAAGAAAGCTGGTGTAACATGTATGAACAAAAAGTCACTATTGTCGAGTAAGCAGGTAAAAGGTGTGTACATCACAGTTTTACTAGTGGAAGGTAAGGGGAGTGATATGATATGTACATTACAGTTTTACTTTTATAACAACTCAAGAACACAATGTGCACATTGCAGCTTTCTCTTTAGAAAGTAAGCAGAGAATGTGTAATTTATATTTTTACTTGGGTACGTTATGCAGGAATATGAGCTCTACACTACAGTCTACCTAAGTAAAGTAACAGAGGACGGGGTACCCCTGTACCTGTTGCTTCTTCCCCCCTTCTCCCCCAATGGTCTTGATTTCTTCTTCCCCTCCCAACCACCCCACCCCCCACTTTGTCGCTTCTTCCCCTCCCACTCCCCAATTGTCTTGATTTCTTCCTCCCCTCCAGCCCCTGCTTGTCAGTGATGCTTCTTACCCTTCCACCACCCCCCCTTGTCCGTGTTACTCCTTCCCTTCCACCCCCATCCTTCTGTTGACCCTCCTACTTCTTCCACACCACCCATCACCTTCCAATTGTCTGTGCTGTCACCACCCTCCATAAGCGAAACAAGCATTGGCATAGCCTTTGGGACCTGATGCATAGCTAAATACTTATAAGTGTTTAGTTATCCAGCACAATATCCTTGGTGCAACAACATCAAGTGTTGCATGGTTAAACACTTATAAGGTCCCAAATGCGCGACCTATTGGCTATGCCGATGCTTGTTTGTTTACATACCAAGCCTAGTGCCCTAAAAACGTTCATTCAATCCTGTTGTTTAATCTTGAATGGACTACATACAAAATGGTAGGCTAGAGAAGCTTCTCTAAATGTAGATGGCGCCCTTTCTCACTATATCCATTAGCCATTGCCAACCAGGGATTTGAGGCAGAAACATCAACCAAACATCATGAATGCAATACAGTACATTGACTGTAGCGTCGGCCAGAACAAACTTCAACAAGCATTTGCAATTCAATAGGTCTTACACAAGTTTGAGCTATTGGCATTGTAAATGACAATGCCGTTTATTTTTGTTTTCGTTTTAAAACAAATAAAAGGCATTGTCATTTATAATGCCAATAGCTTAAACTTGCGTAAATGCGAGACCTATTGCATTGCAAATGCTTGTTTAGTTTGTAAGCACTATTTTCTTTAATGAGTTTCTCCAACTGCAGGCACGACATGCTTTCCTGCAACATTCAGGGCGCCATGCTCGCTTTCACAATGCAAGCAGTCCAGTACAATGGCGGCCGCTTCTTTGAATCGGTCTCGCATTTATAAGAGTTTGAGCTATTGGCATTGTAAATAACAATGCCTTTTATTTATGTGTTAATTATCAAAACAGATCAATAAAAGGCATTGTCGTTTACAATGCCTATAGCTTAGATTCTTGAAAATGTGAGACCAATTGCATTGCAAATACTTGTTTTGTATTATGGGTGGGCCTTTTTTTTCTTTCCCACACTATAAACGCGTTTTCGCTGTATCGTTGTGACTCTTTGCATACAATGCAGATCTGCTATCAAAATTGGACCCCAAAAAATGTATATATGTATGAGACTTTTCCATACAAGTCAGTTGTATTTCATTGTGGTTACCTGTTGGTATGGTATACAATCCTGAAAATAAAATGGAATGTCCTTGGGCCAAGTTCGAGCTATAAAAAAGCTAAAAACGACAAAGCAGCAACTGGTGCATCCATGCATGAAAAACTTCAAGGTATCCAGCACCACGTCTTTTCTAGCTTTTTTTTTTTTTTTTTTACAATATTGTGCATTTTTCACTGTACATGCATATTCAAGCATGGAATGTCAGTTTGTGTAACGGGCGCAATTTTTTCATCATACTGCAGTTCTGAAGCGGACAGTAAGAAATCAATAGGAGCTACCAAAACTGACATGAAAAACAAAAACATCTTCGAGTTAACTCTACTGTTTTTTTGTCTATAGTTCGTATATAGTTCTGGGCTTTTGGCGCTATATCGAGCAACCCCTAATAACCGCATGACCTCTGACGCCTTTCCAGCCAGAGTCATACGGCGCCATCTTTGATAATGTTTGTTCTTCAATGGGGCAGTTCAAAGGAGCAGGGAATACTCTGACTGGCAGCGAGGGTCTGCGAGGGGGCGAGGTGGGCAGCGTCTTTCCCTTCATCGATCTGCTTCCTTTCAAGCGCGCGCCGCGCAGCCAGGCTGTCTGTCTCCGAGCTACACCCTGGCCTGGGGACGCAGTGCTAAGAGCTACGGGTCCCCGGGGGTTTCTATGTAAATTAGAGGTTTTCATCGTCGATAACAGTTGACTGAAGCGCTTGACAGGCGGCAGACACGTTTCATAAAAAACATACCATGCGGCTGTAAAGTGAGGAATTATCTATTCGCTATTCAAGGTGTGTATGAGCGCCGAACACAGTGGGATTGATAAGGAAAATGGATGAAGATGAGAATTCAAAATTAGCTTTTAACTGAAATTCGCCAACTATGTACCTTTAAATGTTTGGAGAAACATACAGCTTCTGCAGATAACAGGCGGGGGCCATAAAGTCTGGCAATGTTCCGCCCCAGACTCCAGTCTCCAGCGTTTATCTTGCTTTCACACCTCGATTGCTAGTTCTGTGTTTGTAGGCCGGGTGTTTTTTAATTACATTTATTCCCACGACGTTTAGTCTTGGTTATTTCTAAAAATCTATTATACTTCCAGAAAAGGAAAAAAAGAAGATACCATGTCAACGCGCGCCGGTCTCTGTGGTCGTCTTTGATGCTGTTTTAAAATATAGGTTGATTAGAAAATTAACAGCTCTGTCCCCTAGAACTCACATTGAACAGAGACTTCAGTCCCACGCATCTTACTGCAATCCTTCCTTCTGAACCCAACCTGCCCCATACACACACACAGACATAGACACATGCATGCACTCACAACACACGTGCAGTGCACACACACACACAAATACACATACATACAGTTCCCACACACATATCACAAATATGCACACAATGCACCCACACACCTTGCATTACTCACAAATACATGCAAAGAACAAAAGTTTGTAGTCCCTAATACAGAAGCACATGTGTGCACATCGACACACCCACACATGTATTGTATTGTAGCATTTACATAGTGCCTACTACCCCTATTTTTAAATATTGAAGCACTTACCTACAAGGATAGCAAGCTACACCATGTATGGTGAGTGGGTGGAAGAGTGTTAGTTTTGTTTTGGGTTTAGGTGGAAAGTGTTTTCATGTTGTGTGTACTGACCACCGAGGGGAATTTTGTGTTTTATGTGAAACAGTTCCTGGTGGAGTGATCAGTAAGAGTATGTGATAAATCGATATGCAAATTATTATTATGATAAGAGCTAAAACATACAGTCAGCAAGAAAGCACAAGCCTAGCCATTGAGGGTGCAGGCTGTTGTGCGCGTGTACACCATAAAATGGGGTTATCAGAGAAGAACAAGTTATCCGTATGACAGCATACGCCAGTTGGAGGTGCTGTTGAATTAGTAAAATTATGCCAACAGGGCAAAAAAGAGGTATTGTAGACACGGGCAGCAGCTATGCACCTTGTTTGTTTTTTTGTTTTTTTTAAAGGCAGGGATACTGCCTCCTGCTGAACAAAAACACCACATGAATGATGAAGGACGTGAAATAGAATGAAGGTAACCTAAACAGAAACCACACAATCTTGAAAAGGCCCAGGTTCCACCCACTCCTGCTGGGCCGATGGAAGCCCAACTTTTAAGCAGGTGTTCATGCACCAGGCCCTTCTCAGGCTTCCAAAGATGGATGATTCCTAGTCTTGTGGTGGCTCAGAACCTAGCTAGACAGGCACCCTGCACGTGCAAGGGTGAGAGGCTGCTTGGTCGGTTTCTGCCCTGACCATGCAAGAGCAAACTGGCTTGCCTGGTGTTACCCTTCTGTCCTCTTCCCTCCATACGTGCCCAATACTTTTCTTAGATTCCAGAGATCCATGAACTTTCTAGTTTTCATATGGAAGAAGCATCCTGTTCCTTCAGAGCACAAGGCTAACCCAATAACCAGCATTATACTAGAATAACTGCTGATGATCTGCTGATGTTTTTGGTGGACGCCGAAGGTGCGCTGCGTGGGGCGACTGCCTTGTTGGAGGCCTTTGGACGCCTATCTGGGCTCAAGGTCAACTGGGGCAAGACATGCTTGTTCCCGCTGGGACTGGGCGGCCGGGCCCCCCAGTCACTGGGACTGGTCCGATGGGAGGGGGACTGCCTGCGATATTTGGGGGTTAATATCTACCACACCCAGCCGGACTTGCTGGAGGGGAATATTGGCAGAGCCATTCGCGGCTTGCGGGGTAGCATGAGTTTCTGGAGTACGCTCCCACTTTCGTGCGCCGGGAGGGTAGCGCTGTTGAAGATGGTGGCGTTGCCACGACTCCTTATTTCTTTCGCACCCTACCTATATGGGTGCCTGCGTCGTACTTCCAACGGCTCAGGGCGATGTCCACGGGCTTCATTTGGGGCTCAGGGAGAAGGCGGGTGGCTTTGACCACCCTGCGGCGGCCGAGGGCGGAAGGGGGCCTGGCAAATCCCGGACTTCGAGTGGTACTATCTGGCGGCCCAACTCCAGTGGCTTACGCAGGCGGTTGCCAGGGAATACAGGGGCCCGGAGGGCCCACAGGGCAGGTTGATTCCGCGGCATGTGCTAGCCTTCATAGTCTTGCAGCAGAGGCTGGACCTTGCCCTGCTTACGTTGGAGGAGCGTACACTCCGGCTGTGTTGGAACCGGTGCCAGAGGAGGGCGGCGATAACTCGCCCCTACGCCCCGGAGATTCCTTTGGGAATGTGTACGGCGTTCCCGCATGGAGGCGACTGGTCTGGGCTGGCTGTTTGGGAGGAGTTGGGCGTGCAGATGGTGGGCGACTTATTCCGGGAGGGGGTGCTGCTACCTTTCCAGGAGTTGCAGAACTCCTATGGGCTCCCACGTGGGGACTATTTACTTCACGCGGCCCTGGTAGCGAGCCTTCAGCGGCACTGGAATGCGGGGCTCTCGGAGCCACCGGTCGCTGCAGGTTGCCAATATGTAGTGATGGCGGCGGGGACGTCCAAGGCCATTACTTGTCTCTACCGCAGACTGTCGTCGGAAGACCTACCGCCCCTTGCCGCCTTGAGGGGCAAGTGGGAATTGGACCTTGAGAAACCGATCCCCGAGACTACCTGGACCACGCTGGTGCGGCGGGCCTGGAAGGGAACGCGCAATGCCCGGTTCCAGTTGGTTCAATTTTTTACGTTGCACAGGGCATATTTGACGCCGGTTAAAATATTGCAATATTTTGGGGGTGCGCACTCGCAATGCCCGCGGTGCGGAAGAGAGGGCGCTGATTTTCGCCACATGTTTTGGTCCTGCGTTCAGTTGGGTGATTATTGGGCAGAGGTTATGGATTGCCTAAATCAGGTGACGGACCGTGTCATTGAACCAGACCTGGGGGCCTGTTTACTGCTTTGGTTCCCACACACCCGCCGGACGAAGGTCACTAGCAAGTTTTATGACTTAGGACTATGCACTGGAAGTCCAGGACGGGGCCTAGCTTCTTGCGGTGGAGGGCGGCCTTTGCGCGTTGGGCGGGGGCGGAGGGTGCGCTCCGGTTGCAATTAGCTCTTCGGAGGGATGACGAAAAAGAGCTGGCGACGGCCCGTGCGTGGGAGGCGCTGGTGGTGGAACTTCAGGGGCTGATGGCTAACAACGAGACAGAGGGGGACACATCTGGCGGGCATGAGGAGGCGGTGAACGGGGAGTAGAAGGGGAGTAGTAGCGAGCGCTGGAAACAAGGGTGTGGCTAAGCGCGAGAGAAAGCCATGGTTCTCTAGTGGAGGGTGGGTACCCATGTCTGATTTATGGCAGGGAGGGGGCACATCAGGAGTGAGGCGAGAGACAGGAGGCACACTGACATGGGGTGGGGAGGGAGGGGGGAGGACCTGTATGGGCTGGACGCTTATTCTCCCGGATATTGGCTGGTAACTCTGTATGTGCACTATATTCTATGACCGGGGAGGAAGCGGGGTTTGTACTGAGTTGTTGCTATGAAAACAATAAAAAATGTTTCAACAAAATTATACTAGAATAACTAATAACCACTGGGTAAACCACAAACTTAGGGTTTTTAGTGTAGCATGCAAACTGCCATAAAGCACTTTAATGCCTCATCAGAAATAGTAAGCACTATCTACATGTAATTACAATTACAATACAATAATATGAATGAGAGGATTATAAGCAATTGATTAAGCATGTTCATCCAAGCCCCTAAAACACTGTGTATGAAGGCATGAGTGAGGTGATGCTGTTGAAAAATAAGAAAGATTGGTTTCGAAGTCCATGATCTGCATGTCTTGTAGAAAGCATTAATCCATTTTTGTTGATCTACATTAGCCCTTATTATTAACTTTCTTATTCAGAGGAGGTTTTCCTCTCTTCATTCTTCGCTAACAGACGGATTCAGTCCAGATGAGACCCGGATATGTAATCTATTATAGGCCAAAACATTGACTATTTCCCCTACTAAGGCTAATAGTTTTATGAAAATCCTCAGTTTTTTCTGTTGGGTTATAGTTGCTCACAGATCTCCACATTATTGGCTCGCTTCACACTGTCTCCCAGTAAAGAGTTGAAACCACACAATGTGAAACCACTGCAGAGAGGGGGCTTCCAGCTCATTGTGTGGAGGCTTTGTGCAGTCATCGGGGGAGAGGATATAGCCTTACGGCTACAGTCTGGGCAAAACACTTAATCTCCTGTGCCTAACAAAAATGAATATGTCCTTCTGTAACGAAACTGGTGCTCATGTAAAGCGCTCTGATACCTGATTCGGGTCTGGTTTGCGCTATATAAAACTCTATACCCTTGCATGGCAATCAGGCAGCCTTAGGAACCTCTACAATTTCTTTTTACAGGAGTGTTGGTGTCTCCTCAACCAGAAACAGGCTTTAAGTCTCGAGCCCTGTTTGGCCCTTCTCCATTGTTAGTCATGGTAATGGACTTAGAGCACCTCTCACCACACCAGACTCTGCCCTTTCAAGGACACACCCTCTCCCCACATGTTAAAAGTAAGTTTACATTTTGCAGATCTGTAACTCCTTTACCTTGCTCTTTGGTGAGATTTTTTGTATATATATATATATATATATATATATATATATATATATATATATATATATATATATATATATATATATATATATATTCACTTAAAAAACCATAGGTTTCACACATGTTATAGTTAGGTGGATATTTCACTTGTAAAAAAACAATGAAATTCCCCCGTTATAGTTAGTTCAGATAACTATAACTCGCGCGCCCGCAATCCACTGCTCATGACGTCACATATTACATCACTCATGACATGGTCAGTGGCATCACTCATGACATCACTGATGACATCATCCTTGTGATAGAGTGGCGGTCGCGCGAGTTATAGTTATCTGAACTAACTATAACGGGGGAATTTCATTGTTTTTTTACAAGTGAAATATCCACCTAACTATAACATATGTGAAACCTATGGTTTTTTAAGTGAATTTGTACGGTTTTTTAAATGCTAATTTATTTATGTATTATTATTTTTTTTATATATTTATTTTACAATAAACTACGTATTAAAAGAATTATTTTTTTTGGTTTTTCACCGTGCGCGCACCTCCGCGATTTTAAATTTTTCTGCCTTCGGGGTCCTTCAGGGACCCCCTGACAAAGGCTAGGGGGTCAGGAACTCTCTACCCTGCCCCCTTTTCATATTCGCCACCTTCCTTTTGCCACCTTCCTTTTTCACTCTCGCACTGAAAACAAACAAAATGGCGGCCGACACTTCCTGATTTCGACCGATTCGAACGTTGACTAACATGTAACCACCAATCAGAATTACGCTCGCGCACGTTAGGGTGCTCGCACGGTGCGCGCATGGTGCACGCACGGTGCGCGCTTATAGATATTTATATGCTTTTAAATGCTATTTTCTCAGGAACTAGTGAACTGATTGACACCAGACCTGCAAAAGGCACTTCCCTGACCTGAGGACTACCTCTCTGCCAAATTTCAAGTAATTCTGTTCAGCCGTTCGGGCTGTACCTTCGACTAAAGGTCCTATGGAAAAATGCATGGGGAAAACGCGTTTTGGGACCCCCCTTTTTTCTCGGCCCCCGCTTGACGCATCACCCCGAGACTTTCAGGGTAGGAGCTGAACGGAGCGCCCCATTAGTTTTGAAAATTTCGCGAGGATTCGTCAACCGGCGCCAAAGTTA
Source organism: Triturus cristatus (assembly GCF_964204655.1). Taxonomy (NCBI): domain Eukaryota; kingdom Metazoa; phylum Chordata; class Amphibia; order Caudata; family Salamandridae; genus Triturus; species Triturus cristatus. The sequence continues at coordinate 192,079,357 of NC_140588.1, forward strand.
TTCAAAATAGAATTTTCAGATTTCCTATGGAAACTCGGTCCTAACTATACCTATCTACTGGCGACTGCCAGTATATATATATATATATATATATATATATATATATATGCCAAACACCACGTCTCTAGAAAGAACGTGCGGCGCACTCGGGCTCAATCCAAAGAAATTAACTTTATTCGTTCTTCTCCGTGAAGACTAACAAACACACGCGTTCCGGGACCCTGCCCTTCGTTAGTGTTAGTTTGTCAAGTTCAAAGTAGGTGATTATCGCCGTTATTGTGGCATCAACATATTCATAACACTTCGTTCGCTCCCGTGAAGAACAATGTTCAGCGATGCTGAAAGATTGGAAGCAGCAGAATTGGTCTTTCAGGGCGCTGCATCTGGATTGGTCTCGGATGCAGGCGCAGGCACTGACAGAAGGCCAGAGAATTTGAAAGGGTGGTTCACGAAGCTAGAACGCACCTATGAAAAAGAAATCAGGAAGTGGTGGGAGGCGACCTCCCTACAGAGGTATCTGGATGTGGGCCGTATACCCCGGGGACTCCGTATTTACACCATCCCCTCATATGAAAATCCGGACCCCAATTTACTAAAAGACTGGGCAGAACATACGGTGGCATCTTCCAAAGGAATGGTACAAATATTGATTACATATGCCAAAAGCGACAGAACTAAACTCCTGGAGGAAATCAATGAGATTGAGCAGCAGATCTCTACTCTGGGGGAACACTCGGAGGTAGAAAATCTGAGGAGTCAAATGAAAAGCAGATTGATTTCATACGAAAATGACATCAAAAGGCGCAAACAAAGCAAGTTTGCGAGAGACCAACACGATTACGAATCGGGGAGAGTTCTGACGTTTGCCAGGAAGTATGATATACCGAGGAAAACCCTACAGACGGCAACTTCTAGGAACAGAGTAGCGGATCAGAGAGACACATCCGAATCTGAGGTTGAAATCGAACAAGCAGAGATTGAAGTCACTCCGTCGGATCAAGGTGCGAGTGGCGGTAGGGAACCGGATTTTCCCAGGGAGTACGAAATCATGAAAGAATCATGGAGAAGGTATCCGCAACGAGTGAAACCCCCAGACCGAAGCATCAGAAAACCAGGAGAGGGGGCAAGAAACGGAAGAGGGGGGGGAGCACCCCGAACAATGAAAGGCAAGCGGGGGAGCAACAGGAAATGAACAAGCAAACAGTAATTAATCTTTCGACGAGAACACTGACCCGGGATGAAATCTCAGTTCTCGAGAAAGGTCTCACGTTCTGTCCAACCTCAGAATGGGACTATGTACAAACACGAATTGATTTATACTGTTTCATACGCAAATTAAAATTGCAGAAAACTTTTAAATTGCATCCAACCCTGCCCTCCCCAACTTCAGCAGGCCTATCAACGGACGAACTTACAGGATATGACTCGGAGGCACTTCAAGCCTTACACGATTTACAAATGGAAGTGACAACAAATGAGCCGGAGGGACTCCCGCATCTTGGGATTGGACAAACCAGTGGTAAAAGCCAATTCAAAAAGAAATCGAGGTTTATCCCCAAAATGCCCTTTGATGCAATTGACTGCTTCCACGACTCTATGATCAAGGATTTGAACAGGCTACGCTTGCAAGACAAACCACAAGAAGATGCTAATAAACGCCTCTTTAATTTGTCGAAAGCCCAATGGACAGCAGTCAAGACCCTTAAAGAAGACACTGGTATTGTTATTAAGCAATCCGACAAGGGCGGCAACGTTGTCGTTATGTCCAAGGATTTCTATCGAGGTGAAGCCCTACGCCTTTTGGGTGATTCTTCAAGCTATTTAAAAATCCAAAGAGATAGATACAACACCAGTGTGTTAGCACTCTACAATTTGCTGGATAAATGGAGGAACAGTGGCATCCTGGAGGAAGATGAATTTCAGTTTCTCAAAGTGGATAGTCCGGTTCTACCTACATTTTACCATCTACCTAAAATCCACAAGGACATCCTGAGACCTCCAGGACGTCCCATTGTTTCCAGCAAGGAGAGTTTGCTTGAAAAAGTCTCCATTTATGTTGATCATTTCCTGTTCCCTCTGGTTAAGGACTTAAGCTCTTACATCCAAGATACGACAGATTTCATCAAACGCATTCAGGAAATACAGTGGGAACCGGACTTTGTGCTTATCACTATGGACATAACCAGTTTATATACTTGCATAGCACACACTGACGGTTTAGGGGCACTCCAATATTTTCTTAAAGCAAGACCCCCTGAAATATCAGATGCACAACACTATGCTTTTTGAATTTGCTGAATTCTGTCTGCACAACAATATTTTTTTGTTTGGTGGGCAGCTGTATCTGCAGACCCAAGGTACCGCGATGGGCACGTGCTTCGCCCCCAGTTACGCGAACTTGTTCGTGGGCTGGTGGGAGAAGCACGTGGCCTGGGCGGAGGGTAATGAGGTATGGGTTGACAAAATTGCCCTATGGGCACGCTACATTGATGATTTGTTCATCGTGTGGAAGGGTACTCCTGATGAAGCTACAGAATATATCAACATCCTTAATACTAATTCTTTGAATCTGCATTTCACCAGCTTGATGAGCAAGACTGAGGTACCCTTCCTAGACCTCTCAGTTTACGTAGCAGATGGGTTGATTTGCACTAAACTCTACCGCAAACCCACCGCAGGGAATTCAGTTTTACACTTTACCAGCCAACATCCACGGTCTCTCATCAACAGCATTCCTTATGGGGAGTTGTTGCGTCTTAAAAGGAATTGCACACTCCCCATTGATTACACCCAGGCAGCAAGCGAATCGCTCAGAAGGTTCAGACAAAGAGGTTACACCGATACCCTCCTGAGCGAAACAGCCCTTAAGGTACAGTCTATTGAGAGACACTCCCTCCTTGGTATGGAACAACCCGAATTAAACAAAGCAAAAGATGATCCGGGCGGTCCCCGTCTCATTTTGGGCTACTCAACCAAGGCTGGAGTGATAAGAAAGCTAGTAGAAAAGAATTGGAGCATACTACAGACCGACAATATCATTGGTCAGGATACATCTTGTAAGCCGGAGGTGACTTATCGTAAAAGCAAGTCATTGAAAGACTTGTTGGTACGTAGCCACTTTTCCGACAAGGTCCCCAAGAACACTCCGTTAGGCTTCTACCCATGTGCCTCTTGCAAGGCCTGCAAAAACAGCAAAAAAGTGAAAGAATACAGTGTTCCAGGCAGAATAGGAACACGTAGCATCAACAAATTTTTGAACTGTAATACCAGTTTTGTTGTTTATTGCCTGGTTTGCCCGTGTGGTCTCCAATACATCGGGAGTACAATCCACCCTGCCAAGAAACGTGTTTTGGAGCACACACGGGCAATCACGAACCGTGACACAACTTACCCTGTTGCCAGGCACTTTGCAGACAAACATGAATCCCGTAGTGACAAACTTAGCTACTTTTGCTTGGACCAGGTCCCCATTACTGAAAGAGGAGGAGACAGAGTAAGAGAGCTACGCCAGTTAGAGGCGCGTTTTATTATTGAATTACAAACTCGCACCCCTGGGGGCCTTAACATGGAGGAAGAATTATGGTCCTTCATTGGCTGAGCTTGTCCTTGCATAATTTCCATTTTCCGCACTTTTGCATAACACTATCACACCATTGAGAAATTCCTGTAAACTGAGTGTTTTCCTTCTGCAACCTGTTTATCAATTGTGTTCATTGAGTATGCCCATCTGAGGGCTCAATTTTGCGTTCTAAAAATGATCGATACATTTTTGTACATATTGTATATAAGTGTGAGTATATGCCCCTTTCACCTTTTCGTCCTTCTCTTTTTTCAAAAATCAGAATTGAGTCTGTAACAGCACCATCGACAGGACCGCTGGTTAATTAATTTAATTTTTACCGCGAGCATTTGAGCTGTGGCTACGCCCATTGGAGGGCGCAATTGTACAATCCAGCAAGATGCTTTCGGCCTTTGACTTAGTAGTCATGTCATTGTCTGGTCACTGGATAACCCTTTTTGACATCTTGGAACATGAATTGCATATGTTGAATTTATTGTGTAGTTTATCATCAGCATGACATTATGCATACTTTGTAGTAAATTGTGATCCAATGACGTGTCACGAGGTATAATACATGAATTACATGTTGGCTAGGTCATTCAAGTATGGCCGCTATGGTTACGACGAAATGTGGCTGACCAGCTGTAAAGTCCTATGTCGATGTCACTCGCTAGTCCAATCGACCAATGATTGTATTTGTTATTTAAATGTAAACTTTGAACTTGACGAACTAACACTGACGAAGGGCAGGGTCCCGGAACGCGTGTGTTTGTTAGTCTTCACGGAGAAGAACGAATAAAGTTAATTTCTTTGGATTGAGCCCGAGTGCCCCGCACGTTCTTTCTAGAGACGTGGTGTTTGGCAGTAATTGATTGCGCTATCGCCCGCGCAAGTGACGCACCCGCACTGCTGAGAGCAACGGAGTGGGGCGGTGTTGTTTTTTGCATATATATATATATATATATATATATATATATATATATATATATATATATATATATATATATATATTATTCAACCCTTTCCTGTAGGAGAGAAAACAGGTCGCACTCCGGTAAGTAGTTTCAAAAGTATATCCAATGTTTATTTCGCAACATCCATTCTGGAAAACAAAAACCAACACGTTTCGATCTCCCCTGAGATCTTGATCACGGTTACGCCCCTCACCAATGTGTTGCATATATAAAGCAAAAGGTGTTTACATCATTTCCTGTGTAAACTCTTGTGGGGCATTATGGGATTCATAGTTTAATATTATACGTCACTGTATTTGCGTGTAAAATTATAACAATTCTATGTGAAAGATTTTTACTACTGCATTTCTAAGGTATAATCCTGAACAATTATTGTATATATTGGAATAATTGGAGAACATATTGTATATATCACCAAGTCTTTCGGTTCATGCCTCTAGTGGCTTTTGAGTATTCATTCATGTTATCATTTTTATTCCATGCCTGGAAATTACCCCATAA